>NC_066308.1:2500-1392500 GCF_905404315.1 Leptidea sinapis
AATTAACTTGAGATGTCACTCTTGTAAATCTAAGCAATATGTTATGTTTTAAAGTGATAACCCCCACTTCTAGGATAAATACACAAATAAAATTTGAAAAACAAAATTTTCCTGTAGATGAAGCCACAACCTGAGAGTTGAACAAAGCAAACAGAATTTTATAACGAGGCGGTACTCGTACGGTTATTTCAGTTGGTTAGAGCACCGGCACGGAACGCCGGAGGTCGTGGGTTCGAGTCGCGCATCGTTCATATAATTTTGTTTTTCAAATTTTATTTCACTGTCTGCTTCACAAACGCTTAAACAACATTTTTATCGATTCAATATGACCTAATTCTGAAGTATGTACAAGGTGAGAAGATAATTCTAGCTATGCTACGTATATTCCAGTCTAAGGAATATGGACATATAATTTTTAGACTTTTTGACTGTCTTATTACCCTATTTGAAAATAATTTATAATTGATTAATTTAAAGAAAATTAATTATTATCTGCTCACGGCGACTGTTCCGATAAATACGTTCGGGAGCGCTTCTTCCAAAAATAAACATTTAAAACTAACTGAGAGAACCGATATAATTTAATTAGCGTATTAAAACATAAAAAAACAATTTTAACAAAAAAACAACTGACCTCAAAAAAAAACTATTTCAAAACAATAAATATAAAATGCACTAAAAAGAAAATAAAAACCATGCCACTGCCAGATCTGGACTAAAGTGCAATGGGACCACACGGAAAGCACCAGATTTCAAATAAAAAAAGAATTATTAAAATCGGTCGAGACTCATTAGAAAGTTCTGAGGTATTAAACATAAAAAAAAATATACCGACGAATTGAGAACCTCCTGCATTTTTGAAGTCGGTTAAATAAGGCATATTCATTTTTATAATATTATACTCATTATATAACCCATTATACTCAATTATAATATTTAATAATTTAATCACTTTCATATTTTGATCCGAATTAAATGGCAGTTTGCGAGAATTTGTGTCCAACTTTACTTGTAATAAGCCCCTGAAAACATTTGTGCTCCTTCGCGATATATGACCTGATTTAAAGTTTTTCTCATTTCTAATTTTTGTTTTAAGGCGTTATGAGCTCTGTTCATGAGATATTATATAGCTTAGAAAGATTTTTATCTCTGAATGATCGCTCAATTTAGTTCGCTACTTTTGTATCTATGGAAAATGTGTAAAGAAGAATAAGATTTCATCTAATTATGTTTCCCCTTATTATAATAAGCTGTAGTGTGTTCTTGAATAATACTATATATAAACTCAAATATGTAATAACAATTTTGCAAGGATGGTGTTTGACCAAATTCGATCATTAGGTAATTAATAATCGAATTAGCACCAGCAAGTTGTACGAATTTCAAAAAACCGCAATGTAGCTTTATAGACAATGCTAGCATAAAGAAATACAAGCAATGGGAAAAGAGTATGTGCGGTGCTGAAATTCTTTGCAATTTTTAATATTTTTTTCATGATTTATTGCAGTATTTACTTATAAATAATAAAAGAGAATCTTTTCAGCATATAATACAATACGAGAATATAAGACCAATATCTACAATAAAATTAGTTTAACACTGCTGAACATTCAAGAAGTGAAATTAGTGATAATAAATTAACTGCTAGCGACGGCAAAGGCACAAAATTAACATGCAAAGAAATGTCTGCGCTGTAGAAAATCGTCAGATGGTAAAAATCTCTCTCTTAAAAGTTTTTCTTGCCCATTTTAACGACCAATGTAAGGAGGGAAAGAAAATGAAACCTTACTTTTCTCTCCAGAATACTCACTCCATTTATTCAAAAGTGATTTAGAATTTTTGTGTTAATTTTCGAACGCCTAAAATATGAGTCAATAAACTCTCTTTCAAGAATACTGTGGCAAATCGTTCGTTTCAGCTTCAGCAGGAAATTTCAATTAAGATATCACCATATATCAGAACTCAGATAGAAATCAGGGTAACATGAGGACTCGTGTAGGATAATTATATTTTATAGAAAAGAGCTACAAGAGCTTTGCAAAGCTTTTACGCACGTCCATTTATATCATAAAGCTTCATCATACGATGATAAAAGATAAGTATATTATAAAGCGTTTTATACTTTATAGTGCGATGAATAGTTTAAATTTATAATCAAGTTTACTTTAAATTTTTACAAAAAAAAGAGCGCATAGTAATTTAAGAATCGAATACCGATATGGGCCAAAGTTTTTATGACGAATATAAGAATCATAATGCTTATAATATGTTTATTGTTTTAATGATATAAAAAGCTGGTACCCATAGAAAAGTATCTGTCGTGTATGGAGTGAGATAATTTGTCAGTTAGTGCATCAATAATTTTTATTATATTATATAGTTATCTCAATTCACATTATACTGAAATGTCGTAGTAAAAAAGAAGACATAGTATTTATTCATTGAAATGTATATGAAACATTTTGGCTTTACTAAGGGAAGTGTAACTATGTATGCAAATGTTGAGCTCAGTCTCGCTCAAGAATATTTTTGATGCCTGGTAGGAAACACGGAATGCACTTGGTTATCTTCTGTGATTTATCTAAGGCTAAGGCACGCGGTCTTCTGATTTCACATTTAAACAAAATAATTCAGAAGGTCAACGTGAATGGCAAGACATCTTCTTTGGCTCCTCTCAGTATGGGGGTACCACAAGGGTCTATTATTGGACCGCTCCTCTTTATTATCTAATAAATGACCTAACTTTATAAGAAAAAAATAAGATAGTATTGTTTGTGGATGACACTTTACACACATCAAAAGTAGAAAGAAATGAAGTTAAGTATGATGAAGGAAACGATGTCCTATCTGATATCGTGTAGGTCTGGTTTAGTGCTAATTACCTAATATTAAATAGCAAGAAAACGAAAAATATTAAATTTATGTGATAAAACCGGTGGAATCTCCTATATTTTTTTTTGCCATACTTTAGATACCAAATTGCAGTGGGACCCCCATATAAGGATTGCTAAAAGACTTCTATGTGGTAAAGGTTACTAGAACATAAATTACTTTCTTAATGATACCTCAGATCGGGAATAGAGCGATCGCCGTCAGGCTATATACTATAAATTTGATTGTATCGTAATTTTATAAAAAGAAAAAGAAGAAGGCCGCTGAGTTTCTCTGTTTTTTGAGTTGTTTGAGCCCGTTCTTCTCAGGTCTGAGGCATTCGTTTCCGAATGGGTGGTAGTTATTGACTTTGAATATATGATTTCATATCCTATTTTGAATAAAAGTATTTATGATTAAAATACACATTTACGACATACTAATGTCCAATCAGCAAACATTCAAAATTATTTTATTAACACAAATCACACCAATGCTACGAATATTTCAGAGTGCGTATTTCAGTAACCCATTCCAAGTATTAAGTCTTAATTCAGCAAACAGTATTAATGATTCCTAAAATAATTCATAATGAAAATAGAAGGAAAATCGATAAACCAGATCACTATCAATTCATTTGGCCATAATTTATTTACACAGATTTTGTTAATGCAACTGTCACTGTAGACGAGCCCTAATTTATCACAATGTAGGAACTTGTTAGTTTTGATTTATTTTACGCACGTACTGATAGGAGGACACTTTGTATTGTCAATCATAACAATCTTGATCTATGTTTAATTATATTATATTTAATACGTCAACGAATATTTTACCAGTGGGAGGCTCCTTTGCACAGGATGCCGGCTAGATTTTGGGTACCACAACGCTCCCTTATTCTGCCCTGAAGCAGCAATGTATAAACATTATTTTGTTTCGGTCTGAAGGGCGCCATAGCTAGCCAAAATTACCGCAATTAAGGTGCCGCTCAGAATTTTTGGGGTTTCTCAAGAATCCTGAGCAGAACTGCATTGTAATTGGCAGGGCGTATCAATTACCATCAGCTGAACGTCCTGCTCGTCTCGTCCCTGATTTCATTAAAAAAAAATCAAGTATCTATACTCTGTGCTCAGATCCGTTTTAGGGGTCCGTACTATAAAAATTAATTATAGATTACGTTTAGTTTGAGTCTTTTAGTCCACTCAAAACGCTGTAAATAATACTCATCATTTGAATGTATAGAAATACTTGCTTTTAAATTACATGCAGCGGGAGATCTATAGAGACTAACGCTTTTTACTGAATACTCGTAAATCTATAACGTGCCTTAAAGATATTCGTTAAAAACCAATAATAGCACCAATAATGATGAAATTGATGTCTTTATAAATAATTAACTTACCTGTAATATTAAATGAATAAATTGCCTCTTTTATAGTAGCAACATTGAGAAGACCTTTTAGAAAAATCTGTTCATATTCGAACAACACGGAGTTTCAAAAATAACTTAAACGAGTCAACGAGTAAACTTTTGATGGTTGTAGAATAGCGACCGCAGCCCTTGACTGAAATATATTTTAAATATCTGTAGAAGGATCGCGAGCACTGGTTTTATGGAATAGGAGGAAAGATAAAACACTTTTGGATTTGTGTTCGTTACAGTATGTAATAAAGCTATAAGAAAAAAAACCTTTTTTAAAAACAAGCTTTTATGTAATTAATTAGTATAATTACTTTCTGTTAATTAATAAAAAAAAAATGAAAAAAGCGTTCATTCTATTATTTTTAATAGAAAGACCTAAAAATTTAAAAAAAAAATACTATATTCGTCTACGTCACAATAATCCCAATATTAGACATTTTTATTGAAATCTAAAACTTTACACCTTGTATCAAATGTTTCCGTTTTAAGTACATACCCACCCTATTTTTTATTAATTCATAAATGCGTGCTACATTGTGATGGAACATTAAAGAACACTTATAATAATAACACGTTCATTATTTTTCTTTTGCAATGTCATTGAAGCACGCATTTATTTATAAAAACTGCATATGTGATGAAAACAAAAAAAAATAACAGGTTGCAGAAGTGAAAACTTGAACATTAACGGTGTAAATTTTGCTTTATTTATCAGCATAAAAATACTAGCATAAATGTGGTTAAATACAATATTCATTTATTGCGCTATCGTACATTAAAATAACAATTTATATTAGATAAAAAATTTAACTATTATAGTGTTTTTACTTACGTCTTACAAATTTTCGATCAGGTCATTTTATACCCATCCCAAGAAAAGTGCTCAACGCCGCTAAGGATGTTTTCACTTCAATAAGCTACTAAAACCAGACTAATAGTACAGAGCTCCGTATCTACATGTTTATAGTCAATGTTGATATTAATATATCAACACAAGTTACGGTTTGTTGACAATGTAATTTGAATCCTATAACCTGTCATTAAAAGTTCATTTTCCATGATTTCAATGACTGTCTTACAAATTTTCTATGAGGGTCACGTGTCCTGACGCGAGTTTAACATTTTATATCCATCCCAAGAAAAGTGCTCAACGCCGCTAAAGAAGTTTTCACTTCTAAAATGCATTTAAACAATACTATGTCAGGCAAACAGCTGTTCTAAATGACCCATCATTTATAAAAATATTCTCAATGGATTGAGAAAACCCATTTCGAATAAATTTATTTCTATCCTTGGGATGATCCTATTGCATGCAGTTTATCGTATTCATAACCATTTAAAAGATATTAATAAATCTCGATGGAGTTTATAGATTATTTTTTATATTTCTGGCATGCTTAAAAACTTTAAATAATAAATACATGGTATTCTGACGTAACTGCTAAGGCCATCTCATACGTAACTATCTAGGAATATGTTCATTCGACAGTTCATCACGTTGCTGGTGTTCGAATAGTAAAGTAAGTGACCGTAGGTAAACCATATTCATGTGGTTCCTATCAGAGGGTTACTTTTCTGTCGATATAAATCGATATATCTATAATAGTGCGCATGGAAAGGGAAACGAAGGAAAATGAGTATGGATAATAAGTATTAGTTAATTGGCGCGAACAATAGTAATTTATATGATATTATATGACATCTGTTGCACATAAACAGAATAATATAAATAGAGTTAAAATATTTTCTATAAATCTATTTTTAATTTAAACATTTTATTCGTTTTATAATTTATATTATTCTTAACTACAATAGGAGGGGTTATTTCTAAAATATTCTTATTTATCGTCATTAAAGTGTACGGGTCCGCACGAAGCGTGCTATAAGATCTAATTAACTTCTTGCTCCGGTCAAACCTCTGGAAAATACTGCAGACTGAAATAAAAGTTGTGGTACTTTTAGGGATTTAAATGTTTGGCTTTAAACATTATTTAAATTAAGTTAAACATAACCTTGAATTAAATATAATCTTCTTATAGTCTGAATTCAATAAATCACACTTTAACAAGGGTGAGGTTTGATTTGAGGGTATACTGTATATTATTATGTATATCAAATTTAACTGTAGAACATGCCAATAAAGAAATAGAATTTTTAACTTATTATACAATAATAAAAATTTGAAAATAACTAATTTCATTTTTATTTTTATTATTGATTGAAATTAAGGGCAATCTTATATATATGTCGCAGTGAAATGATAATAACAGAGATTTGATCAAATCACGGAGTATGTTTAAAGAACACCACGAGTTTATCATTTCTCTTAACAAATCTAGTGATTTGATCAAATTCCAGAGTTGGTTCCGTGAAATGACAATGAGTGACGCGACTAGAAGAACATAGGATGTAAAAGCGAGCGAAGTGAGCATCAGACTGGAGTCATACCCCGACCTGGACAGGGTAGATTAGACCATTTCATTTTTAGATTTCACCATTTCATTTTATTCCATTTGTGTTTTTTTTTTAATAATATAGGGCCTGTCTGTTTTGATGTTAGGTTACATTAATTTGATTTTCAAGAGACTGGTGCGTTACCTTTTCATAGGAATGGGGGAGTGAGCCAGGGGACAGAGGACATCAGCCTCCCTCCCCCTTCCCTTCTCACCCACTTTTACCCGCGTCATGAAACTAAATTCTTACCAAATTATGTCTAAGTCATACCAAATACACCTAATAAAAACCAAAGAAAATACTTTTTGTCATTTCACGGAACCAACTCTGGCATTTGGTCAAATCACTAGATTTGTTTCGAGAAATGATAAAACCATGTTGTTATTTTAACATCCTCCGAGACTTGATTATATCACTGTTTTTATCATAACCCTGCGATATATACATCCTTTGCGCCCTGCGCTGCAACCCAGGTTCTATACTGCTTATATCTGTAGATGTATATTGTTATCATCGTAAGGCCGGCAACGCTCTGTCATTCCTCTGGTCTTGCAAAAGAGTTATGGACGGCAGTGCTAATAGTATTTATTAACCCATACTAGACTTTGTCCTTCAAATCCTTAATAAAAATAATCATTATTGATCGTAGACCTCTTTTTTTCCAATGGTCGGCGATCTTGTGCCTGTTTCATGAAGTTCTGAACGAGTTTTAATTATGTTGCCTCATATGTTGTGGATTTAATAATATAAAAATACACTCACCAAAAATTAAAAAGGACTCGTTTTAATTTCACGCCCACAATATGTAAATATGGACCTGTGTTGTTTTCGTAATATTCCACAAACGTTTCATACATTTTTATTTGAGTTCGTTTATTGGCGATCGTTCCACGTTATGTGGGTCAGGGCATGTTGATTTCTTTTTAATTAATGTTTCCTATAACAACAAATTTAAAACTATATAAGACTAACAAACAGATTACATTTTCACAACCATATTTTACCACGTGTCCTGTTTTTGATTACTTCATTTACATGTTAGTCGTAGTGTTTTTAATATTTATTATTTACAAAAAATAATACAAAACCTATTTTTTTATTGGACTGTCGAACAATCTTTGAGTGATATAATATTTCCCAAATAAAAAATCATAGACGCAACTATGGCTGACTAAAAATTTCATTTAAATTGCATATACTTATAAAAACGATACTATGAGCGAATGGGAACATATTATAGCCTCAAATAGATACTTTAATTAATTTAAGTTTTTGAAAGTTTACACATACCTTAACTAGTTGTATACATACAAAAAAACACCGCCTATTTGAAATTATATCATTTCCATATTAATATTTTTTTAAGATAAGTTATATATGTAGTAGTTAGTGTGAAGAAATGAAAATAAAGTATTTATAAGTATTTGTAAGTTTGTATTTCTTATTTTAAACATGTTGCCACTTTATCATACTTCTCGATTCTTAGTTAAATCAACACGTGATTTCCAATTAAATATTCAATTGCTTAGATTAAAGATTGGTCTGAAGCGAGAAGACCAGTGCACTGATATGTAAACGTTGTTTTCAACAAACTAACACCGATTTTGTAGTAACCAATAAAACATTGTCATTATTGTTACATCTGCATTTGTAATCATATTCACCATGCTCCCGCGTAATCCAAAATTGCAACACAATTATTATTGGAAACTTCTTGTCTAGTAGTGTACATACAAGTAGTAAAGTGTGTTTGTTTGTTTGTTGAAGCAAGTCGCCAGATACAACATACTAACTGTGGATAACAGGACTCCATTGCAAATTTACTTTGTATTCAAACTTATAGTTGTTGTGTATGTATGTCGCCGTATAACAATAATGCTTATGCTCTCATACTTGCATTGTCCTCTGTTATGTTTAAGATTGTAAAGGAACGTGTTCATATTTAGTTGCCTATTCACATTCAAGTAAACGTAAAGTTCAGAATCATACAAGTACTATTTGATTCTTTGATCAAATACTTATCATAATCAACAAAAAAATTGGATTTCAATCGATATTTATTTTTTGATGTTGCATAACTGTCTTATTTTGAAAACAGCTTATAGTGAATATGATTTGTAATTTCATGATAATGTTAAATAAACGTTAGCTTAGAGCTAGTTGTCAAAGACATCATACTCATTGTAGTGTGAGTGAAAGAGAAAGAAGCATTATATCATCTCTAGTGCACGTGCGATCGTGATACAGTCAGTCGAAAAGAATATAAATACAACGTAATAAGAGGCGGAACTGCAGAAACGTGCAGAAATTAAACATAAGTTTGAAATAGAAGTAATTACAGTATGGCGATTGGCCATAGTAAATCAGTCACCCTTACTAGCTACCAATAACCCTGTATATTAGTGTATCGATTCGAAACTGCGAAAACAAAATTGTCTCAAACTGGTAGAAAATTTCTAGAGAGTTGTGAAGGAACCCACTCAACCAGATGTTGAGAGGTTGCTCCTCGAAGATGGAAGTTAGAAGCACCAATCGGTTTTCATTAATAATTAAAACATTCTTATCACACATTATAAAATAGAAGAAGAGTTGCGAATGACTTCTTATTTATGTTAAAAATTATTAGTAATCATAGAGTTAATTTTAATGTACCTCAAAAATCTCTTAGACATAGCCCTCCATTTGGTGTTCTTAGCAATTATAGGCAAAACTCATTATGGTGCGCGCGTGTAGAACAGTGAATGATGTTAGTAGATTAATAAATATTGACTTATTTGCTACAAGCATTTCCAGGCTTCTTTATTGTCATGAATTTGAGCCGAAATCAATGATATTTAAAAGTATAGATAGGATACCTAGACAACATTCGGTGTTTGTAAATGATACACAAACACACACATGAATAATTTAACTTTGCAATAGCGCACTACATTACGATTACACGTCAAAGAAGGATAGTAAATGCAATTATGGCAAGCGAAAAAGAGATAAGTCTAATTTGCTAATTGCTTCGTATTTGAGTAACAAAAACACAGAATAATTCAACAGATATCATTTTTTACCGTACACCGTGATTTATGCCTAAGATACGATTCATTCATGATTTCATGTAGTAAAAGTTATAAAGTAGTAAAACTACATTGAAATGAGGTAGATAAAGTGTTATTAATTTTATAAAAAAAATAATTTAATATTGATTATAATATATAGCCATATTGATGATGTAAATTATTTTTACATAAAATAATAAAAAACATACAGACATATCAAAACAAAACCGAAATGTATTAACAATAAGAGTTAAATTTTTACAATTTTACTAAAGACGGCTCCCAAAAAGTTTTAAGTTTACAATTATTATTTCTTGTTTATTATATTACTTATGAATGTCTTTTTGTTCAGGGTTTATTACAATAAGATAATGGGAGAAAAAGAAAATGATCCATTGATTCTTCTGCAGTTAGCAAGTAAAATAGCGAAAGAGCAGTTTTACTGAAAAAACTCCTACGTAAGCAAATAGCACTTCGTTTTTTACTATTGTACCGTACACATTTTCTGAATTGTTACTCTTTTGGAACTGAGGTATCGATAGGACTCTTCCTTAAAACCTTAATAATATCACCAAGCAAAGTTCCTTACCGATTCTCTTCTGGTGCTGCAATGGAATCAATGTAAATGAAATGTACAAAATAAGGCCCCATACAAGATGGACTGACGATCTGGTCAATATCGCCGTACCATATACGTTGGATGAGGGCAGCACAGAACCGATCGTCGTGGCGATCTTTGGGGAAGACCTTTGTCCAGCAGTGGAAGTCTTCCAGCTGATGATGATGGTAATTAACAAAACTAAACTTATCGAAGTTATATAGAATTTTTGTCTCGGGTTTATAAGGCCAGCAATCTCTTCACTGCATTTAGGACATATCGGTTACAAAAATTAAATATTTTATTATTTATACATCAGAGTTACAGCTATAATACTAGAAAGTTTCATCAGATTAAGTCTCGCAGCTTTAGCCTGAAAATGTAACAATCATCCATAAATCTTTCTTTCTTAAAACTTTTGCATTTATAATAATTATTAGTATGATTCATTTGAATTCGTTTGTTTTGATTTTTATTGAACGTGCCAGCTTCCATCATACATTTTTTTATTAAAAATTCTCCAGCCATATTTTGATCGCAAAGAAGAAACAAACAAACACACATATCGCATTTACAATAGGAAATAAAAATAGTGTATACATTATTGATTACATAGAGTAGGATTTGTAGGTCATCCCATGGGAACTCTAAATTTTTTCCTCTATTCTTAATATTATTAGGATTTCTTGCGAACGAACAGAAAACCTCGCATCTTCGGGATAATAGTAGCCTATGTGTTAATACAGGGTATCTGTTACCTTCATACTAAGTTATATTGAAATCGGTCCATCCGTTTCAGCGTGAATAAGGAACTAAAAAAGAAAAACACACAAACTTTCACATTTCTAATATGAGTAAGATATGATAAAGAGACTTCACTTATTAAACCTTTTTATGCTAGAGTTGGAAATTCGTGATATTTCTCCGAACATTGGAAGACTCTTGAGGCAGGTTAGTAATTTTATCGCAGCCCTTCTCCGAGTTTCGACTTCTTTAGTATTTTCCCTTTTACCTATGACAAGGAATCGTGGCAGTTTTATGTTGCTATTTTTATTCGCCAGGTTATTATCGTAATAAAATATGTATTATGGTTGATATAGATAATATGGTAATGATGTGATCGTATATGATATAAATTTAGCTGACCCAGACGTTGTTATGTACCTACATAATAAATAAAATATTTTTTTTATAAATTTGTCACATATATTTCATACCATCCAGTATTATTTCGTAAAATATGCTTCCTGCTGTTACAATGAAATTGTTTCACAGCAGGACTGTGAAACCGTGCATCAATAAATTCGCTCATAGAAAATATGTCCATACAAAACATGTATTGGAAAAAAAAAAAAATAGAATTTGTTTAACTTTAATACTTTATTTACTCAAAATGTAACTAGATGGCGCCACAGGCCATTTAAAATCGCGCTAACGTTGTTTTTTGTAATATTCATATAGGTTAAGCTTCCTGATGCCACCTTAAGTGTTCTTACTAGTGTCAAATAAAAGTGTATAAGTTAGTGTGAGTGTTTAATTAAACAAATGGTCCTTCGAGCCGGATAACTGTGAGTAAAGTGCTAAAAGTATTGTGATTATTAAAAGAACATAGAAAATTTCAGTGTTAAAAAGACTTAGCCGATTTCGTGAGTAAAAAGAACTTAGAATATTTCGTGTCAAAAATAACTTAGAAAATTTCGTTTTAGAAAAGACTTAGAAAATTTGCGAGTAAAAAAGACTTAGAAAAATTTCATCAACTTTTAACTTAGTTTCTGGAAGTGATTTTGGACTTGTATTATTTTTCAAAACTGAACTTTTACTTTTATGGTGATAAAAACTTTAACAATTCATTAGTAGTTCTGAATATCATTAATTTTGCTTTCTATCTGCAATCATTTTGTGAACTTTATATACCATGGCGGATAAAAAGATCAAACTAAATATCACACAGATGATTCAGAACTTAACTAAAATTGAAAAATTACTCACAAATTCTAAAAAATGCGCTACTGATAAACGAACAAGAGGTTTTTTGGATTCACGGATGGAGATTTTACAAGATTATTGGTCTAGTTATTCCAAGTCTTTTGAGACTCTTTCTGTATCGATAGATGCTGAAACGTTACAAACAGACTACAATCTTGTCTTAGAGGAAAACTTTGAACGCACTGAAGAATATTACCTGGAGCTAATAACATGGCTTAAAGATAAATTGTATGAGCTAAAAGAGGAGAAATATGAAGGTTTAAACTCTGAGACTTCGTTGGAAGTTTCAAAGATGAGACCAAAACTTCCACCAATCTCCATACCACAATTTTCTGGCGATTACAGTCAGTGGATGAGTTTTAGAGATTTGTTTCGCTCTCTAATACATAATGATGATCGTTTGACTAAAATTGAGAAACATCATTATCTGAAGTCAAGTTTATCTGGAGAAGCTGAACAACTACTAAAACATTACTCACTAACGGAAGCTAACTATGATGACGCCTGGAAAAAATTAAATGAGAGATATGAAAATAAGAGAATGATAGTCAACAATATCCTCAGTCGTTTCTTAAGTCAAAAGGCATTGACAACTGAATCTGCAAAGGGTATAAAAGATCTTCTAGACACCTCTAGCCAATGTCTCACTTCCTTAACAAATTTGAAGGTCGATTCCTGGAATTCTATAGTCGTGCACATCCTTGTCTCAAAGTTGGACATTGAATCTCACAAGCTTTGGGAACAATCATTAGAAAATTCCACAAGCATTCCTACCTATGAGGACCTTATAAGTTTTCTAGAGAAACGTTTCCGAACTATGGAAATGGTCAACATTTCACAACCTCCACAACGACATACTCCAAAAACTGTTCAACAATCACCGAGAGCAACAACTGCCAAAAGTTTTGCTACTGAAGTTGAAAACACTTGTACTTTTTGCTCACAGAACCACTATATTTGCCACTGCAAAGGTTTTGCCTCACTCCCCGTTCCTGAACGTCAAGATTTTGTTAAGAAAAACAACATATGCTTTAACTGCCTCGTGAAAGGTCACTCAGTAGTCAACTGTAGACAAAGCACAGTCTGCAAAAAGTGTGGTCGTCGTCATCATACGTTAATTCACTTCACCTCTCCTAAGGATGACAACGCTGGTAATACTGCTAAAGAGAGAGATAGCCCAAAAGGAAATAGCACTGCTGGACCCAAGACTTCTTGCAACGTCAGTGTGAACCTGAAAGCTGAAACAAATGATGATCTGGTTATTTTAGCTACTGCTGTAGTTTATGTAGATTCAAAGAACAGTGGTACTTACGCATTGAGAGCTCTTGTTGATCAGGGTTCACAGGGTTCTTTCATTTCCGAAGGAGCTGCGCAGTTGTTAAAGCTTAATCGTATTCCAGTTAATGGCAAAATCTCTGGAATATCTAATTCATCGGTGGTAACTACAAAGTCCATGGTCTCACTTACAGTCCACTCCACAAAAGATAATGCATCCACTTTCAAAGTCAATGCATATGTTTTAAGAAAACTCACATCATTGTTGCCTTCACGAGAATTTCCACAAGATACCTGGCCTTTATCTATGCAGTTGGATCTGGCTGATCCAAACTTTCACAAGCCAGGGTCTATTGATATCTTGCTCGGTGCTGACGTGCATGCTTACATACTTCTGGAAGGCTTACACAAGTCAAATTCTCTTATTGCACTCAACTCTCGCCTTGGTTGGTTAATATCAGGCAGAGTTTCACAAACTGATTCAGTAGCGTATGAACACAATATGGTCGTTATGCAAACGAAGGTTGAGACAGATCAGTTACTCAGACGATTCTGGGAGATAGAAGAGAATTTACCACACAAGAAACCAATGACCGATTTAGAAATACAATGTGAAGAACACTTCAAAAACACTCACACTCGCAATGACGTCGGTCGTTACATAGTACGCTTACCATTCAAAGAAGATCCACCCACAAACCTTGGTGATGCTAAACCTCTTGCTATCAGCCGCTTACAACAGATGGAGAAACGTTTTACACGCAAGCCTGAATTCAAGGAAGAATATCACACATTTTTGAAGCAGTATGAATCACAAGGTCATATGATGATGGTACCTGAAAAGGAAACAGAAACACAGAAAGTATATTACTTACCTCATCACGCTGTTCTTAGGTCGACGAGTCTAAGCACGAAGCTACGTGTAGTTTTCGACGGAAGTGCTGCACCTGAAAAAGGAAAATCATTAAACGATGAACTTCTAATTGGTTGTTCTCTTCAACAAGATATTAGAGATTTAATAACTAGATGGAGACAACACAAAATTTGCTTAGTTGCAGATATTCGTCAGATGTATCGTCGGATTCTCGTAAATAATGATGACGTTGACTACCAGAGAATCGTATGGCGAGAATCTCCAACACAACCTATAAAAGAATATAGACTACTTACCGTTACGTATGGTACATCTTGTGCTCCATTTTTAGCCATTCGTACACTTCATCAACTGGCTGAAGATGAAAAGAATGATTTCCCCACTGAAGCTGAAATCCTGAAAAACGACGTATACATGGATGATTTGATGACGGGCGCATCCACAGTAGGAGACGTTGTGAAGTTACAAAAGGGCCTGACGGAGCTGTTGGCTCGTGGCGGATTCCCTTTACATAAGTGGTCATCAAACAGTAAAGTGGTGCTATCACAAATCCCAAATGTTGACAAAGACTCTGAAAGTGCCATAAATATTAAAGTTGAAGATACGATCAAAACATTAGGTATTACTTGGAACTCTGACGCAGATAATTTTGAACTTAATGTAAATTTAAATTATTGTTCTACTAATTCAATTACCAAAAGATATGTATTGTCAACAATTGCAAAATCTTTCGATCCACTAGGTTGGCTAACACCTGCAATTATCATACTTAAAATATTCATGCAAAAGCTGTGGTTAGCTGGCTTAGACTGGGATGAAGAATTACCTACTGATCTTAAAGTAGAATGGAATACTTACCTCGATCGTTTCACGCATACCGAAAACATTCAGTTCCCACGATGGTTTGGAGTTTCAGATGACACCACTAAGCGGGAGCTGCATGGATTTAGCGATGCTTCGTGTACTGCTTATGCTGCAGTAGTGTACCTTAGAGTTTTAGGGAATGAGGGTGAAGTAAAAGTTTACCTTGTTATTGCAAAATCTAAAGTTGCCCCAGTAAAACAAATTTCTGTTCCACGTCTTGAACTCTGTGGTGCAGTGCTATTGGCAAAATTGATCCAACATGTTAAAACTATTTTAAATATACCCGACGATGATGTATTCACCTGGACGGACTCTACCATCGTTTTGGCATGGCTGCGTAAGACACCAAACACATGGACTACATTTGTTGCGAATCGTACATCAGAAATTTTGACTCTCACTAATAGTAATCAATGGCACCATGTTTGTTCTGCGAACAATCCCGCTGATTTAGCATCGCGTGGAACCTTCCCAAATGATCTGCAGCAGTCAAATCTATGGTGGAGTGGTCCTCAATTTTTACATGACACGGATGGATTTGAACTTTCCCCCGTTGATATTCCCTCGACAGATTTAGAAATGAAAGCTACTACCAAAATATTGTGTAATGTTAATTTTATCGAAAAGGATGATGCAATTTCTTATCTAAAACGATTCTCAACACTGTCAAAATTAATTCGGGTTAAACCTAGTCGCCCTTTTCTAACAAGTGGAGTAGACTTTTGTGGACCTTTTACAATGAAACTGTATCCTGGTAGATGCAAAAGAACCTGTAAATCTTATGTTTGTTTATTTGTGTGTACCGTAACAAAAGCCATTCATCTAGAGTTGGTAACGGACCTTACTTCTGCTGCTTTTATTGCTTCATTTCGGCGTTTTACTGCTCGACGTGGTCACTGTAAAGAGATTTGGAGTGATCATGGAACGAACTTTGTAGGCGCGTCCCGTGAACTTGATCTGGCGTTCAAGGATTCACAATCTCTGACGGTTACTGAAGTTTCTGAACTTGTCACGTTGCTATCTGCGCGGTTGATAGAAATAACAACAACGTGGCAATTTTTAAAACTATATTTAAATTATATTTAATAAAGATTTTAAGAGGTCGAGGGTAAAGCCGAGGCCATAATTTGCTCGCAGAGTCTCGGTCCCAGAAATACCGTACACCCCTTCGGTTCCCAATCTCCTGACACGTGTGACTTCACTATGTTGTCCGGATCCAGGTTCAAAACTGTGGCATACGAAGTAGGACAGGTATTGAAGTCCAACAGTGTTCCTGTAATGATTGCCAAGATTATCACACAGCTATAACTTTTGTACTGTTGGAAAACCTACGCGGAGCTTAAGGCAATCCAGAGGCTACGTCTAGCTAGCACAAGGGAAGAAAATCGTGGTGGCATATATAAATTAAAATCAGCAATGGTTACGTAGCTAGAAAAAGCAATATATCAAAATAATCTATTTAAAGAACCAAGCATTAATCAAAACATATTCTAATATTATTGAAAAAAACATAAACTAATATTTAAATCATATTGCTAAAGCTAACAAACTAAATTATACTAATAATCTGAGAAGTATTTATTACAACAGCAATAATAACAGCTAACGGAAATTTCCTATATTGAAAAAAACATAAACTAATATTTAAATCATATTGCTAAAGCTAACAAACTAAATTATACTAATAATCTGAGAAGTATTTATTACAACAGCAATAATAACAGCTAACGGAAATTTCCTAACTCGCCATGACACTCTTAGCTTTAAAAAACAAGCAGAATATTAATTAAAATACAATAAACTATAATGTATAACTATTTGCACAACTTACCCTAGATGGGAACACTGACTTTATTTATTTAATAGTTTGTTAAGTAGTATGTTAACCTAATAACGTGTAAAAAATATAAGAAAGTTGTAGTTATTCAAGTATTATAATGGCACGAGAACAATGTAGTTGGTTCGCGCAGCCAAGGAACGTGCGCTCTCCTTTGAGACTAGAAATTCTGTCCCCACCGCCGACTGCCGAGTCTAACACGTCGCGGGTGGAGGACGGTGCGGGGCACGCATCGCGATGATACGTATGATGGATTTAGAGATCCGTAGACAATATTAAGGCTATTATTAATTATTCTTAGTTTTATTATATGTGTTTATATTTGATTATATTGAGTTTTATAAAACTACGTTACAGTACCCCCTCCCTTAGAAGAGGATTTTGCCTGAATCAAAATCCGACTATCAATGTCGTGGTTGGCTGCCCACTATTTTAAGATCTTTTATATGCCACATACCTAATTCACGTCCATCCATATCTTCTAATATATAAACTAAAGGGGAACGCTTAGTTTTAATTTTACATACTTTTTACTAAAATGAGCATCTTTATCGCTCTGAAAATAGCAACGTTTCCAAACAATGTCACCCTCATTAAATTCAAATTCTCTGCGACGTAAATTATATCTCTGTGTGTTTTTAATATGAGCGTTCCTCAGCGCGGATTGAACTTTCCCAAATATTATAGACAAATGACCCAGATTTTCAGCATAAGCGTCTCTTGGAAGGAAAATTATGTTATTAGAATCATCCGTATCCAAATAATGTGAACCGCATGTAACCAACTCTCTACCATGTACCAAAAATGCAGGAGTGAAACCAGTTGTTTCGTTTACGGAATTATTCATAGCAAATTGAATTTGTGGTAGGTTTAGATCCCATGATCGATGGTCATCATTAATAAAGGTTGAGACTGCTGTAATTACAGTTTTATTATATCTTTCGACTGTGTTCATCTGCGGAGTATATTTAGGTGTAAAATGTAAATTGGGTATTTTATATCTTTTAAATAGTCTATCTAACTCTTTACTTATAAATTGACAGCCATTATCAAGAATAATAGTTTGGGGTATTCCGTGCACAAGAAAAACATCATTTTCTAAGTGTTTTCTCACAAGATCAGCTGTTGCCCTGCGAAGGGGAAAGAAAAGGCAATACTTTGAAAAGCAACAAGTAACGACGAATATATAATTGTTCTGTCTTCTTGTATTTGGTAAAGGACCAACTAAATCGATTGATAAAACTTGAAAGGGCCTTGAAACATTTTTTGGTCTCCCCATTTTACCGAGAGTACCATGAGTTGGTAACTTATAAGCAAGGCAAACGTGACAGTGAGATATAAAACCGACCACATCAGCGTACATTCCGTGCCAGTAGAATCGAAGTGCCAAACGTTTATATGTCTTGAACACGCCAAAATGACCAGCCGTGGGCTCTGAGTGACATTGAGTTATAGTTTGTTGTCTCTGCTCCTGAGGCACTACCTCCTTCCAATCGAATTCTGTAGTGAGAATGTTTTTATTCTTCATGTACCTATATAACTTGCCATTTTCAACTCTATAGTTCGGAAAGCTTATAGAGGACTCTTGGCAACCCTTAAAAATTTTAAGAAACCAAGAATCTTGTGTGATTGGAGCAGGAAATATAGAAATGTTATCATTTATAAGAGCGTTTACATGGGTGCTTCTAGAAAGAGCATCGGGAATAATGTTATCTTTTCCACGTCGGTGTTCAATCTCAAAATTAAAGGAAGACAGTCGAACCCCCCATCTCGCTAATCTTCCAGTAGGATTAGATAGTGACAGAAACCACTTAAGAGCAGAATGATCAGTAAAGACTTTAAAAGTTTTTCCATTTTCTAAGTAACAGCGCCAGTGCTCAAGCGCAGAAAGTACAGCGAGAGCTTCGCGTTCAGTTGTACTATAGTTTTGCTCTTGCTTTGTCAGCGAACGACTCATGTATGCTATCGGATGTTCAACTCCATTAATAGTCTGTGCTAACATAGCACCGACTCCAAAGTTACTAGCATCAGTATGTACCTGAAAAGCATGCTCAAAACTTGGACACGCTAAAACTGGCGCTTGAACTAAGCGAGATTTCAATTCCAAGAATGCTTTCTCCGTTTCTGAATTCCACTCAAATCGAGGAGCATTCTTTCTTGTAGAGGTTAATTTGTTAAGTGGACCGGCAACTGTACTGAATTGAGGAATAAAACGCCTATACCAGGAAGCAGTACCAAGAAAGCGTTTCACCTCTTTCCTGTTAGTAGGTACTGGATAATCCAGTATTGCCTTGACCTTTTCTGGGTCGGTCCGCAATCCTTGCGCATCAACAACATATCCTAGGTAACGAAGCTTGCTTCTGAAAAAATTACATTTCTCTAAGTTGATTGTGAGATTAGCCATTGTAAGTTTTTCAAGGACTCGGTAAAGAAGACTCACATGCTCCTCAAAGGTTTCGCTGATGATGATGACGTCATCAATATAACCAAATACTTTGCATTCGAATTCAGGACCAAACAAAAGATCTACTAACCTTTGCTGTGTCGCTGGGGCATTTGTGAGTCCAAATGCGGTTGTTTTAAACATAAATGTGCCTCTTCCAGGAACGTAAAATGCAGTCTTCTCCCGGTCCTGATCCTCTATTAAAATTTGCCAAAAGGCCTTAGATAAATCGAGACTTGAGAGAAATCTAGCATTCTTTAAGTTGTCCAAGATTTCAGAGACATACGGAAGACTATATGCATCTTTTTTTGTCACTGCATTAAGTTTGCGACTATCCAAACAAAAACGTGGATTCCCGTCTTTTTTACCAACAACTAAGACTGGAGACGACCAGGGGCTCTCACAAGGCTCGATCACATCCAAGCTTAACATTTCATCAACCTGTTCAGTAATGATCTTTTGCTTTTCTGGAGACATTCGGTAATAACGCTGTCGAATCGGTTGGGCATTCCCAGTATTTATACGGTGTTTAATTAAATGTGTTCTACCTAATCCTTTTTCAGCAAAAGATATTTTCTTATATTGAGAAATTATTTTATCAGCCAAGGGCCTTTGAGACTCATCAAGATTTTCATAAGCATGTAAGTGAATATTAGGGGAATTAGAAATCTCTGAGAGACCAGGATCTGTTTTAAAAAAGTTCTTAGTATTTGTTAGGTATTTGGAACAAAGGCCAAAAAGTTTCCAAAAATCGATACCCAGTATAAGTGTGGTTTCAATCTCCGGAATAATATGAGCCCTTATAATTGAAAATTTATTTCCAAATGACACCGGCAAGAGCATGTAGCCCAAAGAAGTAATCTTTTGACCACCTGCAGCAGTGACAGTAATAATATTGTCAGAATAAATTGTAAGATCAAACCGCATTAAATATTTATGAGAGTTATTACCTAATATAGTAATGGCAGAACCAGAATCAAGCAAACCATAAATATATAAATTATCAGTTACATTAATTTGAATTTTGCTGTAAGGCCGGGGATCGTTTCTCGGTCTAGAATTGAAAATTGTCGAAACAGAATTACAATAAGATAAAAAAAACTTTTTAAGATATATCAGCCAACTATTCCAATCCGAGCTATCAAAATAGTTAACTGATTTTCGACAATTTTCAGACACTAGTTTTTTTTATCCGCTTCGGAACCATAATTATTTTTACACTTAGGGCATTCTGGTTTACGAACACCTTTTTCTCCACATCCAAAGCAAAAAATAGTTCGCTCAGCGGTACAATTTTTCATCGAGTGAGAATTATCACGGCAGCGAAAGCAGTATTGTGTAGAAACAACAGAAGTTTTTAACTGCGCATCGTTTTTATAATGAGAAGTGGTATTAGCATACGAATAAGAATACCGATTACTTTTTTTATTGGATTGATAACAAAATTCAGGGGCTAGCATCTTAGAATGTGGTAAAGGTGGTTCTTTATAATTATCTGAACGAACCTTAATCCGTTCGTAATTTTTACAGACAGTTCGTAAATCTTCAATAGATTTAATATGTGGACTAGCTGCAATTATTGTAGAATAACAGGGTAAAATATTGTGCAATATAATATCAAGCTTATCATCTTCAGACGTCGCCTTGCTAAGCCGTGAAAACATGCCCTCCATTATAGAAATATAAATAGTAATGCTTTCATCAACTCCTTGTGTACGATTTCGTATTTCAGAAAGCATACGATAATCAAAGTCAGGAATATCAAAATCATTTTTTAAACGATTAATAAGAGTAGGCCAATCAGTAATGTTATCTTTTACGCTACGGAACCAGTGTAATGCATCACCAGTAAATACGTCAATAGCGGATAGAAGCATTTTATTTTCCGATATCCCTTTCGAAATACGAAACTCCTCTAATCTTTGTATTAAAGCACGTACACAAGTTTTTCCATCGTATTTCAATTTATTCAATTCACTAGTATTGCCGCGGTCACAAGTTACAGAAATATTTAGCCCTGAGACAGATGATTTATCAAAACATTCCTCATGAGAAGCCGAACTTGAAGATTTAGAATCAATAGGTTTAGAGAGACCTATAAGAAAGGTGTTATATTTATCAAAAGTTTTTTGAATTCTAGCCATAATAGCGATGTCTTCAGACTTCTCGGGTTTAACAATCCTAATAATTCTATAATGCAAATGATTCAGCCAAGACTTTGTCCTACAATATAATGACTCACTGTAAGCCATTTTAAGTGATTCTAAACATGTTTTAATTTTTTCCAACGTTTCATTACAACCGTTAATATCATCACCAAATTCAAATACCGAATCAAGAATATCATCAGAAGGATAAAGCTGAGTTAATTTTGTAACTTGTCTACGCAAACCTTCGACATTGTCTGAGGGAGTTTCACCACGAATTGCAACCTCATAGCGTAATTCAGATTTTTGCAAAAGCAAAAATTTTATTGGATTTGTCATTTTGTTTCTATGATATGTTGTGCAAACAGTAACAATAAAAAATACAATCACAATAAAAATACACAGTGAACAATAAAAAGTACACAAAACCAAAACGCCTAATAGCCGTACCTATACTTACCGGTAAATTACAGAAATAAATAATTATTGTCTCTATATAAAAAAAAACAGCTCACCAAAGATATCCAACACCAAGCACTAAACTAAAAGTAGTTAGCGATACAAAGCGAAGCTAATTATGACCTTTGACCAAGTTGGGCGCCATTTGTCACGTTGCTATCTGCGCGGTTGATAGAAATAACAACAACGTGGCAATTTTTGAAACTATATTTAAATTATATTTAATAAAGATTTTAAGAGGTCGAGGGTAAAGCCGAGGCCATAATTTGCTCGCAGAGTCTCGGTCCCAGAAATACCGTACACCCCTTCGGTTCCCAATCTCCTGACACGTGTGACTTCACTATGTTGTCCGGATCCAGGTTCAAAACTGTGGCATACGAAGTAGGACAGGTATTGAAGTCCAACAGTGTTCCTGTAATGATTGCCAAGATTATCACACAGCTATAACTTTTGTACTGGTGGAAAACCTACGCGGAGCTTAAGGCAATCCAGAGGCTACGTCTAGCTAGCACAAGGGAAGAAAATCGTGGTGGCATATATAAATTAAAATCAGCAATGGTTACGTAGCTAGAAAAAGCAATATATCAAAATAATCTATTTAAAGAACTAAGCATTAATCAAAACATATTCTAATATTATTGAAAAAAACATAAACTAATATTTAAATCATATTGCTAAAGCTAACAAACTAAATTATACTAATAATCTGAGAAGTATTTATTACAACAGCAATAATAACAGCTAACGGAAATTTCCTATATTGAAAAAAACATAAACTAATATTTAAATCATATTGCTAAAGCTAACAAACTAAATTATACTAATAATCTGAGAAGTATTTATTACAACAGCAATAATAACAGCTAACGGAAATTTCCTAACTCGCCATGACACTCTTAGCTTTAAAAAACAAGCAGAATATTAATTAAAATACAATAAACTATAATGTATAACTATTTGCACAACTTACCCTAGATGGGAACACTGACTTTATTTATTTAATAGTTTGTTAAGTAGTATGTTAACCTAATAACGTGTAAAAAATATAAGAAAGTTGTAGTTATTCAAGTATTATAATGGCACGAGAACAATGTAGTTGGTTCGCGCAGCCAAGGAACGTGCGCTCTCCTTTGAGACTAGAAATTCTGTCCCCACCGCCGACTGCCGAGTCTAACACGTCGCGGGTGGAGGACGGTGCGGGGCACGCATCGCGATGATACGTATGATGGATTTAGAGATCCGTAGACAATATTAAGGCTATTATTAATTATTCTTAGTTTTATTATATGTGTTTATATTTGATTATATTGAGTTTTATAAAACTACGTTACAAACTTCTTGCTAATGATCGCACACAATGGAAGTTTATACCACCTCGTGCCCCACATTTTGGAGGTATTTGGGAGTCTGGAGTGAAAAGTATTAAAGGGCATTTAAAACGGGTTATAGGCCAAACTTTTCTCACATACGAGGAGCTAACTACGCTCTTATCTCAAGTTGAGGCTTGTGTCAATTCTCGTCCACTCACACTTATGAATTCCACTCTTGACGAACCTCCTTTGACACCTGGTCACTTTCTCATCGGAGAACCCTTAATCGGTGTTCCTGAGCCGTCTCTTCTCGATGTTAAACTCAGTCCGTTAAATCGATGGCATATAATTCAACGAATGGTGCAAAGCTTATGGAGTCGTTGGCGAAATGAATATCTCACGACCCTGCAACATCGTTACAAATGGAACACTAACCAAACTGATCTCCCTATTGGAACTGTTGTTTTAGTCAAAGATGACATGCTCCCACCAGGAAAATGGCTTTTGGGACGTATTATTCAGAAACACCCAGGAACAGATGGCATAACAAGAGTTGTTACATTAAAATATAAGGATAGTGTTTTTAAGAGACCAATCGCAAAATTGTGCCCTCTGCCTCTGGATGAGCCTGACTCCCTGTAATTTGAGACTGATGTTTTTTCTTAGTTTGTTTTATTTTCTTAAATTTTGTTTTAAGGACTTTAGTCGTCCTTGGCCGGCGGAATGTTTAACTTTAATGCTTTATTTACTCAAAATGTAACTAGATGGCGCCACAGGCCATTTAAAATCGCGCTAACGTTGTTTTTTGTAATATTCATATAGGTTAAGCTTCCTGATGCCACCTTGAGTGTTCTTACTAGTGTCAAATAAAAGTGTATAAGTTAGTGTGAGTGTTTAATTAAACAGAATTATAATAAAGATAATAACATAATAAAATAAAGATATATCTTATCTCTCAAGTAGCACTTAACTGTACTCCATGAAGTAATCCTAGACGAGGGATTGCTACTGCAACCAACATAAAAAATATATTATAAAAATTAAAGTTATTTTATTTTTTGTAATCGGTAGTTAAATGCACGCATAATAAATATCTTTGATTATTTACGGTGTGTACAGCTTACAGTTTGATACAGCCACTGTACTTAATAGTTTGTTGCGCCCGTTCTACTCAGCCCTGAGGCATTCATTTTGGAAAGGGTGGTAGTTTTTTTTGACTTTCAATAAGTGATGTCACATCCTATTTTGGATAAACATATTTGAATTTGAATTTTGAATTTGAATTTAAATAACCAAACTAAATACGAAAGAGCTACTAAATTCCACCATGACTTATAAGTCATGGTGGAATTTAGTAGCATTAGGTATACCTAAAATAATACTGTGGTACCATTAAACTCCGCAATATAATGATTTATATGAGTATGTTATGGAACGAGAATTTTCTCCTTAACATGATATGAAGTGGACCAAATTCTCCACTTAGTGTTAAATATCAACATCTGCCAAAAAATCTACAGCAGTGTTTTGTGGCATGGCCCTTAATAAATTGCTCAATGTTCGGGCACTCAGTGGCTTTAAATACGCTTTGGTTAACGGATACTCGTGTGAAAAGGATATTTTGATTAAATACCTCACGTGCTTGTAATACATCGGCATACAAACTTTAAACCGAAACTAAATTACCCCTCAATTACTAACCGAAGCAAATATATCTAATTACGTTTTTGAGATTTTGATATAGTTGTTCCATTAAGGAGATAATAACATTACTCTTACTTTTAATGCATCTGAACATTTTGACATAAAATATAATATTATCTTAGTACACATCTGTACTATTTATTACCTAGAAGGCAATTTAAACAAAACAAATCTTAAAACTATATTTACAATACTATGATTACATTAAATTAAAACTATCATTACAGTGGAGTGTACTAAGAAAAAGCAGCATTTCCACGTTGGATAGCTGGGCTGATTCGTTGAACGAAGTAGCTGCCAGCATCGCTTGAGTTTCCAGTCCTTATTGAGGCGCGAAGATAGTATAGATAATAGAACTTTGTACATTCTCCACGCTTCTGGGCCACATCTGATAGTTTTAAATTAATCTTTAAGTTGACTTAACCCACTACTAATTGATATTGTCTCAAAGTTTGTATTGTCAGTAGGCTTATAATTTCGCAGTAGATAATGAAAAGACAATAAGCCAACTTCGTGCAATCGAAATTGATTATCCATTCTCTAACTTATCTAAAACTATATTTAAATAAAGATTAACTATCGCAAATATAATACTAATGTTTAAAACAAACCTGTAATTTATTATTTTTTTTTAATGTTTTTATTTTAAAATCGAATATCTGTATATTTAATTAACCAGCTTACCCGACAGATGCTGTTAGGCCAATAAGAAATGATAAGCATTAATATCGCATTTGTGCAAACTGCTTTTACATAACCGTTCAATAATTGCCAATTTCGAAAATATAAGAATGGATATAGTATGTTATCTTTTAAAGATACACGCAGACTTTTCTGGAGACCAATTCCGTGATACATTATTTTGTTATATCTCAAAGGGTTTAGACAGCATTTCTTATTCAAAGCTTCCAGACTGCTTATTACTGACATCTCCAACAAATTTCGTAAATATACAAAAATGTATACAAAAACTTAACAAATTATATACTTAAACCATCCTCGAGAAACACGCTATCCATTGGTGAAAACAGTGTGAAGATAGGTGCAGACGTTTTAGTTTATCGCGAACAGACAGACAGACAGTCGCTGCGGAGGACTTTGTTTTTAATATGTAGTGATAAATGTTAATAAGATAATTTACTCAACATATCGACGCAGATATACAGATATTTTACTATAGTATAGCGGGATCAGTAATAATTTTATAATTACTCTATAAATTGTCTTTTGTTCAATTCTGTATGTGTAATGGCCAGATTTATTTATTGGTATTGGTATTGGTAAAGGGCTCCTGTTTCCGCAATTCGACCGCTTAATTGGGTCCATTTTGCGTGCAGTGTTGGCTAGTCATTCCAACCAGCCCAGCTCCTTCCAGAAGTTCAGAACACTCCTGGGGTGTTCGCAGACTTCCTGGAGCGACCTTGTATTTACTAAGGTTTGTGCCCGTTGGTTGGCCACCCCAGCACATTCCAGGATTACATGAGTGACCGTTTCATCTTCGGTTAGACAGCCCCTGCACTTAGGACTGTCCGTAACGCCGATTGTAAATAGGTGTTTGTTCAGTGATGTGTGACCCGTTAGGGTGCCGACCATAATTCGGATGTCGTGTCTGTTTAGGCTAATAAGTCGACGTATCAGTTTGGGCGATAGTGCAGGAATCGCCTCTTTCGACTGTCTACAGCCTGAGACATTTGTCCATCGGGTTCTGTGTAGGTTGTTGGTGAGAGAGCGTATCCATGACCGCATTTGGCTGAAGGGTAGCGGCAGGACTGGCCCTCGGCTAGCCACTTGCGGTTCCGACCCCCGCCTTGCAAGTTCATCCGCTGCATCGTTCCCCAACGAACCGCTGTGTCCTTTGATCCATTGCAGAGTTACCCAGTTGTTAGAGGCAGCTCGTTCTAAGAATCGGTGACACTCGTATATCAGCGCTGAGTTATAGGTGTTGCTCCCCAGCGCAGTCAGTACCGCCATACTATCGGATAGAATACGGATATAATATCCGTGTATTTTCCTTCTTAGTATCGCGTCAGATTTATTTAATGAGGTAATTAGTTCGATGGATGAAATAGCTCTTGGGCTTGGCACGTCTGCATGCTAAGAGAAACATTTTCTCACAAAATATATAATACGATCATAAAATCCTACTTGTTTTGTATTCCGGAAAGATATTTGCGCTTGAATATTCGCAGATCCTTTGTTCGGTCAAGCATGAATGTTTCCATTATGAGATTCACTATTGCACGCACTGGTGACCAAGTATTGGATATTGTTCTCAGCAATGTATTTTTTTATGGAAAAGGAGGACAAACGAGCGTACGGGTAACCTGGTGTTAAGTGATCACCGCCGCCCACATTCTCTTGCAACACCAGAGGAACGACAGGAGCGTTGCCGGCCGTTAATGTAGATGTACGCTATTTTTTTTAAGGTACCCATGTTGTTTCGTCCCGGAAACACCGCACAAGGAAGCTCATTCCACAGCCTAGTAGTACGTGGAAGAAAGCACGTTGAAAATCGCACTGTGGAGGACCGCCACACATCCAGATGGTGGGGATGATATCCTAATTTAAAGCATGTCGTGCGAAGATGGAATTTGGCGGCAGGAAACTGGTGAAACAGCTCTTCGGAACACTCCCCGTGATAAATGATGGTAGAAGACACACAATGAAGCGACTTCTCTACGCAACGCCAAGTGATCCAGAAATTCACACAGCACTGGGTCCCCGACAGTTCAAGTATATCAACAGAGCTTCTATAAAATTCCTAGGCAATATTTTACCTTACAAATAAACTTGGCATAAAAGTTATACCTGCCTGTAAACAAAGATTATGCAAAATGCTTACGAAAAGACTTTTTAAATATGATTGGTTTATTCGGACGTGTCACGTTTCCCGCGTTTATTTGCAAGGCTGCTTGACATTTGGAAAACTTTAGAATTATCATTGTATTGATAGAGTTGTCAGTGATATATACAATGTTTTGTATATTATTGGTTTATTTTCAGGTATAACTTCATACAAAACTCAAACGTAAAGCCGAAAAGTTTAGATATTGTATGATATATCTGATAAGATATCTGATGCGATATATCTATCTAATATACAATAAAATAAAGTTACTTATGTCATCTAACTTTAAATTTGTTAATGCCGACACAGACGATGCAAATCTATCGACGAAATGTTCCAGCTGTGTTGGTTATCGAATAAAATGCAACGATTAAATTTCACTGAATTACGCTAGAAATTTTATTTTAGCTTGGTAATATGGTTAAGTTCAGTGATCGCCACAAGGCCACAAAAATAAAACACACAGCTGTATTTCTCGCATATCTTCTTTTCTAATGTTGTTTTGTTATTCTTAATAAGAAATGTTTAAGTAATACAAATATTGTAAGGAACATTTGAACTTGACTTTTTTATGACAATAAGGAACAAGACGAGCAGGACGTTCAACTGATGGTAATTGATACACTTTGCACATTACAATACAGTGCCGCTCAGGATTCTTGAAAAATCCAAAAATTCTGAGTGTCACTTCAATTGCGCTCGACTCTTTGAGACATAAGATATTAAGTCTCGTCAAGTAATTTCTCTAGCTATGGCGCCCTACTAACCGAAACATAATAATTTTTGCACATTACTGCTTCACGGCAGAAAAAGCCGCCGTTGTGGTACCCATATTCTAGCCGGCATCCTGTATAAAGGAGCCTCCCACCGGTAACTTTATCGTATTAATATCGTAGTTATTTACGGAAAGCATGTGGCTTCTCAGTTAAAAAAACTCTCTGGGGAACAATGTATAATAGCACAGGAAGAAATTCAGAGAATAATATCGAAGTGTAGACTAGCACATCTAGAAAAGAGAAGAAGAAACGTCAATATCTACCCAAATACCCACTTTTCTATGAGGGCGGAGTCCAGCTTCTACGACAAACAGCGGCAACAGTAGCTCCTTAGGTTTTTATCCCACCCAGTCTACACAGACAGCTGTCCCCAGTAGCAGCTCTATGGGAATTTACTTTTCATCGCCAACTGAAGGTCCAAGATATGTAGATCCCAGTCAGGTGATCATCAGTGCCGCCCGTACTAGGAGTACGCCCGTACTATAACGTTGAGTGGGAAATAACTTAATAACAACTTATGTTATTGATTATGCTTTTGATACAGCTTAGTACCTACTTTTGACTAGATTATAATGATTTATGTGTGATTGTTTATTTTTTGATATTTTAGTACTTTTTCAATAAATAACTTACCTTAATCTGTGTTTTCAATGACTCATATATTGCCCAGCACACTTCCGGTATTAAATTAGAAATAGATGGTATCGAGACACGATAAAAGTGAATGAGATTTCGAAACGACATGTCAGAAGCCAAAAATGTCAGCGTGATTTCTAGTTTCACTTTGGCTGGCAAGGCGTCTCTCATAAATGTGTCTTGACGCTGAATGGAGCTTGATAACAACATAAGCAATTCGTCGAAGTTGTTTGACGTCATTCTCAAAGCCAGTTTATATTCCCGAGGATCTTCAATCCTCAACTGGTTTAGCAACATAGCAGAACCTCAATTTTTATCTCTATCATCTATCCATTTTCTCACCCAAACTCTTTTCTGTTTGGATAATTCTTCTTCTAACATACCAGTTACTTCTTGTATCATGACAAACGTAAATTTTCTAAACAAATTACTAAGTTTTATTTCTTGCTGTTTTCGATAATTTATTTTTCCGCACTGACTTCACAAACGTGAGTAAACCGAAAGAAATATCCTCGACTACTGACGAAATACTGACTGCGTCTGAATAGCACGAGTCAGTTTTCGGCGCCAGCACTGACGACAGTTACTGACCCTGTCTAGACTTGCCTGTACTCTTGCGCAACCGTTTTTATAAAATATTACGCGGTCCTTCCGGGGTGGGGTCGTTGACCCGCATAGCTCGGCTAGTGTCTCAGCCATGCCTGTGTCGAACGTATATGTACCGCTATAGATAAATACGTTCGAGTGAGTTTTGCCTAAAGTGTTGGGAAAACCTCGTCTTAATGTCAATTTACAAGTCATCAAAACTCGTCAGCAACACATTTAAATGGTTGGGTTTTGGCACAACTTTAATTTATTCACATTTAAAATATAAATAATCAGGTAGTATACCTATAATATGAATAGTTTACATTTGATTCCTGTGGTATTCTTGCTAGACTGCGCCTAACTTTGGACTAGTAGGGCTAATTTTAAACACAAGCTTACAATATATTAGCTTGAAGACGATCTGTTATTAATAAGTTTTATTTTACCTACCTTTTTAAGTAAATAACTGAATATATATACCACACCACACGTGTACGAAAACTCACAAATACGAAACAGTTGCAATTAATCTTCTTTTAAAAGCTCATTGTGCTGTGGAAAATCTATTATCGCGATCATCCTTTGTAATTGAATTCTTTGTTCACTGTCAATTGATGTAAGATGCATTGCTTGTGTTTCATTTGGTATGGTATGACTCACGGACTAGTAAAAAAATAAGGACTCCGGGTCACCTTACATAACAGTGCAGCACTAAAACAAGCCGATTTACGTGTAAATACAAAGCCCCACGCACACAATTACACTACTACAGGCCGATAGGCGGCTTATGAGAATTGTCATCGTCTGTGACAGATCAGTTTGCGTCTCAATAAAATATTTCATAAAAAGTGTAAAAACGATACTTTATAAGTATTTGTGGCCATATATCATTATTTAAGGGAGAAAAAATTAGCATAGCGGTGCGTTACTTGCTAATATCACGGCGCGGAGACCTTCTTTTTTTACTCGTTCGTGAAAAAATTAGTTTGCTTTTAAAATTAAATTATAATATTCAATATTATTTCAATATTCTCTACGACGACGATTGATCGATCTTTGGGGGAGAGCTTTGTCCAGCAGTGGATGTAGTAGTAGTGGAGTGTCATATTTTTATAAATCAATTGCAAAATCGAAGTATCAGGTAAAGACAACAGTTACTGTTGGTGTATGCTACAACAACAACCAATAGTAAAACAAAAGCAGTACCGACCTAATGAAACAGGCTTTTCGAAACTGAAAACATCTCGGAAGGAGTACCTACTCCTAAAAAACTGCCAGTCTTTTTGTAATATATGCATAATTTGAATAACATTATAACACACTTATATAACATGGTATTTATAATAGAATACAATTTGTTCTCTGTATGATCCTCGAAAGTCATTAATTATTAAAAATATGTTGCTGTGCTTTCAACAGATTTTGAATGGGTCTTTTAAATTATGATACCGTAAAAGGCGATCCTAAGTATTTTTATAAAGAACTATAAATAAATTATTACGCGTTACAGAGTTATAGTTTTAGTATAATTTTTTGTATAAAATCTATTTGAAATACAAATTTAATAATCATAATAATATGAGAACACGAATTGATTTGCAGTTATATGAATAATACATGAAGAAGTATTGTAAGCTATCTCGAGACAAACATAATATGCAATAATTAGCAAACGCATTTAGGCCAAGCATTGATTTTTGAATTAAGAATTATTTGAATTATAAAAAGACATATAAACTAAATATGTTTATTACCCCGAGTCCAATAGACGCAATCTGTAATTTAAAATACCAAAGTGATATTTAAATTTAATAAGTTTATGGTTTTAGAAATTGGTTGTGGTGTACAAAATTACTGTATCGTGTATTTAAACATTATATATTTGAAGATATCATATCGACGATGTTATTTACAACAACCATAACACTTAATTCTGTACTATGAAATATATAGAGGAAATTGTACAATAAAACTACAACCATGTCTCGTGATAAATAAAAGTGAAAATAGGAAGTCGAAATTCTTAGAATCGGCTGTGAGTAAATTATTGCCAGCTTTAGGACTCTCCCGATTTTTTGTGAAATATCACAAGCTTACAACCCATGTTTTAAGAAGGTTTTTTTAAGTAAATTCTCAATATGATTATGTTTATGATAATTAAAATCTCAACTAGAGACCCGTAATAATACTACGCACAATAAGTTTTCGACAAAGTAAACAGTAGTTCATTATGAAACTAGAGGAAAAGAACAAAAAAGGAGTATTGTAAACATACATCTGACAGTGTATCACCTTATGGCAGATACTTTAAAACACTATTTTTAGGTCGTACAATCAAAACGTCGTCTTCACAATAAGCGCTTTATTAGAATTTACAATTACTTCTCATATTACTTCACTTAATGTACGAATGTGGTATTAGAAGGTAACCATACTGGGCAACTGTTGAAGATCAACTGGCTTGCTGATTGTTTATGTTAAACACGTTAGTAATCGATTGACAACTTACTGAACAAAGAGGAGGTTAATTTGTCAGGAGGAATATTAGAGAGAACCAACATTGTCTATGGAATTAAAGTAGACTTATGGGTTTAATATTTGTAACACTATTGACCCCTCTCAGGAATGTCAATTGATTTGATGTTCGGTTTAAAGACATTTATTCTCATTAGATTTAACATGAAATCACTTACATGACATTTTAATTTACGACATTACAATTTTACATAAATATAAAATATAATATTACTTTAGGTTACTATAACTAAGCATGCAAAACAAAGTGAACGATTTCAAAAAATGAAGGCACATAAAAATTGCTCAACAACACAACATCAATATATTTTATATTTATACGGAATAACAAGGACAGGATGTGGCTTAAGACTTATATAGATAACAGTTGAAGTAAACTAAAATAATACTGACCGTTTGAACAATAGCAATAGTGATGTCAGTCGAAGCAAATGCCAGACAGAGCATTGTTGAATAGCTTAATATTTTCTTGCCAATTCTTAATGAAGTTTTCATTTTTATCTTTAAGATTTTAAAGTTCTTTACAAACTTCTTGGTACCTGAGTACAAGGTAGCTGAGTCACCATGGGCTGCCCTGAAAATAAGCTTGCACAGCATTTTTATCTAGTTTTGTGAGGCTAACTGTCTTCTTCTTGTACTAATAACTTCATGAGAATGAAGTAAATAATTAAATCACCCAAAGCTTTTATCCCGCGTTCTAAGTTTCTCTTGTGTTGAATATTTCTTGTTGTCATTGACGCAAGTCTTCATTATCTATGTAACTGAAGGCGGCATTGTCTTTGTTCATCACTCACTTTTTTTATCATTCTGAAACGCATTCTAATAGTTCGGATCTTCTTCTGTAATGTCAGCAATATCAAAACAGTGAATAAAGAGCTAATTTTAGGGATCGTATAGTATCCGATACCTAATTCAAATAACCTAACCTAAACGAACCTAATTCATATTTGCAAAAACAATTAAGATTATATATAGAAAAGAACAAATAACAATAAAAATGTTAAAAAACAATAAAGAAAGAGATATTAATGCTTTAAAACATGGAAGGATTATTTCATAGCTAGAATGATAACAAACGAAGCAGCAGCACAATTCGCAAAAAGGAAAGTTCTCAGCAAACGTTAGGACGTATTTTCCTAACACTGATATTATGAACTTCCTAGTTTTTTTTCCGTGCTAGCTATTTTGGCAGTAGTGTAAAAAATAATTATCATATTTAAATATTTATCGTATCCTATATCCAAAAAACAAAGCGCAGAGCTTAATAAATTTATAAATCTGAAAAGAAAATATATGTCAAGTAGTGATGTGGATATTCTAACATTTCAGCCTGATCTGATTATCAGACCTGAGAAGAACGGGGCAATAAACTCAGCGGCTTTCTTATTTTTTTTTTCGTTAGAATATAGTTTCGTACAAAATCATTTATTATTAAATAATTTCAAGGCGATCGCTCCATTTCCAGTGCCATTAAGAAAGTCATTTATTTTACGTACAACATTTTTTAACATTTCGTTTTTCAATACAAAAGCTTTCTAGGTCGATTTAGCCGAATACATAGTTTGTTCCTGGTACTAACATTTTGATTATAAGTTTCTAGAAAATTTACTTAGGTGCATTGTGCCTAATATACATAACTTTATCAATATTATATTGATAAAATTATGTGTGATTATTTCCATAAATTATTCTACTAATGATTTTTTTAGGATCTAGGTTATAAATTTCACGAATAGCCTTCTTCTGCAGCACAACTATGGTATTTATATCGGCTGCGTTGCCAAATAATGTTCTACAGGATATAAAAATATGAAAATATTTAATAATAAATTGTTGATAATATATGATAATAATTATAATTGCCTAATATTTTATAACACGTTTGCTGCTAAACTAAATAAACATAAAGATCATTAGTCTTGACTATGGAAGTACCATTGTAGATTTGAATCAATAAAGAAGAAAAACGGCTTAAGAATAGGCCCTTGGCGTATTCCAACAGAGAGGAATCACAGGAAATCTCCAGCCATTCACAATTATTTTGCACATTATTTTGCTTATGAGTTTAAATGGTCATATTAGATACGTGCAAATTATCTAGGTAATTGGTTGCCCGTGATTCAATTATAATCACCTAGTATATAATTATTATGTCCATACAATCAAAATATGTTGAAATAGGCGAGACTATCCCGATTTATTACCTCAGCACAAGTTAAAGTAATAGCAACAAACAAATTAACAAAAAACCAAACTTTGTTTTAACTTTAGATAGGGTCTTAAAATATAATGGTGCGCAATTGGTTTTTTCATTATTATTTATGTTAATTGTATGTTTTTTGAAATTTAATTGCCAAATATAATGGAGAGCATATGTGCTAAAACGAAAATTAACAGCATTTTTGATGGATGTAATTATCATTTTTATTATTTTTGAAAACCTTTCTATATGCTGATACAGTACTTCGAACAATATCAAATACAATATGAAGCTACAAGAAAAGCTTACGAGACATGAATATTCTCCAAGTGAACAAGATGACGTGAGACGCATGTGACATGGCAATGATTTTCTTCAAGAAAGCTGAACTCAATATCTGTCAAGAAAAGTGCTCTACAATATTTATATTTGAACTGAAAAGGAATCAGTACTTCTCACTGTCTTTTTTTAATATAAGTTATATAACTCGTATAACTAATATAGAATATTGCATGTAATAAAAAACAATGAAAAATTATGTGTTTCAAACATAAATTATTTGTTCATGTTTCTGGTTGATCCACAGAAAATCGGTGGCTAGCTTAGCATATATTCTTCAATACACAGTCAGTGGACTGTAGCACTAAGTAAATCTTTAGCTTAACTTATAAGTTAGTATCCCTAGATTACGACTTACTTTAACATTGCTTTATCCCGCATACATATATTTATATGAATTATTTAATGATGTAGTTTTACAAATGTAAGAAACGGTAGGTCTGTAATGTAGGTATGTTGCTCTTCAAAAGTTATGTTAATATCGTTTGCTTTAAATAAAATAATTACTGAAATAGGTAGTTATTAAAAAATTAAGAAACTGTAGCTCAAAAGTGTGTAACTCCTGAAAACGTACGTCTATAAATAAGTGTTTGTGTGATATAAAATAATTAATGATGTAGCTTTAAAAATATAGGAAACTGTAGGTCTATATTTTAATAAATGTTTCTCAGTTAATAAAGTTATAAATGAGTGTTTGTTTCTGAATAAAATAAACAAATAAACATAAAGTTATACAGTTATATACGTTCTACAAAGAAGATTGAACCGAAAGTAACTTGCTAAAATATAGCGGCTTCAAACATTTGAATGATTTTGATGGATACATGGAAAAGAAGTTTGATAAAGTCCTTCAAGGATAAGAAGCCTACTGGAATGAATGGTATGGTTGCTTTACTTGCTTCACTTAACTTGCTCACTTTGGACGTATTTTACCTGATATTGTAGCTAACAACATGCTGTGTTGGATAAGTAGGCTGATCTGTTGGACGAAATAGCAGCCAGTGCTTGGGTTTTCAGTAGCCCTATAGAGGTGCGAGGAGAGAACTTTGTACATTCTCCGCTCCTCCACTGGCCGCATGGGCCAAGTATCTTAACACATTTGCGAAGTTTGCTGTCTTCGGCAGTAGAAGCAGCAGCCCTAACATCAACTGCTTGGACATGAGAAGGAGTCAGAGTGATAACGCAAGTCGCGTCCACACCAGCGCCCTTTCCCGTAACCGAGCCACTGGGGTTATTCCACACGGATGCTTGCCACACCGTAATTTTTTTAATTTATGCGATTCTATTATATTTAACTATAAAATTTAAAAGCTGGTTGACAACAAAAGTATGTTTACTTTCATGTTAATGACATTCAAGAAATACAGCATGTTCTTTCAATAGAACAGTAATATATATTAAAAGTATAAAATATATTAAAAGTACCATAATAACCTTAACTTCCTCTTGTAAACCTAATGATAATATAACAGATTTGCTTCATTTTAAAATGAATAAATGTATCTTTTTAATAAAATTCAAATAGTTTGGTGTTGTACATAAAAATCTTTTATTAAATTTGACCTTTGCCTGCTACCAAAACATACTCTCATACTGATTGGAATAACTTCTTTAATATTATATCAAACTTCAATACACAGTGCTGACCTACTTTATACAATTCGAAGTGAAATTGTGTGGAATAATAATGGAATATCCACGCTCCTATATCAATAAATTGCGGAGAAAATTTGTTTTTGTGTATTGGATATACTTCAAATTCAATCGACACGACGTATACGACTCTTAACTTTTTGATCGGGGCGAGAATACGGAATCAATTTGCTACGTGGGTCCAAAGGCTATGATATATACAAAGTTATAATAATTTACCGCTTCTCCTCTCTCAGAGCGCCATTTGTTTCCGAAGCGGTAGTAGTATCTAGTATATTAGAAATTACATCATAAAGAATTTTATAGGACTCATTTTTTAGAAAATTTTTATGCCTTTTATGCCTATTAAGGTAATAAAAATTTGATATGATTTGATTTGATAAAAATGAGTGCAAAGTTTCGTATAAAACGGCTGTCTTCAAGCAGGAGACACTTAAGTTCAATGATTCCGTTTCACACAATGATACAGCTGAAGTTTTGAAAGCGTATAGAAAACCACAAGTGATTAAATTATTAAAACTTTCGTGAGACATTCTTAACTTTTTTCCTGTAATACATTATACCTTAAACTGATACTGAGACGTTATCGCGAACCCACTACACTCACCCTGATGAAGGACCTCCGAATAGTCCGAAACTGGACGGTACCCACAGCGATAAATCGTGAGTAAAGCCGTATTATTTAATAAACCACAAGTGGTATTGAATCAAAAGTACAAAACAATATCGCAAGCATTTTACTGCAACTGTATCTAGTTAACGCGATAGCGAAGGTGGCAAAACGTAACTCCGGGCTATTACACAATGTCTTGACCCACTTGTGTTGGCGGTGTACAAACAAGAGATCTTTTTCGTGGAATAAAATTTCTTTTTGAAAATGTTTCAGTTTAAAAAGATTGTATCAGTTTAAGGTATAATGTATTACAGGAGAAACTAAAAAGTATTTATTAGATTTTGTAGTGTATTATTTGATAGGCTCTAACAGTGTACTTACACGTAACTAAGTAAGTATACAGGTAAGTTATATACTCTTGCATCGTAAGACAAGTCGTAAAGTCCTTAAAGCTAACGTCAAAATAACCCGAAGCAATTAGTGTACGCCGTGGATGGGTAAAATCTTCCAATCTTCAAAATCCTTAATCACACTTCCTACAGTTTTAGTAACGAGTTATTCATTATCACAATCTTCTTGAACCAAAGAGTAGTTGTCTTAACGTGATACAAATTATTATTAAACGGGATCTCGTCTACACAGTCATCCATAATGGGTATTTATTTTCGTAGTATTAAAGGCACCATTGAAGTAGGAGTAAAGTAAAGTTAGCATTTATTCATGACATAACACAGTCACAGTTCGCGCAAGTAGCCTCAGTGTTTGGTTTTTTGGTACATGTTGTTGTAGGGTGAGCGCTACCGCATTTAACACAGCGATAGGGCCTGAAACATTGGTTCTTGGAATGCCCAAATCTCTGACACCTCTTGCATTGAATGATTTCCTTTTTCTTATATGGGGCTTCAAAAGTAATCTTCATGCTATTCAAGTATTTTACATCGAAAATGGCTTTGTTGTTTGGTTTTGGTTCTAAGTCGACATAAAAAACAGGCAACGGTTCCTTTGTAGCTCGATGTCTGATATTGACTATTTGTCTCACTTCATGTCCAATTTCATACAATTCTTTTGAAATTTCTGTGGTATTTTCTGAAGCATGGAGTCCGCGTAATACTACTCTGTACGCTCGCTCGCTTTTAAGCTGGTAAGTATAGTGTGAGATATTATCGGCAATGAAACTCTCTCGAATCGTTTTGTATGTCTGGATGTCTTTAGGTATAATTTTTATGACGTGCCCAGATCTTAGTGTGGTCATGAGGTAAAGATCGCTTTTTACAAATTTGTTTAGTACTTCTTTAAGAGAATTTACATTAATTACGCCCGTAACAAAGATGGGTTCTGGCTTTGGTACATATACTTTATCTATATTGTTGGTTTTATTCGCAGGCTCCGTATCCAGTAGTTCAAAACTATTGCGTGTAGGAATCACAAAGTCTGGGGAATTTTTCTGTTTTTTATTCCCGTCATTGTGAATTGGACTTGTTTCTTTCCTTTTCTTTCTTCTGGTGGGAATTTCATCCCTTTGCCATTCTTCATGGTCTGATATTATGCCGTCACTGGCAATCGGCAGAGTATCGGTCTGTGAATCCAGATTGTCTTTCTCCTTGTTTTGTTGGTTGTAATTATAGTAATTAAGCTTAGTTGGCAGAGACGATGTCGAGTTGCTTCTGTTCCGAGTAAACATGCTTTCATACAGAGTTTGTTGGATCATGCTGTTAGGGTTGGTTGGTTTTTTAGAGTTTGGTAAAGTTTGTTGATTATTTGTATTTAATTGGTTCATTTTATTCCTACGAGTAAGGCCGATATAACAGGTCGCTAGGAAGGTGACACCTATTCTCCCTAGAAGGCTAATGCAACGACGTTTACCAGGTCCGTCGATGTGGATCGTTTGCGACTGGTCACCCACCAGCCATGCAGTCTCTTGGCACGAATCTCACCGTAGACTTAGGGTAATTTTTTATAGAAGTTGTCTTCTTCATAGTCCGGACAATTAAGCCAAGGCTACCGATCCTGCAGATAGAGTTCACAGGGTTGCGGTTTGTGTGAGTCATTTCCTACTCTCACTGTTAGACCAAGCTGATTTGGCTGGTTTGGTCGGGTTAATTCACCGCCGCCCGAGACCCGGCGTTGTTATGCATTTGGCACCACCCAGGGGGCACGTGTAGGGTAGTGGCTAGGTAGTTCCTACGGACGCGAATAACTCTGCCCCCCGGCGTTGTTATTCATTTGGCACCACCCAGGGGGCACGTGTAGGGTACTGGCTAGGTTAAGACATTAAAAAAAAAAAATAAGTAAAAATTGTATGGGTTTTATTTGAAGGATATTATAATAAGATCCATTAAAAGTAAATTCAGCATGAAAGTTGTTTTGGAGCTAAAAATATACGTATGACCCAGGGCGACGCTTAATTGTTCACAACGCAGAAAATTCAATCAGAGGTAGATTATTATCATAGGAATATACGAACGTCAAAAGCCATTTATTAATACATTGTTCATAAACAATAGCTTTGATGTCGAGTTTAGGTTAACTTAACTTTTTGCCCTTGCTTCAGACTTGATGAGTTTCTCAAAGTAATTGTAATTAGAATATAATTTTGTGAACACCCTGTTCTTAACTATGAACGCCCGCTTTAAAGTCAGGAGATTCAAACTGGTATCAATTGTGTTTACTTCTGTTGTTTGTGGAAATTAATGAAGTAAAGTAATGATAAGGGGACGCCTGGCAGGAACCTCCACATGTGGGTGCAGGTGTTGGTCCATAAAGTAATGACAGCTACACATACCTGAATGGAGAACCTCCCTCCTTGGTTAATCCTGGTAGCATTGGCTAAAAAGGCATAAAATTCATTTATTTTCTCAAAATTGATTCCTTAAAAATTCTTTTTGATTTCATTTCTAATACTACTACCGCTTCGAAAACTAACAACTAGTTCAAATTGAATTTAATTTTAAATGTTATGCTGTGTTTATACAATTTCTGCTTGCTTTGATAAAAAAAGAAGCACAATGAGTTTGAGAGTTTTCATACCTTTTGGAATGGGTTTTTGACTCTCATTAAGTGATTTAACATCCTATTTTGAATAAAAATATTTGAATTTGAATTGCTGACTGAAAATTCAGGCTTCTAATTTTATGCACAACCACGTTATAGGAGATCTAAAATGGCCTGAACTGCTTCGAGAAATGGATGGTACTGTTGATGGTTTTGCTCGACTTGGCGGGGGTACTACCGTGCCCCCAAATGAAAAAGTCATAGGTTTACGTGTGTCTTTCAGATTATTTATTAGCTAAACTACCGACAAAAAATATTAATCATAGATTTATTTGACGATGCGCTTTTGACAAGCCTACACACGACTCGTGCTAAGCCTGCGTGAAGCAACTCTAGTAAAGAAGATGTTCTACGTACTAGGCGCCGCCCGCTCCAAGTTTTTGTCTCGAGTAACAGATCGAGGTAACAGATAGAGAGCCGATCTATTCTTGTTATTATTCCAATATTGCCTACATTTTTGTAACATACATTATACTTATCACATAGCATATTGTTTTTTAAAACTTTATTTTTCCTCACCTTTTGGCAATTTTATATTATCTTACATATTTATATTTTATCGTCAATATAAAATATAATATATAACAACCAAATTGTTAGTTTAAATTCAAAACAATATTGCTTTTAAGACAAAGTTGAACAGAAATTGTATCAGAAATAGCAGGTCATATGAGATCAGTAAACAATATCGGAAACAATTGATTGGTTGTGTTTGTGCTGCGCCCCGCGGCACAAGTCCGGTGCAGCTCTTTGTGGAATATAATGAAGTTTCAGTGGTTCTTTGTTGTACTTTATGAACTAATTTTAAATAGAGCTAAAGAATTACAACTGTGAAATATAACGAATGTACCTACCTATCTTTATTTATAAGTGTATTAACGATTAATCTGAAACAAGTATTCTCTTATGTTCTTTCTCAATCCAACATAAAATATGAAGTTTTACGAAAAATTTGGTCTGAGATTTGAAAAAACTTAATTTATCTTAGCCATAGCACCATTTGATTTCATGTGTGGTGATAAAATATTCAAGTGACTTTAACTAGCATTACCATGGAATGTAAATAATACCATCAAATCGATCTGGTGGAAGCTGGAAGATGTATCTGATGTTGATGATGTGAATCTGATATTTACAATGTTTAGTTAACAATGTGCAATACAAACAGACAACAACCAAACACTGCAAAAAAAAACTACGTTTAAAAAAACGACTTCAAAAACTCAAAAGTATAAAATAACTTAATAGAGATTTAATTTAATACTCCTCTTATGCAAATCTTATACCTTTAATTTTAATAAAATACTATTATTTGTAATTGCCACCTATTTAAAGGGTTTAAGTCGCTCGTTTTTTTTAAACGTAGTTTTATTTAATATTTTGCTTTTTAGTGTCATTTATTAGGTAACTTAGCTATCTGATTTCGTTGCTTTTTATTGACATGTATTAAATAGATTTTTTTTAAGTAGCTATGGGTTCGACCTACGAAAGGTTCTGCGTGCCTTAAATAATGTAGATCCCTTATTTCACGTTCTTCACATAATACGAAATTATCCTGAAGGACGTTTATTAGCTATGAATGACAGGTAGACGACCAGTAAGACCTTGACAGTAAGACCCACTTTTCGGAAATCGGGTTAATAATATTAATATATAATCAATCTAAATGAAAACTCCTAAAAAGTAGTACACAAATTATAATAACATCATCCACGTAAACTAAACTATTCATAAAAAATGTTCATAAAATGAAAACTACTAGGTCTAACTATGTCAATTTATCAAACAAAAGAAGAATCACAGAAATCGGATCATAAGTTTCAGAATAATCGTACGGCAATACATACATAAAAAAAATACCAACCGAATTGAGAACTTCCTCGTTTTCGAAGTCGGTTAAAAATAAATAAAAGAACTCTTCGTACTTTAAAAGCACAAATTCAATTTAAAATTAAAATTTCTACTCTTAATTTGTCGGTAAAAATACTCGGAAGTGATAATATTTTGAAAATCTAATTAGTACCTTTTTACAGTTAAAATTTATACAAATTAATGAACCTTTGATCAATCTGTAAACAAACAACTCGAAATAAATATTAATTAAAGCGGAAAAGCCAATTGTGTTCAATCGAAACGAATGTTAATTAACGATTCAATTAACTAATATGTTTTAAAATGATCAAAGCACTTTGATCGTAACTATTTGTTGGAAAATTATTTAGTTCTGTTGGTTTTATTTGATAAAAACTGAAAACGTATTCTAAATAAATTTTAGTAAGGCACAGTCTTTAATAAAAATGTATATATAATCCCGTACCATGGTGTTCAAAGTCGATAGAAACTGGAACCACGCGTTAGATTAAAATAAAATTTCGTAACATTTTATAAATCTGTCCAATTTTGAGATATAAAACTTTATATTCTGATTTGTAAATTACAAATTAAGATCTATAAAAATAATTTCACAGATTCGACCAGTTTCTGTTCTAGCCATAGAAAATGTACAACCTGATATGGACAACTATTTTTGTAGAACATGAAAAATACAAGTGAACAGTTACGAACAACATCATTATTTCTCGTCACACAATTGATGGTCACAATCTGACCGGATTGCTTTTGCAATGACGTACCGACGCGTTCTCTTGATCCGCAACAAATTGAGATTAACCTTTTTCACAATAGAACATTCGTTGCGATCGTAGCTTCCTGATTATATTGTAGATAAAATAAAAATTATTGCATTGTTAACATTAATAAAATCGCAAGAGTACTAGTATATTTGTATTTTTATTATACCAATAAACTATTACACAGTCATAAATAGAAATAACTGCAAAATACAACACACGACACAATATAAATAATTTATTATGAAGGTGATTAACTCTTGCTGGAGAATATTTTAAATCTTTCAAATTGTTACTTATGTATTGCAGAGTTTAACTTAGTGAGGATTCTTAATCCAATATGAACTTTATAATATTAAAAACATTGTATTAATAAAAAGAATAGAATTACAGGTTATTTAGTGTAATACTTACCCATCTTATAAAGGAGATGGACAAAAAAAGGATGGTAAAAAGGCATAAAAGGCATTTATTTTCTCAAAATTGATTCCTTTAGAATTCTTTTTGATGTCATTTCTTATACTACTAGATACTACTACCGCTTCGGAAACAAATGGCGCTCTGAGAGAGAAGAAGCGGCGCAAGAAACTCTCCCAGCATTCTTTTTTTTGCGCTCTTTTCAATAAAAATATACAATATTGTACAGTTGCTGTAAAATAATCACAATCTAGTCCCAGGCTGTCCGATCATTTAGATATTCAGCAGTGGAGTAATAGGATTTACGACAGAGCCATTTTTTTATAAAACATTTAAATTTATTTATAGATAATGCCTGAACAGTGGCTGGGACTTTATTGTAGAAGTGTATACATTTACCCTTAAAGCTATTATGTATCTTATGAAGCCTACTAGAATTAGTTACAAGCAATCCCTTATTTCTAGTGTTATAATAATGAAAATCACTATTAAGAGCAAAAAGGTGACGATTTTTGTGAACATATATTAAATTTTCATAAATGTACTGACAATAAACAGTCATTTTATTTATTTCTTTAAATTTTTCTTTGAGAGACTGTCTATAACCAAGCTGATATATAGCACGAACAGCTCTCTTTTGCAGAGCAAACACTATATCAATGTCAGCAGCATGACCCCATAGTAATATACCGTACGTCATGATGTACACTAATCTAGCGGTCGCAACATTCGTGTACTCTCTAATCTTTCTAACTGCATATGCCGCAGAGCTGAGTCTATCTGCTAGATGGGCAATATGTGGACCCCACTGAAGCTTTTTATCTAACGTGATACCCAAGAAGACCGTAGTGTCCACAAGTTTCAATCTCTGGTCATTTATAAGTACGTTGGTTTGTACCTCCGCTGTGTTTGGTGTAATGAACCGTAAACACTTTGTTTTTTTACTGTTTAAGTGCAGATTATTCGTCTCAAACCAACGCACTATCTTTGAGAGTGCATTGCTTACCTCGTCATCAATATCCGCACGTCGCTTCACTTTAAAAATAAGTGAAGTATCATCAGCAAACAATACAATCTCATGGCTATCATCTACCACAGACGGTAGATCGTTAATATATATAAGAAACAAGAAAGGACCGAGAATAGAACCCTGTGGAACACCTATTCGCACAGGTTTACCCGAAGACCGTTTGCCATTTACATCGACTATCTGAACTCTTTCGCTTAAATATGATTTTAACAGATTTAGGGCTCTATTTTTCACTCCATAATGCTTTAGTTTTAGGAGTAAAGTTTCATGGTGGACACAGTCAAATGCTTTTGACAAATCACAAAAAATGCCCAATGCATCCTGTGACTCTTCCCAGGCGTCAAATATGTGCTCAATGAGTCTAGTACCCGCATTAATTGTTGATAAACCCCTAGTGAAACCAAACTGACTTTTGTTCATTAATTTACAAAAATGCATTTGTAGCTGTTGAAGCAAAAGTTTTTCAAAAATTTTACTAAAAACAGGCAGCACTGAAATAGGTCTGAAATTAGCAGGATCAAAAGAACTGCCCGATTTAAACAAAGGTATAACTTTGCTGTATTTCATGAGGTCAGGGAACACACCCTCATCTATGCATTCATTAAATATTATTGCTAATTCAGGTGCTATAATGTCAAGTATGTATTTAACAATATTAGTCGAATGGCCCCATAGGTCTTTTGTATTTTTTAGGTTAATTAATTTGAAGATTTTTATTATATCGCTACCTGTAACATACTTAAATTTCAAGTCAGTAGAAGATACTGGTACGTGTAATTTAAGCATATCATATGCTGCTTTTGGCGAAGAGTTAAGGTATTTGGTCGTGACAATCGGGATTTCGGAGAAGTATTTATCAAATTCATTTGCAATTTCTATTTCCGAATTTATAACGCGATTATTAATATTTACTTACTACTATTTATTAATATTTAATAACAGATAGAGGTGTTACGGCAATTCGATCTACCAGTTTCATTGTTAATTACACTCCAAGTCGCTTTTACTTTATTATTACTGTTTTTAATTTTATCTGCAATGAAACGTGTTTTCGCTTCATGACAAACTATTTTAAAGAGCTTGGAGTATTTTTTTACATATATTTTAAATTCTTCACTATTATTGTAATGTTTCTCATAATAAAGGTCATATAAGCGTTTACGACTTTTGTGGATACCCATTGTTGCCCAATCATTAAAACTATGTTTGTTGTTTACTGTCACCGTTACTGGAGTAAAAATCCTGTCAAATTCCTCACAGAAGGAATTGAAGACTAAGTTATAGTGAAAATTAGCAGTTTCACCACAGTGTAAAAATGGTATCGTATTTACCAAATTATTTCTAAACCTCTCGAGACGGCTACCCGTAACTGGTATAATCGTCACCTTTTTTGGTCTGACATTGTCCAATCTTGTATTTACTTTTATAAGTTGCCCACTATGGTCGGACTGAAGATTATTAATTATGAGTTTACTAGTAATAGTAACATCTGTAAAAATATTATCTAAACAGGTTGCTGTTGTAGAAGTGATTCTAGTAAGTTCCCAAAATACATTGAACAAATTAAAACTTTGAAATAAATTTTTAAGGCTAGTACAATTGGCCGAAGGTTCAAGCAAGTTTATATTAAAATCTCCACACACTATAATTGACTTGCTAGTTTTGCTAAATTTTGATAGTACCTCCTCCATTCTATGTTGGAATTGTTCATATGATGCAGTGGGTGGGCGGTATACACTTACAATAATAAATTGCTCTAGTTCTATACAAGCTATCTCAGTTAGTTGTTCTATAGAGAGATTAACAATATCTCTTCTATTTTTACATTTTAATCTATTATTAAGAATAATTAGGGAACCTCCATGTATTTAACAGCCTCTAAGGTGGGAGTGTGCGCTTTTCTTGAAAGAAAAAAAAAAGTTGTATTGGTTCCGGAAAACAACAGGGATAATTAGTGATTCTTCAAAGTGGCTATGCGAGGCAAGACTTGCAAAACGCACGGTTGTGGAATGGAATACTTCAAGTCGTCAACGGCATTCTCTCCCAAGTGACAACAAAACTGAACTTCGCTCGATACATAGACGTCAAGTATGCCGTTTTCAATGGTAGGTTTGACTCAAAATAATATATCTAGCATTATATTAAATGCCGAAAATTAAACACAACTTGTTCAAGTTAGTTGACACTTAACCATTACTTGAAAGCATCCACGTTTATGAATCATTAAAAAAATTACAAAATACATTTAAGTATAACGATCCTCTTAAAATTGCATTAATTCTCTCAACCTGTATTATTTACTAGAGGTTTGACCGGAGCAAAAAATTAATTAGATCTTAAAGCACGCTCCGTACGTCCCGTAAATTACTACAAGCGAGAATGTTTTAGAAATACCCGTCTACTTTATAGTTCAAATTAAAAATAAGGTGTACTTGTTAAAAGTGAACTTAAAGGCTGTAATGTAATGCTATTACGATAAATTCAACGCAATTCAACATTTTACTATAAAAATACCTTCAAGAGATTATAATTCTAGTATGTGAAGTACTATTACTAAGTCAATTTATATTTATTTATTTTAATTGATGCGCACAACAGATTTAAAACAAACACATAATAAACAAGGAAATTAACAGCTAAATATACGATCTGGCTTCAAGTCTAGAGTACTAGACTAATTAAATTTCATCCCCCCATTCCCATTTCCCCCCTTTGAATTTGTGATAAGTTCTAAACCCAATAAGAGATTGTTCATTTATGGCAATTACGACATTTTTGAAGGAATTGTTTATATGGGCGCAAATCGCCACCTACCGGCAATAGTTCGCAACTATTGATATATATATAATATATGATTATAGAAATATCTGAAAGAGTAGCAAAGTATAATGAAATTTCATTCACCCCACCCCACCCAAACCACGACTTTGTTCATTTTGGCTATAAGAGATTTTTTAAAGAAATTTAATTTTATTTTATTTTAATTTAAATCTTGAAGTACAAGAGACTTTTCTTACTAATAAACATTAACCTCCTCTCGAACCACTTTAATTACCCAACGAAAAATATCACATTTTTACATTACCACAAGTTAGGCCTGAAAAATGTGATCCACTGGAAGATTTTGTATTTGTGATGGGCGATGCATTTCATCAACATACTAATTAATTCTTTAATCCGGAATATATTGAAATAATTGTAATATGAATTTTCAAATATTGTTACATAACAAGGCTATTATTATAGACAATAAAATGTGCTCAGTAATAATTAAATTACACACAGCCAATGGTTAGCCACAAAATATAAATAATGATAATGATATTTACGGTTTATCACATTGTTTAAATATAATTTTAATAATTTGAGAATATTTTCATAATATGTTATTACTAATATATAATTTGGACTAAGTCGTAATATCATTTATCTACCTACGCTTTAAATCCTTTATAAAATATTCTAAAACAGCTTATTGCCAACATTAAAACACCCAATATCCTAATAACCATTACATCATCCAAACGAGTGTTGTAATGAAATTCAGTATATATATCATCCGTTTTCATAATAACAGTCCTTTCTATGATATTATGGTTACTAGGACTGGCTTTTTTAATGCCCAGCAGTAAGCTAACTGTTTCAGAATCTTTTATAGAGGATTCATATTATGGCTGTAGATAAAGTCTTGTATGCAACTGTTGATAATTAGTTATTAAAAAACTCATGTGATACTATTATGTGCTTCGCCTCGTCCAATAATTAAAATTAAGTTAGTTACAGCTACAGAACTATGCAAAATATATTAATACATATAAGTATATGTTATATGATGGTATTAGTTGATGTAGATGGTAGATTTTTTAAAAATATAATGACGTTTCCAATTAAAAAGTTTGGAAGCCTCTGCCTACGACCATTTTGATTTTTCCTTGCCCACACCATGTTAGTTTTTGTAGTTAGTTTGCACTCAATCATCTGGCAACGAAACATTATACTTAAACACTCAATTCATAATGTTGTCCACTTTCTGAGTGTCTCTCGCAACCGCCATCGACTTCGATATGTTTTGTGCAAAGTATCATGAGAAAGGAACGGACACGTTGTAGCACCGTCGTGTAATAGTATCGAAAACTGTAACGACCCGGGCTCTTCATCCCTCGTCAGGTGTCCGGACTTCGCCCGATCCACCGAGTGCCGTAATCTTTGTACAGATATTCTCGAACGACGCGAACATATTTATGAAGAGCTGCCCGTCATGTTGGAACCACATTGCAGAAAAGAAAGCGAGACTCAGCTCATCTTACTGCTCGGTCAGCTCCTCACACAGAAATAATCCGGACTGTTCATAGTTCCAGCAATTTCTCTTCTAAGCTGTCTGGTAACCAATAATTACAGTCATTAAGATGATGAAATAATGATTCAATAAGCAACAACAGAGTAGTAAAATTTTTATATGCAGTTTTTCTAAATATATATGAATTATTTAATTGGTACCTAGAAGCACCAGTGAATTAATTGGCTCTTTCAACTTTTGTATTTTTTTGTAATTATTTTTAATAAGTCGTAAAACTTCACTATGTAGTAAGCATCGTTAGTAACTATTTTGGCTAGTGTTATATTGATCGTTTATCATACCTTTATGTAATATAAATAGCTGTAAGTTTCTTTATACAAATAAATAAATAAAATGAAAATTGTATTTATACCTATTGATAAAACATTAATTCCTCTAGTATATAATAAACACATTGAAGTTACGTATTTATCGCAGGCAGTTTTAAATGATGTAACGAACAGCAAAGAAACAACTTAAAATAATGTGAATTGGGGTTTGATTCGAAGTGTCACGAAGTGCGTTCAGAAAAACTATTTAGACTCATTCCTGTCGTCGAAGTCCAGGTCCTTTAAAAGACCCAGGAAAGACAATTAGTTTACTCATGAATAAATAAAACAGCCACGTCACTTAGGTCTCTTGAAAACTAAAAATTGTGAGGTGCGCCACGATTTCTCTTGTCACTTTAGGATATGATATGATATATTTATTTAAAATGTCACACAAAACAAAATTATTAACAAAGTTTAGCAGAACATGTGGCACGTCAACGTGACACATTGCTTGAGACTGGCTTGAGTACGCCCACTAGGGCGTAGTACGCACTTTGCGACTACGCCTGCGGTATCTACAACAATTCGACACGTATTTCGCCTCAACATGAGGCATCCACAGGACATGTTGACTCGCCAAACACTGGCACGAGACTGAAGTAAATAAGCCGGAATAATTTTAACAATTCAATAAGTGTTAAAAAAAATATTATTATTGGAGTGGTACAAATCGCCTTTAAATTGCTTTGTAATACTGTTTTTTTTTAAGTTATATTCAAAATATTCTGCAGTAGTGAAGAGTAAACTATACATGGCAAGCTCATATATTTTTTTACACAAAATGAGCAATTCAAGTTTTGACAGCTCACCGCCAGATATTTTAAACGCTGCAAAAGAACATAATATTCAAGTGAATTTTAATAATTACACTAAACAAAATGTAAATTACTGCTAAAATAAATAATAATTATTTCATTTATACTAAGTTAATTTGTATATAATCAGTAATGGATAATATTAGGTTTCTACCAGGACTGGCTGTTTTAATGTTAGCAGTAAGCTAACTATTTCAGAATCTTTTAGAGGATTCAAATTCTGGGTGTAGATAAAGTCTTATTTGTTAAAAAACAGTTGATAATAAAGTATTAAAACACTCATTTTGTATATTATCACCCACATAAACCCATCGTGTTTTAATAGCCCTTATTCCACAACAGTTGCTTAAATAACTATTACAATTTATAACGTAAAAGTAATTATCAAAAAAAGACAGCTTAGAGATTAATATAGATATTAAAACACGTTCAACATTTTACAGTTACTATGTTGTTTTATAGAAGAGGACAAACAAGAGACGCCTGATGGTAAGAAAAATATGTTGAGACAAAGACACATTTGTCTATGGACGTGATCACAGCGGCCCATACCTTCTTGTTACACCAGAGGAATCATAACAGCGTTGCTGACCTTATAAAGAACGCCTGTCAAAGTCGCTTAAGCTTACTTATATACTCTGTGGTACTGATAATTATTGTAATGTAAAATTTTATTACTCTTTGTTATTTATTCGTGCCTAGTGTTAAAATGTTAAGCTATCCAGGTCAATTAAAATAGTTATTTTAATTAATTAATTTATATCATAATGTTCACGAGCAGACAGAACCAAACAAAATTACATATCATTTGCAAAACTGAAAAAACAATTCCTTCAGCAACGGGGTCTTGTCAGTACAGCTACATGATGACAAAAAGCCATGGAATAAAATGGCACATATATACCGTAGTAAAATGTTTATAAACTATTCAAACAAGATGCGAAGATACTGTTTCCCCAAACTTCGACAAACGAATGCTTTCATGACGTCGATATTCATACCTGAGGCTGTCGGCAAGACTCTTTGCCATTTTATCATCATTGAGCTTCCGATACGCCACAAAAACTGTCAAAATGTTGAAGTCACCGTGAAGTGTCGTTATACGATACTTCACCTAGCACTGCAAATGGTGGAGGTGAGGCCTGTTCACCAACCGATATAGAGATGAGTTAGAGCAGACTCTAGTCCATAAAGCTTTAAGTTCCATGGACTTAAATACGTTACAAATTTATCGACATAGTTAATGTATATTATGTAGCTTTGTATAAAGACAGTAGTAATGTATCGTCTGCTCCACACTTCCGTCTACAATACAAAGTGAAGCGGACAAGTTCCTAAATCATTATTAGTCAGAGCCCGTCCACTCCGACAGTTGTATTTCTATAATTTGTGTAATAAATGGCAACATTAATTGATACTGATCCGGTGTATCGTATTTCGTTCTAATTTCATAATGAATTAATTCAGGGATCATTAATGATGTTTGCGGAATTACTCAATAATACATTTAGTAATGGGTTAATGAATTACACACTCCGAAATAGTCGTATGTTCTGGTATGTGATTGTGTGATTAAAATATACCTACGTTTTATGAAAGAGAATCCATTAGTGTTAAAAAATACATATATTTGTATTGTTTATTTTATCATTTAATTTAATATATTTAATAACATAGCTTTATAAATTTATTGGCAGCCGTGGATGATTAGAAGAATAATAGAATAGATGAAATTTATTTACATCGAATTAACTATATCAATTGATAATCTTCGCACGACAGAGTGTGTTGACATTTCTCGTGTAATCTTAACATTAAAATACATATAAGTGACTGTTTGAATTATAAAACTAATTCAAATTTGGAACAATTTTTTTATAACGATATCTTAATCACTCTCCTGAATACCTGAAGAAACGCAACAGCATTACCAACCTTTATAAAGTGTTGAATAAACGCTCATTAGTGAAATTGCTAGAAACTATCATAACCATTTTTTACACCAGGAACAGACATTAACTTATAATGCCTACTACTCGGCTAAGTCGATATAGTAAGGCTTTTGTGGGGCGATGTTTATGCTTTTACAAAAAGGTCCCAGAAAATATTCAAACAAAAGTACTACGTGATTCAAAATTTCTTTAACTAATTCAAGTTAACACGTTTGTGTGGTAAAGGTTGCTATAACATAAATGACTTTCTTAATTATAACACAGATAGAAAATTGAGCAAACAAACAAACTTTGTAAACATATTTTTTGATGTAAAAAAAGCGGCAGTTTTTGAATTTTAATAAGTGATGTCACATTTTATTTTGAAGAAAATATTTGAAGTTTGAATTTTATGAATCCAATTGACGAAAACACACTGAAAATAAAGGGTACTTTCCGGTTCGATCACCTTGGTAAAGGTGAACGGTTCTACATCCTGCTCTACCAACGCTTTTTGAATTAATTTGTTTTATATTATCAATGAAAATTAGTTGCCAGATTAACATAGATATTTCACTTGACAACATACACATAAAGTCAAATTTTTTTGAGCAGCTCGAATTGTCGGGGACCCAGTGCTCTGTGAACGGCTGGATCACGTGGCGTTGCGTAGACGTCGCTTTATTGTGTGTCTTCTATCGCATTTTTCACGAGGAGTGTTCTTAAGAGATGTGTAACCTGATTACTGCCGCCGAATTCCACCTTCGCACGACACGCCACAAGTTAGGATATCATCCCCACCATCTGGATGTGTGGTGGTCCTCCACAGTGCGGATTTCAAGGTGCTTTCTTCCACGTACTACAAAGCTGTGAAATGAGCTTCCTTGTGCGGTGTTTCCACGACGATACGACATGGGTACCTTCAAAAGAAGCGCGTACACCCTCCCTAAAGGCCGGCAATGCTCCTTTGATTCCTCTTGTATTGCAAGAGAATGTGGGCGGTGGTGATCACTTATCACCAGGTGACCCGTACGCTTGTTTATCCTCCTATTCTATAAAAAAAAATTGTGATTAGTGCCTTCATCAGTTTAGTAACTGCTTGTGCACGGCTCACAACACGCGAGTGTAAAGGAGTGATCTACTTGCAGCACGCCGCTATGTATCGATTTTGCAATATTAAATTTTTTTATGTCTCAAATTAGACAATTATTCAATAAAAACATGTTTTTTAAACAGCCTTATAAGAACTTAGCATATTAAATTATAAAGTCAATCATTTGTTCAATCATATTTCCGTAAATGTAGATAAAAATTATAAGAACGAAATTATCAGAAATAAACAACAAAATTAATCTATCTGAATAAGTTTACATTTATCCTCAGGGTTATCCCAATTGCTGGTGGTTCTCAGACTCTTAGATATGTAAAATAAAAAAAAATTAAAGAAGAAGGAATATCGGCTTCAAATAAATAAAATATATATCGTGAGTGCCCGTCATAATAATAACAAAATGTCCTAAAAACGGATCAAAATATGTTTTTTTTATAATTAGGGATTTGGAATTATGTTGCTTATATTTTATTCAAATACTGCACTATTTGTTAGAATGCATACAAAAAAAAATATAAATCTTTTAAAATATGTGTCCATTTATATTTGGAGAAATCCTTTTTTTGTTTTGTTTTTCGTAACCACTTAAAAGAAATCAATAAGAAAAAAATATTTGTTATTAGATTGTATCGTGAAAATTATCACCAAACATCTTTTACTTTTTACCTCTCTCCTACTACTACAAATTAGGGTACTTCATTCTCTTTCTTGCACATTCTATCTATTACCTGTAATTGACCCCGACAGCCTGCACTACGAATGTAATAATTACTACATAGTAATTTTATCTTAACCGCTATTTCGCGGTAAAGAAGAACCATCAACAATTTTGAATTTTTCAATGTGAGACAGCACACTTTTAAATTTTCTCAATATAATATAGGACTTCGGTCTCTAAATATTAATTATCTCGATTTCTGCATTCTTATGAATATGAACAATTATTCTGTCCACAATAATTGAGAAAGTATATATTCTATTGTCGTCAGTTTCCAAGTACTTAATACCATGTTGGTTGATATTATTTTGTAATATTTACTAGATATCTAATGAAATTGAAATTATTATAATGTATTTGTGCACAATAAATGAATAAATTCTGTATAAATTTTGTTAAGACACAAAAACAAGGCCGGATATCAAATCTATCATTTCGATATAAAATCATCCCAAGCTTCGTTATGTCTTAACGGCGATCTCATAATCGCTTGAGAGGAAAATAAAAATGAGAGAAATTTAAAAAGCTGTAAACCGCGTAGTGACAAATGTTCTCGAGGGTCCATTCCAAGTTATGTTGGACACAAATCCTGACTGTCACAAACTTCCGTCCATTCGTATTTCATTTAGCTTCGCCTTAAATGACAGTGATAAGCGTTATTATTATTTAATGTAGAACACACTGTGTCAAAAGAAAGTTGGTCCTTAAATGGGGGGACCTAGTGTCTTTCTGGTGCTTTATTTTCTTTTATCTTCTAAAAAAATCCTTAAGAAATATCTTTGATTATTTACCTATTTAAAGCCCTAAGTCCCAGCCACTTTTCAGGCATTATCTGTAGATAAATTTAAATGTTTTATTAAAAAATGTCTCTGTCGTAAATTCTATTACTCCACAGCTGAATATCTAAGTGATCAGACAGCCTGGGACTTGATTATAAATTTTATAGCAATAGCAATGATAGAACAATATTGTATATTTTTATAAAAAGAGCGCAAAAAAAGAATTCTGGGAGAGTTTCTTGTGCCTCTTCTTCTCTCTCAGAGCGCCATTTGTTTCCGAAGCGGTAGTAGTAGCTAGTATATTAGAAATGACATCAAAAAGAATTCTAAAGGGATCAATTTTGAGAAAATAAATGCCTTTCATCCTTTTAAATATATAAATTCGAATTATATAATATAATCACTACTTCGTTTTATTATAGACACTAACTTGAATTAATTGTATTTGTAGGTTTGTAAATTTGTTTAGATAACAAGTGTTACTTGTAGAAAAGAATTTTATGTTATGTTTAAAGTCAACCAAGGAACGACATGTCTGTTGTCAACGACTGCTTTATTGCAATAATGGATCATAGCTTAGTAGCTTAGATTTCTTCTGTTAGCCCTAAACGAATTTAAATTTCCTAATATACTACTTTTAAACTAATATACTATTTTATATTTTTTTTTTTCATATAATAATTCATCGGCCATTTGATAATGAGACCTAAATATTGGCATAACCTGTGACATGAAAATATTTATACAAAGTAAATATTAATAAAATCTGACTATTTTAAGTTTCATTGTATAAATACTAATATAATTCATATAATCAAATGCTTCATATTAATAATACTTATTATAGATTTTGACAGCTGTGAAAACTTCGAAATAAAATAGCGTGAACTGCAGTTACCCTCAGCTATTTTCAGCAAACACACGCACACTTAAACAAAGTAACTGGCGTATCGCGAGTTCGTAGCTGTCATGCACACTATAGTAATAAACTTAGCCTGTTGTTATGCGTTGCCTAAGAGAAAGAGGCTCTATCTAGACGTTTAAATTATCTAATAATCTAAATAGAATATTATCAAAAAAAAATATTAAGTCCCTAATTTATTTTAAAAGTAATTGTCTAATAAAATATCAATAATTGCTCTATTATTTTTTTTTGAACAAACTGGTAAGTGCGGCGATTGAAATTCTTCAGTTTCATTCTTATTTTAAAGCAACACCACAACTATTTAACTGCAAAACATATATCTTCTCAAAACCACAAAATGTATCTCCGAGCTATTACACAATAACTTGACCTACTTGTTCACGTGAAATTGAATTTACTATCTTTCCGACTGGAACAATATTTATAACGGGATTTTACTGTTGCATTTCCTGTTTATGAATGTAAATAGTCATGGGCCGCTCTGTTTTTTAAAATACCATAACAAAGTTGTTTTCTTAACCAATAAAATGGCCACACATGGAGTATTGCTGTCATCAGTATCAGCTCGATCCATTCGACCGCGTGCAACGCAGAGCAGCTCGAATTGTCGGGGTCTCAGTGCTCTGTGAACGGCTGGAACTGGCCGTATTCCAAGATCGCACGACATACCACAAATTAGGCACACCACACATCATCCCCTCCATCGGGAAGTGTGGCGGGCCTCATGTGTGCGGTTTTCAAGGAGCTTTCTTCCACGCACTACGAAGCTGTGGAATGAGCTTCCTTGTGCGGTGTTTTAGGGACGAAACGAACTAGGGTCTTTCGAAAAAAGCTTGTATACCTTATTCATAGGCCGGCAAAGCTCCTGTGAATCCTCTGGTGTTGCAAAAGAATATGGGTGGAGGTGATTACTAAACACCAGGTACCATCCGTACGCTCGTTTGTCCTCCTTTTCAGTAAAATAAAACGCATTGATTGTAAAAGGGCCTTAACAGATTTATACAAAATCAGACAATGTAATCTCTTTCAATTCTTTCGGCCGAATAAAAAACAAAGGTTTAAAAAGGTTCATTATAACGAACCATTCATACCGCAAGGTATACAAGAGTAATAAGCTCAATGTTTGTTACAAATATAAGGGTCAACGAGTAGCCACAAATTATGAGCTTCGGTAACATTTTGTTTCATTGTTGATTTAACAGTCAATTTCAGTCAACTTAAAAATAGAAACATAATTTAAAGACCAAAGCATTAGACTAAATCTTAAGGCTGGTGATTGCAATTTTCAGTCCATTTAAACCGTAGCCTATGCTAGGACTGTCCAAATATCCTCGGACAGATTGTATAAAAAAACATAAATGTTTTGATATAAAATTTTAATTCTATGAATTATGTACCTAACTCATAACCACCTATTTTTATCAACTCGTCTGCCCATCTCGTGTGGGGTCTGCCTTTGCGACGTTTGCCGATTGGACCCTTCCACGTTGTTACCCTGTTGGTCCATATCTCATCCTTTGGCCCCACTACGTGTCCAGCCCACTTCCATTTAAGTTTTTTAGCGTAAGTTAGAGCATCCGTCATTTTGGAGGTTTCTCTAATTTTTTTGTGACTAATTTTTGGCATCTTTTTAATGTTGAGCATACTTTGTTCTATTCCCCGTTGGCAGGTAGAGAGAAGGTACATATATAAAAAATATAAGGCTAATTAAATTGTAGTCAGATACGCTATCTACATCTTACTATATAAAACTTTGAGGTATACAATGCTTAGTACATAGAAAAAGTGTTTATACAATACAAATTGAAATTAAAGAGAACAAAATTGAACTATATATTTCGAACACATACCTACCTGAATTGAAAGAACAAGTAATGCATTTTACTATCTCATATTTTATCCCTGTCACGATAACAGCAATGCTTGATTTAACAATCTTCAACTTTTGAATTTGCCTTTAATTTGTAGTGCATAGAAAAGTTGACTTTATAAAATTGCCGACTCTATTATTTAAATTATATAATTATTTATAGCACACCTTAACACACAAACAAGTTACATGGATGTTTTATTTTTGGCACCTATTATTTTTATTAATTTAATCTATTCTATAAGACTAGTTTTTCCACAACTTGAATATTCTCTTAAAGATCTTTTTCCTATTCATTTCCATCTAATTCAAAATAGTGCGTAGGTCTAAAACTCTATAAATCGACGATTTTAGCCTTTCTCTTGAAGTTTCACAGAGGTGCTGTATTATTTTATTCTATTTTATTCTTACTGTTTTGTATAACACTATATTTTGATGAAACAAACGCCAACAAACAAACCTTTGCGTTGCCTTTGAAGGTTTCGTATTGCTCAAAGCATTTGAGAATCGGGTTTCTGTATTTGCAGCGAGTTCGTTCATTAGCAGTCCTGAATAAATCGTAAACTTTCCCAAGTAACTTACTACCCCGAGTCTTAAATTAACGTTTATACCCAAAACATTACTCTGCTTGCTCATCAAGTTATCTTGCTGACTGGTTTATATTAAATCTTTGACTATAAGCCATCACCAAAACTACTGAAGTGAGTAATGTTATTACTAAAAGATAGACAAAGCTTATCTCAGTAAATAACTATATTAAATATGTATAATAATGCACCATAACATATTTAAAACAGTTTTTATTATGAGTATAAAATCATATATTGCTATGTTTATATCAAATTATGCTAATTTAGAACTTATTTGCACCATTTACTATTACGCCAATAAAGGCATAAAAGGCATTTATTTTCTCAAAATTGATTCCTTTAGAATTCTTTTAGATGTCATATTTAATATACTAGATACTATTACCTGTTCGAGAAGAAGCTTCTCCTTTTGTGATGTCGGTTATAATAGATAACTGATATCAATTTTACGGATTTCACGTAAATGGATTAGTACAATTGCATTAAAATAGTGGCTAACGACTTAACTTTTTTTAAAGTTTTAACATAAGTTCATTTATGTGTCAATTAGTCGTCAAAAGTCAAAGTTAATTTTATTTTAAGTGGTCAAAATACAAACTTAATTTGAACATAGTTACATACACTATTGAACTCTAGCAACTCCAGCTGAAATACGTATTTCAAGTACACGTTTAGCTTTTAGGAAACTACAGTGAGCTAAGTGACCCTGTGGGCTGAATTTGTCCGGCTGCATTTTAATAGTTAAAAGTAAATAATAATATAAATTATATTATTTCTAGGGCTATTTTCAATAAAAAATTATTCAAATAACTACTAAAAATACTTGTGAACTTATTATCAAAATTTACACATCACAAACCTTTCTGCATCTTATGTAACACACTTATAACTTTCAAATGTAAAAATGCTCCAATGATAATTATAACTCATAAACTTTTCATTTAAGAATATTTTCATTTCATTTTTATGAAGTACTTATATTAATATTCTGAAGTATGTATTGGCTTATACTGTAGTAGTGTCAAAGAATATGTTATAATGTAGAGTTTTAGATTATATAAGCTAATACGTCCATCCCTACTCCGTGCTATAAGTCACTACCGTAATAAACACCCTTTTTGTTTCCCCATTTACAGTATTGTATTACCAATAGATACTCCATTGCAAACTGGAGTGCAGACTGTATGTGCGGTTTTGTATTGTCAAACCTTTCCACATCATATGTAAAACAGTTATTACTTTAAACATGTAAAAATGCTCCAATGGTACTTATTACTCATATGTAGCTCCTTTAAGAATATTTTTAATTTAATCTTTGATAAGTAATATTAATATGTAGAAGTATTGGCTTATAGTTTGAATTACCTGTTTTTTTTGTTGCTAAGTAGGTTACATGTTATGTGTAGTTGATTTCTTGTAGGAAGTATGTAAGTAATATACTTGCAGCCGATTGTGACTTTTTAAAGATATTTGTAATTGTATGTAGGTATAGAATTTAATGTTAAGTTTATATTCTATTTATTTTGTACATTTTTTAACATATGGCGTAGACTAAGATGATGCATTGAGGTCAAACCTCTATGGTTTTTACAATGTATATTATTTGTTCATATTTTGTAAATTATTATATAAATAAATAAATAAATATCACAGAGTAGTGCTGTAACTGTGTAGACTTTAAGCTACTGCCGTAATAAACACCCAATTCCTTGCCCCATTTACGGTTTTGTATTGCCAATAGATACAGTGCAGACTGAGCCAACAAGCAATAAACGGTTCTGTGCGTGTCGACATCCTTGCTACGAAACAATGTATAAATTTAATACCATATTAAGACGCTACTAACATAAGGGCCATGTTACCTATTACAGAGTACATGATTTAATTTTGACAGAAACACAATGAACTAGAAAATACTTCATGTTATACTTTAAATAATTTACGTATAATCTGATAAAATAAATACATGCGTATTCAGCTAATGAGAAAAGTCATTAAAGCTTTTTAGGAAGATGTAGATAAACGAACGTTCGGGTCGATTTTAAGTGAAGAACGTCCTTTTAGATATAATAAACTGTAACAGTAATTCGGCTTCGCAATCACAATGAGTCAATCACTGGTCCAATGACCGTATGATCATAAAGTTTAAATAGCCGAACTATAATAAGTTAGAAGTATAAATCTTTCATTCATAATATCAACGACTGTCTTACGAATGTTCGATCAGGCCACGTGTCCTGACGCGAGTTTGACCCATCACAAGAAAAGTGCTCAACGCCGCTAAAGAAGTTTACACTTCAAAATTCAAAATATTTCAATTTTGTGTAAAAATTAAAATCAAAAATTATTCAACAACAGCGCTTTGATATATTCTAAACTCTTATTACATTTTAATAAGAATATACATTCATTTGTATTTAAATTATATATTTAGATAAATCTGACTTATTAATATTCTTATTTGTCGCCATCAGAACAAAGGGAAAACATTGATTTTAATGTACATAATTTACTGTACAATTATCAACAGATAAATGCCGGAATATTTGCTGTAAGCCATCGTGGGATAAACATTAGCATTTTAATCAGTATTTTACAATGCTAATTAAAAAACACTCCACTTTTGTGATTTAATAGTAACCTCTAAAAATATATGTGCAATGGCGGGAAATTTTCAATGTTTCTAATATAATAAACTCGTTCCTAATTTATCATTTTCTAGTTCAATATGAAAACTATAGATTACACTAATAGTCAAATAGTTACTACCCCTTAGTGTATTATGTGATTATATTTTGTGATTATAATAATATTATGTATTTACAGTTAGGCTCCTATGAAATTAAAACTTATTGCTAAAAATAGCATTCACTAAATGTCTGCGACTTTGACCAGTGGAAATTTGGTTTAATAGGCTATTAAATATTTTTTTGGGATAAAATAAATCTGTGTAAATTTATTCGTGATAGAGCCACACATAGGGTCCCGATCTTAATCCGCTGGATTATGATTTATGGTCAGTTTTAGAGAGTACGGCTTGCTCTAAACGCCATGATACTTTGGAGTCCCGAAAACAATCCGTACGATTGGCAGTGAAGAATTTTCCCTTGGAAAGAGTGCGTGCTTCTATTGCCTCAACATTTAAAGGGCGGCCAATGGAGGCCACTTTGAATAAGCTTTTTATATTTCAAATTGTTTTATATTTATGTATTAAACTAACACGCTGTAAAAGTAATCAATATTATTTGCAACAAAAAAGTTTTTTTTTCTTTGTTTCAGTATTTATGGCACGCCGCACGTCTACACATTTAGGAGCTTTATCGAACTCGTTTTTTATAAGTTAGTATTTTCTTTGATTAGCGCAATTGTTACACATTTTAATAAATTACTTTTTAAAGGATCAAAACGCGTGTGTAACTGTGTTTTGTACATTACGTTTTGCGTAAAACTTAAATTTTACACTTTTTTATTATTATTATAGCTAACCCGATGCTTAGTGACCACTTTTTTTCAGAGCACTTTATAATAATAATTATAATAGCCTTTAGATAGTTTTAGATATATATTAAGTTTGCAGTAGACATCGGTACAGATTGTTTTGGTTTCGCGTAGGGGAAGCCAAGGCGCTTCAAGTGTCGGTCATGATAATATGATCTGCTCCACGCCATACCAGCGGTAACTGCCCCATTCAGAGCACGTTAACAGGGGGAAAAAATGTAACTTTTACGCAATAACGAATGCAAAAACACAGTTACAATTACACGCGTTTTAATCCTTTAAAAAGTTTTTTTAAACCTGTTGACAGGCCTGCTGTGAAATGGTACCGCTAGAAATATTTTAGGTACAGGTCTTGTGCTCAAATTATGCTTCAAGATTAAGCAGTTTATGTTGATGATATCGATGAAACACTATTTTAGTTATTAGGTCTTTATATATTAGAATGATTAAATTTTTCAATGTTTTAAAGGTGTGCTACATCGCTTTTATTATTGTCACTCGAGTTATCAAATTTGACAATACACTAAGTTTTTATTAATTATATATATTATAATGTCTCCGATATAACCCTGTTCATCAGCCTGCCGAGGTCCCGGGTTCGAATCCCGGAAGGTGCAAACATGTATATGATGAATATGGATGTTTGTTTCCGAGTCATGGATGTTTAAGTTACGTTTTCCATATTTAATATATTGTTAACCCATAGCACAGGCTAAGCCTAATTTGGGGCAAGATAATTTGTACATATTATTGGTGTCAATATTATTATTATTATGGACGTCTACTGATTTATTTTCACCAAAAAAGGCAAACCCGACTACACAATCAAATATTTATTGAAACGAACGACGGGTGATGTATTGACAATCTAAGTGTGACAGATGGCAGTTGTTTTTCGTTTTATAAAAACTGCAAACATCTAGCTAAATCATAGCTATCAACATAGCTAAACGTGGTCTCGCTTCACTGTGACTCGTAGATAAAGCAACAATATGCAAATAATTTTGCTATAAAACGTTCATAAAATTAGAATGATAATTAATGGCAGACGACCATACGGCGTACTGGTTAGTGAAACTGCCTATTGAGCTAGAGAACCCGGATTCGTATCCCGGTAGGTGCAAACATTTATATGATGCACCCAATTATTTAAAAATACCTCTTTATTCTTCTAATACCGAATTTAATCGTCTGCCATTTATCTGAAATACTAACTCTTGTTTAACATTGTTTAAAAAAACGTTAACAATTACATATTTCCTTATTTTATTTATTAATATATTAATCCTGTAATTGGTTAAAGCTTTTTCTACTTCTTCTTCATTTATACACTAAGACGGAACTCGACGACATTTTTACATACGGATTCAAAGTTATCACATTAGATATATTTAAAAATATTGTTTTATGACATAGGGACTACATGTATATGCAACTGTAATACGTAACAATCTTAGATAATTTATACGTCTAGATAGACTGTAACAGCTGTGACCACATCAAAAAAATAGCGGCGAACTGCTAGTTTCTATTTATTATCAGCAAACGCACGCATACAAAGTGACTGACTTATTGCGAGTGTAAGATGTAGTTGTCATGCACACCAAAGTAATAAAAACTGGGCTGTTGTCATACGTTGCCTAACAGCAAAAGACCTATGTAAGGTCAAATTTAAAAATAAACTAAGTTAATTTTCTACGCGCCAATTGTTTTCTATAAAGTGACATAATATAATTAAAGCACTACTTAGTCACTCAGAAAGATATCTTGAATGAAGCTGAAATGAAAATATTCATTAATTAAAGTCGAGACTTACAAATGAACCCAATTCATCCCATAATCTTCAAATGATATTAATTGTAACCAACTGTTGAGACATCTCCAGTTGTTATTTCACAAATATTTTGTAAAATATCAAGCATCTCGTTAAATCAACTCGAGTCACGTACATAAACGCTATTAAGTTAAAGGATATTGGAAATTGATTTTGGAGTAAATATTTTCCTGTAATCTATGTACCTTTGATTAGAAAATTATACCCAAAGAGTAATATAAACCCATTTAGTCAGTAATTGGCTTGTATGTCTTCACAGTTAGCTGATAATCTTTAATGTGCAAAAAAATTACAACAAACTTTCTATACTTATACTGACCCTGTTGATGATGTTCTGTGCATAGTAAATAAAACACTTCTTTTTATGAATTCGTGAATTTGGAACGTGTTAATTATATTAGAAACATTGATAATTTCCCGCCATTGCACATATTTTTTTCGAGGTTAATATTAAATCACAAAAATGGAGTGGGATGTTAAAGATATTAGAATCGTAGTGATTTAAAGTGAGTATGCAAGTGGAAATTCAACAGTGGCTCAGCTGCCTTGTATCGCCGCAAGGGAAAGATTAAATTAGAGCCCATTATTAAAGTTTGTAAAGAAATTAAAAAACTCATAGATAAAAATTATAATATTTGCCAAAAATTCATTTAATAATAGAAGTTGTTCCCAGTACAATAAACTTTTTATATATTCGGCCATATTTCATCTCTCTTAACAAATTTAAAGGTAATGTTATGTCCTATTGTTTACTTAGAAGACCACTAATAGTGCGAAGTATCACTAAGGTCCTGTAGTTCATATTCCATTTGTAAGTACAAACATACCTACTGAAGAGTTTATTTATGAAATCTTTTTTATTCTAGATTTGAAAGCTTGTGATATTTTACCGAAAATCGTAAATCTTGCGGCTGGTAATAATTTTGTCACAGCCCTTCTCCGAGTTTCCACTTCCTAAATATTGTCATTTTTATTTACGGCGAGAAATAGAGGTAGTTTTGCTATTTTTATTTCCTTTATATTTTATAGTACCGAAATAAGTATTTTGGTTGATGTAAATAAGTCATATAAATAATATAAATTATGTTGACAAGCTTAGATCTACGTCTAGATATACTTTGACAGCTGTGAAAACTTCAATTTAACGACGATGACGATTAACCTCTATTTGGAGCAATGTACGCACTCTAACACAAAGTGACATACAAATTGCGTACGTTAGACGCACACTAAGGTAATAAACCTACCCTGTTCTCATCGGTTGTCTAGTAGCAAGAGGCTCTATCTTTATGTTTATATAAATTACCTAAGTTGACGAGTTATTACGATTTTTGCAGAAGCAATAACCGCAACTGCCAGTGGGAGGCATCGGATCCTTTGCACCGGATGCCGGCTAGATTATGGGTACCACAACGACTCCTATTTCTGCCGTGAAGCAGTAATGTATAAGCATTACTGTGCTTCGGTCTGAAGATCGCCGTAGCTAGTGAAATTACTGAGCAAATGAGATCTTATGTCTGAAGGTGACGAGCGCAATTGTAGTGCCGCTCAAACTTTTTGGGTTTTTCAAGAACCCTGTGAGGCACTGCATTGCAATGGGCAGAGCGTATCATATACCCTCAGCTGAACATCCTGGTCGTTTCGTCCCTTAGTATCATAAATAAAAACAGAAAATATATAAATTCGAAAGTCTTTAGGCTAAGCGAATGCTGAGACGTAGGTGACGCAGCACAGTACAGTACAGATGTTGGAGGGCAGAAGCGATGCAGACATACGCTAGTGGGCTGTGTGTTCGACGTATATGAATTGATGATTAAATGAGTTCATAGAATCAGGATGAGGTCAGCGAGATATACTTTCAGAGTAGGGGCTTTTACACTTTTAAAAAATATTTTATGTCAAGTTTCTTGGCATGCTGAGGTGCAGTTCTAAAAGATCTAGCGTTATTGTGTAGAAGAAGCTCACACCAGCTACTCTCAACATCTTAAATTAATCTCGTTGGCAGTACGAATCGATTGCCCGGCGGTAAGCCAAAGCTTGTAATAACCAATGCCTGTCCAATCCCACCGCATCACCTTATTTATCACTTTTCAAACTAAAACTTTTACAAAACTGTTCTGTTTCACAATAAATTATTGCAAAAGAGAGTACAAATCATTAAGTTTCTTTCAGAGAGCTCGTGAAGCAGCCGAATAATATTATATAGTGTTCTTTACCAACACATATAAAACAAATTATTTTAGTGAAGCCAACTTTTTTCAAATGGGTAAAACTGTTGAGTGTCAATTTCCAGTTATTTAGCTAACGTATGTTGACTGATATGTCGATCTTGCTCATATTTCATATATGAACAGGGCAATCATTAGGTTCGCAACTTCTTAAATAAATAAAACCGAAAACAAATAGCTGTAAACATACTATAATTACTCATACACTTTTTTTTAAATGTAACCTTTTTTAATGTTATCGAAATAAGCCAGATTAGTACTAGACTATTTATAGTACAGCAAAAGAGATTTAATAATATGTTCACACAATAGTACTTCATGCGATAAGACTTTTCCTCTGTGTATTTTATAAGTAAAAACGTTTAATAAATTATTTTTATAAAGATCCAATAAATGTTCTATTTCACTGAAATGAAGTGGTATTATTTAAGAGGGAAACGTTTTATTGATACTAAGTAAGACACGGGAAATGCACCTTTGCATTGCCCATTAACAAAGAAATTCATTTGCAACTAATGATAGCGATAATAGATTATTCTACAACACAATGAGCTTTTAAAGATGATTAATTGCAACGGTATCGTAATTAATTTTTATAATGTGTCGGCCACAAGTTCCTAGAATAACCTACCTCAAACAAGCATGGCTCATCACCAAAGACCCTTTACTTTCTGCTCGCTGGACCTTTTTGGACAAATGGAAGTTACGATTGGTACATATAGAAGTGGTATCTTCACTTACATGGACGTGTTGAATATGGCGCTGCGCAGAATGGCATCATGGTGTAGTTGGACCATTTTCATTTTGCCCTGAAGGGCATGGAGTGATCTTTTATCCCTTCTCTCAGCCCTCATTGCGTGGGAGTGTGGGATCGCCTCATAGATAGTATTAAAACTTTGCTGAAGTTGATCTTGGATGAGCGCGCAACTCGACAAGAGACTTTGCTTACTTTAATAGCGGATGTGGAGAATATAGTTAATAGTCGTCCCTTATCTCACGTTCCGGTCGAGTGTGACAGTCTTGAGTCCTCTAAAGAAACTATAAATCACTTTTTACTAGGCAGTTCATCCAACTTACATCTTTGACAGCTAGTTTGAAGACTCAGTTTATTCCCTAAGAAAAAATGGCGCCAGGTACAATGTTTAGCTAACATGTTTGGGTTTTCCGAACCTATTAGCATTACCTATTATTCCTAGCCTAGGAAAAGATTGCTAGTCAAGCTAGTTAGAAAATTTTTTCGTCATTTCTCTAATAAAACATAGGTTTTAAATAATATGAGAATTGAGCTCCCCACAAAAAAAAGAAAAAGTAGGTAAGATATTATAAATTTAACAGTTCTACTTTAATCTACACATTGTAAGCTTTTGTTTTATATTACTGCTAAAGTTTTATGCTTTGGCGGTCTCTAGCAAGAATCCCGCATGAATTCCAGAGTCGAGATAAATTATTGATATACCTAGTCTTACCAAAAGTTCTGTTTTAAATAATGCATTTATTTCTTTTTTGACCTAATACAATGACGTTGTATACAATGTGTGCTTAAAGACAATATGTGCTTACATTCTTACTTTTCTCCTGGTTCGTGTGCCAACTGTCAATGTTCGAATTAAACCTGAACTAAATAAATGCTTATTCACGAAAAATATTTCAAATAACTCTAGTAAATGCGGCAATGTATAGATATAGCAGTCGAAGCATATTATGGTGTAATTGGTGGCATGTTCCATATTTCGGCTTTGTTTTTATGCGACGTGATTTATGTATGTATACAGAACGTCATTGACTTAATGACATAAAACTCATATGTATTTATTTATTGAAGTCTCAGAAACAAATAATTATTAAACAAATAATTAAGTAATGAAGATGGCGTTTCATTTTCATTACGTAATCCATTATTAAGTATATTGTTGTCACTTTTACGCAGTTATGAAGACAGTGACTACAAACACTTGATAATATGTATAAGTCTTCTGGTAGCTGCATTTGAACTGTGTTTAATACGCGGTACGCCCCACTTTATCGATTCCAGCTGGAGTTACGTCGGTACATCTATTATTATATACTATTGACAGTGACAGGTGGACAGGATCAAGATGTCTATAAAGCGCGAAGTCTCCCTAGCGTCGACACACTTCCGCTGCAATAGTTGACGAGTTGGGTCGTTACTCTGCCCGATTACTGTTCGAATATTAGTCATTGTGTCATTATTCGTACTTAGAAGCTTAGAGTTAGATTCTTTTAAAGTTTTGTTACGGTTTTTTTATTTCTTTTCACAGTAATGATATAGATGTTAACATATTTATGAATTATTAGTAGGTGGTATAAGACTTTGTTACAAAAAACCCCTTTTGATCTTATTTCCTAGAATAAGTACACCACGAGCCAATATGGCAAAACCCCAAAATATGGAATAAAATTTAATAACATTATTTATCGACTATAGTTGTTTAGTCATTGTTAGTCTGTCATATTAGTGTACGACAAATTTTAAGGTTTCATAACATACATACCAGCTATAATGAAATAAATCAATCTTCAAACTCTATAACAAAGTTGAAACAGTAGCATAGTTAACTAAGAATCGAACGATTTATAACAGTTCCACACAGTTCCAACTTCCAAGTAAGTCTTCTCATACAGGTGAGATCTTATTCTACAGTGACTTCAGTTTAAATTGATGTGTATATATCGTGTGTATGAAAATTATTTAGAAGGTAATTGTTGATATTTAAGTCGTGTGTGTAAAATAGTATTGATCTCCATATATCAGGCACAGCGAAAGAAATAGATTATTAAATTAATTTATTTGAATATTGTACAAATGTTAGTGTGTTTAATTTATTAATAGAATTGATATGATTTAATATGGGTTAACTATGATCTCTGGAAAAAACATATTTTTTCATTGAATTCAGAACCACTAGCTGGAATTATTTTAAATAATTAATTGTAAAATGTTTAATCATTTTAATACTATACCTATGTTAAGACAGGCCTCTCTTGCTGTAGTCATTCACTAAAATTATATGACATTACATCAACTGCTACGTGATAAAATAATAAGAGACTTGATTTAAGCGAGTGAAGCGACAATTTAACAGGAGCGTGTAAATTGAAGCTCGGCAATCTGTAGAGTAAAGGTAACAGGCAATTCAAATTGTCCCTATCGAATAACGCTGTTATTAAATTATTCTTGTTCCATATACATGTAAACATAATTCAATGTAATTATGATGCGTGTGAGATAATATTACATAGTTTAAATGATATTGGTATATCATCTACGTAGATACAAACTTGTTTCTATATTTTGATGACAAACATGGTTGCATGATTGTTAATTGCAGTGTGATTGTTCCAATAAAAATAACTCGGCTGCATTTTATTTTACTTTAATTTGAAACTTATGTCATCCTATTACCTCGTGATTACCTTATTACTTTGATCAGATGGTCGGTCCATCTTGTGGGGGGCCTCCCAACACTACGTCTTCCGGTACGTGGTCGCAATTCGAGGGCTTTACTGCTTCAACGGAATAGAGTGGATGAGGGCAGCAAGACCGATCGTCATGGCATTCTTTGAGGGAGGCCTTTGTCCAGCAGTGGACAAGGGATGATGATGCTTATTTTAATTAATTATTACTATTATTAGGGCGCCGTAGCTAGTGAAATCACTGGGCAAACAGACTTAACATCTTAGATCTCAAGGAAACGAACGCATTTGTAGTGCCGCTCTGAATTTTTGCGTTTTTCAAGAATCCTGAGCGGCATTGCATTTAAAAGGCAGGTTGAATTACCATCATTTGAACGTCCTACTCATCTCGTCCCTCATATGTCATAAAAAAAACTTCTTAGAGCCTAAGAAGCCGGTCCAGCTTCTAGAAGCATCAGACTCATTTTTCGCCACCTAGGTGGAAGGCGTATAGGCGTTATTATCAGGGATCTTTCTAGAAGAAATTTTCCAATTCCAAACAATATTCTTATCGCGAAGTTTCAGATCGATACACCGATATTAAATCCCCCGCACTACTTATGAAAGAATATGTTACATAAAAGATCATTGGTAATTTGAAAAGAGTATTAGAAACACATTAAAGCATAAAAATAGCCTTTATTTTCTCTGATCTTCTTATATATTATTTATCATAAATTCTAAACCTTAATCTTATTCTAGTTCTTAAATATTAATAAAATAATGAAAATTAAATATGATTTAATTCATATCAACTGTGAAGTCAGGCTGACTTTTAACATAGACCTCCTCATACTCCTTCCATTTGATTTAAAATATTTGTATAAATCTTTGTTTTAAATAATACAATTGAATCCCCTTAAATTATTTTAAAAATATGTATGAGATATAATCTGTTAGAAAATGTATCACTCAGTGAGGCTCATTTTTAGCTTTGTGGTTAATATATATTTGTGTTGTGTAAACGCTTTTGAAATTAGCCTTACACGTAAAGTTCGCTATTTGCCCATTGACTTTTAATAGCGAAACTCTCTAAGAAACAAGCGATTATATGAAATGTACAGTGATTGATAGATTGATAAGTGATGGCTATAATTTTGTAAAAAACGGATATAGCTGAAATCCACTACGTTCTTAGCAGCTGTTTGCTTTCAAACTTAGACGTATTATATTTCGTCGCCATATTGTATTTACTATTTCAAACTTATGTCAAATGACAGCACGTTTCATACTAAACTAAATTTCAATTTGTACTGAGGCCGTCCCCCCTGTTATTAGGTAGTATATATATCCTCTTTCTTCTCGAGGCCCACGAATTTATTAGACGTATTCTCAGTATGGAATTTGTATTTTTTTTTTAATAAAATCCCGTTTTCTTTAAAAAAATGTGGCAATGCTCTATCATATTTTATTGCGTTTTTTAAAGCTTATCAATGTGATCTGAGAATTTTAATGTTTCTTGAATGCAAAAAGGCGACTAAATATGCTGGCATTTCATGGAATATTAGTTTAGTTTGCGTGACAAGCTACGTCTAGCACTCACGATTTGTATGAGGCTTTGTGCTCGTGTTCGTGAATTGCTCAAAATAGAGGTTAGTTCTAAACCAAATATTTTTCAAAGTTTTCACAGCAGTCGTAGTCTATGTAGACGTATGTTTGCGAGTTTGCAAAAATAAACTAATAGTACTAAAATTTCTGTAACAATAGTGTGAAGAATAGTACTTACTAATATATTTAGTAGTTACTGTAGTTAGTTAGTTTAGTTAAATAGGGGTAGTCTCTTTCGTTGTTTGCTTTTTACACTGCATTGAATTGTTGTGATAATATTTTTACTGTCAAATAGTGTAAATCCAAAGACCTCTTTATAACTGTCATAAAGAGAGAGAGTTTATACAAAATAAACAACAGAAGTATATGTGAAATACCTTCATGGACAAAGCAGGGATAAATATTAATAAGAATTTCCGTAAAAAATCAAAATTATAGTTAGCAACTTTAACAAATTATTTAATTCATATTGATTTACGACACATTATTTTTACCAAAAATATATTACTGTAGTAAATAATATTATAAAACTATTTCATAATTGTTCCGACATAAAATCCTTTTCTTTTTGTAATACAGGTTGTACTTCAAAGAAAGTGGGAAGAAGCTTAAGGCAGGTAATATTTTTGTCACATACCTCCGCGTTTCCACATCATTAATATTTTACCTTTTATTTGTCGCGGGGAATGTTGTAAGTTTTCTTCCGCTATTTTTTATTTTCGTTACATTTCATTCCATGTAAGCAATATGGCAAAAATAGTTAATGATACACAAATGTATAATGACTAAGTAAATACTTAGTCAAAAATTGTAATGAATTTTGAAAAGGATCTAATGATACAACTTTAAAATCAAAAATATATCGATATTTATAAATGATGACGTAATTAAATATTAGAGATAATATATAATTTGTGTAAAAGTGTGTCAATATTATATTATATTATATTATGAATAGATTGGTAATAATTATATTTAAAATTTTAATTCACCAACACTGTATTGAAGCTGTATTGGTACTAGTGAAATCATTTGAATTTAATCTTAATACTCCTTTCTTTTTAACCGACTTGAAAAAAGGAGGAGGTTCTCAATTCGTCGGTATTTTTCTTATATGTTTGTTACCTCAAAACTTTCGACTGGGATGGCGATTTTGATAATTCTTTTTTTATTTGAAAGCTGGTGCTTCCCATGTGGTTCCATCCCCAAATCTAACAATGGCATTGAATGTTCGAAACAAATGGTAGAGTTTCAAATCATAGCTTCGACACTGCGAGAGTTAGTAGCGTAATATTGCTAGAATTATTTCATGATTGCTATCTAATGATATTTGGTACTTATTACTAATGTAATATTGCTACATATTAATACATAGATAATATAAACAGTAACACGTTAATGAAATGACTAATGGCATTAATTAAGAACAGAACAAAGCCAATTATTAGGGATCCAGTTTACACAATGGACTGATTACAGCTATTCGCACATGACACCGTGGACACAATCAGCGACTATAAGTCATAAGTTATCCTTATCACTTGTACAATTTAAGTTATTACACCTGAATATCTAATTCACCACTGGAAGGCTCCTTTGCACAGGATGCCGGCTAGATTATGGGTACCACAACGGCACCTATTTCTGCTGTGAAGCAGTTATTTGTGAGCATTATTGTGTTTCAGTCTGAAGGGCGCCGTAGCTTGTGAAATTACTGGACAAATTAGACTTAACATATTACGTCTCAAGGTGACGAGCGTAATTGTAGTGCGAGTAGTTGTAGTCCCTTATTTTCATTAAGAAAATATTTTACAACATTTCTTAAAATCATACAGTAGAAGATCTAAATGACTAAACAGAATATATCGACAAGCGGTTGGGATAGTTAGTGTAAAACATAAAATTGTGAACACCATTGGTTTCTGGCACATTGATATTATAACGATTTGTATAGTAATAAATATTAAATATATTGTGAAAATATTTTATAGTTGTTATATCCAATCCAGTTGTATAACTTGACGCACTAAAATTGTTCACGTAAATTTAATTGGATCTTGGTAACAATGTTTGCGTCCGCACTCTAAAGTCTGTTCCAACATTTATTTTATAGTTTTTATTTTGTTTCCGTGAATCTGATTTATATTTCTCTTTGTGTATTCCTAACAAGCTGAATATAACTTACTTTAGCCTAGGTCGAGTTAAAAAGAGATAACAAATCTTTAAATACATATTTATGTTTTAAATTATATTAAAATATAATTATAAACATAAATATGCCTTACTTGAGTAACCCTGGCCTCAAGTTAACACAACTATATAAACTACATGCATATTCGTGGGCGGTTTAAAATACAACATATTTTCATAATAGTATATAATATTAACCTTCGATCAACAATAATTAACACACTTTTACATCTTATCTTGCCCCACACTAGTCTGTACTATGGGTTGTAAGACAACTATATATTTAACACAATAATAAATACAAATAAACATTTAGCTTTATATTATAACTACTGACATTTCAGGTAGGCTGTTATAATGTAGATCTGTTCCAAACACTCCGTGACCAATATAAATTGAAGCTGACAAGTACCTACATCTTGATAAATTAGGACTCGTCCACAGTGACAGTCGTATTTCCATAATTTGTGTAAATATATTGGCACATTAATTGATACTGATCCGGTCTATCGTAGGTGGATCTAATTTCATTATATTGTATTAATTCAGGTAACGTAAAAGTTGTTTGCTAAAATACCGGAAAAAACATTTACCAATTGATTATTGAATTACACACCCCGTAATAGTGTTATATTTAGTATGTGTTTTTGTAATTACTATATTATATGTATGGAATAATTGTAGTTATTATCTTACAAGTCTTGTTTTTTTTATGAAAATAAAGGACGAGACGATCAGTACGTTCAGCGGATGGTACGTGCTGGTTTTTTCTGATACGTCTTACCCATTACAACGCAGTGCCACTCAGGATTCTTGAAAAATTCGAAAATTCTGAGCGGGACTACAATTGAGACATAAGATGTTAAGTCTCAATTGCCCAATAATTTTACTAGCTACGGCGCCCTTCAGGCCGAAACACAGTAATGTTTACACATTACTGCTTCACGGCAGACATAGGCGCTGTTGTGGTACCCCATAAGCTAGCCGGCATCCTTTGCAAAGGAGCCTCCCACTGGGAATAAAAAATAAAATAAATATTGGGTTTCTTCATAATTATACTTTTTCGAAAATCTATTAACTTATTGCATTTAAAACAAATAAAAAATAAAACTTTCTTTGAAATAACTTATAATTTTATTGTAAGCAAAGTGCATCACCATTACTTAGTATTTACATTTGAAGATTATTTAAATGACAAAACACATCTTATAACTAAATTTACAATACTACGAGTATCATTACATAAAATTAAAACTATCATTACGGGGAAGCGTACCATGAATACTGGCAGCATTTCCATGTTCGATAGGTAGGCTGAACCATTGACTGAAATAGCTGCCAGTGCTTGGGTTTTCAGAAGCCATATTGAGACGAGAAGATACTACTTTGTACATTCTCCGCGCCTCTGGGCCCCACAGGTCAAGTGTCTCGACACCAAACGGCACAAAGATGTAAGACTCACTGAGACCGACATATTTACGACGCTTGCTGTCTTCGGCAGTCGAAGCAGCAGCCCCAGCAGCAACTGACGTAACTTGGACATGAGATAGCCCGTGACGTCCAAGAGCATCTATCTCAATGCCACATCTACATTATTATGGTTGCATGATTACGTAGTGGAAGTTATTAAAGTAATTAGTTGCAAGTGCCAAATAATAAATAACCAGCAGCTCTATCCATTCCAGCCTTGTAATACCTAAATTGTTTGAATAGTAAACATCCGAGAAGTCCATTTCAGAACCAACATAAATTACATTACCATCTTCGTTACCATTAAAACGCTTCATATACTTATCTACTCTCACCGAATATTAAAGCTATGGGATATAATGGATGTGCTTGAAAGCTTTATAAAGCATCTATTAAGCTCTTGATAAGCTCTATATGTAATGTAATTATCCCACACGAGCCCTACACATTACGCTGATTTCTTTGTGCGGAAAATATGTTCTGGGAATAATTTAATATTAACAAAAGAGTGTACGTATATTGAATGTGAATTTATGGTACGTTAGGTAGTTATTAAGAAAAATGCATTTTAAATAATTATGTAATAATAATTTTTAATAGTTATATTATGCAACTTATCATTCACCACTTTTAGAGGTTTTTTTTAATCAGTTATCAAATTGAACGGCACACAATCGAATTTTCTATAAACTGTGAAGAAATTCATAAGAATTGTTAAAAGACGTTTATATGGTGAGGGTTACAATAACATTTATGACTTTCTTAGTTCAGTTTAGGAATGGAGCGACCGCGATCAGGTTACATATGAAATAAATTTTACTATCTCGAAATATTTAAAAAAGTATGTAAAAAATGTTTTTATATAAATGATGTAACGTTTACAAAGAAGGCTTACTATACTATAGTAGATTATATAAATGAATGGTTCTTGTCTGGTTCTCCGCAGGCCACCTGTTATTGTATACCTAATACATAATATTATATTAAATAGGCTAAATTGTTACATGACTTAAAAGATGGGCTGGGAGTTTCTTATCAGTTCTTCTCCCCATCTCATAGCCCCTTTACGAACGGATGGAGCTTCATGTCGTATACCAAGTGTGGTTGCAATATATTATGTTATTGTCACTCCCTATGGTAAATAAATATATTAACTATTCAATTCTTTACTATCTCCACTGCAGTTACAATTTCTTAGATCAGCGTAAAATAAACTTTTGTTCGTAAAGTGTAAATACGCATATTAGAATGTATCATAAAATTGATTGTTTATTGTTTTCGTTTGACGGTTACTGTAAATTTCTCCAGGTATAAATTTATGCTAGTACCAGGGGTACATAATATTAAAGAGTACTACGAACTCCGACATTATATTTATTATCCAAGGCACTGACGATTTAACATACAGAAATCATGCTGACACTGTCCATACTTATAAGATTATTCTTATACCCAGTAAGCTTGAATTATCTTCTCACCTTGTCCCTACTACAGAATTGGGTCACAATGAATCGATAGAACTGCTCCTTAAGTATCTTTGAAGAAAATCAGCGCTACGATATCAATCTGATCTTTATATAATCTGTTGTTTTATCTATTGTTTTTATAATAAAACTAGCTGTTCCCGCCCGCTTCACTCGTCGAATCCTATAATAATATCCTAGGAAATTAAATAATTAAAGAACATTGGGATTCGATAAATAAGCCGTCCGTAAAGTCCGTAAGTAGCCATTAACCATATAGGATATATTTCGTATCGAACGGTGGTAATTTCATGTCGATACGATCAGTGGTTTAGGCCTGAAAGAGCCTCAAACAAAGACCATTTTCATTACATATATAGATAGATTATATTTTCAGTATGTTTTACCCCTAGAGCATCGCTAACTCTGATGGCAATCATCGTCCATGGACATCTGCAATAGCACAGGTCAAAGCGTGTTGCCAACCAGTCTCATACTATGACGACTTGAATCAACAGAGGACACAGGTTTGACGATATAATTTTGCAATATAAAGGAAGTTTATGGTGTTGCCTCCTTGACTATAATTAATATATAATATAATAATAATGCCTTTACTTTATTTACGGTATGTGTGGATTGATACATCTACTGTGTTGTACTTTAAGTATGTACTCAATAACTATAATTATGTTTTTACTTATTAATTTACATTTTTTGACTTACTCTTGTAAGGTATTTAGTAATTGACGTTTGTGTATTTTGTTGCTTCAGTTTGCATATATTGTAATTGAAATGGTTAGTAAAATTTAATTGAAACTAAGAATCTACAATACCATTCTGTTTTGAAAAGAGCAACCTTAGAGTTTCTGACTCGTTCTTCTCTAAGGAAATCTGCCTTTAATTATGCAATGCAATTTACCTACGAAATAAAAAATTGTTGTGTTTGTTTGTTTCTTAAGTGATCACCGCCGCCCACATTCTATTGCAGTTGAGTTGCACAAAAAACTCTTTTCTTATTCGATCAAAACTATTCAATACACAGTTCCTACAACAATACACATTCCTAAAATAATAAATTACAAACTAATAAGTTAACGGTTCTAGAATAATGTTTTACAGGGAACAAGTATCAATGAAAAAGTTTGATAGAGAATTAAAACTAGCGCACTCAAGTCTCTTTTTTGTCAAGAATTGTTTTCGTAAATTCAATGGACTATCTACAATAAAACAGAATGATAGTAAAGCTCATAAAGTGTGGCTCACTCGTTGACTTTTATGTTCGTAACAAACATTAAGTTAATTATTCGTGTGTGCGGTATGTATGGGTCTGTTTTATTTATAATACATACATTCCTTTGTTATATCATTTCCTTGAATCTCCTTCAGTCAACTTTACTTCAGTGTCATTATAAAAACTTAAATAAGTTAAATAAAAACACTTTTTTAAATATATCTACCAAGGCTTCCCAGTACGTAGTCAAGGGTAGAGATGGCAAAAAATTGTGGTGCATTCACTGACCTGTGTAAATACCACTGGATAGGTTGTTCCATATGTTTCACAGCAAAATTTTTTTGCCTATTTGAAGCGCCACTCGCGAGCGTCCAGAGAACTAATTTTGACGTATAATGCAAATGGCGAAGGCACGTCTCTCTGAAGTTTTTTTGCATTTTGAATAAATTTTGTTCGTTTTCCGTGTTATTTATACTTCAAGAATCAACGTAATAAAGTACACAATTTTTTTTGTAAGTAGTTTCCCACCATCTAGGTTTGCTGAGATTATCATCACTAGTTTTAGTACCACAGACTCTCGCTACATGGCCACCAGCGCTAAAATGGCGAATATCAAACAGGCACTAAAGCACGTTAACAGCCGCCAGTCCAGTGGTCTTGACAACCACGACATCTTTGTTACGAGCATATCGACCGAGAAAATAACTATAGAAATGAATCTGAAGGGACTATCCAAAAGCAATAACGAAGTCTATTTTATAAAATTATTCCATTGTTCTATTTTCAAAATTAGAATTTTGTTAATTTATATATTTTTAATCAATCTTCAATAAAGCAGGAATTGATGTTCATTTTAAATTTCAATATTGTTAAAGTGTTTTTTAGTTTTTTTAAACTACTCTTTTTATCATTGAGTTTCAATACTAATTCACTCGAAGCCAAAAGTTCCGCTGGTAGCTATTCTGGTTGTTTACATATGGGGTTATGGTTATATATACAACTAATTAAATAGTTTACTCAATATTATATGTTTATAATTTATATTATTATTAAAATAAAGCATTACTTGTCATGGAAATAATCTTGAGTGTTTTATAATTATAAGTATTATTTAGTGTTAATAGTTCATCGTTAAATTAGAAAATAATATATGTTAATTTTCCTAGTTTCATGGCTAGCTGTATAACAAGACAATAAAACCTTAAGCAATTATAGAATTGTAAATATAAAATTTGTATAGCGGCAAATGGTTGCATTAATTTATCTTCAAACGACATTTATTTGTTTCAAACGAATTGAACTATAGATATATTTACATTATAAAAACCACTGAAGCTACGTTGCTATAAAATAATTTTGCCAGACCTCATAATAAAACATTCATTCAACAATTCAATTATTTATTACACGGAACAGTATGTTTCATAAATTGGATCACGCAATAATCATCAAACAAAGGCCTGCGGTTTTCCAAGTCAATTAATTTGCAAATTTTAAGGACGACATCAATCATTGATTTTATTAACGTTCCTCTATTCTGTTTACTTACTCTATACAATATAATACACAAAATATTTGTTTTACAATATGAGGTTAATTAAAACCTGTATTTTTAACGAACAATGGGTTTGTTTCAGTTTCAAGTATCATTAAATATTTTGTAATAATTGTAATATACAATTTTTATATTCTGCATTTAGAGTTACGTGTTTCTCATTCTTTCAATATGGATTAAAAACCATTGTTGAGTTGTCATTATTATTGGAGATCTAATAGTTTTTTGTTTGTTTCTTCGAACCGGAAAATGTAGTAAAAAATATGAATAAATATTTTTGTATTAGATAGACTACTTTTATGAGAATAAGGAAAGACTATATCAAAAGAAGCGCACAATAGCGCCTATTTTTCGTCAGCGTCATTGTTACCTCTGGAGCTACTGTGAATTTAGATTAATTGTAGACTAACGTGGTTGATTGGTTGGTTGGTTGTTATCATATACCTTCGTCAGGGAATGGTAACAGTTGTATATGAGCTTTGTCTTGGAAATATTGCTTTGTAGGGCTTGTAGTACTGATTTGCTATCCGAAAGGATTCCAATGGAGTTATCCTTTACCTTCGTGTCAAAACCCCTAGCCGCTTCGATGATGCCCATATCCCGTTCCAGACCTTGTTTTCGAACCGTCAGTGGAAGTGGACGTGCTGAGCTATATCAAACAACTGGTTTTGAATATAATACAACTTAAATAAAATGGTCAAATTATAAGTTGAGGTATTTAGCGAATATCGCATAATATGTAGATTGACATTCTGTTTTCTTACTTGGCGTGTTTCTCGTGACAGGGTACGAGGGGCGATTTGTTCCCTTCCCTAAAATATGGTGGATTTTAGCGATGGCTGGTCCATGCGTCATGTCGTAAACGGGCGATTCTTGTGTGGGCTGGTTGATCCAGTTACCAGGAACTCTGTTTTATTTTAAAATTGAAGTTGTTTAATATTTATTGTATATTTTCTGTAATTGCTAGTAATATTCTCGCATAATATCTTTATATATTTGCAGTGTGTGCGGAATGATGCATCTACTGTAGGTACTCAATAACTCTTGATTTACGTATTAATTTACATTTACTATTTTTAACTCACTCGTGTAAGGCGATGAGTATTTGACGTTTAAGTATTTTTGTAATATCACTTTACATTTATTGTAATAATTGAAATGATTTGTACTCGCGAGTTTTCATAGAAAATATAGTGAAGTATGAAACAGTGTTAGGTAGCAAATTAATCTGAAAAGAATATTATAAATAAATTTTATTATTTTAAACACACTCGCATAATTTTCGAACCCTTTAAACATTATTCGAAATTAAAATATTCTGTGCGTGTACTTTACTTTATTTTTATTTATATTAAACATAATATGTCATCAACATAATATATTTTGATTAATTAATGAATAATACTAGGTTGTACCAGCTAAGCTACTTAAGCATCGTATGTTTCGACAAGCTTTTGGCATAATTTTAAATTTTCACAGGTGTTAGTAGGTGGGACATGCGCTGAGTCAGTTCAGCCAAGTTCCGCGCACAATCTGATAGAGAAAAGTCAACCGAAACAGCTATTTAAGTGAATCCAGTCAGTTTCATTTCGCCTGACTCTTATACATGTAAGAAATTTGTCTTACCTGTGGCTCAATTTTTATTGATGTAATCTCGCAGTTAAAAAAAAATATTTGTCGATATTGTTGTTTGATGTGCTATTGTCTTAGCTGATGGTCGCCTTAATAATGCTTTAATTATATTTCAACTAAATGTAATCAACAATCTTTTATTTCTAATTCTAATGCTATAAAGGTACCTAAAACTAAAATGCGTGTCTCTATAGCACCAATAAAATTCCATGGTATTATGTAAGAGGCGAACTCAGAAACATTTTGAGGATTAAAATCTTTGGTCTTATTGCATCAAGACTCACTCTTCTATACTTCAAGTATACTTGATGCTTCACGGAGCGCATTTTTACGGCTAGTATATTTCAGTATAGGTCGTGCTCGAATAATACAAGTAATATATATTTAATAATATACAATATTTTACTGTCATTGCTATTGCTATAAAATAATCATAATCTAGTCCCCGGCTGTGCGATCACTTACATATTCAGCTGTGGAGTAGTGGGATTAACGTCAGAGCCATTTTTAATAAAACATTTAAATTTATTTATAAATAATGCCTGAACAGTGGCTGGGACTTTGTTATAAAAGTGTACCTTTAAATTTTTCATTTACCCTTAGAACGTGAACTTGTGAACGTATATTAAATTTTCATTATTAGTGTCTTGTCAATTTCTCATGGGTTTCATCATTCATCCACTTAAAATTGTAACGAGTCAAGTGAAGTTAGCAGCAGGTGTCTAAGAGGTGGCGTTGGTGTAGCGGTGTGAAGTGCGATGCGAGTAGAGGAGGGGCGAGGAGAGGAGAATATTCTTAATTGTAAAATCTGTTATATCGTGGTTTATGATAGAATACTGTTTTTATTTTCCTTGATTGCTTTACAATATAATAAACTTACGATTAAAATTCTTTCACAGTATTTTTTTTGAGTCTTATGAAATACATCGTGACAATTATATTTAACAGTATGTTTTGATAAATTATAGCTACAAATAAGAGGCGATGAGGGCTTAGCAAAACAAATGTTAAGAAATCCAAATCTATATATTTGTTTTCGGATGCAAATAATATATTTTGAAGACCCGCTCTAAGAATTGGCCGAATGCCACAACGCAATCCGCCTGGCCGCTGATCATACTGACATTATTGTATTTTATTCACTTTTTAAGATAACGAGTAATATTGATACATATTATAATGTTTACATTGGACCGTTTTATACGTTACACGTAGGAAATAACTTTTTTTTTACTAAATACCAACGTTGCACACAATAATAATCCTTATTTTAAAGCGCACTCCTAAATATAATAATAGAAATTGTATACTTCACTTACAGGCTAACTCAACATGCATATCTACAAAACTACAAAAAAAATACAATAATATTAAAAAAATAAAACAAATAATGCAATACAATATTAAAACTATAATGTATAATATCCAATATATTAAAAATAATGAAAGAAATAATTTAAATTTTATTCCAAGAATACTTGCATTACCATAAATAAACAATAAAATAATTGAAGTGAACAAATTTTAAGGATGGCTTCAATTTATAATTCCATTAATCATGGCCTGAGCTCTTCTCGTACTGAACAGAACTATAGAAACTCACACAAGAGCTTTTATAACAATGACTCCGTTTCAGTTTCAAGGGTCATTAAATATATTTTTCATAATAGACTTTGGCTTTCAGTAACTATAGGTACTGCAATGTTGAACTGTTTTGTTATTGTAGCTAAATAAAATAACATTGCTTAAATATGATTTCTATATTACTTTTAATATAATTGTTATAATTATGTAAATGTTATGTACCAACTATATAATATATATATAAAGGATTATTATGATACAAGCTACTTAGAATAATGAAATAATCTTAAGATGCCAGTGAAACAGGTTATTTACCTAGGTGCCCGTTTTTTTATGCAAAAGAGTGTAATATACTATGTATATATTGAATATTAGAGTATATTTTTGAAGTAAAACTTCTTTAGGCGTGACTTCTTTACCCCCAAGGTAACACAGATTTTTTTCTGACGGAAGTAACGCTCAGTACAGAAGTTAATTGAGAGAATTTTTTAAGCCGTTATAATTTAATGGTTATATTTCAAATTGCTCAGTAATATTTTTTAAAAATCTTCAAGTGTTTTTATTATTTATTTATTACTACTATTGCAATAAATAATATATACGTTGGCAGAAATTTTCTGACATTCGTTAATTTGTTTTTGGTTTTTGTTTTCCGTTTCCATTTTTTATTCAGTCTATCATAAGCACCGAACATCGAATAAAGATCCGATTTTGAAGTCACACTGTGAAGTAAATAAATAGTAGTTAAAAAATCTAAAAAACACGATTTTTATAGAATTTTTAATTTGGTTGATATATTATTAAAGCGTGTTTTTTTAAACTTGCACTTTATTTGCATTGTTGAAGTAAAAATTCTCTTTGGTAATTGAAAATTTCGTAATACTAGATAAATCGGTGAATGGTAAAGGTTGAAATTTGAAATTAACTTCAATTCCTGTCATATAGACGATAGACGAAAATTATTTGAATCAACAAAATCTTAGGAAAATGGAATAATTTTATCAAATTAATGTATTGTCTTCAGTCCTCGATAAATCTAGGAAGTTTGAACCAAATCTGGCCGTTTAAAGTGGCTTAAATCGCACCTAAATGAGTCGGTTACCAACAAACATACATACAAGTAAAGCTAATAAAAAGCGTGAAAAAATAACACTTTTGCCAATTAATTTTATATTGGCAACCTACAATTCGTACAATATAGCTTATATTGAGAAGAATCGGCTAGTAACACAACAATTACACTTATATTAATTGAGCACCCATTATTGTCATCTGCAGCAAAAGGGCCTTAAAGTACTTAATATTATGAACTATAATGATATATAATAATTTAATACAGAATTAACTTAATAATTTAAACTTGTTTTTACAAAAAATCATTCATGATAGTTTTATTTAAAGAAGATACGAAAATTAAATTACTCGTCAGAACGCCACAAGTGCCTCCGTTTAAAAGCCAAGTTACACTTGACTCGGCATAGCTGGTCGCTTGATTAAAGCCGGTACAAACCGCTAGATCAAGGTACATTAACGCGTGTAATAAGACCGCGATGATAAAAGATTTTAGCCGAATGAATGTTGTACTATTAAACGAAAAATTATTAATTTATTATAAGTTTTAATTGAATTGAATATACATGAGGTAATAGCGGTGGTAAAACAAACAAACCTGCTGTTATATTTACGACAATACGTTATTTCTCAGTTTCAATAGCCATCGCCATGCAGCAATCTTTCGTCACATGAAATTTTATCTCTTTCTCTATATTATGTAAGCCTTTACAATCGCATACCTTTACCAGTGGGAGAGTCCTTTGCACAGGATACCGGTAAGATTATGGGTACCACAACGGTGCCTATTTCTGCCGTGAAACAGTAATGTGTGTTTAGATCTGAAGGGCGCCGTAGCTAGTGGAATTACTAGCAAATGAGACATAAAATCTTATGTCTCAAGGCGACGAGCGACAGCACGTATCAATTTCCATCATCTGAACGTCCTGTTCGTCTCGTCCCTTATTGTCATAAAAAAAACCTGAACTTGTTTGAAAAGCAATTGAGTGCTTCAGAAAAGGTCCAACTATTATAATCTTGTTATAAGACCGTTCCTTCTGTGTAAATAACCAACGTATATCTTTCAAGCTGTTTTGTTAATTGTAGTGCAGTATTCTTCAGGCACTTAAAGTATTACCTAGATCATTATACAAGTAACCTATATATATTCCTGCATCCTTAAAGCAGCATTAAAGTGCTTAAAGCTAACGCGAAATTAACCCAAAACTGTTTGTATACGAGACGCGGCGGGGAAATCTCGCGAAGTACGCAAGATTAATTCCCTCTTCCTATACATTATGTCCGGCGTTCTTCTACAGTGAGGCTTTTAAAAAAGTTTCTTCCACGAAAAGCGTCGTTGTCGCAATAGGTAGAACCGTTGACTCTCACTCCCGGTTCCATCTTGCCCGTCACTTACCAATGCGTGCACTTATTTTCATAAAAAAAATGCACACAAACTATATATATATGTTGCAATACAATGGTTGCCATTAAACGTCCTCTAAAAACTTTACTTCGAAATGAAGTTTTGTTTACTACTGAGATTTGAAAAAATGCCTTCTAATAGTTTTTCTCCACGAACCGGGCCTCGTGAAAAATGACATTCTTTGCGCAATTGCATCGAAATGTATTATTATTACCAGTGTACTCCCGCTGCATTCGAAAAAAGTTGCGAAATTTTAAGACTATCATTAAAAATAACAGATTTCATTATAATAAACTAGCGGACCGACAGACGATGTTCTATTAAAAAAAAACTCTCGCCGATGGAAGTTCGTAAAATGTTCATAAATTTCTTGTGCGTCGAAAATTATCTAGTTGTTGATCTCTGAGGTTTACTGGTTGCCTCGCTTTACTCTTGTGATTCAGAAACACAACGTAGAGCCCATACTAACGTGGTGTATTTTACCTGCAATTTCTTGTTCTTCGTCAGTCCAATTCGCAATGTTTCGGATCCTAGTTGCATTACGTCTATGTCGGGAAAGATAGCACAATAAGCTAATAGAAAGTCGAAACAAACACACCCACCCGATGACATTCTATACATAAGAACGTCATTGCACCCACCAGTTAACTTGAATAACATGACGTGCACTGTCAGTTATATTTTATTACTCATGTAGCGTGAAACTAAAAAACAACTTCATTGAATTCTTTCTATTCTCGAGATGTCATGAAAATGTCAATCCATACAAATTGTATGAGAAAATAAATGTTTTTATAATAATATTTTTCTGTGATTTTTTTGATATTTTATTACTTATTATCCTATTTCAGACTAAGAGAAACCCAAAAAATCAAACAACAGAAAAAATGGTCTAGCCGTTCTTGAGTTATAAATGGTGTAACTGACACGACTTTTGTTTTTTTTTGTTTTATATATATAGATTTAATCGATTTATTTTTTGTATCATCCCTAGCCCTACATTTTATATCTTAGTATTAATCAATATATATTGTTTTCATAACTTGTTGTTATAACTCAAGGCACGGCAGTCGGCACTATCCATAATTAATAAAAAAATATTTTCGTTATACGAAATATCTCATCATTGGATAGTTCTTGTATCAAATTTGATCTGACAATAATAATTATCAGATGAATGGTTTAATGTGAACGTAGTGTTTAAATTCTCTTTGGTTTAATGTGTTAAATAAAATTCACATTCACCATTAAATCACATAAAATTACATTCACAAAATACATAATTGAAAATGGTAGGAGCCGTGTGTATAAAGTTTACTTTGTGTAGATTCAAGTACAGAGAGCGTTAAAAGACACTTTTTCAGGACACGAAAAGTGCATTTGCTGTTCCATCATAAACGTTTCTTTGTGGTTACTGTGTCGACTCAGTGATGAACCTTTATTCGATTTATTCGTTTTCATTCCACTTTTATTGTTATATTGGATATAGAATTAAACTAAAACATGCCTCAATGTGACCTCATGCAAATGGATAAGAACTTTATTATGATAAACGATATATGTAAGTCAGACATATATATATGTATTATATATATTACTCCTCTACGTGTGTAACCATGCTCCTAACCTCGGCCCTCACACCGCAACTCATTTCTAAAGAAGCTCGCACAGGATCTTTTGGTTCAGTACGACAAATAATATTTTTTAAATTTCTTATGTAGAGCTCTAGCGTATTAGTACTTATGCTTCCTTATCGGAGCAATTGCAGACAGCATAGAAAAAAAAAGGCAGAATAAATGACGTAGAAATGTGATATTTGCAAATGAGCATGCAACCTAATGAATAGCAGTCAGGTCTGTAGGACGAGGAGGTCCGTAATCTTTGCGAGACATAACTTGTATGTTTGTAAGTAACTCATGTATAAAAATGTAATAGTTATTTAGACATAACTAGATGAGAAGATATTGTTGTGTCTTGTTTAAGAAAAAAGGCTGTGCCAATAATTAATCTATTACATCCTAATTTCGAATCGTGGCAACACTCAATTTAATTTTCATTAATAAGCAAAGCATTAGTATTAAATGGAAAAGTAGGCTGTGACTTGATGCGTTTCATTAATTTTCCGGGAAGTTCATGTAAGGTCTATATTGAAATCCCTTTCTCCTATATTGAACCTATTTGACTCATCTCATCCCATGTTACGGCAATTAGAATGGGTCGATCATATTGTTCAGGAGCCCTTCACGTTTTGAGTAAGTACCTAATGTCATTTTAATGTACTCGAAGGAAGTTAAAAGTTATTTCCTCTCAAGTAAGTAATGCAAATAGTTCGTCGGCCAACTACTTCAATTGGACATTTATACTATCTCAAGTTGGTTGAGTTGCAAATTGTTCATAGAAAGTTCTTTAACTAATTTAAAGGTTCTGTGCTGATAGTTATTTAATAACAATCTTCCTAACTATGACCATTATCTTTGCTGAGACTTTGTACTATATTTATAATTAAAATGGATGATACATAAAGTAGGTTTGTATCTAATAAAGTTGCAAATTATTAGGTCAAAAAAATGGCTGCGACACTTTTCTACGTCCGATTTATTTGAAAATTTGCACTCGAATCTAGGACCGAAGACAAGATCATTATTTTGGCTTTTTATCCTGACCGGAATCACCAGGATATTAAAATGTCAGTATATTATATTACAAATGGAATCATTGAATATGATTTTAATTTGATGACGTTTTGCTTCATGACTAGACTAACTAGAGACTTAATTAAATAATGTGTCCTGGGAGTTTCAACGCCGCGCCGCGGACAATATAGTTAATCAAAAGGCAATGTATATTTTCATACCAAGCTCTTTTGTATCACAACAATCCCGGCCTTAAGGGTATGATAATTCAAAAAGGAATCCTATCCTAGCTGGTGGTATTCTGTACCATTGGCATGTAAAAGTCACTACTCTAAACACGGTTAATCATTTAAAAATTCGGAACTTGTTTTTCTGAGTGTGAGAACATAACTGTGTAACTATCATTTTCGCTAGAATTTCCATATAATTATTGATTTCATGACAGATACATTTGGATGGGAATACAGCATCATACGATATCACGGAATTAAAACTCAAAGTAAGGCAACCTGTTGAACCTTGGCACTATGTGTAGCTAGGCTATAGCCTCGTTTCAAAAATTACCGCGACGTTTAATTCTACTGTCTAATGTATTCTGTACGTCACTACTCAATGTGAATGTAGTCGCTTACCGCCATTAAGCCGGTGTTTGGTGTTATCGACGTTAAAAAGTTTGATTTTGTTCAGAATTTGTTTGTTATTTTTTGTTAAATAATATGTAATAATTAATAATTAAACGGATAAAATGGTTTTGGTGACGAATAGTTAATGTAATTATATAATGTGTCCTAGGTACACCATAGTACTGGCCTAGGTACATAGGGTATGCTGTGTCTTGACCACAAATCTCTTTTTTCGTTTTTATTATTAAAACACATGTAAGTATTAAATATACATTTTTAATATTTAGGTGATGAATAGCCAAATAATTGACCTATCAAAATATGCGAAAGTGGTTTAAGTACAGTTCAAAAAATGAGAATGTGCCGTATGATATAAATGGATGTCGTAAACAATTTATGCATAATATGAACTGCGGGTACCAAATGGAAAACAATCAACCGCATACTGGGCCAGAGGGCATGCAGTGGCCATCTCCTACACAAACATAAAGAAAACCAAATTATAATTATGTTTCAAACATGTTCAGTTCTAATATTAGAATTTTATTTTAATTTTCTTACGGAAATGCTTTTGTCGCAAGACCGACTATTCACTATTTTTGTTGTATAGAATAAGAAATACATTACGAGTCACCTCAAACTAATACGTACCCAAGTAAAATAATAATCTGTCCCATATATTGAAGTACATGAATAATTTTCATTCAGTCTAGCTTACGTTTCAGGTCACAGGTTTTCAACAAGCTATGGTCATCATTTATGAAGCTCTGAGGACCTCTTGCTACAATCCTCAAGAGGTCATTACTGACTCACCAAGATACTTAATGGAGTAAAGGAAAATTATTATTCACATACTTAAAGATATGATCGTACTTGATAAAATTCAATCCTAAAAGAAAATTTTCCACGTAAAAGTTGATGCACAAAATATTTTATCGCGCTTTTATAATATGCTTTAAAACAAAAATGGCAGCCGGCTCGACATATCTGCAGAGTAAAAGACAAAAAAAAGACGCTGAAGGTAACAAAATGGAAGGGGCCAACAGAAAAAAGACAAGTCGAAAGAACCAAGAGACGGTGTTCAATGACATAAAAGCGATAGGGGGAAAGGAATTGATAAAAACAGGACAAGATAGAGAACGATGGAAAAATATGTGGGAGACGTAGGCTCAGATAGGGGTCCGTATTAAACCAATAATTAATATTAATTAAATTAAATAAAGCTTTATTGTGTAATCACAGACACTGCATAGAATAATTGACCTAAACATATAACAAATGAAAATTTGTCTGTCAATATAGGTTGTGAAAATAGCTACCTAAAAGCTACCATACATTCTTTTAGTAATACGTGTATACGGTATACGCTTGACGAGACGAGTTTATTAAATAGACTGAGGAAGAATACTTTAATCTGAAATCTGCCAAATATAATGTCTTAATTTTTTACAAAACACTAGCCGTAGTTATGTTTAATAAGACAAAACTAAGGCTATCAGATATTTATGAGTAACGAGCCTATCCATGTGTGAAACGCCTTAAATAGAGATTTATGGTACGGAAAACTTTTGTAACATACGTTATATATAAAATATGATTTGTAACTTTGTACAATGTTCGTACAATTTTGGCAATTATACAAACTGTAATTTTCATAATGAACAGCAAAAGCTTATCAGAAAGCAAATCGCAAGACTAACATTTTGTTCTAAATTGGGCTCGCTAGTAAAAAATATTCTTATTTTTAATCTAGCTAGGATGCAAGTTATATATTGCTAATTCTAGCTTTATTATACAAGAGAAGATGATGTTTTATAACAAGCCATAACATATAATATTATAACATACATTCAATAAACATACCCTGACTTTAGAAAAACCTAGTTTTTATTTAAATTCCTAGACTAAAACCTTTATTTTGTCGTCATGTATATAAAAATAAAGTACCTGGTGTGCGCCATTCAAACAAAATCCATTCAGCGTCTGCTAGTTTAAGTAGCAGGCAACACTACGTACAAAATTACAAACCTCCTAATTAATACTGTTACAAAAATTCCCTTATTCTCCATCTTATTGCTTAATCGAAATTTATTAAAGATACAAAGTGAACAGTTTACATTAGCCCTCCGAAAACAAAACACCTGCTCGCTCCTGAGATAGATGGTAGAGGCACGATAGTATATATCATAGTGTGCACGATCTCATAGATAGTAGACGTATTACGAATGAAGCTGTGGATGTACGGTCGGAATAATTATGTACAAGTGAAACCAGTTTAACTATTCCATCTGACAATAATGATACTAATCTATCCAGCCAGTTGAATAACATAACAAAAAGTATCACAATACCAAAACTTAATCACCGTTTATTTTTCCATCACACTATTCATACGTTGAATGAGACATAACGACCATAGTTAGGATATTTATGACTAACGAGCCTATTCACGTGTGAAATGATTCTAAATGGAGATTAATGAAACGGAAAACGGTCACATATGCTAGCTATAAAATGTAATTTGTAGACAAGGAATATAGCAAAAGTCGATTACGGAATAATACATCATCAGATAATATTTTTATGGGATGAGATAAATATGCGTATCGATAACCTGATTTTTGAAGTGAAAACATCTTTAGCAAAGTTGTGATTTGAAAGTCGATGAAACGAAATCGTCTGTAACACTTCAACATTATTATTGTGAGTGTGCGTGTATTTATAGATGTGTAGAATTGAGCGAGTTTCGAATGAGGACTATCTGGTCGTTTGGGGGCAGTGTTCTTGATTTGTCTCGTGCGTCCAGGTTGACTAGTAGAACGAAAAGGGACACCGAACTTGATGGTTCGGGGCAAGGAGGGTTTGCCCTCTATCAGTTTGAAAGGTAGGCTCATACAGTGCGCACGAGCCTGTCTGATAGGCCTAGTTTGTACAGCTTATATATTGAGCCAATGTACTATACTTTGTTCAAAACATTCACGACATATAGAACATTTTCCTCGAGTTTATAAGTGTTACTTGGCTTGACTAGATTTGAGAGTCTTTGTAACCAACTTCACATGGATTGTTTTAGGGAGATTATTGTGAACGAAAATGTGGTGAATTTTCTCTTGCAGTGCGATCTTGAACGATACATCATTCAACCATTAATGAAACAAAGATATCCGTAAAAAGTTGGCTAACTTTTGTGATAAAATGTCGGAACTCCTAACATCTGTCGGGAATCGTAACATAAATTTCTGTTATAGCATATGCGTTGCGACCACGAAGAAGAAAGATGTAAAAACGCCAAGTTTACTGTTTTACGCAAACGACCTCCGTCAAGTACTAATTTATTGTTAACAAATAATACTTAAAATAAGTAAAGATAAAATACTACAGAAACGAGGTAAACAATAAATTCTTTTGTTTATTTTGCGAGCATATGTAGCATGTCAAGTGGTGAATCTGTCTTTCGAGCAACAGTTTGCGGGTCCAAACCTCGCTTAGATACTTTTCTGTATATAGATGATCGTAGTGGGTAAGATTAGAGTAACATTATTACTAAACCATAAAAAATATGGTTTGATTTATATATTATATATAATATATTGTATATAATGTATAAATTAAACCATAATTTTAAAAATATTAAACATAGCATCATAATCTTGAACTCAAGAAATGGCTTTTTTTCCCTCCCGTGTTGCTTTTACGATATTTTACCACACATGTAAAAGAAAGTTTGCTTTTTTACACTGTTTTCCGGAATAAACATGGCACTTTTCGGCCCTTTGAATTTGTTGACGCACGTAGTTGTTAAATTCTCTTTGGTTGACGCATTATAACGTTTTGTTACAAAACTTAATTTTAATTTTTCCGTGGAATTGTAATAAAATAGTGTTGTATATAATACGACGACGTGATAATTATGTTCATAATTTCGTTATATACATACATACATATCTATCATACAAGGCTGTCTCACAGAAGTGTAGCTAGATCAAATCTGATGGAGGTCGGCTTATTGCGGTCTTAATCTTAGCTCTCTTACGTAAGCTGGTGCTCCTTGTCAATACATTTCCGATGTGCATAAATCAGATCGGGGAATGCCAACCACGGTGGGTCTTATCCAACATTTCTTTAACGTTTGCGATATTAATTTAAAGAGTCAATATATTAAATGAAATTCCTTTATTCATTTAGTTATAATTTGTACGCTTCATACCAAGTATCAAAATTGACTTTCATACATCACAAGACCTTGAGAGACCGAGACTACTAGTCTTGTTCTGAGAAGAACCGGTAAGAAACTCAACAAGTTTTATCCTCCCTTTACAGTTTCGTTTTCAGTTTTAGGTTCAGTTTTTCTTTAGTCGTCTTTAGATTCCTGAACTTTATAATACGAATTCTTCATCAAAATTTCCTGAATATGAAGCTTAAATTTATATATCGGAAGTTCATTGAGGCTGGATTTTATGTTCGACCGACGGTGACCGCTGATGTCGGTCAATCGAAGTACGTACCCGCGCTTACTATACTTTGTTCAGTCCCCAGCTGACAGTAAACTTGATTGCGCGTGTACCTTTGCGATGAAAAATTAATGCATTTGTAACGTCTTTAATGTGTGCGTACTATTTACGCAAACGATCACGGAATAAACAACGGCGAATATATAGTGTTTTCCCAATTATTATAGAGTGCCTAATTGAGGGTGAAATTTATAAATTATATTCGAAATCGCCAGAACACGATTTTTTGATTACGATGTTACGCACGCGTGTACGGTCTATTGCTCTTACAGTGTCACACTGATGAGTTGATAACTGTTCTGTTGTGACTGCACGCGTGTAGTAATTCGTCAGCGCTGGACTGTACGCGTTCATATTATTATGTTTTCATTCTTATAGCTATGCTTGACCATGGACGAGTAAAAAAAGAAGGAATCCGCGCTGTGATATTAGTAAGTGAAGCACCTTCATGCTAGTGTGTGTGCGGTTACGGGGGATAGCAGTTACACAATTTTTTCTCCCTTAAATAATCATATATGGCTACAAATACTTTAATCGTATCGTTTTTACACTTTTTCACAACGCACGACGGCATTTTTAAATATTTTATTTCGACGCAAACTGATCTGTCACAGACGATGGCAAATCTTATAATGGCGGCCGATCGGCTTGTATTAGTGTAAGTGTGTGCATGGGGCTATGTATTTACTCGTTTACTGGCTTGTTTTGGTGCTTCACTGTTATGTCAGGTGACACAGAGTCCTTCTTTTTTACTCGTCCGTGTGCTTGACCGATGTCAGCGCTGACCGTATGTCAAGCACTAAAACCAGCCTTACATGATGTGGGAGTTTATTATATATTTCCAAATTAATGAGTGACCACTTTAATGAAGTTTGTAACAACAAGTCTATTTCTATTTCTGGTGTATATATTGTGATAATCACTCTTCTTCATATAGGTATACTTGTGTTCTTTCTCTCTACACGACCAAAGTTCAAAATTCTTCTCTCTCGTTTTAATATAAGTAATTTGTTAAGGTATCAGAGACAGGTAAATCACTCCAAAATAAGATAGAACTTTTAATCTGAAATATCATAAGCACAAAATCATCAAAGCTCTCGGTACATCTAAAATTTCCGATATATTCAATTCGAACGTTGGAGGGAAATGCAATTTTTCATGTTCTTACGGCACGTTCGCCCAAAGTTTAAGACTTACACTTGCTGTATTGATACAGTTCTCCAAACATAACCCTACTTTGTTTTTCGAACTTTATTTTACTGTTTATATGATATAAGAGTAACTCATATTCGAGCAATAAAAACCTTTAGTTATACTAAACAAACCCCAATAATCAAGTGACTGTAAGACGGAAAAGACTCAATTCATTTGTATTGTGTGTTTGTTGCCTCAAAAGTCTGTCTATGAACCGATTTGATTTTTTTTTCTTTTAATGTAAAGGGTTGGCGTCAGTTTCATTCCATAAAAATTATGATACTTACTATATTATGTCTATGTGTAATTCATGAACTCTTTTAATTTTATATTCCAATTCATAAATTGTTATTCAAAATAGGATTTTAAATTACTTATTGAACGTCAAGCCCGATTTCAGAAATGATGATATTTTATTATTAAACATGGAAAGTTTTATTAAAAAAATTCATGTTTTGCTAAAACACAAGATAAAAAATTTACGTCTAACCTTAAAATTCCTCGCCTCTTCCTGCCTCGGATTCAGCACCTTAACTTCTATCTCAATGCACGGCACTCGTAGCTCAATTGAAGTTGGTTACGGACGTTAAAAGGAGACTTATGAATCGAAACCGTTACGTAAGACGCAACAATAGAACAAGGGGGTTTTTAGATCTGACAATGGCATCCATGAGAAAACCATAAAAGTCTTAAATTTGGATAGTCTTAAAGTCTTATAAGTTGATGATAAATTTACGAAAGACAAAGTAACGGAACTCTTCAATTCTTAGGAGCAAATTAACGATACTCGGCCGAATCTTTTTTATGCTATCGGGATATTTAAGTCATCTACCATAACATATGGTCAAGTAATTGTCGCAGTCGAATATGATTAATGGGACTCCTTAACGACTCACAGTAAGGGTGCGATCTGTGGCAGAATTTCTAAAAATCATAACATAATTTTTTTTTTAACAAAAATACAACCGACTTCAAGAACACTATTCCAAAACAATAGATATTATATATATATACAGGGTGTCCCGTAATCAGTGGACCAACGGGATACCCGTGATAGGGGTGGTCATCATCTCTCGAAAACACCAAATTTTACTGTTCTAGGGCCAGTAGTTCAAAAGATATGATTTTTTAAGCATTATTTTGAAAATTCTACCCTTATCAACACAAAAGTTGAAAAAAAATATTTTTTATTTTTATTTTGCCCTGTTTCTTAACTTAAGGTGGCTGAGGAAACATGTGTCTTCACAATTAAATCCATTTTTGTGAATAAATATTGCCAAATTAAAAATTAAAAACCAAAACATGCGCAAATATCAAATAACTAAATTTGCAACGTGATGTTTGAAGCAAGCTAGTGCAAAAAAAATGTATGACAGCCTTGCGGACCATTATTTAAAAAACATCTGCAGTTCATACTGATTCCAAAAAGGTATAACAATATTACATTTTACAAAAAAAATAACTTAATAACCAATTTTAGACTCCAATTGCGAGAAACATTTAAGCGCTATCTATTCTGAGAATTATTTTGTTATCGAGAGAGAGATAACACAATATGCTATCTCTTTCTCGCTCAGGTACCTTTTTCGTTTACGGGGTCCTATTGGCCGACGCCTATGATCCCCACACCCTAATTTTTCAAATTATTCTTAGTTTCATCAGAGACTTGCTCATAGCTCGTAGCTGCACACGTGTTTTTTACTTCGCTACCATTACGACTCTTTTTTTTGGTGACTGACGCTTGAATTGGACCTTGTTTGTCTTTGTGATTTGGATACTGTTTGCCCGGATTTTATAAAATGCCTAATACCTATACTCCTCGTGAATATGCTGAGATGTATTTTATTTACGGTCTGTGTAATGCAAACGCTCGGCAAGCAGCCCGTACGTATCGTGAGCGCTATCCTAATCGCGACCGCTATCCGGATCATCGAATTTTTCTCCGTGTAAATAACGCGTATTTAGAAGGCAGAATTCCCGGAGCTGCAAACAACGTGGGAAGACCTAGAAGAGTCGATGAACTTCAAATACTGGCCGAAGTGACAGAAGAACCTTCTACGAGTGTTCGTCGTATTTCAAGACGTACTGGTATAGCAAAAACAACAGTACATCGCATTTTAAAAAGAAACAGTTTATACCCTTATCATATTCAACGAGTGCAGGCACTATTACCTGCTGATTATCAACGGAGGATAGATTTTTGTGCAGAGATGCTTCGCCGATGCCGACAAGATCCACTATTTTTCAATTCAATATTATGGAGCGATGAATCGTGTTTTAAAAGAGTTGGAGTGTTTAACATTCATAATTTACATGAATGGGCTGTTGTGAATCCACGTATTGTACGAGAAGATAGATTCCAGCACCAGTTTGGAGTCAATTTGTGGGCTGGAATCTTAGATGGTAAACTTATTGGTCCATTTGAGCTCCCACCGAGGCTTAATGGTGCTCGGTACTTGCAATTTTTAAGAAATGACTTAAGTAATTTATTAGCAAATGTACCACAGGAGGTATGTGAGAGGATGTGGTTACAGCATGATGGCGCACCCGCTCATTATTGCAGACAAGTGAGGGAATATTTAAACGAGTCTTACCCAAGTAGGTGGATTGGACGAGGAGGTACAATCCCATGGCCAGCTCGATCACCTGATCTTAATCCATTGGATTATTTTTTATGGGGATATTTTAAAGAATCCGTATATGAAACCGTTAACGATAACGAAAGACAGCTAAGACAAAAACTGAATGTGGTGAGTGAAAAAGTCAAAAATAATGAAAGGGCGTTAAAAAGTTTAAAAAGAAATTTTATAAGAAGATGCCGGCTATGCCTTAGAGTAAGAGGAAGACATTTCGAACATTTATTATAAGAAATAAATAAAAAAATTCTAACTATTTACTTTTGTTTTATTGTAAATTCCGCCAAGAAATTGCTATCTAATGTTGATTTAAAATAATTATTGTCTTTTATTGTTTCACAATAATGATTAATTATACCTTTTTGGAATCAGTATGAACTGCAGATGTTTTTTAAATAATGGTCCGCAAGGCTGTCATACATTTTTTTTGCACTAGCTTGCTTCAAACATCACGTTGCAAATTTAGTTATTTGATATTTGCGCATGTTTTGGTTTTTAATTTTTAATTTGGCAATATTTATTCACAAAAATGGATTTAATTGTGAAGACACATGTTTCCTCAGCCACCTTAAGTTAAGAAACAGGGCAAAATAAAAATAAAAAATATTTTTTTTCAACTTTTGTGTTGATAAGGGTAGAATTTTCAAAATAATGCTTAAAAAATCATATCTTTTGAACTACTGGCCCTAGAACAGTAAAATTTGGTGTTTTCGATAGATGATGACCACCCCTATCACGGGTATCCCGTTGGTCCACTGATTACGGGACACCCTGTATACATATATGTGCACTAAACATTGTAAATATAATTGCGTATTTTTATACAACCTAATTAATTAATCTAATTCTAGTTACGATTATTGTAAATTTTGGAGTCGGTGTCATCCAAGATAGGTTTGTTACTACATACATAGTTATAGGTGAGATGTGCTTGAGTCGTGAGAAAGCGAGAGGCGAGAGCGGGTCGCGGCGGAAGATGAAGAAGAAGACCGATTAAAATTGTATAAAAATAACACAATTATTCTTATACTTTTTAGTGCACATAACATCTATTGTTTTGGAATAGTGTTTTTGAAGTCGGTTGTTTTTTGTTAAAAAAATTGTTGGAGTTTAGTACACTGCTTCTTCTCTCTCAGAGCGCCATTTGTTTCCGAAGCGGTAGTAGTATCTAGTGTATTAGAAATGACATCAAAAAGAATTATAAAGTAATCAATTTAAAAAATAAATGCCTTTTATTAGATACATCCCACACATTGACAAATCAGAATTGGTCATGCATTTTCGAGCTGTCTGTTTGTATATACGCTAATATATTCTATGTCTATGGTAGTATTGATAAGGACTATTATTTTATAAGTACGTTACCCATTTTCTGTAACATGCAATTTAAACAAAATTTCTTTTCAACACATGCGTATTATAAAACAAATATTTTTCTTTATCTTTCGAAGTAAAATTCTAGTCTTCTCAATAATAAATTAAAATATTATCTATAAAATATTAAAGATCACTAAGCATATGGCATGAAACTACATTACTTACGAGTATCGAAAAATATAGCCCTGACGTTGCTCCCTCAGATTTCCACCTGTTTCGTTATTTGTTATTAAGTAACGGTAGTTGTTACCTTTATTATCTAAGTGTGTTCTGTGATCGGTGACATGTATAAAAAACCGATATCGGCTAGTAATACACTCGATAGATTATAGATAGATTTGGAAATACTAGATATTTTATGAAAGTGACACTAGACACAATACACTAATAAAACAGCTATGCAATTCTCTAACGTAACCATTCGTGGCTGTACTCGACGGCGAGCTCGACGTCGAGCTAGCTTTCAATTCGACGTCTACCGTACCGATGTGGAAATTCATATTCACAAACGCATGACAGCTCGACGTCGAACTGGAGGTTGTTGTTGTACCGTTCATCACTGTTCCCTACAGCCGTTGTCAATAACCTATCTATCCATAGTTTTACTTACTAGAGGTAGAGAAATCTATCCTTTTGCGCTTACTTACATTTCGATAACCTATTTACAGATAACATTGAACTATTACTATATTGGACATAACTATGGATAGATAAGATCTTGTCATTAAACGGTGACAGCAATGTATCCGTAAGTTAAACTAAAGATAGATAGGTTAGAGTAAACTTCTAATCGGTAAAAATCCAGTTTTTTTTTCTAAGGTAATTAAATTAAAACTGCTATGTTAATCAATTTTTTCCTAGTAAATAATACTTGTAGTTTTAGGTATAGGAAACAGTCTATATTATAATTTTCTTTAATAATTTTTAATTAATGTTGCAGAATATCACCGTACCCTTGCTTCTAATCTCAAAAATATTAAGGTATCACGGAGGAGTACGTCTAACCTTTACATCTAACCGTTAGATGCTGTCTTGATGTAGAACAAGATTTTTTTTTGCCCATAAACCTAACGGGGGGTCTTCTTGTTATATTCTAGATACTGAAAAAAAAGTTTAAATATTATTATTTTACTGTATTTTGGTTAGAGCTGACGGTCTTGTTACCAATCTCTAAATAAATAATCTAAAACAAAACGCATGCAGTTGTTGCACGCAAGAACCTGTAAATACTAAATAATAATTATGATGACATACATTCACCGATCCCTTAGTCTCGTATGACTGACATTGGAAAAAGTCACATCCCGATATAGTTTGGGTTAATTTCCGTTTATTCACAACATTATTCCTACCAAATCGTGTCGACTCCATAAAGGCCCACATTATCAAAAGCCCGTAAGGCCGACAGTATCTACCTTTTACTTAATTTCTCTGTGTGGTTGCTATTATATTTTACAGCCTTTAATTAGATTCCTTTATTGTGAACAGAGGTTGTAGTAATATATTTACAAATTTCAATTTTGTAAGGCATTACAATAATGTGTAGGTATTAGTATAGAAGTCTACGTCGGATACAAAAGTAATAGACGTTATTTTTCATCCTTTGTACGTGTAAAAAATTGTGTAAGGAAGGCTGTAAATTCTATGAATAATCTGACAAATTCCTAGCTACCATGCTCTACACAAAAGAAATAATTAAATACCTACCTATGTCTATTTAGGAACCATGATAATTTTTACGTATTCATAACCTTACCTGGCGTATCTAATTTATTGTCAATAGCCAAATTTCTTTACTTTTAATTTATCTCCATTTAGGAAATAATTCGTCGTATTCTAGAACAGAACTTATTTCTGTTCAGTGGTCGTATCTATGTCAGTTAATTGTCTAATCTTTTTAGCCGCACATGCTGCAAAACGTAGTCTATTAGCCAATCCTCAATATGGGAGCCGCATAACTTTGAATTAATTCCCAAAAATATAGCAGATTCCACGAGTATTATCACCCCAACATTTAATAAACACTCACATTTTTGATATTTGGTACGGTAAATTTTATATGTTTAGTTTTAATGCTGTTTAATATTAAATTATTAGCGTAAAACTAGCACAGGATGTCAGATAGAACGTCGTTTGCATCATCATATATAAATAAGTTTTTTTTTTTTCACTTTAAAGTTTGAATATGAGTGAAGTGTCATCCGCAATCAATACTACCTTGTGTTTTTTTCCATAAGGTTACGAAGATCATTTATGTAGATAAGGAAGAGGAACGGCCGTTGAATAGACCCTTGTGGTACCCCAATACAGACAGAGGAGTCCCAAGAGATCTCCCGCTATCACACCAACCTTCTGAATACTATTATATAGTGACATAGCTCCCTGACCAGCGTAGAATATTGATCACAATCTAAAGCCTTAGAAAAATCACAGAAGATATCAAGTGCATTCTGTGATTCCCCCCAGGCATCAAATATATTCTTGATTAACTCAACACCTCTCCTGAAATTCTTTTTTTCCGGTATATGAATTTTCTTTTTTTATCTACAGTATTAGATTGGGAAAAAGAATTTAAAACTAATTATATACAAGAAAGGATACTCAGAGTTAAACAAATATTCGATAAATTTCACACCGTAAAGGCACCTTGAAGCTAATTCGAAATTAAGCCAAAACAGTTGGTATACGCGTTACGACGGCGAAATTTTGCAAAGTTTACAATCCTCAATTTCACTTCCAACACGTCTACGTAATGAGAATTTTTCTATCACGATCTTCTTGAATCTAAATGCAGTTGTTTTACTGTGATTCTAATTAATAAATATTTATTCTAATTAGCTAAGCATTTAGTCCTGCAGATAAATAACTATGTTGTATCTAGTGTTGTTATAAATACACCGTTATATTACACTATTCAATATTTTAATTAGACTACCACTTAAAACTTTCGCTATCAAACGAGTAGTTATTCCTATAGAAATATATTTTTTTACTAGATCCATTCGGAAAGTCTTTTCGTATTGATGTTATAAGTAGGCTGAAACTGCGTCATTAAATTCATACAAATACGAGGCTAGCGTAGAAAAGTTTTATGCATAAGCAAAAAATATGTATAATAGTCTACCTGCAATTCATATTTAGCTTTTGTATGTTTGGCTAGCCAAACATACAAAAGCTAAATATGTTAAATTATTACTCTCAAAGTTTATCAAGAATGTAAAATGGGGCCTATTCTTTATTACAAAATTTATTCTTCATAAAAAGCTGACGGGTTTTTTTTTCCGTTATCGTGTAATCGCATAGATTCAATTACGTTGATTTGAAATATTTTCGTTTGTACCTCTAAATATTTGAAATAATAATTATTTGTTGGTGAAGATAATGGTGGGATTTATACACAAACTATGTAACAGCCATTTAAATAGTAAGTAGGAATCGCTATAGACGTGAACAGATCTGCTCCCATGATCGGTGGTACGTGAACCCAGAATTGAAATAGCCAAGAATCATGATCTCTACGGTGGGGATTTGTTCCATACGGAATCTGTAGTCCTTTGGATGTGCTCAAGGAGCCGTTCAGTCTCTGCGTTACCGCTATGGGCTCTATACTGGTATTCGTATGTTCGCAGATGGTCATCACAGTCTTAGCGAAACTAGAGAACACAAAGATCCTTTAAGGATACTCAGACGTCGAGAACAGATAACCTTCTTGACGTAAACGCACACCCCAGCCCATGGTATTAAGGAGATTTCCAGTTTAAAACCCGGGTAGGAGAATTAAAATGATCAGCCAGAGACGATATCTATAACTCGGTCAAAAAAAAGAAGTGGACAGCATTTAAATTAGATCGAAGCTATTAGACATAGCTTCAATCTCTTGCTCTAAGTGCCCGAAGTCAGCACAGATTTGCCCTCTCCAGAGAATGCGGGGCAGCCCCGGCATCCACCATCAGGTACAAGTCTAATCGTGGACGTCCAGGGACGAATGCTCCAGGAATTCTTGGTCTGCTGCTGTAATATACTCCAGGTTATTGCCCCGGAAATCCCACAGATCAAAAGAAGGACAGCGGCAATGCTACTGTTTCACCTTAAACCTGATAACATGAAAACACAATAGGATTAAATTTTCTTGATGCTAAAATTTATAAAGCTATTATTTTGCGGTATCAGGATATAAATAATAATTTAAATACAAATACAAATATTTTATTTTGTCTCAAAAGAAAAACGTATTATACAAAAAAGCCATGTACATACTACTACATACTCATAATACCTACTACACAACATTATACATCACAACCTTTAGATACAGACATTAAGAAGCCTATATATACTTATGTTTGGTAAGTGCATCTAGACAAGTAGGTACGAAGTTTTTATTGCTAGGACTTCTTAAAGAACCTAGGCACATACAGACAGTAGGTTTTATGTGAAGCAGACATAAAAGCTGGTGCCTTCCCAGAAAATTGATATTTTGCTGGAGTGGTAGGTATGTAGTCTACATTATGACAACAATCTACTAGTACATGGCTGAGCTCTAACTCCTAACTAAGTTTCCCTGTGTTTAGGATATTAGTACTCCCCGTGTATCGGTCTGTTATTCCATAGTTCAAGAATGTGTATGTCTGACTATTATAATGCACAAAATGAGTAGTAGTTTAATAATTTTGAAAGGAAAAATTTATAAGTAATATAATATAGTATATAATTCATTTAAAGGTATGAGTAGTAATGAGTAAATATGTAGGTCGGTATGTATTGGTAATATTGGTAATACATACCGACCTACATATTTACTCATTACTACTCATACCTTTAAATCTGGTGGTCCAGATAATTATGTACATACTAGTGAAGATATATGATTGTATATTTCTTTATATGTATGAAATATAGATAGATATAATATTTTCTAAAAGAATATGTGCTTATTTGCTAATTAGTAACGTAAGGTATCTAAATTATTACCTAGTTTTAAATTAAACAAGTTTAAATGTATCCTAAACCTATTGAAATATAAGTACTTATTAATAAATAATATCGTATATTAATTATTTAGGTCAACTGATGTAATGTAAATGATACGTGTAATGTGATATTTAATTAAAGCGGAATTACTTTCGGTACATACCCAGACCATTTCGCCAGTTGGGTAGTTAGGTAGCTAACCTGATTCACATATTTGGTTTGTTACACTTAATTAAATAACAGGATGTCTACCAATTGATAATCAAACACACTACATTATTACCACAGTTTCTAATAAAAATGGTAATCATTGCACAAAATAAATTGTACTTCGCTGTTGTATTAAAATTACATGTACCCTCAATAAAACAATAAGTGAGTTGATACCGACATGAATCAACACAGTATTAGCAGCTACTAGATGCGACAAGATGCAGTTATAAGTTGTATATTATTGATATATATATATATTTTTTTAAGGTGGATTTTATTTATTGATCCTAAAGTAGTTTTACTTACTAAGAAGAGTAATTTTATATTTTAAATGTATTACGTTATAATTTCTAACAATTCTTCAGTTTCTCTATAGTCTTTTGTTAGAAACCAGTTTTGAACTTCATGTTTGAGTTTATATGTGGTCATTTCAAAAATATTTAGATCTTTATTTATTTTATTATTTAGAGAATTTGATAAGAAAGGGATTTGTTTATTACTAAATTTTGTTTTGTTTGATGGTATTTGACAGACATTATGTCGGAGCCTTTTTTGCTTAATTTGTTCGCGCATTGTAGTATATATGGGAGTTCATTATGTTTATATAGAAGCACATGTAAAATATACAACTGTCCCACGCTCATTAGCCTATTTTCACGATACAGCTGCTTTGTGGGATGCCTAAAACGTTTAAAAAACATTACTTTAAGTATGCATCTTTGGGCCCGTTCTATACTTATTAGGTGTGATTTCGGGACTCCTCCCCATACCGGTAGGCAATATATTAATAGCGATTGTACCAGGGACACATAAATGTTTTTTATAAGTTCCGGATCTGCGACATGTCGTAAGCTTTTAAAAATATATATTAGTTTCCTAATTCTGCTTGTCTGGTTATCGATATGTATGTCCCATCTGAAGTGTCTGTCTAGATAGACTCCTAGGTATTTAATATGGTCAGCTCTTTGGATATTTTGACTTGTATGTATTTTAATCTGATAGTCCTGATCAGGATTGTTTCTGGTTGAAATTGAGAAGGGGACATACTTCGTTTTATTTACATTTAAGGTCAAAATGTTGCGTTTTAGCCAATTAGATACTTTGGATAACCCTCTTTCTGCTATTTCCTTAACGTCTGTCCATGTACTTCCTGAAAATATTAATGCAGTGTCGTCTGCATATGTTGAGATGACAGTGTTAGGTAATTGCATGTTACAGAGTTCGTTAATATATATAGTGAAGAGCGTTGGCCCGAGTATGCTTCCTTGCGGAACTCCACAGTCAACATAGACCTCGTCACTAAGATATTTGTCAATTTTAACCGCTTGTTTGCGGTTTGTAAGGTAGCTTTCAAAAAGTTTAAGCTGAAAACCCCTTATACCGAGTTGCTCTAGTTTATGTAAAAGGTTGGGAGCAGAGACAGTGTCGAATGCCTTCGTGAGATCTAGGAAAACGCCCAAACATTTTTTACCTGAATCCAGGTTATTAACTAAATCATATGTTATTTTTGTTACTGCGGTAAAAGTTGATTTTTTGGGCTGGAAACCAAACTGATTATTCGATAACAAGTTTTTACTCTCTAGGTATATCACCAATTTTTTGTTTATGATCTTTTCTATAATCTTGGATAGTGCAGGAAGTAAAGAAATTGGGCGATAGTTCGAAGCACTATCTCTATCTCCACCTTTATAAATGGGACATATAATAGATTTTTTCAATGCAGTGGGGAAAACTCCTGTCAAGAAACAAGTATTGCAAATGTGTGTAATGGGTTTGCAAATAGCAAATTTAGTATTTTTATAAAAGTCGTTTGATATTCCGTTCCATCCTGGAGCACTTTGAGATTTGAGTGAATTAATTGTGCTGATAATTTCGCATTCATTTACAAGAAGGAGAGCAAACGATGATTCAGGAGTTTAAGTAGATTTTTCATTGTCTTTTTCCACCATTGATTTTGCTGAGAGACTAGCAGATATATCTGCTGCAAGTGAGGATCCTACTGTGGCGAAGTATTTGTTTACAATATTTACAGAATCGATTGGAGAAGATGATAAGCTTAATAGTTCCTTACATTCGTTAGTTTTACCACTACTAAAATTGCAAATTCGTTTTATATTATCCCACATATCTTTAGTTTTATGTACGGAATTATTTAGTAGTTGCCTATCGTATTTCCGTTTTGCTGCTTTGAGGATAGAGTTACACATGTTTCGGTAAAGTCTGTAAGTTTTTTGCAATTCGTTATTATTAGGAGCTTTTCGACACTTTTTATGCAGATTGTATCGCTTCCTGATTGATCTTATTAGCCCTGGGGTTATCCAGGGCTTTATTTTTCTTTTAGCGCTTGCAACTCTCTTTACGACAGTATGTTGTTTGATTACATTTGCTAAGTAGCTGAGAAACATATTCGTTGCTATATTAGCATCTGCAGAATCAGTATTGAAATTCCAGTCCGTGGTTAGTAGCTCTGCTAGTGCAGCTTCTTAATTAATTCTTTTTACAGATTTATATTCAATATTATGTCGCATAATAGTTTTTGAGATGTTAAGTAGGACTGACGCATGATCCGTAATGTCTGTCTTAATCACAGCCACAATATTGTCACATCGAGTTTTAAGAAAAATGTGATCTAAGCAGCTGTTGTTTCTGGTTGAAAATGTATGTCCTGGTAGAATACCATGGCTAGCAACTAGGGATAAAAATTCGTCCGATTGTCCTTTGGTAGTGATATTATTAGGACTGATATTTATATTGATGTCCCCTACAATAATTATATTGTTATACATTTTATGCTGTATCAATAATGCATCCAGTGATGAAATGAAATTGCTTGTATCTCTGAAAGCTGGCGGCCTATAGATACAGATTATGCATGTATCACCAGATGTAAGAGTCAGACAGTTCGCCTCAATGAGATGGGGCTCGCTTACTGAAAAAGACAATTCACTTTTAACGTACGTCACTAGTCCGTCATTTTGATTTAGTAGTCGTGATGTCTTGAACGATTTATATCCAGAAAGCACTGGGTTTGTCCTATCACTACAAAGCCAGCACTCTGTAAGTATGGTGATATCAATACTTAACTTCATTCTTGTTAACAAAACATTTAGTTCATCAATATTCCTATATATGCTTCTAATATTTTGTGTCATTAGAGTCAGTGAGTCGTTCTTGCCATGTGTGAAATACCGATTACACTCCTCTGCATTCTCTATAATAACGGCCTTGGATATTGACAAATGGTCAATGTCCAAGGCCAAGTCAACTACGTCTGAGGACATAATTATGTTATTAAGACCTCTGCCATTGTGATACAGAGTATGCTGAGGAGACCGTACTCGGTGCCATCTAAATGGCTGAACATCTTATCATTTGGGTATCTGACCTTGAGTTGTACATAGTATAGATATATATTTTTCATAATATTGTAAATACTTATATTAATACTAAAACGTGTAATATTAAAAAATATAAAGACTACTATACTTATATTAATACTATAAATAAAACTATAATATATGACAGGTTGAGTAATTAGATATCCTACGTATGTTTTGGATTTACAGGCTAGTCTCCTTTAGAGAGTCCAGCTGTTGGGTGCTGCGTAAGAGGATAGCAGTTGACTCTTCAGTTTTCTTAATGAAAACTTTACCATTCTTCACCCAACAGAATTTATAGTTCTCTGTTTTTGCCAGCATTCGAGCCTGATAATACAATTGCTTAGCATTAGGTGTTAAGAGCTCAGACATATATATTATGGAACCAGTCTTACCTGGCACTCCTATAGCATCTGCGTTGAGTTTACTGTCTGTATGGGCCTTGTTGTATTTTTTAAAAGATGTTAGGAACTTTTCTTTTTTGGTGCTGCTGTTAAATTCTGCAATTATATGCATTTTTTCCTAGTTTTTGTTGTGTAAACGGTGGGCAGTTCTTATGTCTCCATCATGGATACTCTCTTCAATTTTGGATCCAATGCTTTTAACGACTTGTAGTATATCTTCATCTGGAGTCACAGGAACGTTCCGTATTTCGACATGATTCAGCCTCTGCAACCTTTGAATGTTTTCCAACTGTCCCTGCATATATTGTATGATAGTGACGTTTTTTTTGTTTATCTTCTACTTTAGTGGCAAGTTCTTGAAATTTGACTTCATTTGCTGCATCCCGCCTCGCCATCTCCATCTTTAGTTCATCGAACTTGGAAGTAAATTGTTCTCGCATTTTCTTAAATTGAGAATTCATATCTGCTGTAAGGGTCTCTATTGCTTCTAGGACGGGTTCAGCTTTCCTTTTGCGTGTAACGTGTCTAGGTTTATCTTTAATTGAGACTGTCTCAGTGAGGTCACTTAGTGATGACAATTTTACCGGGGAACGAAGCATTATAATTGGTTTAATGTCACTTCTAGACTTCAGTATATCAACGGTATATCTTTGGTCGGCTTAAGCAAAGCGGCGGAACGCGTGCTCACAACTTAAAACACGTCTTCACCAAACGAGAACGGGGGAAGAAGTTTTGTTAAACACAAAATAAATCTGTGCTCAAAATGTATCTCTCAGTAATTGGCGGGCAGTTATGATAGAGCGCACCCATTATAATTTTGACAGGCTATTAAAAAACAAAATGGATTCTCCTTTGTTGTTTCAGGAAAACCGATAGTCAAACAATGTTATTGTTGTTAGGACAACATTGTAAAACAACAAAATATGCAATTATGCCACGTGATTGTATCAAAAAATTAAAACTAATAATATAGCTAATAATATTCTTAGAAGTAAAATAATGGGCCAAGTTAAGTTCTGTTAGTGTGTTTATTTTTTAATTTTATCACAAGTATATACCATCTATCCCAATATTTACATATTATTAAATTAAAGGAAATAAAATATACATATAATAAATACCTATAGGTAAAAAATAAACATAATTTATTCATTAATTGAATCTTGTACCAGATCTTCTCATGGCCAGGATTAAATATTTAAAGTGATAAAAAAATATTAATAAAGTGTCGTACAACAATTACTTCGAAAAAATTCCATTGTCGCTTTACCAGCTATCTTCTGTCCATAGTTCAGCAAATCTCATAAGTAAAATTTAAGGGCCTCCCCTTCAAACTTTGAGATTGCTGGCATGGAAGAAGCTAGAAAGCTTTCTTAATTGCATGCCCAGGTCAAAATTTTCCAGTTTCTCCAAATTCACAGAGGTGCTGGGACGACATAAACTGCAAATTGACTTTTGACAATCTTTTGAGCTGTTGGGCAGGTTCAGCGCGTGCTAGGTTTTTGGCCGTGGGTCAATAAGGAGCATTTCTTGAGCCAGACACGCTCCGCTCTCGCAACATCACTACGTCTTAGGGTTCCGGTCTGTGCTCTTCATAAATGTCCATGTGGCAGTGATGTCGACAAGCTACGACATCACGGACTGTCATGACAAAAAAGTGCGGGCCGCTTCCCGAGATATGCGGCACTTAACGATATCATACGCCGGTCCCTTGTCACCGTCCACGTGCTAAGTTTACTTGAGCCGACTGGTATTGCAAGAGACGATGGCAAGAGACCTGACGGTATGAGTTTGATTCCATGTAATGTGGGCCGGGTGCTGGTATGCGATGCAACCTGTTCAGACACGGTGGCCCCTTCCCATCTACATGGAACCAACATCAGAGCTGGTGCTTGTAAAGTGGTTGAAAAAGCTAAATCATGCAAATAGGGGTCTAGGCTCCGAATATGATTCGGTGTCGAGACCCTTGGTCTGTGGGGTCCGAAATAGAATAAAGGTTTGTTGACGTCACAGGAGACCAAAGAGCTAGCTGCTACCTCGGTCAACGAATTGTCTAGGTATTCAAAGGGGGAACGCCGCCAGTATCTTAATACTGATACAAACAGAAACTTGTCATGCCCACTACTTGGTTAAGTCGAGTTTATAAGTCTTTTAATGCGCTTATTTAATTGTATGCTTTTACATAAATAATATGCTTTAATGATACCATAGATTGGGAATGGAGCGACCATACCAAGTTATTTTAATAATAAAGTTTATTTAAAAAGATGAAGCCCACTAAGATTTGCATGTAGCAGTCTCGTGCCAGATTTTGGCAAGTCAACATGTCCTGAGGATGCCTCGTGTAGAGGCGAAACACGTGTAAAAAAAAGTAAGACAAATATTCGCGGAATTAACAGTAAAGAAAACTCAAAACATTTGAATACCCACTAAGATTTCTTTTTTGTCTTACGTCAGAGGCATATAGGTGATATAGATTTTGACGTTTCATAAGTGATTTTCTAAATCCTATTTGAAATAAACGAATATGAATTCAAATAAAATACAGCTACAAAAAAATTTTTTGTTAACGTCAGGTAGTCATAGTTGTTGTTAACTTTGTTTTTAGTAAGTAATAACAACTCTTCCTCGGAAAGGACAAAGTTTTAGCCGAAGACAAGTTAAAAAATTAAGTTTTATGGACGACAATATATTTCAAGCCGGCCCTCATTATAGCGCTCTAAAAAGCACATATGAAGTATCAATTTCCGGCTGCAGTTTTCCGACCCGATACGACTTAGATACCTTAAGGCTTAGAGCATAGGTACTCCCAAATTAAAGATCGGCAACGCATCTCTTGACCCCTGGTGTTGTGGATGTCCATAGTTGGTACCACTTTCCATCAGGTAACCATTGACCAGTGGGAGGCACCTTTGCACAAGCTGCCGGCTAGATTATGGGTACCACAACGGCACCTATTGCTGCCGTGAAGCAGTAATGTGTAAACATTTCTGTGTGTCGGTCTGAAGGGCGCTGTAGCTAGTGAAATTACCGGGCAAAGGTGACGAGCACAATGTAGTGCCGCTCAGAATTTTTTGGGTTTTACAAGAATCCTGAGCGGAACCTGCATTGTAATGGGTAAGGCGTGTCAATTACCATCAGCTGAACGTCCTGCTCGTCTCGTCCCTTATTTTCATAAAAAAGAATACACGTAATAGAGAGAGCAACACTAGTAAATATATTTTAACAAATTGCTTTTTTTTTTTTTTGAGAGGAGGAAATACGGTTACGTATTGACGCCCCGGAACGGGGCGTAATATGTCGGACTCGAGTGTCCGCGTAAGCGGACACCCTAAACCGACTAAAACCTCCTCTGTGCTGTTAGCAGCCCTGGCTTTCACAGCGAAGTAGGACGAGGGCCGTGGAGGCCGCAAAGACTACGCAACAACAGTCGCGGGGCGTCTCCTAAGGAGACTCGAACCTCAGACCGGCTGTGTGCTTGTGGGAAGGAGAGAGAATGAAAATGAAGATGAAATGAAGATGAAAGATGAAAAGGTAATAAGAACACACTCGCCGGTGTTTGTGTGGGTGTCGCGTTCGCGATGGTGATGTCGTCATCCGGGTCTACCGTTACGTGTCTGGGACGTCTTATTGGGTTGAGACTATGGTGAAGGGGGTGTACCCGCATGCCTTCCTAACCAAGATGTTGGGATGGTTAGGCGCCTTGTCAAAGAAGCGTCGCGAGATCTCTTTAAAGTGTTGAGCTATCGTCGGAAGCTCTAGGTCGCGGGAAGGTCAACGTTTCGGATGAACAACGGGGCTCCGGTTGCCATGCGCGTGAATTTATTTTGAACTACTTGCAAACGACGTAAGTAGCCGTAAGTGGGCCGTACGATGGTTTTGTACAGCGTCACTTTGTGTTTGAGCGGAAGTTTGCTTCGCCCACACACAAGTGGATAAAGGCGACTGAGGACAAATCGGGCTCTATTGCATACCGTATCGATATGTTTCTTGATGTTCATATTGCTGTTGAACGTGACTCCTAAGCATTTGTAATCCTTCACCCACGGTATGGGTGTTTCATACAATTTAATGACGTCGGTCGGTCGTTTTTTAGCGCGGATGCTATTCGCGTTACCGAAGAGTACCGCTGCACTCTTGGTGGGGTTCACTTCAATCCGCCATTTTCTGAACCAGTTGCCTAGTTCATCGACGGCGGCTTGAAGCACTTTAATGTTCCTGCTCAAGGTTGGGCGGTTCAATAGAGCGGAGCCAAAGTAGAGTGCCGTATCGTCAGCATACTGAGCAGGACACTCGGAAACTTGGGAATGTCGCTCGTGAAGAGCGAGAAAAGAGTGGGAGAGAGGACTGAACCCTGTGGCACGCCAGACCTGATGGGTCTGGGTGAGGATAGGGTGCCCTCTACTCGATATCGGAAGGAGCGATCAGTAAGGTAGGCTCGTATGATGCGCACGAGCCTGTCTGGCACTCCCAGTTGATACAGCTTGAATACTAAGCCGTTGTGCCAAATCTTGTCGAATGCCTTCGCGACATCGATAAACACGGCTGCCGTGGTAGCGTGAAGTTGACGCCGTACGACAATGTACTCGGTGAGTCGGTGAGCCTGCTGGGGACACGAGTGAGCGGTTCTGAATCCGAACTGTATGTCGGGTATCAGGTTGAGCTCCGCGATGTAATGATTAAGACGCGCGAGAATTAATCTTTCGTAAAGTTTCCCGACCGAGTTAATTAAGCTAATAGGCCTATAGCTACTCGGATTAGCTTTAGGTTTATTGGGTTTTGGGATACCGATAACAATGGAATCCTTCCATTGTTCGGGGAACGCGCTATTAGACAATAGAATATTAAAAATGGTAACCAATAAAGTAATAAGAGTCTAGGGTAGGATTTTAAGAACCCTATTGTTTATAGCTATTATTATACCCTGTGTGGGGCCCCGGGGCCTTCTTGGAGTGAAGCTCCTTAATGGTAAGCTTCACCTTTTCGTAAGAGGTGGGTTTTATTACATCGCCTGAAGGGCTCAGAGCGGAGCGACGTTCAACTTCACGATCAACTTCGTCAACGTGTGTCGGGTCGGCTGGTGCATTTGGAGAGCACTGACTCTCGAGGCTATCGGCGAGGCATTCAGCCTTCTCATCGTCATCGAGCGCCGGCTGCAGTCCCGGTCTTTCCAAAGGAGGCATGACAGTGGGCGGCTCCTGTTTGAACGCGCGAGGCAGCTTCCAGAAAGCCACATGTGATAGTCACAAGTCACATGAGAGATAGCACTGTGAGCCGTGTCAACCGAGTCGATGACGTCCGGTATAAGGTCAAGGTCGTCGGACTTGATAGACTCGAGATCCTTTTCCAGCCGTTGCCACTCTATCACTGTTTTCGTCGGTGGTTGAAAGTTAACCGGTGGGTCTAGATTTAGGACGACGGGCCGATGGACTGACTCTAATTCGTGAAAAACCTCGATTGAATTTACATTGAGCGTTACGTTTTTAAGTAACGCAACGTCTAGAATGTCGGGTCGGTGCGCGACGTTATCCGGATAACGTGTTGGTTCGGCGGGTGCTATTACTGAAAAGTTCAGCGTGTCTCTCAGCTAATCTAATAAGATTCCGTTTCTATTTATGGCTCTACTGTTCCAGCTGGAGTGTTTGGCGTTAAGATCGCCGCCCACTATGACTGCGGCCCCGTGGCCGAGTAATGCTTCTATATCTGTGTATAATACTTGTTTGTTAGGCGGAAGATAAGCTGAAATAACAGTGATCGGCTGGTGATTCGCCATACTGACTCGGATGGCAGAGGCCTCGATGTTAGTGAGGACCGGAGGATCTATAGGTATGCAGTGTAGAGACTTTTTAAAATAAATGAGGGTACCGCCCATACGGGTGGTGCGATCATTCCTGACTAAGTTATAATTAGCGATATGCGGATCGCGTATACGTGGTTTTAGAAATGTCTCTTGCACTAAGAATAGGTCTAATTGATGTTCGTGAGCGAACTCCTTCACCAAGTCTAGTTGTGGCTTAAGGCCTTGGGCGTTAAAATACGCTATACGGAGCGTATGTGGTTTAACCCGTCCGCTTGCGTAATTAGGCATCGCGAATGTTTTTATACTTTCGCCCTATATCGGTGAGGGCACGGAATATTTTGGCGTTGTCTGCCATAACTTGCAGGAGCGACGGCGGGTCGTCCCGGAAAGCCTCGAGCCTGCTGGCCAGGGCTGTGATTTCGTCAATGTCGAACAGCTCTGAAAGCTCAAACATGAAGGCAAAGGCGCTGCCGCCTTGGTTGCTTGTTGACGCGGACGCGGGCGCCGGTGGCCTCGGTCGCGGGACCGAAGCTGCCGGGCTGGACAATAGCGGTGGCCGGAGGGGCGCGGGGGCCGCGAGAGTGGCCTCTGTGGCAGCTTTGGCAGCCGGAGGAGACCTCGCCCAGGCGTTTACCTTAGGAGGCGGCGCAGGTTTGAAGGTCGGAGTGAACTCCACCTCCTGCTCTGCCTTGCGGCTGGCGGCACCCTGGGTGAAGCTTGTGTTTGGGTGCCTTGGGACACCCGCGATAGCACGCGGGGTGCCCCTTCTCCCCGCACAAGACGCAGGCCGGGGGCTCCGCGCATTGCGCTGGTCGAGGGCACTCCGGCGTGACATGTTTGTCGAGGCACTTCACACACCTCGGGGTGTGTTTACAGTTGCGTGCCGAGTGCCCGTATAACTGGCATCTATGACACTGACCGGGCCTCCCGCGGTTGCGAGGAGCTTCGGCCCGGATGCCCTGAAGGGAGCAAACCGATTTTATATTAAAAATTTCCTTTCCCTCTTGCGTGAGGTCGAGGACGACGAGAACCATGTTAAATGGTTGTTTGTTGTTGGTGCCGCGCATACGGTGCACCTCGTGTGCAGGGTAACCCTGCTCTTTGAGGTCCGACAGAATGTCGGCCTCGTCTATCTCTCTCGGGACGTTCCTAATAATGACCCTCAGACGCTTCTCCTCAGGCAGGGCGTACGTGTGGAAACCCACACTCAGCTCTCTAAGAAGAGATGTCAAGACGCGGTGGTCCGCTACCTCTTTGGTCTCTAATTTGATAATATTGGTACGCCCTCGATGGATGGAGAGCGTCTTTGGGATCCTATTTTTGATCACCAACCAGTGGCCTCGGTTTCCTATAAATGTAGGGGGCGGGAGCTTGTTCGGAGGCGGTACGCGGGCTATAGCGGGCGCGGGCGCGGGAGTGGAGATATTCGTGGCCGCGGCTTTCTTGGCGGGCGTGCCATCGACAGAAGGCATTCGCGACCGCGCTTCTTTTTACGGCTCACGGTGGTGAAGCCGTCCGTGTCCGACGCGACACTCTCTGCTCTCGACGGTAGAGCGGTTTCCGGCTGGGCCGGTGAAGCACTGGAAGCCTGAGGGGCTTCCGTGCGGTCAGGAGTGACCGCGGGGACCTTCGGGGTCGCCTGCGCGTCAAAGTAAGCCTGAAGGACAGGCGGGCGGGCTGATCGGGTGATCACTTTTCTCGGTTTGACTGAGGCCACGGAACTAACATCGGAGATGTTGCCTAATTCCATTTCGGATTCCTCGTCGGAACCCGAAACGTCAGATGACGAGTTATAGTTTTTGGATTTCGCTTTAATAGCGGCATCCACTGTCTCGTTGATTGTTTCTTTCATTATCGGAGCGATCTTCTCCGTGAATAACCTATCTAGTAGGGCGCTTAGAAGGTCCTCGTCGGCAACCATTGGTGAAGCCATGGTTGTCATATTTATTAACTAGGTTGAGCGGGCAACAACCCCCGCTGCCCGAGTCAGGCAGAGGGGGAATATAATAAGTAAGTGGACAACTATAGTTAAGTTGTACACTTGCACATTAATAAATAATATTAATAATAATAAAATATGCAAAAATTAAAAGAAATTAATAATAATAATTAAGCCTAAGACTAAGCTTTGCTGGATGTAGACTGGCTGGGCCGGAACCCCGATGCACGCTGTGCAGACCCCAGCGGAGAAGACAAACAAATTGCTACGAATACTGGTTCTAAACTGTTCAAATTTTCAAGCAGGGAAGTACAAAAGCATGTGATGCATTTAATAACCTTTGTTCTTATTCAAACCTCTTTCTGAAAATTGTTTCCGGGTAAAAAGTAAGTGAATAACGACTAGGTTAGCTTTTGTTACATTCGCGTGACACTTGTGTTTGTACCAAAATTTTAAAACAATGAGTAATTGGATGTTATTATGACAAGCATTACCAATTTTTTGGTAATTACCTATTTCGACTTTTGCTAAATTATTTCACCATGAAAATTTATTTGACGTAACTACAATATTAGCTTATTAAGTGCCGATTTATAATGATAATCGGATATGATATGAGGCATAAACATTTAGGACTACTATTTTGTTCAATATCACCTATGTCTGGTGACACTGTTAAGTCTAAAATATTGTATGTAAGTACTTAAAAATTATGATATAATCATCGTCGAGATAATGAGTCATCCGCCATACAGTCCTAACCTGGCACCCTGCGACTTTTATTTATTCCCAAGAACAAAAGATAAATTCGAGGTATTCGCTCAACGAGCGCTGAAGATACGGTGAAAGCGTACGAAATGCTATAGAAGAGACTTCTAAGGAAGTATGGGCCCATTGCTTTTTTCAGTTGTTTCATCGAATTCGACGATGTGTAGAAAGGAACGGAGATTGCTTCGAAAAACAATAAAAGTATTGGCAACTTGCTATATTAAGCCGTTTTTCAGTGTTACCTAGGTATACTCATTTTTCCCTTTTACAATGTGCTTTTAAACCTAGTTGCTCATAACCTTAGATAGACTTTCGATATGATGCAATGAAAATAATCTAAAATTAGATAATTTAATATGTTACAGCAATACCTTCAGCAGAAAAGTAAGAAATATTAATTTTCATTACAGTATAAATGGCAACATTTTAGAAACCGTCAATCAAATAAATGATCTGGGGATCATTCTACATTGTAAGTTGAGTTTCATACCACATATTGACAATGTGGTGAGTAATGCTCTTAAACTTTTTGGTTTCATCATAAGAAGTAGAAAAGAATTTAGAAGATCATCCACAAAACGAATGCTGTTTAATCCTCACTATCAAGTGCATAAAAAAATCTTACGACACTTAGCCTACAAGAACAATATATTAAAAGAAATTAATAATACTAACGATCTCTTAAAACTTTATAAAACCATATAACTATGCGATCGTAGAAACTCAATAGATCTCTGTATTATGCAGAAAAATGTAAATGGAGCTATTGACAGCCCGAAGTCCGAACTTATTAAACAGAATATAGTCCAGTCATTTAAGCTTAAATTCGGTAAGAATCTTGGAATTCGAGATACCCAGCTTTAAGTCTGTAAATACTTGTATACAAATACTTGACACCCAAAAAGTTGTCTCAAAACCTACATATGGTAAGGTGTACGCAACTATTAAATTTCAATGTCAAAGGTCACAAAAATCGGTTTTTTGCGCTTTTTTTGTAAATATCTCATTTCCTATGGGTTTTTTGTAATTTGTTTTTATTATCAATATTGTAGAATATAAAATTCTCTACAAATTTTGTTTCAAAAATTTTTATACGGTGAACCGTTTTCGATAAAGAGGGCGGAGAGCGCGCGGTCACAGCATCACTTCAGGTCAACCGGTGCCTCCGGTCGGAAACGCGCCATATATAGTTGATGAACTATTGATAAATCAATGATTATAAATATTTGTCAATTTTTATTAAGTACTAGCTGATACCCGCAACTTCGTCCGCGTAAACACATGACTAAACACGTAGTACTTATAATAATATTTATTTCTTAAAACTTTATATTAAATGAAGATATCGCCATATTTTATCAATTTATATAAAAATAATCTAATAGATAGTTAACAACTGTAAGTAACCTACCAACTATAGTTAGCTAAAGTTAAGTATATAACTTTTTCCTCCTGAGAAAGTTGGAAAGATATAAAAATTCTAATTAGTTATTCATTTTAAACTATTCTTTCAATTTGATTTCTGAACGACGGGAGATACATCAAAGGAATAATGGAATTGTTGTTTTTATCTAATTCTGAGCATATTCATATTTATTCACATTTTTAAACCTTTTCTGGACTTCCACAAATAATTCAAGACTAAAAATAGCCAAATCGGTCCAGCCGTTCTCAAGTTTTAGCGGGACTAACGAACAGCAATTCATTTATATATATATATAGATTATATAAATCAATATCTATTCAATAATACTGATAACCGTCAACATAACATCAACATTTCAAACGTGTTTATTATCAAGTTCAAACTTGGTTAGGGCATGATTTGGAACTCCAGGTATGGGGTTGGGCAATGCGAAACGATTTTCCGGAGCCAGCATGACAATTTTACCACTTGCTCCAGAAGATTTGCTAAATACAATTTTCTGCAACTGCAAGAGTGGTTGTGGTTCGCGATGCAGGAAAGCGGGCTTGCAATGCTCTTTAGCTTGTGACCAATGTAATGGGCAAGCTTGTCTCAATGCTATACCATATCAGAGCGACATTAACGAAGATGGAACCTTTGACCCCGAAATCATGGAAGAACTTGAGACAAATGTCGTTGAAGACGATAATGAAGACCAGTTTGAAAAAAATATAAATTGTAGTTTTTGTACACTTCATTCCATTTTTTTACTTTTAATTAAAATAAATGTTCATAATTTTTTGTTTTTTTTTTTTCATCGTGTAAGAAGTTATTAATATTAATTAGGTTAAAATTCAAATATAATTCATATATTTTCAAGTGTTTTTAAATAAATTAATACTGAATAAAAAGTGGATAGGTTAGGAAAAAAGTGATAAAATATAATATAATAGTTGAAAAAAATTGTTAAATATTTATAATCATTGATTCATCGATAGTTCATTAACTAAATATTATATGGCGCGTTTTCTACCGGAGGCACCGGTTGACCTGAAGTGATGCTGTGACCGCGCTCTCTCCGCCCCCTTTCTTGAAAACGGTTCACCGTATAAAAAAACTTTTTGAACAAAATTTGTAGAGAGTTTTATATTCTACAATATTGATAATAAATACAATTAACAAAAAACCCATAGGAAATGAGATATTTAGAAAAAAAGCGCAATAAACCGATTTTTGTGACCTTTGACATTGAAATTTAATAGTAACGTACACCCTACCATATGTAGGTTTTGAGACAACTTTTAGGGTGTCAATATACAAGTATTTACACACTTGTTACGCTTTACAGTAATTGCATGTCGAGTTAGCCCGTAAATGGGGTACCTATACGATGTTAAATAATATAAGTAATTAATGTGTAACTATAACATAAGTTGTATACAACGTGGGCTTCCTATTAAATAAATAAATAAAACCTTTCATGAAACCCTATTAAGGAGTCTGTACATAAAACGGTTCATAGACTGGTTCTCATTCTACGTAATTTATGACAGTGATTGATTTCACTCTGTATGAACTTTAACGAAGCTAATACAAAAGTTAATATTTCTCAAAACTTACTCAATTTCTTCTATCACAGAGCAATTTGCTCAGAACAACGAATAAAAAGTAAACCCACATTGAGCTTTAGCAGCCGCCGCAGTTTTCCCGAAGTAGGTAATTACTTTATTCAAACTTATTCTGTTACTGTTAAAACACAAGCATATTATAACAACAAGTATTAAATACAATGTTAATATTATCATTTGGACTCAAATTGAGTTTTAATACACACAGGCTCATGAACATTTTGTAGCAGGTTACCTTAGTTTTAAAGACCACTTGTATTTTCAACAATATTCTCGCTTGTAATTTAGCGAGCGTGCGGCGCTTACTAAATTAATTGCCACACGATCTAATTAATTTCTCAGTTCAAACCTCTAGGAAATACCTCGACTGACATAAATTTAGTGTCATGTTAAAACGTTTACACCGAACATACTGACATACAAATAAATAAAACCTCCCGCAATAAAATTAGAACTGCATATTGACTGCATACCTCGAGTCCTTATGTCTATATTGTCTATAAAAAAAATAATTATGTTTCAGACAAAATTGGAAACGTAGACAACAAAAATGAATTTAACAAAATATTAAAAAACTAATTATCTAATAAAAGTGCTTCTTTGCTATAAACGATTTTCTTAACGACTAAAATAAAAATAAATAAAAATATGGATCTCCCATCTACGGTCTGCTGTTCAGACCAAATTGCGATACTTAATACCTACCTTGTAAAATTATATAGTTTTTACTACAAATGTTATATTTAAGGAATGTATTTATGAAATTGCAATAATTTTAAATTGAAAGTTCTAAGAAATAAAAACTAGATATGGCTTTTCTGGAAACACTCCATTCCTTTCTTACCAACGCGACCGTCGCTTTCGCATGGGTATCGTATACCTATGTTCTTTAGAGATCTTTTCCACGGCCATTACAAAGCAAATACTGCACCAACAGGGTTCTTTGATGTTTGGAATAGAATGAGTCGCAAGGTGCCAGATTGAGACTAGGTGACTCAACGCCCGGCACAGTGAAATATTAAACTGTCCGTGTGGCATGACAACTGGCAAACAAGTTTTAAATTACCAGTCAGAAGATTTCCTTCCTTTCGTATTCCGGGACAACTTTCACGATTGGTCCGTCCGTAGAACCCGACCGTCAGGCATTTGCATCAAATCGGCAAAGTATAAGCGCTTGAAAAATGGGCGCCTTATGATTAAAATGATCCACAGAGGCTCGCGAGGAAGTTTGTCGGACATAAACCAGTCTAGCAATGAACAAATTTTGGAACTAACTGTGACGTGTCATGAAAAGTGGATTCTCTAGAATAATCTCAAGCGAATGTTGCAATGGCTGACTTGAGGTTCCAAACTCCGCAGGAATCCCTAATAATAAGCTTATCTATCTATAATCTATCTATCTTTAAGCTTATCTTTAGAAAAATTATGGTGCCTGTTTAGACTCACTTCAGTTTCCTACAGTCCAGTGTGTACTTCGAAAAATGACATCAAATCTCGCTAAAAAGTGCCAGTAAAAGTTACGTAATGATACGCATAAGATTATAAGTTTAAGACATAATATTTTATGACACAAAAGCACCGTAATTTCACTAGCTACGACGAAATTCAAACCGAAACAAAATAATGCTTGCACACTACTGCTTAACGAGAGAAAAAGCTGCCACTGTGGTGTCAGCCCTTCGGTCTCCTGTGCTAAGAAGACTCACTGGTAAAACAGACAGACAGTACGGAGCAACATATTAATATGATGGGATAATATGATCGGACAAGGTCGCGGACAAAAGTTAGTCATTCACAAAAGCCATTTATTTTTCTTGAGTTTAATTCTGTTGTCGAAGAAATCAGTACAACCACTTGAGAAAGAACTGGCGCTCTGATAGAGAGAAGACGGCGCAAGAAACTGTCCTACTATTATATTTTGTGCTCATAATTCCGATTTCACACCATGTATAATTTATTTACAAAATACTAACAATAATATGGGGATCTCTTTATATATTTCTCCCGTCTTATGTTGCTTATATCATTTAAAATTTCCAAAATATATTTACTTATTTTAAAAACAACAACAAAAATAAATAAATATATATATATATATATATATGTATACATTTATATATAAATACAGATGATAGACGTATCAAAACAACTACTCCATAATTTCAAATTTTATAAGCATTGGTGCTTCAATTAGAAACAAGCAGTGTGGTTCGCTGAAATCTACGCTAAAACCACTCCTGTGGGAACTAAAGCCGAGTCTCGAGTTGCCAAAGTATTAGCGAGCACTATGCTTTTTTTTTTTTTTTGAGAGGAGGAAATACTGTTACGTACTTACGTGTGTCCGCGTAAGCGGACGCCCCATACCGACTAAAACCTCCTCTGTGCTGTTAGCAGCCCTGGCTTTCACAGCGAAGTAGGACGTGGGCCGTGGAGGCCGCAAAGACTACGCAACAACAGTCGCGGGGCGACTCCTAAGGAGACTCGAACCTCAGACCAGCTGTGTGCTTGTGGGAAGGAGAGAGAATGAAAATGAAAATGAAGATGAAAAGATGAGAAGAACACACTCGCCGACGAGTGTGTTGATGTTTAGTGTAATGTATGTAAGTGTGTGTGTATGTGTTTATGGTTGTATGTATGTATGTTTGTATGTGTGTAAGTAGTGTAAATCTTAGTCTGCATGTATGTTTGTGTTTGTGTCTGTTTGTGGAGTGTGTTTGTGGTTGTGTAAGTGGTGTATGTCAGTCCGTCAGTCAGTCTGTGTGTTAGTGAGTGTAGTGAAACGATTACAGGACGAGGACAAACGTCTCGTCGGGTATCAAAACAATGTGTGGTGTATCTAGGGTGCGGGCCGCTGGCCATCGTCAGAGTGACGAGTGCCAGTGGTTTGCGGTGGTTGACCGCGCCTACGCCTGCGAAGGCGGTGTGTGCGTGTCTGTTTCGGTGTTTGTGTGGGTGTCGCGTTCGCGATGGTGATGTCGTCATCCGGGTCTACCGTTACGTGTCTGGGACGTCTTATTGGGTTGAGACTATGGTGAAGGGGGGTGTACCCGCATGCCTTCCTAACCAAGATGTTGGGATGGTTAGGCGCCTTGTCAAAGAAGCGTCGCGAGATCTCTTTAAAGTGTTGAGCTATCGTCGGAAGCTCTAGGTCGCGCTGAAGGTCAACGTTTCGGATGAACCACGGGGCTCCGGTTGCCATGCGCGTGAATTTATTTTGAACTACTTGCAAACGACGTAAGTAGCTCGGTCGGGTGTGCGCGAAAACGACGCTTGCGTATGACAGTATGGGCCGTACGATGGTTTTGTACAGCGTCACTTTGTGTTTGAGAGGAAGTTTGCTTCGCCCACACACGTGTGGATAAGGCGACTGAGGACAAATCGGGCTCTATTGCATACCGTATCAATATGTTTCTTGAAGTTCATATTGCTGTTGAACGTGACTCCTAAGTATTTGTAATCCTTCACCCACGGTATGGGTGTTTCATACAATTTAATGACGTCGGTCGGTCGTTTTTTAGCGCGGATGCTATTCGCGTTACCGAAGAGTACCGCTGCACTCTTGGTGGGGTTCACTTCAATCCGCCATTTTCTGAACCAGTTGCCTAGTTCATCGACGGCGGCTTGAAGTACCTTAATGTTCCTGCTCAAGGTTGAGCGGTTCAATAGAGCGGAGCCAAAGTAGAGTGCCGTATCGTCAGCGTACTGAGCGAGCTGGACACTCGGAAACTTGGGAATGTTGCTCGTGAAGAGCGAGATAAGAGTGGGAGAGAGGACTGAACCCTGTGGCACGCCAGACCTGATGGGTCTGGGTGAGGATAGGGTGCCCTCTACTCGATATCGGAAGGAGCGATCAGTAAGGTAGGCTCGTATGATGCGCACGAGCCTGTCTGGCACTCCCAGTTGATACAGCTTGAATACTAAGCCGTTGTGCCATACCTTGTCGAATGCCTTCGCGACATCGAAAAACACGGCTGCCGTGGTAGCGTGAAGTTGACGCCGTACGAGAATGTACTCGGTGAGTCGGTGAGCCTGCTGGGGACATGAGTGAGCGGTTCTGAATCCGAACTGTGTGTCGGGTATCAGGTTGAGCTCCGCGATGTAATGATTAAGACGCGCGAGAATTAATCTTTCGTAAAGTTTCCCGATCGAGTTAATAAAGCTAATAGGCCTATAGCTACTCGGATTAGCTTTAGGTTTATTGGGTTTTGGGATACCGATAACAATGGAATCTTTCCATTGTTCGGGGAACGCGCTATTAGACAACAGAATATTAAAAATTGTAACCAATAAAGTAATAAGAGTCGAGGGTAGGATTTTAAGAACCCTATTGTTTATAGTGTCGGGCTCCGGGGCCTTCTTGGAGTGAAGCTCCTTAATGATTAGCTTCACCTCTTCGTAAGAGGTGGGTTTTATTACATCGCCTGAAGGGCTCAGAGCGGAGCGACGTTCAACTTCACGATCAACTTCGTCAACGTGTGTCGGGTCGGCTGCTGCATTTGGAGAGCACTGACTCTCGAGACTATCGGCGAGGCATTCAGCCTTCTCATCGTCATCGAGCGCCGGCTGCAGTCCCGGTCTGTCCAAAGGAGGCATGACAGTGGGCGGCTCCTGTTTGAACGCGGGAGGCAGCTTCCAGAAAGCCACATATGATGGCTTAAGGTTGCCGAGCAAGCGGTCCCAACGTTCGCAGCGGAGTTCCGCGATACGTTCCCGTACCACCCGCTGTAGGTAGCGCAGGTGGCGCCTATTCTCGACCGACGGATACCTGTCGTAAAGTCTAGTGGCTCTGTGCTTCTGTGTGAGTAAGTTCCTGACCTCTGGAGGCAGGTTTAGGCGATGCGGTTGCATCGTCGGAACCTGCCTGGAGCAGGCCTTGATCCTATTCTGTATATGTGACGTCACATGAGAGATAGCACTGTGGGCCGTGTCGACCCAGTCGATGACGTCCGGTATAAGGTCAAGGTCGTCGGACTTGATAGACTCGAGATCCTTTTCCAGCCGTTGCCACTCGATCACTGTTTTCGTCGGTGGTTGAAAGTTAACCGGTGGGCCTAGATTTAGGACGACGGGCCGGTGGTCTGACTCTAATTCGTGAAAAACCTCGATTGAATTTACATTGAGCATTACGTTCTTAAGTAACGCAACGTCTAGAATGTCGCGTTGGTGCGCGACGTTATCCGGATAATGTGTTGGTTCGTCGGGTGCTATTACTGAAAAGTTCAGCGTGTCTGTCAGCGAATCTAATAAGACTCCGTTTCTATTTGTGGCTCTACTGTTCCAGCTGGAGTGTTTGGCGTTAAGACCCACTATGACTGCAGCCCCGTGGCCGAGTAATGCTTCTATATCTGTGTATAATACTTTTTTGTTGGGCGGAAGACAAGCTGAAATAACAGTGATCGGCTGGTGATTCGCCATACTGACCATGATGGCAGAGGCCTCGATGTTAGTGAGGACCGGAGGATCTATAGGTATACAGTGTAGAGACCTTTTAAAATAAATGAGGGTGCCGCCCATACGGTGCACCTCGTGTGCAGGGTAACCCTGCTCTTTGAGGTCCGACAGAATGTCGGCCTCGTCTAACTCTCTGGGGACGTTTCTAATAACGACCCTCAGACGCTTCTCCTCAGGCAGGGCGTACGTGTGGAAACCCACACTCAGCTCTCTAAGAAGGGATGTCAAGGCGCGGTGGTCCGCTACCTCTTTGGTCTCTAATTTGATGAGAGATTGGTACGCCCTCGCCTGGAAGGAGACCGTCTTCGGTATCCTATTTTTGATAACTAACCAGCGGCCTCGGTCTCCTATAAAAATAGGAGGCGGGCGCTTGGTCGGAGGCAGTACGCGGCCATTAGCGGGCGCGGGCGCGGGAGTGGAGCCAGTCGTGGCCGCGGCTTTCTTGGCGGGTGTGCCATCAATAGAAGGCGATTCGCGACCGCGCTTCTTCTTGCGACTGACGGTGATGAAGCCGTCAGCATCCGACGCAACACTCTCCGCTCTCGACGGTAGAGTGGTTTCCGGCTGGGCCGGTGAAGCACTGGAAGCCTGAGGGGCTTCCGTGCGGTGAGGACTGACCGCGGGGACCTTAGGGGTCGCCTGCGTGTCAAAGTACGCCTGAAGGACAGGCGGGCGGGCTGATCGGGTGATCACCTTTCTCGGTTGGCCGAGGCCACGGAGCTTGCGTCGGAGTCATTTCCTAATTCCATTTCGGATTCCCCGTCGGAATCCGAAACGTCGGATGACGAGTTATATTTGTTGGATTTCGCTTTAATAGCGGCATCCACTGTCTCGTTGATTGATTCTTTTATTAGCGGAGCGATCTTTTCCGTGAAAAACCTATCTAGTAGGGCGCTTAGAAGGCCCTCGTCGGCAACCATTGGTGAAGCCATGGTTGTCATATTTAATAACTAGGTTGAGCGGGCAACAACCCCCGCTGCCCGAGTCTGGCAGAGGGGGAATATAATAAAAAAGTGGACAACTATAGTTAAGTTGTACACTTGCACATTAATATATAATATTAATAATAATAAAGTATGCAAAATTAAAAGAAATTAATAATAATAATTAAGCCTAAGACTTAGCTTTGTTGGATGTAGACTGGCTGGGCTGGAACCCCGATGCACGCTGTGCAGGCCCCCGCGGAGAAGACACACACGGCACGAACTGCAACTCACAAACACACGATTAGCGTGCAGAATCGCGAAACACAGCACAGGAGCTAACTAACACGATCGTAAAACCGGGTAATTAACACTGATAATAACTAAGCTACGTTCCGCGAAGGAACGTAACAGGTGCGAGACTCAAAGAGTCCCGAACAATAGTTTGCGATAACAATAGCTAGCCCAGGTGGCCTGAGCAGATAGTGCGATAACGCAGGTAATAAAAATATTCGAAGGAGGACAGATAACGCGGCACGTGTGCTCATGTTGCCTGCCTGAATCGAACTCGAGCACTATGCTATCTCCTCAGCGCACTTGTGCATTTGAGATTCAGGTAAGCTCTATTGAATGAATGTAGATATTCGCATATCAAACGAATACCGTATGGACTGTGGGTCGAGTTCAATTGCAATTTGAATTCAATAGAGTGAATATTAGGCAAGATGGCGGATCACCAATTCTACGTTTCAACTTACCTGAGATGAAGTGATATATGGGATACCTACTACCTATTAGATATCGGCCCACTGTCACGTTTCGTACTATAACGGTTAGTTAACCAATTGTTTGTATGAATTAAGATGCTACAACATTATTTATGTCCGCTGCAAATAAACAACGTGCCCAAGTCATGACCGGACTGGAAGCGATTTCTTAGAAGATTTTATTTTAATACACAGCACAGATCAACGCAACAAATTAATTATCAAATCTGTATGCAGATAAAAAGTTTGTTTTCTTATCTTTTCATAATTGTCAATTAAGAATCATTTATCTCTTATTACCACAGATTAGAAGGCGGCCGCGAATACGGTAACTGGTAGGTATGACACAATGTCCCCCCCATATGTCCATGTCACCCCCACGGACAGATGGCCGTTGGGTCAGCAAGGTCCTCGAATGGCGAATATGTACCGGAAGACGAAGTGTTGGAGTGCCCCTCACACGATGGAGTGATGATCTGGTCAAGATCGACGGTTGGATAAGGGCAGCGCAGGACCGATCGTCATGGCGTTACTGGGCGATGGCCAGCAGTGGACGTGTTCAGGCTGAAATGAGGTTCACACATTAGGTCACAGAAGTATTCTCTGTACCTCTTGGAATAAATATGCATTTATATTATATATAAGCACATACATACTACGTTTAATTCTAATATTTTGGAGTTACAACTCTTCTTTACTACAATCAAAACATCTTATTCGAAGTTACGATTTATCTTACGGTTCGGCACTTACTTTGATAAATATCTGCTCATTCTAGCGAAAAAGTTTTATTAGATCTGTGCCATAGGTAACAAAATATCAACAAATGAGAATCTAAACAATTTCCAATTCTATGAGCTGAACTATTCATCATTAAGATTAATGTATCTTATCTCTGATCTATCGTATTTTCTTGTTGCTAATGAGTAATGTAAATTGTATTTGTTGAAATCACTAAGGATAATTGTTAGGTATTCCTTTACGGCCGTTTTCAATAACGTATCTCTAGTTGAGGGTATATGCTATCATCGTTTAATGAGAAGATCTTATCTATCCATAGTTATGTCATGTTATATAGTTATGTTATATTATAGTTATGTCGATAGGTTATTGAAATGTAAGTAAGCTTAAAAGGAGAGATTTGTCTACCTCTAGTAAGTTAAACTGAGGATAGAGAGGTTATTGAAAACGACCGTTAATTATGTTGATGTTCGTTGCTAAAATTACATGGAGGTACCTTTTTTATGGATGAGGAGAACAAACGAATGCCCGGGTCACCTGATGGTTAGTGATGATGATTACCGCCATCCACGCTCCCCTAGTATGGCGTCTTTAGTGATGAAACGGTAAAAAAGGATAAGGTTTGCTTTTATTTTCACCAAAGTAACTTTATTTACCTTGTTTCAGCTTTTGTAATATGGCGGGGTCTCAAAATACACACATCAAAAAAGTCTAAGCAAAATGCATGATATTACAAATTTCCCATGTATATTAATTAATATCTAAGTCTTTATTCACTCAAAGTGCATAGGTATGTAAACTTTTTTGTTATTGATGACATACTGGCTGGTTGGAAAATAAATTTCGATTATGTATTGTTTTTTTTTCATAAAAATAAATGAAAGGGAATTTGTTTGAATTTAAGTGTGTTTTTATTGCTACGTTTAGTCTTAATTTTATCATTTTACCAACCATTTCAATAAAGTTAGCGACAAAATTTAATTGTTAGATATTCTTGCCCTGTACTTTTCCCGGGGCGTAAAAAGAATAGGGGAGTCCCAGGTCCATGGGTGTCGTAAGAGGCGACTAAGGGCTTTTTAGAAGTGGGAGAGTCACGCTGCCGTCTTTTGACGTCAGCACAATCGGGCCAGGCTCGTCCGGGTTAATTACCACACTCGCACAGAATACCGGCGTGAAGTAGCGGCCTAGTGCCGCTATGTTTCGCATATGTCAGTGTCGAGGACCGGTGGCCATTCCCCCCCCCCCTCCACCCGAATATGACAGCGGAACTTAAAAAGATTTTACCCCAAGAGGGTACCGGCTCTACCAGAGTCGGAGAATCCCTCCCCGAGCTGCCCTTCGTATTCTGAGGAGGGCACAGGACCGCGATATGACCAAGGACAAACGAGGCAGTAACACCACGGCACCCCGCTCCACACTCAACGTGGACTTTTGCAATATCAGGGGAATTCACTCCAATTTAAACGCCGTCCACTACCACCTTGAGACGGCGCAGCCGGCCTTGTGTTTCCTTACGGAGACGCAGATATCTCGTCCAAGCGATACGTAATATTTAACGTACCCCAGGTACAAAATTGAGCACAATTTTTTGCCTCATGTATGTTTGTACGTTAGGGAGGATATCTACTGTCGCCGTCTCGGCAATTTTGTCCTGTCCACTCTCTGGCTCCGCGTAGATTTAGAGGACCACGTCCGCATCTATGCGTGTGTCTACAGGTCCCATAGTGGTAACGCAGAAACCGATCATCTCATGGGCTGCGTTCTAGCGGCAATTGACCACGTGCTTGCACAGATTCCCTCCGCTGAAATCGTAGTCTTGGGTGATTTCAACGGGCACAATGCCGAATGGCTTGGATCATGTACCACAGACTACGCAGGGCGATCTGTGCATAATTTTGCATTGGCGTATGGTCTGTCCCAATTGGTCGAGTCGCCAACACGGCTCCCGGATGTGGATAGCCACATGCTGTCCCTATTGGATCTTCTGCTGACTACACATCCCGATGGTTACCAGGTTTTTGTCGACGCCCCTCTCGGAACGTCCGACCATTGCCTGGTCAGGAGTGTAGTGCCTATCCGACGCCAACGTCGCAGACCCCCAGCAACCCACCGCGTTAGGCACTACAAGTCACCAGATTGGGATAGGATGCGTTCCTTTTTTGCATCCTACCCTTGGGGCAGGGTTTGTTTCCCTTCGGATGATCCTAGTGCCTGCGCCGTTGCAGTAGCCGATGTGATACTACAGGGTATAGATATTTTTATACGAAAATCTGTAGTACCCATCAGTGGCAGATCACAGCCCTGGTTCGGTGCGTCAATTAAAGCAGCATCTGACTGCAAAAAACAGGCGTATCGAGCTTGGGTTGCGGCGCTGGGCACAAAGGATCCGAACTGCACAGTTCTTAAGAGGAAATACAACCGTGCCTTAAGATTTTTTAAGCGGCAAATCGCCCGTGCAAAGTCAAAACAAGTCTTCAAAATTGGCGAGCAGCTTTCCAGTTACCCGACCGGAACACACAAGTTCTGATCGTTGTCGAAAGCTGCTCTTGGTAACTTCAGCCAGCCGTCTATGCCGCCATTGCACATGAGGAATAACACCCTGGCCCATACGGAAAAAGAGAAAGCCGATCTCTTGTGCATGCCGACCATCCCGTGGTGTCAGAGCTCTGTGCCTGAAGTACAGTTCAGACAGAAAACTGTTAGGCGAGCTCTGTTTTCGTTGGACGTCATGAAGTCGAGCGGGCCGGATGGCATTTCTCCAATCGTGCTTAGAACGTGTGCCCCTGAGTTGACGCCGGTACTAACGCGTTTATTCCGGCACTCTTATTCTAAAGGCGTAGTCCCTGACTCATGGAATTCAGCCCTTGTCCATCCGATCCAAAAAAAGGAGACAGTTCGGATCCGGCAAACTACAGGCCTATTGCTATTACCTCCCTGCTCTCCAAAATCATGGAGAGCATAATTAGCCGTCAGCTCTTGGTATATCTAGAGGGTCACCAGTTGATCAACGACCGACAATACGGGTTTCGCCATGGTCGGTCGGCAGGTGATCTTCTGGTATACCTATCACATAGATGGGCAGCGGCTATTGAAAGCAAGGGGGAAGGCCTGGCAGTTAGCCTGGATATAGCGAAGGCCTTTGATCGTGTATGGCAAAAGGCGCTCCTCTCCAAACTTCCATCATTTGGGCTTCCCGAGAGCTTGTGCAAGTGGACCTCCAGCTTCCTCACTGGGCGCAGCATAAAGGTCGTTGTCGACGTATATTGCTCGAACCCGAAGCCCGTGAATTCTGGAGTGCCCCAAGGCTGTGTGCTGTCTCCCACGCTGTTTCTTCTGCATATCAATGATATGTTGGACACCTCCAACATTCATTGCTATGCAGACGACAGCACTGGTGATGCCGTATACTCTGGACATGCAGGTCTCTTTCGGGAAATCGTCGACCAGTGCCGGGAGAAACTTGTGTCTTCTATCGAGTCCTCTCTTGAGAAGGTCGCGGAATGGGGAAAATTGAACCTTGTCCAATTTAACCCCCAGAAGACTCAAGTTTGCGCATTAACCACAAAAAAAACCCCATTCGCTCTTCGACAACACTTCCCTCAAAGCCTCTTGGGCTTCAAAGACACTGGGCGTCATTAATAGAGCACGGCAATACTTCAAGCCGGCCCACATACTAGCGCTCTATAAAGCACAGGTCCGGCCACGCATGGAGTATTGCTGTCGTCTCTGGTCTGGCACACCCAAGTATCAGCTCGATCCATTTGACTGCGTGCAACGCAGAGCAGCTCGAATTGTCGGGGACACAGTGCTGTGTGAACGGCTGGATCACTTGGCGTTGCGTAGAGACGTTGCTTCAATGTGTGTCTTCTACCGCATTTATCACGGGGAGTGTTCCGAAGAGCTGTTTAATCTGATTCCTGCCGCCGAATTCCACCTTCGCACGACACGCCACAAGTTAGGATATCATCCTCACCATCTGATTGTGTGGCGGTCCTCCACAGTGCGGTTTTCAAGGAGCTTTCTTCCACGTACTACAAAGCTGTGGAATGAGCTTCCTTGTGCGGTGTTTCCGGGACGATACGACATGGGTACCTTCAAGAAAAGCGCGTACATTCCTGTGATTCCTCTGGTGTTGCAATAGATTGTGGGCGGCGGTGATCACTTAACAACAGGTACGCTCGTTTGTCCTCCTATTCCATAAAAAAAAAATCTTTACGTCATGGAGCGACGTCATTCGACGGCAAATGATATGCAAAGAGCTGTAGGGATGTTGCAAGCGGAAAGTAATCAATCTCAGGTATCTCGGCATTTTGGCATTCATAGAAGTGTTATTCGTTGTCTTTGGCAGCGCTACAATAATACAAGGGAACCCGATGAACAGCATTCAGGCCGTAAAAGGAGTACAACCACTCGGCAAGATCGGTACATACACCTGACTGCAAGTCGCCAGCCGATGTTTACCGCTCGAGAGATAAGTTTGAGGCTACAAAATTCAAGTTGTGTTGATGTAAGTCCCCAAACTGTGCGAAATCGACTGGTGTAGAGAATGCAGAATTTGGACCCAGGAACAATGGGATAAAATTATGTTTTCTTATGAGTCGCGATTCGGGTTTAGGCCTGATACAAGAAGGGTGCGAATGTACCGTCGGCCCGGAAATACTGAAAGGCTTAGGTGCATTAAGGAAGTTCATCCATACAGCGGCTCAACAGTTATGGTATGGGCGGGTATTGTGAAGAACAGGCGAACTGAGTTTTGAAGGACTTGGACGGAGTGACAATAACGCAACAGCTAAAGGATTTGCAACAATTCCATTGGGAGCGAATACCGCAAGATGACATAAACAGTCTCATTAATTCAATGAATTATCGTTGCCGACAAGTTCTGAATAGCAGAGGAGGCCATACTTTGTATTTAATTAACCTTTTCTTTCACAATAAATAAATTTTCTTTAGAAATTTCGTTTTGTTAAAAAAAAGTTTAGTTGCTTATGTACCTTAGTTTCTGCAGTATATTCTAATATTGTTAATTTCTGTTATTAAAAGAACTTATAAAGACAACAGCTGTTATTTTTACATTATAGGACCCTAAAAATATTATTTTAATAATAAAATACGTTATAATGTGAAAAACCACCCTAAAATTTAAATAAGTATATGTTGCTTAGACTTTTTTGATGTGTGCATAAGAAATACAGAAAAATACATGGCAACAATTTTTTATGGAAAAGGATGACACACGAGAGTACGGGTCACCTGGTGGTAAGAGATCACCTACCTATGTATTTAAAATTTATAAGTACCAACAATTCATCGCAAAATATAACACCAACTATCAATTCAACAATGTACACCAAATTGGCGATATCATAAGGAATATTTCCTACATTGACATATGGCAACTCCGTATCGATTATAAAGTAACTCAATCATAAAGTAACACAGCAAGTATATAAGTAATATAATAAGTATATGTTCATGTTTTAATGTTCATATTTTTATACAAAACATATCATATAATATGTAAGTTCACTAACGGCAGAATATTAGAGACACCTAACGAAGGTATGTTTTGTAGCCACAAGGAAAAGCCAAGGGCTATTTTATTTTCTCCTCAGTGATAATAAATCATTAATAAATCGTCCTCCTCCAACTTCTACTACCACAAGGTTATGTCAAATCACTGCACTTTTCATACTAAACTTAATTTCAATTTTTAACCAGGCATTCCCACCTCTTATTTACATCCTGTTTGAAATAGACTGAATAACATATATTGACAGATGTCACTTAAATTTACTCATTGTTTTATGTAACATTCGTTATTTATACAACCCGGATATTATAAGACCCTGGCTTTTACTAAGTTACAAGTGGATTTATTTACTTCCTTCCTTACGAGCAAAAACTACGCAGTGTTTTAACAGAGAGAAAAGAAATCTAAATTTCTTTAACGAGGATCATTAGTGTTGGTAAAACTTTTAGCGCAACATTTATATTATAATTGGCTTAATATTAAGGAACCTTCATAATCAGATTGAGTGTTCTTAAACAGTTTTATTAATCTTGAAAGCAGGTACACTATATTTGAAATACTTCAAGTAATTGATACGACCTAAATAAAATTTAAAAAGATTAAGAAGGAAAAGCGTTAGTTTTTTTATGGAAAAGGTGATAAGTAATCACGGTCGCCCACATTCTTCTTGCAACACCAGAGGAATCACAGGAATTCGCCGCCTGCAACTTTATAAGGCGCAAATTCGGCCTCACATGGAGTACTGTTCTCACCTCTGGGCGGGTGCTCCCCAGTACCAGCTTCTTCCGTTTGACCGCATACAACGAAGAGCGGCTCGAATCATCGACGATCAAGTCATCTCCGATCGGCTTGATTCTCTAGCATTGCGTAGAGATGTGGGTTCTCTCTGCATCTTCTACCGCATTTATCACGGGGAGTGCTCAGAGGAGCTGTCCGGGTTGATTCCAGCGGCCGAATTCCACCATCGGACATTACGTGCCATTGCATCACGTAGACGTCTGGCATTCCACAACCGCGCGTTTTGTTCGAAATTTCTTGCCTCACACAGCCACTTTGTGGAATCAACTACCGGCATCGGTCTTCCCGAACAGATACGACTTAGGTACCTTCAAGAAAAAAGCAAAAAGACACAAAATTCCACCTTAAAGACCGGCAACGCATTTCTTGACACACCTGTTGTTGCGGATGTCCATGGGCGGTTGCCTCACCTCTCCCCATCCCGTGAGAGTCTTGCCCGTTTGCCCCCTCTCATATAAAAAAAAGGAACGTTGTCGAACTAGTGTTGAGCGTATAAGGAAGGTGTACGCGCTTTTTTGTAAAGGTACACATGTCGTATCGTCCCAAAAACACCGCACGAGGAAGCTCATTCCACAGCTTTGTAGTACGTGGAAGAAAACTCTTTGAAAACCGCACTATGAGAGACACATCCAGATGGTAGGGATGATATCCTGATTTGTGGAATATCGTGCGTAGGTAGAATTGGTCGGCAGCTGAAACAGCTCTTCGGTACACTCTCTGTGATAAATGCAGTAGGAGATACAATGAGGCGACGTCTCTCCGCAACGCCAAGTGATCCAGCCGTTCAGAGAACTCTGGTTCCCTGACAATTCGAGCAGCTCTGCATTGCAGTCAAATGGATCGAGCTGATACTGGGGTGCACCAGACCAGAGATGACAGTATTAGTTGCCGCACTTTGCGACTACGCTTGCGGTATCTAGTTGCAACGCAGCGGAGACCAATGCTTAATCTAAGGTTGAACTACTAAAAATCTTATAATTGGGGAAGATTGTCTTTATTATTGTAAAATGAGATTCATCAATTTCAAACTGATTTTTAAATATATTGCCTTAATAACTTTTCTCATCAACTGAATACCCATGTATTTTTGTTTCGTCTTTCGATGTTCATTTTCTCTCATAATTATTACATTAATTACGGTAATTTAATTAAATACATAAAAATTGTAAAATTTATCAAATAGGTAAATAGAAAATAATCTATTCAATTGTACTATAAAAGTATTTAATTGAATTTAACTTATGTTTTATATAAATACTCGTATTAAAACCTGATATTTTTTTAAGTTAGTTTGTTCGGCTCGAGGAATAATGTCTGGGACTGTATTAAGTTTTCCTATAGGATCGCTGGATTTTGGCTCGTTTTTTTTTAATTTTAATTTAAAATTAAACTTTTTATAAATTTTATCTATTATAACCAGATATATTTATCGTTGTCAATCATTATCAGACCGCAAATTTCAATAGATAAAAAATATTTTAATATATTGGTAAGGCTGAAATTCCTACAGAATGCATTATAGATTTTTACAAACCCAAAATTATTTTCCATACAAAAATTCTATTGTTAAACCTACAGGCAGACTGGTTTAAAAATGAAAAGTAACGTGGTATTATTGTTTGGTCTAGAAATGGTCGCCAATTAAATATCTGAGCCAGGACTAAGCCATTGAATTAATTTGTAGCCTTATACGGTTTCACAATAATAATTTATTGTTGCACAAAATTGATAAAATAATTATTAATGTTAAGTATACTTATGAATCTTATAAGACTAAACAAAACTCTGTTGTATATTAAAATTTGATTTTTCAATCAATAATTATATCACAAAGAAATGGAAGCATCGATAATCATTATCATTATCATCATCACTGCTCATTTTCATAGTTACAATCTGTTAAAATATTATGAAGGCAAATAAATTTAATAGGATTTTTACTGATGGTGGTAATTGCTCTCCAACGAACCATACGAAATCATATTTGTGATAAACAGCGATGTATAGGGATATGGATAATATCAGAGAATTATCAAATAAGGTAAATTAAGCATAAATGATAAAAGCGTTGTGCCATAAATATCTTAAAATTTAATATCTTAAACATTTTAAATAGCGCACCATTGATGTCCATTGATGTCCTAACAAATATTTAGTTAATAATAGAATTTAAAGGTCCTGTTTAAAACCATTTTCCTTTGAACTGATGAATTGAATTGAATTGAACGCGGTCAATAATGTTAAGCACAACATTTCCAAGAGAAATTGTGTTAATTGGGAATATATTGAGATGTACTCTATCGTTAAGCATAATATAGAAATGTGAAGTCATGTTAGTATGACTACTACCACTAAAGTAAGTTCTACTAGTGTTTTACCTTTTAGTTACCTTAATCTTTACATTTAAATATTTTTACTAAAGCATAATTTTTAGTCTTTATTTACAACAAATACAGATCTCAGAATATTACATAGACAAATAAACGCTTAATAAACCAGAAATAAAAACTTTATCATGGTGAGGTTAATCATACGAAATATAGCTATGATCAACGAGCGAATATCCCTCAGCCGACTTGAGTTGAGCTTGCCTGTGTTAATGTAGTTTAAAGAAAAATATATCTTTCTGGCTTTATTGTATTGTAGCTTTGTCGAACATACTAATTACGATTTACGCTATTAGATTGAAAGGAGTATCCCACGACCCACACTTCATATACTGTATACAGTACAAGATGGCCACCAACTGACAAAGACTACATAGAGTGATGTACCATAGAGTGGAGTGATGTTGCTCCTGCAACAACCTGTATCAGTGTTACAGTGTCGACAGCTCAATCTCATTAAATACCCACAAAATAATGTGCTTGGCAAGACTAAACAGCTTTTCACTTCAATTATCGAATTTGAACTTTTGATATAAAGTTGAATGACAGATCAAATTAATACAAACTTATTTAGATACAAAAAAGTTTTAATTATATATCATAGTATAATTAAGTTAAATGATTTTTTCAATGATTAGATTAAGGATTGGTCTTCGCTGCTCTCAAACTGGACACTGCAGGTGTATTCAGAAAGTGCGGCAACTAATACTACGCCCTCAATTAGGCGAATTCAAGCCAGTCTCGAACAATGTGTGACGTTGATGTGCCACATGTTCTATTAAACTTTGCTAATAATTGAAACTACAATGTTGGATTGCGTAGTAAAACGTTGTAAAAATAAAACTACAAGAAATAAGAAAGATACTGATGTTATTACCGTAATAAAAACGCTTTTTGTTCTTAGATAGTGCGGTATCTAGTTGGAGCGCAGCGGAGACCAATCCCTAATCTAAATTTCAATTTGCAAGTCGTTTATTTAACTTTTGTCGCACCAACGTACACAAGTTAGTTCGAGTCTAATATAATATGTTTCCGGCAGAGAATAATATGTTTTTTATCTATATATTTTAGATTATAAAAGTGAAGTAGAGCGAAAAATATCAAGATACGAACTTGTATAGTATTCCCGTATTGGTAAAAAATTATCTAAATGAAGAGCAATAACTTGCAAGTGAAGTAATGGTATCCTAAATAGTAAGCTTTAAGAAATTAATTGTCTCATAGCTCAATATACGTAAACCACGACTTAAACCACGGCTGTATGAGTTAGAATAAAAATCTCAAAATAAAACATAAGGAGCTCGTCATTTATATATTATATTTATTGCTGTACGTTGAAACGGAATGAATTTTTCATGTCCCCGGGGAAAGATTGTACAAAGTGAAAGTCTTGCAGTTGCTGCATTGATACTGAGATTTTTAATATAACATTGGTATTTCTTCACTTTTGTATCTAGGAGCCTGTATTCGGATAAATATTATTAAATCCAAGCTTTGTATTTTAAACATTGGAGATTATCATACTTTTCTATTGTTAGTTAATACGAGTCTACTTAGTCTAATATAAATAATCTTATGTCTCAAGGTGACGAGCGCAATAATTGTAGTGCCGCTCAAAAGTTTTGTGTTTCAAGAATCCTGTGAGGCACTGCATTTCAATGGATAGGGCGTATCAATGACCATCAGCTAAAACGTCCTGCTCGTCCCTTAATATCATAAAAAAACATTTCACAATAATTTTGATATACATTTTTTTATGACAATAAGGAATGAGACGAGCAGGACTTTCATCTGATGGTTATTAGTACGCTCTGCTTATTACAATGTAGTGCCGCTCAGAATTATTGAAAATTCCTAAAGTTCTAATCAGCACCACAATTGCGCTCCTTAGACATAAGATGTTAAGTGTCGTTTGCTTCTCGTTCATTAGTTACGGCGCCCTTCAGACCGAAACACTATAAATGGGTGCCGTTGTGGTACCCATGATCTAGCCGGCAATCTGTGCAAAGGAGCCTCTCCCTGGTAAAATTTACTAACTTATCTTGCTTTTTTTGCGTTGTTAATTTAAATTTAAACTGAATTCAATAATATTAAAGATTTAAACTTAATATTAATACTTAACTAAGCCTTTTACGACATAACCTAATAAAGGAATATTCTAACGTATACATAAATAGTTAGCTAGACTCATTGAGTAGAGTAATTCACTTAGCAATTATCAAAAATGGTTTATTATTTTAAAAAACCAGTAAGCTTACAATCGCTTTTAAACCAATTTATATTTTAGAATTAAAATTAATTCTGTATTGTTTGTTTTATTTTATAACTTCTGAAGTTAGTAATAATATAAAAAATCAAACCGAGAATAACGAATTAAATATTTAAAAAGAAGTAAGTAGAAGGTATTATTAGCCTAGTCCTTATTACATTTAAAAAAAAAAGATGTAAGACTCATTGACACCGACATATTCGCGATGCTTTCTATTTTTGGCAGTCGAAACAACAATCCCAGCACCAACTGACGTAACTTGGACATGAGAAGGAGTGCCGACGCAAATCGCGTCCCAGACGCTGCTTCCCCGTGCCCAAGCCAACAAAGTCATTCCGTCAGGATGCTTGCCATCGCGGCGGGTAAACCATTTGGCTGTAAAACAGCTTAATTCCTTTTAATGCGATTTAAACTGGTGCAGCATATTTTTCATTTAATCTATAAAGTAGACGGGTATTTTCTAACACGTTCTCGCTTGTAGCAATTTAGCGAAGTGTTTTGACCCGCACGGAGCGTGCCATAAGATATAATTAAATTTCTTGCTCCGGTCAAACCGCAGGTAAGTTACAGGCTAAGAGAATATATGTTATTTTAAGTGGTTTGTAATATATATATAAATTTGATGTTTCATACAATGATGTTCAATAATTAATAATTTGTTTGCAAATCGGCAGTGCCCCAGGGCACTAGATATTCAGATACACCAAAACAGAGAGTGCCGTACGGCACACTATTCCGTCACCAAGTTGTGACACTTATTTTGTACATAAGATGGTTTATTTTGCACGGTCTTATAGCTTGTTGCAAAAGCATTCAGATACATTCACTCAAATCATCCTAATTATAAGCAATCACGCCGATGGATGTCATACCGTGCGATCAATGTTTCCCGGAACGGAAAGGTTATCAAAAATACTTAAGAACAGTTTGTTACTTTCAAGTGATATCCCTCACTTCTGGGATTGAATGTACAAAATTAATTTGTACCAAAATTAATGTACGCTGCATCTCTCGATTCCGCCTGAAGCCCTTACCAACTGAGCCAACTGTACGAGTGACGCATCGATCATAAATCTTATTAAATAAATTCTTTATTGCCATTTATTTACTTTTACTTTATTATATTTGCATTGGATATTTTGGAAGCAGTACTCCTTTTCACAGATAAATATCGGATAATAGTTCTAACACTCCCTCTATAAATCACAAACCAAAAACTTATTCGAATAGACATCTGTTTACGAAGCGGAAAGGTTTACGTCTTTTATATGAAAATTATATTCTGAACTTACTTATTCTCATAGAGAAATAACAATTCAACGATTTTAGTTCCATGTGGCACAATAATTTTCACCACAGTCATCTTGGATTTCAATAATGATCCCAAATTCGTTCTCTGTACCCTCGAGAACCTCGGATACGATATCCATATTGTTGAAATCATAATTTTGCACGGCGGCCATCTTGGATTCCAAAAATGATCTTAAATTCGTTCTCTGCAAACTCGAGAACCTGGGATACGATATCCATATTGTTGTAATCATCAATTTGCACGGCGGCTATCTTGGATTTCAAAAATGATCGTTCTCTGTACCCTCAAGAACCTTGGATACGATATCAATATTGGAATCAAAAATTTGCGCGGCGGCCATCTTGGATAATAAAAATACAAAAACGCGCGTATCCGAAAATCGTGATGATTTGCTATAAAATTTCTTTCATACGTCGATAAAGAACCAATACCGACGTATTGAGAACCTCCTCCTTTTTTGATCTCGGTTAATAAGAGTGGCCGTTTATGTTCTCACGAGCTCAACTTTTTCCAAACATATGGTAGATTCAGTAATTTAAAAGAAATATTTATAGTGACTATTCAAAGCGCTTAGTTTAAGCCTAATGAATTAAGATAATTTGACTTTGACTTTGAATACTTACAGCATCATGTGGTGTCGTACATTATCGCCTCCTTTCAATATCCACCAAAAAACACAAAAAGCGATCCCAGCGGAGGAACTAGGGGTATATAGTACTTTCATAGCTGGCAACATATTTTTTTAATGGCGTCTGTTTTTTTTTACAAAATATTTTGCTGTTTTGACGAATGTATTAACTTAAATTAATAGTTGTGAAATAGTATTTATGTGTGAAATGTGGTTTTCCTATCATAATTTTTATTATAAGACGCTTTGTGACACCCTTTCACTGCACAGTTTGTAATATTTCAATTAAATTTCGCGCACTGATTGTCCTGGAAGTTGACAGAATGACACTGATGCAGCGGGAAGCGTATGTGGTCCACATTGAAACTGCTTCATTTCGCTTGGGCCAGAGTAATATAAAAGCAGATTTCATCTTCTAATCTTTCATTTGTATATATTAATCTCGTTATTAGGTACCTACTGTACAAATTATTGTTAATCAACACATACTCGGTAGCTGGTATATGAACGCAGAAACTGTGAAAAACGAATAGCTTTATAGGTATTATAAACATTGACTTCTTTCGGGCGTGCCTAAACTGCACTGTTTTTTTTTTCGTAGTAGTGCTTCTTCCAACATACATCAGCAATATCTAATATCTCCACGAATTTTGGTAAACACACATTCTACTTTCAATTTGTAACCATTTCTTTCCAAGGAATTTAAAAAACGGAATGTGCTCAATCAAAAACCACATGAGTGAAATGAAAAAGGCGAGATTATTCTTACAAATATATTAATTTAAAATGGCCCAGTTATCTACCGCGACTGGAAAAAGATCGGATGTAACACAAAATAATTAATATAGAAATATTGTGACTAACACGATAATATACTAATAAATCATGACAAGTTAGGAGAATGTTGTTTTTGACTTGGAATGTGAAAAGACAACTGCAGGCGTAGCCAAGTTACAAACGCTTTGTATCGATTGACTTTCTACAAACGTCAACGATTCGGAGTAAGCGATTGTAGAAAACGCTAACTTGGTAGTCAATCGCTCGTTCTTCAATATCTTTAGAAAACATCTATATCTAAGTCCATGATGAGCGTTCTTCAAAAATCAAACCTAAAGTCATGTATGTGTTACCGGCAATCTGTATAATTCAGGCATTGTATACAATACCTAGGCAATGCTTATTATTATAAGTGTGACCTGGGTTATTTTTGGTTGGTTGGTAATAATTAAAGACAAGGTAATATTTAATATTATAAGATTTCCACGACGATCGGTCCTGTGTTGCCCTCATCCAACGTATTCCGGCGATCTTGACCAGATCGTCGGTCCATCTTGTACCAACACTTTTCCGGTATGTGGTCGCTATTCGAGGACTTTAATGCCCCAATCGCCTATGACGAACTATGTGCCCTGCACTGCCACTTCAGTTTCGCAATCATATGGGCTATGTCGGTAGCTTTGGTTCTCCTACGGAACTCCTCATTTCTGATTCCATCTCACAGGGAAACTCCGAGCATAGCCCTCTCCATTGTCCTCTGAGCGAAAATGAGCTTCCTCATAAGACCCATAGTTAGCGACCACGTCTGCGTACCGTAGGAGATCACTGGCAACACACACTGGTAGAAAACCTTCGTCTTCAGACACTGCGGTATTTGGCACGAGAAGATTTTACGAAGCTTCCCCGACGCTGCCCATCCGAGTTGGATTCAACGAGTGACCTCTTTCGCGATATCAGACCTGCCTAACTGGATTGTTTTGTCTTGATCTTCCAACGCAGCGGTGAACAGCTTGGGCGTTATGATATTGTCTTGTCGGAGTCCCCGCTGCAGTCAGATAGGCTTCGAGATCTGATCCTGGAGACGGACTGACATGGTGGCATTTCCATACAATTCATCGCTTCGATATATCGGTAAGCAATGTGACACCTCTGGAGAGACCATCGCCCAGGTTTAGATCGACTGAAAGGCTTTCTCATAGTCCACGAATGCCAAGCATAGTGGCTGCACTATACAACGTTTAAACTATTTGACCAGCCAGTAAGTAGTAATACTAAGTTCAGATTTGAAGTATAAAGTGTATCTTTTTATTGTTTAGTCAATAGTATCTAACAATGAATTTACCGATATGCAATACAGATTTGAAATAATCTTCCCTGTAAATAAGCGTTCTTAATTAAAGAAGGATTTAACTGAAACGAAGCTCTAAATTTAAATTATTTTGTCATACACACATTTATGAATATACATATTAAATGAAAAATAATCAATGGAAATATTTTATTAAATTTTTCTTGATTTAATTTTCGCTTTGTGTGTAATTTTTAAGCCAATCCCTCAAACCATCATCAGCTAAGTTGGTAAAAACCGCAGGCATATATTCTTCACAATCTTGTAGAAAAGACGTCAATCCAGCGACTTTCTTGGTTGCCGTGTCAAAGAGGGGACCGCCGGAATCACCCTGTGTAGAAATAAAAATATATTTAAATACCTAACAGAAAATCTAATGTAATTACAGTCACCGTGTAATTTTCAAAAGTCCTAAATCTCCAGATAAGATTATCGTATAAGATTCAGCAGTACTAAGTATATTTGACAGTGACATTTAATTTAGCTGTTATAACAATAAATTGCTCTTATTTTATTGTATTATATGCCCTGTTTCACAATGTACAAGAAAAATTACGAATAGGCTACTTGCAACTCATCTATCGAATAAAGATATCATTTGCGTCTCACAATGTATCAAAAGTGTTATCTAGCAGATAAGCGCCGTTTAAGTTATAGGATGGATCTAGAATTATCATAGTTATTTGCCGGGTTCTAGATAACCTGACAGAGTGACTAGCATTTGACAAAATAATGTCAATTTACATAATAGTAGGGGAGCCCTAGAGGCTAAATAGGGCTTAACTTGAGCGTCGTGATTACATATTGCACTGAGAAGGATTTGTGTAGATGTTAAAAAGAAAAAAAAAATATTTGATCTATATACACACGTATTAGACCCCACGTGTTTCTGATAACAGAAAAATATTTATCTTAATTTTCTATTTAAAAGACTGACGATTACGATATGGCCAAAATTATGCAAGTGGTTTATCTTAATGACCTTGTCATCCTGACCCATAATTTGACATTTATATGTAGGGATTCCCTCAATCTGACGGTTTGAAAGATTTGGTTTGAAACTTTCCCATCTCCTTATATCACGCTCAAATTGTCAAATTATTGAAATGCACATTTTTCTGCATAATATAATTAACTTATCTTAAAGTACTTAACTATGGTGGGAGTACTTCACAAGATGATAGTTTGCCACACTTATGTTATTCTGACGTGGTCAAATAAATCACAAAATCCCCGCCTCCTCTACTATAATGTTGGTACATGGTTTGTTTATGTTATGACTTACGGACAATATTATGAAAGGCTCATGACAACTACATAGTTGACATTCTTAAATTTCGTTACACGAAAATGCAAGACAATTATGCCATAATTGATTTTATTGTGAAAAAAATAGAAGTGTCATTTAGAGATATTTTACAAATAGAAAACTGTAAAATATGAAAAAAAATATTGCATTAAAAACCCTTAAGAATGCGTAACATTATTTCGTATAAAGGATGAGATTGACTTGTAATATTTTGGTGTAATATATCGAGATTTTGTAACAGAAACCAAAGACTGACTTGTAACGTTACCTTGTAAGGTATAATTCGCGACGAGCATCGCGTGCTTCAATCGACTGTCAGTTTTTTAGCGAATCCCTTTGAGTGTTACATTACAAGTCAGTCATTGCACATTCATTTGGTTTTACACTCACGATTTTCAATGAGTATAATGCAGTGGGACAACGAAAACACACTTTTATTTATTAACAATTACAAAAAGAAAACAATTTTATGGGATCCCGGGAACTCAACTTTTTTTTTGTTTCTTGGAATATTCATTTAATTCGTACCACCATTTTCGTTTCTTTTTTGGTGCAAATTAGATATCCAATATAGGTTTGTTATTTTCTTCTTTTTCAAATAACAATACCGTAGTAAAATTCATGAAGCACACACAACCTCTACGTCTGACATGACTGTATATAGTAGTGAAGTTGTGTGATACACAATGTGTGTTATTTGGAACATTTATTTAGTAATGAATTTATCTAGCCTATGACAATTGCTACCTTACTTCTACGTTGTGAAATAGCCTCTAATGGCCGTCTTCAATAACATTTCTCTAGTTACGGATATATTACTGTCACCTTTTAATGATAAGATCTTATCTATCCATAGTTTTGTTCCATATAGGTAAGACGTTAGACGAAAGGTTATAGAAAAGTATGTTATCGTAAAAGGATAGATTTGTCTACCTCTAGTAAGTTAAACTAAGGATAGATAGGATATGTACGTACGTGTACGTACCACCATTTTGGTTTCTTTTTTTGGTACATATTGGATATCCAACATAGTTTTATTATTTTCTTCTTTTTTAAAATATCTTAGTAAAAATCATGAAGCACGCACAACCTCTACGTCTGACATGGCTGTATATAAACATAGTGAAGTTGTGTGATATACAACATGTGTTATTCGTAATGAATTTATCTAGTCTATGACAATACTTTTCTTGGACATTGTGAAAAAGCCTCTAAGTCTACATGCCATATGTTGATAAGCTCATGGGTCATAGAATGGTGATTTTTTTTTATGGAATAGGAGGACAAACAAGCGTACGGGTCACCTGGTGTTAAGTGATCACCGCCGCCCACACTCAATTGCAACACCAGAGGAATCACAAGAGCGTTGCCGGCCTTTAAGGAAGGTGTACGCGCTTTTCTTGATTTATGTTTATATTCCAGCAAAACGTTACTCGACTCTACCAAAACAATATGTGAACTTTTCGCAATAACAGTTCTGTCTGTGATAGATCCCATTAGCATCCCGAAAACTTTATTTTTAGAAAATTAGCGAATGTCCTGTAAAAAAACGTTTTAATAAATATAAATATATGTTTACCCGACACACATTAGAAAATTCAGCCCAACGATCTGAAGGAGGAGCAGCACAGACCATTCTCGGTGTTAGATATTTTTCGTAGTCTTTGGAACATTCCTTATAATTTACTTTCTCAAGAAAGGCTGACTTTAAATACGCAGAGGGTGCCCCGCCTTCCTGAAAACCATATGCGCTCATGAAAAAATACTTATTGAGAACCTAAATCTTAATATATTTGTGTTAGTACCAGAGCTATGTTAGGAGTCAGGACACTTAACGAGCCTAAGTGATAAAAATATATAACGAATAATAAGTATTTCTTACAGTTGTAGAGCCCCATCCAGACTCTGTGCAGTTTGTACCATCAGCAAGCTCCTTTCCCCGTTCGACGAAGGTGGCTTTGGCTATTTTAACACCATCAAGCTTCAACTTTTTTAATAATTTAATGAGTGCTATGTCATAATCAAAATAAGTATTCTTTCCAGGATTGTTATATTTTTCATGCACGGTATAGGTTCCATTCATGTATGGATATTTCTGTAATAATATATAATATATCAATCTATTGAATACTCCCTCGCATGAGACTGAAAGCAAAAACAATATAATGTTCCTAATGAATTATTATTTTAACCTTCTTTTTTATGTTTGTCAATGTAAAGGAAGAGCTTAGTTTTGTTGAGCTTTGAAAAGTATTTTTGATATTTTTACTTACTTCTTCCGAATCATACCAACTGTTAAATCCCACTCTTATTTGAACTCTTTTGATACTAAAACATAAGAGAAACAATGAATTTCATTAAAGGTAAATACTATACTACATATATTTTTGGCTAAAACATGAACTGCAGTCTACAAAATGGGCAAAATAGAACAGAAATATTATAAAAGCCACAAAGATCAGGCCAATCCTAGCGCTTATCTCACCCAAATTTTTTATATTGCTGAAACGTGGACATTGCAAGAGGTTGAAGAGAAAATGTGAAGATATACATGAAAATGTGGTGCTGGAGAAGGATACTTCATGGCCCGAATTTCGTGCCAAAGTTTTGATACGCTAGGAACTAAAATCAAACAGCGTTTATCTTCCATAGTACACTCTTGTATACTCGCCATCTTTGGACCACATCGAGAGGAGGCAGCTAGTACATAGAACCTTCTTCACAATCAAGATCGCTCTGTCACGAGCGTAGCTGTCATAGCGAAGAAGATATTATGTACGCATTAGACATTTTTCATTTCGTAGTATTGACATATCAATATGAGATATGCAGGGGGCACGTAGCAGAGTTTATACAGAGGTGAATTCGCTGAATTGAGTCTTGAAAAATGTTAAGTTTAATAGTTTGGAAAAAACGCATTAGAACTACGCGGAACGACGATCTTTGGGTTATTTCATCTTACTTTATCTGCTTAACCTAAGATATTTACTAAGAATAGCTGATACGTATGCTTAAAAAACTAATAAAGGACAAGTTATTAAAAAAATACAAAAAATAGAAAAGCAGAGGACTTCTTCTTAAAGAAAACAGTTTGAAAGCACTTTATCGATACAGCAAAAATACGGGAGTGCTGGCAGAAGTGCAAACATGAACTAGCATTTATGTGGTTAAATTCATTTATTGCGCTATCGTACACTAAAATTACAATTTAAATTACATAAAAAGTTAACACATCAGAACTATTACAATAATTTTACTTTTTAAACTTTCTCGTGTAAGGCATTGACTATTTAACGTTTGAGTATGTTTGTTGCATCACTTTACATATTACATTGTAATTGAAATGATTGGTATATCAATGGAAATATAAATATTGATATAAAAGAGTGGCAATGAGTTTCTTGCTACTTTTTCTCATTAGCTCAACTCTTTACGAAGTAGCGGTAGATTCAATAAGAAAAATATTATTTGACATTCATAAGTGTTATTTCCGTGACCTACATGAATAAAGTGATTTTGATTTGATTTGATTTGAAAAATGTTATCCATCAGAACAATCTACTTTGATTCATAATAAACTGTAAAAATATTTCACGGCTGAGATTCGATCCCTCGACCTTGCGGTGTTTCGGCTTCTCAATCACAATGATTCTACCACTGGTCTAATGACCGTATGATCATTAAGTTGAAATAGCCGAACTATAATTACTAAGAGGTATTAATCTTTCATCCATAATTTCAACGACGATCTTACGGATTTTTGATCATGCCACGTGTGCTGACGCGAGTTTAACATTTTACATTTAAAGAAAAGTGCTCAACGTCGCTAAAGAAGTCTTCACTTCAAAAACTAAAATAACATAATACCGATGGGCAAAATCAAACTAATATTGGGTCTGTCGGTTATTTTTTATATCGATTATATTTCATGTCGGATACGAGGCTCACGGATTTTTCAGTGGCTTTTTGATGATTCTTGCAAAAATTATTTTATATCACTTAATTATAGTTTCCCCATCCCCGACCATATTAGTCTGGCCGGAGGGCCTATCGTATAACAGAGATAAAAAGTTCTCGATCACATTTTGTGCAATCCTAGGTGAGACTAACTCGACGACAGTCATGACTAAATTGAGAACTAAAATTGATAGTTAAAATAAAAACACATACTCTTGAAGACAATGTGCGGCAGTCACAATATATTCTTCATTATATATGACCCCTCCACAAGTATTCTTATCTGTTAACACAAAAGCTTGAAAAGGAACTTCTTCAATTCCGATGTATTCCCCACCCACGATTTTATTAGCTGTGGTATCATCGCCTGAGTGGCTGAACACATCTGAAATAAATAAAATTGGTACATTTTGGTACATACAAAGAACTCAAGATTAGCTTAAATTGGGGAAGAAAATTTTAGTAACCTTAAACGAAAACAACTGGGCATAGTAACACAAGTAATAATAATTGTCTCCCCCTCATTGTTTGAAAAATCAGACGCTGAATGCTCTTCAAGTTAACAATGTAAAGTATGACAAATAAAATATGCCCTCAGATCTATTTATACCATATATTTAATTAAAGGTGTAGTCTTGCATAATTTAACAAAGTAATTTCCCTTCCACTAATTACTTTTAGAATTAATTAAACATTTTGGCACAGTTGACTTCATATGTACCAGTATGGAAACCAAGCCTTGTTTTTTGTAAACACTTTCTTACACGTGCCTACACTCCATTGAAGCAATAGGGATGACAGGTTATTTTTCTAACCGACCTTAAAAAAGGAGGAGGTTTTCAATTCACCTGCATTTTTGGAATGAAGTTCCTTGTGGGGAGCGGAGCGTAAAAAAATAAAACGCGTAAGATTTTTATGTATAGTGTACGTATGATAGCTAATGTATGTCCAAAATAAATAAATAAAAAAAATATCCTCGAAAACCAAACCACACTCATAAAAATAATTTATTATAAATATTGCAGCCGCTATCTTTGTTTAAAATTGTAAATATTTTCACAAATTTACTATAATCGATCTCACGGACTTATTATTTGCATACCTACTAATTATAATAATAATATTACAATATATCATTCTTATATAATATTCTAATATTTAGAGTTTAACAAACAAAAACAGGAGTTTTGATGGAGCCGAGTTTCAATAGCCGTACGCCAATGATATTTAAAAGTATAGATAGGTTACGTAGACAACATTCGGTGTTTGAAAATGATACACTAACGCTCACATGAATAATTTAAAATTGCAATAGCACACTACATTACAATTACACGTCAAAGAAGGATAGTAAATGCAATTATCGCAAGCGAAAAAGAGATAACTCTAATTTGCTAATTGCTTCGTATTTGTATAGAGAAAATACAGTTAATTCATCAGATATGATTTTTACCGTACACCGTGATTTATGCCTAAATTCATGAGTTCATGTGGTAAAAGTAAAAGCTATAAAGTAGTAAAACTGCATTGAAATTAGGTGGATAATGTGTCATTGATTTTATAAAAAAATAATTTAATATTGATCATAATATATAGACACATTGATGATTTCAATTATTTATACATAAAAGAATGAAAAACATACAGACACCAACACAAAACCGAAAGGTATCTACAGTAAGGGTCCCATTTTTACAATTTTACTAACGACGGCTCCCAAAAGGTTTTAAGATTACAATTATATTTTTTGTATCTTATATTATTTATGAATCTCTGTTTGTTGAGGGTTTACTACAATAAGGTAATGGGAGGAGAAGAAAATGATCCATTGATTCTTCTGCAGTTAGCAAGGGATATACTGAAAGGGACAGTGTTACTGAAAAAACTCCTACGTAAACAAATAGCACTCACTGTCTACATCCGCTACCTACCCTAAGACTTGTTTTTGTAGTTTGATAGTTCATCTACGTTTATACGCACTTGTTTATTAAAAATTATTACATTTCGTATTACATTCATTTCAACAACGTTCTTTTCTACATCATTTCCTAGAATATACATTCTCATCCTGCAATAGACAGCATCAATATTTCGTCATTTCTGTACTATCTATGTCCGACTCGAGACTCGAGTCGCGTTGTCATGGCATTTATGGCGTCATATTTATTTTGTTAGTGAAATAATGAAATCAAATAAAATGTTATAATTCATGATTTCTTAACTGTGGTATGTAATTCTGTGATTTTTTTACTTTCGTTATTAGTGCATCTTCCCATAACATAAGACGGCATTTTAATGTTGCACCTATATGAAATTGTAAGCAAATCTGTTAACAACAAACGAACAGTTTTCGCAACGAGAGAGCGACCGAAGGGACCAATTGTCTCCATTTTCGCGCTAGTGACATATCTACCTCTTTTAATACTATAATGTCATTGTTCGTTGGACATATTTTTATTGCGGCGATGATGTCTACAGTTCAAAATGACACAATAAGGTATATTTGTACTTTGTTAAAGATAATTATGCTTCACTTGACATCAAATGACTGGTCTCACTTGAGCCTCGAGTAGGTGACATATGTAGTACACAATAGTGGCGATAGGATAACGCCCACATGCCACTTCAACTTGTTTTTTCTGTTCCGTGGTGAAAACCGCTTAGGGGCCTAGTGAGTCATTAGTTTGCAGGTAGTTTCCGTACTGGTACATAATATGTCTTCTGTGATTTTGGTCTTCACATAATATGTATATTAGTTCAGTAATCAAACACAAAAAGAAACGTAATTAAACTCTTTTGTTATCATACATAAGTGACGTATTTACCAATGGAAACTTTTCTTTAATGTCGCAAGAGTCAGTAAATTACTTTTAAATAGAATATAATTTATTTTCAATTTAATCAAATACAGAAACAATACTCTTATTATTATGTGTATGAGTTTGTTGTGACTCAACAGAAACCCCAAATGAACACAACAGTGAGTAATAACTTCGTATACCTGATCAAGCGTATAAATACTATTATGTTTCCATTATAAGGAATGCATGACATTACCACGGCGTAACTATTAGAAAAATCAGTGCCCGATATGTATTTAAAATTTTGGTGTACCATTAAACAAGTGCCTTATAAAATCATAAATCATAGAAAATAATAAAAAATAAATAATCATAAAGAACAGTTATCGGAATAGAAAGAAAGCTGATCTGTATCCCGTTTAACTTCTTCGCCAAAGAGTGATAGAAGTAGAAGTTAGAAGTAAATAGTGAGAAACAACTTGAAATTTCGTCGGGGCCTCTCTTTGCAATAACTAATATTAACATTATATCAAAAGCCGTGAAATTATACACCGGATATTTTCTTTCTGTTAAAATTTTTTCTAAATCTTAAACTGCAACTCTTTTAATGTTTGGATCTTATGTATACATTTCTTGATCTCTTATTTTTCTTATAATAGATTTATTTTGACTGTTATAGTTATCCTGTAATATAATCTTACCTTCGTTATCAATTCTATACATATTTGGCACATGACATGTTTCTTTGGTCAATGAAGATAAAGTTTAATATTGAATACTCTGTGTGTATTGATATTAACTGGCTAATTGTATACCTTGGAAATGTTCGGCTTCAGACATCCAATCTGTATAGACCCTAACATATTTGAAATATTTAAAAAGTAGTGTCTAGTAGATTTATTTCTTAAATAATATGACTCTATACAAGCAAATGATTTAAAATGGTCTGCAAAGTATTAACTTTAATTTTGCAAGGTCGAATCGTAATGTATTAATAAGATCTCGCTTTCTATCAACTCTTACACACGTAAAAGTAATTAATACAGGGTGGACCAACAGTCCGTTTACATTTGAATCGGTTGCCGCGTCTAGCAGCGGCGGCGGAGGGGGTGAAAGGGTTACGCATTGCAAGAGCGGCCAATGGGAATTTAGTACCATGGCGTCGTTTAGCGGTAGTCGACGTGCATTTTGTGTACGCGAGTATTATCGAAACAACGATTCTGCGACCTTAGCTCAACGAAAGTTTTGCAATCATTACAAGATACGACACAAAAATCAAGCTCCATCAGGTGTGTTAATTAAAAAATGGGTGCTCAAGTTTGAGAAGACGAGTTCAACAATGTATTTACGTCGATCTGGCCGGCCTACAACGTCAAGGGACCCCGAAAACGTGGAGCGAGTAAAATCGTCTGTTCGTGACCAACCTGGACTATCAACTCGAAAGCGGTCTGCTGTCCTTAACGTGCCAAGATAATGATGTATTAAACCGCATTCTCAAGAAAGATTTAAGTCTACATTCCTATAAAATCCAAATGGTGCAGGAATAAAGGCCTCAGGACCATGCCACTAGGTTGCAGTTTGCGAACGAAATGGTAGAGCGATTCACCAGTTTTACAAACATTTTTTTCTCAACAAGGCACACTTTCACCTAAATGGGCATGTTAATAGACAAAATTGTCGTTATTGGAGTGACACTATGTCATGGTGATCAAAAACACCTGCATTCCAGCCGAATGGTGACCCTGACTACTTAGCTAGAAATCCCGGGTTTGAATATCCCGTAGTAGTAATCCCGGTAGGTGCAATCATTTATATGATGAATATTAATGTTTGTTTCCGAGTCATGGATGTTTATATGTATTTATGTATATTTAAGTAAGTATATTGTATTAAATATATCGTTGTCTTCTACTCATAGTACAGGCTATGCCTAGATTATAAAAAAAAGTACCTCGATAAGTACATCGCCGAGTACTTCGCCATGTATTTTGCCAAGCACTTCGCCGAGTTCTTCGCCAAATACTTTACAAGTGATTCACCGAGTGCTTCGTATTTGTTACTGTTATTGACAAATACTTCGGTAAGTACTTCGCTGAGTACTTCGCCAAGTACTTTAAAGTACTTCGCCGAGTACTACGCCAAGCCCTTCACGAAGTTATTCGTATTTGTTATTTAACAAGTACTTCAACAGCTTTTTCGACAAGTACTTCAACATTTTACTGTTATCGTTATATATTACGTGTAAGTGCGAGTGCGAGTGCGAGTGCAATTGACGGTGTCATCGGTGACAACGTTGACAGCGGTGATATCAGTGACAATCAATATCAGCATAAAATATCTGTTGACTATGACAATGGTGTTACTCCTTTGAAAATATTATAGTTAACTCGATACTTTATATAACTGTCATCAGCTGATAGTCCCTTTAAACCACCAATAGTGATCTTCTTCAGGTAAAAAACCAAAGGAGATGCAATGAAATCTGCAACGACACCGGTCCTGCACTCCAATTGTATTCGAACATAACTCGGATTCCTTACAAACAATTCATTGTCATTACTCCAAAGTAAGCTTGCATACTTATAAATAACGAATCTTAAAAATCTTAAAAAACGAATAAGACATTTTTATGTTTTGGGGAACAAGGCCGTAATCTATATTACGCTTAAGAATGTAGTTAAGTTTACAGCACATTCAGTAGTAATCGCGATAGTTTGTGGGGAACAATAATTTAATTTAAATTTAATAAAGAACAAGGTAAAGTGTTGTTATAATGCTTACTTAAATTACAACTTATAAAATTTTGTGACAAAAAGAGCTTTCAAAAGTTTACTTAAATTAATAAAAACATTTCTTTAGGCATAAAAAGGTGTCAAACTATTTACGTGTATATTAGCAATTTTTTCTGTGTAATCCATAAAATTACTTTTTTAGTCAATATAATTTTTGTCGACCGTAAAAATACACAAATAACAAATTATTAAATTACTCGCTTACTGCTTGTAAGAACACTCTGAAAAAAAATTCAGCTGATGTAATTTGAGTTTCTCTTAACTATGACGTAAAAATCAACAAAAATTGACATAAGACCACTTATGCTTTTGTTCTTCTCAAGGTACGACTTGTCTTCCACTGGTAAAGATTTATATGACGTAGCACGTATTTTCTGCCAAGAATAAACATTACCATTTTCATCTGGTCGCGTAACGGTGATAATATATTCTTACGAAAAGCAATACAAGCGACGTAATATAAGTGAGATCAAAGGAAAATTATGCCACCTTAGCATACAATTCTCTAATCTTGTTATGTATATTTGTATATCTTCTTATTGATAAATAGTCTTTATATCTTAATAAAAAAACTACCTTTAATAAAACCGACTTCAAAAACTGAAAAGTATCAAATAACTAAAAATTTTTATTTTTTTTATTTTTGACTTTTTAGTGTCAGTTAGTAATCTAATATATAAAATTCTCGTGTCATGATGTTAAACTTTGAACTCCTCCTAAACGGCTTGACCGATTCTCATGAAATTTTTAGTGCATATTGGGTAGGTCTTTCATCCCCCTAAATGATAAGGGTGGTCCACACGTTTTTTTTTTTAATTTTTTGACACTTTTTTTTTAAATTTGTTTGATTATGAGCCAACATTAAAAAATACATACAACCTCAAGCCCGAGCCCTGAAGTTGCGATGAAAGCGTACGAAAATGCCACAGTCTTCTATGGAACCTAACCCTAAGGAAAAATGGGCCCACTGCTTTTCTCAGTTGTTCATCGAATGTGACGATGTGTAGAGAGGAACGGAGATAACTTCGAAAAATAATAGAAGTATAGGCAACTTTCTACAATAAGCCGTTTTTCATTTTGTAAGCTTTTTCAGTGCTACCTAGGTATCTAACAAAAAACATGTACGTCTAGGGACGCCCGACAGAAGTGATAACTTAATCTAATCTAAGTAGAGCTATTTAATATTGAAATTTCTTAACTTGAGAAAAGCTTAGGTTATTACTTAAATTTATTGTGTATTAATATGATTATGTAAGGAAAGTTTATTAATTAATAAAATATCTTATAGATTATAAAATATATTTTATTCTTATTTACAATATTATTGAATATGCAGATTAGAATTTTGTGTATGTATGTTATTAGTATAATTAATTTAATCGTATAGGATTGTAAATATAAATGTATATAAAAATAAAATTTGGTAGAGTGAGAGAAGACGAGTCTGCCTACCACTGCCGTAAGCGTGAGAGAAAGGGAAGCCAGACAGACTGGCGCCGTAACGCGTTACGTTACGAAGCTATTTGCCCTCCAATAACAAGTTATCACGTCTTCAATATATGTGTAGTCTCATTACCCCCAGGAATTTCAATAACTACGGAGCTCTTCAAATATTACTGCATCCTGTTCAGATTAGCTTCCCACTGGTAGGGCTGTCAAAAGGACTTCAAAATATATCGTCCTTTTAATTTGTGTAATTGATATTAATTGTAATTTATTTTCCGTAAGTGAACCTACTTGTTATTTGTAGGTGTAGTATAAAGCACTATAACTCCGTCAATTGCATTACCCTCACTATAAACCGCTAGCATTGTCCCGATATTGAATAATGTACACAAAACTATAAAACTAAGATAAATAATAGTTTGAAAGAGTCTCCTACAACAGCCATAATATGGGTAATAATTTATGTTTTATCAAAAAGTATTACCTATATAAGTTTAAATGGTCGAAGTTTCACAAAATGGCACCATTTGTTGAATGGTATTTTTTATCGATGATGATATATTTACTATCGCTCAACCTAAAGATGGATAAGAAACATTTAATTTACTTATACTACTTTATTATATAGAGTTTTACGGTCGCCTGCGAATATATCTGCGTAATTCATCTGTTCCTTTACGTGGAACGCGTTACTTTCACGTGGAAAGTAATTCTTTGCAATTTTGTATTCACGTATTTGCCACTAAAAGATCACAAGATTGTTCAAGCAAATTAAGATAATAGCCAGAAAAGTCTGGAGTCTAATAAGCCTTTAAGCTTCTGGACTGGAACGGGCTGGGCATATTGATGCTGATCATATTGATCAAAGGCGAATACATCACTCACCTTCGATTCGCAGGCGATATCGGAATCATGGCAGAGACCATGGAAGACTTAAACCATATGCTCGATAGCCTCAATACAGCTTCCCAAGGAGTAGGTCTCAAATGAACATGGACAAGACAAAGATCATGTCTAATGCCCATGTCGCACCTACTCCCGTAACTGTACTCTCGAAATTGTTGACGAGTACGTCTACTTTGGACAAATAAACCAGTTGGGCAGGCCAAATTTCCGCAAAGAAGTCAAATCTAACTCGAAGGGGCAGCGTTCGGGAATCGGTTCCGTAAAATATTCTCGTCCAAAATACTACAGTGTCTGAAGACGGAGGTTTTTAACCAATGTGTGTTGCCAGTGATGAAATACGCAACGCAGACGTGGACGCTTACTATGGGCTTTATGAGGTAGTTCACTGTTGCTCAGTGGGCAATGGAGAGGTCTATACTCGGAGTTACCCTGCGAGATCTAATCAGAAATGAGGAGATCCGTAGGAGAACCATTGTCACAGACATAGCCCAAATGATTGCGAAACTGAAGTGGCAGTGGGCAGGGCACATAGCTCGGCGAACAGATGGCCATTGGGGCAGTAAGTTCCTCGAATGGCAATCACGTACCGGAAGACGTAGTGTTGGGAGGCCCCCCAGAAGATGGACCGACGATCTGGTCAAGATCGCCGGAGTAGGTTGGATGAGGGCAGCGCAGGACCGATCGTCGTGGCGACGACCGATTCCAATCAATGTAATCAAAACCAATCAATGAGTTTAATCAATACAGAATATACTAACATACCTATAGCTTTGTTTTGGTAATAAGGCTGTAAGTTATATTCAAACGGGTATTGGTGATTGTCATGTTGGTTGTAACTGAAACAGCTGGCAGTATTCCAAATAAATTGTCTAATATATTGCATTAAATAATTTGAATCTAATATTAGCTCCTTACATATGAAATTTGCGTTTTGTCCTACTGGCCACTCTGACCTAAAATATTTCCCCTTTGGTTAAGAATTTCAAATTCAAATTTATACAGATATTTGTCCTGCATTCGCGTTGCGAAAACCGTAATTCATTTTTTTTCCTCGTCTTTTTCATCTTTGCGTCACCCAGTTTACAAAATGGCAAACTTGAGTTCCAAGGTGGCACCAATGGTGCAGACACGGCTCGAAAGGTTAATGATGTATATGGTTGCGGTTTTGCAAAAGAAACCACAGTGCGTTTTTGGTTCCAAAGTTTTCGTTCTGTGTATTCCGACCTGCAGAACAAGCCCCGTGGACGGCTGGAGACCAAAAGTTGATAATGAAGAATTGAAGACTATTGTGGAAGCGGATCCATCACAAACCACGTCCGAGTTCGGTAGTGATAAAACTGTTTTAATTAATTAAACAAATTAAGTGTAGGATTGAGCGTAGTATGTTGAAAATAAGAAAGCAAGATAAAGTATGAATAACAAACATAAGAAAAAAAAACAAAATGGAAAAATGTGGAAAAAACAATTAGCAGCTAAATGGTGATCACTTAACACCAGGTGACCTGTACGCTCGTTTGTCTTCCTCTTTCATAAAAAAAGGCGTTGGACATAAATGGCTAAAAGATTTTATAGAGCGGTATCCAAGATATAGAAAAAAATAGAGGGAGAGAAACGATACGATGGGAAGATGATATAAAAAAGATTGCTGGACCAATATGGAGAAGAACTACTTACGACATGTGGAAAATTCTGAAGGAGGTTTATGTCAGGGGACAAGCAAGAGATGAAAAACATAAGAAATGAATGTATATTACGTGAAATTTAGCTATAATCATTTAGTTTAAGTAATAGTATAACTTGAGAATATAACTTCTTTAATTTGCTTGCAATAAAAGCTTCTTTCATTCATTTACAAATTAGCAGTACCTTGTAAATTGAAAATAAAATCCTGAGATTGATTTTTATCTAATGTGGCTCATTTTTGAGTCTTCTTAATGATATATGACTTTCAAATAAAATCAGATAGTTTAAAATAAGACAAATTATAATTTTATCCTATAAGCTGCAAATGGCAAATTAACATTATTCTTGTCTAAAACCTATAAAAACCTAAAGCCTATTTCAAAACCCGAAACTGTTATGTTGACTTGTTTACAAATGCAGGGTATCATGGGTATGATGTTTTTTCAAATCTCAATGATTTTCGAAAATACATGTTTAAGCTAATTAGGATCATTTTTGATGTTAGTATAATATTTTTCAACAGCAAATTATAGTCTGCATTTTTCTTATCAAATAGCTTAGTGCATTGATACATCCTCACCAGTTCTGTCCACATCACAAATATATCAAGTTTACATAGTAACCGAGCCATTGTAAAGCTTTTATCTTTGTCTTGTCACATCCACAAATCCGTATAACCGGCACACATATCTTTGAAATAACGCTTATATTCTGCGCCCTCGAATCGATTTACAGAAACAATATGGTAAAGCTCTTGAAATTTCAATGCGATTCGATAGCAGAAGCTTACAGCCATTATGAAATACTTTATAATATGTGTTTTAAATATATTATATAGGTTTCGTTGTAGTTCTTATTATGAGATTATAGTATCCTTTTAAGCAATCCTATAATATTGAAAGTAAGAAAGATAAAACCTGCATGTTCTGAGGTTGTCTTAGTCACTTTAATAATATGAGATTAGCGTGATTGTATTAAGTTCGAAATTGATGTAAATAAATTTGTAGTTATGTCTTTTCGTGATTGTGAATTTCGGCCTATCATAAATCAGGAATTAAGTGTATGTATAACATATTCAATAGATAAATGTGTGAGTTTGGCGACATCGGTTCCCATAGTAAAATGACATGATGCCACTTCTACTAGTTTTTTTCTGTTCTGTGGCTTGAACAATACATATTCGTAAATATGAAATACATTGATTTGATCTGGCGTAATAATATGACGTACTGAATTAAGAGAGGTTACAAATACAGCTAACGTCCAATTAGGTCTTCCAATAGTCGATTCTAGTTCCAGTTTAACAATAACACTTCATTTACTTTTGCACAACAGCTTAAAACGATAATTAGTTTTAGCTGGGACTTAGATTTGCTGAACGTTTATGATCTACATAAAAGCTGCACAAATTTTTAATCCACAAATACCTGGACGTATATCGATTTCTAATATCCTTTTGCTTATATCTTCTAGAAGTTATAACTACACTATAAAATTGTAAATTCACATCCACAAATATCTGGACGGATCTCAGTTTCTAATATCCTTTTACTAATAAAGTTATTAATTAATAAAGTTATTATTAAAAAGTTATTTATGACTTCACTTTGAAATTGTATTAGAATTCTCGTTTATTATTAATATTACCAGAATTTTAGTCTGAAAAATATAGACGCATGTTAATACCATTAGCAAAGGGTTGTATGGGGTGGAGTCCTATGCGGATGTCAGTCCTCCCTCCAATTAAGGTGACTTTGGTACAGGAAATAATGTCTTCTGGCTGCTATTCACTACTGAGGGATGATTAGAATCATCCTAAGTATTCTAGCGGTAATCGTACCCACAACCCTAATCCCTTCCGTAAGATACGGTTGGGGGGGAAAGCGTTTATTCCACAGATTGATGCAATTTTTTACTATCAAGTGTAATATATAAGGGGTCAAAGTAGAAAAGAGCCGTGCTATACTATAAAATGTAAGTCCAATAGAGTTAAAATAGTGTGTCGAGACGTGTGAGGTATTGAGTACAACAATATTGGTGAAGTTTATTTATAAGTCAGGACTGTATCGCCATCATTGCTTGAAGTTCAATACAATAGACATCTGTTGTTATGTAATAAGCCTGAATTGTAGTGATTTATAACATGAAAGCTATTAAACCAACACGCACGGTGCCATCACTAGCCGTCTCCTCTCCAAACAAATATATTGAGATGCTGCTTCTATTACGTTAGTTCCACGCACCGCGGTATTCATATTAAATTTTCAATGTCACCATCTTAACTATTTTTTTGTCTTTTTAATGACAATAAGGGGAGAGATGAGCAGGAAGTTCAGCTGATGGTAATTGATACGCCCTGCCCATTACAATGCAGTGCAGCTCAGAATTCTTGAAAAACCCCAAAAATTCTGAGCGGCACTACAACTGCGTACGTCACTTTGAGACATAAGATGTTAAGTCTCATTTGCTCAGTAATATCACTAGCTACGGCACCCTTCAAACCGAAATACAGTAATGCTTTCACATTACTGCTCCACAGCAGAAATAGGCGTCGTTGTGGTACCCATAATCTAGTCGGCATCCTGTGCAAAGAAGCCTCCAACTTTTAAAGCTGTATGAAAAACAATTATAAGTCAAATATTCCATAATTTTAAATTAAAATCATTGTCTACAATCTAGAATGTTAGAACATTAACTAACTATTATGCGAAATTGGTTTCAGATTGAAATCTCGCATCAATTATTATCCAAATTCATTCAAACATGAGTGCTGAATAGGAATAATAAGAGAATACTTGCATCAGGTTAATCGTAAATAGACTTAAATATATATTTATATATTTAAGTATATGTATAATATAAAATTTTAAATGTATCCGTTATATTTGAAAGAAGTAATTCCTAAGCTCTATTTAAAATTAGTTCATAACGTACAACAAAGAACCACTGAAACTTCATTATATTCCACAAAGAGCTGCACCGGACTTGTGCCGCGGGGCGCAGCACAAACACTACCAATCAATTGTTTCCGATATTGTTTACTGATCTCATATGATACTTTACTATACTCATACTTTCTGATTCAATTTCTGTTCAACTTTGTGTTAAACTCAATACTATATTGGTTTTCAATTTATATTTTTGCTATTATTTGTTATTGGAATTGAAATTATAAGATTTAAATTTAATTAAGAATTATGGTAGCAAAAAATGAAAATATATTCAATAACATAAAAATGACTATAATTATAACTTTTTAACTGGTAATTTGAATATAAAGAGATAATAATTAGACTGTAAACTAACCAACTTTTTTTTTTCCTACTGCACTTGACTCAAAGTCACATTCGAAACTTTATACGAGCTCAAGACCGGCCGTCGTCTAGCCCTGACCTGAACCATTTGTATTTTAAAATTGGTTTTTGAAGAAATGCCCTAAACGGCATTCCAAAATCGAATCACTTAAAAATGTCTAGACTCTAGAACAAGCAGTAAGTAAGTTCAAGTCAGTTGGAATACAATTTTTTTTTTAATTTTTGTCTGAGACATAAATAAATAAAAGCATACAGGGTTTTATTAAAATTACTACCTAAAAAGTGTACTATTAAAAAGTGTAAGATACTGTATTTGTAACAGAACTTAAGGCTAGTCTACGTATCATATACCAGAAAATAGAAGTTTGGATTTAATTTTAATAATTGGTCATAGGAGTACCATTGATAATCAGTACGTGTTAAAAAATAAGACAAATTCTAACTCAAGATTCTCTCAAAAATGGAAAATTTCCAAAGTTTGCCGCCTTTATGAATAGTATTTTGACATAAATAAAAGAATATCGAACGTTACAAAAGTCAATTAAGCAATTATTATAATCAACAACAAAATCAAACATTACATTTACTAACAGACATAAAACTAAACATTATGATAGTCATAAATGTTTATGGAGCATATGATTCGAAATAAACGTTTTTAATTGGTAGATAATAAGCTTATATTAGTGTTATCCGATACACTATATTATGACAAAATCCTTCATTATTATAATAAATGTGAATGTAAATTTGTTTATTTAAGGATTCGCAGGCAATTTCTAGTATTTTCTTACTTCGTTCTGTTATAAGCTTATGGACTCAAGTTTTTAGTGAAGCTAAGCTAACTAAACTGTGGATAGAGCACATAGTTCGACGGTCAGATGACCGTTGGGGCTGTAAAGTCCTCGAATGGCGACCACGTACCGAAAGACGCAGTGTTGGTAGGCCCCCCACAAGATGGACCGACGATCTGATCAAGGTCCGGTCCGGATCCGTTCAAGATCGCCGGAATACGTTGGATGAGGGCAACGCAGGACCGATCGTCGTGGAAATCTTTGGGGGAAGACTTTGTCCAGCAGTGAACTTCTTCCGCCTGATGATGATGATGATGATGAAGCTGACTTAGCCGAATAAAATATGTTTTAGCACGATGTAATCGTACTAACATTATCGCAAAATAGTCCCTCGCCCCGCCTAAAATCGCTTCAGTGTCCAGGTATTCTAAAACATTGTGTGATGTACATATAAGTAAAACTGACAGTGTGTATTATCTGATTTTAAATATGAGCTGATAATGCAGAAAATGCAAGTAAGACATCCAACCGAAGACTGTATTCTGGTAATAAAACGAAAATTACCACTTTTATTTTTCAAACGTAACAAACATGTAGACTAAGAAAACAAAAAAACTTACAGAAGAAAACCAAAGAATAATTACATTATTCTAAGGATTTCTTTTTGTTAAATTGTCAACAATACATTTCATGAGACTTTAATTACAAGAAACTAAAGAAATAAACACAAATTATCGCTGCTTCAATCTCCTAACGTTAAAACGTGTTATAGGTAAGAACAGGGTGTTTACAAAATTACTTTGTAATTACAATTACTTTGAGAAACTCATCAAGTCTGAAGCAAGGGCAAAAAGTTAAGTAAACCGAAACTCGACATCAAAGCCTTTGTTTATGAACAATGTATTAATAAATGGCTTTTGACGATCATATATTATTAAGATATTTTAATAATTATATAACATTTAACACATTGTAACTTTGATTGGATTGAGTATTCCAGGTTTAACAATTGAGTGTTATGGTCTCCCTCCGCCATTTTTATGCAACATTTTATAATAAGATTCCATTTAAGAGATATATCCTTAAAAAATCCAAACAATTTATATCATTTTATTTTTTTTAAGTTGTACGACGATTTACAAACGATACCAGGAATATGAATAAGCCAGAAAGGTATAAGTTGAATTAAAATATCTAAATTTAATATAATAGATTTAACTTTTTTTTCATTATAAAATGGTTTATTACTTACACAGCTAAAATTTCTGTAAGAACTCATCTATCGTTATAAAAGCAGTTCTTGCGTTATGAGTAATATTACATATATTACTATTTAATGGTGAGGGATCCTAGGAATTCGGAGCGAGAGTTGATGTGTTGCAAGTTATCTTATATTTGTCTCCGTACATTAGTCAACATACATTGAAAATAGACTACTATCACGATTGAGATATTTGTCGTAATTCGAAGACTTTTGAGTTTTCCGATATTATGACACCCTTAGAATAATGACACCAATAGATGTGGGATAGCCAATCATGATTTGCAGTTACAGCTATATATCTTTGCTATAAATTTAATGCGACGTAAATTTCTTTATAAAAATTATTTATTCAGAAATCACGAAAAACGATTTTTTTTAATAATAGCGAGACTTAAATACTTAACAATTATCAATAACAATCAACAAATTTTACTGCCAACAATACAATAGTGTTCTATACATAAGAAGGCTGCAAAGAATCCAATGCAACTCAATATACTTTTGACATAATGTCTTATCATTTGTATCTACAAATGAATTGCTTATCTTATGAAACCAATTATAATTATAAAGTTCTCGGTGGAATAAATATCCATATAAAAATAAAATTCCGAAATAAAAACACACAACTTTTTATTTCGTCTTGTGATTAAAGCAATTAAGCGTGGAATTAATCCTGTAAATGAAGTCTGATACTCTCGCAATTTCCACTACAGTTTTATTGACGGGATAGCTGGCAGTTCAAATATTATTTCAAAGGTTTAAGTGTGAATGTGTCGAAGATGGAATAGATGGTACCATTGATTCTTACCACGGTTGCCACGGTGCCCACGATTCGATTATTCTCGCTCCTGTGATTCTCTGGTGTTAGAGAATATGGGCTGCGATCAACACATACCATTTGGTAACAATCAGTATGACATTTAGATAGAGGAAAATAGAGTATCAGATCTTAATAGTTTAAGCTCAAGACGGAAAAGAATAATCATATTATTATTAATTCACTAATTGAAATATGCGACAATTCTTTACAATTTAATTTACACCAACAATTTGAAAAAAAAGTTGTGACAGATTAGTGTATAGATGAGAGTTAATAAAAATGTACATTTTTTTATTTATTTATTCAATGAACAAAATTATCTTAAGATATATAAGAAATATAATAAAGACATACTCGCAAAACCTTAGAAGGTTTATGAACGAGCGGTAAGTTCGCATTACAATAATTATTTTAATTACTTAAGACTTAATTTAACACATAGTAATAATATTAAAATATACATCATAGGTATTCCTGGTTATTGGATTCTAGATAGATTTTTTTTAACTTTACTTTCAAATTTTTCCTTTGTAGATATATATATATCTATAAGATCATCGGGTAATGTATTTAATATCCTAGTTAATATATAGTTACAGGTTCTTTTACCATATATGTTATTATATTTAGGTAGACAAAACTAATAAAGCTTTGGATGAGGGTAGCGCAGGTTCGATCATCGTGAAGATCTTTGGGGGAGGCCTTTGTCCAGCAATGGACGTCTTCTGACTGATATGATGATGACGATGATATAAAGCTTAGAAAAAGAGTAGTCAATATATTTTATATACCTAGTATATAGTACAGCGAGTCTCTTTTTGTTGCATTTATACTTCTTATCTTATACTACTATCCTTAAATTTTAGAATACATTTATCTTTGGTCAGATAGAAATCAAAGATGTATTATAGATGTGAGGAATGTGGCACGTTGAATAATTTTGAGAGTATGCCGAGTAATTGCAATTGGAGCAGTTTAATATATTTAATCGCTAGATTAGTGTACTTCAGTTATTTTCACAGCATCATGACGTACGGCATTTTACTATGGGATCATGCTGCTGACATTGATATAGTGTTTGCTCTGTAAAAGAGAGCTGTTCGTGCTATATATCAGCTTGGTTATAGACAGTCTCTCAAAGAAAAATTTAAAGAAATAAATATGATGATTGTTCATTGTCAGTACATTTATGAAAATTTAATATACGTTTACAAGAATCGTCACCTTTTTGCTCTTAATAGTGATTTTCATTATTATAACACTAGACATAAGGGATTGCTTGTAAGTAATTCTATTAGGCTTCATAAGATTCATAATAGCTTTAAGGGTAATTTATACACTTCTATAATAAAGTCCCAGCCACTTCAGGCATTATCTATAAATAAATTTCAATGTTTTATAAAAAAAATGGATCTGTCGTAAATCCTATTACTCCGCAGCTGAATATCTAAACGATCGGACAGCCTTGGACTAGATTGTGATTATTTTATAGCGACAGAACTGACTGTACAATATTGTATATTTTTATTGAAAAGAGCGCAAAAAAAGAATGCTGGGAGAGTTTCTTGCGCCGCTTCTTCTCTCTCAGAGCGCCATTTGTTTCCGAATTCCTATTAGAAATTACAACAAAAAGAATTCTAAAGGAATCAATTTTGAGAAAATAAATGCCTTTTATGCCTTTTATTCCTAATGTTTGAGTTTGCGGGTTTGAAGATTCCTTAATTATTAGCTTACAACATAATATGTATCTTATAGAGTTCTATTCCAGTGTCAGTTAATGTTAGTTAAGGCAGTAACTTTGTTGTTTGATGCTGTATGGTGGTTTCAGTTTCAGTGCAGAGTGCTCACAATAAAAAGAACTCAATATAGTTATGTAGAAAAACATAAAAACTTAATATATTATTCTCATATGCACCATTTGTAATCGTAGAAATATGGATCAGCAATATAAAAGTACGTAGTCGCGGTTCGTTACGTTTGCCGTCTCTAGAGAGAACTCAGAACAACGAGCTTACAACATGAATCTTTCACGGGCGTCTTGGTGTCACAATACTGATTTGTAACCACTACATAATCAGTTTTAATACTATCCCTACTGATTAGAAATTTTGTTAATGTTTGACTTTATTGCATTTCGATACGGGCACTTGAATAAAAGTAAGTCACATAATTGGACGTAATTCAGGTAAACGTCCTGCTCGTCTCGTTGCTTATTTTATAAAAAAAAAAAGATTTAATGGAACAGTGCAATGGGGCGCAAGTTCTGAGGCTATCTAGATTACTTCAAAGCATGCTTTGGGATTATATTCCCTAGAAATCAGTAAAGTAGCCGTCCAAAGCAAACCTAGCGACTGACGGACTATTGCAGAAGCAAATTTGAAAGGACCTGGATTGAAATTAATACTTATCTGGAATAATTTTTTTTGTTTGACAAAAATACGTAAACAAGCAATCATAATAGCGATATTGTAAGATAAGTGCTATAATTACCCTGTTATTCAAACTGATTCGACAAAAACCTACTTTCAATGGAAATACGCTCTAATTAAAATATACTGTTATCTCAATTTCATTACGGGCTCTACGGATATTAAAACAAATGGAATGTACCCTTATTATCTGAAATGAGAATTAAATAATGTAATGAAAATAAGTTTAAAAGTTACTTTGTTCATTTTAGATAATAAGTATACGTTTCAAGTGAGAGTTCCGAGTGAGACTAATTTTTATTGAGGTGCAGATTTTTTTTTAATTCGAGAATAATCGAATGCAGGTAAGAAGTAGCACTTATTTATCAGTAACTAGATATTGGTATATCTTGACAGTTTTCTTATCCTTTACCCGTTTGCGATTTTCCTATTTTTATCAATTAAGCCACTAAAAATTGGAGATACTTCTAATTTTTTTAACTATGTTGATGGCACTTGATAGGATTAGTAATGGTATTTATCTTCTCAAAACTGATTCCCTTAGAATTCTTTTTGAAGTCTTCATTTCTAACACGACCACCGCTTTGGAAAGAAATGGCGCTCTAAGAGAGAAGAAGCTCCCAGCATCCTTTTTTACGCTTTAACAAAATATACAATATTTTACTGTCATTATGATTGCTATAAAATAATTATAAAAAGTCTCTGGCTGTCCGAACACTTAGCTGCAACATAAAACATATTTACACATATTAGCTTTCGGGTGAGGGCATAAAAGAATGCTGTATTTTTTTTTTGTAGCTGTGGAGGTGATCAAAGATGATATCATAAGCTTGGTGCCTCATCGACAGCCCCACCACCCTTAATATAATTATGATCGCCATTAACAGTGCAGTTATAGACAGCATTGTATAATTTTTTATTAAATTATTTTCAGTAAATGTGTGACGTATGAAATATAATTGTATGTTTGCAATGCATCATCAATAACTGCTAGCAACTATCGGCTGTGATCATAAACGAGAATTCATTTCGTTTTTTAATAGCCTGTCAAAGTTATAATTGGTATGCTCTATCATAACTGGCTGTCAATTACACACGGGTAAATTTAAACTGTATTCTGCAATCATAAGCTAAAACCAGTAATATTATTTTGACAATTAAATAATACACTAACTACTTAAATTATTGTACATTCATAACAGAAGGTAAGATATACAATCAGTTTATTTATTATAAACATAAATGTATTTAAACAAAACAAATAATATTTGTTAAACTATATTTGCAATACTATGATAACATTAATTAAAACTATCACTAAGGGGAAGCGTACCGAGAATACTGTCAGCATTTCCACGTTGGATAGCTAGGCTGATGCGTTGACCGAAATAGCTGGCAGCGCTTGGGTTGCCAGCAGACTTATTGAGGCAAGAAGATTTTACTTTGTACATTCTCCGCGCCTCTGGGCCCCACAGGCCACGTGTCTCGACACTAAATGGCACAAATATATAAGACTCACTGAGACCGACATATTTGCGATTTTTACTATTTTCGGCAGTCGAAGCAGCAGCCCCAGCACCAACTGACATAACTTGGACATGAAGGAGCCAGAGTATCGACGCAAGTCGTGTCCCGTACCCAAGATTATTGTTATATACTTTTTAATTATTAACTTTTGCCCGAATACCATATAAAAGGGATACCAAGAGAACAAAAGCGTGAAGCTAATATAATTATATGCATATTATGCACACTTATAATAAAGCAAACCAATATATATATAGAAGCGTTTGGTACACAACAGTTAATGTTTAATTAAAGTAAATTTTATATTTAAATTATTGTGGTTTTCTTTTCGCACGCACGATGCGTTCCGGCTTGCGAGTCCTCGCTCAAATCATTGCATCCAGGGAAATAATAATAGAATTAATAAGTTAATATGTATTCTATTAAGTTAATAAAGATCGCACTGTTTTTAGGAACAAATTGATTTTAACTTCAAGTACTGGAGATTTTAGATATTTTTTATATAAGAGGGGGCAGACGGGCGGAAATTGATGAGGCAGTCACCCATGGACATACGGACATATGTTGGGAATATGCTCTCTTAACTAGAAGGTCCCTAGATCGTATCGGTTCGGGAAACTGCAGCCGGTAATTCATTCCACAAAGTGGCTGCACGAGGCAAGAAGTTCCTCGCAAACGCACAGTTGTAGAATGCAAAATATTTAAAATTAGTTAAATAGTGTTCGTCGCTCCATTGGAACTAAATTAAATAAACATGTAGCTAAAGATGGTAACCTCGATGTACACAATGGAATTCAGAATTTTCAATAACCTGACTTAAGACCTTTTGTTACGGTGTTACATTAAGGCATGAATTATATTTATATTGGTTATAATTTCAAAATATTTATTGTGACGAATTCTCACAATCAAGCTGATGGTGCAATGACGTTCGATATATATGGACACATAGACATATAGACACACGCCACAAATGACACCATAATAACCTTTGACAGCTATGTCTATACATTTCTGCTCCAGTTGTTTAAAATATTATCAGTCAATAGGCAGCAATGTAAACACTATTTCAGTTTCCGCTGCGTATTTTGAATTTAGAACCCGATTGTCCCATTCTGACAAGCGGATCTTGTCTGGGGGCTTGTCAATAATATTGTACTATATTTAATGAAAATATATTCGTTTTATTAAATTACTTCCGCATTTTGCACATAAATCCTATATAAATAAAATAACCTTACCGATGATAATTCACACCACCTTTTTTTGGAGTTGTTAATGCATTATTGAAGCATTTTTTATTGCACAATTAGGCTTGTAGATTGACGCACAGCTGACACACGACTAAGGAGAAAAGTGTGCTTACATTGTCTTTAAGCACACTTTTGCCGTTCCGTTATCAGAATGCGAATGATATGTCCATATGTATAGAACGTCATTGTTCTGGTGTATAATAAAATTGCTTACTTCGTGACCACAATTATTATAATATGTTAATCTCTCTTGCTTATTCTTTAACAATTACTTACAATTGCACAACTTTATTTATATTCAACGTCTGTTTCCGACCAAACGCTCGATAAGAATGCCCCAATTGATCATAAAAATAAACATGATTTAACTGACAAATTTGTAAAACAATAATAAATAATCATAAATTAATAACATTATTAAATTGAAAACTATATCTCAACAGTTACTGCTAACAAGATCGGTACCGTACGACGAATCATTAAAATATAAATACGTACTTACAGATCACATATTCTTAGTACGACATCATTATATTTACAAATATAATTCTTAAAATACACGTCATAGATACGTTGAACAACTGAACCGAAATACTGTAATACAAAATGAGATTACAACAAAGTTTAACTGTATAATCATAATATTACATTGGATGTTATAATAATTTCATTATCAAAATAAATGTAAATGTTTTTGTTGCAGTCATTATAATTAAATAGTATTTTATTTCTACGAACACCAAACTGAATTATGGTCATGTATCTATATTATTAAGTCTAATTTTTTTTTTAAGTTTATGTAGACTGTTTATCTAGGATCTCTTCATATTATTTTGTTGTCAATGAAATTTGAGAGAAATAGAGAATATTTTTTATAATTAGTTTTGTAGAAATATTTATTCAATGAAAATCGCATATCTTAATGTGTTTGTAAACCTTTTAATAAAATGTTTTTTTAAAGGATCAAGCATTACTTTAACGCAAAAAACCTAACGCTTACAATTCAGTTACAATTACATGCATTTTAATCCTTTAAAAGGTATTTTATTTCAATTGGTAATACTAGCATTAATGAAATAAAATTCTTTGAAACCTTATTACGACTTTGTTGTGTTTTATTGGTATGTTAGTGTAAAGAAGTTTAATGTACTTAATACAATAATATTAAAATCGCAAATAAATTTTATGTTATATAAAATAAGCTGTAAGTTTAATTTCACATTATAAATTACTAGCCTAGATCAATATAAGGCTAGTAATATTATTTATATATCAGGTAGGACCTCGTCCAAATAAGATAAACAATTGATGACAATGTTAATTTGAGTTGCCAGCTTATAGAAGCCGAGCCCACCATCTTAATTTATTGCTCAGCCTATATCAATGACACAATCTTTTGTCATGCAAATAATAAGGACAATGTTACATTTTACATTAACATTAACAACAGCAAATTTGAATGATTATTTATATGCCATTTAGTTTTATAGGCAAACTTTTACAATAGGAATCTTTGTTTGGTGATAAAGGACTATGGAAACCTTAATACCAAAGAGAGTAATTTGTGTTATGAACGTTCATAGCACGTTAGATGCATTCTATAGCACAAAAATTTGTTTATTTATAATCTAGTAACTCTGACAATGATCGGATTTCTATATTTACTAAATATATTAAGTTCTCTAGCTTTGCCTAATTCGGAGCAAGGAAAATTGTGTGAAAGTGAATCATTTATAGGCATAAATGGCATATATCATATCAACCCATTGTTTGCTGAACCAAGAGATAGTTTGACCTGGAATAGTGTATATTTGTAAACATAAGTCCTCGAGTTTTAGCGAGACTAACGAACAGCAATTCATTTATATATATGTAGATATTGTATTATATATTCGAAAGGGTTTTCGTTTTCGCTTAAAGCTCCCAGGCGGCTTATTTTTTCCGACATCTTCAACAAATATCGTTAATGTATACACATGTGTAGTGCACTTAAAGAATTTTAAACTCAAACCTTCCTCGAGAACATGCTATCCATTGGTGAAAACTGCATGGAAATCGGTACAATATTTTTGAATTTATCGCGAACAGACAGACAGACGCGGTGGAGGACTTTTTTGTATAATATGTAGTGATAGTACGTTATTGGATAAGGTGTCAATCTAGATTTAGTGGTAATAATTTCGGATGAAGTGCTTTCATTAGAATAATCACGTAAGTTGACATAATATTATTGTATATGAAAGTTTACAATCAAGTAAACTTTAATATATTTTAGATAACGTCTTTACTTAAAAACTTTAGGTTTAATAATAAAAAAACACCACTAAAATCATTCTTAAATATACAGAAGATTTTTTTAACACAAAATAATAATTAAACGACATAATTATACGGAATCATTGTATAACTTAGTTGCAGTAGAAACTTCTGTGAATTAAGTTGTAATGGTGCATTTATTACTAAGGAAATTAGCGCAGATTATCGATAACTATGCAGACGAGATCCCGTTATGGATTAATTCAAATCATATTAAAACATCTGCTCGTAGTTTCGAGAAGATTGTGATACTAAAGGTGTTGGAAGTGAGATTAAGGATTTCAATTTGCAAAATTTTATATCTGAACGGCGTACGGTTGCTTCGGATTATATTCACGGTACCTCTAAGCACTACACTACTTGTTTTTAAGGGTCACCGAAATATAAAACCTTACAAATAATAAACTTGTACATCAATATAGCCATATATTTGGTTCTTTCCTAAATACTTTTATTTTTAATTATTATATCTTTATAAGAACATTATTATTCTACTATATATATCGCCGCTTAGTTTACAGTGGGGGATTTTTCTGTCGCTATTCAGTTATATGGAAGAACTATGTCTATATGTGATAAGATGAAGACCCCAATCGATTTGCTGATCATATTTGCTGGTTTCTTAAGAAACTTGAGCATCGCTACGCAGCATTGGGCAGGTCGTATTACTTACTATTTGGTCGTCATCTTAAAAGTAAAATAAGGTTGTCTTTTCATCAGTACATACTAGTCTGCCTAGGAGTACTTGTAAAATAAAAGCAAGCATACTAAAGCTAAACATTTAAAATAAAGCACTTAGAATAAATTGTATAACACTCACATGAGTGAAAGGACATCCTTTTAAGCATATTTGGATTAAAGGTTTTTAACGTCATTGGTATTTTTTCATATATTTCAGAGGAAGCGTAGATATAATTTAAGATGCTACTTGTAATCTTTATTCTCACCTGCTTCTTCTTCTTCATTCAACAAACAGAATGCATATGATTTATCATATGCATTCTGTTTGTTGTAAGTAGCAGGAGTTACAACCAGGTTAGAATACACGTCCTATCTTGTTTAATATCCGACTTTCTTATCGATTCAACATCAGGTCATTTAATACAAATATTTATGTATTCAACGACTTTTTTTACCATTAATTCTTACCATTTAAAAGTCTGCCCGATAAATAACATTATTTTAAAGTTTAAAAACAAAACTTATCTTTTGAAGTCAAATTTTGGAGAATTCTTAAATACACACGTACTACAAGTGTTACTCGTATGTCATTTTATATAGGTTGATAAGCTCACAGTGCTTTTGTAGATATCTTAAATAGCTTTATTTACTTATATTAATTTATAATATATAATCGCAAATATGAACAAAATATTGAGTCGTTGTTCTTAATACTACTGATCGGTTAAAATTTTTGAATGTCTACAGTTTTTTAAGTATGTGAATTATATACAGGGTGGACCGAAATTCCGTTTATAATTGAAATGATGATTAAAAAAAACTAATTACAGTAGATCAAAACTGTTTATTGTTTTCGATAGTAAACAAAAGGGGAATTTATTTCTTAAAAATCACATCATCCATATGCAATCCTTCATTATTCTGGCATTGCGGCAATCTAGAGCGGAAATTTTCGATGACAGCTTTTCATGTTTCTGTTGAGATGTTTTGGATTTCTGTGCGAATACGATCCTTTAATTCGTCAAGAGTTACTGGGTTGGTTGGCTGGAATGCAGGGGTTTTTGATCACCATGACATAGTGTCCCTCCAATAACGACAATTTTGTCTCTTAATATGCCCATTTAGGTGGAAGTGTGCCTTGTTGAGGAAAAAAATGTTTGTAAAACTGGTGAATCGCTCTACCATTTCGTTCGCAAACTGCAACCTAGTGGCATGGTCCTGAGGCCTTAATTCCTGCACCATTTGGATTTTATAGGAATGTAGACTTAAATCTTTCTTGAGAATGCGGTTTAATACATCATCATCTTGGCACGTTAAGGACAGCAGACCGCTTTCGAGTTGATAGTCCAGGTTGGTCACGAACAGACGATTTTACTCGCTCCACGTTTTCGGGGTCCCTCGACGTTCTAGGCCGGCCAGATCGAGGTAAATCCATTGTTGAACCCGTCTTCTCAAACTTGAGCACCCATTATTTAATTAATACACCTGATGGAGCTTGATTTTTGTGTCGTATCTTGTAATGATTGCAAAACTTTCGTTGAGCTAAGGTCGCAGAATCGTTGTTTCGATAGTACTCGCGTACACAAAACGCACGTTGACTACCGCTAAACGACGCCATGGTACTAAATTCCCATTGGTCGCTCTTGCAATGCGTAACCCCTCCACCCCCTTCCGCCGCCGCTGCTAGACGCGGCAACCGATTCAAATTTAAACGGACTTTTGGTCCACCCTGTATTTCAAATTAAAAAATAACAGCTTAATTTTTATACCAGTTCATTTTATCTCTCTTTTTCCTCTTTCTAAAATGGGAGAAACTATACAAGGCTTAGGATCTCAAATACAAAATTTTACTAATAATTTTTTGTGTGAGCTCTTTGTCTAATACGAAACACATATTTTTGTAAATAATAAACACAAGCCGACCACAAAGAGCTACATATTCTTTGTAATATGAAAAAAGGTTGAATGTCGCTATTGTGTTTTTATAGTGACACAAGATAATATTATATCAGATATAGAAAATACCTTTGCATATCTTAAAAGAAATCTTACATAAGATTCCTGATCCGTTTGTTATTCGGACATAATTTATCAGCAACAGATAAAAAACGTTGAAAAGTGCCAGATAGACTACCGTACTTGTTTAGAAAAAAAATATTTTGAATGATAATGATATACTTTGCTATCCATATTTTTTAAACAATTTGTTTGTCTTATTTCAACATACTTCCTATAACCCTTTCAATTTATAATGCGTAGATTTTGATGAAAAGGGCTATGCTCGGAGTTTTCCTGCGAGATTAGATAGATTAGATTAGTAGGAGAACCTAAGTTACCGACATAACCCAGATAGTTGCTAAACTGAAGTGGCAGTGGCTAGGGGACATAGCTTGATGGACAGATGGCCGTTGGGACAGTAAAGGCATCGAATTGCAACCACGTGCCGGAAGACGAAGAGATGGACCGACGATCTGGTCAAGATCACCAGAATAGGTTGGACGAGGGCAGCGTAGGACCGATCGTAATGGCGATCTTTGGGGGAGGCCTTTGTCCATCAGTGGACGTCTTCCGACTGAAATGATTATGCATGATCATTAAGTAACTGGAATTAATTTTATATTTCATGCCATTTTTTTAATTATATTTCTCCATGAGTTTCCGAGATTATATTGACAGATGGATATATATATATATATATATCCATCTGTCAATATATATATATATATATATATATATATAATATATATATATATATATATAATTATGACGTAACGAGGAAAGAAAATCGATTTTTGACGATTTTTGAAATTAAAAAAAAATTGGTGAGAACCGCCTAATTTGTTTTAAGCTCTCCTTTGGAGAGAGCTCTTAAAACATCAAAAAGTAACATATTTTCACTCGAGACTAAAAAAACTTGACTTAACTTGACCTCCTCCAACGCATTCCAAGCTGACATTTTCTTCGTCGTTTTCACTATCCAGTCTTTTCAAGTAGGTAACTATAGTGGAGTTATAATATCTCGATAATTAGCATGACGTTGTAGGCATCTGACCAACTCTTAAAGAACTTGATCATTATATGGGTCATGATTAAGGAATATAATTATACCAATTTTTTCTATAATTTAAGATTCTATTATAATAAAAGAGCAATATTATTAGTAACTCTCACTTCTGGGATAAGTAATTATACAAATAAAACTGAAAACAAAATTTTATGACCGATGCGGGACTCGAACCCGAGACCTGTCGCGTTCCGTGCGAGCGCTCTTTCCAACTGTGCCACGAATTGAACGCGAGAGGTCGCGGGTTCTAGTCCCGCGTTGTTCATAAAATTTTGTTTTCAGTTTTACTTGTGTAGTAGCAATATTATTATTAAAATCCATTTATACAAATACACAACAATGTTCAAGAGGCACAAAAAATACTCTCGCTCGTCTCATGTGTGCTGGTCCTAGCACCTTTTATAATTCAAAATCGAACCAGAACTGTAAATTGAGTTAGCTCGCCGGATTTCGTGTCAATTTAAATGACACGGCTGATTTTTCGCTTGACTCATTTAACACGTCCTCGATTCGTTTATTGAGTAGATGAGTTTCAATATAATTTAAAATAAAGATACTTGGTAGATACCTCCAATTACATATAGTTGAAAACAAACACTAAAACAACAAAACGTGATGGAGAAAAAACATCTCTAAGGGAGATACATCAAGATTTTTCTATCTTTCAAATGCAAATATATTGTTTCTCTTACCGTTTTTTATTAACAAGTCGTAAGCAATCAGCCACGCTTGGCATTAGCTCCTTATAGTCCAGGAGGAATCGGCGCATGAATGTACCGAAAACTATTCCACCTCAATTTTTTTTATGCGATCCTCTTCAAATTGCCCTACTGCTAATATAAATGCATGTTGCTTTATTTTAATAAAGAATATAAGAAAAAATGTTCGATTGAAAAATAAAAATTACTTGCAATTGTTTAAACAATTTCGGATTTAACAATATCGCACAGGGTTTAAAAAAATATTATTTATATTTCTTAGATATATTTTTGATGGGTCAAAAGTACTCAAATTTGAGATTATACGAACTTTTTAAAATTTATAATTCTAAAAAGATTCTCTCTTTCGTCAAAATTCATTCGACCTTTTTTATTTTAATAAAGAATTTAAAAAAAATGTTCGGTTGAAAAATAACCATTCCTTGCAACTGTTTTAACAATGCATTTATATCATCTGTAGGGCAATTTGATAAAGATCGCATAAAAAAACTGAGTTTTCACTACACATGCAGCGATGCCTCCTGGACTAAAAGTATTTTGAATAATATTAAACTACTAGCTAACACATACATCATAGTAACACAGACACACACACACATTATCATTGAAACTTATGTCGTATTAAATATAACACAACATAATACAAAAAATATTAACAGTTGGATTTACTAGATTACATTAATTCAACATTCGTGCCAGCCAAAAAGATTTTACAATAAATAAAGGTATTGACGAAATTATTTTGTACATTATTCGTTCATTATTTATAAGTATTTTGTTTTTCATAATCTTATGTATATTTACTTTGAGTCAAGGTGACTTAGAATAGTAAAAAAACAAATTCAAATATTTTAATAAAAAATAGGATTTGATATCACTTACTGTAAGTCAACAATTACGACCCATTCTAAAAAAGTAAGCCTCAGACCTAAGCTTTTTTTTTATAAAAAATATGGTTACATATAATATCGTACGATTAATCTTATTATTTGATAGCCCGAGGGGGGTCGCTCCATTTCCAATCTGTGGTATCATTTAGAAAGTCATTTATAGTAACCGTTACCATACAAACTTTTTTTTTAAATAATTTTGAATTTCGTAAAACATACAATAGTGCGATAGTAGCAATAGTGGAAAATATAATATTATGATTACATCAAAAGCTTGTAACTTCAATAATTTGTCAGTGATTTATCGCAATAAAAGTGACGTCACGGTGGAATTTAGTCTCACCTTAGTTCAAGAAACAGTCCGGAACTGTGAAAAATCACTGATTTGAGACAAGTATGCTTTATGTAACTTTGCCAAAAAACATTAAGGATTTATTAAGACATTTGGACGAGCCGTATTATAACGCAGTGGTTAGACAAAACTATATTGACGATCGCCGTTCATAATTGAGTACCTATATCAATAGTTAATCTCGACAGACCAGGATTAAATTGTCCTGTGAGAACTACGTATATTATTTTTAATTTTGTATTTCATTATATTATGGTAAAAACTTAATGAAAATACATTCCTGCACGAAAATCGATCAATCAAACATAAGTCCCGTAGTCAAACACAGCGGTGTTTGGCCAAATTCAAGTGGCTCATGATTAAATATAAACAATTAAAGTGATACCAGACAGTTCATTTTTCATTTATATTTCATTGGGCACCTTTCATTCAAAATGAAACGTCTGAACACAAAATGAATCAAATGTGCCGAACGAATTCATTAGTGAACCGATCCAACAAAGTCGGATTTACGAATTCTGCATCATTCACTTTCACTTCGAAAGGACAAGAAATGAACAATCTGTAGCAGAAAGAGAGCATTCATTCGCATTCGACCATTTTGTTTAAAGTACTGTTGCAGACCAACCTAGCGAAACTCTCTAAGAAAAATGGCTATAATCTTGTACAAACAGAGATAGCCGAAATCCACAACGTTTTAAGCAACTATTCGCTTTCAAACTTAGCTGGATTATACTTCATCGCCAATCCCCATACTGTAATTACTACTATTTCAAACTTATTTCAAATCACTGCACGTTTCATACTAAACTAAATTTAAATTTTTACCCAGGCAGTCCCGCCACTTACTAAGTAGTATTTACAATTAAATTAAAAGTTAATATTTAAAATTAAAATTATTTGATCACATTTTAATTACTTTTCATTTTTTTATTTAATTTGTTACATTTTTCTATAGCTATAAAATCTTATTGATATTAATATTGATCTTATTGCATGGATAGCAATAAAATCTTATTGATATCCATGTAATGACCAATCAGAGCAGGGCACGTAGCTCAAGCGAGGTCGAGAAGTCATCTTAAAATAGTCGGGGATGCGGATGTAGGTTTTTTATGGCGACACTTTCTTTTTTGTGTTTTTTTTTATTACATTATTTTTGTAGAAGTCGAATGTCAGCGTTTAGTCAGTTTAGTCGACTTTAGTCGACGACATATTGAAGTAAAAGAGCGGATGCATGTACCTTTCTCTATCATTCTATAAATGTACATGGAATTAAAAAAAAAAATATCCACTTGAGTGAACAATCATTCGAGTGAACCGTTTGATTACACCTTTACTTAAGAAGTATTGTAATGGTTAAGATAATACAATATTAATATGTTAAATCGTTATGTCTTATTTTGTTTAATACATTAATGTGCACCATATTGCAAAAAAAAAAATACGATTTGGTTAAAAAAAATTTGGTGTCGTTTTTTGTTCATTTTTGATGGCTCTTAATACAAATCAATTTACGATCATAGATCAGCTTTTGCATTTAGCATAGGAAACTATTGCCAAAATTGGATAACTATGCAGTGATTTTTATCACGGTATATTAATGTTACAAAAGCTGATAAATTTAGTATTATTCCCCGCATACGTTACCGTATTCAGTTTCATAAATCTCCATTTAGAATCATTTCAAACGTGAATTGGCTCGTTAGTTATAAATATCTTAACTCTGTTCGTTATATCTCATTCAACGTATGAATATTGTGAGGAAAAAATGAAAGCAAATGATGTTCAGGTTTTGTTATAATAAAATAATATACTAAGACTGCCCATAAAATACTGTTACAATTAAAAATAAACTGAATATAACATTTAATTTTGGAATCTATCATTTTTATATGATTGTTCATTGAGTTTTCTCATTTTGCCGCCAGTACATTGTACAATATTTTGCGATATTAAAATGGAGTGGGGTGATAATCGCTGTGACTGCATTACACAAAGTAGGTATGGAGCCAAATGCAATTTTAAAAACTCTCCATACGCTTGGTATTAGTAAAATGTTTGTGTACCGGCCTATTAGTAGGTACAATGAGAACTCTTCTGTTTGTGACAGAAAAAGATCTGGCCGTCTACGTAGTGTTTGTACGAAAAAGGTGGTCATAAGGGAAAAAAATCGAAAAAATCCTATCTGAAAGCAAAAGATTTTTATCTCGGGAGATGAAGATAGCGCCTAGGACCATGTCGCGTATTTTAAAAGATGACTTAGGACTTGCTTTAAGAGACGAAATGGTCTTTCCTTACTGATAATTTAAATAAGAATAATTGTTTGGTAAAATCGAAACAACTATTGAAGCGGTACGCAAAGGGAGGTCACAGAATTTTTATATTTACGAATGAGATTTTTTTTACAATTGAGCAACATTTTTATTAATAAAATGACCGCATTTATGTTCAAAGCTCTAAGGAAGTTTCCCAATTAGTCGACAGAGTGCAACGTGGGCACTATCCGACTTCAGTGATAGTTTGGTGGGGTATTAGCTATGAAGGAGTGACTGAGCCATACTTTTGTGAAAAAGGTATCAAAATATCGGCACAAGTGAATCAAGATACCATTCTTGAGAAGGAAGTGAAGCTCCTTAACAACACCATGTTCAATAACCAAGAATGGTCCTTCCAGCAAGACTCGGTGCCGGGTGATAAAGCTCGGTATACGCAGACTTGGTTGGAAACAAACGTTTCGGACTTCATCAGAGCTGAAGACTGGTCGTCGTCTAGTGCCGATCATTATTTTATTTATTGGCAGTGAAGAATTTTCCCATGGAAACACTGCATGCTTCTATTGATAACTGGCCTCAACGTTTAAAGGACTGTATTGCAACCAATACCTACCACATAGAATAAGCTTTTTATATTTTTAATTGTTTTATATATTTTATGTTTTTTCTTTTTTTCAGTATTTGTGGCAACACTAGGTATTTTTGAAGTGAAAACTTCTTTAGCGGGGTTGAGCACTTTTCTTGGGGTGTGTATAAAATGTTAAACTCGCGTCAGGACACGTGGCCTGATCGAAAATCGTAAGACAGTCGTTGATATTATGAATGAAAGATATATACTTTTAACTAATTGTAGTTCAGCTATTTCAATTTAATGATCATACGGTCATTGGGCCGGTGGTAGAATCATTGTGATTGCGAAGCCGAAACACCGCGAGGTCGAGGAATCAAATCTCAGCCGTGAATTATTTTTACAGATTATTAAAGATGAAAGTTCTGAGAGGTAAACTTTAATGTAAAATAATTGTAATAATTCAGAAGTGTTAAATATTTTATGTAGTACAAATCATCATTTTTGTGTGCGTTACCGTAATAAATGAATATTGTATTTAATATAAATGCTATTACTTTTATACTGATAAATAAAGCAAACCTTGCGAAATCGTTCCCTAACCATTCCAAAATATATGGCACTCCGTGGCACTCCCGGAGTGCAACCCGTATTTTTTTTTTAAAAGATCACTTTACTCAATTAAGTCATAGGACTGACACTTTTGAATGTGAAACGTTATATGTATTACCATTTACCACACGGAAAACATTGAGCTATAGTAAGAAGAAGTGGCAAGAAACTCATTGCCCCTTTTATAAATAAAATTTTAAATATTGCTTACAGCTTCATAATCTACAACGTATTTCTTTTACAATCCCCTTTAAAGGGGTGCAACAAAAATACTTAAACGTCTTGATTTGCACGAGTAAGCTCAAAAATACATATAAATTATTGATTAAAACTACAACATGAGTCAAAATATTTTCTGTTCTACTAATATAATAAAAAAAATGGAACAATTGTTTCTTACGAAAATGCAAATATCTTAAAGGATTAGTACAAAGACGGCACTCAGGTAGCTTATAACTTGTATTAAAGGAAACGATATTTTAAACAAGTCTTTGACCCAATTCTGAAGTTAATGTAGATAAGTTCAGAAGCGGAAGTAAGCATCCAAATAATAATAATTATTTTGGTTGAACATCTGTTGAAATTATAAATTAAAGAATTATATACATCAACAGCTCAAATAATATAGCATTACAATATAGCTTAAACCTGACTTAAACGTAGCTTTAAATTGCTACGCTAGCGCTACGTAAATTTACTCTTCTACCTATAATAATATTATGTTTTCATATAGCAATACTAAAATATTAACTACGCCACTAGTGACCGCTACAAATCTGTACACCATGCTATATAGCTATACCATAGTGGACTTCACTACTTGGATCCTCCACTTACCTTTGATTGAGTTGTAGGTTCATATTAAATTATTAAAACTAAAATTATAATATATAATATGAATAATATCTAATTTTACTACAAGAATTTCAATTCCCGGTTTGCCTGGATACAAAAAAGGTTCTAGTGTGTGATCATTTACATTCATTAGCTATTTTTCGTTTTTCTGGCAAACACTGATGGTCGGTATATATGTCGGTAAAACCGAATATTTTAAACCGAATTGGCATTTTTTTTTAACTAAAACTAATTTTATCCATAAATGTAACGAGTAAAATTAAATATATTTTACCTATAAATGTATTGAGAGGAATAAAATTATATTGAATGTTTTTAATTATATATACATTATATTACATATCTATTTACATTCATTACATAATATATATTTTGTATATAGCGGAAACTGTGTCAAAAGATTATGGAGCGTTATTTCCATTCGAAAAATAATGTGAGTTATTCTCAAGGTGCATTTTTTTATATATCTGCGAGAAATCCAAAAAACTTTATTTGATTTATATTGTGATAAGCTTCTTTAATCTGACTAACTGTCATTGTTTTAATCTAGCTTAGTTGATATTGATGGACACAAAATCGTTGGGGAATAAATAAAATAGTTTGTTTATCTTATTTGATGCGATCTTAATGAGGAGAAGCTCTGCATAGCAATGACATGGCATGAAGAATGGACTGGTACCCAGAGGTGACCGCATACAACGAAGAGCGGCCCGAAGAATTGATGTGGGTTCTCTCTGCATCTTGCTCAGAGGAACTGTTCGGGTTGATACCAGCGGCCGAATTCCACCACAGGTCGAAATACTAAATACCATTAGCATCACGTTGACGTCTTGTATTCTACAACCGCGCTGTTTTCGAGAAATTTCTTGCCTTACACAGCCACTTTGTGGAGTACATTGCGGGCTGCTGTTTTCCCAAACTAATACGACTTAGAGACTTTCATGAAAAGCGCATGTTCATGAGTGGCTATTTTCTACTCTCTATTAGAGGAGCTAATTGGCCTCTTTTTCCCCCTAATATCGCTTTAGAAGAAATATTCCATTAAAACTCTAATTTTGTGTATCTTAGTGCTATTTTTAATCCCTTAAAAAGTATTTTATCATAAAAATATTTTTAAAAATAACAAACTTGATAACTTAAGAAAGTTAAATAAACTCATTCATCCTTTTAACCTAACATCTGGTAAATAAGGCATAAAGTGTTGCCAACAGTAATATTTTACGTAAAGATCCTTTTAAATCGTAAACATCGCTATTTTGTTGCCAACTGTAAGAAAAACCAAGTTGCGGTGAGACTACGTAATGAAGTTTTGAGATTTATGTTTGTAGGAAGTGCCTCGTTCAATTACAAGACGTTCTAGATATTTCTCGTTTTAGGCCTTACTAGAATGATATGTTCGCCTTTGAGTTGAAAAATCTAGAGTTGAGAGATAAATATATATATCTATATATATAAAATTGAATCGCTGTTCATAAGTCTCGCTAAAACTCGACCGACTCGGACCGATTTGGCTAATTTAAGTCTTGAATTATTTGTGGAAATCCAGGGAAGTATTTTCTTTGATTAACGCAAGGATTAAAACGCGTATAATTGTAACGGTTTTACATTAGATGTTTGCGTAAAAGTTAAATTTTTATTTTAGTTAACCCGACGTTTCAAGACCTTTCCAGATCTCGTTTTCAGGGGGACTGCAGATGAAATGAGTCAAAGATAGTATTTGTCATAGTTATCATTATGAAGTTTTGCTTTTAAAAAGATTTACTGACAGTGCCCTCTTCTTATTTGGTATGTGTAATTATGGGTTTTAATTTAGAGATTATTGGATCCCAGGTGTTAGATAATTTTAGAATTTATCTTCTCTATAGAAATTTGGGTGTTTTTTAATTGCGATGGCTTCACGAACCAGTCTTGGGAGAAGTCTTTTCTCTTTTACCAAAACTTTTGGTTGGTCGAACCGGATGTAGTGGTTAGGACGGTCTGTTATTTGTTCACATACAGCCGACTTAGAGTGACGCCTGTGTTTGATATCCGCAATGTGTTCTTTAAGTCGGCTTGAGATATAACGTTTGGTTTGCCCTTATCATCTAATGTAAAACCAAAAGTGTTTTATTTAAATCCAGGGAAGGTTAAAAAGGTGAATAAATATGAAAATGCTCAGAATTAAATAGAAACAACAATTTTGTTTTTCCTTTTGCTGTGTCCCCCATCGTACAGAAATCAAATTGAAAGAATAGTATAAAATTAATAACTAATTAGAATATTTATATTATCTTACAAACTTTCTCAGAAGGTAAAAAATAAACTTAATTTTAGCTAACTATAATTGGTAGATTAACAACAGTTGTTAACTATCTATCAGATTATTTTTATGTAAACTGATAAATCATTAGTTTGAGGGTGATAATGAAGTATATAGGCTTAAAATAAATTCACCCATCATTGACGAAGTGGCTGTTGTCATTGTGGGAAAAAATTTACAATCTAAAGCAATTATTTTTATTTCCAATATTTGTTTTGTATGGACATACTTTCTATTATTGACAAATTCATAAAATAACATTATTCTGTTTATTATATACAGAACAACGTCTCTCGTGTCAGCTAGTACTAAATATTTTAACTGTCCTATTTACTTTAGACGATTAGGAGTTGCCAGTATATCGTTATTCAAACATATATTTTCTCAAATGTCAAGTTATTGAAGCTTACAGTAGGAGGCTCCTTTCCACCGGATGCCGGCAGATTATAGGTACCACAACGGCATCTATTTCTGCCGTGAAACTGTAATGTGTAAGCATTACTGTGTTTCAGTCTGAATGGCGGCGTAGCTAGTGAAATTACTGGGCAAATTAGACTTGACATCTTATGTCTCAAGGTGACTCGGAATTTTAGGGTTTTTTAATAGTCTTGAGCGGCATTGAATTGTAATAAGCAGGGCGTATCAATTACCATCAGCTGAAAGTCCTGCTAGTCTCGTCCCTTATTTTCACAAAAAAAAGATTTTTAGTCAAAAGCAAAGGAAATATTCTTTTTCAATCGTTTATAACAGAATTCACTTATTGGTTACACATTTGACATTCTCACTCAAGCTTAAATTGTTTAAAAGAGAGTGAAGGAATTGAATCATATAATTAATAATTAATTTTAATACGTGTACTATGCTTCTATTCTAAAGATTTTTGCACTTCTTCTCAGTATAAACTTACCCTATGGCAAAACATACACAAAAAGGGATTTGAGGTTTCGCATCATTGATACGAGCGTTATAAATATGACGTCAGCCTTCTTCGGTTGGTTCGAGTCCCGCATCGTTCGTAATTTTTTTTATCAAATTTAATTTGTGTAATTAATCACAGAAGCGAGGGCTATCACTTTAAAACAATAACAAATGGTTTAGATTTGAAAGAGCGACAAGTCAATTTCCTAATATGCAAATATTAGGGTTGAGTAGGTTATCAACTGTAAAGTAGATCTTGTAGATGAAGCCACAACCTGAGAGTTGAACAAAGCATACAAGATTTTATAAGCGATGCGTCACTCAAATGGTTGGCTCAGTGGAATTGCGCTCGAACTGACCGCAAGAGGTCGCTGGTTCGAGTCCCGTATCGTTCATATATTTTATTTTCAAGTTCAATTTGTGCACATATTATATTATCAAACGTCCTTCATTCACTTATTTTGACATGGAGGACGAATGAGGAATGATGCTAAGTTGTGATGCTAAGTGTTCACCAGCACTCATGCTTTCTGATGACCATTACCAGCAGCAGTTTCTTACAGAAGCCCATGTTGTATTGTTATTTTAAATACGCTGAGATGTTTCTTAAATAACTTTGACAGATATTATTATTCTCTCGACTAATGTCAAAATCATATAAAAATTTCATTATTCAAGTACGTTAGAAAATAACACTGATGAATGTCAAAGTTTAAGTTAATTTTATAATGGTAATACCATTTCGGAAAAATTAATGAAAGCATGAATGAAAGGTGAAATGATGAAACAAGATAGTCGCCGCCACTCCTGGTGTGTAATTTAAGATATTATCTACAAATTTCTTTACTTTTAGCAATATTGGTAAAAGAAGAGACATATTGAAGATATCTTGTCATCTCTCGCTTTTTTAAGATAATAAATTACACTATTTGTAGATTATGTTTTTATATCATCCTAACCATCTGGATGTGTGGCGGTCCTCCACAGTGCGGTTTTCTAGGAGCTTTCTTCCACGTACTACAAAGCTGTGGAATGAGCTTCCTTGTACGGTGTTTCAGGGATGATACGACATGGGTACCTTCAAAAAAAGCGCGTACACCTTCCTTAAAGGCCGGCAACGCTCTTGTGATTCCTCTGGTGTTGCAAGAGATTGTGCGTGGCGGTGATCACTTAACAACAGGTGACCCGTACACTCGTTTGTCCTCCTATTCCATAAAAAAAAAATTTTTATTAGTAAGTTATTTCTAAAAAAGAAAATCTATCTGTATATTATAATTTAAAATCTAGAAAATTTAGTATGGTTTTCTTTAAAACGTTGTTATTAATATTTCCCTTTTTAATGATTCATTTTTTATTATCTATTACCAATTCTATTACTAATTTTTTCGTCTTAAAACAATAATGATGTCTTAATGTATTAGCACAAGCCTAATCTTTGGCACAAGGACACTACCAGGTATCGGACATAAAAACATAGCTTATCGAGAAGACCCTGATAAGAAGAATGGGACAGACTATATGAACTATTAGATTGACACCAATCCTTGACAAGTGTGAAAGTTTCAAATAACATCCAAGGTTTTGAAGGGGTCGATAATCACGTACAAAAATTTCCGTTACATACAAACAGACATTCATTACAAGATACCATGGCACCCCGCTCCACGCTTAATGTGGACTTTTGTAAATCAGGGGAATTCACTCCAACTTAAACGCCGTCCACCGCCATCTTGACGGCGGCGCCAGCCGGCCTTGTGTTTCCTTACGGAGACGCAGATATCTCGACCTAGCTATACGTCATAATTAACGTACCCCGGGTAAAAAATTGAGCACAATTTTTTGCCTCATGCCGGGGTATGTGTGTACGTTAAGGAGGATATCTGCTGTCGCCGTCTCGGCAATTTTGAGGGTAGGGACCTGTCTACTCTCTGGCTCCGCGGAGATTTAGAGGACAGCGTCCGCATCTATGCGTGTGTTTACAGGTCCCATAGTGATAACGCAGAAACCGATCATCTAATGGGCTGCGTTCAAGCAGCACTTGAAAATGAAAAAATGAAAATGAATTTATTTCGGAAGAAAAACAGACACATTCACACAAAAAAGTTAAAGAGAACAAAATATATGCTTAATCTAATACTTAACTTAATACAAAAGAAACAAAAGCAAAACTTGATGTGGCAGTGGTCTTCCAAAACTGGAGTCCAAACAGTTATAGTTGTGTCCATACACTATGAGCACAACACTGATTTTCAGTGGCCCCATTGTGTGAAGTTTGGAGCTGAACTGACATATTTTTAAAAATAAAATATAATTAATTGTGGCACTAAAATAATTATTATGAGAAAAAAGAAAAATATGATTAACAAAAAAAAATGTTACTAAAAATAAATAATGACAATAACAAAAATAATAAAAAACGTATGTGTAAATATATAAGGAAGAAAAAATAATAATAAATACGAGAAGCAATTTTATATAATACAATGAAATTTAAACAGCGTTCACCAAGGCAGGAGATGTAGGGAGGTATTGGTCATTAATAAGTATTTTTTTCTAAAATTCGACACTGTATATAAACCCCGTAGCGGCGGTGGTAAATTATTCCAGCACTTGGTGGCATTGTACTTGAATCTTCCCCTGAAAGTCGCAGTGTGATGCTTGGGAGGACAAAGCTTAGCCTTTACAATGTTAATTGTTATAAAATTCAACACCCTGCCCTCATTTGCCCATAACAGTTTCGAATAGAGATATGCTGGCATTTTTGTCTTTATAATTCCAAAAATCATACAAGCGAAGTGTAGCCGTCAACGACTTTCCATGTTCAGAATATTGGCTTCTCTAAGATACGGACTTACATGAGATCTGTGTGGAATATTCCAACAAAACCGGGCGCAGGCATTTTGCACTCGCTGTATGTACCCGTACTTTTGGTGCGGGCTCGTAGTCTAGGACCATACGTAGTGTCATTATAATTAAATTTTGAGAGTACCAAAGCATCACACAACCTGACACGTAGATTTGTATTTAAATAGTTCCTAATGCGATAGAGTACTTTTAAACGATAAAAACAGTTCGCAACAATAGATTTAATATGTTTCTCAAATCTAAGATTGTCTTCAAATATTAATCCTAGATTACGAACCTCATGAACTCGCTGAATAACTTTATTATTAATAACTATTTTAGGATTGTAACGTTCAATTTTTTCAACGACTTTAGGGGTTTGACGACTTGCTTGCACAGATCCCCTCCGCTGAAATCGTAGTGTTGGGTGATTTCAACGGGCACAATGCCGAATGGCTTGGATCACGTATCACAGACTACGCTGGGCAATCTGTGCATAATTTTGCATTGGCGTATGGTCTGTCCCAATTGGTTGAGTCGCCAACGCGGCTCCCGGATGTGGATAGCCACATGCCGTCATTATTGGATCTTCTGCTGACTACACATCCCAATAGTTACCAGGTCTCTGTCGACGCCCCTCTCGGAACGTCCGACCATTGCCTGGTCAGGAGTGTAGTGCCCATCCGACGCCAACGTCGCAGACCACCAGCGACCCGCTGCATTTGACGCTACAAGTCAGCAGATTGGAATAGGATGCGTTCCTTTTTTGCATCCTACACTTGGGGCAAGGTTTGTTGCCCTACGGATGATCCTAGTGCCTGCGCCGTTGCAGTCACCGATGTGATACTGCAGGGCATGGATATTTGTATACCAAGCTTTGTAGTACCGATCGGTGGCAGATCACAGCCCTGGTTCTATGCGTCAGTTAAAACAGCATCTGACTGCAAAAAAAAGGCGTATTGAACTTGGGTTGCGGCGCTGGGCACAAAGGATCTAAACTGCAAAGTTCTTAAGAGGAAATATAACCGTGCCTCCAGATTTTTTAAGCGTCAAATCGCCCGTGCGAAGTCTAAGCACGTCGTCAAAATCGGCGAGCAGCTTTCCAGTTACCCGACGGGAACACGCAAGTTCTGGTGCTCTGGTTCTGTGCGCTCTTTTCGCATCCAACTCAACTCTTGACGACAACGGAAAAATACCGCCGACCATCCCGCGGTGTCAGAGCTCTATGCCTGAAGTACAGTTCAGACAGAAAACTGTTAGGCGAGCTCTGTTTTCGTTGGACGTCAGGAAGTCAAGCGGGCCGGATGGCATTTCTCCAATCGTGCTCAGAACGTGTGCCCCTGAGTTGACGCCAGTGCTAACGCGTTCATGGCCATGCAGGTCTCTCTCGAGAAAACGTCAACCAGTGCCGGGAGAAACTTGGTCTTCTATCGAGTCCTCTCTCGAGAAGATCGCGGAATGGGGTACATTGAACCTTGCCCAATTTAACCCCCAGAAGACTCAAGTTTGCGCGTTTACCACTAAAAAAACCTCATTTGTCATATCACCGCTCTTCGATAACACTTCCCTTAAAGCCTCGCCTAGTATCGGAATACTGGTTATCGAAATCTCAAGCGATTGACAAATCCGTGGCTATCTGGAGGGCAAAGCCAAAATGGCTTCGAAGAAGCTGGGCGTCATCAATAGAGCACGACAATGCTTCAAGCCGGCCCACATTCTAGCGCTCTACAAAGCTAGGTCCGGCCACACATGGAGTATTGCTGTCATCTGTGATGTGGCGCAGTATCAGCCCGATCCATTTAACCGCGTGCAACGCAGAGCAGCTCGAATTGTCGGAGACCCAGTGCTCTGTGAACGGCTGGATAACTTGGCGTTGCGTAGAGACGTCGCTTCATTGTGTGTCTTCTACCGCATTTATCACGGGAAGTGTTCCGAAGAGCTGTTTAACCTGATTCCTGCCGCCGTATTTCACCTTCGCACGACACGCCACAAGTAAGGATATCATCCCCACCATCTGGATGTGTGGCGGTCCTCCACAGTGCGGTTTTCAAGGAGCATTCTTCCACGTACTACAAAGCTGTGGAATGAGCTTCCTTGTGCGCTGTTTCCGGGACGATACGACATGGGTACTTTCAAAAAAAGCGCGTACACCTTCCTTAAAGGCTGGCAACGCTCTTGTTATTCCTCTGGTGTTGCAAGAGAATGTGGGCGGCGGTGATCACTTTTCTGAACTTTCACTTCGCCGGTCTGCCGCTGTTCCTCTTGTGGGCGGCGGTACCATCAACGCGTCACACCGCACCGAACACTAAGTCTCTTCTATCTTCTTCTTCTTGGAACACTTCCACTTTTCACCACTTCTTCATTTCTTCTTCTTCTTCTTTACACTTTCGAGTCAGAACTAGAACTGCCATAGGCCACGCTTAGTACGGCTTATATACCCCCGGATCCGTTCTATTTTCAAAATGATTTTCCCATTCCATCTTTAAATTTAAATTGTACTAGAAAATTCTTTTAACTATTTTTTTATCCTGCTTACACATTTTCCATCCCTTTTTTTCTGTTCGATTTGATCCTGAACTTACTAGAAATTTCCTTTAACTTTACAAAACCCAAAAAAATCCATACACTGGTAGGTAGGTGTATCGAACCCGGGTCTACAGCGTCTAAAGTAAACACTTTTCCGCTGAGCTACGGGTATTGCTGACAGAGCTGTTGAAATTAACAATGTCTTGAAGTTTGACAACTCTCGTCATATACTTCGAAGGGTTGCTACGCAATATATATAATATAGATACCATAAAAATGAAATAAATTTAATAATAATTTAAAATAAGATATCGACAATCGATAAAAAAGTGTCAAGCACTACAGATAGATTATAATAATTATTATAATTTTTACTCTAGATGAATTAAATCAATACTCTATCACTTTTAATCACTATAAGCATTCTTTATTAGCTTATTATTTGTTCACAAGTGCTTACCTTTCTTTATCCAAAAATAATTTAGCCATGAAAATACTTTTACTCCCATCTGACCAGCCAGTTTTTAAACCACATATTTTACACAATTTTTTATTACATGGTACCTATAGCTTAGAAAGTCTTAAGCATTTATTCTATAAATAATTAAGCACAATACCCTGAATAATACACGAAAAAAGTAAACGAAAATTCGTAACAATAATTGTTAACAGTCACTTTCATTTTGAATGAATGACATTTCACATGAAACTAAAACGAAAACAAACAAAAGAGTCGAATATATGTTAGAGCGAGACAGCGTTTGCCGCCATTACTTTTAGGGCAATGCCATACATATTCGAGTTTATTATATAGTTGCGCCAGGCTGATTAATACGATTTACCAAATAAAGTCATGTAACAATATTTTAATCTTAGATTTTGTAACTAGAAGTGTCAAATAAACTTTACTTTTTATTTAGTTTGAAATAATAGTTTTTAATAATTTCTGCAGGAATAATATAACAAATTTACAATTTACATTCAACCGATAATTAGTTTAAAGTTATCTAAGCAAAACACTTTAAAGGAGACGTTATTTAGTTCAAGTAAATTTTAAATAATAATTTCTCAGTAGATATGCACCGTAAAGTTCCTAGTAATATCACGGACTAGTAAAAAATAAGGACTCCGTGTCACCTTACATAACAGTGTAGCACCAAAACAAGCCGATTAACGTGTAAATACATAGACCTACGCACACACTTACACTAATAGAGGCCGATAGGCGGCAATAATGAGAATTGTCATCGTCTGTAACAGATCAGTTTGCGTCTCAATAAAATATTTAAAAAATGCCGTCGTGCGTTGTGCAAAACTGTAAAAAGGATACTGTATAAGTATTTGTGGCAAGGTATGATTATTTAAGGGTGAAAAAGTTGTGTAACTAGTATCCCCCGTAACCGCACACATACTAGCATAACGGTACTTCACTTGCTAATATCACGGCGCGAAGTCCTTCTTTTTTTACTCGTCCGTAAGTAATATATGCAAAATATTGTTTTAATAACAGCAAAGACTAACATTTAGTAATTTCTTACTGATATTTTTTAAATATATGTAATGTGTGTTGGGATATCGTCCCTATAACAAACTAGATGAGTGTTAGCTTTATTTATACTATAAAATAACGAAATGACACATTTAAAAAGAACGAGGGTAAAAGAGGCCATAAAATGTTACTAACAGCAATATTTTACGCCAAGAACCTTTTAAATCGTAAAAATTAGCGCTATTTTGTTACGAACGGTAAGAAAAACCAACTTGCGGTAAGAGTAAGTAATGAAGTTTTTAGATTTATGCTTTTTGAAAGTGTTTCGTGCGAATTGTAAGAGTTCCAGAAACTTCTCGTATTTTAGGCCTTGCTGAGTTATTTGCGGTCGCCTTTAACTCGAACATTATCTGAGTAATGTTGGCAAATAAAATAAACTAAATTACAGTTTTTAGATGTTAGTTGTAATATATTTTAATTTTAGTATAGTTTCTTTTATTTTATAAAATATTTACCTAACACAAAATTTGATAAACAAAATTTTATGACGATACGTCACTCGAACGGTTAGCTCAGTTGGATAGAGCACCGGCACGGAACGCCGGAGGTCGTGGGTTCGAGTCCCACATTGTTCATAAAATTTTGTATTTCAAATTTTATTTGTCTATTAATCCTAGAAGTGAGGGTTATCACTTTAAAAACATAAGAAATTGTTAATATTTAATATTTACAAGAGCGACATCTCAAGTCAATTTTCATTTATATGCAAATATTGGGTTTGAGCAGTTTATCAACTGTAAAGTAGATCCTGTAAATGAAGCCACCACCTGAGAGTTGAACAAAGTATACAATGTTTTATGATGATACGTCACTCGAGAACAAGATATGATTCGGTCAAAGACGTTTTAATATTTGTGATGACAGGCACCATTTTATGGTATATAGTATATATATGTGTGTTTATATGAATAAAGATTAAAATGCACAGAAGCTCCAAAATGGAAAGGTTATAAGCAAAAATATCTCTCATAGACCAGGGTCGATAGTTTTTGAAACAAAAAAAAATTACAGTAGGATGAAACTGAAAAATGAAAAAAGGAAAAATAAATTACGTGCTATCTGAGGTCGGAAAGTGGAAAAGGGGGGGTCCCTCAGATCGCCCGTAACATATTTTTCCCTTACTTTTTGTTATATTCTCGTCCTTTTCTAATGGGTTTCATCCTACTATTATTTTGTTTCACTTTTTATCATTTTCAAAGGCTTCGGCACTGGTCTATCAATGGTAAACATCTTGTCGTGAGCTACGCTAAAATAAAACATTAAAACGCTCTTCAACTATAACACTGCAATAATTCTTTTGTAAATCGTCGACATTGTGGCTCCTCTTCTTATACATTATTACAATATGTATTATATTTCAGCTGTTATATTTATCTTCATGACCACTGTCACACTTAGGGGCTACGGATCTTAAGTGATCAGGCTGTACGATCTTACTGTTTCTATAGTCCTCTCTATCATTTGTTGTCCACCCAAATATTGAATACTATATAAGCGACGACTAGAATGAGTAATAAATGTTTGGGGCTCCTACCGCCTAGAAACCAGAGTTCTGGTATAGTACAGATAGTACAGCTATGTCGAATAATGAAGTTTCAGGTATTGTCATCAGACTGACCTGCCTACTGGGCTATCAGACCATAAATGGATACCTGATCTACTCGACTTTTACATTGCCAAAGGCGTAAGTCACTTGAACATTGGTGTAGGGTCTAAAAAAAAATCTTGTAATGATATGGATTAGGCCAGCTCGTACATTACTCACCTGATTAAAACGACGGCCTGGCTGTGTTTGGGTCTGTTTAGCCAGGCTGCCTACCTGGCTCAGGTAAATCTCTCACTACGTCAGTGGACATAGGATTAAAACTTGAGAAAAATCGTTCCCTCGGGACAAAGTGGCATTATTACTATCTCCCCGCCAACAAGACGGGATTTAATCGCACTGAAAGAGAACTGAAAATAATGCTCAAGAAGTCTTCTTATCCAAGACAACACTACGTTAAAACTATTACCACCACTGGACTGAACAACAACTCTCTATGGAAAGCCTCTAGAAGAGTTGATAATTCATAAAACTATTGCCCACAGAGCAAAGAAATATCTGAATGGTTTGCTGCTAATCTAGTTTAAGTATTTTGAACTAGCGTTGCTAAACATGGATGGATCAGATGAATGAGAACAGGGAAAAATATTAAATTTATATAAAAATGTATATAAAATATAAAATTATTTAAAAAAACCAACGTGATTCAGACTAGTTGTACGTCTGATTAACTCTTTGCACTCCTAAAAGTGCCCAGTCTGCCATCTGATCACCCCTAAGCGGCTCAAAGTTTTGTCATACAACAATTATATTCCTAGCCTGCCTGTTCAATGCAATCTTCAGAACATATAGCTTCACCGTACTAAACGCACATCGGGAAATAATATTTCTAATTTGCTTCAAATCCCAAATGGGTGTTTGTACCTAACCATCATTCCATCACTCCAAGATTGAACAAGTTCACCGAGTGCACGACGTAATACAACAGTGTTTTTAACTTAACACTGACCGGTAGCCTTCTTGGCGGTACAGCAAGCTATACCGTACCTACAGTTTGTATCGCGTCTGGCACAAGACGCGATAAAACATATATTACCCCAGTCTAACTTCAACAACCTGGTATCATACTATATCAGATTAGTTATTACGAAGCTAGATCTGATCAGGTCTTTGAAACATCTGGAGTAAAACATGATTCAGTGATTGGCCGAAATGAATAATAAAATATTTTATTAAATAGTCCAACTTCGGTCGCTTCAACCCCAATGTGCTGTCTTAAAATAACCTTTACCACATTTTCTTGCATCAGGCTGTAAAAGCATATAGTAGTGGTTTACTTATTTAGCCCAACAAAAGACTGACTAACTCGACTAAACCAATTAGTAACAAGTTTATGTTTGTTCCTTGTGTTCGCTAATGTCCTGTAATCAACCAAGTCAACTGAATGATAACACGAATACAAATAGGTTGGTAGGCACACCTCAACCACACATTCCGTTGGATTATGAAGTGGTGAATTAAAGCAAGTGCCCAAAAATGTAATCACATAACCATCAGCATACGAAGAGCAATCTGTCCCTCAGTCCAACTTCGAAATGATATCTCTCAACACTGTGAGTGTAGCAAGTACTTAGGGTTCCACCTGGATCGTTGCCCCACATTCAAAAGACTATAGTGACTATTGGATGGAATTCATGAAAGGATGAAACTCAATTCTCTTTAATAAAAATAAATTTCTTCTTTTTAATGTAATAACTAAACGTGTGGGCCTCCAAATATCCCTCATATTTCCAGCAACATACTATGGTGTGCTAAGAGCACAAGCGCAACTTTACAGACAATTGTTGCTTGCAAATAAATGCGTCCTGGTTGGTGAGGAGATGAATCATTACTTTGATGTGCCAAGCCAACTCCAAGCCACTCACCATAATTCCTTAGCTACTAATAAATAAGCCCTGAGAATTCCAAAAAAAAAGCAAACCTCGTTAATACAGGGGTTGGTTAAAACGATGGTCTCGAAAACCTAAATCCTGTAACTAACAAATGTGGAACTGATAATAGTCGCTATTGACTTAATGGCAGTTTTAATAAAATATATTAACATACATATTTTATAAGAAAGAGCTCCGATATTTCATCTATATCCTTCAGACGAAGTCTGTAAGTATTAAAGGAATATTGTATAAAGGTTCTGTTCCTAAGCAAATAGAAATCAAATAAAAGAAATACATAGATCAGAGGAAATTCAATGATGCATACTAAGAAAGGCGATCTTGATAAAATAATATATTTCTAAAATATATTAGTTATAAAAGGTTCTTTGTTCAGGCTAAGGTTGTGCATCAAAAGTTACTGACCCTTTGCTTCTTACTTTACCTTCTGGATTCTCATTTATAATGTTTCAAAATATCATGTTTATCAAATATATTTATTGTTTTTTAAATTATATTCCTTCACTATTTACACACACTCTTACATTCTTTGAAAGCAGTTGAGGGACATCTTGTATGGCCTGTCGGAACATATTCACCGCCTGTTAGCTTATAACAGATTAATAGTGATAAATTTTCAGAAAAAAAAAACCACTAGATGCAAAGTCCCAACTGTCATCAATTCTATATATAAGGTCATCAAAACTTCATTTGTTACCTCGGCAGAATGTCCAATTAGAGGAAATACAAATGACAAAAGACAATTTGAGGAAAGCCTTTTCCCAGCAGTGGAGTCTTTCGGCTTAAGTGAGTATGACGATGAGAATTCGGAGGCTCTGTTAAGGGGTTTCAGTACCGATTTTCGGACGGAATAAAGAGCGCATTTCTTATTAGTTTAACCTTATAAAGTTATTCTCCATATAAAAGAAGCTACAAAGAGAATAAATGTTAGAGTTGTTCATAATTACTTGCAGTTTGCTATTATATCCTACGGAAAAAGTCAAAAAATCCGCTTAAAGTGTTCCTTTTAAATATTCGGAAATATTTTTTAATTTTGACAAAAAATGTGTTTTACAAAAAAAAGGTGAGCGGGTATCATAAAATTTAAAGACTATTAGTTTTTTTTTGCAAAGAACTACAGCTGTTCATTTCTTTTATAAATATATTATGGTTTAAAAAGAAACACTCTCGAAAGGTAGAAATTGCAAAAATAAAATAAAAGCCGATTACAAAGGGATTTTTGTGATGTGGAAAGATGTTGAACGTAGCCATTGTATGTTTATGTAAAGACATGATTTATCTTACAAATAAAGAAAATACCACAGTAAACTAACATAAACAACGTAATACGATTGTTTTTCGAGAATTTTCCAAACATAGATTGAAGAACTCTATTGTACTTTAATTCTATCAAATATTTTCAGAACTCATTAAAACTTTAATTTTAAGCTCAAGTTGTAACTTAATTGTATTTGTATGTTCACTTGTGATCCATGATACAGGCATGCTTAGTGTGGAAAGCGCTGCTAATTTTTATTTTTATGTATACATTTTGTCAATAAATACATTTTTTTTTAAATCAGGCAAGTGCCTATTGTCTAAGAATGAGTATACTACTGAATAAAAAATTAAATTTTACTCGTAAAATGAAACATAGATTAAATAGTAATCGTACATAAATGAATGAAAAATTGTTTAATGTATAGAAAATGTTAATAAATCCTCACCGAGCTATAGTTTACAAGCTATGTTTAAACTACATCTTAAAATTAAATTAGAAATTGTTTTACTGAAATTAAGGTCGACTGTTCGCTTACCTGATTTGGACTTGCGACATGTTTATGAATGACCGTCCTTGTTTTGATTGTACGACATACTACTACATTTCAAATTGAATTTACATTCTCATAATATATTTAATACAATTTTTTTTCCATTTCCCACCTCTACCACGTCTGAAAATTTACCATTTACGTCTTCATCGTTTTCAATCACAAGAATTATTATGACGCTGAATGCATCAATCCACATACACTGTAAATAAATGAAAGTGTTATGAAATCATTATAGTAACGATTATAAAGATATATATGTATTATATAACTATAAATATATTATAAGCTAACTTAATTAAAACAACATGAAGCAGTCATTCCGATGAGAGGATTATCTTGCCACCTTAAGTAGCGCTCGCTCTCAAGCATGACGCATGGACCAGCGATCAACTCGCTCTACGTTTTTTTTAAGGAAGCCAACGACCCACCCTACAACGCTGCCACATATAATATCAAGAAGTAAGTCACAAGATCTCAACCAAAATGACTTATCAAAGTCAACAAGAAAGAATGTGAATTTTATAATGCAATAGAGATTATGCAATGTTTATATAGGTTACATGAAAATTCACTTATTAATATTGTGTAGGCTTATGTGGCAAATATTCTCATTGAATGAAGCGTATCAGCTCGAAACAATGAAACTCACACAAGTCGGCGTAAAGTCGGTCAGTACTCTGTGAATAGCTCGATCGTATTACGTTTCAGTGAACCATCGCTTCATTGTGGGTTTCCCACCGTTTATCACAGAGAGTGTACCAACAACTCTTTGATCTGATGTCTACCACGAACTCCAAAATCCCACCACACCCCACATTTTTTTATGATATTAAGGGACGGACGTTCAGATGATGGTTTTTGATTTGAAAAACCCAAAAACTCTGAGCGGCACTACATTTGCGCTCGTCACTTTGAAACATACGATGTTAAGTCTCATTTGCCCAGTAACTACACTAGCTACGGCACCCTTCAGACCGAAACACAATAATCATTTGTAACCCATGCACAACGGGGATAACTATACAAATACTTAATTATTTAAACAACTAGTTATAAGTATCACTTTTGTAGGATTGCTTACTGTCGTAAGTAAATAAAATAAAATGCTCGCGTAATTCGTCTGGTTTTGCAAGAGAGAAAAGGTGGTAAGATTAATAGTTAGATTTGACCATCTTAACTATGTTAGCATTATATCAAATCTAATCATATATGACAGAGAAGTTAGGTATTATATGAAATTTACACTGTTAAGCAGAATCAATGTACAATAATTACTCGGTTGGCGAAGTTATATTAATTAATTAAATAGTTTCACTGTACAAACAGACACGCCGTGTATGTAATAACCAATTATTAGCAAATATTCATTAAAGATCCTTACTTAGGTCTCTTCATTGTGGTAGCAATCCTACTCATCAATGTGGAATATATAATTTTATGCTCTAATTAACAATAATCGTTTATCTTTGATACAGATCAAAGGCCCAAATTATTGATTTGATTAATTAATGATAAATGGCTGGATAGCTGATATGATTGTATTATATCTATATATATTTGGCCTTTTGGCCTTTGCCCAGCAGTGATATGTTAAATAAAATATTGTAAATTAATTTGTAATAGTTTTATATTGTTTTGGGCTTTAATAAATAAATAAATATGTCACTCCACATAGGAACCTCGGTACGGCTCTGTTTATTATTTTTGTTGTAAGACATAAGTTTTACAATAAAGCACAATTTGAACTTCATTGCACCTCAAAATAGGCCTACACATAAAGTGTTTTATGTCGAATATAGGGCGCGAATGTGTATCAAGAAAGCGCCATAATAATGTGACAAATAGATTTTTATTATTTGTTTCAATGGTGACAATTGACACACTCTGTCTGAATTTCAGCAGTATATCTATCAATGTTTATGAGACAGATACCGCTCTCTGACAGACGGACAGACAGTGCAGCCATAGTAATAGAGTTCCCCTTGATTAGGCTTCGCTAAAAATGTAAGACCAATAACTTTTTATTGAGCTACATTTTGAACAAAAAAACTACTTAAAGATATTTCGACAAGCCGCTAACAAACATACTATATTGGTAATTATACTGATTAAGTTTGTTATAATATATAGATAATTCCTTCCGAGCGCTCTTCCACTGAGCCAACCGTTTGAGTATGAACGATACGTCACTCGGTAGTTTGCGAGTTCGAGTCCCGCATCATTCATTAATTTTATCATAATAATACAATAAGTATATCCCGGTAATAATGTTTAGAAACATAACGATAACGCCAACGTAGACCGCAGTCGAGTCTCCCGTGGTAGTAGTAGTTGGTGTTGAATGAACGAACTGTTTCTTGAAAGCAAACTTCGTCCCAGCAGATTTGCCTCTGAGCAAATATGAGACGTGCAGCGCCGCAACCCACAGTGCAGCGACGCTAAATGCGACATAGCAAGCGACGAGTCGCTTCAGTATGCATGCTGTTACTTGTAATATTTATAGAAATTTGTCCTTGACATTCTGACATAATTCGGAAGTCCATTCATTGTGTGTCTTCTATCGCATTTATCAAGGGAAGAATTTCGAAGAACTGTTTAGCCTGATTCTTGCCGCCCAATTCCACATTCGCACGACACGCCACATTTTAGAATATCATCCCCACCATATGGATGTGTGGCGTTCCTCCACAGTGCAGTTTTGAAGGAATTTTCTTCCACGTACAACCAAGCTGTGCAATGAGCTACCTTCTTCGGCGTTTCTGGGATGATATGACCTTAAAAAAAAGTGCATATAACTTCCTTAAAGGCCCGTAACACTCCCTGAATCTTCTGGTGTTCCAAGACAAGTTGGGCGGCAAGCATCATTTAACATTTAATTAAAAATAATTTAGGCGCAAATATGGGAATTGGCCGTATTTTTTCGAATATTAGGTCCTTACATATGAAATTGGCGTTTTGTATGGGAGGAACAAAAAGTCGAATATTTTTAAATATAATATATTTAATTAATCAAAGTATGAACCATTGTTTTCTATGCACTTTTGCCATCTCATAGGTAGTTCATTGATCCCTTTACTAAAAAAACCAGTGGGACGGGAATCAATAAAATCTGTGAAGGCGATTTGGACTGCCCCATCAGAGTTAATTTTTTTCCCTTGCAAGAAGTTGTCCAAATTTCGAAAAACATGGTAATCTTTTGGAGCAAGGTCCGGGGAGTACGGAGGATGTCTTAGACACTCCAATTGAAGCTCTTCTAATTTGGTAGCCGTCTGTTGTGCAGTGTGTGATCTAGCGTTGTCGTGAAGTAGCAGTGGCGTGGAGCGATTGACCAGCCTAGGTTGTTTAGCCGCTAGCTTTTCCATCATGGTTTGCAATTGCTGACAATAGACATCAGCCGTAATAGTCTGACCAGATTTGAGAAAACTGCAATGAACAATACCGGCACTAGTCCACCAAACGCTTACAAGTAAATTTTTTGGGGTTAATTTTCGCTTGGGGCAGGATTTGGCTAGCTGGCCAGGATCCAACTATTGCGCTGAGTGCTTCCCATTATCGTAAAGAATCCATTTTTCATCACAGGTAATGATTCGGTTTAAAATACCTTCATTATTGTGCCGGTTCAGCAATGTAACGCAGCAGTCGACGCGCGTTTGCCGGTTTGCTTCAGTCAATTCGTGAGGTACCCACCTTTCAAGCTTTTTAATCTTCCCAATTTGCTTCAAGTGAATTAAAACAGTTTTATCACTAACACTGCAGCCTGCAGCTAACTCGGACGTGGTTTGCGATGGATCCGCTTCCACAATAGCCTTCAATACTTCATTATCAACTTGGGTCTCAGGCCGTCCACGGGGCTTGTTCTGCAGGTCGAAATTTCCAGAACGAAAACGTTGGAACCAAAAACGAACTGTGTTTTCTTTTGCAACATGACCGCCATACACATCATTCACCCTTCGAGTCGTTTCCGCAGCACTAGTGCCACGGCGGAACTCGTACTCGTAAATAATGCGATACTTTAAGTTTTCCATTTTGTAAAATGAGTGACGCAAACAGAAAAAAACAGAAGAAAAAAACAAATGAATGACGATCATCGAAGCACAAATACATGAGTAAATAGCTGTACAAATTTGAATTTGGAATTCCTTACCAAAGAGGAGAACATCGTGATTAAAGTGGCCAGTACGAAATACGCCAATTTCATATGTAAGGACCTAATATATACCATCTATAAAGCGCTAAACACCTTATCACATGGGGAAAAAAGGTAAATCCATTACTTGACTGCATTATTAAGCATAGAAATCGTTCGGAGTTTGGTTATAAACACACGAACAGAAGATATATAGATAAAGCTTTATTGCATCATACTACTTGTATTCACATTTTTTGTATTATGTAGACTTGAGAGATAAGTGCATGAAATTATTTGGGCCAAGAAAAATTTCAATAACGCCAGTAGACGGCTGCAGAGGCCTGTTTTATTAACATAAGCTGAGCGAGACTCTTTCAACGATCATAAAATCAACCTATTGACTTTACGATCATCAATTGCTTAGATTTGATGGAGTATAAGTTCTATATTGTGAACGGTAAGTTTTTGGGCTCTTTTAAAATAATGGTCTTGATGTTTAAGAACATTTATTGGGGTTTAGAGTTTTGGAAGTGTAAGAATAGAATAAAATGATAGTTTTATTACTATCGAATGTGGATTAATAAACGGGTCTAAGTGTAAAACGAATCAGTTCATAGAGAACTTTGATTTAATTTAGCCCATTTCTTTTCAATTAGTTACCTCGAAGTGAAGTGTATTAATTTTAATTTCATTAATAATTTTTGCAGATATATTGACGACATCGTCATATTGTGAAATATTTGCAAAACAAAATTATTGTACAACGTATGTCAATTGATTTATCAAGATATCTCACGGAAATATATTGATAAGAGAAATATTTCATTTATCTGTCTAATAATATATTGATGAGAGAAATATTTCATTTGTATGTCCAAGTATGTCTTTCGAAAATACCATCATCCATTTAATAGTTATAACAGAAACAAGGATCAACTCAGAGGATGAGGCAAATAGAATTCAGCTTCCAGGTTATACTCATTACTACAACTACAGACAAGAGTTCAGGGGTGGTGGTGTCTCAATTTTTGCCCATAACAGTCTCAAACATAATTTTATTGAAAAACACTCTGTTGATGAAAATCATTACCTTTGGATTTATATAAGCAAATTTTGCTTAGATGTAGGTGCAATATATAAACCCGGACGTACTAACCACACAGATTTCTTAGACTTTTACTCAACGCAGCTGGAAAAAAGGAAAAGGGCTTTAATACTTGGAGATTTTAATTATGACCTACTAAGCACAGACAAAACTGTTCAGAATTACAAACTTACAGTAAAAGGAAGTGGCTTTGAAATAATAAATAAAATTCACCAAGACTATTGTACCCGTGAAACTGACAAAACTAAAACTATTTTAGATCACGTTTGCTCAAATTTAAAACAGAATAAATTCCACTTGGCCATAATAGAATCTAGTATGTCAGACCATAAACAAATTTATTTTGAAATTCACAACTATAAACCAGAACCCTTGAAGACTCTTACATATCAAGCGATTGACTATCAAATACTCTATAAAAACATTGAAAGCTGCACCAAGGATAGTAAACAATCAGAATATTGTATTTTAGAAGAGAACATAATAAAAAGCATAAATCAGAGTAGAATAAACAAAAAAAAGATATGCAACACAGTTAAACAAGATTGGATAAATAAAAATATCATAGAGGGTATAGATAGAAGAAATGCACTATGGCTAAAATATAGAAAGAATCCTCATGATACTAAATTAGGTGAAGAGTTTATGACAGAGAAAAAAAATGTGGCGAAAATCATACAAGACCGTAAAACTAAATATTATTTTAAATCTTTTAAGCCTTCGAAAATGTGGTCCCTAATAAATACCCTATGCTGCAAAAAACCGAAGGATATTACTGCTCCAGCTAAGCTAGAAACCGAAGAAGATTCTATTTGTGATCCAGTCGAAATTTGTGAATATTTTAATTATTTCTTTTCTACTATTGGTGAGACTCTGGCTAATGCAATATCTTCTACATACCATAAGTCTAATGTGTTTATTGGTACTAAGACAGTGTCGACACAACTTTCTCAATTATCACTCACATCTACCGATGAAGTCAGCAAGATAGTAGACAATCTTAATAGTAATACAACTGCTGGCATTGATGGCATAAACACTAAAGTTATCAAATGCATCAAGACATTAATCATCTCCGATCTCACAAACTGTATAAATAAATGTCTCAAACGAGGCATTTTCCCCGACAGTTTAAAACTTGCCAAAGTTACTCCCATTTTTAAGTCAGGCAGTAAAAGTGATCCACGCAACTACCGCCCGATATCTGTTCTCCCTATTATCTCAAAAAATTTGAAAAAATTATATATAATCGCTTAGAAATATACCTAAACTCTAACAATATTATATCACACAATCAATATGGCTTTCGGAAAAAATCAAATACACAATCAGCTACAATAGACCTTTTAACAAAACTAAAAGTAAATATAGACCAAAAGAAAATAGCTCTAGGGATATTTATAGACCTAAAAAAGGCGTTCGACACTGTAAGTCATGAAATACTCTTGGAAAAACTAGCAAATCTAGGAATAACGGGCTATGCACATAGCATGTTTAGATTCTATTTGTCAAACCGTAGTCAGAAAGTGAAAATCGGAGAATATAAGAGTAAGCCGAAACCTGTTAATTTTGGCGTTCCTCAAGGATCAATATTAGGTCCAATGCTATTTCTGATCTATATTAATAGCATAAATGAAATAGGTTTAACAGGAAACATAACTTTATACGCTGACGATACATGTTTATTTTACTATGGCAGCTCAATACACACAATTATTACAGATGCACAAAATGATTTGATTTTACTCAATAAATGGTTTCAATATAATTTACTTACTATAAATACCTTAAAAACAAACTACATTATATTTAAATCCAAAAATAAAAAATCCCTAACTATCAACCTCTTAAGATAAATAATGTAGAAATAAAAAGGAGTGATAAGGAAAAATATCTAGGACTCATTTTTGCACACTTGATTGTAACCTTACTTGGAAACCACATATTGACAAAGTCAGAAACAAGCTTGCCTCTCTCACTGGACTATTACGGAGTATAAGACGATGTTTTCCACAAAAAGTGCGTTACGTTATCTATAACACACTTGTTAAGCCCCACATTGATTATATGGTAGAATTCTGGGGCTCGTCTTCTAAAACCAATATAAATATAGTGCAAAGAGCCCAAAATAAATTGATAAAGGTACTATTTAATTATAATTATTTAACGCCAACTGAAAAAATTTACAAAAAAATAAAATTACTAAATGTTACTCAAACATATATTTATAATACTTGTTTATTAGTAAGAAAAATTTTAACGAAAAATATACATACACAAATAAGTTTCACTTAAAAAGTACAAGTTCAAAAATTTATTTTAAGAAATGCAAATAATTTAATATGTCGAGCACCAAGAACTAATTACGGTAAGAAAAATATTATGTACGAAGGCGTACAATTATATAATAAGCTCCCCAGTGACATAAAAAATACACAATCTTTACAAACCTATAAAAAACTCCTGAAACATTACATATTGAACAATTATCAAAATAATAAATAATAATCCTATATTCCACTATATTAGATGTAAAACTACATATATTATTAATTAATATGTGTACAATACTATAATACTAATAACAACATTATAATTTAATACTAATAACATACGCAACTATTAAAATAAATGCAAAACTTACCGAAATATACATATATATTAACTATACATATCTACTTTAAATGCTTTAATTAACATAAAATACATACACGTAATAAGTGTCATTCAAAAAAAATGTATATAAAAAAAATTATATCAAACTATACTTACCCCGACGTGCCATGCCGTATCTAGTAGCTCTTAATGCATGTGTTGATCATAATGTTTACGCGGTTTTTTCATTTCTACCCACTTTGTTTTGTATAGACTCGCAGTACTACGAATAAGATACCTAATGTTTATATTGTTTTCTCATGTAAGTGAATATGTTCTGTTCTTAATGAGAATAAAGTTCTTTAACCATAAGTAAAAAGCTGATTGTCTATCAATCTGACAAGGTAAATCGAATTCGTGGCAAATCATACCAGACAGCTATTCATATTTTTGTTTGTTTTTGGTTTCTTATTTAAAATTTTATATTGATTAGATACATATTTATCTCGGACCGAATCGCGTATTAAAACTAGTTTTATATTTTATCAAGGTAACATAATCATTTTAGTGTTTTTGACACAAATAAAACTATGCAGACTGCGGGTCATAAAACCTTCGCTTAGTCTCATTCTTATTCTCCGCAATAAAATAAAACAGTCAAGACCAGAGATTTCCTTGTCTTTCATGCGACTTAAAGTTCAGTTATTTTTTTAAAATAATGTTTTCTATGTAGAATTCCTAGTGCATCGGCCAACTTTCTGATTGACCATGAATTAATGAAACTTAAATTTTAAAAATCTTGCAGATATAATGTTAATTAACAATTACGCAAAGTTAGTACTCTTTATTATTCGACTTTTCAAAATACCCATGAGAGAATGGAACCATGCTTTATGCAAGTTCCATTCTTTAAAACCAACATAGAAAACACATTAACCACTCATGACCCAACAGGTTAGTAATCACTACTACATACACAACCACGACTTCCTTCTGCGCTTGATCATTATTTTTTTCTTTCACTATTTGGTAACAAAAATAATACATTATGTAGCTAAGGCAGGACGATAGGGAGACTTTCCTCAATCACGTTTGTCCTCAGAGAATTTGAAGTGTCGTTATTGTGATGCAGCATGATTCCCCGGAGTTTAGGTTTCATTTTTATATAAGAGGGGGCAAACGGGTAAGAGGCTCACGGGATGAGGAGAGGTGAGGCAACCGCCCATGGACATCCGCAACAATAGGTGTCAAGAGATGCGTTGCCAGCCCTTAAGGTAGAATGCTCTTTTCTTGAAAGTCCCTCAGTCGAATCGGTTCGGTAAAACCGCAGCCGGTTATTGATTCCACAAAGTGGTCGTCAGATAGACGTCAACGTGATGTGGGTTTTTTTTATGGAAGAGGAGGTCAAAGAGCATACGCGTCACCTGATGATAAGTGATCACCACAAACCATACTGTTTTGTAACAGAGGAGAGGAAGCGTCGAATAAACCTACATAATATTATGAATTTGAAAACCGAAAATGCATTGGTACGGTGGCGTGTGACTGGCGAGGGGGGCTCTGTGGTGAGAGTTGGCAGTTCAACATATGTTGGTCTTCTCTTCCGCACAGTTTGCAAGTCTTTTAGTTATGCCACTATACTATATATTACATCATTTCGCATTAACTGACCTAAATTTCTCCAGTACTGACACTGAGAAAACTTGATTGACCCATTCTGATTTTACTATCTGGATCATATCGATACATCCACATATTGCCAATGATATTATAGCACTTTTAAATATCACTGTATATTGCCATATTAAGAAATATAATGATGACGTGTAGTTGATAAAACGGATATTTTGTTCTCTCCAAGATAGTATATATACTATATGAATTGATGTTAATTATCATTCAAATAACAATATTGATCTACCTACAGGACGTGTACTCCTTATATTTCATGATTTTCATTGATATTTAATATACAAGTAAACAAAATTAAACCCAGCTAAATCTAAATCCATTTTAACTATAGTACAAATTCAAGCCAATAATTCGTACACCTAATTGGAATTTCGTCGTGTTTGTGAATGTCCTTTCGTTGAGTTGATTGTATGTCATAGCACGCTGGATTAATTGAATGTACATAACAAATATATGATATAACAACTTATAGTATTTGTGTTTTTAATTTATTTGTAGTACAGAAGAGCTTAATTTTTTATTTAAAGTTATTTGTAACCACGGACGAGAAAAAAATAAGGACTCCGTGTCACCGACATATCAGTGACGCATCAAATTAACGTGTAAACATATAATTTCACGCACACACTTACACTACTATAAGCCATCGTCTGTGATGGACAGTGATATCCAGTGTGGCTGGTAAATAAACAGGGACTTTACCCGAAAAATTGGACAATCTATGTAATGGATACAAAAATTAACTTATACTATGCCAGCGATATTTATTTTTAATTTAAAAAACAATCTGACTAACAGAAATTAGAAAATCTGAGTTAAAAGTAATGTGGTTATATAGACTAGTACTATGACTAATAATGGGACATAATTTGTGTTATCTGGTATCCCCCGTAACTACACACGCACTAGTTTAAAGGTGCTTCACTTGTTAATATCACGGCGCGGATTCCTCTTTTTTTTACTCGTCCGTGTTTGTAACCTACATATTGATTTTAATAAATTCTTTTTATTAAAAATATTTTGCTTCATCTACATGTATTTTGGGTGATCCACCCATTCTATTTTAATTCAATGATAAAATACATTATTATTCGTTACATAATATTGATATATAATACTTGCTATAATAATATTATTCAATATAGTAACATTAAAAATTTAATGGTCATCAATTTGTTCAACTCTTTGTGTGTCATGATTATCTTGTTTTAAAATACTGATAAATTTTACCTCTAAGACTTACCTTTAAGAATGTTAGTAAAATATTCGGTTGAAAAATAACCAACTTGTAGTGCACGGGCGGTAATGTCTCCTGAAATAAAACTATTTTGAATATTAAACTACTAGCTAACACATACATCATAGTAACACAGACACACACACACATTATCATTGAAACTTATGTCGTATTAAATATAACACAACATAATCCAAAAAAATATTAACAGTTGGATTTACTAGATTACATTAATTCAACATTCGTGCCAGCCAAAAAGATTTTACAATAAGTAAAAGTAATTATGTTATTATTTGATACATTATTCGTATTTATAAGTATTTTGTTTTTCATAATCTTATGTGTATTTACTTTGAGTCAAGGTGACTTAGGATAATAAAAAACAAATTCAAATATTTTAATTCAAAATAGTATGTGATATTATTTATTTTAAGTCAAAAACTACCACCCATTCTAAAAAGTATGTAATATCCAGAGCAAGCCTGTCATTAATCTGGCATAGCGAGATCCCGGTTTTTCACTATTTTGGTTTATCACAGTTTTGCCAAATTAAACAGTTAAAGTAATATCTGACAGTTCATTATTCATTCATTTTTGCCTTTCTTTCGGCACTTTTCATTCAAAATGAAACGTCTGAACACAAAATGAATCAAAAGTGCCGAATGAATTTATTTCTTAACCGATCCAACAATGTTGAATATAGGCATTGGGCGTCATTCACTTTCACTTCGAATGGACAAACAGTCTGAAGCCAAAAGAGAACATTCATTCGCATTCAGCCATTTTGTTTAGAGTCCTGTAGTGGACCAGCCTAGTGAAATTCTATTAGAAAAAAACGACTCACTCGATTGTATGAAACGTGTAGTACAGATAACGGCTATAATCTTGAAGAAAACGGAGATAGCCAAAATCCACTAAGTTTTAAGCAACTGTTCGTCTTCAAACTTAGCTGGATTATACTTCGTCGCCAATCGGAATACTGTAATTACTACTATATCAAACTTATGTCACATGATAATACGATGCGTCAGAAGTACCTTCAAAAAAAGCGCGTATACCTTCCTTTAAGGCGACACTAAATGCCAGCGACCTTGAGCGATATGAGTTCAGGGCTGCCGGCCCGCTATCTAAGTAACAAAGCCAATATTTTCAAAATTCTTGGGTGGAAAACAGTTTATATGTTTACAATCCTCGTTATTCACTACTAATCTGAATAAATGCACCTGATTTCTGAGATTTTCTGAGAGAAGTACCAAAAAATGCGTCACGCCATGCCAAAAATCTTGTTTAACTTCAAAGAAAAGTGGTAGTTCAAAAAGGCTCGGCAGTGTTAACTATAACCAAGAGCAAGCATTAGCAACCTACAAATAAGACTTAAGGATATTTGTAACAGGATTAAGTAGTGTTCATAGCTCGAAATGCTATACTTTACCCCAAAACTTGTCTAAAAACACCATTTTTGCGTGTTTTCTGCTTACTCTTCGCCTTAAGGCTGGCAACGCTCCTGTGATTCCTCTGGTGTTGCAAGAAAAGGTTGGCGACGGTGATCACTTATAACCAGGTGACACGCACGCTCGTTTGTCTACCTTTTCCATAAAAAAATACTGCACGTTTCTTACTTAACTAAATTTCAACTTATACTAAGGCAGTCCCGCCACATATTACGTAGTATTTACATCCTCTTTGTAGCAGACAAACGTCAGCGTTTAGTCAGTTTTAGTCGACAACACATTGAAATAAAATAGCTGATGAATGTAATTATCTCTATCATTTTTTAAATGCCGTGTGCACATGGAATGAAAAAAATATTCGCTTGAGTGAATAATCCTTCGAGTGAATCGTCTGATTTCACCTTTACTTAAGAAGTATTATAATAGTTAAGAGAATACTTTATTAAAAAATAATGTCTTATTTTATTTAATACAATAATACGCACTCCAGATTTACTTATTGTTATGATATACGAAAGGGTAAGAAATTTAAAAAAAAATATTCCGATTTAGTTTGAATTTTTGTTGGTGTCCTTTTTTGTTCATTTTTGATGAATTCGTTGCTGTTAATACAAATCAATTTACGATCATAGATCATAGATTATTATTTTGCATTATAAAGCGTTTGCCACCACCTGCCGGTGAATACCGGTTGCCGAAATTATACATCTAGATTACTATACAGTGATTTTCATCATAGTATAGTATGGTATACTTTATATATTTGTATGACCATTGGGAGGCTCATCTGCATAGGATGCTTGTTAGATTATGGGTACCACAAGGGCGCCTATTTCTGCTGTGAAGCCGTAAAGTGTAAGCTTTTTTGTGTTTCGGTCTGAAGGGCGTCGTAGCTAGTGAAATTACAGGGCAAACGAGACTTAACAACTTATGTCTCAAAGAGACGAGCGCAATTGTAGTGCCGATCATAATTTTTGAATTTTTCTAGAATCATGAGCGGCACTGCATTGTAATGGGGAGGGCGTATCAATTACTATCAGCGAAACGTCCTGCTCGCCTCGTCTTTTATTATCATAAAAAATAACATTATTACAAAAGCTCATAAATTTAGTATTATTCCCCGCATACGTTACCGTATTCAGTTTCATAAATCTCCATTTAGAATCATTTCAAACGTGAACTGGCTCGTTAGTCATAAATATCCTCACTCTGTTCGTTATGTCGCATTCAACTTATGAATATTGTGATGATAAAAATAAAAGCCAATGATGTTCAGGTTTTGTTATAATAATTGTCATATATTTTTTCAAAGCAAAGAAAATCACTTTCCTCAATCAACTCATTGGATTGACACTTCAAAATGTAAAACGTTATATGTTTTACTATCTACCAACCCTGAGGAAAATGTTCAGCTATAAGAACAGGCAAGAAACTTGCCCCTCGTATAAATAAAATTGGAAATGTTGCTTACACCTTCATAATCTACAACAATTTTTTTTTACAAGGGGGTTGCTTTAAGGGGGTTCAACAAAAATACTTAAACGTCTTGAGTAAGTCTTAAGTTCAATAAAACATGTATATTATTGAACAAAACCAAAAGATGAGTCAAAATATTTTCTATCCTACTATTATAATAATATAAAAAATTTAACAATTGATTCATAAGAAAATGCAAATATCTTAAAGGATTTGTACAAAGACGGTACTCAGGTAGCTTATCACTTGTATTAAAGCCAACGATATTTTAATCACGTCTTCGTCCCAATTCTGAAGTTAATGTAGATAAGGTCAGAGGCGGAAATTAGCATCCAAATAATAAGAAGTATTTTGTTTCTCCATCCGTTGATATTATAAACTAAAGAATTATATACATCAATAGATCAAATATTATATATTATTACATTAAAAGTTAACAATAACTTATTCATAGCTTTAATGTGCTACGCTAGTGCTACGTATATTTACTGTTCTACCTATAATAATACTAGCTGACCCGACAGATGTTTATGTTTTATGAATTTGCCAATAATATTTCAAAACATCAAGAATTATTTCGTAAAAAATGCTCCCTGTTGTTATATTGAAATTCTTTCACAGCGGAACTGTCAAAACAGTGCGTCACTAAATTCTCTCATAGAAAATATGTCTATACAAAACAAATATTGAAAATTTATACCAGCGGCCGAATTCCACCATCAAACATAATGTTGAAATACTAAATACCATTAGCATCACGTTATCGTCTAGCATATAACCGCGCGGTTTTCGAGAAATTTCTCGCCTTGCACAGCCACTTTGTGGAATACATTGCGGGCTGCTGTTCTCCCAAACTAATACGACTTAGAGACCTTCATGAAAAGCGCATGCTTTCTACTCTCTATTAGAAGAGCTAATTGGCCTCTTTCTCCCCTTATTATCGCTATAGAAGGAATATTCCATTAAAACTCTAATTTTGAGCGTTTGTAACTTAGTGCTATTATTAATCCCTTAAAAAGTATTTTATCATAAATATTTCTTTAAAATTAAAAAAACTTGATAACTTAAGAAAGTTAAAAAAAAATCATTCATCCTTTTAACCTAACATCTGGTAAATAAGGCATAAATGGTTGCCAACAGTAATATTTTACGTCAAGATCCTTTTAAATCGTAAACATCGCTATTTTGTTGCCAACTGTAAGAAAAACCAAGTTGCGGTGAGACTAAGTAATGAAGTTTTGAGATTTATGTTTGTAGGGAGTGCCTCTTTCAATTACAAGACGTTCTAGATATTTCTCGTTTTAGGCCTTACTAGAATGAATTGTTCGCCTTTGAGTTGAAAATACAGAGTTGTCTAAATAAATATAATATCTATTTATATATAAATGAATTGCTGTTCATTAGTCTCGCTAAAACTCGAGAACGGCTGGACCGATATGGCTAATTTTCGTCTTGAATTATTTCTGGAAATCCAGGGAAGATTTAAAAGGTGAATAAATATGAAAATGCTCAGAATGAAATAGAAACAACAATTTTGTTTTTTCTTTGATGTGTCCCCCATCGTTCATAAATCTAATTGAAAGAATAGTTTAAAATGAATAACTAATTAGAATCTTTATAATATCATTGTAACTTTCTCAGGAGGTAAAAAATAAACTTAATTTTAGCTAACTATAGTTGGTAGATTAACAATAGTTGTTAACTATCTATCAGATTATTTTTATGTAGACTGATAAGTCATAAGTTTGAGAGTGACAATTAAGTATATAGGCTTAGAATTCAACAGCACCTGCCGGTGAACACCGGTTCCATACAATGAGGTTTAATTCACCCATCATTGACGATGCAATTATTCTTATTTCCAATATTTGTTTTGTGTGGACATATTTTCTATTATTCACAAATTCATAAAACAACATTATTTTGTTTATACATTTTGCATTGGCGTATGGTCTGTCCCAATTGGTTGAGTCGCCAACGCGGCTCCCGGATGTGGATAGCCACATGCCGTCCTTATTAGATCTTCTGCTGACTACACATCCCGATAGTTATCAGGTCTTTGTCGACGCCCCTCTCGGGACGTCCGACCATTGCCTGGTCAGGAGTATAGTGCCTATCGGATGCCAACGTCGCAGACCACCAGCGACCCACCGCGTTTGGCACTACAAGTCAGCAGATTGGGATAGGATGCGTTCCTTTTTTGCATCCTACCCTTGGGGCAAGGTTTGTTTCCCCGATGTGATACTGCAGGGCATGGATATTTTTATACCAAGCTCTGTAGTTCCGATCGGTGGCAGATCACAGCCCTGGTTCGATGCGTCTGTTAAAGCAGCATCTGACTGCAAAAAACAGGCGTATCGAACTTGGGTTGCGGCGCTGGGCACAAAGGATCCGAACTGCAAAGTTCTTAAGAGGAAATATAACCGTGCCTCCAGATTTTTTAAGCGGCAAAACGCCCGTGCGAAGTCTAAGCACTTCGTCAAAATCGGCGAGCAGCTATCCAGTTACCCGACCGGAACACGCAAGTTCTGGTCGTTGTCGAAAGCTGCTCTTGGTAACTTCAACCAGCCGTCCATGCCGCCGTTGCACATGAGGAATGACACCCTGGCCCATACGGCAAAAGAGAAAGCCGAGCTCCTGTGTGCTTTTTTCGCCTCCAACTCGACTCTTGACGACAACGGAAAAACACCGCCGACCATCCCGCGGTGTCAGAGCTCTATGCCTGAAGTACAGTTCAGACAGAAAACTGTTAGGCGAGCTCTGTTTTCGTTGGACGTCAGGAAGTCGAGCGGGCCGGATGGCATTTCTCCAATCGTGCTTAGAACGTGTGCCTCTGAGTTGACGCCGGTGCTAACGCGCTTATTCCGGCACTCTTATTCCAAAGGCGTAGACCCTGCCTCATGGAAGCCAGCCCTTGTCCATCCAATCCAAAAAAAAAGGAGACAGTTGGGGTCCGGCGAACTACAGGCCTATTGCTATTACCAAATTTTTTTTTATGGAATAGGAGGACAAACGAGCGTACGGGTCACCTGGTGTTAAGTGATCACCGCCGCCCACATCCTCTTGTAACACCAGAGGAGTCACAAGAGCGTTGCCGGACTTTAAGGAAGGTGTACGCGCTTTTTTTGAAGGTACTCATGTCGTATCGTCCCGGAAACACCGCACAAGGAAGCTCATTCCACAGCTTTGTAGTACGAGGGAGAAAGCTTCTTGAAAACCGCACTGTGGAGGACCGCCACACATCTGGATGGTGGGGATGATATCCTAACTTGTGGCGTGTCGTGCGAAGGTGAAATTCGGCGGCAGAAATCAGGTTAAACAGCTCTTCGGAACAATCAACACCAATCAACCTTATGCTCTCCAAACTCATGGAGAGCATAATTAGCCGCCAGCTTTTAGTATACCTAGAGGGTCACCAGTTGATCAACGACCGACAGTACGGCTTTCGCCATGGACGGTCGGCAGGTGATCTTCTGGTACACCTAACACATAGATGGGCGGCGGCTATTGAAAGCAAGGGGGAAGGCCTGGCAGTTAGCCTGGATATAGCGAAGGCCTTTGATCGTGTATCGCACAAGGCACTCCTCTCAAAACTTCCATCATTTGGGCTTCCCGGGAGCTTGTGAAAGTGGAGCTTCCTCACTGGGCGTAGCATACAGGTCGTTGTCGACGGGTATTGCTCGAACCCGAAGCCCGTGAATGCTTGGGGCACAAGGCTGTGTGCTATCTCCTACGCTGTTTCTTGTGCATATCAATGATATGTTGGACACCTCCAACATGCATATGCATGCTATGCAGATGACAGCACTGGTGATGCCGTATACACGGGTCATGCAGTTCTCTCTCGGGAAATCGTCGACCAGTGCCGGGAGAAACTTGTGTCTTCTATCGAGTCCTCTCTCGAGAAGGTCGCGGAATGGGGACAATTTAACCTTGTCCAATTTAAACCCCAGAAGACTCAAGTTTGCGCGTTTACCACTAAAAAAACCCCATATGTTGTATCACCGCTCTTCGAGAACACTTCTCTTAAAGCCACGCCTAGTATTGGAATACTGGGTCTCGAAATCTCGAGCGATTGCCAATTCCGTGGCTATTTGGAGGGCAAAGCCAAATTGGCTTCGAAGAAGCTGGGCGTCATCAATAGAGCACGGCAATACTTCAAGCCGGCCCACATTCTAGCGCTCTACAAAGTGCTGATCCGGCCACACATGGAGTATTGCTGTCATCTCTGGTCTGGTGCACCTCAGTATCTGCTCGATCCATTTGACCGCGTGCAACGTAGAGCAGCTCGAATTGTCGGCGACTCAGTGCTGTGTGAACGGCTGGATCACTTGGCGTTGCGTAGAGACGTCGCTTCATTGTGTGTCTTCTACCACATTTATCACGGGGAGTGTTCCGAAGAGCTGTTTAACCTGATTTCTGCCGCCGAATTTCACCTTCGCACGACACGCCACAAGTTAGGATATCATCCCCACCATCTAGATGTGTGGCGGTCCTCCACAGTGCGGTTTTCAAGAAGCTTTCTCCCTCGTACTACAAAGCTGTGGAATGAGCTTCCTTGTGCGGTGTTTCCGGGACGATACGACATGAGTACCTTCAAAAAAAGCGCGTACACCTTCCTTAAAGGCCGGCAACGCTCTTGTGACTCCTCTGGTGTTGCAAGAGAATGTGGGCGGCGGTGATCACTTAACACCAGGTGACCCGTACGCTCGTTTGTCCTCCTATTCCATAAAAAAAAAATTAACTGTCCTATTTACTTTAGATGGTTAGGAGTTGCCAGTATATCGTTATTCAAACATATATTTTCTCAGATATCAAGTTATTGAAGCTTATAGTAGGAGGCTTCTTTCCACCGGATGCCGGCAGATTATAGGTACCACAACGGCATCTATTTCTGCCGTGAAGCAGTAACGTAGCTAGTGAAACTACTCTGCAAATTAGACTTGACATCTTATGTCTCAAGGTGACTCAAATTTTTTGGGTGTTCTAATAATCTTGAGCGGAATTGCATTGTAATGAGCAGGGCGTATCAATTACCAGCAGCTGAACGTCCTGTTCGTCTGGTCTCTTATTTTCATAAAAAAAAAGATTTTTAGTTTTTTAAAAAAAAAAAGATTTTTTGTTTTAAAAGCAAAGGAAATATTCTTTTCAATAGTTTATAACAGAATTTAGTTATTGGTCATGCATTTGACATTCTTACTCAAGTTTAAATTGTTTAAAAGAGAGTTAAGGAATTGAATCTAATTATTAATTATTAATTTTAATACGTGTACTATCCTACTTTTCTAAAGATTTTTGCACTTCTTCTCAGTATAAACTTACACTATCCCAAAACATACTCAAAAAGGGATTTGAGGTTTCGCATCATTGATACGAGCATTATAAATATGACGTCAGCCTTCTTCGGTTGGTTCGAGTCCCGCATCGTTCGTAAATTTTGTTTTCAAATTTAATTTGTGTAATTAATCCCAGAAGCGAGGGCTATCACTTTAAAACAATAACAAATTGTTTAGATTAGAAAGAGCGATAAGTCAATTTCGTAATATGCAAATATTAGGGTTGAGCAGGTTAACAACTATAAAGTATATCCTGTAGATGAAGCCACAACCTGAGAGTTGAGCAAGATTTATGAACGTGATGTAACTCAATGGAATTGCGCTCGCACGGAACGCGAGAGGTCGCGGGTTCGAGGCATCGTTCATCAATTACTATTAAACATTTATGATCTTAGCAGTAAGTTAATTTTTTTTTAAAAAGTATTAAAATATACCAAGTATCACTTTAACTCTCAACTCAATATGTGTTAGCTATTATAAAATATTTAAATTAGATCATAATATTATTGATATTTTTACGTCTGTAAAACTAGAAAGGTCAAGTCAGCAGAATCACTTGTAATATATCTCAAAATTTAGTGCTCATTTAGTGCTGATAACAGATATTTGGTGCTGTGATAGGGGGGCTAAAAATGAGAACACTGCTAACTTTTCATTAAGCTAGCAGTGTATCATTCGTGACCGCGTTATGATATAGTTGGAGCGAGAGTCACATCAGCTAATAATTTAGTGTTCAATTAGTGCTGCCTGTACAAGCAAACAGATTTTTCAAAAAAAAAATCAGTGTTTAAGTATACTTAATTTATCTATAGATAACTGAGATTTTATTATAGAAAAGAGTTACTAATTAGTGCTCAATTAATGCTACCGGTAAACCCAGATTTTTTTTAGAAAAATCATTTTTCAACTGCCCGCTAAAAAATCGAAGGTTTTCAATAATCGAAAAGTTATGGTTATTATTCTTTATTGCAAATATCGAGTTTTCATCATATCTCAACGTTATAAGGTAACAGAAAACTACCCTGACTCCCCTCGCGGTGTAGCCGCTGTGTGTGTGTGTGTGTGTGTGTGTGTGTGTGTGTGTGTTAAAAAAAAAGAGGAGTTGCACTCGGGGACTGCCGCGGTAAAGCTATTGCATAGCATTTTTTATCAACTTATGCAATTATAATTATTTATTTATTTTATTTATGCAGTATCTTTTTCCTTTGTTTTTTTTTATTTGATATTAATTCAAGTTACACTTTTTGAGCGTGGTGACCGATAAGAAAACAATTTTTTTTCTTTTATTAAATAAATGAGAAGTTAATATTGTTCAAAATATTTTTATTATCTTACAATACATGTAGTTTATTCAAGAATATTTATCATTTAAACTATAGGTTTATGGTAACTGAAATAAGAAACATTAGTTTCAGACTTGATATCTAAATATCTGGAAAATACCGCGTCAATGTTGTTGACGCGGTATTTTCTAGATGTTGTTGTGGATCTATTGCAAATTCAATATTTTCGTAAGAAAAGTTGTCAACCGCTCTGATTTTTATTCAGCGAAGTTGATGTTGAAATCGCCAGCCAAAATTAGTGGAAATTTAGAACCATTTGCACCAAGTATTTTCGACCCTTCTTCTTTTTTTTGATACACTAAGTGATACAAAATAGTGTAAAGAAACTGGTAAATTTATTTATCGTAGTTATATATTTTAACACAAGATGGCACTCGTTTCCCATTGAATGAACCACAACTGTCGACTGACACATTTTCATATTATTAATATTTCAAAAACAAGAATGAAAATAAAAAAGTAATAATATTGAGGTTATTTTTGATAAAAATAATTTTAAAAAAAGCAAACGGGTAGTGAGTAAAATTTAACTTGCAATATTTGATTACAGACAGACAACGGGACAGGTGAAACTAAATAAAAATGCTTATCATAATAATAAAAATTAAAAAAAGTGATAAAAAAAATAAAGAAATAAAAAAAAATCAAGACGTACCCGGCATTAAGCATTTTTGGGCACTGGCACTTAAATGGAAATGGGCTGGACATATTGCACGGTATACCGACAGGAGGTGGACTAGAGAAATTACACGTTGGAAGGGGCCAACATCAGGAAAACGAAATGTAGGAAGACCAATAAAACGGTGGGCTGATGACATAGCACAATCAGCAGGAAAAGATTGGATGCAGAAAGCACTTGACAGAAAGTTGTGGATGAAGTTGGAGGAGGTCTTTACCCAATCTGGGATCCATATCTAAAAATTTAACTAAATAACAATTATACTAAAAAACCTAGATTAAGCAAATAATACTAACAAAAAAAAAACTAACAATATTGTATATGTACACTTTTTTAGAGATATGGAATAAATGGCTTTATTATTATTATTATTATTATTTAAGTTGATAAAACATGCTATGCAATAGCTTTACCGCGGCAGTCCCCGAGTGCAACTCCTCTTTTTTTTTAACACACACACACACACACACACAGCGGCTACATCCCGAGGGGAGTCAGGGTAGTTTTCTGTTACCTTATAACGTTGAGATATGATGAAAACTCGATATTTGCAATACAGAATAATAACCATAACTTTTCGATTATTGAAAACCTTCGATTTTTTAGCGGGCAGTTGAAAAATGATTTTTCTAAAAAAAATTCTGGGTTTACCTGTAGCATTAATTGAGCACTAATTAGTAAATCTTTTCAATTTCACCAACACCGATTTAAAAGTCATGTTTCAGCTCTATGATTGCTCGTATCGTTAACTCAGCAGCTATCTATATTTAAAAACTGAAATTTTTTTTTTTTGAATATTAATAAATTATTATTTCATAACGCGGTCACGAATGATACACTGCTAGCTTAATAAAAATTTAGCAGTGTTCTCATTTTTAGTCCCCCTATCCCAGCACCAAATATCTGTTATCAGCACTAAATGAGCACTAAATTTTGAGATATAAAACGAGTGATTCTGCCGACTTGACCTTTTTAGTCACGAATGGTACACTGCTAGCTTAATGAAAAGTTAGCAGTGTTCTCATATTTAGCCCCCCTATCACAGCACCAAATATCTGTTATCAGCACTAAATTAGCACTAAATCAGCACAAAATTTTGAGATATAAAACGAGTGATTCTGCCGACTTGACCTTTCTAGTCACGAATGGTACACTGCTAGCTTAATGAAAAGTTAGCAGTGTTCTCATTTTTAGTCCCCCTATCACAGCACCAAATATCTGTTATCAGCACTAAATTAGCACTAAATGAGCACTAAATTTTGAGATATAAAACGAGACATTCTGCCGACTAGACCTTTCTAGTCACGATGGTACACTGCTAGCTTAATGAAAAGTTAGCAGTGTTCTTATTTTTAGTTCCCCTATCACAGCACCAAATATCTGTTATCAGCACTAAATTAGCACTAAATGAGCACTAAATTTTGAGATATAAGACGAGTGATTCTGCCGACTTGACCTTTCTAGCTTTACAGACGTGATATTTTTTCATATTTTAACTTTTATAAAGACAGATGTTCTTGCCATTAAAATGCTTAAATACAGATTAGTAAATAATTAATTAGTAGTAAATTCATTAATTTTATTTTTCTAATTTGTTTTTAGCTTTCGTTTTTTAGTTTAGTAACACTGTGGATATCTTTTAGATGTGTAAAATATTTATTAAGTAACACTTATTAATGTTTATCTTATTCGTATATGTTAAATTATATATCTAGTTGGTAAGCCTTAATAAATTAAAGTTTTGTACTCGCACCGTCACAAAAAATCCTCAAACATATTTTCTTTCATCAATCGTCTTTGCAAGTCTATTATGAAGTGCAGTTGAAAGAAATCGCAAGAGATGCTCAAAGCCCTATTAATGATGACTCCATACTTAGATGAAAATGATCCGTAGACATTTTATGGTGACCTATATCTGAAGCAAGTCTCATAATTATTCACGTTCTTGGAATTACTTGATCTGATGAAATTTGTAACTTTAATTTTATGAGTTTGTGCTAAAAATCTCATCGGTATATTAGAAGCTATCAGAAGATGACGAGAGATATATAAGCGAGTCAAACAAAGACCCGAGCATTCATCAGAAAAATACGACATGCCCAATACCACAGAACAGTTTTACCTATACTCAAGTGAGTATATGATTTATGAACATCTTCAAAACAATTTAGTAAGCGAATATGCATAAACTGTAAAATAATCTCATCATGTTTTGCTGCTAAAATAATAATTTATCTGTATTTTAGTAAAGGAATTATATTGGCCCTATTAATTTTTAGTGAAATATATCTACTTTAAATTATTTATATTTACAGAGACAATGCAAAAATAAAAATTAAAATATAGGATATTGGTATTTTTTTTAAATTGATAACCGTTACATATATTAATTACACAAATTAAATTTATGAACAATGCGGGATTCAAATCCGCAACCTATCGTATTCCGTGCGAGTGCTCTTCCACTGAGCCAACCGTTCGAGTGACGATAGATTCATAAATCTTTATATGTCTTGTGCAACTACGAAGAGCGCTCGCATGAAACAGGAGGGTTCGCGGGATCGATTTACATTTGTGTACATAGGATATTTTGAAAATTTATTACAAATTATTAGACGAAAACTTTCCACATTAGATCGACGCGCATCTGCTCTGTGATAAACGAACAGAGGACGTGAGTGAAGCGACAAATTAGCCGGAGCATGTAAAGTGAAACTCGGAAATCCTGGGAGTTAATTTAATTCCGAGTGTCACTCTGTAACTGTGCTTCATCTACATTTTCTCACTACGCTGTTAATATTGATTTAATTTCGAAATATAATATAACATTGTATTTTGATTTTAGTGGAATTGGAGAACAAACCTAAAATATTGTCGAGGGAGGCGATGGCTGGCCCACGCGTCATGCTCGTGAACGGGCGCTACTTGTAGTGGCAGGATGATTACCGGAAATTCTGCTTCAGATTCTTAAAAGTTATTATATTATTATTTTTTATTAACTACAATGTTTATGGACCTGCCACGTTACTGTAGCCCTTCATTAATGTTAACACTGTACAGGGTTAATGATTTTTGTGCAGTAAGAAGAAAAAATATGCATTCCATTAGAGACCGCTTAAGTAAAAGTTCCAATATTGTGTTTAAATGCAGTGAATAACTTTGATAATATAATGAATAGACATTGGCTTCAAAAATTAAAGTGTAAAAATAAAAGTAATTAATGTATTACTGACCCTAGAATAAGATTATTACTAGCATTATATTGGCCACATAGAGCCTGAAATAAATGATATTATTATTATTTAATCTGTTATAAAGGTTTTACTAAAAGTACTGAATAAAGTATTATATATTTATATTTCTGAATTAAATATCTCTTTCGTTATTAAATGGATTGCATTTGTGTGAGTGTAGCTTTAAGTGTAAGAACAATTGTTTACGTGTTGCGGAATATATAGGTCTATTCAGAGTAGAACAAAAGCAGTTTAAAAGCTAGATCAAAATATTTTCGAGAATTTATCTCCTATAATTTATACGATTTACCAAAAAAATGTCACTATTTTAATCTTAGATTTTGTGTTTTTTAATTTTACTTTTTATTTAATTACATTTTACAACACAGGAATAAATTCCGCACGAATAATTTAACAAATTTACAATTAAAATTTAATCGATATTTAGTTTACATAGATAATTTTAAGTACATATAAATAATAAAGTTGTCTAAGAAAAAAACTTTAAAGAAGACGTTATCCAGTTTAAGTAAATATTTAAATAATAAATTTTCAGCAGATACGCCCCGTAAAGTTCCAAGTGACTTGACTTCCTAGTTTAAATGAATTTTTCAATACAAAATGAATTAGTCCTTTTGAAAATAATATATTATGTAAATTTACTTTTATGACATTGAATTTGTTAATATTCTACATAGGTACTAAATGAATTATTAAGTTATTTACGTCTCATATTATAATATCTTATAATTTCATTTTATAAATATTATTGATATCATTGTGAAATCCGACATGTTTCGGTATAACAGTACGAGTAGTGTTTAGAAAAATTTTGTAACATATTTTGCATGTCAATTGACGAAACATATTGGATTATCAATTATATTGTTAACATCTTAAGTACAAAGTTTCCTGCAAATAAAATTTCATTTCAAAATATTGTTGTCAAAACAGCAAAACATTTAGCATTTAGTAGTTTCTGATATATATTTATTAATATTTAATACAAGACAGGCTATTGAAGAACAAATTCAACAAAAATGTTGAAAACGTGTTTGGATATCGTCCCTATTACAAACAAGATGAGTGTTAGCTTTAATATTACTATAAAATAACGAAATGACACATTTAAAAAGAAAGAGAGTAAAAGAAGGCATAAAATGTTACTAACAGCAATATTTTACGCCAAGAACCTTTTAAATCGTAAAAATTTGCGCTATTTTGTTGCGAACGGTAAGAAAAACCAACTTGTTTTTAGATTTATGCTTTTTGAAAGTGTTTCGTGCGAATTGTAAGTTTTCCAGAAACTTCTCGTATTTTAGGCCTTGCTGAGTAATTTGCGGTCGCCTTTAACTCGAACAGTATCTGAGTAATGTCGGCAAATATTTTCATAAACAGAATTACAGTTTTTACATGTACATATAACGAAATTTCCATCTTAAATTTTGGTGACTAAGAAAAGAACAGTAAGGAAAGAGTAAAATATGGTAAACTGCCAATATTAAGGGCCGTTCCCAATATACAGTCTATCTCCGGTTGTGGCCTAGATAAAAATCGTAACTATCGTTGACTTTTCTGTTCCAATAAACTTACCGAAGGTAACTCACCTTATCCGTACACGCTGTCTGTCAATGGGAGGACGTAAAGCTTACAAGCGATAGGAGTTTGGGCGGGGGTATCGTCAGTGAATCGATATAGATATTGACTGACGCAATCCCTACTCCCAGCGTTAAAGTTATCCCCTAAACAAGGCCAGTGGACTATCATTCACGAGGTTGCCACCCGTTCTTTGGCCAATTACCTTTGTAGAGTCGCATATACTTACGGCAATTGGCTAGACAAAAACCTCTGGCCGCCCCACAACCTTTACAAACCCCTAATCCCTTCCTCCCCCCCTTCCTCCTTCACTTCACCTCATGTGGTCGTGAGGTCGAAGGCTCATTACACTAATGGGTAAGGGATCTTCGACCACCCAAGTATTTGTGCCGTGCGTGGTACGGAGGGAGCAGGGAATCCTGGTGGTTGAGCGGATAGCGGGTCGGTCAGTTACCTGCTTGACGTAACACACCTCTTTGGTCCTGGGCTTCCTCTTAAACGGGTGGTCGAGGGCCAGCCACCCTCGATCAATCGGCTGTGGCTTCCCGTCAGAGGGCTGCCGGCGAGCTACCTAAAATCCATGTGGGTGCCTATGGCCCGGTCGCGGGTGCTGGGGTGAGCGCGGGGGGCTCTCTTCTCCCCGTATGCAGCTCCTGCATTTCTCGACCGTCAGTCATCAGTCATTCATGGTGAGGGTTGCTATATCGCCACAGAAGTCCTGGCGTCCATGCACATCAGGGTGTATGGCGTCCCCTACTGAGGCTCCATGGCGGGTGGGGCGCTGTCGGGGATGAAAATTTTCAAAAATTTCAAGTATTGACAAAAAGAGAAATACTGATACGCCTATCAGTCCAGCTGCTCTCCCGGGAGCGCTTATTTAGGTGACCGCAAAGTTGCCTAAGACCCAAACTTCAGCTGCTCCTACATCGCAAAAAGAGACTTTAGACCTCTCCACTCTTAAGGAAGCTATACCGGCAACAACCTTCACGGACGATGCCTGGACGCTTCCTATCAGGAAAGTAGAGAGCAAGCCCAGCTACAAAGCACCTAGTAAGGCTGCACGCAACTGCGCGCGAGCTGAAGCTAGGAAGGCGAGGAAAACTGCCGCCAAAGCCAACCCTCCCAAACCCCAAGAGGTTAAAGGAGGTGGCGCGGTGGGAGACAAAGGCAAGCCTCAAGGACAGCCTCAAATCCCACCGAAAGAAACAGACAAACAGGCACAGAAAAGGCCGCGCGGGAAACGCGCGAAAATTATGCCGACATATGCAAGTCTAACGACCTGCTAGTCGCTATAATGAATGAGCCCTTTAAAGATATCAAAGCTGAGCAAGCCGAGGCAATCCAGATGGCTATAGAGGAAGCGATAGATGCAGACATATGCGCCGCCACCTCCTCTACAGACCCGCTAAGGCTGCCCAGCTTCAGAGGCAGAGCCAACCACGGTGAGGGTACCCTCAAGCTTTGGTGCGAGGATACGTACACCGTGGAATGGCTTAGAAAAACGGTCGCAAAGATCAGCTCGCCACTGCCACACACCAGACTGGTTGTTCGGCGCCAAGCCGATATTCCCAAGAAGGTAAAGGCGGTGATGATCATTCCGAGGTTCACCAAGGGCGAAAATCTGAGCCTACTCCAAACCAGATTCGCCGGTCAAAATCCCTGGTACAACGTCCGCACCTGGAGTCTGTACCATATTCCAGAAACGGACGAAAATGGCAAAGTTCGCATCGTCCTTGGTATTCCGGAAGAAGACGTAGTGGAGCTCAAAAAACGAGACCGACGAGTCTCGTACAAATGTGGCTCCATATATGTACACTTCCCCGACGAGGAAGGTAAGGGCAGCGAGCCTCCGAAACCCAAATTGGACTCGGCACCGCAGCCGAATCTGCCTACCTCGTCTGCTCCTGAGGCATAGCCCGACATCCGTATGGATGACGAGCCGGAGGGTGGACAAGACCTCACCTCAGGAACAGCCCCTGCGGCCACCCGTCAGGGGACAGACGGTGTCTCTGTGACCACCACTCCTAAAGAGGGTGGAGCTCCCACAGTGACCAAGCCGCACTCCAAGGACTGGTGGCAGCAAGGGGTCGGGGAAGACCATCAATTAAAGGAGCTGGAGGAAAGTCTGCTGCATAGTGATGGCAGCCCAGACCCATCCACCTCCACTCCGTAAAATTCTACAAACAAACCTCCAGCACAGTGATACCGCAACGGCTAACCTGCGAAGGGGGCTGGAGGAAAACACCGGGACCATAGCCCTAATCCAAGAGCCGTGGATTAGACATGGCAAAATATGTGGTCTGAATAACATCGGAGGCAAAATTCTAGTGGACAGTGCCACCGAAGGTAAACCACGTTCATGTATCTACACACCAAAGCATGTAACGACTACCATTATAAACGAGCTATGTTCCAGAGATCTAACCGCTGTCAAGCTCCAAGCAGATGACCGCCTAGGCCTGCCAAGTGTGATCCTAGCATCGGTCTACATGCCAGGCGACGAAGAAGTACCATCGTCGGAGCTCTCTGCGCTGGTGACATTCTGCGAGACAGAGGATCTCGAGCTCATCATCTCCGCAGACTCCAACGCGCATCACACCATCTGGGGCAGCCAGAACACCAACAAAAGAGGTGAGGATCTACTTACTTTTCTCTTTTCAACCAACCTTAATATACGAAACAGGGGCTCCGAGCCGACCTTTGTCACAACGCGAGCCCAAACCGTTATTGACCTAACGCTAGCAACCGATCATGTATCCACACACATCACCGACTGGCACATGTCGGATGAACTTTCATGCTCGGACCATAGGTGGATTAGGTATAACCTACACATAAACATAAAACCTGCCCTACCAAGGCGCAATCCGCGCAAAACGGACCGCGCCAAGTACAGCAAATTGGTGAGGAATGAGCTTCAGTCCATCACCATACCGTATGAATACAACGACACGGCGGGTATTAACACACATATAACTGACTTATCTCATGCATTAATCAACAGCTATGAACAGACGTGCCCTCTTACTTCGACAAAGTCCATTTCAAGCAACAGATCTGCGTGGTGGGGTCCAGAGCTGGAAAGACTGCGAGGCAAAGTAAGGAAGCTGTTCAACAGAGCCAAGAACACCCGGGCACCAGACGACTGGGACGCGTACAAGCAAGCCCAGTACCGGTTCAAGAAGCGTATCCGCGATAGGAAGAGGGAAAGATGGAGACGCTTCTGCACCAGTATAGAATCCACTAATCAAGCGGCTAAAGTTAAAAACATACTTTCACGCGACCCAGAGTGAGACTTAGGTTGCCTGAAAAAATCTGACGGAACGCACACCAAATCCGACACCGAGACCTGCGAATTGCTCCGGAAAACTCACTTCCCTGGCTGCCGCATCACCAACAACCAGTCGTGGAATGAGGCGTCGCAGAGTAGCACACCGGATCAGACGGATTGGACCACAGCTCACAGGGTGGTAGACACAGATAACGTAATGTTGGCAATCAATAGCTTTCTTCCATTTAAAACAGGTGGCCTTGACGGTATTTTTCCGGGGCTGCTACAATGGGGAGACACCGGGGTGCTGGCCCTGCATCTCACAGCTATATACAGGGCCTGTCTAGCACACCGATACGTGCCACTCCAATGGAGGGAGGTGAAAGTAGTATTTATCCCTACGTCCGGCAAGAGTGACTACACGAATCCCAAATCGTTCAGACCAATCAGTCTTACATCCTTTCTGATGAAGACTTTAGAAAGACTTTGCGATAGGGATATTAGGGAAAATGCTCTCCTACACAAACCACTACACATCAACCAACATGCCTATAGTCAAGGCAAATCAACTGAATCTGCCCTTTACTGCGTAACATCACTTGTAGGTAAAGGTCTATCACGTAAACAATCAACTTTAGGTGCATTTATTGATATTGAAGGCGCCTTTGACAAAACTTCTTTTACTAGCATAGGCCGAGCGCTAGCTGAACACAATGTCGATCCTACAATTGCCGGGTGGATAGACAACATGTTGAGGCACAGAGCGTTACGTTTTACTGTGAACACCAGCACAAGATGTGTGGTGGCAACTGGATGCCCACAAGGAGGGGTACTCTCACCACTCCTTTGGAACCTTGTGGTGGACGAGCTCATCGCGGAGCTAAACAGAAAAAAACTATACACAATAGGCTATGCGGACGATCTCGCCATTCTAATAACAGGTCCATTCGAGAATGTCCTATGTAATCTCATGAGATCTGCTTTTAAGATAATCGAGGAATGCTGCACACAACATCGGCTAACCGCTAATCCATCAAAGACTGAGCTAATACTTTTCACTAACAAACGCAATTTTGGCAATCTTACATTACCTAAGTTGTTCAATACCGAGATAAGCCTTACTAAAGAAGTTAAATACCTGCGGGTCATACTGGACAGTAAGCTGCTTTGGAATAAACACATAGACCACAAGCTGGAAAAAGCATGTATAATATTTTGGCAGTGTAGAAGACTCGTAGGGAGAACCTGGGGTCTTGCTCCAAAGATATGTAAATGGCTATATACAGCAGTTATTAGACCAATTATCACCTACGGAGCAATAGCTTGGTGGCCCAGGACAGAGCTAACAACAGTACAAACCAAGCTGCAGCGATTCCAACGGCTGGCCTGCACAGCCATAACTGGTTGCATGCGCACTACGCCAACATCTGCCTTAGAAACCATTCTAGGGCTCACACCGCTTGACATACATATCCAACATGAGGCGACAATGTCGGTTCTCCGCTTGAAGCTGATGGGTGTATGCAAGAATGACGACTGCCTCACAGGAAACCTCTGGAACAGAGTAAGGAAGGATTTCCCACTCTGTGAGGCACCCTGTGATAGAATACCCAAAACACACATCTTTTAAAAAAAATTACCGTATTCAACTGTTCGAAGTGGGAGCAGACCAGTCAGGTGTAAATGAACTCAGAATTTACACAGACGGCTCCAAAATGGCAGCCGGAACTGGAGCTGGCATCTTCTCACAGGAACTGAATATACCCTTACTATACCCTTAGGCATACACAGCTCCATATTCCAATGCGAATGCATAGCCATCAAGGAAGCTGCAGACGCGATACTAAAAAGGAAAATACACGGATATTATATCCGTATTCTATCCGATAGTATGGCAGTACTGACTGCCCGTGGGAGCAACACCTATAACTCAGCGCTGATATACGAGTGTCACCGATCCTTAGAACGAGCTGCCTCTAACAACTGGGTAACTCTGCAATGGATCAAAGGACACAGCGGTTCGTTGGGGAACGATGCAGCGGATGAACTTGCAAGGCGGGGGTCGGAAACGCAAGTGGCTGGTCCAGGGCCAGTCCTGCCGCTACCCTTCAACCAAATGCGGTCATGGATACGCTCTCTCACCAACAACCTACATGGAACCCGATGGACAAATGTCTCAGGCTGCAGACAGTCGAAAGAGGCGATTCCTGCACTATCGCCCAAACTGACACGTCGACTTATTAACCTAAACAGACATGACATCCGAATTATGATCGGCACCTAACGGGTCACACATCACTGAACAAACACCTATTTACAATCGGCGTTACGGACAGTCCTAAGTGCAGGGGCTGTCTAACCGAAGATGAAACGGTCACTCACGTAATCCTGGAATGTGCTGGGGTGGCCAATCAACGGGCACAAACCTTAGTAAATACAAGGTCGCTCCAGGAAGTCTGCGAACACCCCAGGAGTGTCCTGAACTTCTGGAAGGAGCTGGGCCGGTTGGAATGACGGGCCAACACTGCACGCAAAATGGACCCAATTAAGCGGTCTAATTGCGGAAACAGGAGCCCTTTACCAATACCAATACCAATAGGAGTTTGTATGGAAATTGCAATTCACGTCCCAATATAAGGCGATAAGAATGACTTATCGGGTATATTGGTACAGCTTTAGATTATTGACAGCTAAGCTTCACCAAAAGCCACCGCCTGCAACTTTATAAGGCGCAAATTCGGCCTCAAATGGAGTTGTTCGAGAGTACTGTTCTCACCTCTGGGCGGGTGCTCCCCAGTACCAGCTTCTTCCATTTGACCACATACAACGAAGAGCGGCTCGAATCATCGACGATCAAGTCATCTCCGATCGGCTTGATTCTTTAGCATTGCGTAGATATGTGGGTTCTCTCTGCATCTTCTACCGCATTAATCACGGGGAGTGCTCAGAGGAGCTGTTCGCGTTGGTTCCAGCGGCCGAAGTCCACCAACGGACATTGCGTGCAAAGTACCATCCGCATCACGTAGACATCTGGCATTCAACAACCGCGCGTTTTTTAGAAATTTTTTGCCTCGCACAGTCACTTTGTGGAATCAACTACCGGCGGCGGTCTTCCCGAACAGATACGACTTAGGGGCCTTCAAGAAAAAAGCATACTCCCACCTTAAGGACCAGCAACGCATTTATTAACACACTGGTTGTTGCGGATGGCCATGGGCGGTTGCCTCACCTCTCCCCATCCCGTGAGCCTCTTGCCCGTTTGCTCCCTCTCATATAAAAAAAAGGTAATTACTGACAGTAGGAGGTAGTAATATATCTCTATCCGTAGATAGTATATTGGGGATGGCCGTAAATCTTGTTACCTATTGTCATTGCTTTTAAGTGATGGTATTGTAAATATACATAAGGGGCTGGGTTTGTTACATTACACTTACCTATTTGCTCTTTTAAAAACAAAAAATAGCAACAATGGCAAATCGCAAATTTTCAAAGTGTAAGTACCTCCATTTATTTATTTTGCAAAAGGAGTATTTAATAGAACTAAGTGTTACATCTGATGCGGACGGCACGAGAAAGATATGTTTGGAAGAATTTAGGAGAGGCCTACGTTACAGAAGCGACTACTACTTTTAAATACTAATAAAATTAAACTAGTATAATAACATATTAAATTAATTAAAAATCATATATGTATATAGTTCAAACTAGAGTAAGATATAAAAAAATATTGCTGTAGTAGAAAAATAAAGGCTATTTTTATTTATTTATTTTTAAGTGTTACATCGAATACGGTTGTACGAAACCCTTCGTCAGACAACAGGATCATGAGTACATTGCTGCATAAGTACGTAGCTTTCCTTTAGTAACAGAGTACAGTGAAAGTGCAGAGTTTAATTTTGGGTTTTGCACCCATTACCTTACTTTTGCTAAGATCACAGCATGTAAATATCTGGCATTTTGCAGCCACACGTTTTGCAAGAATTTTTTCGCCTCGCAAGCCCACTTTGCACAGTTACCGGCTGCTGTTTCGCAAAACGATACGACTTAGGGACCTTCAAAATAAGAGTATACTCACAATCTAAAAGCACGCAACGCATCTCATAATCCCTGGAGTTGTCGAATGTCCATGGGTAGTTGCCTCACCATGAGCCATCACGTGGGCCTCTTTCCCGTTTGCCCCTGCGGATACATATAAGAGTAAAAGAAAAAGATATGATTCGAACCAAGCCTTATTTCTTCTCTCCTTTCCTAATGTCAAATACATTTAAAATAAGCTGATGGGTATATTTTAATGAATACAATTTAAAATGCACGGAAACTACAAATGGAAATTTTGAGCAAAAATATTCTCGATGGTAGACATCGTGTCACGAGCTTCGTCGCTAAAATAAAATATTAAAACGCTCTTCAACTATTGCTTCAACACTGCAATAAATCTCTTTTAAATCGTTGACATTGTGGCTCCTCCATGTATAAGAACATTATTACAATATGTATGATATTTCAGCTGTTCTCTTTATCTTCAAGACCGCTGTCACACACATTTCTACATTGCCAAAGGCGTTAGTTATTTGAACATTGAAGTAGGGTCTAGACAAAAATCTTGTAATGATGTGGATTAGGCCAGCTCGTATATTACTCACCTGTTTAAAATGGCAGCCTGTCTAATTAATGGGGGTATTTTGCCAGGCTGCCAATCTGACTCACGTAAGTCTCTCACTACCCATGTGAACATCGGATTAAAACTCGAGGAAAATCGTCCCCTGAGGAAAAAGTGGCATTATTTATATCTCTCGCCAACAAGACGGGATTTAATCGCACTGAAAGGGAACTGAAAAAAATGCTCAAGAAGTCTTCTAATCTAAGACAACAATACGTTAAAACTAATAACACACTGTAATTAATAACAACTCTCGATGGAAAGCTTCTAGAAAAGTTGATAAGTCATAGAAATATTGCCGAAATAGCAGCGAAATATCTGAATAGTTCGCTTCTGATCTAGTTTAAGTATTTACCAACTTAACTCAGAGTAGGTTGTGCGTCTGACTTAGTCTTTGCGCTCCAAAAAGAACCTAGTCTACCATCTGATCTTCCCTATGTTGCTCAAAGAAATACCAAACAATAATTATATTCCTAGCCTGCCTGTTCAATGTAAGCTATACGAGCTTCTCCGCACTCAACAAACATCTGGGAAGGAATATTTCTAATTTGCTTCAAATCCCAAATTGGTGTATGTATGATATCTCGCAACACTGTGAGTGTAGCAAATACTTACTTAATAACCTGGATCGTTGTCACAGAATGTCTATAGTGACTACTGGATGGAATGAATGAAAGGATGGAACTCAATTCTCTTTAATAAAAATAAATTTATTCTATTTATTGTACTATTAATATTGCCAGCAACATAATATGTGTGCAAAGAGCACAAAACGCAACTTTGCAAGCAATTTTTGCTTGGAAACAAATGCGTCCTGGTTTGTGAGTATATGAATCATTACTTGGATATGCCAAGCTAATTCCAAGCCACTCACCATAATTCCTTGGCTACTAATTAATACGCCCTGAGAATTCCAAAAAAAAAGCAAACCTCGTTAATATAAGGTTTGGTTAAAACGATGGTCTCGAAAACCTAAATCCAGTAACTAAAAAATGTGGAGCTGGTTATAGTCGCTATTGACGAATGGCAGTTTCAATAAAATATTTTTTTATAAGAAAGGGCTCCGATATTTCATCTATATCCTTCAGACGAAGTCTGTAAGTATTAAAGGAATATTGTATAAAGGTTCTGTTCCTAAGCAAATAGAAATCAAATAAAATAAATACATAGATCACGGGAAGTTCAATGATGCATACTAAGAAAGGCATTCTTGATAAAATAATATATTTCTGTTATAAAAGGTTCTTTGTTCAGGCTAAGGTTGTGCATCAAAAGTCACTGACCCTTTGCTTCTTACTTTACCTTCTGGATATGGTTATATTAATGTTTCATAATATTATGTTTACCATATATATTTATTGTTTTTTAAATTATATTCCTTCATTATTTACACACAATCTTACATTCTTTGAAAGCAGTTGGGGGACATCTTTTATAGCCTGTCGGAACATATGCCTGTTAGCTTATTGGAGATAAATTTAGATACATTTTCAAAAAAAAAAGATGCAAAGTCCCGACTGTCATCAATTCTATATTAAGGGTCATCAAAAATTAATTTGTTAGCTCGGCAGAATGTCCAATTTGAGGAAATACAAATGACAAAAGACAATTTGAGGAAAGCCTTTGCCCAGCAGTGGAGTCTTTCGGCTAAAGTGAGTATCATGATGAGAATTCGGAGGCTCTTTAAGGGGTTTCAGTACCGATTTTCGGACGGAATAAAGAGCGCATTTCTTATAATAATGTTATTCTACATTTATAAAAGAAGCTACGAAGAGAAAATATGTTAGAGTTATTCATAATTACTTGCAGTTTGCTATTATGTCCTACGGAAAAAGTCAAAGAAATCCGCTGAAAGTGTTCCTTTTAAATATTCGGAAATATTTTTAAATTTTGACAAAAAATGTGTTTTACAAAACAAAGGTGAGCGGATTTCATAAAATTTCAAGACTTTTGAATTTTTTTGCAAAGAACTACACCTGTTTATTTCTTTTATAAATATATTATGGTTTATAAAGAAATACTCTCTAAAGGTAGACGTTGCAAAAATAAAATAAAAACCGATTACAAAGGGCTTTTTGTGATGTGGAAAGATGTTGAACGTCGCCATTGTGTTTTTATGTTTAGATATGATTTATTTTACAAATAACTACCACAAGAATAACATAAACAACGTAATCCGATTGTTTTTCGAGAATTTTCCAAGCATAGATTGGAAAAACTTTACTGTACTTTACTTCTATCAAATATTTTTAGAACTCATTAAAACTTTGATTTTAAGCTCAAGTTGTAACTTAATTGTATTTGTATGTTCACTTGTGATCCATGATACAGGCATGCTTAGTGTGTAAAGCGCTGTTAATTTTTTATTTTTATGTATCCATTTTGTCAATAAATACATTTTTTTTAAAAACCAGACAAGTGGCTATTGTCTAGGAATGAGTATACTAGTGAAAAAAAATTATAGTTTACTCGTAAAATGAAATATAGATTAAATAGGGGTATTATCGTACATAAATGAATGCAAAATTGTTTAATGTATAGGAAATGTTAATAAATCCTCATCTAGATAAAGTTGACTAGCTATATTTAAGCTACATTTTAATATTAAACAAGAAATTGTATTACTGAAATAACATTTGACTGTTTGCTTACCTAATTAGACTTGCCCTATGTTTATGAATGACCTTACCTTAAACTGATTGTACGTCATACTACGGCATTTCAAATTGAATTTACATATCTCTAATAAATAAAATTCTCGTGTCATCGTGTTAAACATTGAACTCCTCCGAAACGGCTTGACTGATTCTCATGAAATTTTGAGTGCATATTGGGTAGGTCTGAGAATCGGACAACATCTATTTTTCATCCCCCTAAATGTTAAGGGTAGCCCACACGATTTTTTTTATATTTTTTTTACATTTTTTTTAAATTTGTTTGATTATGAGTCAGCAAAAAAAATACATACAACTTCAAATTTTCACCCATCTACGATCAACAGTTACTTTTGTATCGCGATTTTAATATCGGCAATATAACGTTTGCTGGGTCAGCTAGTCATAATATATTTATTAATTACAAGCTGCCCCGACAGACGTTGTTCTGTATATAATAAATAAAATAATGTTTTTATATGAATTTGTCAATCATTATCATAACATCAAAAATTACTTCGTAAAATATGCACCCTGCTGTCGTAATGAAATTGTTTCACAGCAGAACTGTAAAACCGTGCGTCAATAAATTCTCTCATAGAAATTATGTATGGACACATCAAAGGAAAAACAAGTTTGTTGTTTTTATTTAATTTAGCAGCATTTCCCTATTTATTCACCTTTTCAACCTTCTCTGGACTTCCACAAACAATTCAAGACCAAAATTAGCCAAATCGTTCCAGCCGTTCTCGAGTTTTAGAGAGATTAACGAACAGCAATTTATTTTTATATATATAGATTTTTACCATTTCCCACCACTACCACGTCTGAAAAATCACCATTAACTAACTTAACATTATTGCTTTTTTTCTTAATTTTTTAAATTACCTTAGTTAAAAATCTATGAAAAGTGATGCAACAAACATGACTTAGTTTAAAAATATAAATGTTAATTAATAAAAAATTACAAGAATTATAATGACAGTGGATGCATCAATCTACACCCATTGTGTTTTTAGGGAAACCAACGACCCACCCCACAGCGCTGCCACAAGAAATAATACCAAGAGATAATTCATAAGAGCTCAATCGTATAGCAAGAAAGAAGGTATTTTATAATGCAATATAGATATAGGTTACATGAAAATTCACCGATGAATAAGTAGGCTTATGTGGCAAATATCATTGAATGAAAGCTTATCAGTTCGAAACAATGAAACCCATGCAAGTCGGCGTAGAATCGGCCAGTACTCTGTGAATAGCTCGATCGAATTACGTTTCAGTGAACCATCGCTTCATTGTGTGTTTCCTACCGTTTATCACAGAGAGTATACGAAGAACTCTTTGATCTGATGTCTGCCACGAATTGCAAAATCCCACCACACACCACACAACAACAGACGTTCATCAACAACGTTCATCAACCCAAAAGCTGTGAGTGGCACTACAATTGCGGTCGTCACTTTGAGACATAAGAATATAAGTCTTAATTTGCCCAGTAAATTCACTAATTACGGTGCCCTTCAGACCGAAACCCAATAATGCTTATACACCGTGTTTCACGGCTGAAAAGGCGCCATTGTGGTACCCATAATCTAGCCGGCATCCTGTGCAAAGGAGGCTCCAACTGGTAAAATCATCCTCACGTACTGTATATGTGTGGCGTTCTTACAAGTATACTTTTCATGGAACTTTCTACCACCTCCCACCATACTGTTGAATGACCTTACTTGTGCGGAGTTTACAAAATTGGTACCTTCAAATTAAGGACGAAAGTAGACAAACACAAAAGGCTCGCAAAGGTGCTTAGTCATAGATAAAATGAAATAGTATAATAAATACGTAATGTTTAAAACTGTTTGCATGCGAAAACCATTTCGTAAACTTAGATTATAAGTAGCAGTTAATGTGCTTAGCTTATAAATAAATATACTCATAAAAATAAGATGAATTTCATTCAAACAACACAAATCTTATAGCTATATTTACAATAATAATAGAAATTATCATCATACACTTTTGTGTGACTGTTTGTTGTCATAAATAAAATGCTCTTGCAACTCCCCTGGTATTGTAAAAGAGAAAAGGTGGTAAAATTAATAGTTAGATGTGCCCATTTTAATTACTTTAGAATTATATCAAATCTAATCATTTTACAATAATTACTAGTTTGGCGAAGTTATATTAATTAATTAAATAGTTTCACTGTACAAACAGCCACGCCGTGTATTGATAATGTTAATAACTAAATATTACCAAATATTCATTAAAGATCCTTACTTAGGTCTCTTCAGTGTGGCAACAATCCAACTCATCAATGTGGAATATATAATTTTATGCTCTAATGAACAATAATCGTTTATCTTTGATACAGATCAAAGCCCCAATTTATGATATAATTAATGAATGATAAATGCCTGGATAGATATGATTGTATTATATGTAATGAAAATGGTCTTTGTTTGAGGCTCTTTCACGCCTAAACTACTGATCGTATCGACATAAAACTACTGCCATTCGATGCGAAATTTATCCTTTTTTTTTATTGTATTTATAATAAGATGAAAAAGCTTAATTTATTTCCTATGCTTATTTATATTTAAAATTTTAATCGAACGGCTAGTTTGTACATAAGTATATGTCACCCTTTTGGCCTTTTCCCAGCAGTGATATGTTAAATAAAATATTATAAATTAATTACTAATAGTTTTATAATATTGTAATACGGCACCTGAGTACGGATCTGTTAATTATTTTTGTTTTAAGCCATAAATTTTACAGTAAAGCACAATTTGAACTTCATAGCACTTCAAAATTGGAAAATTGCGAATAGGCCCACACATAAAGTGTTTAAGCTCGAACAAAGGGCGCCGATATGTATCAAGAAAGCGCCATAGTAATGTGACAAATAGATTTTTATTATTTGTTTTAATGGTGACAATAGACATACTCTGTCTGAATTTCAGCAGTCTATCTGTCGAGGTTTATGAGACACATATCGCCCTCTGACAGACGGACAGACAATGCAGCCATAGACCATACTAATAGAGTTCTCCATGGTTAGGCTTCACTAAAAATGACTAACACCTATAACTTTTTACTGAGCCTAAATTTTGAACAAAAAAACTACTTAAAGTTTTGTCGACAAGCCGTTAACAATCATACTTTATTGGTAATTATACTCATAAAGTTTGTTATAATATATAGATAATTTCTTCCGAGCACTCTTCCATTGAGCCAACCGTTTGAGTATGAACGATACGTCACTCGTTAGTTTGCGAGTTCGAGTCCCGGATCGTTCATTAATTTTATCATAATAATACAAAAAGTATACCCGGTAATAATGTTTTGAAAAATAACGATAACGCCAACGTAGACTGCAGTCGAGTCTCCCGAACTGTTTAGAAGCAAACTTCGTCCCAGCAGATTTTTCCTCTGAGCAAATATGAGACGTGCAGCGCCGCGACCCGCAGTGCAGCGACGCTCAATGCGACATAGCAAGTACGAGTCGCTTCGCTATGCGTACTGTTACTTGTAATGTTTATTGTTTTTTAGTCCTTGACATTCTGAAATAATTCAGAAGTCCATTCATTGTGTGTCTTCTACCGGATTTATCAAGGGAAGTGATTCGAAGAACTGTTTAACCTGATTCTTACCGTCCAATTCCACCTTCACACGACACGCCACATATAAGAATATCATCCCCACCATATGGATGTGTGGCGTTCCTCCACAGTGCAGTTTTGAAGGAATTTTCTTCCAGGTTCACCAAGTGGTGAAATGAGCTTCCTTCTGCGGCGTTTCTGGGATGATATGACCTTAAAAAAACCTTCAAATAAAGCGCGTATACCTTCCTTAAAGGCCCGTAACACTCCCTCTGAATCTTCTGGTGTTGCAAGCCAAGTTGGGCGGCAAGGATCACTTAACATTTAATTAAAAATAATTTAGGCGCAAATATTGGGTCGCAATTTTTTCGAATATATACCATCTATAAAGCGCTTAACACCTTATCCCATGGGGAAAAAAGGTATATCCATTACTTGACTGCATTATTAATCAAGTATTGAAATCGTGTCGTGTATATTAAAATGACATTTTTTACTTTATGGTAGCTGGTAGGTAAACTCTTCTTAGTGTTACCAGTCAGAAATTAAAATAACTAGAAGGTTATTAGTAGGTGTGTGGCCCATAGGCAAGCGTAATATCATAGATGGCGATAGCAGTTGCTTAACCCTTTAAATTTTGCTGAACCGATTTATATGAAATGTTGATTACATCGTTACGTACGCGTAGAAGTGTATCTTAGAAGGTTTTTAAATTAAATTAATTTAACTGGTTTTTGTAAATGGTCAACATGTTGAAAAAACTGCTTATGTTTTAACTGTTGTGCTTTAAATGCTCTATTAAAGAGGTCCCGATGTCCTAGTAACCATTACATCATCCAAACGAGTGTTGTAATGTTGTACTGAAATTCATTAAAACTGGACTGGCTTTTTTTAATTTTAGCAGTAAGCTAACTGTTTCAGAATCTTTTAAAGAGGATTCATATTATCGGTGTCGATAAAGTCTTGTATGCAACTGTTGATAATTAGGTATTAAAGCACTCATGTGATTCTATTATCACCATAGTACATAAACCCACATTCATGTTGGGGGTAGGGGAAGTAAGTAGAGAAGTAGAAGGGGTAGTAAACCCCTTATTACACAACAGTTGCATAAATATCTATATATAAATAAAATTTATTAACATCAAACAGTTCTAATACAATGAGCGAGAATAGATTTCTTAAATTCATTCTTTATAAAATAAAGGTTTTTACTTTTATTTAATAATTTTACCTTATCATATTTTTAACATATACACAATCATATGTTCCACAGAGCGACGTTTTTAGTTGTATATTAAACGTTGACATCATAATTGGTACTGAGGCAACACCTTCTCAAGATGATTTGTCAATCTGGATAATATGATTTTTTCGAGTAATTTACCTACTATTGGCAGCAGACTTATAGGCCTATAGGAGGAAAGTTCTTGTGCCGGTTTTCCAGGTTTTAATATCACAATAATTTGAGCTTTTTTCCATTGACTTGGAAAACACGAAAGTCTTAAGCATGCGTTGAAAATTAAGACCAGAAATACTATTCCTTTTTGAGGGAGTTTTTTTAAAAGAGTTGCATCTATTTGATCGTAGCCGGGAGCTTTTTTGTCTTAAAGCTTACTGATTTCACTTAAGACTTCTTTCGGTGAAACACTTTTCATTGGTAGGCACATTTGGTTAGCTGATTTAAGATAGCTATGTATTTCATCGTCATACTCCTTACTCGTGCTAGGTTAAGGTTGGAATACTTGCTCTAGGTGCTTTGCAAATGCGTTGGCTTTGTCCAAGTTCGATCTGACCTATGTTCCGGCTTGATTTATTAAAGGGGCTATTTGCATTGTAGGACGTTTTAGTTATGACGTCGCCTTCCAAAGCGAATAGTTTGTGTCGCTGCCAGGGCTGAGGTTACTTAGGTATTCCTGTAAGTTACTATTATTAAGGTATCTGATTAGTCGTTTCAGTTCTTTTGAGGATTTGTTAAATGTTGCTTTGTCTCTGATGTTTTTGGATTTATGCCACACCTTTCTCAGCTCCCATCTCTCTAATTTTTTATTTTTTATATAAATTGGATAGATATGTTCTTTGGGAACTCTTGATTTATGTTTCGGGGTCGATTCATAAGCTGCTATGTGTACAACTCTATTAAATTTTTCTATAGCTTTTTCTATGTCTTCTGAGTTCTTTAAAGGTATATTTAGTTCTAACTTGTTTGATATGATGTTTTGATATTTTCCCCAGCTAGTATATTGGCTGTGTATTTTCGATGGAGCCTCTTGAAGAATAACATTACTAAAAATTTTCAGTAAGACTGGTGTATGATCAGATGAGAGGTCTGCTATATGCTCTGTTTTCATGTTATTGAGTGCAAGGTTTTTCGTTACAAAGAAGTCCATTAAGTCAGGTTGCCTTGCCCTATCAGTAGACCAGTATGTGGGTTCGCCGGTAGAAAGATAGTCGAGATTCAACTCACCCATTGCATAATAAAGTTGCCTTCCTTTAAGGGTTAATCAGACGAGATCCCCATTGTGTATGTTTGGCTTTCCAGTCACCGCCACAGATGAAGCGGGTGCCTAGAGTATTTAGGAATTCTTTATAATCATTCACTGTTATGGTATGCTTTGGAGGACTGTAAACCGCTGCTACTGTGATTTCTGATACTGTGTCGATGATTTTAATGATAGATGCTTGTATTTTTTCTGAGGAATAGGGTTCTAAGGGGTAATGTTTTATTTTTGTTTTGATAATAACGGCAGCCCCTGCATGAGCGTTCCCTGAAGGGTGCTTTGTAGTATATATTTTATAATTTTTGAATTCAATATGGCTTTTTGCAGTAAATCTAGTTTCAGATATTAGAGCTATATCAATTTTCTCTATTATTAGGAATGTCTCTAGTTCTAGTTTACGTTCTGTCAGGCCATTGGCATTCCATGTCATTATTCTAATATTATTAATCATTTTATTTGCAGTCTGCTGAAAAGTTGGAATATTCGATCCATCATTTTGTCAATCATGTCCGCCATAATAATTTGTAATTTGTTGAACATTCTGTCCATGATTACTTCCAGTTCAGTTTTATCTGGTAAGCTGCTGGCTATGGTCGCGTGTCTGTTGACCATTTTTTCTTTGATCATTGCGGCATAGGATTTGCCTTGTCCTGATATTGTTTTATGTCTTTCTAACGAGGTAATAGAATTTTTCTTAATGTCCGAATCAAATATTTGTTCCAATGTTGGAAAGTGTTGTTCGCGCAGTCTGGGTGCCACGTGCTCTGAGTTTCTTCTGAGTGCTCATAGTCTATCTAGACGTATAAAAATTATGTAAGCATTTATATAAAGTAAAAACACATGAAATGCATCTTGCATCTATTGACAGTTAACAAAGAATTCAATTACAAAGGATGATTGCGATAATAGATTTTGCACAGCACAATGAGCTTTTAAAAGAAGATTAATTGCAACTGTATCGTATTTGCGAGTTTTCGTACACGCTTGCAATTGCGTATATATTCAGTTCTTTACTTAGCAATTTCACTGTAATGTAAGTACCTAGACGAACTAAAGTAAAAAAATAAACAGTTCCACTTCAAAATACACGTTATGAGCTTGTTTTGGGCTACTCTACTATTTATAAAGTTGCTACGAGAGCTCACGAGATACTCTTGGAAAATTTTTGAATGACTGCTCTGCAAAATATTTTGATTTTACTAATATATATGACGGGGCACGGCCAGTCTCATGGTCAAGATCTACGTGGCTGTCCATTGTTGTGGTCTTACAAACACACAGTATAATAATAATCAGCAAGAAACGTTTCACTTCACACAGACAGCTAATAGATTACGTAATAAGAACGTAGTGTTCCCGACATTCGCGTGCGATGTAACCGCCGCGCTCGATAGTTCTTCCTTGACTGCCCGCTCGGCACTCGCCCGGTGCCCGTTCTCGTCCGCATTCGCACAGCACACCGAACTAAGACGAATACCAAATCATCTTCGTACTCGTTTCTTTTGCTCGATGTTCTTGACAGCTAGAAGCTTGAAGGATGACTTTGGGATTATCTTTCAACATCCAATTTCTTAAATGATCCCATGAGATCAGTGAAGACCTAGGACTGCGACGAATCCGACGTGTTCCGGAGTTTAAATCAAAGATTGCCACCGGGTAAAATTATCATTATAAGTGTGTGTCTAGCTTTACCAAGGATCTTAGGGTGGTTGAGATCGAATTCAACAAAATTATAACGTCATATCCGATAAATGGCCATTTTGTAGTTTATATGCATAATACATAAATACATACCTATGCCCGATGTTGCACCGATGTTCCACCTTGGTACGACACGCCACAAATTAGGATATCATCCCCAACATCTGGATGTGTGGCGGTCCTCCACAGTGCGGTTTTCAAGGAGCTTTCTTCCACGTACTACAAACCTGTGGAATGAGCTTACTTGTGCGGTGTTTCCGGGACGATACAACATGGGTACCTTCAAAAAAAGCGCGTACACCTTCCTTAAAGGCCGGCAACGCTCTTGTGATTCCTCTGGTGTTGCAAGAGAATGTGGGCGGCGGTGATCACTTAAAACCAGGTGACTCGTACGCTCGTTTGGCCTCCTATTTCATAAAAAAAAAACATACCTATGCTTTGCAGTTCCGTATGTCCAAGTGAAAAGCTGATAGTCTATCAATCTGACAAGGTACACCAAATTCGTGGCAAATAATACCAGTAAGCTTTGCATTCATATTTTTGTTTGTTGTTGGTTTCTTATTACTTGGAAATTTTTATATTGATTGAAATGGTTTACGTGCGCTGGGTTGTCCGTAAGATCTTTCGTCTAAGAATTCCCGAGGAGTGCGATACATATTTAATGCAGATCTAGTTTTATATTTTATCAAGGTATCAAAATATATTTTATGTGTTAAGCAAGAAAGAGTTTTTGACACAAATAAAACTATGCAGACTGCGGGTCATAAAACCTTCGCTTAGTCTCATTCTTATTCACCGTAATAAAATAAAACTGTCAAGACCAGAGATTTCCCTGCCTTTCATACGACTTAAAGTTCAGTTATTTTTTTAAATTGTGTTTTCTATTTATAAGAATTCCTAGTTCATCGGCCAACTTTCTGATTTATCATGAATTAATTTAACTTAAATTTTTAAAATCGTTCAGCTATAATGTTCATTAACAATTACGCAAAGTTCTTTATTATTCGTCTTTTACAAATACCCTCCATCATGCTTTATGCAAGTTCCATTCTTTTAAACCAACATAGAAAACACACTAACCACTCATGACCCAACAGGTTAGTAATCACTACATACGCAACCACGACTTCTTCTGCACTTGATCACTATTTTTTTCTTTTAATTTTTGGTAATAATAAGTCATTATTTAGCTAAGGCAGGACGATAGGGACCTCAATCACGTTGTCGTCAGATAATTTAAAGTGTTGTTATTGTGATGCAGCATGATTTCCCGGAGTTGAGGTTTCTTTTTTATATAAGAGGGCGCAAACGTGTAAGAGGCTCACGGGATGGGGAGAGGTGTGGTAACCGTCCATGGACATCCGCAACAATAAGTGTCAAGAGATGCGTTGCCAGCCCTTAAGGTGGGAGAATGCTTTTTTCTTGAAAGTCCCTAACTCGAATCGGTGCGGGAAAACCGCAGCCGCAGTACGAGGCAAGAAATTTCTTGCAAATCACGCGGTTGTAGAATGCCAGACGTCAACGTGATGTGGGTTTTTTTATGGAAGAGGAGGTCAAAGAGCATACGTGTCATCTGACGCTATGGGACCATCGCAGACTATACGACACTATGTTGTAACACCGGAGGAGAGGAAGCGTCAAATAAACCTACGTATTATGAATTCAATAGCTGAAAACACATTCGTATGTGGCGGGTGGCTGGCGTGGCTCTGTGTGTCAGTAGTTCAACATATTATGGTCATCTCTTCCGCACAGTATCATATATTATGGCAATCCATATTAAGAAATATAATGAAGTCTAGTTGATAACACGGCAGATAGTTTGTTCTCTACATGATAGTATATACACTATATGAATTGATGTTAATTATCATTCAAATAACAATATTGATCTACCTACAGGACGTGTACTCTATATTTTTCACGATTTTCGTTGATAATTAACATACAAGTAAACAAAATAAAACCCAGCTAAATCTAAATCCATTTTAACTATAGTACAAATTCAAGCCAATAATTCGTATACCTAATTGGAATTTCGTCGTGTTTGTGAATGTCCTTTCGTTGAGTTAATTGTATGTCATAGTACGCTGGATTAATTGTATGTACATAACAAATATATGATATAACAACTTATAGTGTTTGTGTTTTTAATTTATTTGTAGTACAGAAGAGCTTAATTTTTTATTTAAAGTTATTTGTAACCACAGACGAGTAAAAAAATAAGGACTCCGTGTTACCTACATGTCAGTGACGCATCAAAACAAGCCAGTCAACGTGTAAACATATAGTTTCACGCACACACTTACACTACTATAAGCCAACGTCTGTGACGGACAGTGATATCCAGTGTGGCTGGTACATAAACAGGTACTTTACCCGAAAAATTGGACAATCCATGTAATGGATACAAAAATTTACTAATACTATGCCAGCGATATTTATTTTTAATTTAAAAAACAATCTGACTAACAGAAATTAGAAAATCTGAGTTAAAAGTAATGTGGTTATATAGACTAGTACTATGACTAATAATGGGACATAATTTGTGTTATCTGGTACCCGTAACTACACACGCACTAGTTTAAAGGTGCTTTACTTGTTCATATCACGGTGCAGATTCCTCTTTTTTTAACTCGTCCGTGTTTGTAACCTACATATTGATTTTAATAAATACTTTTTATTAAAAATATTTTGCTTCATCTGCATGTATTTTGGGTGATCCACCCATTCTATTTTAATTCAACGATAAAATGCATTATTATTCGTTACATAATATTGATATATTATACTTGCTATAATATTATTCAATAAAGTAACATTAAAACTTTACTGGTCATCAATTAACTCTTGTTGTGTGTTATGATTATCTAGTTATAAAATACTGATAAATTTTAACAGCCATTCAAAATATCAATGTTTTTCATATGATCTACTGACAAGTAAATTGAGATATATTTTGAACCTGAGTTGGCGTACTTTATTTAAAGAATCCTATCTTTAATGTACGGACTTGCAAATTATCCTAGTTAAAATTTCCCACCCTTTTGTTCCTTTCCTATTTATTACCTGCCTGTGGCGCCATGTGGTGAAGGGAGCTTCTACGTCTTGAAACTGTGATGTTAGTAGAGCGCGTGCGTCCTCCGAATGAATCATATAAATAACAATATAAGAGGGCCCGGCCGGATCTAAAACTAATAAAAAACTACTTCGTGAACAATATTAACTATATGTGAGTCTGGTGAAAGTTTTCAAGAGGGCCAAATCACCGAAAATCGCGACTAAACGACGGCTGTAGCAGGATCTGGTATGTATCTACTTCCATTTTACTTTTTATTACATGCAAGTCAAGAGTTTTCACCCTTTCCTTTCTGGGTTGAATTAGTTTTCGCAGAGGCTTATTATCAACATCAAAACAAATTTACCCCAGCCGAAGGCGTGGTCGTTTAAGATAAATATTATATAAGTGTAGAGATAAAATAACATATATTTATAAATTGTGTTATGTATATGTTTACACGGTATTAGTACTAGAAATACGTATGTATTTCATTTTTATGACAACAAGGGATGAGACAAGCAGGAACGTTCAGCTGATGGTAATTGATACGCCCTGCCTATTAAGGTGCCGTGCCGCTCAGGATTCTTGAACCCCAAATATTCTGAGCGGCACTACAACTGCGCTCGTCACCTTGAGACAAAAGATGTTAAGTCTCATTTGCCCAGTAATTTCACTAGCTACGGCGCCCTTCAGACCGAAACACAGTAATGCTTTCACATAATTGATTCACAGCAGAAATAGGCGCCGTTGTGGCCATAATCTAGGCGGCATCCTGTGCAAAGCATCCCACTGGTAAAATATTGTATATTTTTGTGGATTTACAAAACGGCTAAATTGATTTTCTACGTTAATTTAATCTTTAATTTTGAATCAGAAAATTCATATTCCACTAGAGAATTAAAAGGAATAAGATCCGATTCATCGGTTACAGATAAATCAATCCCGAACTATTTGTATTTTAGACTGCATCATTTTCATTATATTACTCCATAATATTATTTCCAAGCCACAAATCAAATGAATGTGGCCTCTGGTGAAGAAACAATTTCTTAACGAGTTGCGGATTATGATAGCGTTTTAACATCTATTGTTCAAGCAATTCACATTGATTTTGTGTATCATAAATTATAAAACAGGATTAAAACATCAATAGAAAATATATGAATAACAATCAAAATCACGTAAACATTTTTTTTAAATAAGTTAATAACTAGACGATTTGATTTAAGTAGTAATACGAGTAGGTATTCCCGTACTGTCATCTGAGGAAAATGGACGCCATTGATTTGCAATGCTGAATCAACGAAAACAACGAATGCGATCAATGAATCGAATCTTGTGACCTTTGTATGAATCTAGATAAGAAAAAGACATACCAAGACCCTGATAGCAATATAAACGCCCGATCGGAGACATCTTCAAAGGCCAGACTTACCACTAATGCCGTTCCCTTGAATGAAACTTTTACGCCTGGAATCTGTAAGTGATGTACCTATACAAGAACAGGATGAAATACGCAGTTACATGGATCCCTTTAGAAAATAAATCTGCAACAAAAACGTAACATCCTATGTATAAGATCTAGGTTAACATGTCGCCAGTAATTTGGTGCCATGTTGTAGATCTAATTACACTTATATTAATAATAGAAACCATTCGTTATTATAATAAATAGTCTCATTGACATGACTAATCACCTAGCCATCAGTTACACCTACCTAACTAATATGATTTATAAAACGTTACACGCATATTCTATGGATAGTTGGTATTTATTTTATAATAAAAACTTAGTGTTGAGCGTGTGTTTTTATTACAACAATTTCAAGTTTAATAATTTTAATATATAATTAATTGATAGAAACTAACTCCGTTCAAGTCCCAATATACTACGTGGACGGCCAGATCTTTTTCTGTCACAAACAGAGGAGGTCTCATTGTACCTAATAATAGCCCGGTACACAAACATTTTACTAATTAGTATGGAGAGCTTTAAAAATTGCAATTGGCTCAATACCTACTTTGTGTGCAATTACAGCGATTCTGTTGTTATTACCCCACTCCATTTTAATATCGCAAAATATTGTATTTATTGGTGCCAAAATGAGAAAACTCTATGAAGGATATATAAAAATCATATAAAAAGACAGATTCCAAATTAAAATGTATTGTTTATTTTTCAATGTCATAATATTTAGGGCTAGATTAATATTCTTAGTTTATGGTTGAAATATCAAACATCGAAAGGTGAAGAAAAATGTGTTATTTACGTTCAGTTTCATAATTTCAACCACGCTGATGAAAAAGATGAATTATTAAGATTTTTTTTTTCAATATTTGTCCTCAAACGAGCGTACGGTTCACCTGATTTTAAATGATCACCAATATATTCTTGATAATGTAATGTATGTTCATAGGAACATAAGTGAATTTGATAGAAACTGTCACAACTAAAATGTTAATACCAGGAACAGACATAAACTTATAATGTCTGATACTCGGCTAAGTCGAATTTGTAAGTATTTTGTGGGGTGATGTATATGCTTTTACAACAAGATCCCAGAAAATGTTCAAAACAAAAGTATTATTTTATTCAAAAGAATTTTTAAAAAACTTTGTGTGGTAAAGGTTACAGTGTAAAATGACCGCCGCTTACAGTCTCTTTGAACACTGCCATTCTTTTCGGAAGGTTAGGTATTAAACTAGAAACATCGTGCAATGGAGTTCATTCATACTTACTAATTGTTACCTAAAACTAAATAATACACATAAATTTGTTTCATAAGTTCAACCTTTCTCATAAAGCATAAAGGTAACGTAACATTTTATATGTTCCTCAAAGCGAAGTTGTGAGTTGCATATTTTACTGTGACATTAAAATTAATACAAATTCAGACGACTTCAAGGCAATTCTTTTAAGGTGCAATGGTGTAAATGATTTTAATTTTTCCTGTATATTATAAATTTGTAAAGTTCGATATATATGTTTTAGAAATAGGTTTGTGTTTTACAAATCGTGTATTTGAACTTTGGGCCGTTATGTTTTATTGAATTTAAACGGCTTAAAAAGGAGGTAGTTCTTATGCAACTGCATTATTTTTGTATGTTTACATTTTATATGTATATATTATATAATGCCAGATTGATTTCATTGTAAAAATATATATTTGATAATGCAACCTATGAGCAATTCGGGGAACTTCTATAATTTTATAGGTATACATAATATTGCACTTTTAGTTTTTTCAACAATAAATCAAGCATTTGTATACAATTGTACCATTTGGTGAAGTGGAACTGAGAAAAAGTCCAATGAAACTTTATAAAGGTCAAGTGTTATTTCAGTGACAATCAACCAAATTTAATTGTAATCAAAATAGCATAGAATTGATTTGGTGATAAAACTGGAAGGTAAAACAGAATTACTTAATAGAACTTTTTTATACTCTTTAGATTGTAATGGCATTTGTTCCCCGTTATAATTACTGGATTCTTGTTTGCGCTCGTTGGTAACTTGGTATACAAAACCAGATGTTAAATATACTCGTACTTATAGATAATAATATTAAGTAATTCCATGATAGAAATGTTGAGTACTACGACTAACTCTTGTTATAATTAGATACAAACAGTACCCGTCAAGGCAGAATTAGTAAGGTAGGAGGAATTTAATTGTACCGATCAATTAAAAGTTATTCAAAAATTGGACTTTTTAACAACATTAGGATCTGCGATATCTTCTAAGCATTTTTATAAAAAGAAACCCCGCTGAGTTTGTTGCCCCCTTTCTTCTCAGGTCTGAGGCATTCTTTTGGAATGGGCAGTAGTTTTTGACTTTCAATAGGTAATTTATATCCTATTTTAAATAAATTTGAATTTGAACTTCCTATGTTCCTGTATGTTGATAGTTAGAAGATACACTACAAAACTACTTTCTACTTCATGTAGGGGTAGTACGTCCTGTGAAATAATATTATTTTACAACCCGAAGGTATATAATCTTCAACGGCCATTTTTTTATACAGAAAATGATGAATGCTTTACCATTGTTTATATAAACAGTAGATAAGTCTTCTGGATCTTCAGAGTAACCAATTTTGTACTCTGGCTCCGCTGTACGGCACACAGCGCCTATTGAAATTGAAGCATATTGAATCTATAAAAACAATTTTCTTTCTCGAATTGTAGAAATAGGAGCGAGGGTATTCCAATATTTTCGACACGATTTCATTCTGATTTGTATGAAAATAGTACGTGACTGTGTAATCCATGTAATATATTATAGACGGCAGCTGCCCGCGATCTTGCTCGCGTAGATCTAGTATTTATAATATTATGGTGTATTTATGATGGCTAGTATTAACAATACATGTCTATAATAGTGTCTCAGTATAATAGACATCCTTAAGAGCTACCAGCAATATACATTACTGAGGTCGAGTGTATGATATTTATTAATTCTTGCTTCTCGTTTTTTGTTTTGATTTCACTGTAACTTTTCTATTTTAGGTTGCCTTATAGTATTTTAGTGTGGCCTTGTCTTGTGGAAGTGGGAGGTACGCTAAAGTTCTAGCTGGGCTTAGCTGATCTCTGTGGAGGATAGAGCAACGAAGAGTTCAACCTAATTTTTTAACGTGCAGTTTTTTATAAATTTATTAGTTAATAAAATACGCTCTATTAGAAATCCAACCTAAGAAGTAGAAAATAATTTTTGATAAATTTAAATTATGAATAGTGTAATTGGCAAAAAAAAATATTTTATTGTACAAAAGCATGCAAGATCATATTTGCACCCCAGGACTAATACTAATGGTTTTTATGATTTTACCTATCATTTATATTTGCTTTTTGCCTTAAAATTGTATTAAAAAGAATATCAATATTAAATCTTAAATTGCTATGTTCTAACATATTTTATTTGAAAAATAATCCAAGTTACGATAGTAAAGACAATAGGTTTATATTGTGTTTCCTGGTTTCCTATTTAAATCTTTCATCCAGCCGTATCCGGTAGTCTACCGGCAAACTTGACTCTTCAAACAGCGCTGAAATATCGGGTCCTCGTAGGGAGCTCAAACATCATACTGAAGTGACCTTATTAAGTGTAGATACAGAATAACTGTAACAACTTTAAATAGGATAGAGAATTTCACAAACGAAATACCTTTAATTTGTAAAATTTCTTAGTGGATTTTTTTATAGAAAAGGAGTGTCCCACCCAATGTCCTAAAAACCATTACATCACTCAAACGAATGTTGTAATGAAATTCAGTACAACATTACATCATCCGTTTTCATAATAACACGCCTTTGAATGATGTTATGGTTTCTAGGATTGGCTTTTTAATGTTAGCAGTAAGCTAACTATTTCAGAATCTTTTATAGAGGATTTATATTATGGGTGTAGATAAAGTCTTGTATGTAACTGTTGATAATTAGGTATTAAAACACTCATATAATACTATTATTTATAAAAATAAACCCACATTCGTGTTTTAATACCCCTTAATCCACAACAGTTGCGTTGTGGTGTCTGCTAGGATCCCCATTATAGCATCTTTTGTTCGATACTTGAGAGGTAAGTGCTTGAAAATGTTTGGGCCGAGAAAAATTTCAATTATGCAAGTAGACGGCTGCAGAGTTTTATTAACATAAGCTGAGCGAGCCTCTTTCAACGATCATAAAATTCAACCTATTGACTTTACGATCACCATTTGTTAGAGTTTCGGGAGGATATGTTCTGAATTATTAATGACGAGCTTTGTTTTGTGAACTTTTCGACACGAATGCTTTTAAAACACCACTTAGATGGGACCGACCGATGCGATTATTTATCGGGATTTTGAAGTATCAGCTTAAAAATGTTCTGACAATTTTATAACGATGAAATAAGTTTCAATGAAGGAGCATAAAAGTATAACTAATTCTAAATTAAGTTTTTGTAATAACTGAATAAATATTTAACTTAAGAAAAATTTTTAAAAATTGGTAAAAGTATGTAATAATCATTTGGAAACAATATCGGAATGGTTGTGGATAGCCTTCAAACCCTATATTTAATATATCATTATTTAAAGAAAGGTGTTAAAATATCCTCAGAAAGGAATTGTGTCTATCAACAATTTAAGCTTATGATCACATTACTAACACAATCAAGCCAATTTCTTATCAGTTCTCTTCTGGTACTGCAATGGGATCAATGTTTTATAATAATTTTTTAAATAATGTAATATATTTTTCATTTAATTATTGATATTTACGGAAGAAGCTATTTCAACAAAAATCGAAAGGCAGGTAATAATTTTGTTACAGCCCTATTTAATTAGTACTGAAATAAGCATTATTGTTGTATAAATAATATAGCTAGTATGACTAGGAAAGATCATCTGTATTGTTTTTTTTTAAAGATTACGTCATCATTCCGACGTCACAATTGTTAACTTGGTGCTGAACCCTCATAATTGGATCATCGAAAAAAAAACTATAACAAATGTTTGATCACTTTCGTTTATTCCATGGCCAGCGTAGCGACGTCCCAGACAGGTCCGTACCGTACGACATCTCGAGCACAAATACCTCGAGTGTATAGAGCTCCGCGCACGTGCACGTGTTTTCGATAAATATTTTTGAACAATAAATTCACATCACAATGATGATTAATTATTAACTAATTTTACAGTGAAATTATTAAAATTAACTATTCTCGTTTTTATAAATAGGTGTATTGAAGTATTTGCGCCGATAAGTATTATATTTTAAAATTTAAAATTATTTAATATATTATGTAAACGAGTTAGTGCGATTTTGTTGCTGTGGTCTGCAATCACTGTAACCGTCGATTTATAAAGTAAGTATAATATACGATTCGTTTATATTAATATGATTATTATATTTTACTTTAAAGCGCTTCGTTTAATTGATAAAAATACTTTCCACGGCTTATATTACTCTCACAATATTTCATAAGCGTTGAAAGTACAATATTCTACTTTTGATAATTTACCCCTCTTGAGGAATATTTACTTAAACGAGGTCTATTTAAAACGTAAATAAAATGTTACTTAAAATTATATTTATACTAATATTTAAACTTGTTTTCATGTGGCAAATGCCCAACTTGTATTTTTGACACACGATAATCCTTCCAACATATAATCAAGTTCTACAAAGCCTGTTTCTTACAGGCCGGAAATGTTTCGTTTTACCTCTGGTTATTGTAACAGATCAGGCAGCAGTGATCATTGACCACCATAATATATGTATTCACCTGATTGTTTTAAATTTTGTATTAAATTTACAGCGTTGGTTAATATTATATCGACTTTTTGAATTTTTAGTTTACGCAAGACACTGCAAATTTAGTAATATTATTAAATAGAAAATTATTTTATTGATACCAAGTAAAAACACAAGAAATGCATCTTGCGTCTATTGACAATTTACAAAGAAATCAATTACAAAGAATGATCGTGATAATAGATTTTTCCACAGCACAATGAGCTTTTAAAGAAGATTAATTGCAGCTGTATCGTACGTGCGAGTTTTCGTATACATTTGCTTCGGTGTAGGTATTTCTTCTGATATTGACTTAGCAATTTTGTTGATACTATTTATCTAGATATATATGTAGTATCAGGAAAATTGTATTGTAATAAGATAGATAATATGAAAATTTTTACACTTCGAAATACACGTTATAAACTTTCATTTGTGTGTTTTATTTACACTTCAAGTTTGTTTTAAGCTTAAGGATATTATCAATGCCACAAGAGCCAATTCCAGTGCTGAAATAAAGGTTTGATATTCTATACTACCTGAATAAATATTTATGTAAGAAGACGTATATTGACTGCACCTTAACAAAATAATATGAAAAAACAATTTTTTTTGAATAAACTAAATGTTTTGCATTTTTTATGACAATAACGGACGAGACGATCAGGACGTTCATACATACATACATATAATCACGCCTCTTTCCCGTAGGGGTAGGCAGAGACCACTTCTATCAGATCGCCGCTCAGGCATAAGATGTTAAGTCATTTGCCTATTAATTTCACTAGCTACGGCGCCCTTCAGACCAAAACACAATAATGCTTTGACATTACTGCTCCACGGCAGAAATGTTGTGCCGTTGTGGTACCCATAATCTAGCCGGCATCATTATCTTTATCCTTTTACATGTTTTGAATATGTTAAGGTTTGTTATTCTATATACAGAATGGACCTTCCGACACCCCACACGGCCTAGAGTAAGGGAATATGTGCGTCTTTCACCGAAGAATCGGCTCCCTCTGAACTCTCGACTGGTTAAGTTGGTTTTTTGAATGATTGCTGATACAAATTCGTCATCTCTTTATGACATATTTACTGTTTCCTTAGCCAAATTCCGCACGACCGTCAGAAAAAAGCCAAACAACGAATTGTAAACATAAAATAACACAGTTCAACCAAGATGTCTGATCAATATAAAAGCACTTTGAACTAATTGGAGAGATTGTCATTGACGAACAAATATTTTATTAATTAGATGACTGATAAAATTACTTAATTCTCCGCTTTCATTCTGTAATCAAACCAACACAATATAAATAACTCAATACATAAATCATTGAACTGGAGCCGAATAAACGGCTCGACAAACACTATAGAGTTACACGGAATTTCGGTCAATGCGCTTTGATGATAAATATTTGACACAAAATCTGTTTATTTACCAGAGAGGAATAATTCACAACTGGTCACTACACAATAGAAATACGTAAGCTAGTTTGTATATAAATATGTATCTGATCTGTGAGCTGTATAGCCGTAGCTTATACATGTAAATAATAAGTTAAAAGGATAATTTATTTATGTAAATTATTTATAGATACGACTTTTTTCAATATTTACGTTAAATCAACTATGATCACTAACTTAGTATGGGCCACTGCCTATATTATCTTGCAACACCGGAGTAATGACAGGAGTGTTGCCGGCCCTTTAGAAAAGAGTACGCGCTTTTTTTGATGGTACCCAAATCGTATTGTAATAGAAACACCGCATAAGAAAGCTCATTCCACAGCTTTGCTGTACGTGAACGAATGTTCCTTGAATACCACACTGTAGAGGAACGCAACACATTCAGGTGGTGGGGATGACAACATTATTTGTGGCGTTTCGTGCGAAGGTGGGATTTGGCGGCAGGAATCAGGTCAAACAGTTCTTTGGAACACTTCCCATGACATATTTTGCGGTTGAAGACACACAATGAAGCAACGTCGGGATCTAACCGATTCAGAGCAGGTCGCCGACAATTCAAGCAGGTCAGCATTGCACGCAGTCAAATGATTCGAGCTGATACTGGGGTGCGCTGGACCAGACATGACAGATATACTTCACATGTTGCCGGACCTGCGCTTTGTAGAGTGTTAGAATGCAGGCCGGCTTGAAGTATTGCAATGCTTTATTTATGACGCTCAGCTTCTTCGAGGCCAATTTATCTTTGACTTCCAAATGACTGCGGAATTAGCAAATGTTCGAGATTTCGAGACACATGTCTCAGATACTAGGCGTGGTTTGAAGGAAATGATGTCGGAGAGTGGTGATTCGACAAATTGCTAGAGCAAACCTTAACCGGTTCCTTTAAAGCTAGTTTGTACTAAAATTGATTGTAACTAACTTCACAACATTTCTTTACTACATGTCGCGTCAGTGTTGTCAAGTTTGAATAAAATCTTAATAAGTGGAAGTTATTATTATATGAAAGGTTTAAGAGTCTTGTAATATATTTAAACACAATTATTATTATTTTGTAAAAACAGATACATAGTAATAGTATAGGTTAAAAATACTTCAAAAAGTAGATTCTTCCATCAACATAATAACCGTATTCCGATTATTTGTTTTCGAATCATTACAAATGCCAAAATACCCGTGCACCTGTAAGATTGACGAGTTGTTGATTTGTTAAGTTAAGGCGCGGTCATACCTCAATATTCACAAAAATTGGTTTCTTAGAGAGAATGGAATATTTATATATAATTTTAAAAATCCCATAAAAAATTTGGAAGTTGCTTCCCAAAAATAAACTTTGGAGTCAAAAATCTCTCAGTTTTCAGCGATAAGAAAATTGTTTTTATAAAGAATTTAATAGAATTAGTACTTGCCTAAAACTTAAACCGAATTATTCAACTTAATATGTAAATTTTGAATAAACAAAAGAAAATCAGTACAATAAATGCCCACTTGCAGCTTATCCACATGATTAACACAGATATTGTAGTGTTGTTTGTAGCGTTTACAATCCTAGTCAGTCCGCGCCTTAACCTTAATTTATTGGTAGTAGTGTTGGAATCGAATAGCAGACACAAATTTTTAAGGGGTTCGGTATAGGGCGGAGTCCCGCTCACATCTCACTCAATTAAGAAATCGTCGAGACAGGAAATAGTATCGAAATGCAATGATTGACACCCGGTCCGAAATAAAGTAATATAAAACTATAGTTTATTTTCCTATCTATATAGATAATTATACTTTATTAGGTAGATATAACAAAATACAATCAGTTATAGATTTTACTATAACTTTCTATAATAGACTCGTACTAAAAACTTTTCGGTGTTTAAATTCGTTTTTCAATCTTAAACTATTAATAATATTGTCTTGGGATTTCAGATGCTTTGCTAACGATTACGATACAGTATTTTACACAGTCTTAAAGAGCACAAAACTTAAAAGAGCTAAGGATTATATTATTTAGTTGGAGATTTTCCATTTCAAAATATTTTCGAGAGTTGGGTGATGCAGCGAAAATGTCTCAAAATGGGAGTGCTTTCCCTTCGACCAGGTGCATTAAATCATACATGTGGTAGGCTTCTTTGCACAGGATGCCAGCTAGATTGTGGGTATCACAACGGTAGCTAGTGAAATAACTGGGCAAATGAAACATAACAATATATGTCTCAAGATGACGTGCGCAGTTGTAGTGCAACTCAGAATTTTTGGGTCTGTCTAGAATCCTGAGCGGCACGGTATTGTAATGGTCAGGGCGTAACAATTACCATCAGCTGGTCGTCCTGCTCGTCTCGTCTCTTATTGTTATAAAAAAAACTAAACGCAACATTTTCTTTTAAAGTATAATTAAATTTGAATTAGGATGATAGATATGAAGCTACAAAGCCAAACTCTGTACCCATATTTTATTATTGTCTACCACTAATAAAGGAAATTTAAATTAGTAATAATATTTTATATCTTATATATTTTGTATATTTATTTGGAATATTATATTAAATAATAATCTCTTTACTGAGCGTTTCCAACTTCATAAACATTGAGGGTTGTTTCGAAGAACCATGTTTGCTATAGATAAACTTAAAACGTATTATTTTTTCTTTCACCTATAGAAAGGTATATTATCAGCGAATCACATGAGGTGTATTTTTCTAAGGAAAATATTTTGCATTGTAAGAAATAATACGCAATAAACTTTTACGCAACCGTCGGCTTTATACGTTTATCTAAAAAGTCCCAAATAAAAACCTTCTTTATGGAAATTTCTTATAACAGGTCGTAAATAAATTAAGAGTGACATGTAGTTAGATTGTGAATACTGAAACCATAAGAAATATTACCTAATAAATTGAAAACTGTTTATTAGTTAATCTTTACTAATGGGTCACTTAATGTTAAGTGATTACAGCCGCCCATACTCTATTGCAACCCCAGAGGAATGACAGGATCGTTGCCGGCCTTTCGATTGTGATGATATCTAACGTAACAAAGGGAGAAACCACTATAATATGATAGCGTGATGATGAAATATCGAAAGGAAAAATGTTATTTTGAATGTTTCAATAATATTCTATTAAAAATTTGAACGGATTCTTAACTATACGTGATTGCCGCGAATACAATTGTTTGCTGGATAAATAACCTAGCCTGTTGATTTACGTATATCTACGTTTGACGAGTCTCACTGTAAAAACCTTTTTGTTTTACAAGCAAATAAAAGTAGGAACGGAAATCGTTAATCGACGAGACGAATTTGGCGGGCGATATACTGACAATCGTAAAATAACGCAGAATTAATTACGCTTTCAAGTAATTTCAGGTAAAATTACTTAAATTATCTCAAAGGTTTTAGTGACATTTTATATTTAAAAAATCAATGATAAACAATTTATAAATAATGCTTTGAATGATAAATTATTTTTTTCTTAGCGAGTATATAGTTAGCGATACTATGAGGGAGCAGTTTGACTTCACAAGGTGAATTCGAGGGCTTCAAAGGCACCTAGAACGGAATTGGATACACAAAGTGTTTAATTCCCTGTAGGAATATTGAAAACAATTTGTAGTACCAACAAATTACCACACCGGTGCGAAAGTCTTTGAAAATGAGAAAAGGAAGAGAATATAACAAAAATATAGGCTATAAAATATAGCGAATTCATACCTGTTATTTTGTAGCAATATAAATATTATCCATATTTTTTACAATTAATCAAATCTTTTTATAAATAAAAAAAGGATAATATAATACTGAATCATTATCCTTTTACCTTAAATAATAAATCACTTGAATATATTTTCACTTAAATTTTGAGGTTATGTGAAAAAAGTGTGAAAACAAATTTTTTAGATCTTTTTACCTACAACTTTGCTATTTAACATTAGTTTCGCCGGAAATCGAGATAAACCTTCTTTTACCCTTAAACACCCCCCCTTTTCCACTTTTTCGACCTCAGAGGTAATTAATTATTTTTCCTTTCATTTCTGTTAAATTTCCATCCTTTTCCAATGGGTTCTTCAGCCTACTTCTATATTTTTTCGTATCAAAAATTATCGACAATACAAATTAGAAATATATTAATTCAAGCAGGCCCATCGTATTCTTCTAAAAGAACGGAGGTAGCTTGAATGAATAGTGCTTGAATTATTTCATGCTTGCTATCGTCAATGATATTTGTTACTTAGTAACGTAATATTGCTACAGATTAATACAGAGATAATATAAACAGTAACACGTTAATGAAATGACTAATGGCATTAATTAAGAGCAGAACCAAGCCAATTATTAGGGATTCAGTTTACACAATGGACTGATTACAGCTATTCGCACATGACACCGTGGACACAATCAGCCGCTATAAATCAAACAATATTAACGCTTTGAATCATAAGTTATCACTTGTACAACTTAATTATTTACACCTGAATATCTAATATATTTCACAACACCTTTTAAAATTGTAAAGACGACCCATATGGCCGAATGGTTAGTGACCCTGACTACTAAGCTAGAGGTCCCGGATTCGAATCCCGGCAAGTGCAATCATTTATATGATGAATATGGATGTTTGTTTCTGAGTCATGGATGTTTAAATAAGTATTTTGTATTAAATATATCGTTGTGTTGTACCCATAGTACAGGCTATGCATAGTTTGGGGCAAGATAATTTGTGTAAAAGTGAGTCAATATTATTATTATTATATTATTATCTAAAATACTAGACAGAATATTAAATAACTTCAAGAACAAGAGATAGATGCAAGAGAAGTCTTTGACGCTTCCAATTAAACTATGACAAATGTAGACTGTGTTCTGTTATGTACCATTGAAAATGTGTGTATGAAAGATCATAATCAGTTGAGTTCCTGGTTGTAGCGTGAAAGTGTAACAAACCAAATTATATTTGCATTTTAAACGCAACTCTATTTTGCCTTGGGTACTTTTAATATAATTTGGGACTTTAATACAGTGCAATTAATTAAACAATTTAATAATTATAAAATAATTATAAACATCCACTTATTCACATTATGTCACTTAATGTTTTCTTTAATAGAGATTTAAAAAATAATATTTAAAAGATATCATTGTGTCGCTGATAAGCAATATATTATGATATTATTGAGACAACTGGTTTTACATCTGTTAATGTTTAGGACAGGTTCGAACCATATCTTAGTGTTAGTTAATGTAAGCAAACCGAAACTAATAGTAGCTATTCATCGCGTGCTTTCGGAAACGTAACCCTCTGATAGGAACCACGTGAATATGGTTTACCTACGGCCACTTACTTTACGATACGAATACCCGCGACGTAATAAACTGACGAACGAACACATTCGTATTTATGAGATGGCTTTAGCAGTTACCTGTAACTCAGTTAAATTAACGATGTTTGGAAGTGCTTTTCCAATACCATGTATTTTAAGTTAAGCGCTTATTATAAGCGTGCTAGAAATTTAAGTATTTATGTAAAAATATAAACATTAACACTTTTGTACTGTATTTTGACTACAAATTTGCAATTGTTTGGAAAATCCAAAATAGAATCTGTACTTTCCCCGGGGCATAAAAAGAATAGTCCCATGGGTGTCGTAAGAGGAGACTAAGGGCTTTTTAGAAGTGAGAGAGTCACGCTGCCGTCTTTTGACGTCAGCACAATCGGGCCAGACTCGTCCGGGTTAATGACCACACTCGCACAGAATACCGGCGTGAAGTAGCGGCCTAGTGCCGATATGTTTCACATCGGTTATTGTCGAGGACCGGTAGCCATCCCCTTGCACAGATCCCCTCCACTGAAATCGTAGTCTTGGGTGATTTCACCGGGCACAATGCCGAAAGGCTTGTATCACGTACCACAGACTAAGCAGGGCGATCTGTGCATAATTCATTGCTATGCAGACGACAGCACTGGTGATGCCGTATAGACGGGCCATTCAGGTCTCTCTCGGGAAATCGTCAACCAGTGCCAGCAGAAACTTGTGTCTTCTATCGAGTCCTCTCTTGAGAAGGTCGCGGAATGGGGTAAATTGAACCTTGTCCAATTTAACCCCCAGAAGACTCAAGTTTGCGCGTTTACCATTAAAAAAAACCCCGTTTGTCGTATCACCGCTCTTCGACAACACTTCCCTTAAAGCCTCGCCTAGTATCGGTAAAGTGGGTCTCGAAATCTACAGCGATTGCGAATTTCATGGCCATCTGGAGGGCAAAGCCAAATTGGCTTCAAAGAAACTGGGCGTCATTAATAGAGCATGGCAATACTTCAAGCCGGCCCACATTCTAGCGCTGTACAAAGCGCAGGTCCGGCCACACATGGAGTATTGCTGTCATCTCTGGTCTGGCGCACCCCAGTATCAGCTCGATCCATTTGACCGCGTGCAACGCGGAGCAGCTCGAATTGTCGGGGACCCAGTGCTCTGTGAACGGCTGGATCGCTTGGCGTTGCGTAGAGACTTTGCTTCATTGTGTGTCTTCTACCGCATTTATCACGGGGAGCCTGCCGCCGAATTCCACCTTCGCACGACACGCCACAAGTTAGGATGTCATCCCCACCTTCTGGATGTGTGGCGGTCCTCCACAGTGCAGTTTTCAAGTAGCTTTCTTCCACGTACTACAAAGCTGTGGAATGAACTTTCTTGTGCGGTGTATCCGGGACGATATGATATGGGTACCTTCAAAAAAAGCGCGTACACCTTCTAAAGGCCGGCAACGCTCTTGTGATTCCTGTGGTGTTGCAAGATATTGTGGGCGGCGGTGACCACTTAACAACAAGTGTAACCCGTACGCTCGTTTGTCCTCCTATTCCATAAAAAAAAAGAATCATATAATGGTTAGATCGAAAGTTGTTCTTAAAGATCCCAAATGTAATGACAACCGTTTTAGAAAATACACACTCAAAAAATGAAATAGGTATTATATTATTTTAATGAAATTTATTTACATGAACTATGGTATTTTATTTAAAGAATTGTTTTTGTGAAACTTATATCAACACAATATTGATACGGAAATATATCCAAGGTGAATTTTCTTTTCTTGCCTCGTTTCGCTGACATACTCACATTGAGTGAACATTTTATCGACAGTTTTGCTGTGTAAGGTAAAAGAGCACGTATTTTTAGCGGCTAGTTTCTTACGCCATAATCTCTATAATACTTTTGGAAGTACATATTGTCGTATGTTGTATATGTCATATGGGCACTGTACCTAGTCGTAATAGTTGTTTGCTGTTTAGGTAAAGTCAACTCGAATTTACTAAAAAGAGTGATCCGACAGATTAAAATCTTTCAGAACTTTGTTTAATCTATGTATCAATAGTTCTGATTCCATTATCTTTACTCATTACTTCGTCAGCATGGATTTAAATATTTCGTGATGAATAAATCGTTATAAATAAATGGAGAACCGGTTTTTCCTTCGATTATTCTGCGATATCTACTGAACTGAACGAAATAATATTACAGTATTAGATGTAGCGTGTTTCAGAAAAGGTTTCAGAAATGATATGTCGTTGATTACTGATACAGAACCAAATTTTTTCACGTATAAATACCAATATATTCGCAATACAAAAAATTCAGTCAATGACATTTCATTACATATTATTATGACAATTCATACAATGCGCTCTGTGGGGTAGTTGATTTGTATGGCGATACGTTTGCCGGGTGAGCACTTGTATAAGATGAAAGGCAATATTTCTTTGTATTTTAGTTATAACAATTTACGCCTTTGCTAAGTGGAGCTGCTGTACTTCCTTTGGATTCAATACTAAATTGCGATTACGATCTTGCAGGAAAATGCGCATATAACGTATTTATTAGAGCACAAAAAGCAAATCACATTCAAATATCTGCTTGCAATGGAAATCGTTTTTCCATTTGATTTTTGATGATAATTGCATCATATTAGCACTAATTTCTTGGTACCTTATGATTTATTATTATGATCAAATGTTACATTGAAAACATTTGTTGCAAACAAAAAAGTTGTTTTGGATGGATGGCAGTCTGACACTTCCATTGCAACATCTGGTGTCTCTCAGGGCTCAAACCTAGGTCCTTTGTTTTATAATTCATATATTAATGATATTCCTGATACTATCCAGAACTGCAAAATATTTCTATTTACCCATGACTTAAAACAATGCCAAACCATAGTTAATAGTTTATGAAAATGATTGTCATTTACTACACGATGACATCGATAACCTAAGGAAATGGGGTAAATACTCGTATAATAAAATGTATCTTAATACCGAGAAATGCTACTGTATTACATTTTCAAGAAAAAACAAATATCATCGGACTTTCATTGGAAGCCCGTTTATATTTATTTTTCGCTATATTGATAATATTGAGAATAAAATATTAAACAACTACTGATGAAATCAAAGATTGAGGTATAACAATTGATAAAGAGTTACGGTTTGTCAATCACATAGATAAAATTTCCAATTATGCACTTGTTAGATTATTAAGCTTATTAAGCTTTTATGTCACTATTTAATATTCATAAAGTACTAAATAACACTAAAAAAACCTAATTAGTTCAAAGTTAAAACAGTAATATTTTGACATCTTAAAACTAGAAAGTAGCTCATTTGTATTTTAAAGTCAATACAGCCAATAGGAGCTTGTTACTGATTGGCTGTTCGAGCTAGGATTGCCAACTGAAGTCTACTAAGGTTTTGTTGGTGCAGCGCAGTGGTGCTTAGTCACATTTGGCTCGTAGCTGCTGCACCGGAAGGACACGTCAGTGTTAAGTATTTATAATTATTATTCATTATTTTCTGTTGTGGTATTATTATACTTTCAAATATCTATTAATAATCTAATAGCGTCACCCCTTGTGAATGTTAAATGAGGCTAGTAAGTGTTATTTTAGTATTTTAATATAAGTACAATTTATCAAAGGTAACTTGTTGGATGTACCTATGTTGTATATTATACTGTATATTTTCAAGTATTATTTAAAGGATGAGCTTGGATTTTCTTATCGGTTCTTCTCCCCGTGTCAAAGCTCCTTTACGAACCGATGTAGATGACTAAATAAACTATTTATAAAAATGACGGTAATTTACTTGAAAATAAGGGTTATTAGATTTTCATATTCACTTTACTTGTAATTTCTATACCCTATACTCTATTTCTCGTAGCTATTCTAACACACTACATACTAAGGTTTATGTTGCGATAAGGAAAGTAATTCAAGACGCCAGGTACTCTTTTCACACTATTTAATAGTCTTGTACGGAGCAAGTTCGAGTATTGTTGTCAAGTCTGCTCCCCATGCCAAAACAACATGCCAAAGAATATAACATTAAAAAAATTTTTTTACGATATAAAACTTACTAGCTGATGCCCACGACGTCGTCTGCGTGGAATCAAAGCGGTGCTTCAATGAAGCAGAAAAAGTTCTTCAAGAATCCTGAGCGGTACTGCATTGTTATGGGCAGAGCATTACAATCATCAGCTGAATTTCCTGCTCGTGTCATACCTTATTGTCATAAAAAAATATTATGCCCAAATAAAATGTGAAATGGTTTCTATTTAACTATTATGTATATGATTATTAGAATATATTATTATTTAAATTTATGAATATTTATTCACATGGTTAAGGATGGTAGCTATCCTTAATACAATATATACAACTTTTCTCGTACAAAATCCTTTACTTAGTGAATAATATTTTAAAGTCCGCCTGGTACTTGTGACTCGCTTGTATTCGTTCTGTTGAAATGTTTACATGAACTACATCCCGCGTATATTGCATTGGCGACGGTGCTTGCTTCCATTTCATTCCAATTTCACTGCTTTTAGCTGAAAATCGACACGACATTGCCAACTCAATATTCAATAAACTCAAAATTTGGCTACAGAAAGTATTTCACATTTCTTTGAACTTCAATATACGCTTACAATATTTAGAATCACGAAGAGAGTAATGCTGTTAGTGTGCGGGCTGCAGCTGATCTGTTTACGTGAAAATATTGTTAAATAAATATATTATGATTTGATTTGATCATAAATATTTGATAAACTGAAACCCATAGTCTTAAAATATGTACTGTTGTTTTCACTCTTTACGATTATAAAAAAATATAATTAAGTTATTGAATTGATACTATTCATTTTTGTTATTTGGTTGTCATACTCCTGGTAGTCAAGCTCGTGAATGAACATTGTGTCTGTCATCACAAACGCTACATTAAAGTTATAATATTCTTTATCATAATACCCTTACTTATTTACAAAAATACTCATACATAACTGTACCCCTAAATATTTTATTAAAAAGATTAAATTGAAACTATGTAAGGCTGTGGCTGCTAAGTAAATACGCATTAAAAGATATTGTATATGAACTTTTCCGTGACAAATATTCTTTAAGGATCGAATTTGTTTCTGATATTACATTACTTGAGATATTCATCTTAGGTCATATCTTTTGAGTATGAGAATAATTTTCCTTTACCCATTATCTTTGTGAGACCTCTTGAAGATTGTAACAAGAGATCCTCAGAGATAAATGATGACTTCAAAGTCTGTTGAAAGCCATCAGTTGGCGATTTTAAAGTGACCTGAAACTTAAGCAAGAATGAATGAAAATTATTCATGAACTTCAATATATGGAACAGATTATTATTTTACTTATCTTACTGTTAGTCTTTTCAAATTTTTACTACTTTGAAACTGAATCAACTTAAGCGCAGTACTCATCCAGTCGGTGGAGTATATGATACTATACGATTTATTATATATATTATTTATTTATTATATATATATTATTTGCAGAGGGTGGCTATATGGCTAGTCCTGATTGTGTCTTAGTAGCACCTCGTCCAGAATTAAACAAAAAACCGCAGTATCTTCTTGACGCGTGTATTACAAACAGCATCTGGAAGTAGGGTATAGTCACCAAGGATGGTGTTACGCTTATGCATTAGTGGGCCGTAATTGCAGAGGAGATGAAGAGGCGTTTCATTAGCCTCAAGGCAAAATCTGCAGGCAACGCATCGCAAGGCAAAATACTATACGATACTATATAATAAAACAAACCCACCATGCTTTTCTGTCATTCATAATAATTATAGTCTGAATGATTTACAAGGAAGTTTTACATAAAGACTATGGAATTCTTTAATTTGGTTCGTGCACTTTCTAACGCAGAATAGTGAATAGCAGTGATTTAAGCACTTCAAGTCAGCAGAGTCGTATAGAATGTTGTTTTTTATGCCCTGCACTTGGAGGCATTTCCTTCCAATTGATTTCCTTATTTAAGTAATAAAAACAACGGTCTTCCTGATGACTCTGCTTAGGATATTCAAATTCAAATATTTTTATGCAAAACTTGAAATCACCTATTGAAAGCCAAAGCAATAAAAATATTGTTTTGTCATCAGTCCCTAATATTTTGTGGTCTAATTTTCAAGTAGATACTTTATTATAAATCATAGCAATCAATTGATATTATACAAAGTGTTACTTCTTGTAATATTCTGAAAAATTAAATGAATCTCTTTTGTATATAGAGTTTTATAAAGTCTTTGGAGCTTACAATACATTTTTTTGTCACATAAAATTTCACAAATCATTTTCACGCCAATTAACTAATAATCATCTTCATAATCCTCGTTCATCTTCCCTCACTTTCCCGCAAACGCACTATTATATATAGCAACTTCATTCGCATTCGACTGAAAATACGTGAATCGTCGAACCGCTGACGCATCGTCGACTGGTTGATTGAACTCTTCCGTCCATTCAACGTCCATCGACAACTAGTGTTCTCCCAGTCCTCATCCTCAACGGATCCTCGACTTGCATCCGCAACTTACAGTCTACAAAACCTGCAACTGTAGCTGGTGATCATTGAACCAGAGCAGTCAATCATGACAGGTTCGTCTGTTATTGGATGAAGAAAACATTCAAAGATTCCGTTACATTCTTCGATGCATAGACACATCGGCACGAGCGCTTTATATTAGTTACAGAACTTTCCTTAAACAATTTGCAACTTAACCTACCTGAGATACTATAAATCTCCAATTGAAGTAGTTGGCTGACAAACTATTTGCATTAGTTAAAACTTTTTACTTCACTATGAGTCCTGTAAAATGACATTACATAGTCATAACGTGATGACCGACCTATTATAATTGACGTAACATGGGATGAAATTAATCAAATTGAATTGAACAATTGAACCTTAATATACAGGAGAAAGAGATTTCAATTTGTGAACTAGATATCTGGATAACTAATGAAACTCGCCATATCACAGCTTTATTAGCTTTCCAACTAATTGGAAAGGTTTGCTTTTTAATGATAATGAAATTTGGCAATGCCACAACTAAGAAACGGATAAGTTTTTGTCCGGCTTTGTTTCCTGAAATAAATATAAAAGAAAATATTTTCTGTTCCATGACAACTATTTTGATGGGACCCTAGTTATGTTTGTATTATTAGATAGCTATTAAATTTTTAAATTATCACTATGCACACATTTTTTTATGTAAAAGGAGGTCAACCGCGCGTACGAGTCACCTGGTGATCACCACAGCAATGTGGTGATCATATATTCTCTTGCAACACCAGAAACATTGCCGGCCTTTACCGAAGGTGTACGCGCTTTTTATGGAGGTACCCATGTCATGATGTCTATGAAACACCGCACAAGGAAGCACAGGTTTGTGGTGTGGAAGAAAGTTCTTTAAAAACCGCACTGTGGAAGAACGCCACTCAACCAGATGGTGGGTATGATATCCTAATTTGTGGCACATACACACTATTACTTTTGTCCCACAAATGTTACCGACCTCCACGTGCCACAGTGCTGATATACTTCCCATGCTTATTCTTCGTCTCATAATCTTGGTACTCTTGACATGGCTGATATTCAGTACATCTAAGACATATTCGTAGAATGTACGCCTGATTAACTACATTTCACTATCTGTACCTCAAATTAATTCTTCATACGTAAAGTTTTCAATTCTACCGCATTAGTTCTGCTTTGACTCTTAAACTTAACTTTAACTTAAACCAACACTCCTCTAGAATCAGATAGACATACAATATGATTACAGACATTTTGGTTGCGTATGTAACGCTCAGTTCGAGCGGTAACCCACTTTACCTCTTTCAATGCCACCACGCTTTCCGTGTTTCGATAAATATACTTCTCAAATACACATCTTCTTTTACTATTACTATTATTATTACATTCTGCCATACTCTTGTCTCTATCGATTGTAATTATTATATTGGTAATAAAATATTTGAAAGTCAAATACACTAGGTATTTTAATCGACGCTCCAACTTACAAATTAATATATTTCAGTGCCCATATTAATGTAAAGTCAGGTGGAATGAAACTAACTGGTGGTGGCTGGTTTCTTTTACAACTTAATTCTTAAAACGTCTGCTCTCTGTCAGATCCCCCACTCTGTCTCAAGTGCATATAGTTGCCAAATTAAGCCAAGACTAAGGCCTGTAAAAGATAAGAAACGAAGCATACATAATTTAGTTGAGATAAAAAAAGAACTTTTTTACTTAGAACTTAAGTACACATGTAATATTAAAATAATCAAAATAATAATGTTGCAGACTTATATGACAATCTTACAAAGTCTGTTGTTTTTCTTACATCCATTTTTTTTAGTGTTGAGCATATCTCTAAAATTTGGAGTAAGACTCGAGCATCATTTTATGGAAGGGACCAAAATATTTTCGAAAATATAACTTATCGTTGGAAATATGCATTGTTGCAGCCCTCATGGATTCGTCATATTTGTCTGTCTGTCCGTCCGCATATCACGGCCACTCTTTTCCGAAACTATAATAACTATACTGTTGAAATTTGGTAAGTAGATGTATTCTATTAACCGCACTAAGATTTTAACTTAAAAATTTAAAACAAAACAACAACCGCAATTTGCCTCTCATTCAATCAACTCAAATATAAAAAAAAATCATAATTTACTTGCTGCTACGGACCCAAGTCCGACTCACACTTGGCCTTTTTTTTAGTCCTCAACCTCAAAATAATGATACAGCTGTTTACTGTATTATAGTCTGTTATTTAATTATATTCTGATCATAAAATATAATAGACTTACGTGTCACGTTATAAGCCCAATGTAAATACATATGAGCAATTTATAACACACGCGGGCCATAAGGAATTAGTTGCACGCGGCTCGTAAATGTGGACTCATATAAACATTTATGACAAACCTCATATTAGTTACGGTTACATTGACTACAAACATAAACACTTTAGTGATAATATCATCATCATTTGCTGCTTGAATAATCGGGATACATTAAACTGTAAAGACTCAAAACATAGTTGTTTCTGCGGTGTTGTCAGGTCAGTTATACCTTTTTTTTATGAAAATATGAGACGAGCACGACGTTCAGCTAATAGTGATTGATACGCCCATAACAATGCAGTGCGCGCTCAGGATTCTTGAAAAACCCAAAAATTCTGAGCGGCACAACAATTGCGCTCGTCATCTTGAGACATAGTTATTAAGTCTCATTTGCGTAGTTATTTCACTAGCTACGGCGCCCTTCAGACCGAAACACAGTAATGTTTACACATTACTGCTCCACGGCAGAAATAGGCGACGTTGTGTGGTACCCATACCCTGGTAAACCTACCTACCGTCTACAACCACCTGTGTAAATGGATAATATATTGATTCTATATAATATTTTCATATTGGCTGTAATTCCTTTAGATTTGCTCATTTTGGTACAAAGAAAATATAATGTCAGTGAGACTGTACTTTATTCTTAAATTTTAACTTAATAATATAAAATTAATAATAATTGATGCACGATGACACAATATATTACTAGATACTACCCTACAATTACTGGCATAACAACCAGTTGAATAATTTTAATTTTAAGCGAAAATAATAGTTTAAAGTGATAATTTTGAACAAACCATATTAAAGATATATTAATAATTCTTTAACTAAGACTATATTAATAATATCATATCCCTTTGGCTTTAACCCTAACATATGTAAAACTGACGGAAACCAAGTCAAAGTTTATTTTATTATGAGTCAAATACATGTAGATACAAATATCATTGACGTGAGGAATCACTTTATAACGTTTTTTTACTCGTACATTGAAATTATTATCAGAATAAAAGCTGAAAATTCACACTAATTGATAAAATAATAAAAAGCCAAGCCAAAAAGGTAAAAATAAAGCCCAGAGGCTGACGATATTACTCCAACATGACGACGTAAGCTATGTCGCTAAAATAAAATGTCAGAGCGCTCTAGAACTAAAAGATGGAATTAATATTTTGTAAGTCGTTGGCAATGTGTCTGAACTTTTGTAAAAATACAATAAAAATTGGGATGTCTGCACCTTTCCTGTTCCCTTTTCGTACAACCTTGTAAGTTCTCTCAACTATACTAATCATTTTAAAATTACACATTAATGAAATGTAATCTCGTTAATCAAAGTAAAATAAAATAAAATTGCATTCAATATATTAATAAATTATTAAATGTTATTTATTAACTGTAATATGCTCTGCGTAGGCCTCATTTGCTCTGTGTCTCGTTTGGTTATCATTGAATGAATATATTGCTCTAGTTTTGCCTTCAGCGACACGATAACCGTCCTACTATTCCATAAATAAAAAAAATATAACTGTCTAGCTAAAAAGATTTTACGTTACTCTTGAATTTGCTTAGATAATGTTTTTATAATGCTAATGATATATAAATGGAAGAGTTGCTCCATTTAACGTCATATTTGGCATCCTGTCTCTTAAAAAGCTCATATTAATAATATCTTTTGATGTTAAATATAAGCAAAGATTGACAACCACTTCCAAAGCTATTTGCTCCAACAAATCTACAATAATAACCTACTATATAACTCGGACCTTTCAATGGTCTGAGAAAGACCCATTTTATGTCAGTTTGTCATGTAATAAACTAAATTAACATTTTGTAAAACATTTTCTATGAATTTCTATACTCGAATTTCGTCTGATTAACGTGAAGAACGTCACACGCTTGTGCGAGCAATATCCATTTAAGTGTTAAAGGTAAGGTTTCATTTTAATGGAAGCTAAATAAATATAATTGGATTAAATAAGTGAATAATAAATTAACGAGATTCAATCTATAATATATAATATATCTACTAATAGTTTGTTTGATTTAATTTTCCCAAATGTATCCAAAATTGCTTTGTGTTTTACGCAAATGCTTTTTCTCCAAAATAACTTATTTATGGTTAATAATATCTTCATATAGATATTATTATAACTCTAAGATATATTATATCTATTGGTACATTTGGAATAGAAATGCCACAAGCTTTGTATTTATTTTTGTTTAACGCGAGTGTTACAATTATAAATAAAACACTGTTTAAAGGTTTAAAAGGCGGGCATTTGCTGTAGCAAGCTGCCAAAATCATCATCAATCTGTCTACAGGAATTACCACCTCCGAGGCAATAAATTTTATAATGACAACTATGACTAATACTATCTTGACTCATTTCATGTGCAGTCCCCTTAAAAACGAGATAGGAAAGGTCTGGGAACGTCGGATTAACTATAATAATAACAAAAATATAACTTTTAAGCAAAATTTAATTTAAAAACACAGTTACTCGCGTTTTAATCCTTTAAAAAGGTTTTTTTTTCAAATGTCACAAACCTAAGAAAAAACCCCAAGACACTTAGCGTGACTATTCAAATGGTAATCTTCTTGATCGTATCTGTCAAGACCCATGAACATGGTTGATGGTTGTACGAACACCATCGCGTTCCTTAACATACCATACAACTTTTGCAAAGTATTGGCAAATTGGTATGCCTTGCTGTCCACATTGTTTTCTGTATACGTCTCCAGCAATAAGTCGCTGTATCTCTCTGATTTGATGGTTCATGATTCAGCTTCATAAGTAGAATATTAAAAAATAAGGCGTCACATCAATAGTACCTTGGAATTTAGAGAGTAAAAGTTGTAGAAGTAACAAATATATATTTCATCAAACAGTCCGGTGACCGGTTCATTCGATGTTTGTTGTGAACTTAACTCACAGATTAAAATATTGAATTGCGATATAATAACTTAAGTATTCTAGATACTTTACAAAAAGCTTACTCAGTCGTGTCTCCCGGCGTGAGAGTGAGTATATTGAGCACCTTGTCGTGCAGGGCAAAGTGGAGTGCATCAGAGGCGGGGAAGGTCGCGTTTGCGATGGACCGACTAAATTAAGTCTGCTGTTGGCGGTCCATTGAACGAGGCTGTTGGCCAGCTGGCAAAATTAGTGAATGCTCGTGGGGCGAATCACATCTGCCCCCAAAAGATGTTACTTCGTTAGACCACGACCACCATGACAAGAGTGTCACGAAGAAAAAGAACTCAGTTAAGTGAATAAATTAATTCAGTAAATATTGAATGATTTACGTTTGCTACGTTGTGCGATCCTATTTAGGAAGCCCATTCAATAATAGATAATAGACAAGTTGTAGTTACTATTTAATAATACTCCTCTTAATGTCTCACTTAGTAGCTGGATCAATATTCATCTGCCAGAATCGCTCATGTCTACGCTGATCAAATTCAAATTCAAATATTTTTATTCGAAATAAGTTATGACAACACTTATTGAAAGTCAAATCTACCACGCATTCCAAAACGAATGCCTCAGATCTGGGAAGAATGGAACGAACTCAGCGGGCTTTTTTTTTTCATAAAAAAATATGTTTACAAAGTAATATTGTACAATTAAACTTATTATTTAATAGCCTGAGGGCGGTCGCTCCATTCCCAATCTGTGGTATCATGAGGAAGTAATTTATGTTATAGTAACCATTACCACACAAATATTTTTTAACCGACTTCAAAAAAGGAGGAGGTTCTCAATTCGTCGGTATTTTTATTTTTTTATTTTTATGTTTGTTACCTCCAAACTTTCGACTGGGTGAACCGATTTTGATAATTCTTTTTTTATTTGAAAGCTGGTGCTTCCCGTGTAGTCCTATTGTAATTCGGTCCAGATCTGACAGTGGCATCCATGAGAAAACCATAAAAGATTGTTTGGTGAAAGTTTGGTTAGGTTCTGATTACGGAATCCATGGCAAAGTAACGGAACTCTTCAAGAGAACGAAGAGTTCTTTTGAATAACGTAATACTTTGGTTTTGAACATTTTCTTGGATCTTGTTGTAAAAGCATATACATCGCCCCACAAAATACTTACTTACTCGACTTCTTAGCCGAGTAGTAGGCATTACTCGTATTAGTCAATGTCAGTTCCCGGTGTTAACATTATGGCTATGACAGTTTCTAGCAAATTCACTTAAATGCCTTTGAACGCCCATTTAATAATAGATAGGAGACAATTTCTAGTTTCTATTTAGTAATACTCATCTTAATGCCTCGCTTAGTAACTGGATCAATATTCATCTGTCAGAATCCAGTGAAACTGAGCACACGAATACTAAATCAGAACTGTCTCGATATATCCAGCATTTGCATATTCCGTGGTCTTCTGGAAAGTAAACCAAATTGGATTTGAATAAACTTGGTCTAGCCCAGATTCTAGCGCTCTTTATGTTGAATGAGATGTCAAGTGTTTCAAGTTTAACACGAAAAACGTATGTTGAAAAAGAAATATGATTTTGAAAATACAACTTTGATTGTATTAACCAACCTAAGATCGTGTATTGCAAGAGTATGGTGGGCGTTGATAACTTCGCTTCAGTCTTGACTCGTACGCTTGTTTTTGAACCTCTTCGATAAAAAAATTTAATTACGAATGTTTCATCAAAGATTGTTATTTTAAGTTTTATGTTTATTTCTTATGATAGGTTTCGCAGCAATTACAGATGGTAACCTATGTTGCTCTAGATTGTTATGTTTTAGTGTATAAGGGCAGCATGTTTTATAGCATAAAGGCCTTGAACTTATGCATTAGCCATCCGAAATCGGCTAGTGTCCCCGCGCCACGGTATTACTTAGATCGGCGTGGTTTTGGCGCGCAATGGGTATTATTTTACGTGTAAGACTACGCTACGTGACGAGACGAGAGGGGGAGGACACCGATTCCAAAAATAACAATAATCGTTACTAGAATTAGATTGTGTAACAATTCGCAATTATTTTCATACTTTATAGAATATAGAATAGTGTTTTTGAAGTCGGTTGTTTCTTTGGTAATTATTTTTTATTTTTATATTTTTAGTGCATCTGAACTACACTACCTAATAATTTGTCTACTTTTGTGTAGATCGCAATTTTATTACAGACAGAAATTCTGCCACAGATCGCACCCTTACTGTAAGTTGTTAAGGAGTTCCATTGATCATCAGTCATATTTGATAACAACAATTACTTGACCATAACGACGTTGTGGTAGGTGACTCAAATATCCAGATAGCATAATAAAGATTCGGCCGAGTATTGTTAATTTGCTCCTAAGAATTGAAGAGTTCCGTTACTTTGTCATGGATCCCTTATTCAAAATCTCACCAAACTCTCACCAACTACATTTGAAGTATATCCTTTCCAATAAAAAAATAATTATCGAAATCGTTTGGCACAATATTGCGTTTTTCGTAAATTTGTGACGCACATACATAAGTATGTGCGTGCTATAATGCAAAATAAAGCCTTGTATGGTTTTCTCATGGTTTCCATTGTTAGATCTGGACTAAATTGCAATGGGAATTTGAGGAAGTTTCCCACACAGGAAGCACAAGCTTTCAAATAAAAAATTAATTATTTTAGAATTATTAAAATCGGTTCACCCATTCCAAAGTTTTGTTGACACACATTAACAAAAAACATACCGACGAATCGAGAACCTCCTCCTTTTTTAAAGTTGGTTAATAAGGGTCAGAACAGTCTCTTTCGATTTTGGTGTATCTGAAAATACTAGTGCATTGGGGCACTTGCCGATTTCAAATAAATATTTGTCGTTCATTATATTCTGTGTTTTATCTATCTTACGTTACCTTAACTTGAGTACAAAGATAGAAGAAAAAACGGTCATACCTGACTTGAAATAACAACGAAGGATTGTGGTAACACCATAAATAGGTTGTTAAAGAAATAAAAGAGTGCGGCAACTTCGTTTTTATTATTTTACACACTCTGGCAAAATTTCAGCTCTCTTATTATTGCAGTTTATAAGACATTTATATAGCCCGCTTACTACGAAAGTGATATAGATAGACTGTGAAACTTGATAGCGTAACTTTGGGTTAGGAACCCAGCTAAAAACATACACCATGCTCAGCATGCTCAAATTGTTGACTAAAATATCAATTTTGTTATATAATTGTTACATAAATTATTCGTTTAATCGGATTTTCTTAACCTTTAAAATTAAAAGATAAAAGACAGAGTTCCGGGGTAATATTTATAAAAAAAACAAATGAATTGAATCTCTAGTTTTCTTGGTAAAAAAATATGAGACAAGCAATATGCTCAACTGCGGGGAAGGGATATACCCTGCTGGTCACATATATCACATATTCTGAGCAGCATTACCATTTACAGCGCTTTTTTTTTTTTTTTTTGAGAGAAGGAAATACTGTTACGTATTTACGCCCCGGAACGGGGCGTAATATGTCGGACTCGAGTGTCCGCGTAAGCGGACACCCCATACCGACTAAAACCTCCTCTGTGCTGTTAGCAGCTCTGGCTTTCACAGCGAAGTAGGACGTGGGCCGTGGAGGCCGCAAAGACTACGCAACAACAGTCGCGGGGCGTCTCCTAAGGAGACTCGAACCTCAGACCGGCTGTGTGCTTGTGGGAAGGAGAGAGAATGAAAATGAAGTTGAAATGAAGATGAAAGATGAAAAGGTGATAAGAGCACACTCGCCGGCGAGTGTGGTGATGTTTTGTGTAATGTATGTAAGTGTGTATGTATGTGTTTATGATTGACATACATACAAACACACATACATGATGTGTGTTTGTATGTATGTACGTAGTGTAAATGTTTGTGTGCATGTATGTTTGTGTTTGTGTCTGTTTGTGGAGTGTGTTTGTGATTGTGTAAGTGGTGTATGTCAGTCCGTCAGTCAGTCCGTGTGTGAGTGAGTGTAGTGAAGCGATTACAGGACGAGGACTAACGTCTCGTCGGGTATCAAAAGAATGTGTGGTGTATCTAGGGTGCGGGCCGCTGGCCATCGTCAGAGTGACGAATGCCAGTGGTTTGCGGTGGTTGACCGCGCCTACGCCTGCGAAGGCGGTGTGTGCGTGTCTGTGTCGGTGTTTGTGTGGGTGTCGCGTTCGCGATGGTGATGTCGTCATCCGGATCTACCGTTACGTGTCTGGGACGTCTTATTGGGTTGAGACTATGGTGAAGGGGAGTGTACCCGCATGCCTTCCTAACCAAGATGTTGGGATGGTTAGGCGCCTTGTCAAAGAAGCGTCGCGAGATCTCTTTAAAGTGTTGAGCTATTGTCGGAAGCTCTAGGTCGCGGTGCAGGTCAACGTTTCGGATGAACCACGGGGCTCCGGTTGCCATGCGCGTGAATTTATTTTGAACTACTTGCAAACGACGTAAGTAGCTCGGTCGGGTGTGCGCGAAAACGACGCTTGCGTATGACAGTATGGGCCGTACGATGGTTTTGTACAGCGTCACTTTGTGTTTGAGCGGAAGTTTGCTTCGCCCACACACAAGTGGATAAAGGCGACTGAGGACAAATCGGGCTCTATTGCATACCGTATCAATATGTTTCTTGAAGTTCATATTGCTGTTGAACGTGACTCCTAAGTATTTGTAATCCTTCACCCACGGTATGGGTGTTTCATACAGTTTAATAACGTCAGTCGGTTGTTTTTTAGCGCGGATGCTATTCGCGTTACCGAAGAGTACCGCTGCACTCTTGGTGGGGTTTACTTCAATCCGCCATTTTCTGAACCAGATGCCTAGTTCATCGACGGCGGCTTGAAGCACTTTAATGTTCTTGCTCAAGGTTGAGCGGTTGGAGCCGAAGTAGAGTGCCGTGTCGTCAGCGTACTGAGTGAGCTGGACACTCGGAAACTTGGGAATGTCGCTCGTGAAGAGCGAGAAAAGAGTGGGAGAGAGGACCGAACCCTGTGGCACGCCAGACCTGATGGGTCTGGGTGAGGATAGGGTGCCCTCTACTCGATATCGGAAGGAGCGATCGGTAAGGTAGGCTCGAATGATGCGCACGAGCCTGTCTGGCACTCCCAGTTGATACAGCTTGAATACTAAGCCGTTGTGCCATACCTTGTCGAAGGCCTTCGCGACATCGAAAAACACGGCTGCCGTGGTAGCGTGAAATTGACGCCGTATGAGAATGTACTCGGTGAGTCGGTGAGCCTGCTGGGGACACGAGTGAGCGGTTCTGAATCCGAACTGTATGTCGGGTATCAGGTTAAGCTCCGCGATGTAATGATTAAGACGCGCGAGAATTAATCTTTCGTAAAGTTTCCCGATCGAGTTAATTAAACTAATAGGCCTATAGCTACTCGGATTAGCTTTAGGTTTATTGGGTTTTGGGATACCGATAACAATGGAATCCTTCCATTGTTCGGGGAACGCGCTATTAGACAATAGAATATTAAAAATGGTAACCAATAAAGTAATAAGAGTCGCGGGTAGGATTTTAAGAACCCTATTGTTTATAGTGTCGGGCCCCGGGGCCTTCTTGGAGTGAAGCTCCTTAATGATTAGTTTCACCTCTTCGTAAGAGGTGGGTTTTATTACGTCGCCTGAAGGGCTCAGAGCGGAGCGACGTTCAACTTCACGATCAACTTCGTCAACGTGTGTCGGGTCGGCTGCTGCATTTGGAGAGCACTGACGCTCGAGACTATCGGCGAGGCATTCAGCCTTCTCATCGTCATCGAGCGCCGGCTGCAGTCCCGGTCTGTCCAAAGGAGGCATGACAGTGGGCGGCTCCTGTTTGAACGCGCGAGGCAGCTTCCAGAAAGCCACATGTGATGGCTTAAGGTTGCCGAGCAAGCGGTCCCAACGTTCGCCGCGGAGTTCCGCGATATGTTCCCGTACCACCCGCTGTAGGTAGCGGAGGTGGCGCCTATTCTCGACCGACGGATACCTGTCGTAAAGTCTAGTGGCTCTGTGCTTCTGTGTGAGTAAGTTCCTGACCTCTGGAGGCAGGTTATGGCGATGCGGTTGCATCGTCGGAACCTGCCTGGAGCAGGCCTTGATCCTACTCTGTATATGTGACATCACATGAGAGATAGCACTGTGAGCCGTGTCGACCGAGTCGATGACGTCCGGTATACGGTCAAGGTCGTCGGACTTGATAGACTCGAGATCCTTTTCCAGCCGTTGCCAGTCGATCACTGTTTTCGTCGGTGGTTGAAAGTTAACCGGTGGGCCTAGATTTAGGACGACGGGCCGGTTGTCTGACTCTAATTCGTGAAAAACCTCGATTGAATTTACATTGAGCGTTACGTTTTTAAGTAACGCAACGTCTAGAATGTCGGGTCGGTGCGCGACGTTATCCGGATAACGTGTTGGTTCGTCGGGTGCTATTACTGAAAAGTTCCGCGTGTCTGTGAGAGAGTCTAATAAAATTCCGTTTCTATTTGTGGCTCTACTGTTCCAGCTGGAGTGTTTGGCGTTAAGATCGCCGCCCACTATGACTGCGGCCCCGTGGCCGAGTAATGCTTCTATATCTGTGTCTAATATTTGTTTCGACGGCGGAAGATAAGCTGAAATAACAGTGATTGGCTGGTGATTCGCCATACTGACCCGGATGGCAGAGGCCTCGATGTTAGTGAGGACCGGAGGATCTATAGGTATACAGTGTAGAGACCTTTTAAAATAAATGAGGGTGCCACCCATACGGGTGGTGCGATCATTCCTAACTAAGTTATAATTAGCGATACGCGGATCGCGTATACGTGGTTTTAAAAATGTCTCTTGCACTAAGAATAGGTCTAATTGATGTTCGTGAGCGAACTCTTTCACCAAGTCTAGTTGAGGCTTAAGGCCTTGGGCATTAAAATACGCTATACGGAGCGTATGTGGTTTAACCCGTCCGCTTACGTAATTAGGCATCGCGAATGTTGTTTTTATACTTTAGCCCTATATCAGTGAGGGCACGGAATATTTTGCCGTTGTCTGCCATAACTTGCAGGAGCGACGGCGGGTCTTCCCGGACAGCATCGAGCCTGCTGGCCAGGGCTGTTATTTCGTCAATGTCGAACATCTCTGACAGTTCGAACATGAACGCAAAGGTGCTGCCGCCTTTGCTACCTGTTGCCGCGGACGCGGGCGCCGGTGGCCTCGGTCGCGGGACCGACGCCGCCGGGCGGGACGCTAGCGGAGGCCGGAGGGGCGCGGGGGCCGCGAGAGTGGCCTCTGTGGCAGCGTTGGCAGCCGGAGGAGACCTCGCCCAGGCGTTTACCTTCGGAGGCGGCGCAGGTTTGAAGGTTGGAGTGAACTCCACCTTCTCTGCTCTGCCTTGCGGCTGGCGGCGCCCTGGGTGACGCTTGTGTTTGGGTGCCTTGGGACACCCGCGATAGCTCGCGGGGTGCCCCTTCTCCCCGCACAAGACGCAGGCCGGGGGCTCCGCGCATTGCGCTGGTCGAGGGCACTCTGGCGTGCCGTGTTTCCCGAGGCACTTCACACACCTCGGGGTGTGTTCGCAATTTCGTGCCGAGTGCCCGTATAATTGGCATCTGTGACATTGACCGGGCCCCCCGCGGTTGCGAGGAGCTTCGGTACGGATGCCCTGAAGGGAACAAACCGATTTGATGTTGAAAATTTCCTTTCCCTCTTGCGTGAGGTCGAGGACTACGAGAACCATGTTAAATGATTGTTTATTGTTGGTTCCGCGCATACGGTGCACCTCGTGTGCAGGGTAACCCTGCTCTTTGAGGTCCGACAGAATGTCGGCCTCGTCTAACTCTTTGGGGACGTTTCTAATAACGACCCTCAGGCGCTTCTCCTCAGGCAGGGCGTACGTGTGGAAACCCACACTCAGCTCTCTAAGAAGAGATGTCAGGGCGCGGTGGTCCGCTACCTCTCTGGTCTCTAGTTTAATTAGTGATTGGTACGCCCTCGCCTGGAAGGAGAGCGTCTTCGGGATCCTGTTTTTGATGGATAACCATCGGCCTCGGTCCCCTATAAAAATAGGAGGCGGGTGCTTGGTCGGAGGCGGTACGCGGGCTTTAGCGGGCGCGGGCGCGGACGCGGGATCGGAGCCAGTCGTGGCCGCGGCTTTCTTCGCGGGTGTGCTATCCAGAGAAGGCGATTCACGACCGCGCTTCTTCTTGCGACTGACGGTGATGAAGCCGTCAGCATCCGACGCAACACTCTCCGCTCTCGACGGTAGAGCGGATTCCGGCCGGGCCGGTGAAGCACTGGAAGCCTGAGGGGCTACCGTGCGGTCAGGACTGACCGCGGGGACCTTAGGGGTCGCCTGCGCGTCAAAGTACGCCTGAAGGACAGGCGGGCGGGCTGATCGGGTGATCACTTTCCTCGGTTTGACCGAGGCCACGGAACTTGCGTCGGACGCATTGCCTATCTCCATTTCGGATTCCCCGTCGGAACTCGAAACGTCAGATGACGATCTGTATTTTTTAGATTTGGATTTCGCTGTCTGGATATCTATCGTTTCCTTAATTAACGGAGCGATCTTCTCCGTAAATAATTCATCTAGCAGGGCGCGTAGAAGGCCCTTGTCGGCAACCATTGGTGAAGCCATGGTTGTTATTAATTAAATTAAGCGGGTGGCAACCCCCGCTGCCCGAGTTAGGCAGAGGGGGAATATAATAATAAAGTGGACAACTATAGTTTAGTTGTACACTTGCACATTAATAAAATACTATTAATAATAATAAAGTATGCAAAATTAAAAGAAATTAATAATAATAATTAAGCCTAAGACTTAGCTTTGCTGGATGTAGACTGGCTGGGCCGGAACCCCGATGTACGCTGTGCAGGCCCCCACGGAGAAGACACACACGGCACGATCTGCAACACTCACAACACACACGATTAGCGTGCAGAATCGCGAAACACAGCACAGGTGCTAACTAACACGATCGTAAAACCGGGTAATTAACACTTATAATCACTAAGCTACGTTCCGCGAAGGAACGTAACAGGTGCGAGACTCAAAGAGTCCCGAACAATAGCGCGCGATAACAATAGCTAGCCCAGATGGCCTGAGCAGATAGTGCGATAACGCAGGTAATAAAAATATTCGAAGGAGGACAGATAACGCGGCACGTGTGCTCGCGTTGCTTGCCTGAATCAAACGAGATTTACAGCGCATGTCACTTGGCCACATAAGAAATTCAGGCCCGGTATCCAACAAAGCGGAGAGGAGAGATGTATTTTATAGTATAACCAATCAGATTTCGTTATTTCCACATCTCGTCTCTGCTTGGCTTTGGTGGAAATGCATCAATGGAGAGGAGAGGAGATGTCTCATTAATTTATAGAATTTAGTTTTCTTATACAATTTTCATCAGCGGAACGTCCTGCTCGTCTCGTGTCTTATTATTATAAAAAATAACAATGAAGTAGGTGGTTAAATGATAAGTTAACTAATAACGAACAGGCTCACCCGTATAATGCCTTCTACTACTTGAATATAATAACTCTTATCCATAGGACAAATAATAAAATTGGTTTTAAAAATAAACTGAGATTATATTTGGAGAACTGTATCAATACAGCAAGTGTAAGTCTTGAACTTTGGACGAACGTGCCTGCCATGCATTTGACTCCAACGTTCGAAAGGAATATATCGGAAATTTAAGATAGCTTTTACGATTTTGTGCGTTATTTCTTATATTTGAGATAAAAGGCTCTGTCTTATGTGTGTTCTTACTTTTAAATAATATACTAATAGGATATACTGACTATCATTCGCCATCCATCATCCTTCATCAGGCACCACTACACGGCGTAAGGAATATTTGATAATAAATTTGGCAACAAAATGATAAATATTTTTTTTTTTCAAATTAGGGAAAAGATAATTTTACTATCCACAATTTTTGTCTGGGTTAATTTCAAGATAAAACTCACCGTGTTGCTGAAAACTGTTGCTGTTCTGTTTATAAAATGTTTAAATAATTTTACTGATTTTCAGCTTGTTGTGATTTTATGCTTTTATATTTTATATTTATCTTCGAATGTCTAGATTGACCGGACTAATAAGGGAATATTCTAACGCTTATTATTCTAATACGCTATACAGCGCGCTGAGACCCTCTAAAAACCATCGAAGCCTATAAACGATTTTCTCATCAAATATCACTAGTGGAATCTGTACAGATACAATATCATCATTCATCACCATTGCATATGAAGCAAGCTATTGCAAAGCATTTAATTTGACACATGCAACAGCTTTTATGCACAATATTATGTGTCATATTACAGCTTCTAAACTTACTGTGATCTTGAAGCTCTAAAATCAATTTAGGGAATTCCATATGATAATGGAAGTGTGTAGTCATCGGTCCTTTTTAACTTCCCGCAAAGAAAATTTTCGAAAATTCGAGAAGTTATTGATTTTACCCCGTTTTTCGAAAATCGAGTTTTCATCAGATGTCGACTTTTAAAGGTCCTAGGAAGCCTGACAATTCCCGCAATGTTGTACATACGTCTGTATGTGTGTATGTGTATGGCTTTATGTAAACCTCTTATAACTTTTGAACGGCTCGAACGACTTCATCGTAGTTAGCGCTATTCAAAAGCGCTTCATCAAACTTAGATTTTGAATACAATTCGGACCGATTACGACCGATAGATTTCTCGAAATTCAAAGAAAATAATTTCAAGAAATCTCATAAAAACCACGAAAAGTTTTTTTTCTTATGTGGTTGTTTTGGATAACTTTTAAATTAAATAAACACCAACAAAAATAAACAACAACACATTCGTGTTGTTGTGTTCTATGTTTTAAAAAGTTCTTTGAGCTCGAAGAGCTCTAAACAACATAAATTATATTTTTGAGCTCGAATAGCTCAAAATCGTCATAAGTACAATTTGAAGCGTTTGGGTATTGAATTAGCGGGAAGTTGCAGGGATGGCCTGTAGGGTAAACCATTTTCCTATTTTTTTATTACAAATCATTTTTGGCTTATAGAAAAAAGGTCCTCTCAAACACTTCACAGCGATCCTATACTTCTGCAACTTCTTTCTCAGGCCGATCCCATATAAGCGAATAATTTCCGTAGGAGAGGACGCTTTAGAATCTCTGTTAACGACCATCTAGATCACAAACAACTTTTAGAGTTGAGCGCACAATATTCGCTCAGGATGTGGCAAGGTGCTCAGCATAAAATTGAATCAGGTGTTATTTTAAGGATATCCATACTGGTGCATTCCGAATGTAGAATCATCATCATTCATCATTTCGGCCGGAAGACGTCTATTACCAGGATTATAATTAATTTCTATTGAGTATAGATGTTAGTATTGTCTGCAATCACTAGTGAACACTCGCTCAATACTCTCAAGTAGTTTCGATTTACGCAGTATTTTTTCCAAATTCGTGATCATTTAAATTAACTAGTCATTATTAAGAAAATAAATAATAATAAAATATATATCATAATATTAGACTGATGTTTAATAACATTTATATTTGATCGGGGTATTCTTATAATTAATAACTATTTTTTTCGACGTTTTCAAAGTTGTCACAGTCGATATAAGTCTTTGGGTATAACTTTCTCATCAGAGCTATTTAGATTACAGGAAAGTATTTACTCCAAAATCAATTTCCAATATCCTTTAACTTGATAGCGTTTATGTACGTGACTCGACTTGATTTAACGAGATGGTTGATATTTTACAAAATATTTGTGAAATAACAACTGGAGATGTCTCAACAGTTGGCTACAATTAATTTCTTTTGAAGATTATGGGATGAATTGTCTTCATTTGGGAGTATTGTCTTGATTTTAATTAATAAATGTTTGCAAATCAGCTTCATTCAAGATATCCTCCCGAGTGACTTAGCAGTGCTTTAATTATATTATGTCACTTTAAAAAAAACAATGGGTGCGTAGAAAATTAACTTAGTATATTCTGACCTTAGCTAATGTCTAGATAGAGATTCTTGCTGTAAGGCAACGTATGACAACAGGCCAGGCATATTACTTTAGTATGTATGTTTAGTATAGTATTCATCACACTTACTCGCGATATGTCAGTCACTTTGTTTTAGTATGCCTGCGTTTGCTGAAAATAGAAGCTTACAGTTCACCGCTAGATTTTTGACGTATTCACAGCTGTTACAGTCTAGATATGTGTAAACCTATAATTAATGATCTTAGGCATGAGTCATAAACTTGACCAATACCGCTGTACAGGACCTTATAGATGCGTGGCAAGGCCAGTGGGAGGCTCTTTTGCACAGTTAGCTGGTAAGATTGGCTGCCGTAAAAGCATTTTGTGCATTAATTTGAAAGGGGAGTAGCTAATTAAAATTGGCTTATGAGACTTAACGCCTTAACTCTCGATGTGACAAGCGTGTTAGATTATTAAGATTTCATATTATTATTTAATAATCTTAAGGAAGTAAATAACACTGAATACAAAACCTAATGTAAATAATTCTAAGTTAAAAGAGTTATGTTTCGACGCATTAAAACTAAAAAGTAGCTCATTTGTATTTTAAAGCCAATACAGGAAATAGGAGCTTGTTCCCGATTGGCTGTTCGAGCTGGGATTGCCAGCCTAAGTCTACTAAGGTCTCGGTTGGTGCGGCATAGCTAACGATACTCTAGATTAAACACATGCAGCTGGTAGCTGCTGTACCGAACGGACACTTCATAAGTTAAGTATGTAACTATTATAACAATTATTATTAGTTATTTTCTCCTATTGTCTGTTCTGATGTTATTATCCCTTCAAGTATCTATTAATAATCTAATAGCGTCACCCCTTGTGAATATTAAATGACGCTAGTAAGTGTTATTTTAGTATTTTAACATAAGTATAATTTACTAAAGATTCCTCAACTTGTTGGATGTATGTTACAGAAAATGAGTTCCGTGAGTGATTATTGAATATGTTGTTATATGATTTAAGACGTGTTAGGAGATTCTTATCAGTTCAACTCCCCATGTCAAAGCCCCTTTACGAACTGATGAAGCTTAATGACGATATAAATATATTTATAAAATTATGGTGGTTTACTAATATGAGGGTTATATCATTAGATTATTTTCATATTCGCTTTACTTAGAGTTCTTTGAGCTCGAAGAGCTCTAAACAACATAAATTATATTTTTGAGCTCGAATAGCTCAAAATCGTCATAGTACAATTTGAAGCGTTTGGGAATGGAATTAGCGGGAAGTTGCAGGGATGTAGGGTAAACCATTTTCCTATTTTTTTATTACAAATCATTTTTGGCTTATAGAAAAAAGGTCCTCTCAAACACTTCACAGCGAGCCTATACTTCTGCAACTTCTTTCTCAGGCCGATCCCATATAAGCGAATAATTTCCGTAGGAGAGGACGCTTTAGAATCTCTGTTAACGACCATCTAGATCACAAACAACTTTTAGAGTTGAGCGCACAATATTCGCTCAGGATGTGGCAAGGTGCTCAGCATAAAATTGAATCAGGTGTTATTTTAAGGATATCCATACTGGTGCATTCCGAATGTAGAATCATCATCATTCATCATTTCGGCCGGAAGACGTCTATTACCAGGATTATAATTAATTTCTATTGAGTATAGATGTTAGTATTGTCTGCAATCACTAGTGAACACTCGCTCAATACTCTCAAGTAGTTTCGATTTACGCAGTATTTTTTCCAAATTCGTGATCATTTAAATTAACTAGTCATTATTAAGAAAATAAATAATAATAAAATATATATCATAATATTAGACTGATGTTTAATAACATTTATATTTGATCGGGGTATTCTTATAATTAATAACTATTTTTTTCGACGTTTTCAAAGTTGTCACAGTCGATATTAGTCTTTGGGTATAACTTTCTCATCAGAGCTATTTAGATTACAGGAAAGTATTTACTCCAAAATCAATTTCCAATATCCTTTAACTTGATAGCGTTTATGTACGTGACTCGACTTGATTTAACGAGATGGTTGATATTTTACAAAATATTTGTGAAATAACAACTGGAGATGTCTCAACAGTTGGCTAGAATTAATTTCTTTTGAAGATTATGGGATGAATTGTCTTCATTTGGGAGTATTGTCTTGATTTTAATTAATAAATGTTTGCAAATCAGCTTCATTCAAGATATCCTCCCGAGTGACTTAGCAGTGCTTTAATTATATTATGTCACTTTAAAAAAAACAATGGGTGCGTAGAAAATTAACTTAGTATATTCTGACCTTAGCTAATGTCTAGATAGAGATTCTTGCTGTAAGGCAACGTATGACAACAGGCCAGGCATATTACTTTAGTATGTATGTTTAGTATAGTATTCATCACACTTACTCGCGATATGTCAGTCACTTTGTTTTAGTATGCCTGCGTTTGCTGAAAATAGAAGCTTACAGTTCACCGCTAGATTTTTGACGTATTCACAGCTGTTACAGTCTAGATATGTGTAAACCTATAATTAATGATCTTAGGCATGAGTCATAAACTTGACCAATACCGCTGTACAGGACCTTATAGATGCGTGGCAAGGCCAGTGGGAGGCTCTTTTGCACAGTTAGCTGGTAAGATTGGCTGCCGTAAAAGCATTTTGTGCATTAATTTGAAAGGGGAGTAGCTAATTAAAATTGGCTTATGAGACTTAACGCCTTAACTCTCGATGTGACAAGCGTGTTAGATTATTAAGATTTCATATTATTATTTAATAATCTTAAGGAAGTAAATAACACTGAATACAAAACCTAATGTAAATAATTCTAAGTTAAAAGAGTTATGTTTCGACGCATTAAAACTAAAAAGTAGCTCATTTGTATTTTAAAGCCAATACAGGAAATAGGAGCTTGTTCCCGATTGGCTGTTCGAGCTGGGATTGCCAGCCTAAGTCTACTAAGGTCTCGGTTGGTGCGGCATGACTAACGATACTCTAGATTAGACACATGCAGGTGGTAGCTGCTGCACCGAACAGATACTTCAGAAGTTAAGTATGTAACTATTATAACAATTATTATTAGTTATTTTCTCCTATTGTCTGTTCTGATGTTATTATCCCTTCAAGTATCTATTAATAATCTAATAGCGTCACCCCTTGTGAATATTAAATGACGCTAGTAAGTGTTATTTTAGTATTTTAACATAAGTATAATTTACTAAAGATTCCTCAACTTGTTGGATGTATGTTACAGAAAATGAGTTCCGTGAGTGATTATTGAATATGTTGTTATATGATTTAAGACGTGTTAGGAGATTCTTATCAGTTCAACTCCCCATGTCAAAGCCCCTTTACGAACTGATGAAGCTTAATGACGATATAAATATATTTATAAAATTATGGTGGTTTACTAATATGAGGGTTATATCATTAGATTATTTTCATATTCGCTTTACTTGCAATTTCTATTCCCTATACTCTATTTCTGCTACCTATGCTAACAAGCGCATCGGGTTTGAGTTCAATTTTGGAATCAATCAAGAATCCTGGGCGGCATAACAAAGATGATGAGAGGTTACATATTATATATAGTAGGTACAATATTTTATAATAAAGCTTATAAGCCTTAGATTTTAGTTTAAGATATATTGAAGTTAAGTTTAGTTTATTAAGTGAAGTTTTATCGTCGTATATGTTTTTGTATCTGCAATAAAAAATATTGATACTTGATGAAGATAAAATTAGTTATATATTGCAAGGTATTTGTAGCAAGCTATATGCAGCTTTCTTTTATTATATTGCTTTAAGAGATTTAAATGGAATCACTAATATTACTTAAACTGAATCAAAACATTCTTGTCACATGAATTAAATAAAGGAGCATTTTCATATAAAATATCATAATATCTTAGTCACGTAAGTTATTTAATTCTAAATCAGTCAATGCATATACGATTTGCGCCTAAATATACTTTGATAAAGTGATAGTTTTCAATTAATCTTTAAGTTGACTTAACCTACAACTAATTAATATAGTCTCCAAGTTTGTATTGTCAGTAGGCTTATAATCTCACAGTAGATAATGGAAAGACAACAAGCCAACTTCGTGCAATTAAAATTAATTATCAATTCCTGAATAATCTGAAACTATATTTAACTTTCCCAAATATAACACTTACATTTAGAACACTTTTTTGTATTATATAAGATAAAGAAATTAATTTTAATTGGGTACAAAACTGATTTACAACAATTTTATTACACGTGTTGGTTTGGACCTGACCTTTGAACATCGATATATAATATAATAGATTGATGTTATATTAAAATAATCAAGTTAAAATATTAAAACAATGAAACGTGTCATGCATGGTGTCGTTGTAGTAATAATAATAGTAATGGTCGTCGTACGCATAACGTCAGAATATGTTAAGGTATACTCGCGTCATATAATGGATTTTCCAATAAGGACTTGACAATTTTTTTTCAAAATAAAATGAAAACCATTTGAGATATTTAAAAAACTTTATTATCGGGTTCAACCCGAGCATTCAAAACATTTATGAATGGAACTCGACTCATATGGCAAACGCGGGCACGTTTGCAGCGGTCGATGCGTTGAAAATAATGTTATTTTTGATTTTAAATTTTTAAACTATAATTTTTATTGATACTTATAACGTAGAAAAAAATATTACCCAATTGTTGATACTATTTTGTGATCTCTTCTAGTATTGAAGTGAGACGATTTTTATTACTAAAAATTATTTGATAATATAAAACAAGTCCATTATTTATTATTTCTGACTGACATTTATTCAAATACATAGTTAAAACTTACTTGCTAGAAGCAAACATTCTATGGGGGCCGCACAGCCCCGACGATACCAGTAACGTATGTCAAATTTACGATACCAGTTAAGGGTTAACCATGAAGTTTCCACTATTATTAGTAATGTTTAGGTTAAGCTCAAAGATAAAATATGTCGTTATGAGATATTCATTGTTGCGCGAGGCGATACTTTATAATATGTATCAACTACTTGTAACGTCAATTGTATTACATAATCATTATTAGGTACGAACTCACAAACACAAGTATACAAATAAACAAAAGGCGTAGTCCCTGACTCATGGAAGTCAGCCCTTGTCCAGAGAGCAAAGCCAAATACGCTTCGAAGAAAATGGGCGTCATAAATAGAACCCGGCAATACCTGTCCTTGTGTGATATTTCCGGGACGATTCAGCATCGGTACCTTCAAAAAAACGCGTACACCTTCCTTAAAGGCTGACAACGCTCCTGTGATTCCTCTGGTGTTGCAAGAGAATGTGAGCGGTGGTGATCACTTAACACCAGGTGACCCGTACGCTCGTTTGTCGTCCTTTTCCATAAAAAAAACGAGTTAATGACTAGTCGCGTAAAAGTAGGTCGTGAAATGCAGATTTATACCTTTTTGCCTCAGTCCAGTTTGAATATTCTCAATCCTTCAAGTTATATGTAGAAATATGTCATGGATGAGGGTGATTACCTACTATTCAGTTGGCCTACTATCCGTCCGTTCATTTCTGTTTAGAAATCTGATGGAAAACACATTTTTGTTTACATATTTTTTGTATTCTTCTATATTCTGTTCTTTTTTAAACAATACCGTTAGCTCCAACTTTATGACTTCGATTTGATACCAGTTTTTAAAAGCATTGCAAATAACATTGAAACCCATAATATGTTTCTCGATCAACGAGTCGGAAACGTGTGAAGTGAGTGAAGCGAAAAATTAGCCGTAGCATGTAAATCGACACGTTGAAATACGGGGAGCTAACTGAATTTAAAGTGTGCCTACAGCACTGATTCGATATTGAATTATTAAAGGCGTTAGGGCCAAGGCACATTAAGGCGAAACGAGACATTGCTATTTTATTGTTGTGAAGAAGTTATTGTCCAAATGCTTTGAGTTTTCTTGAGTGTTAATTCCGCCAATATATGTCTTCAAACAATTCGACACGTATTTCGCCTCTACACGATGCATCCTTAGGATATGTTGACTCACGAAACTCTGGCACGAGGCCGAATTAAATGAGCCGAAAACCGCTCTTTTATACCCTCGTCGCATGAGTTGGTGCGCTGGTCGGCTGTTGTGACGGAAGAGATACGTAACAATGGTGAAGAGACCAACTTTGCTTGTTCATTTAACAATGTAAACATGTTGTTTTCTGTGTTTTATTATTACTAATTCCTCTTTTTTCACATATATGTAAGATATAAAAATTATTATTGTTTCCGAGTGAGTGACCTGTGCCAATTAAATTTTATTGATTATATCTAAATTCAGCAATAATGTGTTGTTTATGAAGAATATTGCAAGAATATATATAGAAGACACACTTAACATTCTTGTTTTATATATTTCTTTTTGTAGTCTTTGTTACGTCTATCACACAACATGAAACGTTCCTTTAATAATTATTTTAACAATGTCTGACCATTTAATAGCGACATCTTTTGTGTTGATTTCAAATGATAAAAGTTGTTACGAACATGTGTGGCCTCGTAGCATTCAAATAGGCGATTAGTTGTATGTCTATGTTGCGACCTGCTGTGACGTCATATTATGCGAATACAAATTTGACATTCATATTTAGCAGACTTTAATGAAGAAAGCTTATTGTAAAGTGTAGGTGGAGGTGATGACTTAATATCAGGTGACCAAACCCATTTACATGGTTTATCCTCCTCTTAAGTTTACACAAAGCATATTTTTTCAAGGAAATTTCGGGCAATAGCTCGATAAACTTTATATAAAAACAATATGTGTTTTTCAAATTTTATCGTAATGTAAATCTAGGCTTAATAGAAACGGTAGTAAATAATCTATTACGGCGTCCTTACTTACACTAAGTACACCATATTTTACGAATGTGAGCCCTTTCGCGGACGCTTCAACGCAAAGTAAAATATACCCGAGGTAATCCTATCCATACATGATTTATGTAAAGGAAGGGTCACTAGAAAATTTCATAAACGTAACATTATCTTGAAATCTGATTTTTGTATTTGAAACTATTTTATCAAGATGGGGCGACAATGTCTCGGGAATAATATAATTTGGGATAATATCAATGGTGCCATTGTACTCGTGAGACAATTAATATCTGAAATCTCAGTTACCTAATTATTTATCTAGCTGTTGTGTCTCTCTAAAAAAGTATTTTCACCAGTCGGAGGCTCCTTTGCACCGGATGCCGGCTATATTATGGGTACAACTGCAAATGCGGCTATTTCTGCCGTGAAGCAGTAAGCTTTACTGTATTGTAGTCTGAAGGGCGCCGTACCTAGTGATATTAAATCAAATGAGACTTGATATCTTATGTCTCAAGGTGACCAGCGCAGTTGTTATAGTGGTGCTTAGAATTTTTGGTTCTTAAATAATCCGGAGCGGCACTCCGTTGTGATGTAAAATGGACATGTAAAAAGGACACCGACAGGACTCAGCATTTTTGGAATTGAAATAAGGATCACCCCAATTCCAACACTGATTTTCAGTAGGTACCTACCAAGTCGACCTGTTGACATCAGCCGTAGACAACACGGTTCCTTTATTTATAGGTCTTAAAATTGACCGTCTACAAATATTACAAAAAGAGAAGGAATTAAATAGATTGAATTCTAATGGGAGTTTTTAGTTTAATTTTTTTATTATAATAAATAGGATATATTTTGTTTTTTTTTTTTTGAAGCTGAACACTTTTGTTTCTCTAATAGAAAAGATTTCAGTTTTCAGTCAGTGGCGTAAATCATTCCAGCATTTGGAGGCGCTGTATTTAAAGCTACCCCTAAATGCTGCTGTACCGTGTAGAGGCACTTCGAGGAGAATCTTACCGTGACGCGTCTGATAACTCTCATTTGAGTCCGACAACCACTTAAGCCTTTTATATAAGTAAAATGGTGTTCTATATTAAGCCACACTAAAAAGAAACGAGGCAAAATATAACTGCCTACGAAACTAAATCTTCATTATGTTGTTGGTTTTCAAAAAGGGTGTTATGTGTGCGCGGTAAGAAACATCGTAAGAAATTTTTTTCAAGAATTTTGTACCCTTTGTATAAGTTTTTTTGAAGACACCAACAACATAGGCCCAATCACTGTATTTGCGTAGTTAAATTAAGAAAAGAAAGAATCAGTGATTGACATAGTTCTTTGCGAACGCAAAGCGAATTTCTAATTCGGTAAAGTAACTTTAGCCTATAAAAACTATTTTTGGCGACACCAAGAATATGGTTTTGAAATCGCAAGGATTCGTCAAATATAACTCCCAGGTTGCGCGCTTCAGAGACTCTGTCTATTTGTACTGCATTTATAAACATTTTGTTTTTTTTTCTGATGTTATGTTTACTTGATGATTACTTCCTAATATCATATATTTTGTTTTTTACAGTTTTTAAGACAGTTATTTTTGACCATATCGAAATACGATTTAGGTCTTCCTGTAATTTTGCAAGTGCAGAATCCAAATATCCTTCTTGTACACATGTATATCATTAGCAAAGATATGATATTTGCAGTTTTTTATACAGTTAATAACATGAGCAGTGTAAAGTATAAACAAAGGTGGCCCTAAAATTGAACCTTGAGGAACCCCTCTACAAACATGGGCGCAACGAGAGATACTAGTGCTTAGACTATTTTGAGACCTAATGTTGACGACCTGTGAACGATTACAAATAAAGGTTTTAAACCAGCAGATAGTATTAGGTTTGAAACCGTAAAAAGATAGTTTCGCTAAGAGTAGTTCGTGGTTTATTGAGTCAAAAGAACTGGAAATGTCTAATAAAATCAAAATAGTACACTCTCCTCTATCCTGGACTTCAAGGACATTATCAACCACAACTAGTAATGCAGTAGTCGTGCCCCTATGTTTCCTGAAGCCAGACTGTAACTGTGGAAGTAGATCATTTTTTTCTAATTTTAATATTATGGTACTAATTATATATTATTAAACTATAATTAATAATATATTAAACAATACATAATATAATTTTATGATAACTAAATTATGAAATAAATACTTTGGTCTTAATATACTCAATATATCTTTGAAATATGTTGATACAGTGCCACTGATCACATTTTCAAATTAAATTTGGCATCCAAAAACTCAACCAACGGAATCACTGTATCTGATGCAAAAATTTTCTCCAAAACTACCGCCGCTATCATACTAATGTTCTCCTAGTGCCTATATAGTAAAACGTCGTGCGCATGACGGCGGAATATATTAAGGTATACTCGCGTCAAACGTATGACAATCTCGTCTCCAACTATAATCACCTGGTACCAAAACACTGTATAATGCTTCCTATCTCATTTTCTCCCACGAAATCTTATGAATCTATGTGTGTGTCTCTTCTTACTGACTCGCTTTTTCGTTTCATAGACTTTCAAATCACAACAATGCTAAAGAAGTTTTCACTTCAATAATATATTGAGTTGAAGTACTTATATACAAGAGTCAAAGATCATAAAGTAGAAAACATATCGAACAAGTATTTCCTAGAAATATATCTAGTTAACGCGACAACGAAGTTGGCAAAACGTAGCTCAGCGCTATTACACAATGTCTTGGCTGACTTGTGTTTGCGGTCTACAACAAGTGACAAGAAATAAAAGTTAATGTCTGTTCGAATGAAATAATACAAGTTTAAAACAATTGTGTTTGTTTCTCAGTTTAAAAACATTTTATCTGTTTATGGTTTACACTTTGGTGAGTTTACGCGAGACTTTGGTAAAAACAAGTTTACTAAAATATAAGCTAGTATTTTCTTTGATGAACGCGAGTATTACACATTTAAATAAAACACTTTTTTAAGGAATATAACACATGTAATTGTTTATAATATAAGCTCAATTGTATTAAGTTTAATATAATAAAATGAGTATCAAGGAATAAAACTTTAGCTTAATCTTGTTTCTGTTTTACGAATTTCCAGTTACAGAAAACTAGTTCCTTCTTCAGTTAGAGAAAATATGGTGCAGTTATACAGTTATGGAAAGGAAAACATATTTTTTATTCAAATAACTTTTTCTATAGAACGTCTTCAAACTGACACTTATCTGCTTTTTTTATGTGAAGTTCATTTTTTTATGACAATAAGGGACAAGCAAGACGTTCAACTGATGGTAATTGAAACGCTCTGCCCATAACAAAGCAGTGCCGCTCAGGATTCTTAAAAAATCAACATAATATATCAATAGACAAAAAAACTCAAAGACATAAGATGTTAAGTCTCGTTTGCCCAGTTATTTCACTACCTACAGCGCCCATTAGATCGAAACACAATAATGCTTACACATCACTGCTTCACGGCAGAAAATGGCGCCGGTGTGCTACCCATAATCTAGCTGGCATCCTGTGCAAATGAGCCCACTGGTAAAATATTCGAACAACAAACGGATCAGGAATCTTATGTAAGATTTCTTTTATGATAGGCAAAGGTATTTTATATATCTGATATAATATTATCCTCTTGTGTTATTTTACATATCTGATATAATAATATCTTCTTTTGTTACTTTATATATCTGATATAATAATATCATGTTGTGATACAATAAAAACACAATAGCGACATTCAACCTTTTTTCATATTACAAACATGTAGCTTTTTGTGGTCGGCTTGTATTGATTATTGGGTTGGACTTAGTATCCCGAAGCACGAATTAGGAGTTAAAAAAATATTGTAGTTGATAGAGCTTTAGTCTACGATTATAATGCAACTCTAATTACAAGGTTTCAAGAAAATAACCAAAAAAAACTAGTAATCTAAAACGGGTAAAACACGTAAATAAAACGCTACATGAGCGCTGGCATGGCTGAGGGAGGCTAAAATCTGTAAATTGTAAAAGTAAAATGGAACGTAAAAATAGTCTAGGACGACTAGACGGCTTCATCAATAACTTATTTTTAGACTAAAAAGGCTAGAATCTAGACTTGTAAGGCTCGAGCGATTGCCAATTTCGTGGCCATCTGGAAGGCAAAGCCAAATTGGCTTCGAAGAAGCTGGACGTCATCAATAGAGTTGGATGACACCAACTCCAAAAATTACAATAAGCGTAACTAGAATTAGATTAATTAATTAGATTGTATATAAATACGCAATTTTATTTATACATTTTAGTGCATATTATATCTATAGTTTCGGAATATTATATGTTTTTGGTGTCGGTTGTGTTTTGTTATTTTTTTTTTTTAATTTTTAGTGAATTTGAACTAACTAACAATTTGTCTAAATAAGTGTACATATACTAAATTTTTCAATGCAGTAATGAACGTAAGTGCTTTGCAATTTGAATACAGTCAGAAATTCTGCCACAAATCGCACCGTTACTGTAAGTCATTAAGGAGTCCCATTGATCATCATATTCGATTACGATAATTACTTGACCATAACTATGTTATGGTAGATGACTTAAATATCCGGATAGCATAAAAAAGATTCGGCCGAGTATCGTTAATTTGCTCCTAAGAATTGAAAAGTTCCGTTACTTTGTCATGGATTCAGTAATCAGAACCTAACCAAACTATCATTGAAGTATATCCTTTCCAATAAAAAAAGAATCATCGAAATAGGTTGGCGTGATATCTAGTTATTCGTAAGTTTATCATCCACTTTGCTATACGTATGTATAGCAAATTTAAGACTTTTATGGTTTTCTCATGGATGCTACTGTCAGATCTGGACCAAATTACAATAGGACCACACGGAAAGCTCCAGCTTATCCAAAAAGAAGTATCAAAATCGGTTCACCCAGTCGAAAGTTTTCAGATAACAAACATTAATAAAAAATACCGTCGAATTGAGAACCTCCTCCTTTTTTGAAGGCTGTTAAAAATTGGTTAGGTTAGGTAATGTTAGAACAGTTATAACAAAGCACAAGCCGAGCGTAGCATGCCGCGGCAGCGGCCGGAGAGTGCCAGAACCGAATTGTTGGCGTCCCCCCCCCTTTCACTTTCTTTCCTCACCATTTACAAATTAGGAAGGGTGGGAGGAACGTTCCCAACCCTTCAAAATATCATAATTGGAGGTAAGGTTATAAAGCTTTTTTCTTTGGTACAGTGCATTACCTTGAGTACAAGGTAATGCACTGTAACTCCTACCCAGTAGGGTAGGAGTGGTATCAGGGGTGAGGGGGCACCCCCATTCCCAATTTCCCTCCTCGTCCTTCCCCCCTCGTGCCACGGGATACTAAGTTTTAACCTTATTATTTATAAGAAGGTAACTTTCATATTTGCCAAAAAGCTGTACCATAATATTATTATTTTATTTTTGTCCTTGGGATCAATGCACAATCCAAATATGTCAACTTTGAATGTTTGACAAATGTCTTGACTTTACACAACCTAATAGACAGTGGCAGAAACGCAAAACCAAAAACGCGTTATTTTGTGGCTCAAACGCACTCAAGCGTGATTTAAAAGTTGACAAACACTGGATCGTAAAGTATCCAATTTTAACAGCAACATATTAAAATATCTAACAGGGAATCCTATCTGAGGCTATCCGCAAAATAGGAATAAAAAGAGCCGTATAGTTTGAATAAAATTGTTTAAATAATCATACATATGTTGTTTTAACGGAGCGATGGTTGTCCAGTTTTTGTGCTAATTATCAATAATACAATATGTAAGCATATTCCAAGAACTGAATACAACTACATTTATGTAAATCACTGAATATAAAGTACTCCAGAATAGCTGTTACCTTCTGTTATTGAATAGCACTCCATTTTCAAAAACGTTACAACATTACTATTGTAAATCGATTCGAGAGAGCAAAATATATGTGTTATTTAGAAGCTATTAGGGCCCGTTAAGCGGATGTACAAAGTTGGGGATAAAAGCTTTGCAATGGCTCGGCGACTATTTAATGTTTAATAATATATGAGCTGATGTGGTCACGATTGGTAAAAATTTATCCAAGCACATTAAAAAAGCAGCATTTATTTTAAACGGTTCAAATTTTCAGCTTGGTTTTTGTAATATGTGGTGAAAATATTAATTTATTTACAAAAATATCAACATAGTAGAATTAAATATGTCATCCATTTTACAAATCATTTTTACGTAACATTAACTGTTTTAGTTTTGAAATAGACTCCATAGACTCCATAAAGTTTTAAATCATTTAAGAGAGTCAAGATTAATATTAATTTAGCATCATTTGTGATATATTCAATATTTACTATAAAGTAGTTAATTACCTTATCTTGCCACAAATTCTGAAACAAAGAAAAAGAAATTCCTATCGCAAATAACATTTATTACTATTACAGTGTGTTAGTTTAGTAAATAAATACAAAACAATTTAAAATAGAAAAGCTTATTCGAAGTGGTCTCCATTGCCTGTAATACAATGTACAATGTATTGGAGCCAAAATTATAAAACGCAATGAACAATCATATAAAAATGACAGATTCCAAATACAAATGTAATATTTTGTTTATTTTTAATTGTAACAGTATTTATGGCCACATTAAGTATATTATTATTAAATCAGACAATATTTAGTTATGTGAATATCTTGTACCGTAAAGACACTTGACAACAAACCACATTAGACTAAATTGAAATTGCCTTATATCCCAGTATTGCCGGGTTTCAATTTACAAGCTACGGCTAATTTGTTGCTTCAGTTACGTTTCTTATTCGATTACGTAACAGCAAATGAGTGTCAATGTAATCTGGAAATCAATTACCCTATGTGTTGGTTGTTTTGATTTAAATGCAAGTAACCTCCCTTATGGAATATTTAAAATGTTCCAATGTCAACCTGCATATTTAACAGGTTCATATTGGACCCTTAAAACTTAAGTCTCAGGTTGTGGCTTCATTCACAGGACAATTACAATTTATAACCCGCTCAATCCCAATAATTGCATTTTAGAAATTTGACTTAACATGTCGCTCTTGCAGATCTTAACCTAAACAGTCAGTTATTTTCAGACAGTTATATCCCTCACTTCTGGGATTAAATATACTTACATATTTAATTTGTACTAAAATTCTTGGACAATGTGGGACTCGAACCCGCGCCTCTTCAGTTCCGTCCAAGTGCCCTTACAAACTAGCCAAAGAGGGTTTAATTAGAGGCGGGACTGTAATTAAAACTTAGTTTAGTATTAAACGTACCAAGAGATTTGATATAAGTTTGAAATATACAGTGAGATTTGACATAAGTTTGAAATATACAGTGAGATTTGACATAAGTTTGAAATATACAGTGAGATTTGACATAAGTTTGAAATATACAATGAGATTTGACATAAGTTTGAAACAGTTGTCCGATGAAGTATAATCTGGCTAAGTTTGAAAGTGAACAGTTGCTTAAAACCTAGTGGATTTCAGCTATCTCCGTTTTATACAAGATTTTAGCCGTTATCTGTCAATCTGTCAATGACTGCACGTTTCATACAATCGAGTGAATCGCTAAGTAATTATTAACTAAGCTTCAAATATGTAACACTTAAATTTACACACATCCTATAGTAAAATATCCCTTTAATAGAATTTAACCAGTGTTATATTTTATTTTGAAACTCACCAGTGTTTTATCGTATAAAACCTTTTTATTTCTATATCAACTTTATTTTCATTTTGAAAATTGTGTAAAACAACTCTACCAAATTTGTTAGGAGAGGCTACATTATAAATAGTTTAAGGAGAATTTTTGGGCCCGAATGGATTTTTTTTATCAATTCATTTTGTAAGCTTTAAGCAATGCAATTCGACATGATCAATTGGATAAAAATTGAAAAAAGTTACAAGCAATGTTAGAAAGCGATATATTCAACGAGTCTCTAAGGCTCTGCGTTCAAGTCATAATGTCATTCGGGCTGCAGCGCGTCGGGGATGTTTGCTGAGGCGCACGTAGATTGTTTTTACGCGACTATGCGTAAGCGATGCACATCCCTGTTGTGTAGGGTCCGGGCTAGCCCCAATGGTATTCTGAGGCCATTTTAGCACAGGTTTAATTGTCAGCACCTGAACCAATGCTGTACGATACATGTGCTGATAAGTCGGTACTGTCCTAGGTTTGGAAGGCTTAGATTTTAAGATATCTTGTACTAACACTAGGTCTTAAGTTACTTTGTTACTAACACATTAATTCTTTGTTGGTCACAATAAAGAAATTTATTTATAATTAATAATGTGATATTCAAATTGCGAACACGTTATTGTGCTACTGGGCGTCTGGTATTAGGGCATGTTGGTTTAATGACTATAAGGCTTAATGTCATCAAACGACCATTATAGAAATCAACTCAAAATCAGAAACCAATCAATCAGAAATCAACTGAATGGCAAAACGATGCAACGAGTATGAAGGCTCCAGTCGGGCAACACCTTAGTACAAAAGTAAAACTATTCAATTGTAGCCGCGATTCAAAGCCGCTCAGATTTTTTGGGTTTTTCAAGATTTCTGAGCGGCACTGCAATGTAATGGACAGAGCGTATCAATTACCATCAGCTGAACGTTTTGCTTGTCTCGTCCCTTAGATTCATAAAAAAAAAGATAAACTATGTTCATTTCATGTAATACAAATTTTAAGTTTCGTTAAGTTAAGATCGAATTAGGTCTTAGGTGTCATATTTATTATATAACAACCCGAAATTTATTGAAGCTTAAACAAAATAATGTAAACTGTGGCGTAGCAGTTGCTTTCATTTAAATTGAAAAACAACCGACTTGAAAAACACGATTCCAAAACAATAACGATAAACTTAAAAACTACTGTACCGATTTTCATGCTGTTTTACCAATGATAACGTGTTTCTCGAGGAATGTTTCAACACATTTCAATAATTTGTTAAGTTTTTGTTTGCATATTTGTATGCATTAACGATATTTGTTGGAGGTTTAAAAAAAAGGCGCCTAGGAGCTTTCAACGTAAACCCTGTTAATAATAGCACCTTTAAAATATAACTAAATAATGTATGGTGGAATTGTGTATCTTTTATAGGTCTATATAAAAATCTGCAAGAACATTAATCCCACGTGTTAATGCGAATAAAAAATAAAAAAAATGAATTTTGACCTTTGTGAGTCCATTTAAATTTTCATTCTGCTTTATAATTGACTTGATTTGCTTAACAAAGGTCAACACCAGAACATATCTCAACGACGTAAAGGTAATTTATTTTTGTATCATGTGTTATAATTATGGGCTTAAAAAAGGGAAGCAGGTGAAGAAGCCGTACGAGGATAGAGTTCAGAAGGTGCAAAGAGATGTGTATACAGAAATGATCGACACATCCCATCCCACGTCACGACATGTGGGGATACGGTACTAGAAGATAAAGATCATTATAAAAATATGATTCAGACTTATAAGACCATCGGCCAGCCTGTCAACCCATGATTGATTGATCCAAAGTTCCTAATTGTAGATTTCGTATGATCTTAGGTTTATAATCTTAGATTAAGGATTGGTCTCAACTTCGCTAGATACCACACTACCTAAGAACAATAGCTTATTAGATGCTTGTGTGCGTGACATCTTGACACTCAATGACATCTTTTAAATTTTGCAACATACGTTTCGTGTTATTTTACAGTGAAATGAATAAAACCTTTCATTACCTTGCAAATTGCACCGAAAATACTATACGGTTTGAACGAGATCTAGTTAGTAGTTTTTTTCAATACGTCATATATCGTTACAACGAACTACAACAACTTTTATATTATTTTACTTGCAGCTACGGAACCCTTCATGGACGTGTCCGACTCCTATATACTGTGAAAAGTACTAAACCGATCGAAATAATAAGATAAGAAGAAATAAGTTACAGCGTTTTACGTTTAGTATGTGATATGTTGGTGATTTTATTGTTGACTCAGAAATACCTTTATGCACCAGATGCCGGCTAGATTATGGGTACTACAACGGCGCCTATTTCTGCCGTGAAGCAGTAATGTGTAAGCATTACTGTGTTACGGTCTGAACGACGCCGTAGCTATTGAAATTATTGGGCACATGAGACTTGACATCTTATGTCTCTAGTCTGACGAGCGCAGTTTTAAAGCCGCTCAGAATTTTGGGTTTTTCAATATTCTTGTGCGGCACTGCATTGTAATGGGCAGGGCATATCAATTACTATCAGCTGAACGTCCTGCTCATCTCGTCCCTTATTTTAATAAAAAAAGAGTCTGTGACATTTAATATATGCCAATTCATACATAGAGCAGGCGCGAAATACTGATTTAGTATGGCAAAACAACGCTTGGCGGGTCAGGACTTGTTTGAAATAAATAATTTCTATAAATAAAACATTTTTACTTCAACATGAATCTTCTTAATGAAAAGCGAGGACAGAAAGTTCCTTAATTACGCCTTCAAAATTTACATTTCAATTAATAACTTATCTTAATTTGTTCATAATAAATCTATCTGATTGTTAAGGAAATCAATCAATTTTTTCTTCAATAAGTAAAGCGTTTCATTATTCGTTTATTCAAAGACACCTGTTCAATCTTATTAGCAATTAATGAATTTTAAGCAAAAAATTAATTTTTACTAATTACTTTAAATATAATGGGTGACTTCAGATATTTGTTAGTATATAATGCCGTGATATTACAATTTCACCAGTTATATTATAATTTTCTGGTAGATTGTCAATCGACTTCATTTCGTACCATTGAATGGCCTAATTTTAGTGACATTGTAATGTCATGGGTACATTATAGTGATATTATAATAAATCTAGGTATATTACAAATCATGTTATCAGTGTGAGACGTCGAGCGATCTGATTGGTCAATTTTTCATACGCAATTTGCAAAACAATAATAGTAAATATTGGAGCGTGTATTCAATTTTCCATCTGAAATAATTGTTGAAATAGTAGTGAATAACCGGGACCGATACGGTTGTGGCACTCATTGTTGTTGTAATTATACAGTGTTAATTTATTTTTGGGACCTACTAGTGGAGAAGGGCTGATTCGCGTCTGGCACTCGCGGGCTATTGCCGCGGCACGCTACGCTCGCCTTTTGCATTGCGGTCAACATTCTAAATTTGTTTTTGAGACCTACAAGTGAACTAATGCCGAATCGCTTAGATAACAATTAGTTGATTACACTAATGCATGACTAAAAAATAATGATTAAGTATACAAGAATCAGACCAATCAGATACGGCCTCATAAACTAACAACCAGTATAATTGTCAAAATATCATTGTTGTACAATATCACTATAGTGTACCCGTGACACTACAATGTCACTAAAACCAGGCCGTTAAATTCATAACTTTGTTGCGCACATACTTATAGCAAATTAAAGACCTTTATGGTTTCGTTGCCATTTCTATGGGAAGCACCGGCTTTCAAATAAAAAACCATTCATTAAAATCGGTACACCCAGTCGAAAGTTATGAGGTAATAAACATAAAAATATATTTGAAGTCGGTTAAAAAGAGTGACTCTTTTTATTTCATTTCTGACTGGATCCTTTCATCTGTCCCATTCTGACAAGCGGGTCTTGCCTGGGGACACACCATCTTTTTTTGAGTCGTTAATGTATTATATAAGCACTTTTTATAGCACACTTCCACGTTTTCAATAACGTATCTCTAGTTACGGATACATTGCTGTCACCGTTTAATGACAAGATCTTATCTATCCATAGTTATGTCCAGTATAGTTATAGTCCAATGCTTTATGTCGATAGGTTATTGAAATGTAAGTAAGCGTAAAATGATAGATTTGTCTTACCCCTAGTAAGTTAAACTAAGGATAGATAGGTTATTGAAAACGGACACACAGTTGACACACGTCTAAGGAGAAAAGTGTGCTTACATTGTCTTTAAACACACTATCGCCGTTCTGTTGTCTGACTGCGAATGATATGTCCATATAATATGTAGAACGTCATTGTAACTGGGGGGCAATTAGTGGATGTTTACGTATCATTTAAAAGAACTTTGAATTTGATGCAAGTCTAGGCGGTGAACTATACATTTTAAGGCAATGCTTTCCTTTATAATTTTATATTTGACATTAGATACATTGAACACTTATTTATGTTTATGAACCAATGAAATTATAAATATAGTATTATATTTACTTCTAAAACAGTCAAATCAGGTGGTCTCCTGTCATTTAATAATTGGGCAACAGCTGGCATTCATAGGAGCAGACAAAGGCTATAATAATATGAACTATACTCGTATAGTGAGAGATCATTGTATAATCATGATGCATCTTTTCTAGAGTATGTTAAAAAATACTCTAAATTATTTAAAAGTGTTTGCTCTATTGCAAAGTATATGCATATCAGACATATAATTAAAAATGCACCAAATAAAATAAAGATGACTTGGAATGTTATTAACTGGGAATCTGGAAGATTGAAAGACCGCAACATTGAATATAATCTATAAATAAACAATACAATAATTCAATCTCAGCAGGAAATTGCTACTGCTTTTGAGAATTTTTATTTCTGAGATTCCAGTTTCTATCACAAACACTTTTGTCTCCTCCACCAGTGTTGCTGAGTCACTTATTCTGGAAAATGTTATAGGATTTCAACAAAGTTTCAATTTTAGTTTTGTTAGACCTGGAGAAGTAATTAAACCTCTAGACATGAAAAAAACTGCTGATATATGGGGCATTTCTGTTAAAATAATAAGTTCAATAATTGATGTCATAGCACCATATCATGCAATAGTCTTAAATGATTGTATTAATCATGGCGTGTTTCCTGACCTTCTGAAACATAGTAAAATTCCACCAATATTTTAATCGGGATACTCTTCTAACCCAAATAACTATCGTCTTGTGTCGGTTGTGTCGACCCTTTCTTTTTTTTTAATTTTTGAAAAAATAATTTTAAACCAAATGTCTACTTACTTTAACTCTCATAAGTTACTTCACTTGAAACAATTTGGCTTTACTAGGGGACGTTCAACAACGGATACAGGTGTTGAGCTTATCAAGAATATTTTTGATGCCTGGGAGCAATCACAGAATGCACTTGGCATCTTCTGTCATTTATCTAATGCTTTTGATTGTGTTCAACATTCAACTCTGGTCAGGAACCTATGTCACTATGGCATAAAAGGAACTTCGCTCGATCTTCTGACTTCATATCTAAACAATAGAATTCAGAGGGTCGACGTGAATGGCAGGAGATCTCCTGGGACTCCTCTCAGTATGGGGGTACCACAAGGGTCTATTCTTGGACCGTTCCTCTTCCTTATCTATATAAATGATCTTCCTAATCTTATAGAGAAAAAACATAAGGTAGTATTGTTTGCGGATGACACTTCACTGATTTTCAAAGTGAAAAGAAACCAAACTATATATGACGAAGTGAACGATATTTTATCTGACATCGTGTACTGGTTTAGCGCTAATAACCTATTGTTAAATAGCAAGAAAACTAAATTCATTAAATTTACCGTACCAAATGTCAAAAATGTAAATGCAAATGTTTTGTTAAACGGAGAGGTGATAGAACCGGTGGAATCTGCTATATCTCTTGGCATAACTCTAGATTCCAAATAACAATGGGGCCCCCATATTGAAGGATTGGCGAACAGACTTAGTTCTGCAGCATACGCGGTTAAAAAGATTAGACAATTAACTGACATAGATACGTCGCGACGTGTATACTTTAGTTACTTCCATAGTATTATGTCCTATGGTATATTGCTGTGGGGCAGCGATGCCGACATTAATACAATATTTGTGCGGCAGAAGAGGGCCCTTAGGAATCATTGAGAGCAAAATTCAAAGAAATTAACATTTTGACTGTTGCTTCTCAATATATTCTTGATAATGTAATGTATGTTCATAGGCACATAAGTGAATTTGCCAGAAACTGTCATAACCATAATGTTAACACCAAGAACAGACATAAGCTTATAATGTTTACTACTCGACTTAGTCGAGTTAGCAAGTCTTTTGTGGGGCGATGTATATGCTTTTACAACAGGATCCCAGAAAATGTTCAAAGCAAACGTATTACGTTATTCAAAAGAATTGTTAAAAAGCGTTTGTGTGGTAAAGGTTACTATAACATTAATGACTTTCTTAATGATACCACAGATTGGGAATGGAGCGACCGCCCTCAGGCTATTAAATAATAAGTTTAATTGTACAATGTTACTTTGTAAATGTTACTTTAATTGTAAAACATATTTTTGATGAAAAAAAAAAGCCCGCTGAGTTTATTGCGCCCATTCTTCTCAGGCCTGAGGCATTCACTTTGCAATGGGTGGTAGTTTTTTTTTTTGACTTTCAATAAGTGATTTCATATCCTATTTTGAATAAAAATATTTGAATTTGAATTTGAATTTGATAAAGATTCAGTTAGTTAATGATTAATAAACTGGGATTTAATTAAAGCTTAAAGCTCTCAAAGAAAAATTTAAAGAATAAATTATGACTGTTCATTGTCATATTACATGATTTTATATTAATTTTTGTACAATCCGACCCCGATCCCCTACAATCCGAGTGCCGCACGCATGAATACCTCGACACTTATCGTATTATTTTGGATAATTCACAATATAGCTTTATATATTATAGCCTATTTGTTATTCTGATGTATAAGCTATATTATTGTAAAGTTTCATTAAAATCCATTAACGATATTAGTAGGAAAATAAAACCCTGGGAATTGAGCAAACACCCTCAAGGTCTTTAATTTTAAATTTGAAGTTACATTTTAAATCATTTTTTTATTGAATAAAAGAGTTACTTGCGATAGATCATATTAAAACCGAATTTCGGTGGAAGTTTGCATGCATACATCTATATATTTTTTAGTTTTAGTTTTATCATTCTCTTATATTAGAAGTTACAGGGGGACACATACATTTTACCAATTTGGAAGTGTCTCTCGCGCAAACTATTTTGTTTGGAAAAAAATATCTTAAAAACCTCAAGATCATTTTGAATCACACGTATGTGTTGATGAAAAAAAATTTTTGAGTTTCAGTTCTATGTATTGGGTACCTCCAAATTTTTTTTTCTATTTTTGTATGAAGATCTTAATGCGGTTCACAGAATTCATCTACTTACCAAGTTTCAACAGTATAGTTCTTATAGTTTCGTAAAAAAGTGGCTATGACATACGGACGGACAGACGTACATGACGCCAAAAGGGTTCCATTTTTTGTCATTTGGCTACTGAACCATAAAAAAAACTATTATTAAAACATCAACCAAAGTTAAAATGGACTACAAGTACAACAATACTTTTATATTATGTTACATGCTGCTACTGAACCCTTCATGAGTGAGTCCGACTCGCACTTGGCCGCTTTTTGACGTTCAATGAGTGATTTTAATTGAAATCATGATTTGAAAAAAAAATGTCTTGTGTTTTCATATAAAATCTGAAGAAACTTAAGAAAGTCAACTCAAAACAGTAAAAGAACCGATGAAGAAAGAAACCTGAAAGACGACAATCATGTTTTTCCAGAGATAGCCCGAACATTTTTACACCTCCGAAAATGTGAATTTAATGTGGCTTTTACCTCATAATATTACTGTATATTTTAAAATTAATTATAAATATCGTACACAAGGTTAGTGTAAAAATTTTAAAGCAATATTAACTTACCTGGGCTTATTAAAGCATGTTTTAATTGAAATTATTGAAGTTTTTGTTTTAATTGAAAAGTCAACATTTAACAGTGAGTGTTAATTAAAAAATTCGCTTTGATAAAATTCATCAATGGTTGTATCACGTCGTTAATTAGTTACTATTTGGTTACAGTAGTCATTGAGTGAAATTCAACACGATCATTAAAGCTTTTGTTTTGTTTTCAAAATAGTCATTTGTAAGGCAGCCAGTTAGTCTTGGTACTAAAATTTAGCCGTGATTAATGATTAATACTCAGTTCTGCAGAATATGTCCTGAAAAAATTCGTGAATTTACGTACAGATGTAGATACCGAAAGTTGAAATAGTTTACTTTAGTTACTTTCATATATAATGATGAATTATAAAGAAATAAAAACGTTAAATATGAAAATCTTTTATGTTCTGAAAAACTTAAATCTATTATCGTTTTTTATTATGTTGAAAATCTCAAGTGTCACAAGTCATTGATTTTTCCTATGAGGATATGTTTAAGTCATAGAGATATGTCTTTTTAATCTTTCAATCTGTCCAAGACTAAAAACACGCTTCATAAATTTATAAAGGTCAGCTGTCTTCTTTTCTGTAAAATCTAATTTATCTTTTTATTTTTGTCACAAAACAGAGCAAATATTATTATTATAATTATCATGGGAAGAAGAGACGTCTTATAGTAAGAATAATTCGTTGTTCATAATATGAAGAAATACATTGTTGATAAGTTATAAGGATCATTGTTTTCAAGTAAGGATATTTTTACCAAAAGCTCAATTTATTTATGTTTCAATGTTGTTTTAAACCAACTTCAAAAAGGAGGAGTTTATGTGGTTTAGAATCACTAGAAAGTTTGTAGATACGGGCTATATGATAAGGTTTATTTATGATTTGAGTAAGCTAAAAGAGCAAACAGTTTATGTTGACGTAAAGATATGTAAGTGATTAATTTCCATAATCTTTATGAGGTTGAGGTACAACACTTTTGTTATTGTTACTGGACCATCTAATTTGATAACTCACTACAGATTTCTTGATTCCCTACTAACTTGTTCCACTAAATATAAAATTTATCTATCATTTTCGAGATACATATTTCATTTAGAGTCAAACGACATTTCGTTTATATTTTTAACCGACTTCAAAAAAGGAGGAAGCTCTCAATACGTCGGTTTTTTTATGTTTGTTACCGCAAAACTTCAAAAGACTGGGTGAACCGATTTTGATAATTCATTTTTTATTTGAAAAAGTTTTAACAAAAAAAACACAACCGACTTCAAAATCACTATTCCACAACAATAGATATATGACCTTTATCAAAAATAAAAATACCTTCTTAGCCTTGTTGACTAGCCAATACAGCACTGTTGTTATATTTATGTGTCCTCTAAAGTCTTCACTATAACCTCATTCGTTACAGCGAATTTTAATATTTTATGGATGTCGGCTGATTTATATATATACTAGCTGACCCGACAGACGTTGTTCTGAAGATAATGAAAAAAGAGTGTTTTGTAGGAATTTGCCCATACTATTTCAAACATCAAGTATAATTTCGTAAAAAATGGTCCCTGTTGTTACAATGAAATTGTTTCACAGCAGAACTGTCAAACCTTGCGTCACTAAATTCTCTCATAGAAAATGTGTCCATACAAAATAAATATTGGAAATAAAAATAATTATGGGTCCTGAATCGAAATAAAAACTATCCTATCTCTCAAGATGGACTAAACTGTACTCCATGCAGTAATCCCTATTAAAATTCGTTCATTAGTTTAGGAGTCCATTGAGGACAAACAACGTGTCACGTAATTTATATATATTAAGATATAGGCAACCTACCTACAAAAATGACAAAGGGGAGAACGAGATCATTTATTTATTGAATCACTTTAGGATCAGTAAAGATCTTATATAGGTTATAGGTTATCACGGGCTATTATCCGCAACTCGACGACTACAGCGCGCCTATTTTGCGTGGTGAGGAGGGCGGCTAATCCTGCCACCCCAGTTCCTCAAGGTAATGTATCAAACCTCTAATGTCACCCATGACCTCGGGGAGAGTCCTCGGTGACTGGACAGGTGTTTGGCCCGGTATGAGGCCACACTCCTACACTCCAAAATGACGTGTGCGGCCGTTTCGTCCGCCTCCGTGCAGGCTCTGCACAGTGGGCTGTCGGTGACACCTATATTGAACAGATGCTTGTTAAAAGGGCCGTGACCCGTTAGTACATGAGTTATTTTCCGTAACCTAGGTCGTGGAAGTTTTACTAGCTTGCGAGAGAGCTTGGGGTCTATTTGAGGTAGAGCTTCTTTTGCTTGTCTACACCCACTTACTTTCATCCAGTACTTATTATGTAATTCCTTGGTGTGTTGGCATATTACCTTCGTAGGCCAGCTAGGCGGGAAAGGGATAGTTGGTTCTGGTCCTTTTGCTGTCATCGCTGAGCCTCTCCTGGCCAATTCATCAGCGGCATCATTCCCTCGTGAGTTACTGTGACCCTTTATCCATTGAAGAGTTACTTGGTTGTTATTTTCGCATAACTCCCTCAGACATTGGTGACAGTTGTATATTAGCTTAGAGGTGATAGTGTGGCTTTGTAGGGCTTGTAGTACTGATTTGCTATCTGAAAGGATGCGAATGGAGTAGTCTTTTACCTTTCGAGTCAAAGTAGCAGTGACTGCTTCTATGATACCCATACATTCTGCTTGGAAGACAGTGTTATGAGCTCCTAGTGATGCAGCTATTCTTATATTTAGGTCATCCGAGAACACTCCGTATCCCGTGCCCGACCTTGTCTTTGAGCCATCTGTGAAAATCCTGAGGTTTTTTGTACTGAGGTCCTCTTTCAGTTATTCATACAGCTGAATTTTGTATCTCTTATCGAATATGTATTCCTTTGGAGATCTATCACTTACTGCCAACAGCAGAGGCTCCTTTTCAATCACCTCATTTAGAACCTCTGGGTGTGGGGATTGAGTGGTTTTCCAAAGATTTAATGTCTTCAACCTTACTGTAGCGCAGGCCGCCTCTTGTTTTATATAGAGGTGTAGTGCCGGAAGGTTCAGCATAGCTTCTACAGCCGCGGTAGGTGTGGTTCGCATACATCCTGTGATAGCCATACACGCTAGTCTTTGGAATCGTTGCAGTTTATTACAAGTAGTGTTCAGCTTGGTGCGTGGCCACCATACAACTGCGCCGTAACATATCATAGGTCGTATCACAGCTGTGTAGAGCCATAGTACGATGTTCGGGGCAAGTCCCCATGTCTTTCCTAACATTCTACGGCATTGCCAGAAGGTTACGGTAGCTGTATTTATTTTTGTTTCCAAGTGGGCTGCCCAGTTTAACTTGCTGTCAAGTATAACTCCTAAGTATTTCACTTCGCTGTTTAGTTGGAGTTCGGTGTTAAACAGTTTTGGCAGTTTATAGTTACCCAGAACTCTTTTGTTTGTGAACATTACCAATTCCGTTTTATGTGGGTTGACTGATAGGTCGTTATCTATGCACCATCTTTCCACGATTTTCAATGCTGCATTTGTTACTTCACATATAGTACTGGCAAACTTTCCGCTTATTAATATAGTTAGGTCGTCTGCGTAGCCTACCGTAAAGTAGTGATTTTCGTTTAGAGTGGTAATTAGATCGTTTACTACCAAGTTCCATAAAAGAGGTGAGATAACTCCTCCTTGGGGGCAGCCTTTAGCTACAAATCACAACAAACAGTCTCACTTTCATTTAGTAATATCACTCTGTGTTTGAGCATGTTTTCAATCCATGATGACAGAGTTGTACATACTCCATGGCGGTGTAATGCTTCTTTTATTTTTGTAAATTTTGTCTTATCTAAGGCTCCTTCAATGTCCACGAAGGTTCCTAGACAAAAGGTTTTTTCCGAAAGTGCGCCCTCTATAACGTTCACTACAGCGTGAAGTGCAGATTCGGTGCTTTTACCCTGACTGTATGCGTGTTGGTTGGGGTATAGGGGTATGTTCTTAAGGTAATTCTCCCTCAGTTCTCTTTCAGACAGCCTTTCTAGGGTCTTCAGGGTAAAAGAGGTAAGACTTATGGGTCTGTAAGATTTAGCGTTAGAATTGTCACTTTTACCTGGTTTAGGTATGAAGATCACTTTAACTTCCCTCCATATCCTAGGGATGTATCTATGCGCTAGACACGCCCTGAAAATGTTGATCAGCCGATTGTGGAGACCTTCTCCTCCCCATTGCAACAAGGCGGGAAAGATCCCATCAGGTCCTGCTGACTTAAAGGGGTGAAAGGAATTTATAGCCCACTTTATTTTATCGGTTGTCACCAACTTGTGTGTTTGTTGCCAGTCAGCTTCCTCAGCGGTTATGTTTTCATTTACCCACTCGATATGCTGCATTATTTTGCATCCTGGAAAGTGAGTTTCCGTCAGGACTCGCTCTGTTTCCTCTGGTGAGTTGGTAAATGTACCGTCAGGTATCAGCAGGGATCCGAGGATTTGCCTGGGTTGGTTAGAGATTAATTTCCTTGCCCTGTTGGCCTGGTTATGGCATTGGATGCTGCTGCAAAATTTACGCCAGCCTTCTGATCTTCTGTATCTGATGCGTTTCTTGTATTCAGACTTACACTCTTTGTAGATGTCCCAGTCGTATTGATCGCCTGTGTTCATTGCGCGATTCAGATGTCTCCTCACTTTTTTCCTGAGCCTTTCTAATTCAGGTCCCCACCAGGTCTGGGGTCTTGGTCTGTCTGATTGAGGGCTGGTGAGGGGACATGTAGCATGATAACTGGCAGTCATGAATTCGTATATTTGTGCTATTTGGTTTTCGATGTTATCTACTCCGATTATCCTGGCTGGGAGTGTTTCGTCCTTTAGACGCGATTCCATCAGCAACTTGTACTGAGTAAGATTCGTTCTGCGGGGTTTCCTCTTGGGAGGCGGTGTAGTGATGTTTACCTCCATGTTAAAAAGTATCCATCTGTGGTCTGAGCAGGATGCTTCTTTCGACACATGCCAATTGGATATATAATCAGACATTCCCTCTGTTGCTAAGGTGATGTCTATAATTGTTTTGCTCCTTCTATTTACAAAGGTGGGTTCTGAACCTACATTCAAAATATTAAGGTTAGTAGAAAAAAGGTATTCAGTGAGTTGCTTACCCCTTTTGTTGGTTGTTTGCATGCCCCAGAGCGGGTGATGTGCATTGCAGTCTGCAGCCACAATAAGCTCTTCGCTCTTGGTTGTCTCGCAGTAGTTCACCAGTTTGACAAGTTCTTCCGGAGGTGGGTCTTCCCCGTCAGGCATATAGACGGAGGCGACCACTATCGCTCTCTGGTGAGTTGGAAGGATGTGTCTGTCCAGTATTTTTATTGCGCATAAGTCTCTGTAACAAAAATCTGTTAGGGGTTGCACATGTAGATTATTAGAAATGTAGATACAGGCTCTAGGGTGTTCTGGTCCTGAGTAATGTATAAGCTTACCTCCGATATTGGAGAGATGGCATATCCGGCCCCGCCTAACCCACGGCTCCTGGATTAGGGCGAGAGCTGTAGGGTTAACCTCCAACCATTTCCGAAGTTGGGCCGTTGCGGTTTCGTTATGGTGGAGGTTTATTTGGATGGTGCTGCACTTAGAATGGGATGCCATCTTTGGATAGCACACCCTCCTCGCCATCCCCGATGCAGAGCTCTTCAATGCCCTTGGTGCAGTCGACATCGCCTTTGGTGCCCGCCGCCAGAAGCTCTTCGAGCTCTTTTAGGCTGTCAAGCACTTCCTCCGAGGGAGAGCTAGTGGCGCAGTTGCCGTCTGCTGGGTCAATTGTTTGAGCGTCCATGGGTTCCGGCAGTGCATCACTGTCGTCTATGCGTTAATGCGTCTAAATCTACTAAAATTTATTCTCTACTAGCCGACCCGGCAAACGTTGTTTTGCCATATAAATTGTATTGATGTTTTCCTTGCTAGTTGATAAGAGATGGCGCTAGTTGTATTCATTAGTAACAATCACACTTCTTTTATATTTTGTATAATTCACACTATAGTTTTATAAATTATAGCCTATTTGTTATTCTGGTATGTAAGCTATATTATTGTAAAGTTTCATCAAAAGCTATTCAGTAGATATTGCGTTAAAGAACATCCAGACATACAAATTTTCACATTTATAATATTAGTAGGATACGCCTACTGTGTTATATAAAGTAACATAATATAAATAAAGCACTGCTTTGTCATTAGGAAAGGACGATGAAACGAAGAAAGCTAATTTGCAAACATCCATTAATTAAAATCAAGAATTCACTTGCAAGTGATGCCAATTCATCCCATAATCTTCAAATGAAATTAATTGTAGCCAACTGTTGAGACATCTCCAGTTGTTATTTCATAAATATTTTGTAAAATATTAACCATCTCGCTAAATCTAGTCGTTCTGTAACGATGCGTTATGCATTGTCTATTTTAAAATATTATATATATATATATTATCGTTTTTTATTAATTAGTTATATTTTATTAGCATAAGAATTGTGATTTGAAAAATATTATACATCCTTCCTATCTCAAATAGCAACACACCTTAAGTGTCATTGATAAAGATTACCGGTAGGCGCAAGCGATAGGTGCAGCGACGGAGACGCCACAGATTATATTTAATCAAAACGACCGTGTAACTGAAGTTGTCCGAACGGTCCCGCCCGTGTCACCTTGAGCCGGCAGTCGTGTTCGAATCGTTCTAGATGAGAGTCACGGCATTGCTATACTAAACTAATTCTTTCTTTTTTAAATTAGTGTGTGTTTTCTCCCGTATTAGGGTAAGTTTTGAATGGCACATATAATTAATAGGTATTGATCATTTTATCATAATTCATAGCTAGCTTCTTTTATTTCAGCCTTTTAGTTTTCATTTTATGTACGTAATTATAGTAGTCTTCATTTATTCATTATGTTTAATTCAGCTTTGCTTATGCACTTTTGAAATAGATTAGTATCAATGTAATTTAAAGTAATTTGTCTACTCATTGCAACAGCTCGATTTTATTGCATCATCTTTTTACAAGACAACTTTCAAAAAGGATAACATTTTCTATTAGTTTGTATTTTAACATAATATTGTTTCTATTACCCTTTTCTATTAGCCTTCAGTTTTTATTTTATTGTAAATTCCGTTCTGGTTGTACCTACACTAACGGCAACTCTTCTATGTGTTAATATTGAACCTGTTCGTGTTGCCGACATTTTGGCGTATTAGCCGCTGGACGGTACACTGGCGCCCTGATCGTGGAGTAAAAGCAGATATTAAGGCCCTACTCACGACCATAAAAATTTGTGTGCCACAAGCCAGCTGCGAAAAAAATTTGACAATAAATTGCTCCGTAAGCGAATCTGGTTTTATTTACCTGTAACCAAGTAAAGCCTCACCGGCTCGCTGCCGCCATTTTGGCGTATTAACCGCTGGACGGTACACTGGCGCCCTGATCGTGGTTTAACTGCTTTTGCTTTTGGTGACGTCATAGTTTAGTTGCACGTGGTGTGTGGATTTTTTTTTGTAAAACGCTTTTATTTTATTTCCTTGGTTTGCAGTAACAGAGGTGAACGTAGTGTTTTTGTTTCATTTCTTTGTTTTGTACTTAAATTTATTTGTAAAATTGTTTTGTTTAGTACAGCCAGCAAAAAAATATACTTATATATTTTTTTATTATTACTTTTATTTCTTGAAGCTGTACTTATTAATAACTTTTATAATTAACAGCTTTTTGTAGCTTTGTTTTTTTGGTACAGTCAGCACAAAAAAAAACTTATTATTTTTTATTTCTAGTTGTGTTTTCGTAACTTCTATAGAAGTTTTCTATAATTATAAATATTATAAAATAAAAGAATTTATTTTTGTCGTCATATTTTTTTTGTAGTCATACAAATATATTTATTTTTATCTTTTTTATTTTATTACTAGAAGTATTAGTTTTACTTACGTTCATAATTATTAAGAAGCTATATTTTATTTTCTACGGTTAGCAAAAAAAAAATTATTTTTATTGTAGAAGTAATAAGTATCAGTTTATTTTATAATTATAAACCTGCGTTCACACCAGTTACAATTTATTTTACTTGATCATTTTTAGTGTTTTTTTTTTGCATTTCATTTCATTCATATTCATCAAACCAAAGCGTTCTGTTAAATTGATTGTAACGGAACGGAATATTTGTATTCTATATTTATTTTTGTATGTGCCATTCACAACAGACGATTTAATTATTTATTTTTAGTTTTTTTGGCCATTTCTAATTATGGTTAAGGATATTTTTTTTATAAATCTTAGTTTTTTATCATGTCATACCCAATTAAATTCTTTTCACTTCAGAAATCGGAATTAGAGTATGAAGTTGCGGTTAGAGGTGAAACACACTACAGTTGCGGATCTCCGTAAACAAATTAATAAACTAGGTCAGTTGTACCCATCTGATGATATTTTGTGTTCACACCTTGAACCTAAAGAGGATTTGTCCAGCTGTTTCGAACTGCTAAATAAAATAAACGCTTCATTTTCTGCTGACGTTGGCGATAGAAATACACTTGCTCGCTATGAGAATTTGCACCATCTATACCATCGAATTAAAAGAATTGAATCAGACAAAAGTACCATGGACATTAAATTACAGTGCAATCTGTTGTTTAAGGAACTTTATGAAAAACTTTTAAATTTAAAAAAGAAAAGTTGTGATCCTCTGTCGGTAGCAGGACCAAGCTGTGATACTCCAATTCCTCTCACGCCAATAAATCTAAACGTCACATGTGATGGCAGTAACCGAATTTCATCTGAGTTAGGAAAATTAAAATTTAATGGCAAAACATGTGTACGTTCCTTTATCCAACGAGCAAACGAATTTAGTTTAGCTCGCAATATATCTGGCACGAAGCTTCTTGCTTATGCTACGGAAATTTTTATTGAGGATGCTCTACACTGGTATCGCGGTGTTCAGGAACAGGTTTCAATATGGGACGAGCTGACTACTCTGTTAAAACAGATCCGATTACGATTATCGCCTGTTGTCTGAGATTCGCGATAGGACTCAAGGTAAGGGTGAAAATATGACAACTTATCTATGGATTTTATCGGGCATGTTTTCCCGCCTGTCGAGGCCGTTGTCAGAGGAGGACAAGCTCGAAATAGTAATGCACAATATTCGACCTTGCTATGCGAGTACGTTAGCATCGTCTGTTGAAATCGATTCAATAGAACAACTAAGATCATTGTGTAGAAATTATGAGAATGTGCAATCACGTTTGTCTCAATTTCACGAACCGTTGGCTGCGACTTCAGATACCTTAGCACCAGAGTTCGCATACAAACAAGATACAGGCAACAAAAATCAATATAATTCAAATAACAATAAAAATAGTAATTATGATAAGCAATCAATTTATCCTAAACCTAACACTACTAATAATAATGATTTTAATAAGCAGTATTTACATGCTACTAAGACTAACCCTACTAATAATCTATACAGTCCTCGTTACCGAGTCAATACGCATAGCTAACGAGACTGTCAAAATCCAGAAGTAATTTGTTTTAAATTCGGAGCCAAGGGAGTGAAAAAGCCTGACTGTCTCAAGTGTAATCCTAATTCAAAAAACTGGTATCGCAGAATTGTAACAGTTTAACTGCAGTTAAAGGTCACCACGCTAAGGAAGAATGGGATGATTAGCTGGAAACTGTACGAAAATTTTTCGCGTGTTACAAAATTGCTACAATTCTGCATGACAAACCGTTGGCTGATACTCGTCCCTACGTAAATATTAAAATTAATGATATTGAGACATCGGGTCTGCTGGACTCTGGAGCGACAATTACAATTATTGGCAATGGTGCTCATGAAGTTTTACTTCAGCGTGGCCTTAAGTTGATTAAAAACGATGAGTTATCAATTGTCGCAGCAGGGGGAAATTCTTTTAGCAGTATAGGTTATATCAATTTGCCTATACATTTTGAAGGCAAATTTCATATTATAAGATCACTCGTTGTCCCAGGAATTAAAATGTCGCTAATTTTAGGCATTGATTTCTGGCGAGCTTTTCACTTATGCCCAAAATATTTAGGTTCGCTTTACTTATCAGTTGCACCGCTTAAGGACTTAAATGCTAGCATTGATTCAGGAAATTGTATAAATTCGTATGAAAATTTGGATAATTCTCAAAAGGCTATTGCTGATAATGTTATCACACAATTTCATGACATTTCTTTTGAGCATCGTGGATTAGGTCGAACACATTTAATTACTCACCGCATCGATATCGGTGATTCTCCACCCATTAGGCAGAGATACTACCGCCTATCTCCTGATAAACAGAGGATCCTTGTCGAACAGGTAGATGAGATGCTACGAATAGATGTGATTGAGCCTTGTGAGAGTGCATGGCAATCTCCAGTGCTCCTAGTCACCAAAAAGAACGGACAGCCTCGCTTCTGCCTTGACAGCTGGAAACTTAATTCGGTCACAAAGAAAGATGCCTGTAACTTGCCTTATATCTCGGAAATATTAGATAACTTATGCGATGCTAGGTTTCTTACTAGTTTAGATTTGTCTAAAGCTTTCTGGCAAATCCCCATCGCTGAGGAAGATAGAGATAAGACGGCGTTTTATGTTCCAGGTCGAGGTACGCTTCAAGAATACTCCGTTTGGCTTAACGAATGCTCCCGCTACGCAACAACGTTTAGTTGATGCGCTATTAGGTGATGTTGATCATCGCATCTTTTGTTACTTGGATGACATTATCATTGTCAGCAGCTCTTTCGATGAGCACGTATCTCACCTGCTTCGTGTCCTGGAAAAGTTGCGCAAGGCAAACTTGATCATAAATCTAGAAAAGTGTGAGTTTTTCAGGAATCAGCTCAAGTATTTAGGTTACGTGGTTGATGCGAATGGATAACGTACCGACCCAGATAAAGTAGAAGCCATACTTAATTACGCTACTCCTACAAATCGTAAAGAGCTTAAGTGGTTTCTAGGCACTGCTACCTGGTATCGTCGTTTTGTCCCAAATTTCAGCACAATCGCGGGACCGCTTAACAAGCTGACATCTAATAAAAAGAATGCTCCACCTTTTCATTGGTCTGATGAAGCTGACGCTGCTTTTAAGAAGCTCAAAGAACGTCTGGTTTCCGCCCCTGTACTTTCTTGCCCGAATTATGATCTGCCGTTCGAGGTCCACACGGATGCGAGCAATTATGGTGTAGGTGGTATGCTAACGCAAAATATAAATGGCGAAGAGCATCCTATTGCGTACATGAGTCGATCCTTAACGGCAGCTGAGAAAAACTACAGCGTTACTGAACGCGAAACTTTGGCTGTTCTTACTGCGTTAGAGCATTGGCGTTGTTATGTGGAAAACGGGAAACCTTTCAGCGATTATACTGACCATAGCTCTTTAAAATGGTTCCTTTCATTAAACAATCCAACGGGTAGGCTTGCACGATGGGGTTTACGTTTGTCCTCATTTAACTTTGAGATAAAACACCGACGTGGTGTCAAGAATGTAATTCCAGACGCGTTATCTCGAGCTGTAGCTGTTTCTGCTGTTGTCACTGCCAAATCCGTCATGACTACTAGTGACGATTGGTATAAAAATATTTTTAATAACTGTCGAACGAAACCAGAAAATTTTCCAAATTACCAAATTAAAAATGATTCTCTCTTTCGGCTAATGAAAAATAAATGTCAACTTATCAATGAATTTTCATGGAAAGAAGTGGTTCCGCATGAACGACGTGAAAAAGTAATAACTGAAAACCATAACGAACCAACCGCTGGTCACTTAGGTATTTTTAAAACATATCGTCGCATTGCTCTTAGATACTTTTGGCCAGGTATGTACCGGGATGTGGCACGTTATGTAGGTACATATCCAACTTGTTTACAGTATAAAGCCCCAAACCACGCTACGCTCGGAGAAATGGGTCGGCCTAAGCAATGCTCTCGACCATATCAGATGATATCCATCGATTTAATGGGTCCTCTTCCAGTGACTCGTAAACAAAATTCTTATATTTTAGTAATAACTTGTTGTTTTTCCAAATATTGCCACATATTTGCATTAAAAAAAGCTACTTCAGAAATAATAATTAAAATTTTAGAAGAACATATATTTCTCGTTCACGGCGTCTGCCAGACCGTATTTTTGGACAACGGTCCTCAGTTCGTTAGTATTGCTATTAACAATCTTTTTAAGAAATATTATGTCCCTAACGTATTTTATACACCTAAATATACCACCCAAGTAAATACAGTGGAAAGGTATAACAAAACAATTATAACATGTCTTTCTTCTTTCGTTGACAAGGATCATCGTTCTTGGGATACGTTTATTCCAGCTGTTCAATTTGCCATTAACAACTCAGTTAATGAGGCTACAGGATTTACACCGTCATTACTTGTTTTCGGCCGTGAAGTAATTATTTGTGGTTCCCACTACCTAGACAATGATTTAGGAGATGAAATTTTGTTTATGCCCAGGGACGTGTATGCTGAAAACCGTGGTTGCATGAGCACTATTTTTGATGAAGTGCAAAAGTCATTATACCATGCCCACGCAAAAAACACAGCTAATTATAACCTGAGGAGAAAGTCATACGAATTTAATGTAGGGGATATTGTATATAAAAAAATGTACGTATTGTCCGATAAGGACAAAATTTTTATTAAAAAATTGGCTCCCAAATATACTAAGTGCCGAGTTATCACTAAACGCTCGCCACTTGTTTATGAATTAGAAGACATGTCGGGCAATAACTTGGGCACTTGGCACATAAAAGATTTAAAAATATTTAATAAGCATTAATTGTTGTAATATTAAGTACAATATAACATATTATATAGAACGCAGTTTCGCTACCTCTTCCACGAAAATTTACAATCTAAACATTTCTAGCAAAAAGTCATTAGTCATAAAGTTTTTGGAATATGATTTTCTTTATAAAAGGATACGTCTCATTACGCCGTAGTTCTGAGATGTCAGTATAAGAGGTACGTATGAATGGATTTAAGAAAGGTTGAATGAAGGGCAAGAAATTGAGACTAATAATTAAAGCGGATTTTATTTTTAAATAAAATCCTTATGTGGGACGGGGGGTAATGTAACGATGCGTTATGCATTATATATATATTATCGTTTTTTATTAATTAGTTATATTTTATTAGCACAAGAATTGTGATTTGAAAAATGTTATACATCCTTCCTATCTCAAATAGCAACACACCTTAAGTGTCATTGATAAAGATTACCGGCGCAAGCGATAGGTACAGCGACGGAGACACCACAGATTATATTTAATCATAACGAGCGTGTAACTGAAGTTGTCCGAACGGCCCCGCCCGGGTCACCTTGAGCCGGCAGTCGTGTTCGAATCGTTCTAGATGAGAGTCACGGCATTGCTATACTAAACTAATTCTTTCTTTTTTAAATTAGTGTGTGTTTTCTCCCGTTTTAGGGTAAGTTTTGAATGGCACATATTATTAATAGGTATTGATCATTTTATCATAATTCATAGCTAGCTTCTTTTATTTCAGCCTTTTAGTTTTCATTTTATGTACGTAATTATAGTAGTCTTCATTTATTCATTATGTTTAATTCAGCTTTGCTTATGCACTTTTGAAATAGATTAGTATTAATGTAATTTAAAGTAATTTGTCTACTCATTGCAACAGCTCGATTTTATTGCATCATCTTTTTACAAGACTTCTTTCAAAAAGGATAACATTTTCTATTAGTTTGTATTTTAACATAATATTGTTTCTATTACCCTTTTCTATTAGCCTTCAGTTTTAATTTTATTGTAAATTCCGTTCTGGTTGTACCTACACTAACGGCAACTCTTCTATGTGTTAATATTGAACCTGTTCGTGTTGCCGACGTTGGTGCCCCAGAACGGAAATGAAAGACCACGTGTTAAGTTCCGCTGCTCTTATTTTCCAGGAGCAAAATATGCAGCAAAATATGCAGTAATATATGAAGTAAAGCTCAAGCGCTCAAGTTACGGAAACTTCATCCCGATAGAAGCAGCTGGAACGCGGCTTCGGTAGCTGACCACGTGTGGCGTCCACTGCGTGACCCCTTTCTCCGACCCGGGCCATCTCAACATTTTCGGCCATACGCACAGGGGAGTACTCATAAGCCACGAGTAAAAGCAGATATTAAGGCCCTACTCACGACCATAAAAATTTGTGTGCCGCAAGCCAGCCGCGAAAAAAATTTGACAGTAAATTGCTCGGTAAGCGAATCTGGTTTTATTTACCAAGTGAAGCCGCTTACCGGCACGCTGCCGCCATTTTGGCGTATTAGCCGCTGGACGGTACAGAGTCACGTACATAAACGCTGTTATATTAAAGGATATTGCAAAATAATTTCAGAGGAATTTTTTCCATAGCTTTTATGGGAAAATTATACCCAAAGAGTTGCTTTATCAATATCTTTAGGAATTATTCTTGGAGTTGACTTAAATAGCCCTTGCTGATTATCTTTAATGTTCAATATTCGCAACCAAGTGTCTATAATTATACCATCCATATAGCAAACTCCCGCCATTTTACCCACGTTCATTGCGGCATGAAACAAGCACTTAGTTCGAAACATTCGGCTAATCCGTTTCTTACATAAACGTGAAAACACGCATAGAAAAAGGCAGTTACTATAAAACTTTGTATACATAGTTTACATTTATAGTTTCAAAAACATAGTTTCTTTATAATATGTATAGATATTGTCACGAGAGTGGGTCAGGGATTGGAAATTAATACATAGCTTAAACGAACGAGCCTTTATTTGTGTTCACTTCCACGAACTTGTATTTCGCCGGTCTGCCGCTGTTCTTCTTCAGATGGCGGTGCCTTTAGCAGACCATACCGCACCGAATACTCATTCTCTTCTATCTTCTCCTCACTAAATCACTTTTCATACTTATCACTACTTCTTCTTCTCTTCCTTCTTTTCTTCTTCACTTTCGAGTCTGAACTAGAACTGCTGTAGGCCAGGCTTACTGCGGCTTTTATACCTCCAGGTCTGTACTATTTTCAAAATGATTCCCTTCCATCTTTAAATACACTAGTAAGGGTAAGTGTGTGTAGTAAACACTTTTCCGCTGAGCTACGAGTATTATTCAAGAATTAGTTCAACATTCAACGCTGGTCAGGAAGCTATACCACTATGGCATGAAATTAACTGCGCTCGATCTTCCGACTTCATATTTAAACAATAGAATTCAGAGGGTCGACGTGAATGGCAGAAGATCTCCTGGGACTCCTCTCAGTGTGGGGGTGCCACAAGGGTCTATTCTTGGACCGTTCCTCTTCCTTATCTATATAAATGATCTTCCTAATCTTATAGCGAAAAAACATAAGGTAGTATTGTTTGCGGATGACACTTCACTGATTTTCAAAGTGAAAAGAAACCAAGCTATATATGACGAAGTGAACGATATTTTATCTGACATCGTGTACTGGTTTAGCGCTAATAACCTATTGTTAAATAGCAAGAAAACTAAATACATTAAATTTACCGTACCAAATGTCAAGAATGTAAATGCAAATGTTTTGTTAAACGGAGAGGTGATAGAACCGGTTGAATCTGCTATATTTCTTGGCATAACTCTAGATTCCAATTTCAATGGGGCCCCCATATTGAAGGATTGGCGAACAGACTCAGTTCTGCAGCATACGCGGTGAAAAAGATTAGACAATTAACTGACAGAGTTACTTTAGTTATTTCCATAGTATTATGTCCTATGGTATATCGCTATGGGGCAACGCTGGCGATATTAATACAATATTTGTGCTGCAGAAGAGGGCTATTCGCGCTATTTATAACCTAGGTCCTAGAGAATCATTGAGAGCAAAATTCAAAGAAATTAACATCTTGACTGTTGCTTCTCAATATATTCTTGATAATGTAATGTATGTTCATAGGCACATAAGTGAATTTGCCAGAAACTGTCATAACCATAATGTTTATCACCAGGAACAGACATAAACTGATGATGCCTACTACTCGGCTAAGTCGAGTAAGTAAGTCTTTTGTGGGGTGATGTATATGCTTTTACACCAAGATCCCAGAAAATGTTCAAAACAAAAGTATTACGTTATTCAAAAGAATTGTTAAAAAACGTTTGTGTGGTAAAGGTTACTATAACATAAATGACTTTCTTAATGATACCACAGATTGGGAATGGAGCGACCGCCCTCAGGCTATTAAATAATAAGTTTAATTGTACAATGTTACTTTGTAAATGTTACTTTAATTGTAAAACATATTTTTGATGGAAAAAAAAAACCCGCTGAGTTTGTTGCGCCCATTCTTCTCAGGCCTGAGGCATTCATTTTGGAATGGGTGGTAGATTTTTTGACTTTCAATAAGTGATTTCACATCCTATTTTGAATAAAAATATTTGAATTTGAATTTGAATTTTTGAAGGAGCTGTCGAAATTATCAATGCCTTGAAGTTTGACAACTCTCGCCATCTACGTCGAAGCGTTGCTACGCGACATTAAGATACATAAAAATCGATGCATTGTGTTTGTTACCTGTGGCCTCCAAAGCGGTTGGACCTAATGCAGATGAAAGTTTTAGGCTCGATCGGATATATAATTAAACGTACACTGGTGTACTTTAGAAGTAAAACTTCTTTATATTCGTTGTGATTTGAAACTCGATGAAACGAAAAAGCGAGACGACAGAGGCGCCGTTGCCAGCAACAATTTATAATACTTTTTATTTTGGCTGCCACACCAAAATAATATTTCAACAATATGGATATCCTATCCGAGATTCTCGAGGATGCAGGTAACGAATTTGGGATGATTTTTGAAATCCAAGATGGCCGCCGCCCATAATTATGAATTCAACAATATTGCTATGATCATCATTAAGAGATCATAAAACTTTAATAATAGGCACCTAACTACTCTCGTAAACGAAGTGATGGGCAGAAGGTAGCGATATATAATTTTTATCTTGAAATTTTTTCATGAGAAAAAGTGGCGAGACACGCAATTGTACTCACGATTCTTGAAAATCAAGCAATTGCACTCATCACTGAGACATTCACTAGCTGTAGCATCCTTTAAACTTAAACATAATAATGTTTGCGGCAGAAAAAGGCTCCGTGATAGCCGGCATACTGTGTAACTTATGACATGGGTCATCCTGCCACTACAAGCAGCGCCCGTTCACTAGTTAATGCATGGAGCAGCCATCACCTCCCTCGACCATATCATAACAATAGTTTTTAAAAATTAATTAGAAATATAGTATTATGGTTTATATTTATGTTTTCCTCGATCACAACTTATTGGAAATAAAACAGATTCAACCGCCTTTGTATCAAATCTTGAATGTTTTGAATGGTTCAAGCCCATCGCGTGCAGGGTTGCATGAGCTACTTCTGCTGGCATCATACACCTCGGCGTTATGAGTGTGAGCTAAAACAATTATATCATATTAAAACCTGAAGATATATTGAATAATACAACTGTAAATACTACATGAAGGCATTAAAGGCAGTCATCTTCTCAAAATTTATTCTTATAGAATTCTCTTCGATGTCTCTCAAGTACTATCGAGTATCGATTCGGAAACAAAAGGTGGTCTCGGAGAGAAGAAGCGGCGCAAGGACCTCTCCCAACATTATTTTTTGCGCTCTTTTAAATAAAATATACAATTAAACTGTACTGTCATTTTTTTGCTATAAAATAATCATAATCACTAGATTATGATTATTGGACTAACAAGGCTGACCGATTACTTAGATATTTAGCTGTGGAGTAGAAGTATTTACGATAGAGTCATTTTTTAATATTTTTTTTAAATTAAAATTTTTTTTTTTATAGTTAATACCTGAACAGTGTTTGGGGCTTTATTATAAATGTGTATACATTAACCCTTAAAGCTATTACGTATGTTATGAAGCCTTTTAGAATTAGTTACGAGCTAACCCTTATTTTAGTGTTATAATAATAAAATCACCATTAAGAGCAAAATGTGTGGATGTTTACCTTACCTACACGTACCTATCTTTTCAAATAGTGAAATTTCAGATGGATGCCTTCTGGTTTCCTTCACAATGTACATGAAAATTTACGATATCCGATAAAATCGAACGAATTTTTATGGCCAATTTTTAATACCACGTCGTGATGCTTTCATAAGTGAATCGCTGAAAGATGTTTATTTTACACGTTGCATCAGATTTAAGACATCGCTCTCACCCTTCTTCCGTAAGCCATTGTGAAGTATTCAAGGCAACAACTTTCCAAAGCATCTGAGTAACTAAAGAAAAGATACGTAAAGTTTATTATTCTTGATACCTCCATCGGGTCTCGTTCGATAAACCTGAGACATGACCGCTCTTGGATATGGTCTAAGCCTTTTCTCACAACGCTAATAAGACGTCTTGGACCTGCAGTGAACAAAATATACACTAAGCAATTTCTGCTTTGAAAGTAGGTACTATCAGAGCGCTTTTGCACTACGTCCGATCAGTGTCCGATCTGTACCCGTGAAAATACGGTCCGGAGTAGTAGAACTTTTTCTATGGTAGTTTACACACTAGAACCGGCTTCCGTCATGCTATTTCTTTCTGTTAATCGATAACCTCCGTTTCGGAGAAGATTATTGACGGACTGAAGTGGCCATACTATTATTTGTATGAACGCTCGCGCACTGCATCCGAACCGAATCCAAGATTCCGAGCTGCGTGCACAGAGGCAGTGAGGTGGTGATTGTAAAAAGCTCATTTTAAACCCACTTAGAGAGGATGCACTAGCAGATAGCATTGCCCAAAGTTTACGCCGATTGAAAGGACTCTTGATCAACGACGTGAATGCCTGCTGTTGCTCCGCGTAAAATGCCGTATGCCAAAAAGTTGCCCCTGAATTGTTTGAACTTGGATCAGAGACCGGACTAGTGCGTAAGTAATATCCGAATTCAATCACTTTATAGTTCGTCTGTAAGTCCCTTAAGTACGTTATTTTATTCTTAGGAACGACTTCAAATTATAATCCTATTTAAGGTTTAAATCAAACAAATCGAAAGACCGTCCCATTACATTACTACCCACAAGAAGTCTGGCCACATGTTCAGTAAAATATAAATCCTGGTTTATCTTTTTATGATGCAATGTAATCTTAATAAAACTTAATATATTATTACGTCTTTATTCATTGAAGTTCACAAAATAATTATTAGAAATTACTACGGCCGAATCTTCACGATGTTTCTTTGGAAAAATTCCTGTCCTTTATATGGACGATAAGCACCAAGCTTCAGATCTTTTGTGATGATACACGAAAAAGTCCTTGCGGCAAGCTTCATTTCTTGCGATACATTTTTTATTTCCTTAGAGAAAATAATCAAATTATTAATTTCTTAATACAATCAATTACTGGCCTACCTACAAGATTAGGGCATACTCCCTTAAAGGCCAACATAACATCTCTTGACCCCTGGTGTTACGGACGTCCATATTATACAGTTGCCTCATCAGTCCCTATCACGTGGAGCTCTTGCCAGTTTGGCCCTTCTTATATAAAAAAGTATATCCGCGTATTCTGACTTGTATAGCTTGAAGGCGGTTGCTCCGTCCCCAATCTGTGGTATCCTATGATGATGCTATCATAGCGTAGGTTAAGACAGTAATTTATATTATGCAATAGTAACCTTTACCACACAAACATTTATAACATTTATTTTGAATATCTTTTGTGTTCAACAAAATGTCGTTTTGTGTTGAATATTTTCTGGTATAAAGTTGTAATAGCACATACATCGCTTAAAAAAGACTCACTAACTCGACCTAACCGAGTAGTAGGCATAACCAATATATGTTTGTTCCTGTTAATATTACGATTTTTTGTAGCTTCATTGTTCATTGTTTCTAGCTAATTATCTAATATTTAAAATGTTTATATTGTAAAAAAAATCTCTCAATTATTCTTTTGGACCTAGGTTATAAATAACACAAATGGCTCCATACCTATGTTGTCGTTTAATATTAACCTCGAAAAAATGTGTAAATTGACGGGAAATGATTGAAATTTCTAACATAATAAACGCATTTCAAATTTGAATTTACAAAATATAATATGAGCATGAAGTTTTGTAAAAACCTTATATTGTGTAAGTACTTTTAATAATATTTATGGCGAATACTCCAATATTCTTGATCTTAAAAGTATTTTTATTGTTATTATTATTTAATCTAGTAGCGACCCGGCCCGACCACGTATAGGTGTAATTTAGAAGAAAAAGGGTGTTTTGTAGCTGACTTTTCGTTACATATTAATAAGATTTGTTTGGCTACAATAGCTCCATATATAAGCCCACAACGTTGAATATCTGTATTTATCCAAAGTGTCTAAAGTATTTATTACAATTATATACTGTAAATATAAAATATAATTTATATTTGATAACGATGAATACTAGTTAATAGCAGCGCAAGAAAGACATTTTTATAACAAAGTTTTACTGAAAAAAGCCAATTAAATGAAAGACGATTAAGAAGAACTACAATTCTCAGATCACTAGGATCTTTAACATATATTTTACAATTTTATTTTTTCTTCTTAAAAACTTCAGTCTTATTGTGTGATGTATAAAACTATTGTATAAAATTATCTAACTTATTGTGAAAACTTTTTAGGGGGAGTTATCATATACAACAATACAGTCAGACATTGAATAGTTTATTTGGTTTACACTATGTGAGAAATACACAGAACCCTCCGTGAAACATTCTAATCGCGCGAAATATATCTTATAAATAAAATAATTACTTACTTAATGAAAAATAATTAAAGGTAAATGGTATAATTCCGTCACTCCAGGGACTCGGCCAATTATTTGGTAAATGAACATTGTACCCTAAAATGTTTAAAAAATATAAATCCTTTTAAGGTACCATTGTTAAATATTATTAAATATTTTTATTAAGTTAATTTATTGTAATTACCATTGCTGTTACCACACAAAGTTAAAACTACGAGAAAGAAAATAAGAAAACTTTTAGATATATTGGTATATATCTTTGTGTGTTTGTGTATTGAGTGGTCTCAATGAACATCGAACAACGATAAGAGCAATACATGGGTATTCAGTTAATGAGAAAAGTTATTAAGGCAATGTGTTTTCAAATCAGGATGTAAATCTCATTTTACGATAATTACAAACATACGTTATACCACAATATGGTGTTGATAAGTTGAACCATAGAATTTTATAGTTTTTGGTAAAGTTTTCTGGTAGAAAAAATTGTTGTTTTGCTTTCATATTATATTATTAGTACTGCAGTAGTCGCGCCCGTTTTTTACTTGAGTTCACGCGTAGTACTACTATGGTAGGCCATTTTAAAATGGAGATAACTTGTTTATTCCTTTTTTTATGAAAATTAGGGACGAAAAGAGCAGGATGTTCAGCTGGTGGAAATTGATACGTTAACCATTACAATGCAGTGACGCTCAGAATTCTTGAAACACCCAAAAATTCTGAGCGGCACTACAATTACGCCCGCCACCATGAGACATAAGATATTAAGTCTAATTTGCCCAGTAATTTCACTAGCTGCATCGCTCTTCAGACCGAAACATAATAATGTTTTACACATTATTGCTTCACGGCAGAAATAGACGCCATTGTGGTACCCAAAAACTAGCCTGCATCCTGTGCAAAGGATCCTCTCACTGGTAAAACTTCCTTCTTATTTGATTGAAACAACAAATGGGATGGAAAATGTCTTATTATTCTTCATTAAAAACACACTTATAAAGTAAATTATAAATAAATTATTGCATATTATCTGAATATTGTTTTTTTTAAAGAATAATAACACCGTTTGAAAATACTCAATCTGATCACGTAGGTTCTGAGGAACCTTAATATTAAGATGTTAAGCCAATTATAATATAAAAAGTGCGCTAAAAGTTTTACCAACACTAATGATACTCGTTAAAGAAACTTACAATTCTTTTCTGTCTGTTAAAACACTGCATAGTTTTTGCTGGCAAGGAAGGAAGTTAATAAATCCATTTGTAATTTGAGTAAAAGCCAGGCTCTTGTAATTTAAGAAAAAAACGATTATAACTGTTTGGGAAAAAATTAATGAATGCAATTATATTTTAAATAATTCGTCATAATTACCACTTTCACGCGATACTTGTAGTATACTTTACCAGTGGGAGGCTCCTTTCACAGGATGCCGGCTAGACTATGGGTACCACACCGGCGCCTATTTCTGCCGTGAAACAGTAATGTGTAAGCATTACTGTGTTTCGGTCTGAAGGGCGCCGTAGCTAGTGAAATTACTGCGCAAATGAGACTTGACATCTTATGTATCAGGGTGATGAGCGCAGTTCTAGTGTCGCTCAGAATTTTTGGGTAAATAATACTCATATACTATACATATGCTTATATTGTTATGATTATTTGACATTCTAATTAGTACCAACATTCAGTAATGATTATATTAATACAATTATTTGTAACCTGGTAATATTATATTATTTTATTATATTTACTATATTTTTAGTAATTGTAATATTATATAAACACATGCAATATCTTAGTGATGTCACTTAATTATGAAGTTCGTACTTTCATATTATTAAGTTGGTAGTGTGGTAACTGTTACGAATTGCTCTCAGCCATTAGGCACTTCTTGCTAGTGCAGTCGAAAGTGGTGGACGTGCGTTCTACTGGTCACCCGACTGCCCTAGTGTTATATATCATTTAGTATTACTATGTAAATACATATAGATATATTCAAGTGGATCGTAGAAGTGTTTTATTATAATATTATGTTTGGACTTCATTTTTTAAATCAATTATCGTATAAAGCAAATACATAGTAAAAATTGCATGTATTATTATAACTGAAAAGAAAAAATAAGCAATTGTGTGGTTTTATGAAACCAGGATTCGAGTTTCACTCGTTTCCTTTAACAAAAAACCCTGTTAATATCAGCAAAATAACCGGAAAAAAAAACAAATTTATATAATATTATATTACAATTTACTTATTCATAAAATAAATATATAATTTAATGAAAGCCTTTGTCAGGTGTGGGCTTATTGTACTTGAAATTGCATTCGCAAATTTTGAAATTGTTGTGGTTATTTAGTACCAACACAAATTCACCAGAGCCTTCCTTTAAACAGGATGCCGACTAGATTATGGGTACTACAACTGCGCCTATTTCTGCCGTGAAGCAGTAGTGTGTAAACAGAAAAGTGTTTCGGTTTGAAGGGCGCCGTAGCTAGTGAAATTACTGGGCAAATGAGAATTACGTTACTCGAACGGTTGGCTGAATTGGAAATAGGAACGCGAGAGGTTCGAGTCCCGCATCTTTCATAAAATTTTGATTTCAGTTTATGCCATTAAATTATGAAATTGTAGATACTAAGTCATAACGATTGTGATTATGGTACCCACTATAGTAGACTAGGATCGATAATTTTTGACACAAAAAAAAATTACAGTAGAATGAAACCCATTGGTAAAGGACGAGAATATAACAAAAATTAAGGGAAAAATAAATTACGGGCGATCTGAGGTCGGGAAGTGGAAAAGGGGGGGTGTTTTAGGGTATATATATTTTTTTAACACCATCAGAAAGTAGATATTTCAACAAACAAAAAGCCCCCAAACTTATTGAAAAAAGCTGATATTTTGACATCAGAATTTTCGAATGAAAATTAGGGTGCTTTTGTGATGTTAAAATAAGGCGAAAAAATAAATATTTTAAATCAAATAAATTACAGTGTGTTTGGGACATAATAAGGTAAGTTTTCACCAAATTTCGTAGAAAAAAATTTTTTTTTGAAAAAGATATAAATAAAAAACCAAAAACTTGTTTTTTTTTGGTTTTTCACCTAAATTTTGAGGTAATGTGAAAAAAGTGTAATTACAAAAGTTGTAGATCTCTTCATTACCTACAACTTTGCCTATCAACTTTTTGCCATAGGACTTGTAGTTTTGCCGGCAATCGAGATAAACAATTTTTTTCCCTAAAAAACCCCCCGCCCGTATTTTATTTTTCCCTTAATTTTTGTTATATTCTCGTCCTTTTCCAATGGGTTTCATCCTACTACTATTTTGTTTCACTTTTTATCATTTTCAAAGGCTTCGGCACTGGTCTATAGTTAGATAGGTGCTGGCAATAATCTTGTAATTTCTTTGACAGCTTATAGAACCATACCATACCATAGAAAGCGTTACCGTCTGAAATCTTCCTTTAACAAAAGAAAGATTTTAATCGTAATAGTACAACTACGAAATGAAACTACAATACAATGACATTATTTAGTAGAAATTAGCAGATCCGTTAATAATACTTATATAGTTTAAGCGTTATAAATATTACTTATAACATCATTTCAATATACCAACGTATGTACTGGGGGAATTATCGATTGTTTTGTAAGAACAAGTTATTTAGTGTTTGTGCTATAATATTAATAATTGTTATATAATTGGTGCCAAGAAAAGAAACATGATTAATGAGGCAAGTTCTGTGATCCAATCGTCGGAAATGCATCGCTTCAATTAGAATTGACTTTTCTTGCCCAAAAAATAACTCCTATAATAATATTAAAATATAATAAATACTTGTGTTAGTATATTTTTATAAATGATAAACCTAAGTTGGAATATTATAATAAAGTACATAAATATGATAATCTAGCACATCATTAGTAATGTGCTCCATTTGAATTTACATTTATTCGAGACATGTGGTGATATACAAGTTAAGTCATATTTTGTTTAAATTTTCTTTTTTATAACTTACTAACCATATTGCTATACATATATAGTGGAGATCCATAGGAGAAACAAAGTTACCGAGCCCGAATAATTGTGACACTGAAGTGGCAGTGGGCAGGGCACATAGTTCGACGGACAGATGGCCGTTGGGGCAGTAAAGTCCTCGATTGGCGACCACGTACCGGAAGACGTAGTGTTAGTAGGCCCCCCACAAGATGGACCGACGATCTGGTCAAGATCGCCGGAATACGTTGCATGAGGGCAGCGCAAGACCGATCGTCGTGGATATCTTTTGGGGAGGCCTTTGTCCAGCATTGGACGTCTTCCGGCTGATGATGATGATGATAGCTATTAATTTATGATAATAACACCTTTACTAAAAAGCTAAAGTTCATAAAATCAAATAAGTTTATGACCACAAAAAACTCTTCGTAGAGTTCTTAGAAGCCTCGCATTAAAAAGCATTAAGAGAATCCATTCATTAAGCGAGGCGAAGTGAGATAGTCTCTACTTTATTAGAAAAATTCACTGCGATTCCGGAACACTGCACGTTATTTTACGTCTTTTGAAATTAAACAAATCAAACTACCAAAAGTGCCTCTACCGCGGTGAATCTTCTGTACTTCATTCAAGAAAGTGAAATATTATTGCACTAAAGCTCGTATAATTACTGGTCAAATTGGACTTAACATCTTATGTCTCATGGTAACGAGCGCAATTATTTAAGCGCCGCAAATTTTTGTTTTTTTCAAGAATACTGAGCGGGACTGCATTGTAATGGGCAGGGCGTATCAATTACCGTCATATGAACGTCCTGCTCGTCTCGTCCCTTATTTTCATAAAAAAAGCGTATATAGTAGAATCAAACATTTGTGAATAAGTGTTCCGGCTAATCCTTGGAATGATTGGACCATTTTCCAAGATTTTTATTCGAAAATAACTCATAAATGTGTGTGTAGTAGTAGTAAACAAAATTCATCTGCTATGATCAGTTTGGTGAATATTTAATAATGACATATAATATTCATAACTTGGGCATAATGACATTGTTATTAATTACCCTAGCCCTAGTGACCTAGCGTGTCCATATTATATGAATAGACCACAAATTAAAGCTTAAGCATTGCTGCGAACTTTAGTTTAAAGTTAATAAGGTTTAGTTCGTTTGTAATGCTCCTTGGCTATTTATTGGCTATTACGTAATTGTAATCTAGTCCCAAGTAGTCTGACCTTTTAGATAATCTGCAGTTGGGTAGTACGATTTAGAGCAGATTCTTTTTTCAAAATATTTGAAGATAACAATTAAACCTCGGATGACACTAATTTATTACAATGATAACATTTACGAGGATTATTGTTATTTAGTATTTTTTGGAGCCTACTACATCTACTAATGAGCAGTTATCTAAAAAAATAATTAACTATTTTGATATTATTCACCGCTCACTTTTAATTTCCATCGTGGCGCAATAAATCACGGAGTGCCAAGGTCGCTTCCCTCCTCCCAGCGGCGACCAAGCGACCTGAAATACACGTGACATTGAAACCGCTGTATGAACCGGTGGCTTCACAATTTATTAATTTTTTAAGAACTTGTCTTAGCGGTACGTCACTCATCTCAATTGTGAAGTATTTCGGGCGAAATATCAGCGCTGCTGAACAAGTGCAGAACAATAAAATGCTGAGTCAACCTTTTCACTAGAACAATTATAATTATTAAATTATGATTTACTACTGCAATATACCTCAGTATTGCACAGTGGGTTATGGAATGTAAAATATTTATAATATAAGGACCGAAAATATTCACAAACAAGCCTTCTGCTTCTAAGGGTGGAATTCAGGGAAACAGATAATCGTCGATTTTAAAACCGACCAATTATGACATTGGTAAAACATGGAGCATTTTATTTCTGCTCACAGTCACCTTTCAAACAGTAGTTATTAACCTGAGGGTTTGATCAAGTCTTATTATATCACCAAATAAGAAATTAAGCCCTTAAAATTATATGATGTTTAATCATATAACATTTTGATTTTGTACAATATTATAATAATATACGATATAAAATTGAAAAAGACCGTACTACAATGATTTTCATTCGAGAAGTTCTCTCTATTTAACTTGCTCATGTTAATTATTATATTTAACTAATAATCTGCCCAGAACCAATAAAATTACGATTGAATGACAGTCAGATTAACAATGACAGAAATATTTTAAATACATTATGTGCCTCTACTGCAGTGAATCTTCTGTTTTTATTCAAGTAAGTGAAATATTATTGCACTATATCTGTATATAGATGAATATCATATTATTCTTAGTCTGGTCATAAATACTGTTACAATTAAAAATAAACAAAATATTTCATTTGAATTTCAAATCTATCATTTTTATATGATACATCTGTGGTCGATACATACAGTAACACGTACACTATACCAACATACATTTACACAACACATAACTGTTATTACTATCTATTTACTATTTATTATTATCTATAATATATATTGTCTTACACTACAATAACTACAATATTAATATTCACACTTAACTATATTAATTAAAACACACTTATACACAAACATACAGATTAATATTAACAATAATCCCACATAAAATATTCAGTATTGTGCAGTGGAAATCCACCACTTGTAACCGGTGAATATTGCGCCTGCGCAGAACGAATATCGTTCAACGACCCGCGCCCGCGCCGGTACAGCAGTCGTGTCTTGATCATTCTCCGCGAAGCCCGTGTCGCTTGTCTATAAGATTTACCTACTTTGCAACTGTCGTGTCGTAATATCTGTACCTCTAATTACTGTGTTTTCTCCTTCTTTCTATATTGTAATGGTTTAACTTCATGTTTATCAGTCTACTTAATGTGTGTGTGAATTGTTAAAGTATATTAAACTGTCATAGTGTTAGAATTGAATTAGTTTTATTAAATCGCCATCAATACCACCATATCACTACTGATAGCCACTCAACGACCATGACTGGTGACCCCTGAAGAACACAAGTATACCAGATAATCCAGGTACCACTTTGAGTGATAGCAGTGAATCTGTAACAGATGTTGGTTCGCGTAAGGACGACAACGTGACAACGCGACGAACTCGACGAGTGCGCGTTTCCACTGAGCGTGAAAATAAAGGAATGCAGATTATAAAAATTAAAGTTCCCCCGTTTTCATCCGAGGATCCGGAATTATGGTTTGCACTTCTAGAAGGTCAGTTTCTAAGCCACTTTATTACTGATGACGTCACAAAATTTTATAATGTGACAAATAATTTAGACGTGCAGTTTGCAAAACATGTGAAGGATGTAATTATTAACCCTCCACCTAACAATAAGTACGACAAGATTAAGACAGAGCTTATTAAGCGCTTATCCGCTTCGCACGAGAAAAAGGTTAAGCAATTGTTGACGCACGAGGAGCTCGGTGATAGAAAACCTTCACAATTTCTGCGACATTTGCAAGACTTGGCTGGCCCTTCTGCACCTGATGACTTTCTCAAATCCATTTGGTCCAACCGACTCCCGCACAATATCCAAACAGTACTGGCGTCACAACAAACCCAATCTCTGGAGCAGCTGGCAGACCTGACAGACCGTATCCATGAGCTCACGTCACCATGTAACGTCGCCGCTGCTTCCTCAAGCAGGGCATATACATCGAACCAGTCAGATGAGATTGCGGAGTTAAAGAAGATGGTTCAGCACCTGACTCTTAAGCTGGAAGAGCACACTAAGACTTCTTGCTATTCTATGGACCGCTCGAGACCACGTGACCGTCGCCGCTCATCATCGCGACACCAGAACCGGTCAGAATCCAGCAATCGCAAGTTCCCTGTGTGCTGGTACCATAGCAAGTTCGGAGCACAGGCGCATGCGACTACAACAAGGCGGGAAACGCCGCCGGCAGTCGGTAGTGGCGACAAACGACTGTCCATCTTATAAGGGTCGCCTCTTCATCACCGACCGCAGTATGAATGTCCAGTTTTTGGTGGACACCGGCAGTGGTCTTTGTGTCTACCCTCTCTCTGCGCTTCGTGAACGTCGAGCCAAAAGTAACTTCGAGCTCACCGCGGCCAACGGGTCTGTTATAGATACATTTGGTTTTATTGAGCTCAACTTAAATCTAGGCTTACGGCGCAATTTTCCATGGAGATTAATTGTAGCTAATATAACCAAGCCAATTATAGGCGTTGATTTTCTTGGTTTTTATAATTTAATAGTAGATTGCTGACATCAACGCTTACTAGACAATACTACAACCTTGTCAGCAAATGCTTGTATTGCTAATAATAATGTGTTTTCTGTTAAAGTTCCAACAGGCGACACGCGCTTTCACGCTATTTTGAGTAAGTATCCGGAAATCACACGTCCCGCAGGTACGCCTGCGTCTCCAAAGCACAATACGGTACACCACATTAGGACCACACCCGGCCCTCCTGTTTCATGTACCCCTCGCAGACTGGCACCGGATAAACTTAAAATCTCCAAGCAGGAGTTTGAACTCATGCTTAGCAATGGTACAGCGCGTCCCTCTGATAGTCCCTGGTCTTCTCCCTTACACCTTGCACCCAAAAAGGAAAACGGCTGGCGACCTTGTGGTGATTATAGGATGCTTAATTCGCGGACCATACCTGACCGTTATCCTATTCAGCACATCCATGACTTCACCCACGCTATTTCTGGATGTACTGTCTTCTCGACAATTGACTTAATGAAGGCCTATAATCAGATTCCCGTTTTTAAGGAGGATATACCGAAAACCGCGATCACTACTCCCTTTGGCTTGTATGAATTTCCCTTTATGACCTTTGGTCTAAGGAATGCTGGTCAAACTTTCCAAAGGTTTGTTGATGAAATGACGAGAGGCTTCGACTTTTGCTACTGTTTCCTTGATGATTACTTAGTCTTTTCAAGGAGCGAAGCCGAGCACGAAGCCCATCTTCATCAGCTTTTCAACCGCATGAAGGAATACGGCGTCCTCGTCAACACGTCAAAATGCGTCTTCGGTGCACCAGAGGTAACGTTTTTAGGTTATCGAATATCTGCATCTGGCATTAAGCCGTTAGATTCTAAGGTTCAGGCTATAATAGACTTCCTCATACCTGCGACAGTCAGACAACTCAGGCGATTTTTAGGGATGCTCAACTTTTATAGAAGATTTTTACCCAAGTCAGCTGCCATACAAGCCCCTTTAAACGCTTTACTTACTGGCAACGTCAAAAATTCGCATTCTGTCGACATTACAGGAGAAGCTCTATTAGCTTTCAATGAGTGCAAGCAAAGTCTGGCCAATGCAGCATTGCTAGCGCACCCCGACTGTCAGGCGGATCTTGCTCTTGTAACAGATGCTTCCGACCAGGCGATGGGTGCAGTGTTGCAACAATACAAAAATGACATATGGGAACCTCTCGCATTCTTTTCGAGAAAGCTGAGTCCTTCTCAACAAAAGTACTCGCCATATGACCGGGAGCTATTAGCTATATATGACAGCATTAAATACTTTCGTCATATGCTAGAGGCCATTTCACAGTGTTTACTGACCATAAGCCGCTCAGTTACGCTTTCAATGAAAGGAAAGCTAACTGCTCACCAAGGCAATATCGTCACCTCGACTACATCTCACAGTTTACGACCGATATCAGACACATATCAGGTAAAGACAATGTCGTCGCTGACCCACTGTCGCGTGTCGAAGAACTACAGATGCCAGTAGATTTAAATGTTTTGGCTTCATCGCAAGAGTCAGACGTGGAATTGACTCAACTTTCGAAAGATTCTTCACTACGTCTGAAAAAGTTGAAGCTTCCAAACTCTCACATGGAGATTTATTGTGACATCAGCACCACAACGCCTAGGCCCTTTGTCACTAAAGACTTGCGGAGACAAATTTTCGATAGTCTTCATAGTCTCAGCCATCCAGGCGCTATCGCAACGGCTAAACTTGTTTCCGAGCGATTCGTTTGGCCTGGAGTACGCAAAGACTGTCGTGAATGGTCTCGTCAATGTGTGCCATGTCAACGGGCAAAGGTGCATCGCCACGTTACTTCTCCATTGGGCAATTTTGATCTTCCCCGCGCTCGATTTGCTTTTGTGCATGTCGACATCATAGGCCCTCTGCCCATTTCACAGGGGTATCGGTACTGCCTAACAGCGGTGGATCGTTTCACTCGCTGGCCGGAAGTAACACCTATGGTGGATATTACCGCTGAAACGGTTGGGAAGGCATTAATATCGTGGATATCCAGATTTGGATGTCCTACTGATATTGTCACTGATCGTGGTCGACAGTTTGAATCGTCACTTTTCCAATATCTTGGAAAAATGATCGGATTCAAGCATCGCAGAACAACCGCGTATGACCCAGCCTGTAACGGGCTAGTCGAAAGATTCCACCGCCAACTCAAAGCAGCTATAATGTGTCACGTGGATTGTAATTGGGTAAACACATTACCCTTAGTCCTGCTTGGGATAAGGAGTGCATTCAAAGACGATCTTAAGTCATCTTCTGCCGAACTAGTGTATGGTGAGCCACTACGCCTTCCTGGAGAATTTTTCCAGGCTGGTTCTTTTAACAGCACGGATATTTCGGATTTCACCTCTCGTCTGCGCCAATTTACAGCAAAGTTAACACCGATTCCAGCTTCTCGTCACTGTAAAGACAAAATTTTCGTCTACAAAGACCTTATTTCGTGTAGTCATGTATTTTTAAGAGACGACACAGTACGTGGTGCTTTACAGCCGCCTTACACCGGGCCTTATGAAGTTCTGGAACGGGGTGAAAAGACCTATAAAATACAAGTCAAAGGGAAGAGCGTTACGGTATCCATAGACCGACTCAAACCGGCCTATATACTGATGAACCCCTCTAACGAACCTCTTCCTATTCCCACTCCTATCAACAACCCCCAACCTAGCCCTGTACTTCACCCTGACCCTATAGAGCAGAGTGCCCCAGCTCAGGATGACATCAAAAGGACTCGTTCAGGCCGCACAGTCCGATTTCCAGATTATTATCGCCCGTAGTGACGGTCTCTGGGGGGGAGTGATGTGGTCGATACATACAGTAACACGTACACTATACCAACATACATTTACACAACACATAACTGTTATTACTATCTATTTACTATTTATTATTATCTATAATATATATTGTCTTACACTACAATAACTACAATATTAATATTCACACTTAACTATATTAATTAAAACACACTTATACACAAACATACAGATTAATATTAACAATAATCCCACATAAAATATTCAGTATTGTGCAGTGGAAATCCACCGCTTGTAACCGGTGAATATTGCGCCTGCGCAGAACGAATATCGTTCAAAGACCCGCGCCCGCGCCGGTACAGCAGTCGTGTCTTGATCATTCTCCGCGAAGCCCGTGTCGCTTGTCTATAAGATTTACCTACTTTGCAACTGTCGTGTCGTAATATCTGTACCTCTAATTACTGTGTTTTCTCCTTCTTTCTATATTGTAATGGTTTAACTTCATGTGTATCAGTCTACTTAATGTGTGTGTGAATTGTTAAAGTATATTAAACTGTCATAGTGTTAGAATTGAATTAGTTTTATTAAATCGCCATCAATACCACCATATCACTACTGATAGCCACTCAACGACCATACATCATTGAGTTTCCTTATTTTGGCGCTAATACATTGACCTACAATAATTTGCGATATTAAAATAGAGTGGGGTGATATAGAGAACCGAATCGCTGTGATTGCATAACACAAAGTATGTATGTAGCCAAATGCAATTTTTAAAACTCTCCATACGCTTGGTATTAATAATATATTTGTGTACCGGGCTATTAATAGATACAATGAGGTATCCTCTGTTCGCGAAAGAAAAAGATCTGGCCGTCCACGTAGTGCTCGTACGACAAAGGTGATCAAAGCAGTAAGTGAAAGAATTCGAAGAAATCCTGTCCGAAACCAAAGGATTTTATCTCGGGAGATGAACATAGCCCCTAAAACCATGTCGGGTATTTTAAAAGATGACTTAGGACTTGCAGCCTGTAAGAGGTGCTGGTCATTTCTTAACTGATAATTAAAAAAAAATAACAAAAAAACATCTTACTTCAAAAACAATAGCTATAATATGCACTAAAAAGTATGAAAATAAATGTGAATTTCCCGCCGCGACACCGCTCTCGCCTCTCGCCTTCTGACGTCGCGGGTGCGACTCAAGCACATCTCACCTATAACTATGCATACATAGTTATAGGTGAGTAGTGTAGTAAGCCGAGGTAGTGTTATAACTACATATAGTTATAAGCTAGGTCACTAGTGCTAGGGTAATTAACAACAATGTCATTATGCCCAAGTTATGAATATTATATGTCATTATTAAATATTCACCAAACTGATCATAGAAGATGAATTTTGTTTACTACTACTACACACACATTTATGAGTTATTTTCGAGTAAAAATCTTGGAAAATGGTCCAATCATTCCAAGGATTAGCCGGAACACTTATTCACAAATGTTTGATTCTACTATATACGCTTTTTTTATGAAAATAAGGGACGAGACGAGCAGGACGTTCATATGACGGTAATTGATACGCCCTGCCCATTACAATGCAGTGCCGCTCAGTATTCTTGAAAAAACCAAAAATTTGCGGCGCTTAAATAATTGCGCTCGTTACCATGAGACATAAGATGTTAAGTCCAATTTGACCAGTAATTATACGAGCTTTAGTGCAATAATATTTCACTTTCTTGAATGAAGTACAGAAGATTCACTGCGGTAGAGGCACTTTTGGTAGTTTGATTTGTTTAATTTCAAAAGACGTAAAATAACGTGCAGTGTTCCGGAATCGCAGTGAATTTTTCTAATAAAGTAGAGACTATCTCACTTCGCCTCGCTTAATAAATGGATTCTCTTAATGCTTTTTAATGCGAGGCTTCTACGGTAAGAACTCTACGAAGAGTTTTTTGTGGTCATAAACTTATTTGATTTTATGAACTTTAGCTTTTTAGTAAAGGTGTTATTATCATAAATTAATAGTCATCATCAGCCGGAAGACGTCCAATGCTGGACAAAGGCCTCCCCAAAAGATATCCACGACGATCGGTCTTGCGCTGCCCTCATGCAACGTATTCCGGCGATCTTGACCAGATCGTCGGTCCATTTTGTGGGGGGCCTACTAACACTACGTCTTCCGGTACGTGGTCGCCAATCGAGGACTTTACTGCCCCAACGGCCATCTGTCCGTCGAACTATGTGCCCTGCCCACTGCCACTTCAGTGTCACAATCATTCGGGCTCGGTAACTTTGATTCTCCTATGGATCTCCACTATATATGTATAGCAATATGGTTAGTAAGTTATAAAAAAGAAAATTTAAACAAAATATGACTTAACTTGTATATCACCACATGTCTCGAATAAATGTAAATTCAAATGGATCACATTACTAATGATGTGCTAGATTATCATATTTATGTACTTTATTATAATATTCCAACTTAGGTTTAACATTTATAAAAATATACTTACACAAGTATTTATTATATTTTAATATTATTATAGGAGTTATTTTTTGGGCAAGAAAAGTCAATTCTAATTGAAGCGATGCATTTCTGACGATTGGATCACAGAACTTGCCTCATTAATCATGTTTCTTTTCTTGGCACCAATTATATAACAATTATTAATATTATAACATATCAAACACTAAATAACTTGTTCTTACAAAACAATCGATAATTCCCCCAGTATATACGTTGGTATATTGAAATGATGTTATAAGTAATATTTATAACGCTTAAACTATATAAGTATTATTAACGGATCTGCTAATTTCTACTAAATAATGTCATTGTATTGTAGTTTCATTTCGTAGTTGTACTATTACGATTAAAATCTTTCTTTTGTTAAAGGAACAAGCAAGATTTCAGACGGTAACGCTTTCTATGGTATGGTATGGTTCTATAAGCTGTCAAAGAAATTACAAGATTATTGCCAGCACCTATCTTACTATAGACCAGTGCCGAAGCCTTTGAAAATGATAAAAAGTGAAACAAAATAGTAGTAGGATGAAACCCATTGGAAAAGGACGAGAATATAACAAAAATTAAGGGAAAAATAAAATACGGGCGGGGGGTGTTTTAGGGTAAAAAATGGTTTATCTCGATTGCCGGCAAAACTACAAGTCCTATGGCAAAAAGTTAATCGGCAAAGTTGTAGGTAATAAAGAGATCTACAACTTTTGTAATTACACTTTTTTCACATAACCTCAAAATTTAGGTGAAAAACTCAAAAAACCAAGTTTTTGGTTTTTTATTTATATCTTTTTCAAATAAAAATTTTTTTCTACGAAATTTGGTGAAAACTTACCTTATTATGTCCCAAACACACTGTAATTTATTTGATTTAAAATATTTATTTTTTCGTCTTATTTTAACTTCGAAAATTCTGATGTCAAAATATCAGCTTTTTTCAATAAGTTTGGGGGCTTTTTGTTTGTTGAAATATCTACTTTCTGATGGTGTAAAAAAATATATATACCCTAAAACACCCCCCCTTTTCCACTTCCCGACCTCAGATCGCCCGTAATTTATTTTTGCCTTAATTTTTGTTATATTCTCGTCCTTTACCACTGGGTTTCATCCTACTGTAATTTTTTTTTGTGTCAAAAATTATCGATTCTGGTCTACTATAGTGGGTACCGTAATCACAATCGTTATGACTTAGTATCTACAATTTCATAATTTAATGGCATAAACTGAAATCAAAATTTTATGAAAGATGCGGGACTCGAACCTCTCGCGTTCCTATTTCCAATTCAGCCAACCGTTCGAGTAACGTAATTCTCATTTGCCCAGTAATTTCACTAGCTACGGCGCCCTTCAAACCGAAACACTTTTCTGTTTACACACTACTGCTTCACGGGCATAATGACATTGTTATTAATTACCCTAGCACTAGTGACCTAGCATGTCTATATTATATGAATAGACCACAAATTAAAGCTTAAGCACTGCTGCGAACTTTAGTTTAAAGTTAATAAGGTTTAGTTAGTTTGTAATGCTCCTTGGCTATTTATTGGCTATTACGTAATTGTAATCTAGTCCCAAGTAGTCTGACCTTTTAGATAATCTGCAGTTGGGTAGTACGATTTAGAGCAGATTCTTTTTTCAAAATATTTGAAGATAACAATTAAACCTCGGATGACACTAATTTATTACAATGATAACATTTACGAGGATTATTGTTATTTAGTATTTTTTGGAGCCTACTACATCTACTAATGAGCAGTTATCTAAAAAAATAATTAACTATTTTGATATTATTCACCGCTCACTTTTAATTTCCATCGTGGCGCAATAAATCACGGAGTGCCAAGGTCGCTTCCCTCCTCCCAGCGGCGACCAAGCGACCTGAAATACACGTGATATTGAAACCGCTGTATGAACCGGTGGCTTCACAATTTATTAATTTTTTAAGAACTTGTCTTAGCGGTACGTCACTCATCTCAATTGTGAAGTATTTCGGGCGAAATATCAGCGCTGCTGAACAAGTGCAGAACAATAAAATGCTGAGTCAACCTTTTCACTAGAACAATTATAATTATTAAATTATGATTTACTACTGCAATATACCTCAGTATTGCACAGTGGGTTATGGAATGTAAAATATTTATAATATAAGGACCGAAAATATTCACAAACAAGCCTTCTGCTTCTAAGGGTGGAATTCAGGGAAACGAAGATAATCGTCGATTTTAAAACCGACCAATTATGACATTGGTTAAACATGGAGCATTTTATTTCTGCTCACAGTCACCTTTCAAACAGTAGTTATTAACCCGAGGGTTTGATCAAGTCTTATTATATCACCAAATAAGAAATTAAGCCCTTAAAATGATATGATGTTTATTCATATAACATTTTGATTTTGTACAATATTATAATAATATACGATATAAAATTGAAAAAGACCGTACTACAATGATTTTCATTCGAGAAGTTCTCTCTATTTAACTTGCTCATGTTTATTATTATATATAATTAATAATCTGCCCAGAACCAATAAAATTACGATTGAATGACAGTCAGATTAACAATGACAGAAATATTTTAAATACATTATGTGCCTCTACTGCAGTGAATCTTCTGTTTTTATTCAAGTAAGTGAAATATTATTGCACTATATCTGTATATAGATGAATATTATATTATTCTTAGTCTGGTCATAAATACTGTTACAATTAAAAATAAACAAAATATTTCATTTGAATTTCAAATCTATCATTTTTATATGATACATCATTGAGTTTCCTCATTTTGGCGCTAATACATTGACCTACAACAATTTGCGATATTAAAATAGAGTGGGGTGATATAGAGAACCGAATCGCTGTGATTGCATAACACAAAGTATGTATGTAGCCAAATGCAATTTTTAAAACTCTCCATACGCTTGGTATTAATAATATATTTGTGTACCGGGCTATTAATAGATACAATGAGGTCTCCTCTGTTCGCGAAAGAAAAAGATCTGGCCGTCCACGTAGTGCTCGTACGACAAAGGTGGTCAAAGCAGTAAGTGAAAGAATTCGAAGAAATCCTGTCCGAAACCAAAGGATTTTATCTCGGGAGATGAAGATAGCACCTAGAACCATGTCGCGTATTTTAAAAGATGACTTAGGACTTGCAGCCTGTAAGAGGTGCTGGTCATTTCTTAACTGATAATTTAAAAAAAAATAACAAAAAAACATCTTACTTCAAAAACAATAGCTATAATATGCACTAAAAAGTATGAAAATAAATGTGAATTTCCCGCCGCGACACCGCTCTCGCCTCTCGCCTTCTGACGTCGCGGGTGCGACTCAAGCACATCTCACCTATAACTATGCATACATAGTTATAGGTGAGTAGTGTAGTAAGCCGAGGTAGTGTTATAACTACATATAGTTATATAACACTACCTCGGCTGACACCGACTCCAAAAATAAAAATAATATTTACTAGAATTAGACTAATTTATTAGGTTGTATAAAAATACGCAATTATTATCATACTTTTTAGTGCATATTATATCTATTGTTTTTGAAGTCGGTTGTTTTTGTTAGAATTTTTTATTTTTAGATTTTCAGTGAATCTGAACTACACTTACTAATAATTTGTTTTAATTTATGTAGTTAGATATTCTGCCACAGATCGGGTTAAGGAGTTCCATTGATCATCATATTTGATTACGACAATTATTTGACCATTACGACGTCACGGTATGTGACCCAAATAATCAGATAGCATGAAAAAGATTTGACCTAGTATCTCTAATAGTTCCTTGGAATTGGAGAGATCCTTTACTCTGTCATGCAACCCAAAATTAGAACCTAAGTAAACTCTCATCAATCTACTTTTGAAGTATATTTACATTTACAATAAAAAAAGAATTATCGAAATTAGTTCGCGCGATATTGAGTTTTTTGTAAATTTGTCGCGCACACACCTATAGCAAATTCTAGACTTTTATGGTTTTCTCATGGTTGCCATTGTCAGATGGCACCAGATTTCAAATAAAAAAAGAATTTTAAGAATCACCCAGTACAAAATTTTGAGGTAACAAACATAAAAAAAACAAACCGACGAATTGAGAACCTCCTCCTTTTTGAAGTCGGTTGGAAAAGAATAGTGTGGTAAAATAGAAACAACTACTGAAGTGGTAGTGACATGTTATTTTTATATTCCATTGTAACTTAATAAGCTTTCACTAATTGTTATGTAGCTCAATCTGTATTTTCGTATGCTACGTTATATTGTAATCCCTTTGTAGTACTTGGGAGCAATTACGGCTATTATGTGAGAATTCAGTTTCTTGTATGTAAGTGGCTGGGACTTTACTGTAAATTTATACACTTTTACAATAAAGTCCCAGCCACTGTTCAGGCATAATCTATAAATAAATTTAAATGTTTTATAAAAAAATGGCTCTGTCGTAAATCCTATTACTCCACAGCTGAATATCTAAGTGATCGGACAGCCTGGGACTAAATTATGATTATTTTATAGCGAAATAAATGACTGTACAATATTGTATATTTGTATTGAAAAGAGCGCAAAAAAAGAATGCTGGGAGAGTTACTTGACTCTCAGAGCGTCATTTGTTTCCAAAGCGGTAGTAGTGTCTAATATATTAGAAATGACATCAAAAAGAATTCTAAAGGAATCAATTTTGAGAAAATAAATGCCTTTTGTAACGTTTGTTTGTCTTTTATTTTTTTCTTTACGTTTTGTTTTGATTGTTGTCTGTTTACTAAAAAAGTTTACTAAAAAATTTCAAAATTTTTTATAGCTAACTAATGCAACTTCATATTTGGCGACACAACGTTGGTACCTAATTTATACATCTAAATAGATTGTAACAGCTGTGAACACATCGAAAAAAGCATTAGATACAATGCAATGAGAAGGAGATCTGAAGAGGAGCGGCAATAAAAGTAAAGCTGATGGTCCAGAGTTATCTATGGTGGAGAACTTTGTACCATAGGACCCCCTCGAGATAAAAGGAAATAAGTCACTTATAAGTATTTATTTTAAATAGATTTGATAATGATATAAACCCTAGCACGAATTTTGAGCAATTAGCAAATAGTTATAGATACTTCAGAACTTTCAAGTGAATGAACTGATATTGACGATTCTTTTTTAATTTGAATGCTGATGCTTCACTTCACTCCCATTTTTTTGGGTTCCCTTTTTGAAGTGGGTTGTGTCATTGTTAATTTTTTTTATTAATAATGTTATCTTTTAATGTTTCTTGAATCGATTAATTTTTAATCTTCTTGAGAATAATAATTTCAAAAGTCAAATAAAAAAATTATATAAAATCCACAAACATATTTTCATACATCTTTTTTAATCTAAAAGTTCGCTTAATTATGGTTTAATTATCACACATCAATCAGGCGGAAAACGATCACTGCTGAACAAAGGCCTCCCCCACGCCTTTAGTGAGTAAAATGTTAATATATTTCTATAGAAAAAACTGCTCTAAAAAAAGTGGTAGTCTAATTAAAATAGTGAATGGTTTAAGGTAACGATGAATTAATTACAACGCTTCCCGGAAATTAGCGCTCATTAAAGACTACCGACTGCTGACGAGATCTTGTTAAAGATGCATTCGAATCATAATAAAACAACTTCGTTAATTTCAAGAAGATTGTGATAGTAAATTACTTGTTACGTAAAAGTGTTAGATGTGAGTTTGAGGATTGTGAACTTTGCAATATTTCACCGTCGTACCGCGTATACAAGCAGTTTTGGGTTAATTACGCATAAGCTTCAAGTACTTTAAAGCTGCCTTTACGATGCAGGAATATTTATAAATCACTTGTTTAAACATGAGTGTCATTAGCTTGCTTATTAATGTTGTTTAAATAGTTTTTCTTTCTTCTAATATCTTCCCTTTCTTGGCTTACGTCCGTGCAGAATGGGATGTCGCTATGCCAACTTAATAGCTGGCAGGCAGTATTGAGATAAAACCTTTAGTTGCGAATGGAACGGACAACTACTTGTATCTTATAATACAGATAATATAATAAAAATAAAATTCACACAATAAAAATAAATGACATCATAGTTGTTTCAATAAAAAACTACAACCAAGCAAGAAGCATGAGGCTAATTTATTTTTAAATGCGGTGAGATGAGGAGGGTGCGCCACACCAGTGACGTCAGAAACTTTTTTCTTTTTCTTTCGAAGGTCAACGCCTATTAGTCCAGCTACTCCGCTCGTATGTCGAAAGACTGTCGCTGTGGACTTCATACATATGATAAGGGTAAGTTTTGTGTTAATATTATTTGTATAAATCGATACAAATACGTGTTTTTCTTGAAAGATATTGAGTTGCCGAGATTTGTGTGAGAATATTATCCCTATTACAAATGCGTCTCACATCTTCACTTGGAAATTATTCGAGTCTCGTCAGTAATGTAGTTTCATACTGTATACTTAGTGATCTTTAATATTGATTTTATAGACAACATTATAAGAAATATATGAATTTATTATTAGAAGGTCCTAAAATTTTCAATTCTTAAACAAAGGCCACAATTATCTCCCCAGCTTCCTTTTTTGCACTCATTAAATTAAAGATACAATTTATAGAATTCTGATGCCCGCAACTTCGTCCGCATAGATAAAGGGTTTTCTTTTAAATAATAAACAAGTTTGAAATTGAAGATTATCTCATGTCCTATTCCAGTTCCGGTGCCCGTTTTCGCTGCCATTCCCAACATATTAAATAAATCTTATTTCAAGGAAGATTTATACGGCAAACGAAATCTACTATTGGTATAGTTATAGCTCATCGACCCTGGCTGATTGCATTCCCGTATTCAAATTCAAATATTTTTATTCAAAATAGGATTTGAAATCACTTATTGAACTTCAAAGACTACCACCCATTCGAAAAAGTATGCTGCAGACCTGAGAAGAACGGGTACAAGAAACTCAACGGACTGAAAAATAAGATTTTTCGTAAAATATCGTTTCACTGTAATATCGTACAATAAAATTTATTATTTAATAGCTTGAGGGCGGTAACTCTATTCCCAATCTGTGGTACCATTATGAAAGTCATTTCAGCCGACTTTACCCGAACAATCACAACAGCTTAACCTCACAAGCAGCATGCCAAAAGAAGTTACCACAAAGATATTTTTCTCAATAAATATTTGCAACGAGGATATCGCAACACACTTATCATGACTCTAGTGTAGTAATTTTCACGCCTCCGAATTCCACCTCCACACAACACGCCACAATTATCAAAATTAACCCCACCATCTTGATGTGTGGCGTTCCTCCTTCTTCCACGTACAACTGAACTGTGGAATGTGCTTAATTTTGAGTTGTTTACAGGACGATAAAGGCCGGCAACGCTCCTGAGATTCCTCCGGTGTTGCAAGAGAGTTTGGGCGGAGGTGATCACTTCACATCAGGTTTTTTTTATGAAAATAAGGGCGAGACGAACAGGACGGTCAGCCTAATACGCCTTAATAGTAATAGATACGCCCTGCCCATTACAATAAAATAATGCTCAGGATTCTTGAAAACCCCTAAAAATTCTGAGCAGCACTACAATTGTGCTCATCGCCTTGAGCCATAAGATGTTAAGTCTCATTTGCCCAGTAATTTCACTAGCTACGGCTTCCTTCAGATCGAAACACAGTAATGCTTACACATTACAAGGAGGAGCCTCCAACTGGTAAATCGATCATTTGTCCTCCTCTTTCATAAAAAAATGTAAAAACATATACGCGTGTAACTACGTTAAATATGCTTTCGACAAAAAGATTTTTTTATAAACTGAGTATGGTGACAATATTGGATGAAATATTTATTATACGAGTCAAACCTTTCCATTCAGTAAACAGCTATCTATTGGAATAACTTTTCGGTCTGTGATTTATAGCGGGAGTGTTAGTTAGTGAACTATTACACGATATTTATGTTCGGAAGTCGAAGCTGTTTTTTATATTCAAATATTTTATCCAGAATTTACCATAATATATGATTGCGGTATAAAGAATTGTAATGAACTTCTTCCCGCTAAAACGCTGATATAGAAAATTGAAGACTTATTTTATGGAAATAAGGGACGAGACAAGCAGGACGTTCAGCTGATGGTAATTAATACGCCCTGCCCATTCTAATGTAGTGCTGCTGAGGATTCTTGAAAAATCCAAAAATTCTGAGCGGCAATACAATTACGCTCATAAAGACATAGGATGTAAGGTCTCATTTGCCCAAAAATTTCACTAACTAGGGTGCCCTTCAGACGGAAACACAATAATATTTACACATTACTGCTTCACGGCAGAAATAGGCGCTGTTGTTGTACCTATAATCTAGTCGGCAAAGGAGCTTCCCACGTCGTCAAAAAATTTTGTTATCAAATTTTATGTGGGTAATTTAACCTAGAAGTGAGGGTTATCGCTTTTAAACTTACCAAATTGTGTGTTAATAGAGCAAGTGTAAGTCTTAAACTTTGGACGAACGTGCCTCTTGAACATGAAAAATGCATTTGACTCCAACGTTCGAAAGGATGGGAAATCTTAGATTTACCGAGAGCTTTTAGGATTTTGTGTTTAGTTTATTACATTTCACATAATATAATCTGTCTCATTTTATTGTGATTTACCTGTCTCCAAACAAATTACTTATAGTATAACTGAGACGAAAATATTGAAGTGATTTGTTCATGTAGAGGTGATGATGATGAAGTAAATTGACTGTGAAAACGTTACAGGAAGTATTGGATAAGATCAACCTTGGTTGGCATTCCCCGATCAGATCAGAAATGTATTGACAAGGAGGGCCAGGTCAAGAAAACTAAGAATAAGAGAGTTCGTATGATAAGGTTGATATGAAGGATGTATGTCTTATCTGGCTACAAGTATGAGAGAGCCGTGATTGTGTGTATGCATGTATTGAAATTATCAGTGAGTAGCAGATACAAGTAAAAGTGTTTGATTAATATTAAATTTATCAATAAGTAGCACGTACAAATATTAGTATTTTATTAATGTTAAAGGTTTTTTTATAAGATGTGTATTAAATTAATTTTTTATAACTAAGTTGTTTTACACTTTTCAGTTTTTGAAGTCGGTTTTTTGCAATGTGTTTTTTTATTATTTATAAAAGTAAACCGCCTAAAATAAGTACACTTATACTCGTAATATTAATATCATCCTGATATCTGTACAAATATATCCAAGAGGAGTTCTAACCCGCAAACCATTGCTCTAAAGATAGCCGCTTAAACTACTTAGCAACATGCTCGCCAAATAAGCAATAAACATTGTTCATTTTTTTTTATATACATCGATTCAGTAGTATTAAAGCTTAAATAATCTTAAGTATTCAGGAGGTTTGCGTAAAACTCAGGTCGCAACGCAAACACTATAACAGAAAGTTATGTTACGTTTCCCGACAGATGTTATAAATTCTGACATTTTATGACAAAAGTTGGCTGAGACGCATATCTTTGTTCCATTAATGATTGAATGATTTTTCGTTCAAGATCGCAAAAGATACACAAACAAATTATCTGTTACAACAATTACAAGTTCATAATAATTACTGTAAAGATTTTTTTTGTGAAAGAGGAGGACATACAAGCGTACGAATCACACCAACTTATCTTGTGAATACAAAAGTAATTCACAAGATAAGTTAATCATTCGTAGAGTCAAATAACACCTCTAAGCTCGGCTTCCATAAATTCTATATTTGGAACAAAACTATTCAATTTATTAGAAAATATTTTAATACAGTTTGCTATTTCCTCACAAAACCACTTTAGAATTACAATTTTACCTTAATTTATGCACGATGAAGGATTCAAACCCGCGCCTCTCGGGATACGCGCCAAGGTGTCAAGGGGTAAATTCAAAGATTTAATTAAAAGATCCTGTTTCAAATCTTTTGATGTTGACATCATTATCTATACGTTACCTATTACTACTAGGAACTAGCCACTGACAGAATTAATTGTCAGCAAATAAGCTAATTTTTAATACAGGAAGTATCTACATTAGGTATTAGAATGAGTTCACTATGAATAGTTACTGTATGATTTAAAGAATAAAACAAAATACAGCGATGAATGAAAATTTGATACAGGCAATTATCGATATAGGTAATATATTATTGTACCTGATCCAAATCAGGATGGATTATTTGTATTATATGTAACATGATACTTATACTTTTCTTTAGTAGAAATATTAGAATTGAAATTTTTATATGAAATACATTCTGAATTCATTCGTAAACCGATTTGACTCTTTCTAATTTTATTCTCGTTTCTTCTTTCTCTGCTCTTACTTTTAAATGAAATTGGACGTAATTCCAGAATAACATTCCAATCCACAGTCCTGTTGAAATTGAGTTAAGAACACAAAACTGGTCACGTGATTCGTATTAACGGACAGACAAAAAATGGCAGCCCTACCGTCACTCTTTAAATGACATCATGACCTAAAGAGCAATAAACATTAATTTTATTTTACCATAATAATAAACAATAATTCTTTAATACACATACATGTGGGTTGGTACTAATAGCCCACCCAACCCACATGTATGGAATACACTTACATTTATTAAACTTTAAACACAAATTACTTAAAATGTGATGAATGTGGCTTGGAACGTTTTTCAGGAACTACGTCCAATTGTCGTAGTTACTATTAGCGCATACTTATTGCCCTATTTATAATGTATTATGACCCAGATGGGGCGAGTAAATACACAAAATAAATAAATTATATTTAACGTCCATATTGCGAGTCAAATATACTGAATAGTAAGGTATGGGTCAGGTAATACGACTAATTAAACACATAAACGGCAATGTTAACACATCAATCATTGAAGCGTTAATGTTATCTTCGAACAGATTTACGTCTGTTGATTACAACCATGATGGTATAATGTGTGAATAGCTCTAATCAGTTCATTGTGCTCCCTGATAATTGCCTTTGTTGCACTCCAAATTAATATCATTATTCATTTCATTGACGGATTTCGGTTTTGATTATCGCTGAATTAATCTGTTTTAATATTACCTAAGATATTGTATTATTAAGGATGTAACTCAAATAAAAATTCAAATTTCGAAAATCTGTATTAAAAACTTTTTATAGCAATTTACAATTAAGCCTTTTATGTCGGTCTGAAACTTATTCCTATAACCCTAACCTACGTGATAGGGGATTAAACTTTATTTTGCTTATACCTAATACATAAGGGGAAACTGGGAAACCTGGCTATTTCCTGTCATTTAACGTAACTTAAAAACTAATGCCTAACCGAAACTTATGTAAATAAAAAAATTTATCATTTTATATGCGTTCACCGGTATACACACTTATGTAATATATAAACATAAGAGGGGTGGAGTAGGGAGGATCGCAGATAAGGAATGGAGGGAGAGGTAATGGAAGTAGGGGAAATGTAACTATTTTTCGGTGAAATAAAAGATTTGAAAGTTTTAGAGTGTGTTATTTGGTCTACGCCTCCAACCACTTATACTTCAGTATCATAATATATACCTACTCTTAGTAATATATACAATTTTATCAAACTACCTTCTTTTCATTTGTATAGCAGTTTTTTGGAGAATGAATACTTCTAGCATATAAATTTAACATCACTTATTTTATGCATTAAATTACGGGTTTTCGTTTCATAGAGCGATAATCGTTCCGTTGAAATTATTTGGAGATACATAAACATCACCTTTAGTCAAATAGATTAGCTTGAGCTAAATAAGTACCCCGGTAGCACATAGAAGGAATCCAATCCTTCTCGAAAATTTACCTTATTACTGCGTGTATATCTTTATATGCTTCCAAAAATAATTGGAAGTTTGGATAAAGGAAGATATTTATATTAAAGTAACCAACATTATGTACGATCGCGACACATAATTTTCCTCTTCAAAGCACTTATACCACGGATGCAATGTTGATTTGAAAAAATTTTAAGTTATTATAGTGCTAGTTGGAAATGTTTATATTTATTAAATACAGGTAGTCTCCCTTATAACGCGGTTGAGTAGTTCCTCGGATATTGCCTTATAACTTTTTAACGAGCTCGTAGTTAGTAATAATAATAATAATTAATCACAATTCATAACGAGAATTTCCAATTGTTTGCCCATTTTTTTCTATTTTATTAAGGCTTTTAATACTTACACAAATTTTATAAAATAATTTAATTTTGTAATAACACAATTGACACACATGCTAAAGTTTGCGAAGCTGATACTTACAACTGTATAAATCATTATAAATTTCACAGTACCGAAATATGTATGTGGGAAATCCCCGCCTTATATGTTGCACTTCCCGTGTTATAGGAAAATTCAAGTCATATGCAATCGCTCTATATGGGGGTTTACTTTTATGCACAAATGTTTTAAAAATCGGTCTCTATCAAGGCCTGGGCACACATCACTATATCATACTTTAAAAGATAATCACTACACTACTACATACAGTAAAAGAAATATTTGTTTGCATGTTCAATGAATCACTATTTAATTGTTAATTACCAATCGCTGTAGATTATTTTGACTCACTTCAAAATAAATAACTAACATAAGTTTTAGTCAAATTACTAATACTCTAGGTAGCTCTGATTTTCACAGTAACATTAATTTGTCTTGTTGTGTATAGTACTAATTATAAATTATATTATTCATAGCTGTACATTTCTTAAACGTAGGTACTAGAAATGAAAACAATGCTAATTTATTAAAATGTATACAGTTTAAATGCCAAATAAAATAATATTTTTTTAATAACATATAAACACATACAATATAATATATGGACTGCAGGAGATGGGGTCTCTCATCCTCGAGTATCATGGTCAATTGTTAAAAAAGGTTACATCAAAGAAAAGGAAAAAAAAATTAAACTGTTGGTTTCAGCTATTTTTCATTTCATCTCCCTTCTGTCAAAATGATAAACCTACTGAAGAAATTCGAATGATTTTAAACTCTCAATATAAAAAAGAAAAAACTGGAGCCACTAAATAAATTGTGACGTTTATGGACCTTATGCAGATTTATTAGGAGAAGTACAAAGTAGGCTTAGGCGTGTTCAGTTCGGAAATTGTTATGTCAATAATTGAAGATCTTTGCACGGGTCTCCCCGTTACATAAACTTAACTAGACCTGTTACATAAATTAAACCAACCTTGTTACATTAAAACTGGTGTTGCAAGAGATTGTGGGCGGCGGTAATCACTTAACAACAAGTGACCCGTACGCTCGTTTGTCCTCCTATTCCATAAAAAAAAAACTATCACTACAATACTAGAAAAACAGGTACGTAAAAAGAAATAAATTAAAGAAGCGAAAACTGCTATACGGTTATAACTGGTAAGTTAATAGAGTTTAAAGTTAAAATGAAATCTGACAAAAATATTCATTGTAATGGATATAACAGATTGTTTATAGACAAGTTTTTATATAGATAAAATAAAAGGGAGCAGTGAAGCAAATAAAAGCTAGGATAACAATAAAAGTGGGATGAAAACGAATAAATCGTATAAATGTTCATCTGTGAGTCGACACAGTAACCGCAAAGAAACGTTTATGATGGAACAGCAAATGCAATTTTCGTGTCCTGAAAAAGTGTCTTTTAACGCTCTCTGTACTTGAATCTACACAAAGTAAACTTTATACACACGGCTCCTACCATTTTCAATTATTTGTATGACTGAATATGTTCGGTGAATTTAACTTTTCATCACATAGTTACTTTTAATAATTTAAATTGATAGAATACCTTGCTAAGCAATTTTGAGATATTTCAGACGATGAAGTTGTAAAAATAATAGTCTGTCATAGGTGTAATCATTTTAATTTATATTATTGCATTAATGCCTTGTTTTAAAAACAAATTAATCAATAAGTTACGTATAAATGAACGAATAAATTAAAGAAATATCGTCAACAAATTTAAATAACTAATTACAGTTGACAGCTGTTAACTATTATAACAAATATTGCTATATTATCGTAATATACAGATTGTGAGGGTAGTTATAAAGTTAACAAACGTTATATAGTTAAAGTTTGTATTTGTTTTGTTTCTAATTTTATTTAATTTATTATTTACATTAGTTAAATCTCAATTATAAATTATATTTAACACATTTAATTAAAATTGATATTGTTTCTGAGATGTTGAAAAATACTCATTGATTTTTAACAGACTTCAAAAAGGAGGAGGTTCTCAATTCGATTGGTATGTTTTATGTATATATTACACCGATTTTTTTTTATGGAATAGGAGGACAAACGAGCGTACGGGTCACCTGTTGTTAAGTGATCACCGCCGCCCACAATCTCTTGCAACACCAGAGGAATCACAGGAGCGTTGCCGGCCTTTAAGGAAGGTGTACGCGCTTTTTTTGAAGGTACCCATGTCGTATCGTCCCTGAAACACCGCACAAGTCGATGTAATATCGTCTGCCACTGAGATTATTTTCACCATTTATCCTTTCATCAATTGTAGTGCATTTTAAAGTTTCATTCGTATATTAACTTGAATAAGTGAATCCTCACATCACTGATACTACGAGATGATCGGTTTCTGCGTTACCACTATGGGACCTGTAGACACACGCATAAATGCGGACGCAGTCCTCTAAATCTACGCGGAGCCAGAGACTGGACAGGTCCCTTCCCTCAAAATTGCCGAGACGGCGACAGCAGATATCCTCCCTAACGTACACACATACCCCGGCATGAGGCAAAAAATTGTGCTCAATTTTGTACCCGGGGTACGTTAAATATGACGTATCGCTAGGTCGAGATATCTGCGTCTCAGTAAGGAAACACACGGCCGGCTGCGCCGTCTCAAGGTGGTGGTGGACGGCGTTTAAATTGGTGTGAATTCCCCTGATATTGCAAAAGTCCATGTTGAGTGTGGAGCGGGGTGCCGTGGTGATACTGCCTTGATTGTCCTTGGTTATGCGCGGTTCTGTGCCCTCCCCAGAATACGAAGGGCAGCCCGAGCTAGAGTGCCCGGGGAGGGATTCTCCAACTCTGGTAGAGCCGGTTCCCTACTGGGGTAAAATCTTTTTTAGTACCGCTGTCATATTCGGGTGGAGGGTGGGGGGGGAATGGCCACCGTTCCTCGACACTAACCTATGTGAAACATAGCGGCACTAGGCCGCTACTTCACGCCGGTATTCTGTGCGAGTGTGGTAATTAACCCGGACGAGTCTGGCCCGATTGTGCTGACGTCAAAAGACGGCAGCGTGACTCTCCCACTTCTAAAAAGCCCTTAGTCCCCTCTTATGACACCCATGGGCCTGGGACTCCCCTATTCTTTTTACGCCCCGGGAAAAGTACAGGGCAAAAAAATTACCCAATTTACGTATTTCTTTTTTAGTTTGATGCGGAATAGTTGGCCCCATAAACATTACACACAGTTATGCTCAGCAGTTTTCATTTTATGAACATTTGATTTGAACATTCATGCTTACGTGGATGATGCACTTTTTTCTGTACGGCTAAATCTTTTGATTATTTTGTATCTACTTTTTAGTTTTTGAAGTCGGTTCTTTAAACGTAGTTTTTTTTTAACTTCTTATTATTAGCATTTAATTAGAGGATAGAAGTAAACAATAAAGTATTCAGATTATAGAGAGAGGAAATTGGAGAGGGAGAATAATTACTATACATAACGCATTTTCTCGAAGTCACGCAAATTTATAAAAAATCTACGTATTCATATACATATTACTTCCATATTCTTACATTCGCAGTTAAAGATAATAAGAAATTTCTTTCAAAATTTTCACAGAACTGTTTATAAGGTTCATTGCAACCTGCTTAAATTAATAATAAATTGTTCCTGATTTTAAAGCGACAGTAATCTATATCATAAACTTGTGTTTGTAGAACTTTCGTATGTATCAGATTTAAAATCCGTGTGTACTGAATTCATGAGGAATCGACTTTTCACGATATCATAATATCATTCATCTTATTTACTTTGAGACTTTCTATTGAACTTCAAAATTCATTTTCGTGCATTATAAACTTAGTTCAACGTGAAAACTTACGTAATTTCAATATTCTTATATCGTCAAACAGCTTGTCTAAACTGCTCATAGAAAAATAATTATATGTTTTATTTAAACAAGATTGGATAAGTGGTACCCAATTACTCGCATTTATACAGACAATTGTGCGTGAGATGTTGACTGTCTCCTCCTCCTGTCCTGTACTCCTGTCGAACCTGGCCAAAAGCGAAGAACCAACCTAGAGTCCTCACTGGATTCTTAGAATGTAGTGGAGGTTGCCAAACCATTCTCGGTGTGCATGAATTCCATGCTCTGCAAAGAGGATTATCGGTAACAAGTATTGATAGCATGCGAGAGCTTCTTCAGTGGTCATTGCCCAATTATTGTGGCTACGATTATATTAAGGGATATTTTTATTTCTTGAAATAAACCACAACATGCGGTCTTAAATTAAAAAGTTTAAAAAGACTTCGTAACAAAAATAGCTTATATTATACTAGCTGACCTGGCAAATGTTGTTTTGCCAAATAAATTGTATTGATCTTTTGCTTGCTAGTTGATAAAAGATGGCGCTAGTTATATTCATTAGCAACAATCACACTTCTTTGATATTTTGTATAACTCACACTATAGTTTTATAAATTATAGCCTATTTGTTATTCTGGTATGTAAGCTATATTATTGTAAAGTTTCATCAAAATCTATTCAGTAGATTTTGCGTTAAAGAAGTTCAAACATACATCCAGACATACAAACTTTCACATTTATAATTATATTAGTAGGATTATATAGTTAATTTGTGAATGAATTGTTAATTTTTAAATATTATTATATTAGTTGTCATTTTAATGTAGGTACGATAGCGCAATAAATGAATATAGTATTTACCACATAAATGCTTGTACTTTTATAGTGATCAATAAAGCAATTCGTACGAAATTACTCTCGAACCATTCCAAAATATTCGAAAATGCCCAAACGTTAATGTTGAAGTTCACTTCTCTTCACTCTGTGAGTGCAACCCGTTACTTTGTCAGATTTCTAATTATAACCGAACCTAAATTATTAATCTTATATAATTGAAAGCGATTTAATTAACCACCAATCAAATTTGATCTGCATCAAATATTCAATTAAAATGAGTAGTATAGTTTGCTGATATCTACGTTAAAACTGCTCCTGCGGGAACTTAAGCCAAGTCTTGACTTACAAGAGAATTAGCGAAACTATGCTATCTCTTCAGCGCACTTGAGGATTTGTTGAGATTTCGGTAAGTTCTAATGAATTAACTATAGCATATTTCAAACGTAACTATTTAATAGAATTCAATGCAATTGAATTCCGCAAGAACTACAGCTGACATTTACTGTGTACAAACACTTTCCAGAGATATTAGAAAAACCTAAAAAATGAAAATTATTGTCACTATTTAAATCAAATAATTTTATTCAAAATAGGATATGATATTGACATAAATATGATTTATTGAAAGTCAAAATCTATCACCAATCGAAAAAGTATGCCTCAGAAAAAGTAAGCCTATAAGCCCTAAGCCTCAGTGAAGAAGAACGGACGCAAGAAACTCAGAATTTGAATTTCGCAGCACATTTGGTTTGTATCGCTCAACAAAAGACTTACAGTTGTGTCTGTTCCTGGTGTTAATATTATGATTATCGCACTTTCTATCTAATTTATTATCTAAATAAATTATTATATCATGATTCAAATACATGTTACAAATCCAGATATCAGTGATGTGAGGATTCACTTATTCAAGTTAATATACGAATGAAACTTTAAAATGCACTACAATTGATGAAAGGATAAATGGTGAAAATAATCTCAGTGGCAGACGATATTACATCGACATGACGACGTAAGCTATGTTGCTATATTAATAAAATGTCAAAACGCTCCACAACTAAAAGATGGAATTAATATTTTGTAAATCGTTGGCACAGTGTCTTAAATTTTGTATTTTACTAAAATATCGACACCTTTCCTGTAAAAAACGATTCCGTAGGGCTTTATATACCTCCAGACTAATATTACAACCTAAATACTGTCCATTTATTTCTTATTTACTAAGGATTTTTGATAAAAAGAATATCGTAAATAAAGAAAAACTAAGAACCTGCGCACAAATGTTTTATTTATATTCACAATAGTGTGTGAAACAAATGTTTTTGCATTTATATATTTCTGACATGTTAAATCTTACCTAAATAAATATAAAAAATATTATTTTTCAACAATTAATGAAATATAAAAAGAAAAACTTCAATAAATAAGGATAAACGATTGCAGCTACAATATTTACATACTTTTATGTAACTTGCAGTATTTATTTTAATAAGTACTTTCGCTTAACCTACTGAGTTGAATGTTAATCCATTCAAATGAAAAAGCTGAAATGAAAAATGAAAAAGCTATTGTGATGTCTTAAAACAACAAAATAAATAAATTGGAAGGAAAAAATAGCTCATTCAAAAAACATAACTTGTTCATGACATCACCCGAATTCTTCCCTTCTATTGTAATGAAGTCAACAGCAGTTGGTTGAAGTGACAAGTTCAAATGAACAACAAGTTAGAACAGAGCCGTAGGATCTCATTTCAAATGAAGTTACTACTTATGTATTCATCCCCGTACACTAACAGGGTAACTTTTCTTATACAAGTTTGTCTTACCTTATGTTTTAGTATTGTGACACGAGTATATATTTGTTTTATAAGCCATTGCATAAAATTATGTTAATATGTTACGAAGTTTGAATTCAAATAAGGGTTACATTTATATATACAGGATATCCCAAAGTTATAGGACATGAAGGGAAAGTACCTTAAATATCGAAGATAGGCTATTTTCCTGAAAGAAGACTTTATGTTATTTTTAAAAGTTAGTAATTCTGCATTTAAAGATGTTCTAAAAATTACTTGCCTCGTCTGGGAATCGAACCGACTTAAATGTAAAAAAAAACACCCCTATTCTTATGATGCCAATCTAAAGAATGGCCAAAAACCAATAACTCTTCTTAAGTAACATAGTATTTTAAAAGAAAGTAGTCAATTAAGTGGGTATTTTTTTGTAAATAAATTAATTAAATGCTCCAAATGTGATCTCTCTTGTCTTACGCAAATCGCCAATCTTTTAATGAGTCCGCTGCCTGTTGATTTTCTTATCATTTTATGGAGAATACTCGATATGATATGGCACAATTCTGTTTGTAACTCGCCCACGTTCTCGTACCGCTTTTTGTATAGCATATCTTTCACATATCCCCAAAAGAAGACATCTAATGGTGTTAGGTCCGGGGATCTGGCCGGCCATCTAATCGGTCCATTCGTACCAATCCAAGTAAGAAAACATTCAGTTTATGTTGTTCCTTTCTTTTAAAATACTATGTTACTTAGGAAGAAGTATTAGTTTTTGGCCATTCTTTCGATTGGCATCATAAGAGTAGGGGTGTTTTTTTTTTACATTTAAGTCGGTTCGATTCCCAGACGAGGCAAGTTATTTTTAGAACATCTTTGAATGCAGAATTACCAATTTTTAAAAATAGCATAGTCTTCTTTCAGTAAAATAGCCTATCTTCGATATTTAAGGTACTTTCCCTTCATGTCCCATAACTTTGGGACATCCTGTATATGTAAATTTATTGCCATTTTTATGAACACATACTAAATTTTTGTATATTGGTTAGAAAAAGTCATAATTATAAAATCTTTAAATTTAGATCTAAGCGACTCTCTTGCCATAAATTGCCCAAACAGCTCTCTACAGCAAAAATAGATTCAATATTAACATTATTTAGCATTATCCCATAATAATATACCATATGATATAATGCTGCGAAAGTAACTAAAATAAACTAATCTTGCAGTTTCAATGTCTGTTAAGGAACGAATCTTTTTTACTGTGTATGCAGCAGCACTAAGTCTACTCGACAAGTTTTCTATATGATGTCCCATTGGAGTTTGGCATCTAACGCTATTCCGAGAAAAACAGCGGTATCAACTATGTCTAATTTCTCGTTTTTAAAGCTATATATGTTCTGACACTTGTTTAAAATTAGGTAAAGTAAATTTAAAGCACATCGTTTTATTACGATTAAGTAATAAGTTTTTAGCTTCAAACCATTAATGTACAAATCGATATTTATTCTTTGCGATGTAAAGGAGATCATTTATGTGAATAAAGAATAGAAAAGGTCTTAAATTCGAGCCCTGTGGAACCCCTATTTTAACAATGGATCCACCTTTAGTAGTTTACAATTTGAATAAGAATGTTGAAGTTTTCTGACTAATGTTTAGTGTTCAACAATATCAATCTAAGACATAACAAATTTATCTGATATGCCCCTACAATCATTATTTTCGCCTAATTTTCAGTAGATTTAAAAGCATTTATACCATCAGAGCCAAAAACAATCCAATTTAAAGATCTTATCAAATTTAAGAATATTATCTTTCAATAGTGAAAGAGCGAATTCTTGTGATGAGTTCAATTATTGGATTATCATACAGAAAAGTAATCAAAGCGAGTAATTACATAATTGTAATTCATTTTAAGAAGTGTAATAATAAATAATTCATTACTTAAATGTATACAAAGGGAGAGAGAATTAAGCTTGCGTACATCGCGAGATTTCCCCGCCGCGTCTCGTATACAAGCAGTTTTGGGTTAATTTCACGTTAGCTTTAAGCACTTTAATGCTGCTTTTACGATGCAGGAATATTTATAGCTTCCTTGTATAATGATCGAGGTATTACTTTAAGTGTCTAAAGAATATTTACACTGCAATAAAGCAGCTTGTTAGTTACTTTATTGAGCATTAATGTTTCTATAAATGTTATGAGTATGAATTAATGTGGTTATTTAAATAGATGGAACATTCTTATAACAAGACTATAATTGTTGAAGCTAGAAATGAATGAGTAATAGACATATTACTCATTCATTTTACAAATGACTTCAGTAGTCTACTTGGCTGTTAGAATTCCTTAAAGACCCATTTCCAAGGATATAAAACAAAGCATGTTTAGTTTTGAACCCCTGTTAATCACCGTGTATTAATATATTTCATATTCACAATAATTGCTCATTTAATAGTATATATAAATCTTTTATCATCGCAGTTAAAAGCGTTGTTGTATAGGTTTGTATTGGCTTTATGCAAGCGACTAGTTTCTATGTATCGAGAGACGGGGAACGTCACGTCATATATGTTTTTTAGTATAGCAAATATTTAATAATATCAAACAATTCTTACAGAATTGAAAAAAAACTAGGTTTGTATTACAGTATCAAAAGTTTGCATGTCTTATGTGTAAGGATAAGAGCACCTATTTAGTGATTATAAGACAACAACACTTTAATTAATCCTGCAAATAAAGACTATTTGATTTCATTTGAAAAATATTTTACTTTGACTTTATCGGCTATACAAGAAAATACGGAGTTCATGATAATTTCATTACAGTGCATTTAAATATACGTTATTCAAATACAATATGTTTATTATATTGGTATACATAACATGAACTTTGACATTAATTAGTCTAAAATAAAATCAAATAATAGAGAACACAAATTAAAGCGATTTTTTTGCAACTTCATAAACAAAACGGTTCTACATTACACTACTTATAGTTACTGAAATCCTAATGTCTATTATGAAAATATTTAATGAATCTTGATGCTGAAACGGAATCATTGTTTGATAAAAATATTATAAAAGCTCTTGTGTGAGTTTCAATAGTTCTGTTCAGTACTAGAAGAGTTCAGGCCATTGTTAATGGAATTATAAATTGAAGACATCCTTAAGGTTGTGCAACTTCAATTACTTAGGATTTTTTTTCATTGTTTATTTATTGTAATGATAGTTGGCTTGTAATAAAAAATTATACATTATTTTTAATATATTATATACAAATTAAATATTATAGTTATTTTCTACGTGGAATGGATAAAACGGTTCAACGTAAATACTATAATATCTATTTTATGGCAACAACGGACGGGGCGAGCAGGACGTTCAGTTGCCTACTACAATACAGTGCCGCTCAGGATTCTAGAAAAACCCAAAAATCCAAAGCGGCACCTCAATTGCGCTCGTCACCTTGAGACATAAGAATATGTTAAGACTGCTAGCTAATCTAGCCGACATCCTGTGCAATGAAGCCGTCCACTGGTAAATAATACCAACATTATTCGTTATCTTTAAAAGTAAATTAAGTACAATAATGTCAGTATGATCAGCGGCGAGGCGCATTGCGTTGTGGCATCCGGCCAATTCTTAGAGCGGCTCTTCACAATATGTTATTTGCATCCGAAAATTCTATATATTGAGCTTTTGTCTTACCATTTGTATTGCTGAGCCTTCATCTCCTGTTATTTGTAGCTTTAATTTATTAAAACGTAGTGAGAAAGTCTTAATGTTACGATGTGTGATTAAAATTGAATTTATTTTTTACCAATTAATTTAACCAAATCTTGACTGGCCAAAATATGGCACGAGACATGTCCTGAGAATGCCTAGTGTGGAGGTGAAACACGTGTCCAATATTGTCGGAATTAGTACTAAAGAAAACTCTAAACATTTGGATAATTAAGGATTTCTGCAAAGTAACGCCTACTTCAATATATTTTCAATTAATTTAAGCCCACACTCTCACTCACTGATAACATTATTTAACTCATACTTTATGAAAATTACAAGCATTAAGCTCCGATGAAGTCATAGGCGTATTCATGCTCAGCATATGCAGGGGAATGCATAGATAATATAATTTTTACTGACGTACGGACGGTCCCAATCGGTTGAGTAGCCCACAGATCATCTAGACATGGAACACCAGATGTTATTGAGTTGTTGATAGCGATGGCAGGTCTCAGTCAAGGCTCCTCTTGGTACTTCCACCCGTAGAAGATCAAAAGCATCCAAGATATAATGTGTCCATTAAATCAGCAACCGATATCAAATAACAGAATCACTGAACATGGGTTGAGGCGTTAGACAAAAACAATAATCAACCGGCTGGTAATCTCACAAGCTTAACAAATAGATGAACATTGGAATTGAAAATAAAGTAATATAACGAACACACGTTCAAAAAGGTAAGTGTGAATTTAGCAAAGGCCTTTGATATTGTTAAACACAAGGAAATTTGCTTGAACCATTAATCTTATGGATTTTCTCAGCATGCAATAGTCAATCTTTCATTCGGGAGGTTCATTGGATCGTTTATTAATTAAATATTTTCTTACGAGGGTATATTTACAAATACACATCTATACTTTACGATCAGATTGAAGATGCACTGAATAGGGGCCTCTCAAGTGTATCAGGAATAGTATTTGTGTGAAAGTGTTAATGCGAGCGGGATAAGCCAAGGGAGTGTGTTAGGACCGTGGTAAGTTGAAAATTGTAGGCTCTGGCTGCTATTCTGCGTCTGCCTCAAGAGTGAATAGCGTTCTTAAATGAAGAAAAATATGATTACTTTTTATACGTATTTGTAAATTAAACAGGGCTCAGTTTACTGTATAGCTATACATTCTCAAGGTCTCGTCGGGTGTTTGTTACTAATCAATAATCTGCTTTTTTTAATTCTCCAAATGCATTCAATTATTTTACCGCTATCTATTGACCTTGCAAGTTACACGATATCATTTCCAGGTATTTTTACATTGTAATACCAGCAGGAGGTTCCTTTGCACAAGATGCCGGCTAGATTATGGGTACCACATCAGCGCCTATTTATGCTGTGAAGCATATGTTTAAGCAGTATTGTGTTTCGGTCTGAAGGGTGCCGTAGCTAGTGAAATTACTAGGCAAATGAGACTTAACATCTAACGTCTCAAGGTGACGAGCACAACTATTGTAGTGATGCTCAGAATTTTTGAGTTTTTCTGAGCAGCACTGTATTGTGTCAGGCAGGGCGTATCAATTACGATCAGCTGATGGTCCTGTTCATCTCGTCCCTTATTTTCATAAAAAAATGTTATTATAATATTTGTAATCTGTTTCCATTCAGACAGTTAAAACCAACTAATCCCCGAAATAATTATCCCACTTCTGATTTTAGTAAGAGTCGTTCAAAACGAGGAGTCTCGACCAACAAGTAATGTGGCTCTAGATAACATAAAAGTGCTTATTCAAATGCAAATTCTGTGAGTTAGTTACAAAATTACTTTATCGTGTCTTAAATTGAGATAATTATTATTATTTTGTATAATTTTAATACATCGAAATTTATATTTATTACAAAACTTATTTTATCTAATTGAAGTTGAGCAGCTTTGATCTCAATGTTGTTTGTCATCCAATATAGATATTTTATTACACAAATTTATACAGAGAGAATATTCTTAATGATATTATGTTTAAATTGATATATTCATAGATTCTGAATATAACTGGGCAATATGTTGTATAAGTGGATTCAGTGAACCATAAACGAACTACTCATATGTAGAGACATATTTGCATTACTGAGTTCTTCAAAATGTTGCAGGTCGGAGATTCATAGCGTTGAATATTCAATGGCAATTTTTATTTATATAGACACATCTTAATATATACAAATTACGTGACACGTTGATTGTCCGCGATGTACTCCTAAACTAATGAACGGATTTTAATGCTTATATATAATAACTACTTCATGGAGTGCATTTTGGTCCAACTTGAGAGATAGTATAGTTTTTATATCGATTTAGGACCCATAATTATTTTTATTTTCAATATTTGTTTTGTATGGACACATTTTCTATGAGTAAATTTAGTGACGTACGGTTTGACAGTTCCGCTGTGAAACAATTTCATTATAAAAATAGGGAGCATATTTTACGAAATTCGATGTTATGAAATATTATTGATAATTTCATAAAAATCAGTATTTTATTTATTATATACAGAACAGCGGCTGTCGGGTCAGCTAGCATTATTATAATACAACATCAACTGTTTGACTCATATTTTTTATGTTTAAAGAACGCAATTTATATTTTATTAATTGTTCCATGTACCTTAAGAAACTGTTGTCGAGTTTTGCGTTTAGCAACATTTTATTTTTATTTGCAAATCAATCAACACCGATTGGTGCATTAGCGATAATATACGTGTTTAATTGGAAAATCAACGATCTCGAGAAATATTTACTAAACGGGAAGTTGTTATTTGAATTTGAAAGTGTGAAAACAAAAGTTGTAGATCTTTATACTACCTACAGCTTTACTGTTCAACTTTTTTCTAACTTGAAGTTTCGCCGAAAATCGAGGTGAACCGTTTTTAACCCTTAAAAACTCCCCCTTTTTGGCCTCCCAACCCCAGATTGCCTGTAATTTAATTTTATTTTCATTTTTGTTATATTTTCTTCTTTTTCCATTGGCTTTCATCTTACTATTATTATTGTTTTCACTTTTTATCATTTTCAAAGGCTTCAGCATTGGTCTACGTGCTATCGTCATCATCATCATCAGCCGGAATACGTTCACTGCTGGACAAAGGCCTCCCCAAAAGATCTCCATGACGATTGCTGCGCTAGTAGCTGCGTAGTTAGCGACCACGTCACTGTTTGATAACCTCTGTCTTCAGACACTGCAGTATTTGGGACGAGACGATCTTACGGAGCTTTCCTTCTACAGTAATTTCCAATGCAGCTTGCATCCAATCACCGGACATCTTTTAAGTATTTGCGGCGTTCATCTTGAACTCTCATGTATGTCTCATCATGCTTCTCTCATGTATGTTGCCTGCTCCCGCGTTGGGGAAACGTCAGCTTAATTTGTTAACGCGCAAAGTAATTAAACTAGAAATATTGTGCCATAAAGGATTTGAATGAGTATCATCAAGTATAAATTATTGAAGTCTACGAAATGGACACCTTATTTTTGTAAGTAATTGTTGTTTATTCTTAAAACATAAATAACGGGATCACTCGGAAATACGTTATATTAATTTAATTTTAACTATTAATTTTTGACGGAACTTTTATCAGTGGGAGGCTCCTTTGCACCGGATGCCGGCCAGATTATTATGGGTACCACAACGGCGCCTAGTAAGGGCGCCGTAGCTACTGAAATTACTGGGCAAATGAGACTTATAATCATATGAGACATAAGGTGACGAGTGCAATTGTAGTGATGCTCAGAATTTTAAGTTTTTCAATAATCCTGAGCGGCACTGCATTGTAATGGGCAAGGCGTATCAATTTCAATCAGCTGAATGTCCTGCTCGACTCGTCCCTTAATTTCGTAATAAAAACATGACGTCTGTCCGGGCAGCTAGACCACAAATAATTATTAACTCAACATCGTTTTAACGCTATATATTTGAAAACGCACACAGTGATAACAACATGACAAATATTGTGACTGTTACATCTATAAACTTTAGCAAAACACCTTAATCTACTTAACACAAAACAAAATATCAAAACAAATACCAATACTTTCAAGTATTACATTTCAATTAAAGTTATTTATTTTTATATAGTTATACGTGTTTAATGCATGAAAAAATCTATATAATATTAAAATAAACAATTTCATTTATGTTAGATGACATAGTCGTAGGTATATTTTTCAAGTAGGCCGCTGATTAACACTACTGTTCTATTACATATATTGTGTCTGTGGTATCTTCTAAGGTATAATATTAAATTAATGCTAAAAACAATTTGTAACCAAAATTTATGAACGATGCGGGATTCGACGACGGATTGGATGAGCCAACCGTTCGAGTCCCGTATGGTTCATAAATCTTGATATGCCTTGTTAAACTCTCAGGTTGTCGCTCCATGTACAGGATCTTATTTACAGTTGCTAACCTGCTCAAGCCAAATAACTCAAGCTTATTAGGAAATTGACTTGAGATGTCACTCTTTTAGAAGTGAGTTAGAAGAGCGCTCGGACGGAACCCGAGAGATCGCGGATTCGAGTCCCACTGTGATTATAATTTTGGTAACAAATTTAATTTAATTAATCCCAGAAGTGAGGGGTATCATTTTAAGAATAAAAAATTGTTTAAATAATATAATTATGCTATAAATATCCATTTGCATCAACAACAAATTTTACAAGATTCTTCATTCTGCTTTTTAAAAAAAAGCTGTATAAATCCGAATTCAATACAAATGAGTAATTTGAATCATCACAATTAAATAAGTAACCAAGATATTTAATATTGTTACTGGCAACATTAAGTCTATAGAAAGTATTGAGAACATTTTGAACTTGAACGGACGAGCGTCGATGTATGCGATGAATCTCTTGATTTTCTCTTTTTCCTTTTCATCTGAAAGAAGAAAACAGAATAAATCACAGAAGACGATGGCCATCATTTTTCATAAATAAAATAACATTTTAAGGTAAATTAAGAAAAGATAATTTAGCATTGTATACTTAAAATATTTAATTTAACAATAACACGTCTGCTGATTATTGTTTGATTTGGTATTAAAAACATTTTCAATAATTGCAATTAAAAATGTATTAAATTTGTTACGAAATTCGATTGTACATATTATAAAGTATGAACAAGATATATTAAAATGAGAAGACCTAATATAGTGTTAATACTGACTCGGTTCTCAAATATTATAGTTTGAAACTTTGTATACAGTTACATATTTTGCAATTGATTGTTTTATAAAAGAACTTAGCATTGAATTTTCATATAATATATTTATACTTAAAAACTACGATAGACGTGACATATTAAATCCATGCATAAAATTACCAGTAGTACTCAAAAGCAGGTTATAAAGCATCTTTTTCATTTCATTTGTTTCATTTAGAAGCATTGTTCCAAATATTGCTGGTATCATATAGTTATGTATTGCTTCCAGAATAATAGAAAAAAAATCAAGACCGTGATCCCCAAAACTAAAACTCTGAAAAGAAACGGAATATGTCGTTTTACTATAAATTATGACTATATTACTTTAATTGTATAACAACTAACACATTATATACTACCCGGTAATAATATCTCTGGGTCTGACGCCGATGACGTCACATCGTCGCTTTATTACGGTGTGCAAAACAAGCATCAATGCGATATTATTATTAATAAATAAACAATGATTTATCTTTTCTGTATTATTGATCGATGTAAAGGTGTTGTGTTGTGATGCTGATTATTATAATTATAATGATGAAAAATCAATGTAAGAATCTGGGCCTTAACCCAGTACAAAAAGTATTTATTTTTGTATTATATACATTAGAACTAGTACAGCGACAAAGAACAATAGAATCTACAGAAGTATTAACTGTAAAAATCAAAACGTTACAATGAAAACTTCAAAAACAAAACAGTGATGGCATGAAAAAACACTACATACAAGGTCTTGAAACGTCGGGTCAACTAAAATAAAAAATGTAACTTTTACGCAAAAATCTAATATCAAAAAGACATGGACATGGGCAGGACACATGCTGAGTGATAAAAATAGAACGAACGAATAAAAAGAAACGGATAAGAAATAATATTTGAAGTAGTTAGGGATGGCAAACGAAATAAAGGGCGACCAATGTGATGTTGGGTGGATGATCTCAAAAGATTTGCCGGTCCAGTATGGACTAACTTGCAAGAGACAGAGATAGGTGAAGTCATTGGAACAGGTATTTGTCGAAGGAGAAGCTGTTGTTGCAAAACCGATTGTCAGTAACAATTGTACATAAAATTGTCAATTATTGTAAAACAGCAATAAAGGCTTATTTTTTAAATTATTTTATATGGACACAAGGTACTAGCTTCTTAGACAAAATTATTTAAGATTTTCTGTTGTTATTTACATATATATCTTTATAAGTCACGTGTCACTAGTTTTTATTTTACTAAAATTCTGTAATTTAAAACCTTCTATCAGAATGTCCGAGGCTTGCGTATAAAAACACATAGCTACGACAGTCAAATTTATTAAAAAAATTATATATTGTAATATTGGTTGAATCATGGCTCAATGACAGTATTTTATCACATGAGTTATTTGACGACAGGTAGACGATATACAGAACAGATCGAGTAAGCTGTAATTTTTACGATATAAAAGAAGGAGGGTTTTAATGGATATAATTAAATATATCGAAACGCCTGCGTTTTTGGGAAAGTAACTGTGAGCATATATGCGTCTCCCTCGATTTTTTCTTGATCTAAATCTCGAAACCGATTGAATCAGTTTGCCGTATACTTACTTACCACCAACAATTAATCAGAATATGCTGGATCACTGTTTATATAAATGGAATTCTGTATTACTATTTACTTTAACAATAATTCTTAACTTTGTCATAGTGGGTGACTCTAATTTGAGTTGTGTAAATTGGTCATTAATCTGACAAAAAAAATCTATACAGTTCCGAATTTGGGTCAGCATTTGGTTGACTTTACTTATTTATATAAACTTAATCTATTGATGTTATCAATGAAACAGTTAGAATCTTAGACGTAGTGTTAACATTTTAATTGTGAAATTTCTAAATCATTTAACCAACTAAGTAGTGTTGATCTTTACCATCCCTCGTTAAAAATTATATTATCCTTAATCAAAGAAAGGAAGCTTGACTTTATGTGAAATATTCTTAAGCCTAATATTGTAGTAGTAGTCGTAGTCTCATCAAGTCTCTTAAAGAGAAATATACGATAAGGTGGCGCTACATACTATATAGTAATCTTATGGATACAATAGCTATAAAAATTTGCAGTGATCGTGTTAGTTATCTTGCAAGGATTAATTATAATTTCTATACTTATAATATCGAACAAGGTGATATAAGAAATAGTAAGTTATTTTTGACATTTGCTAAACAAAAAAGGAGTGATTAGAGCTTGTACCCGACTAATATGACTGACGGAGTTACAGAAAGGTCCGAAGGCATCTTGATTTGCAACTTATTTACAAAACAATTTTTCCTTGCAGTCAATAACAATCAAACTATTACCTCTGTGATTGAATCTTCCTCATATAGCCAAATGGTTAGTGACTCTGACTACTAAGCTGGAGGTCCCGGGTTCGAATCCCGGTAGCAATCATTTATTTGATGAATATGAATATTTGTTTCCGAGTCATGGATGTTTAAATATGTATTTATGTATGTTTAAGTAAGTATATCATATATATATACATATACATATATATATATATATATATATATATATATATATATATATATATATATATATATATATATATATATATATATATATATATATATAATACACATATATATATATATGTATATGTATATATATATATATATATATATATATAGTAACAGTATTTCTGTTACAGTTCCTACAATGACTAGTGAGGAAGTACAAAAACTTTAACAATAAAGGTACTGATCCCAATAAGGGTGCAGGTCCAGGTGGCATATCTCCATAATTTATTGTATCTTGTGCTTCAGCTCTGGCTGTACCATTATGTTCTATTATTAATGAATCACTGGTCTCTGGCATCGCATTCGGATTAATGGAGATCAGCTATGGTGGAACATATACTACATACAATACTGTATATAAATCAGATAGTTCTAATCTGACATTTAACTATAGATCCATCTCAATTTTGTCTACAGTCGCTATGGTTTTTGAATACGTTGTTTATCCTTTGATTCGGAACCATATTAACAATCATCTCTCCTCATATCAACATGGAATTTCCAGTTCCTGATCTACATGCACAAATATGGTATCTTTTACTGAAACTATAATCAATGCAACAGACAAAAATAAGAAAATAGATGTAATATACTATACAGATTTTAGTAAGGAGTTTGATATTGTCCCACATGATATTCTTTTATGTAAATGATGAGCATATAGATTTACTGTATCTCTTATTGCCTGGCTGAATATATATCATAATATATTTACAGGCTCGCTCGTTCTGTTTTGCTGTTAATGGTTTTCAATCCAATGTTTGTAAGATTACATCTGGCATACCTCAGGGCTCACATTTAGGTCCCATATTGTTTAATATTTTTATTAGTGATATATTCAATTGTTTTTTGATATTTTCTGTGTTTATATACGCAGAAGATTTCCAAAGACTTCTGATACCCTTAGTGATTCTTTTCTCTTTAAGATTACCTAGAAAGACTTATGCAATGGTGTGAAATTTATTATTTATAAATTCCTTCTTAAAAAAAAGCCCTTCCTCTAAATGACTACATTGGATGAACGTCGGGAACTTCTGGATCTTCTGTTTGCTTATAAAATACTGAACGGCTTTATTAACTGCCCCAAATCGCTAAATTAATTTAGCCTGAGAGTTCCAGTAAAAATTCCACGAATTTCCACGTAAGCCAATTACTCCACTTTGTCCTCCACTTCGTTGAACGATACTTGGTACCAATGCCCTATTCCCACGTTTATGTAAAACTTTGTTGATTCCTTAGACAAATTCCGCAAGACCATTTGCACAAAAATTGATAATCTTTAATAATGTTATAATTGTTAAATTAATGCAAATGTGTACCTACTCATTTCTTTATTGTAAAAAACTGTTTACTTCTTAATTTATTCAGTATAACACTTGAAAATTAATTATTGCTGTGCATGCTGTGTCACTACATTTAGATCGTAGGTCTTAGTTCTATTTTTTCTATTTGTGTGTATTAATGTAAGTTACTGTAAATAAAGCTAATAAATAAATAAATTATGTTTGATATGTTCAAGTTGATACTGAGGTCTAGTATAACTGAGTAAATACAGTACCTACTAAGCGTCACAGAGCAAGAGTATCTGAATGTTACTTAAGTTCAGCGTCGCCCTATTTTTGAAAATTCCTTCTATATTTATATTTATGATTATTTGGGAAACTTACAGCCAGCTTACCATCATAACTTAGGAAATAATTGAAATTAATGGTGTCTACTTAAAAGTTTCCACATATATGTAAAACTGTTGTTATAATTTAATATTACGCTTTAAAACTTATCTTAACTAGAATTATTTAAGGAAACTGGAGAGAAGAACTTATTAGATAAGGTTATTTTTTGATTTGGTGCTAGATGTAGAAAATATCTCTAGATCTACTTCATAATTGAAGTCGTTGTAACTTCAGCAGGATCTAGTAATGTAGCTATTTGCACGATAGTAACACCTCGCCATGGGAGTATGAAAAAGGATAGGATTACCTAATGGAAAGGCATGAGCCACTAGTCCAAGCATTTCAAGGCATTCGAAGTCTGTTTTATTACCAATAAGGCAGATGTCTAAGGCCTAGCCTTAAGTGAGTAGCAGACATCTGCTACTTGAAGAGACACTAAAGCACAAAATATGTGTCTTCTCAGTGTAACATCCAACTAAAATTAATATAACAAGTAATTAATATACATAATAAAACTCACCAAATTAATCTTGATTTCCACCAAAATAGCGTAAACTATTGCAATTGTAATAGGTATGTTAAATATTAGTTTTATGAACAACTGAAAACAGTTAAAGCTAGTTAATAATATTCCAATAGATCAGAGGGCTATGAAGCTGGAAAGTGCTGCGAAGGGGTAATCTTCTCATTACTGGCTTAACTTAATTATCATATGAGGGGCTTTTTCTGTGACTTCTGAAGCAAAGTATTTTTGAGATCTCAACGATATATGTGCATGGTATTAATATTAGGTGATAGATTTGTGTTTTTAATCATATAATACAATATTACCATAAAATCTGCGATAATCTTGCAATGCTCTACAACATCAATCAATTCCTTATACAACAAGTTAACTGTGTCAATATTGTGAGTATCCTTAAAAAACAATCTTATATTCCGAAGCACAATATACGCCGCAAAGTAATATATTATTACAACAGTGCTAGAGGCATGGACTGTAATACAATTACAATACTTATAAATTATTAGAAAAATCGTTTTAGGGGTATTTAAATCATGTGGAAGGAAAATTATTATTATGTAAAAGAGATTGAATAACAATAATCCATTTATTTTTGAAAAAATGCCATTGGCTCCTGTTTTCTGTTCAATAATATTTAATGTTTTAAAATAATAAGCCAGTGTCGTGTCTTTCATCGTAATAGACAGAATTTTTAGAACAATTATTATTGTGACGATTTCTGCTTGTGTAATACGAAGAAAGCTTAAATCCAGAAGGAAAATATTCAGACAAATATAAATCAATGGACAAGCATAGCGTAATGACACTTGAAATATTTTCTGTAAAAAAGATTTATGCTCAAAGACTCCAAAGTCCACCGAAAATATTATCTCAAACACCAATAATATGAATTTGATATATTTAGGTATTGGCTTAACAATAATTTTATTGTTTATTTCTGGCTGCCTAAAGCAATTCATTGTATTACTTTCGTTCACACTGGCCACTAGACTAACCTAGAAGGACACTTATATAAATTAATACCACAGAAATGTAATCAGTTGAATCACCATAATGGCAGCTTATAAAATTTCCTCACACAACTCATAAGCGAAGTATTGAGCTAGTGTTGTACTCTCGATATGTTAAAAAAGCAGTTTTCTCGAAACTGAAATTGATTTTTCTTATTTATGTCACAAGCTAATATGAGTACATTTACATGAAGTCGAATAATTTGTGAAATAAATAAAATATATTTCAATTATAATTATTATGTTTGACTTAATAAATATTAACATTAAAAACTATCTTATCTGGACGTCCCGTGAATGTCTTTGTGGATCTATGTGGCAGGGAAATAGGTCGAAAAAATTATCATATCTAATTTTTTACACTTTCTTTAGATAAAATGAGCAACTCAATTAATATGAGCATTAAATTTACTGTCATGTAATTATTATTTATAAAAACCTAAGATACGACTGGACATCGATTACACTCGTGTTGAATGTGTTGGTAATTTAAATGCACTTCAAATTGAAATATCTGTATTTTACAGTTTCCACTAATTATAATTTGGGAAGCGTTACCCTTTAGAATTCACAATAAGTAATTTCCCCTGGAACTGAGCACTCTGGCTTATATAGGGCACGACCGTCTACCGTAATGATGCTACCAACTGTTAGTTGGCACTACAGTAGTGCCAAGTAACTTACACGAATCAAGTTATCTAAAGATCTGAATATAATATGCTATTATAGTTATTTGTATGTATGTATGTATGTCTGTATGCGAAAAGACTTTTCCCCAACTCATTATTTACTTCATAACACTATGTGGTTCACAATCTGAATATCAAAAAGAACCCCTGACTTCTTGTACCAGAAAACTAAGGTAGCATCAGCTGTGCGGCGGCTCAAAAGAATAAGGCGGGGCCTCTCGCACCTTTGTATGCCGCTGTTCTTTGGCCGATGGCGGCAATCGCGGAAATTAAATCAATACATGAATGAATTGGGTGTGTAAGCGGGGAAAAATGAAATGGCTGCAGGCCTAAGTGTTAAATTTTTTATAATTGGGTATGTTAATAATCTTTTTTTTTTTCAAGATATAGTACAGGATTTTATAACAGCCTGTTTATAGGTAGAGAGGCAGCTGTCACACGCTACCTACCTTGTGTCTCGCTTTCACTCACGTCAGTGTACGAAGCTGGCGTGGCTCTCTATTTCCTTCTCTACTCTAAGCATCCACACTGACATCTGCAAAATACATTATTCCATAAAAAAACCCTGTCCAGTCCAGTAGAAGTAGAACGCAGGAAACAAAATTATTAGTAGGGGATTGTTGTACGTGATTGTTAAATTTCTATTATTTATTAATAATTTTTGGAGGACGAATTTCATTTCATTCTTGGTGTAAATATATACAATAACTTAACGACAACTTAGATGCGTATATAATATAATTAAATACGTATTGCCAAAACAATAGCATTTACTTCTTTTATACCTGAATTACTTTAAAATACAACAACTACTAAATGATAGTTGATGTAGTTGTAGTGAAAACTTGTTACAGTGGAATAGTTAAACTAAATGATAGACTGAAAACAAAATATATCCAATATAAAAACTAAAGATACTCAAATTATATTAAAATTAGAAATGTAACCAATTTTGTAGTTGGGCCAGCTTGCTATTATTGTAATTCTTACTAGTACCAAAGAGTCATTCTGAGTCATACTTAGGGCTCTACACAATTTTGTAATATAATAAAACTTTTATAATGCTGTCTGTGGTGACATCAATTAAATAAACAGTCATTACAGTCATTCTACTGATTATGTATCTGTGGTTTTAATTTACGTAAGTGTTTTTCTAGGTAACCATTACCATTATTAGGTACCATTTGGCTCTAAAATAGCTGGTGTATTAAGAGCGGCAAATGCCCTGCGGATTATTTCATTAATGCTGGCGTGACGACTGATACGGCCTGCCGATTTTATGCAAGATAGCCCGTGACGCCCAAGAGCATCTACCTGTGCTTTTGATTTTTGATTTTTTTTTTGATATTTTTTTACATTACATGTCTCTAGCACTGTTGTAATTGTGTATTACTTTACGTTGTGCTTCAGAATATAAGATTGCTTGTTAAAGATGTTCGTAAAATATTAACAGTTGACTTCTTGTATAAGGATAGATTGGTGTCGTAGAGCATTGCAAGATCGTCGCAAACTATATGGTAATATTGTTTTCTATTATCAACAATAATAGATTAACTTTTCAAGTTTTTAATGTATGATCAACAAATGTACCACTTACCTATTTGCAAGTGAAATACCACACCTCGTAGACATTTACAATTCTGTAGACGTCACAATTACTTTACTTCAGTGCAACCTAAGTCATAGCAAAAAGTGTCTTAAATGATAAAAAATAATCAATTAGTTAACACAGAGATAGGGAAGTATACGAACTAGTATATTAATAGTATTTTTAATTTATATGATACGCCTCCTGACAGCCGGCAAATAACAAACAAGAAAATAAAACACACACATAAAAATACCAAAAAAATTTACTAAATCGCTAATAACTTGGGCATTCGATGTAACAAAAGACACATTCTTCCTTCATTTCTTTAGTAGCGGGGCGTTCAATCAATCAGTCAGTTATTTATGTTTTAAATAAGGTACGTAGGTACACATAGCCCCGACCTAGCACCATGTGATTTCTGTATTTTCCGCAAAATCAAAGATTTGATGAGAGGTTTCACTTTTACCAAATCCGAAGAGGCAGTGATAGCGTTCAATCAGGACGTAGAATGCATGCCTTGAGATCTGTGGTCCACCTGTTTTAAAAAATGGTTTGATCGCATGAAAAATTGCTTAAAATGTAAAGGAGAGTATTTTATAAAGCAAAAAACATAATATTTTGGTTATAACATGTTGTTTTTTTTTTAAGTTACGCAAAACTTTTAATGTGACCTACGTATGTGCTTAGTTTTGTTTCCGAAAAAATGTCTGCCCATTACGTTGACACTTTTGTAATCGAATCAGAACTCATCACAATAACACTAACATCAGTAAAGGTTAAATTAATGTAATATGACCTGCACCATATCACTGAAGATTTACATTGTTATAGATTGTGTGTCGTTTATGTGTCCACGGGTAACTAAAGCGGAACATGACAACACAACCACTATTTTAATACTGCCCGGACAGTGTCCTCTTTTTTTTGTCGGTAAAATCATCTATCTAGCATCAGCAAATACCACCTTCGAGAGCAACAAATAAGCAAGGTCTTATTATAATGAAAATATTTCTGTAGTTTAGTTTGTAAACAACAAATAAATATCGTTTGAAAACAAATTAACGCAACCATTTGCCACCTATCAAATGTTACGAGTAGTATTTATAGCTCGTTTTTATTTCCTTGTCTAGTTAGACAGCTAGCTAATTTACTATAACATTCCACATCCATTTTTTAATTTAACAATCATCAATACTTATAATTTAATAGTTGAATTGGTTTTCACGCAAAGTAATTATATTTATTTTCTATATTTTAGTAATAATACAAATTATTGAAATGTAATTTTAAGATTAATGTAAAATAAATGGTAATGCAGTAATTATACCAAAATATTACTATCCCCGAAGTATTACCTTGCATCTTTACATGAGATTTTCTTTTCATATCAAAATTACGACTAAAACTAACTAGAAATAAACTATTCATTAATTAGTAACAATAAACACCTGTGTCCTCTTCTTTTTCTGAGTAAAAACATCTGCCATCTCCGAGAGCAACAAATAGTGCGAAACTTTACATTGACAACTACGACTAATACTATCTTGACTCCTGTCAACCGCAGTTCCCCTGGAAACGTGCTCTGCAAAGTTCACGCAACTTCGGGTTAGGTAAACTAATAATAAAAATGTTACGTTTACCCAAAATCCTAATCTAAAAACACAGTTACTTAACGTGTCATAATCATTCAAAAAGGATTATATTTAAATACTTTTTTCAGGATTATGACACGACAAACATTCAAGTTTTGCTTCAATAAATAAAATTTATAAAATACTTAATGAAACCTATGTTATTAAATATACACTTGTATTATACTCGAGCACAACCTATACTGTAATCCACTGGCCGTAAAAATCCGCTTCCGTGAAGCATCAAGTACTCTTGTATAGAAGAGGGTGTCCTAATGCAATAAGTCTAAAGATTGTGCTCCTCAAAATGTTCATGAGTTGAGAATATTATACAGAGGTTGAATTAGAAATATGTTAGAGATTACTTATGATTACAGAGCCTAGCGTTATATGCATATATTAACCGTCATAGGCACTAGTTTCAAAATTTTCTGTAACACCTATTCCAAAGTCATTCAAACTGGTCTACTAAATAGTATTTAAGCATGATAATGTACATTTTGTCCTATTATATTAAGCGCTGAAGTTTCCGTTCATATTTCAACACAAATAGTAGAACAACAGAAACTATTTTTATCTACAACTTGCAAATTTAAATAATCTCGTTGAAATATTTTGTTTTACCTTCAAAGTCTAATAAGACTAGATATGGTCATAACTATAAATTAGCATGAACTACTTACATATACTTATAATTTTAACACCATCTTTATGCTGCAGAAGAGGGCTATTTGCGATATTTATAAAATAGGTTCCAAAGAATCATTCACATCAAAATTTCAAGAAATAAACATATTCACTGTGGTCTCCCAATGTATTATTGATAATGATTTGTATGAATATAATAGGCACGGCACATAAGTGAATTTTCTAGAAACTGTCATAATCATAATGTTGAATCATTAGTCGAGTGAGTATGTCTTTTTTGGGGCGGTGTTTATGCTTCTATAACAAGATCCCAGGAAATTTTCAAAGCAAAATATGTATTACGAAGTTCAAAAGGATTGCTAAAAGACGTCTATGTGGTAAAGGTTACTAGAACATAAATTACTTTCTTAATGATACCCCAGATCTGGAATGTGGCGACCGCCGTCAGGCTATATACTATAAATTTGATTGTATCGTAATTTTATTTAAAAAAAAAAGAAGAAGGCCGCTGAGTTTCTCTGTTTTTGAGTTGTTTGAGCCCGTTATTAGCAAGTGAAATTACTGGGCAAATGAGACTTAACATCTTATGTCTCAAGAAGACGAGCGTGGTTAAGGTGCCGCTCAGAATTCAATCAGATCAGAATCCTTTCAAGCTGAACGTCCTGCTCATCTCGTCCCTTATTTTCATGAAAAATAAAGTATCCATCTTTACTCTGTGCTCAGTTCCGTTTTAGGGGTCCGTTCTATAAAAAATAATTATAGATTACGTTTAGTTTGAGTCTTTTAGTCCACTACTCAGCTTTAAATCGCTGTAAATAATACATCTTTCCAATGTACAGAAACACTTGCTTTTAAATTTCATGCAGCGGGAGATCTATAGGGACTAACGCTTTTTACTGAATAAATCCCTTCTCTAGAAGGTGCCTTAAACAGCTTCGTTTAAAACCAATAATAGCATCTATTATTATGAAATTGATGTCTTTATAAATAGTTAACATACCTGTAAAATTAAATGAACAAATTGCCTATTTTATAGTATCAACATTGAGAAGACCTAATAGAAAAATCTGTTCATATTCAAACAACACGGAGTTTCAAAAAGAACTTAAACGAGTCAACGAGTTAACTTTTTTTTTATGGAATAGGAGGACAAACGAGCGTACGGGTCACCTGGTGTTAAGTGATTACCGCCGCCCACTTTCTCTTGCAACACCAGAGGTATCACAAGAGCGATGCCGGCCTTTAAGGAAGGTGTACGCGCTTTTTTTGAAGGTACCCATGTCGTATCGTCCCGGAAACACCGCACAAGGAAGCTCATTCCACAGCTTTGTAGTACGATGAAGAAAGCTCCTTGAAAACCGCACTTTGGAGGACCGCCACACATACAGATGGTCGGAATGATATCCTAACTTGTGGCGTGTCGTGCGAAGGTGGAATTCGGCGGCAGGAATCCGGTTAAACAGCTCTTCGGAACACTCCCTGTGATAAATGCGGTAGAAGACACACAATGAAGCGACGGCTCTACGCAACTCCAAGTGATCCAGCCGTTCACAGAGAACTGGGTCCCCGACAATTCGAGCTGCTCTGCGTTGCACGCGGTCAAATTAATAGAGCTGATACTGGCGTGCGCCAGACCAGAGCTGACAGCAATACTCCATGTGTGGCCGGACCTGCGCTTTATATGAAATATGTTTTAAATATCTGTAGACGAATGGCGAGCACTGGTTTTATGGAATAGGAGGGAAGATAAAACACTTTTGGATGAGTGTTCGTTACAGTATGTAATATAGTTATAAGACGAAAAACTTTTTAAAAACAAGCTTTATGTAATTAATTAATTATTATAAATACTTTCTGTTCTTAATAATAAATAATGAATATTTTTTTTTAAAGAAAATCTTTCATTCTATTCTTTTTAGTACAAACAACTAAAAATTTAAAAAAAAATACCATATTCGTCTACGTCACAATAATCTCATCTCGTAAGTACCTAATTAGACATTTTTATTGAAATCTAAAACTTTACCCCTTGTGTCAAACGTTTCGGTGTTTAGTACATACCCTATTTTTTATTAATTCATAAATGCGTGCTACATTGTGATGGAACATTAAAGAACACTTATAATAATAACACGTTCATTATTTTTCTTTTGCAATGTCATTGAAGCACGCATTTATTTATAAAAAACTGCATTTGTGATAAAAACAAAAAAAAATAACAGGTTGCACTCCGGGAGTGAGGTCAGAAGTGAAAACTTGAACATTAACGTTGTACATTTTGTTTTATTTATCATCATAAAAATACTAGCATATATGTGGTTAAATACAATATTCATTTATTGCGCTATAGTACACAAAAATTACATGTTATATTACATTACAATTGTAACTATTACAATTATTTTACATTAAAAAGTTTACCTCTCTGAAAAATCAACTTTCATCCATAATTTCAACGATGGTCTTACAAATTTTCAATCAGGTCATTTTATACCCATCCCAAGAAAAGTGCTCAACGCCGCTAAAGGAGTTTTCACTTCAAAAATGCATTTAAACAATACTATGTCAGGCCGACAGCTGTTCATGATTTATAAAAATATTCTCAATGGATTGAGACAACCCATTTCGAATAAATTTAGGACTATCCGTGGGATGATCCTATTGCATGCAGTAATCATATTCATAACCATTTAAAAGATATTAATTAATCTCGATGGAGTTTGTAGATTCTTTGTTATATTTCTGGAATGCTTAAAGACTTTAAATAATAAATACTTGGTATTCTGATAAGACTTATAACATCGTGTAGTTAACTAAGTGATACGTAACTGCTAAGGCCATCTCATACCTAACTATCTACGAATATGTTCATTCGTCAGTTCATTACGTCGCTGGTATTCGTATCGTAAAGTAAGTGACCGTTGGTATACCATATTCATGTGGTTCCCATCAGAGGGTTACGTTTCCGAAAGCACGCGATGTATGGCTACCATTAGTTTCGATTTGCTTCCATTAACTAACACTAAGATATGGGTCGACCCAAGCGTAAACCTTAACAGATGTAATACAAGCTGTCTCAATAATATCATATATTGCTTATCAGCGATACTATGATATTTTATAAAATAACTGGGATTTCTAAATCTCTACATTTACCATACAAGGTTTTTATAATTTATTTATTTATTATGATTATTTTTTTTCTTGCAGTATACCAAAGTCCAAAACGAAAGAACCCGTACATAAATAAATTTTATCTATGTGATTCTTAAAATAATTTCAGTTTTGAGAGGCACAGACGACAAATTTTGTTTGACCTTCTTGAATTACACATACAAATGTCAATAGCCAAGCAGAGAAAGTATGAAGTTTTGCAAACTGAAGTTACACGTTATATGATGAGATATTTCTGGGTAACTCTGCAAATATCTCTTTCAAATACTTTCAAACACCAGTTACATTCCGACAGATGTTATAGACGCAAGTCATTCGTGCATCGTACGGCATCGCTGACCGCACCGCAAATCAACTCATCACCGACCGGGTGGTTAAAATCGCCGCATCCTGCATTTACTAGTGATAGTATGATATTGGAGTAGTTATGATTCACCTAATATATAGGTAACTATAGTGTTAAAATAATAGTATAATGTAAGGAAACGATATAGCGATCACGCCACCTTTGATCGGCTCGGGTTACGTCGATATAAATCGATATATCTATAATAGTGCAAAGGGAAACGAAAGAAAATGAGTAAGGATAATGAGTATTACTTAATTGGCACGAACAATTTTTTTTTATGGAATAGGAGGACAAACGAGCGTACGGGTCACATTTTCAATTTAAGCATTTCATTCGTTTTATTATTATAAACTACAATAGGAGGGGCTATTTCTAAAATATTCTTGTTTGTCGTCATTAAAGTGTACGGGTCCGCACAGAGAGTGCTATAAAATCTATTTAATTTTTTGCACCGGTCAAACCTCTGGCAAATACTGCAGACTGAAATAGAAGTTGTGTTACTTTTAGGAATTAATATGTTTGGCTTTAAACATTATTTAAATTAAGTTAAAGATAACCTTGAATTAAATATAATCTTCTTATTGTCTGAATTCAATAAACCACACTTTAATAAGGGTGAGGTTTGATAATTTAGTAACAGGTAACGCACCAGTCTCTTGAAAGCCCCGGCGGGGCTTCTACTTGGCCTTTAGAGACACTTTTATCTGTTCTGAGGTTAGGTTACATTAATTTGATTTTCAAGATACTGGTGCGTTACCTTTTCATGGGAGTGGGGGAGTGAGCCAGGGGACAGAGGACATCTCCCTCCCTCCCCCTTCCCCCTCACCACTGCGACACGATACTAAATTCTTACCAAATTATGTCTAAGTCATACCAAATACACCTTATCAATACCAAATAAAATACTTTTTGTCATTTCACGGAACCTGGTCAAATCACTAGATTTGCTTCGAGAAATCATAAAACCGTGTTGCTATTTTAACATCATCCGAGACTTGATCAGATCACTGTTTTTATCATATCCCTGCGACATATACATCCTTTGCGTCCTGCGCTGCAACCCAGGTTCTATACGCCTGTGTTTTGCAGACAGTTGCAGATGCTTTAATTAACGCATCGAATCAGGGCTGTGATTTTCCATCGATCGGTAGATGTGAAAATATCCATGCAGTGGACGGCACTGGCTCTGGGAACATTCAACAGGAAACAAAACCATTAGTCGTTCAAGTAATTATTCCAAGCTTATCAGAGCCTAGAAATTGCACTGAGGCATCTTACACTAAATAATTTTAAATTTACTGTCTAATTAATTCTTTATATTTGTCACTAAAACCTTTGATTTCATAGTGCTACCTGACTTTAACTTTATTACTTGAAGTAGCGTAATTAATTCTGGGTTATTTTACGATTGTCAGTACATCGCCCGCCAAATTCTACTCGTCCATTAACGATTTTCGTTCCTGCTTTTATTTGCTCGTAAAATAAAAAGGTTTTTACAGTAAGACTCGTTAGACGTAGAAATACAATAATCTAGATTAATATGTATCCTGCACACCATTAGAATTTCGGTGAAATATTTTAAAGTTAAGAATCAAATACATATTTTGCTTATATCTGTAGATGTATATTGTTATCATCGTAAGGCCGGCAACGCACTGTCATTCTTCTGGTTTTGCAAAAGAGTTATGGACGGCAGTGCTATTAGTATTTATTAACCCATACTATATTTTGTCTTTCAAATCCCTAATAAAAATAATCATTATTGAACGTAGACCTCTTTTTTTCCAATCGTCGGCGATCTTGTACCTGTTTCATGAAGTTCTGAACGAGTTGTAAGTATGTTGCGGAATTTTGTGGACTGTATGCGCTGCTTCAAATTAAGAAAGTGGGAAATAAGTATATACTTAAATTTGGATTATAATATGGCGGAAGGAAGGCAACGTACCTACATTATTTGATCCAGCTGATCTCCAAGTAGGTATACACTAGGACTATCTTTGACACATACACAGGTATTTCATTTAATTATTTTATAAAGTTAAAGCAGCGATTGCGCGAATATATTACATCCGGCGGCGCCGCGGTGTCACTCAGCGGCACTTCGAAGGCAATAATGATCGTCCTTCGGTTCACCTCGCGTAATTAGCGGATTTGAAGACTTTTGCGAACGACTAGCGCCATCTCTGTGGCCTTGTACGCTGCCATTAGGAAATGGAATATAGAAGCGGTAGAGGATACTGAAGGAGGAGTAGGATAATAGGAAATAAATATATATAATATAAATACATATATTCCGCGCAACCAGTAAGTATGTTGCCTGATATGTTGTGGATGATTCTGTGGATTTAATAATATTAAAATACACTCACCAAAATAAGCAAGTACTCGTTTTAATCTCACGTCCACAATATGTAAATATGGACCTGTGTTGTTTTAGTAATATTCCACAAACGTGTCCTATAATTTTATTTGAGTTCCTTTATCGGCGATCGTTCCACGTTATGTGGGTCAGGACTTGTATATTACTTTTTAATTAATGTTTCCTTTAACTACAAATGTAAAAGTATAAGACTTACAAACAGATTACATTTTCACAACCATATTTTACCACGTGTCCTGTTATTGATTACGTCATTTAAATGTTAGTCGTAGTGTTTTTAATATTTATTATTTACAAAAAATAATACAAAATCTATGTTTTTTATTGGACTGTCGAACAATCTTTGAGTGATATAATATTTCCAAAAAAAAAAACATAAACAAAGATATAACTATGGCTGACTAAAAATTTAATTTAAATTGCAATTCATATTATAGCCTCGAATAGATACTTTATATATTTAAATTTTTGAAGTTTTTTTTTTATTAAAATTGTAAGTCAAACACACACATACTTTAACTAGTTGTACACATACAAAAAAAACACCGCCTATTTAAAAAAATATCATATTCTTAATATTTTTTTTTAAGATAAGTTACATATGTAGTAGGTAGTGCGAAGAAATGAAAAAAAGTATTTATAAGTATTTGTAAGTTTGCATATCTTATTTAAAACATGTTGCCACTTTATTCTACTTCTCGACTCTTAGTTAAATCAACACGTGATTTCCAATTAAATATTCAATAGCTTAGTGCACTGTTATGTAAACGTTGTTTTCAACAAACTAACACCGATTTTGTAGTGACCAATAAAACATTGTCATTATTGTTACATCTGCATTTGCAAGCATATTCACCATGCTCCCGCGCGATCCAAAATTGCAACACAATTATTATTGGAAACTTCTTGTCTAGTAGTATAAATAGAAGTTTTTGGTACAGTGTGTTTGTTTGTTTGTTTAAGCAACTCGCAAAACACAATATACTAACTGTGGATTACAGGACTCCATTGCAAATTTACTTTGTATTCAAACTTATAGTTGTTGTGTATGTATGTCGCCGTATAACAATAATGCTTATGCTCTCATACTTGCATTGTCCTCTGTTATGTTTAAGATTGTAAAGGAATGTGTTCATATTTAGTTGCCTATTCACATTCAAGTAAACGTAAAGTTCAGATAAATAATCATACAAGTACTATTTGATTCTTTGATCAAATACTTATCATAATCAACAAAAAATTGGATTTAAATCGATATTTATTTTTTGATGTTGCATAACTGTCTTATTATGAAAACAGCTTGTAGTGAACGTGATTTCAAGATAATGATAAATAAACGTTAGCTAAAAGCTAGTTGTTAAAGTTATAATACTCATTGTAGTGTGAGTGAAAGAGAAAGAAGCATTATGTCATCTGTAGTGCACGTGCGATCGTGATACAGTCAGTCAAAGAGAATATAAATACAACGTAATAAGAGGCGGAACTGCCTAAGTAAAAATTGAAATTAAGTTTATTATGAAACTTGCAGAAATTAAACATAAGTTTGAAATAGTAGTAATTACAGTATGGCGATTGGCCATCGTAAATCAGTCACCCTTACTAGCTAACGGGAATACGTTGAAACACCAATAACCCTGTATATTAGTGTATCGATTGGAAACTGCGAAAACAAAATTGTCTCAAACTGGTAGAAAATTTTTAGAGAGCTGTGAATAAACCCACTCAACCAGATGTTGAGTGGTCGCTCCTCGAAGATGGAAGTTAGAAGCACCAATCGGTTTTCAATTCACCAAGAGTTGCGAATGACTTCTTATTTATGTTAAAAATTATTAGTAAATTAAAAAATTAAAGTTAATTTTAATGTACCTCAAAAATTCTGCCCTCCATTTGGTGTTCTTAGCAATTATAGGCAAAACTCATTATGGTGCGCGCGTGTAGAACAGTGAATGATGTTAGTAGATTAATAGATATTGACTTATTTGCTACAAGCATTTCCAGGCTTCTTTATTTTCAGGAATTTGAGCCGAAATCAATGATATTTAAAAGAATAGATAGGATACCTAGACAACATTCGGTGTTTGTAAATGATACACAAACGCACACATGAATAATTTAACATTGCAATAGCAAACTACATTACGATTACACGTCAAAGAAGGATAGTAAATGCAATTATGGCAAGCGAAAAAGAGATAAGTCTAATTTGCTAATTGCTTCGTATTTGAGTTTTTTTTTTTTTTCGAAAGGAGTAAAATTCATTTACGTATTGAAGACCCAAACGGGGCCCATGTGTCGGGCTCGGGTGTAAACACCCCCTACCGACTAAAAACCTCCTCTGTGCAGTATAACAATAATACTCTGTGTAGTATAGCCCTGAAGGCTTTTACAGCGAGGCCGGGCGGTGGCCTTGGAGGCCGAAAATGTAGCTCACAGGCGCGGGGCGTCTCGAACGGAGACTCGAACCTCGGACCCCCTGCTCACTAGGCTGGATGGAGAGAAGATCACTAACGATCTAATATAAGACGAGACTTCGCACTCGCCGGCGAGTGCGGTGATATATGTATGTAAGTATGTGTGAGTGTATATAAGTGTGTAGTGTTATTGTAGGTGTGTGATTTGTGATGTGAGTGTGAGTGGTGTTACGATTACAGGACGAGGACTATCTCGTCGGGCTTCTATCAAATAGTGTAGCTTCTATCAAAGTGTGTACGTCGTATTTGAGTAACAAAAACACAGAATAATTCAACAGATATCATTTAATTTAATAATGGGAGAAAAAGAAAATGATCCATTGATTCTTCTGCAGTTAGCAAGTAAAATAGCGAAAGAGCAGTTTTACTGAAAAAACTCCTACGTAAGCAAATAGCACTTCGTTTTTTTCTATTGTACCGTACATAATGTACCGTACCGTACACATGTACCGTACGTAAGACTTTTCTGAATTGTTACTCTTTGGAACTGAGGTATCGATAGGACTCTTCTTCCTCTTCTGGGCCATCCAACAATGTGATCTTAAGAAAACCTTAATAATATCACCAAGCAAAGTTCCTTGTTGATTCTCTTCTGGTGCTGCAATGGAATCAATGTAAATGAAATGTACAAAATAAGGCCCCATACAAGATGGACTGACGATCTGGTCAATATCGCCGAAATACGTTGGACGAGGGCAGCGCAGAACCGATCGTCGTGGAGATCTTTGGGAAGACCTTTGTCCAGCAGTGGAAGTCTTCCAGCTGATGATGATGGTAATTAACAAGGCCAGAAATCTCTTCACTGCATTTAGGACATCTCGGTTACAAAAATTAAATATTTTGTTATTTATACATCAGAGTTACAGCTATAATACTAGAAAGTTTCATCAGATTAAGTCTCGCAGCTTTAGCCTGAAAATGTAACAATCATCCATAAATCTTTCTTTCTTAAAACTTTTGCATTTATAATAATTATTAGTATGATTCATTTGAATTCGTTTGTTTTGATTTTTATTGAACGTGCCAGCTTCCATCATACATTTTTTTATTAAAAATTCTCCAGCCATATTTTGATCGCAAAGAAGAAACAAACAAACACACATATCGCATTTACAATAGGAAATAAAAATAGTGTACACATTATTGATTACATAGAGTAGGATTTGTAGGTCATCCCATGGGAACTCTAAATTTTTTCCTCTATTCTTAATATTATTAGGATTTCTTGCGAACGAACAGAAAACCTCATTTCTTCGGGATAATAGTAGCCTATGTGTTAATACAGGGTATCTGTTACCTTCATACTAAGTTATATTGAAATCGGTCCATCCGTTTCAGCGTGAATAAGGAACTAAAAAAGAAAAACACACAAACTTTCACATTTCTAATATGAGTAAGATATGATAAAGAGACTTCACTTATTAAACCTTTTTATGCTAGAGTTGGAAATTCGTGATATTTCTCCAAACATTGGAAGAGTCTTGAGGCAGGTTAGTAATTTTATCGCAGCCCTTCTCCGAGTTTCGACTTCTTTAGTATTTTCCCTTTTACCTATGACAAGGAATCGTGGCAGTTTTATGTTGCTATTTTTATTCGCCTGGTTATTATCGTAATAAAATATGTATTATGGTTGATATAGATAACATGGTAATGATGTGATCGTATATGATATAAATTTAGCTGACCCAGACGTTGTTATGTACCTACATAATAAATAAAATATTTTTTTTTATAAATTTGTCACATATATTTCATACCATTCAGAATTATTTCGTAAAATATGCTTCCTGCTGTTATAATGAAATTGTTTCACAGCAGGACTGTGAAACCGTGCATCAATAAATTCGCTCATAGAAAATATGTCCATACAAAACATGTATTGGAAATAAAAAAAAATAGAATTATAATAAAGATAATAACATAGTAAAATAAAGATATATCTTATCTCTCAAGTAGTACTTAACTGTACTCCATGAAGTAATCCTAGACGAGGGATTGCTACTGCAACCAACATAAAAAATATATTATAAAAATTAAAGTTATTTTATTTTTTGTAATCGGTAGTTAAATGCACGCATAATAAATATCTTTATTTATTTACGGTGTGTACAGCTTACAGTTTGATACAGCCACTGTACTTAATAGTTTGTTGCGCCCGTTCTACTCAGCCCTGAGGCATTCATTTTGGAAAGTGTGGTAGTTTTTTTTGACTTTCAATAAGTGATGTTACATCCTATTTTGGATAAACATATTTGAATTTGAATATTGAATTTGAATTTAAATAAGCAAACTAAATACGAAAGAGCTACTAAATTCCACCATGACTTATACCTAAAATAATACTGTGGTACCATGAAACTCCGCAATATAATGATTTATATGAGTATGTTATGGAATGAGAATTTTCTCCTTAACATGATATGAAGTGGACCAAATTCTCCACTTAGTGTTAAATATCAACATCTGCCAAAAAATCTACAGCAGTGTTTTGTGGCATGGCCCTTAATAAATTGCTCAATGTTCGGGCACTCAGTGGCTTTAAATACGCTTTGGTTAACGGATACTCGTGTGAAAAGGATATTTTGATTAAATACCTCACGTGCTTGTAATACATCGGCATACAAACTTTAAACCGAAACTAAATTACCCCTCAATTACTAACCGAAGCAAATATATCTAATTTAGTTTTTGAGATTTTGATATAGTTGTTCCATTAAGGAGATAATAACATTACTCTTACTTTTAATGCATCTGAACATTTTGACATAAAATATAATATTATCTTAGTACACATCTGTACTATTTATTACCTAGAAGGCAATTTAAACAAAACAAATCTTAAAACTATATTTACAATACTATGATTACATTAAATTAAAACTATCATTACAGTGGAGTGTACTAAGAAAAAGCAGCATTTCCACGTTGGATAGCTGGGCTGATTCGTTGAACGAAGTAGCTGCCAGCATCGCTTGAGTTTCCAGTCCTTATTGAGGCGCGAAGATAGTATAGATAATAGAACTTTGTACATTCTCCACGCCTCTGGGCCACATCTGATAGTTTTCAATTAATCTTTAAGTTGACTTAACCCACTACTAATTGATATTGTCTCAAAGTTTGTATTGTCAGTAGGCTTATAATCTCGCAGTAGATAATGAAAAGACAATAAGCCAACTTCGTGCAATCGAAATTGATTATCCATTCTCTAACTTATCTAAAACTATATTTAAATAAAGATTAACTATCGCAAATATAATACTAATGTTTAAAACAAACCTGTAATTTATACAGGGTAAAGATTTTTTTTTTTTTAATGTTTTTATTTTAAAATCGAATATCTGTATATTTAATTAACCAGCTTACCCGACAGATGCTGTTAGGCCAATAAGAAATGATAAGCATTAATATCGCATTTGTGCAAACGGCTTTTACATAACCGTTCAATAATTGCCAATTTCGAAAATATAAGAATGGATATAGTATGTTATCTTTTAAAGATACACGCATACTTTTCTGGAGACCAATTCCGTGATACATTATTTTGTTATATCTCAAAGGGTTTAGACAGCATTTCTTATTCAAAGTTTCCAGACTGCTTATTACTGACATCTCCAACAAATTTCGTAAATATACAAAAATGTATACAAAAACTTAACAAATTATATACTTAAACCATCCTCGAGAAACACGCTATCCATTGGTGAAAACAGCGTGAAGATAGGTGCAGACGTTTTAGTTTATCGCGAACAGACAGACAGACAGTCGCTGCGGAGGACTTTGTTTTTAATATGTAGTGATAAATGTTAATAAGATAATTTACTCAACATATCGACGCAGATATACAGATATTTTACTATAGTATAGCGGGATCAGTAATAATTTTATAATTACTCTATAAATTGTCTTTTGTTCAATTCTGTATGTGTAATGGCCAGATTTATTTATTGGTATTGGTATTGGTAAAGGGCTCCTGTTTCCGCAATTCGACCGCTTAATTGGGTCCATTTTGCGTGCAGTGTTGGCTAGTCATTCCAACCAGCCCAGCTCTTTCCAGAAGTTCAGAACACTCCTCCTGGGGTGTTCGCAGACTTCCTGGAGCGACCTTGTATTTACTAAGGTTTGTGCCCGTTGGTTGGCCACCCCAGCACATTCCAGGATTACATGAGTGACCGTTTCATCTTCGGTTAGACAGCCCCTGCACTTAGGACTGTCCGTAACGCCGATTGTAAATAGGTGTTTGTTCAGTGATGTGTGACCCGTTAGGGTGCCGACCATAATTCGGATGTCGTGTCTGTTTAGGCTAATAAGTCGACGTGTCAGTTTGGGCGATAGTGCAGGAATCGCCTCTTTCGACTGTCTACAGCCTGAGACATTTGTCCATCGGGTTCTGTGTAGGTTGTTGGTGAGAGAGCGTATCCATGACCGCATTTGGCTGAAGGGTAGCGGCAGGACTGGCCCTCGGCCAGCCACTTGCGTTTCCAACCCCCGCCTTGCAAGTTCATCCGCTGCATCGTTCCCCAACGAACCGCTGTGTCCTGTGATCCATTGCAGAGTTACCCAGTTGTTAGAGGCAGCTCGTTCTAAGGATCGGTGACACTCGTATATCAGCGCTGAGTTATAGGTGTTGCTCCCCAGCGCAGTCAGTACCGCCATACTATCGGATAGAATACGGATATAATATCCGTGTATTTTCCTTCTTAGTATCGCGTCAGATTTATTTAATGAGGTAATTAGTTCGATGGATGAAATAGCTCTTGGGCTTGGCACGTCTGCATGCTAAGAGAAACATTTTCTCACAAAATATATAATACGATCATAAAATCCTACATGTTTTGTATTCCGGAAAGATATTTGCGCTTGAATATTCGCAGATCCTTTGTTCGGTCAAGCATGAATGTTTCCATTATGAGATTCACTATTGCACGCACTGGTGACCAAGTATTGGATATTGTTCTCAGCAATGTATTTTTTTATGGAAAAGGAGGACAAACGAGCGTACGGGTAACCTGGTGTTAAGTGATCACCGCCGCCCACATTCTCTTGCAACACCAGAGGAATGACAGGACCGTTGCCGGCCGTTAATGTAGATGTACGCTATTTTTTGTAAGGTACCCATGTTGTTTCGTCCCGGAAACACCGCACAAGGAAGCTCATTCCACAGCCTAGTAGTACGTGGAAGAAAGCACGTTGAAAATCGCACTGTGGAGGACCGCCACACATCCAGATGGTGGGGATGATATCCTAATTTAAAGCATGTCGTGCGAAGATGGAATTCGGCGGCAGGAAACTGGTGAAACAGCTCTTCGGAACACTCCCCGTGATAAATGATGGTAGAAGACACACAATGAAGCGACTTCTCTACGCAACGCCAAGTGATCCAGTAATTCACACAGCACTGGGTCCCCGACAGTTCAAGTATATCAACAGAGCTTCTATAAAATTCCTAGGCACTATTTTAAAACCTAAATGGCCTTACAAATAAACTTGGCATAAAAGTTATACCTGCCTGTAAACAAAGATTATGCAAAATGCTTACGAAAAGACTTTTTAAATATGATTGGTTTATTCGGACGTGTCACGTTTCCCGCGTTTATTTGCAAGGCTGCTTGACATTTGGAAAACTTCAGAATTATCATTGTATTGATAGAGTTGTCAGCGGTATATACAATGTTTTGTATATTATTGGTTTATTTTCAGGTATAACTTCATACAAAACTCAAACGTAAAGCCGAAAACTTTAGATATTGTATGATATATCTGATAAGATATCTGATGCGATATATCTATATAATATACAATAAAATAAAGTTACTTATGTCATCTAACTTTAAATTTGTTAATGCCGACACAGACGATGCAAATCTATCGACGAAATGTTCCAGCTGTGTTGCATTAGCAGTGGCGTGCGGTTTGTAATCAAAAATAGTGTCTAAATACGCGGTCGCCAAAACCCTCTTAACTTATCCACTAGAGACTAGAGCTTGAAAAATAATGTAATAATTATAATATGACGGAGTTATATCTGAATACACTGACATCGCTTTGCCAGTTAACTTACCAATCAAATAATATAATTAATCTTTGAAAGTGAGGGGTTATCGAATAAAATGCAACGATTAAATTTCACTGAATTACGCTAGAAATTTTATTTTAGCTTGGTAATATGGTTAAGTTCAGTGATCGCCACAAGGCCACAAAAATAAAACACACAGCTGTATTTCTCGCATATCTTCTTTTCTAATGTTGTTTTGTTATTCTTAATAAGAAATGTTTAAGTAATACAAATATTGTAAGGAACATTTGAACTTGACTTTTTTATGACAATAAGGAACAAGACGAGCAGGACGTTCAACTGATGGTAATTGATACACTTTGCACATTACAATACAGTGCCGCTCAGGATTCTTGAAAAATCCAAAAATTCTGAATGTCACTTCAATTGCGCTCGTCTCTTTGAGACATAAGATATTAAGTCTCGTCAAGTAATTTCTCTAGCTATGGCGCCCTACTAACCGAAACATAATAATTTTTGCACATTACTGCTTCACGGCAGAAAAAGCCGCCGTTATGGTACCCATAATCTAGCCGGCATCCTGTGCAAAGGAGCCTCCCACCGGTAACTTTATCGTATTAATATCGTAGTAAATCATCTTTTTAACTTATAAATCACAAATTGTGTATGCTAGATCATACCTACGTTAGATTTGAATATGTCAAGCTGCTTATTACGTGAGTACATCACCTTCTCTGAATAATAAAGCATTATTGCACAGGGTTTCCACTTCTATTATGTAGGCACCAATTATATGTTATTGATTATTTCATTATTAATAAACTAATTAGTTTCTAAAATTTACTATCAAACCGTTGTGACCGAAAATTCGTGGTACTCTAGTGTGCTTACAGAGCCGTGAGCTAGATTTAAATTCAATAGGTTTTGCTAATTACATTATTCATATTGTTGTCGTTTGATTACAGAATGTAAACGGGAGAAACAATTATTAATGTTACTAATCTGTTAACTGGTTAATTAAATGTTTGTTAGCCCATGGCAAAAATATTTACTTTATACTACAATATGTTTATTTTTTTTATGTATTGATTGGATACATTGGCCCTAACTGCATCACTTATATCGTATAAATGTAGCCAATAAATGTTTATGAAAAACTGTTTGTAAGGTTTATTGATTTGTTGGTTTGCTTGGCCTTTAACTTTATAGCTATATTATATAGTCAATTTACAAGTCATCAAAACTCGTTTGGTTTTGGCACAACTTTAGCTTATTCACATTTAAAATATAAATAATCAGGTAGTATACCTATAATACAAACACAATATATAGTTTGAAGTGGATCTGTTATTCATTAGTTTTATTTTACCTACCTTTCTAAGAAAATAACTGAATAAATACACCGAAGCAAATGTGTACGAAAACTCGCAAATACGATACAGTTGCAATTAATCTTCTTTAAAAGCTCATTGTGCTGTGGAAAATCTTTTATCGCGATCATTCTTTGTAATTGAATTCTTTGTTCACTGTCAATAGATGCAAGATGCATTTCTTGTGTTTTTATTTGGTATGGTATGACTCACGGACTAGTAAAAAAATAAGGACTCCTTATCACCTTACATAACAGTGTAGCACCAAAACAAGCCAATTAACGTGTAAGTACATAGCCCCATGCACACACTTACACAGGCCGATAGGCGGCCATTATGAGAATTGTCATCGTCTGTGACAGATCAGTTTGCGTCTCAATAATTTTTTTTATAAAAGCCGTCGTGCGTTGTGAAAAGGTGTAAAAACGATACACAACGATATGATTATTTAAGGGAGAAAAAATTGTGTAACTAGTGTCTCCTGTAACCGCACACACACTAGCATAACGGTGCTTCACTTGCTAATATCACGGCGCGGAGTCCTTCTTTTTTTACTCGTCCGTGGGTATTAGTATCTGTGACAAAATTAAGTTTGCTTTTAAAATTAAAATATAATATTCAATATTATTTCAATATGCTCTACGACGACGATTGATCGATCTTTGGAGAGCTTTGTCCATCAGTGGATGTAGTAGTAGTGGAGTGTCATATTTTTATAAATCAATTGCAAAATCGAGGTATCAGGTAAAGACACCTGTTACTGTTGGTGTATGCTACAACAACAACCAGTAGTAAAACAAATGCAGTACCGACCTAATGAAACAGGCTTTTCGAAACTGGAAAAATCTCGGAAGGAGTACCTACTCCTAAAAAACCGCCAGTCTTTTTGTAATAAATGCATAATTTGAATAACATTATAACACATTATTATAACATGGTATTTATAATAGAATACATTTCTTTCTTTTCAATTTCTTCTCTGTGTGATGCTCGAAAGTCATACATTATTCAAAATATGTTGCTGTGCTTTCAACAGATTATGAATGGGTCTTTTAAATTATGAAACCGTAAAAGGCGATCCTAAGTATTTTTATAAAGAACTATAAATAAAACATTACGCGTTACAGAGTTATAGTTTTAGTATAATTTTTTGTATAAAATCTATTTGAAATGCAAATTTAATAATCATAATAATATTAGGACACGAATTGATTTGTAGTTATGTGGAATGGTCATTTTTAGATTTAAGTTTTCTATTTTATTGTTTTATTGCACCTTTGTACTTAGCAGTAAGTATTGTTTTCAAAAGGTTGTAAATTAAGGGATTGAGAAAAATTCCCAAATAACAGATGTTTAGTTAATATATTTTAGAAAGCGTGGGAACGTAAGTATAGTTTTGTCTCGTGGCAAAAATGTACATTATAAGTACTGAGAGTGTAAGAACGAAGTATGACTGATGCGGGAGTGAGAACCCAGGTAGTAAGTAAGATATAATTGTATGGGACTCAAGCGGGGAGTTCCTACTTAACTTCGATGTACGACAGACCTCTGTCCTTTAACTCTGTCAATTTTTCCTAATAAATATACTCACCTTAAATTAACCGCCCCGTGATTCCTTAATTATAACATCTTAATAAACATTTAGTATCCTATCCAATAAATTGCGATACTACAGTTATATGAATAATACATGAAGATTTATTGTAAGCTATCTCGAGACAAACATAATATGGAATAATTAGCAAACGCATTTAGGCCAAGCATTGATTTTTGAATTAAGAATTATTTGAATTATAAAAAGACATATAAAGTAAATATGTTTATTACTCCGAGTCCAATAGACGCAATCTGTAATTTAAAATACCAAGTGATATTTAAATTTAATAAGTTTATAGTTTTAGAAATTGGTTGTGGTGTACAAAATTACTGTGTGGTGTATTTAAACGTTATATATTTGAAGATATTATATCGACCATGTTATTTACAACAACCATAACACTTAATTCTGTCCTATGAAATATATAGAGGAAATTGTACAATAAAACTACAACCCTGTGTCGTGATAAATAAAAGGGAAAATAGGAAGTCGAAATTCTTAAAATCGGCTGTGAGTAAATTATTGCCAGCTTTAGGACTCTCCCGATATTTTATGAAATATCACAAGCTTACAACACATGTTTTAAGAAGGTTTTTTAAGTAAATTCTCAATATGTTTATGTTTATGATCATTAAAATCTCAACTAGAGACCCGTAATAATACTACGCACAATAAGTTTTAAGGAAAAGAACAAAAAAGGAGTATTGTAAAGTATATGCCATAAGATGATACATCTGACAGTGTAATGTAAAACACTATTTTTAGTTCGTACAATCAAAACGTCGTCTTCACAATAAGCGCTTTATTAGAATTTACAATTACTTCTCATATTACTTCACTTAATGTACGAATGTGGTATTAGAAGGTAACCATACTAGGCAACTGTTGAAGATCAACTGGCTTGCTGATTGTTTGTGTTAAACACGTTAGTAATCAATTGACAACTTACTGAACAAAGAGGAGGTTAAGTTGTCAGGAGGAATATTAGAGAGAACCAACATTGTCTATGGAATTAAAGTAAAGTAGACTTATGGGTTAAATATTTGTAACACTATTGACCCCTGTCAGGAATGTCAATTGATTTGATGTTCGGTTTAAAGACATTTATTCTCATTAGATTTAACATGAAATCACTTACATGACAATTTTACATAAATAAAAAGTATAATATTACTTTAGGTTACTATTAGTAAGCATGCAAAACAAAGTGAACGATTTCAAAAAATGAAGGTACATAAAAATTGCTCAACAACACAACATCAATATATTTTATATTTATACGGAAGGATGACAGGATGTGGCTAACGACTTACATAGATAACAGTTGAAGTAAACTAAAATAATACTTACGGTTTGAACAATAGCAATAGTGATGTTAGTCGAAGCAAAGGCCAGACAGAGCATTGTTGAATTGCATAATATTTTCTTGCTAATTATTAGTGAAGTTTTCATTTTTATCTTTAAGATTTTAAAGTTCTTTACAAACTTCTTGGTACCTGAGTACAAGGTAGCTGAGTCACCATGGGCTGCCCTGAAAATAAGCATGCACAGCATTTTTATCTAGTTTTGTGAGGTTAACTGTCTTCTTCTTGTACTAATAACTTCATGAGAATGAAGTTAATAATTTAATCACCCAAAGCTTTTATCCGGCGTTCTAAGTTTCTCTTGTGTTGAATATTTCTTGTTGTCATTGACGCAAGTCTTCATTATCTATGTAACTGAAGGCGGCATTGTCTTTGTTCGTCACTCGCTTTTTATCATTCTGAAACGCATTCTAATAGTTCGGATCTTCTTCTGTAATGTCAGCAATATCAAAACAGTGAACAAAGAGCTAATTTTAGGGATCGTATAGTATCCGATACCTAATTCGAATAACCTAACCTAAACGAACCTAATTCAAGTTAGAATATTTTTATTCGAAATAAGATTTGAAATCACTTATTTACATATTAATAATAATAATATTTTTTTTTTTTTGCGATATGAACAATTAACATTATATATAGAAAAGAAAAAATAACAATAAAAATGTCAAAAAACAATAAAGAAAGAGATATTAATCCTTTAAAACATGGAAGGATTATTTCATAACTAGAATGATAACAAACGAAGCAGCAGCGCAATTCGCAAACGTTAGGACGTATTTTCCTAACACTGATATTATGAACTTCCTAGTTTTTTTTCCGTGCAAGCTATTCTGGCAGTAGTGTGTGAAAAAATAATTATAATATTTAAATATTTATCGTATCGTATATCCAAAAAATAAAGCTCAGAACTTAAGAAACTTATAAATCTAAAAAGAAAATATATATCAAGTAGTGATGTGGATATTCTAACATTTCAGCCTGATCTGATTATCAGACCTGAGAAGAACGGGCGCAATAAACTCAGCGGATTTCTTGTTGTTTTTTCGTTTGAATATAGTTTTGTACAAAATCATTTACTTATTATTAAATAATTTCAAGGCGATCGCTCCATTCCCAGTGCCATAAAGAAAGTAATTTATTTTAAGTACAACATTTTTTAATATTTCGTTTTTCAATACAAAAGCTTACTAGGTCGATTTAGCCGAATATATAGCTTGTTCCTGGTATTAACATTTTGATTATAAGTTTCTAGAAAATTTGCTAAAGTGCATTGTGTCTAATATACATAACTTTATCAATATCATATTGATAAAATTATATGTGATTATTTCCATAAATTATTCTTCTGCAGCACAACTATGGTATTTATATCGGCTGCTTTGCCAAATAATGTCCTACAAGATATAAAAATATGAAAATATTTAATAATAAATTGTTGATAATATATAATAATAATTATAATTGCCTAATATTTTATAACACGTTTGCTGCAAAACTAAATAAACAGTCTTGACTATGGAAGTACTATTGTAGATTTGAATCAAGAGTAATTCCTATAATTAAAGTAGGTTTTATTACCTCTCCGTTTATAAATACACTGGCATTGGCCTTTGGCATGGTAAATTTTATATTTAGTTTCCCTGCTATCTAACAAAAGGTAAAACAAATTAAACTTAATCAGTTAAACAAATAGTAAAGATTGAACAATTTTTAAATTATTATATTATGTTACTTCGTTTCTTTTTCCTTTATATTTGAGTGAAGTGATATATGCAAACAATTCTACCTTTTATTTTTTTCTACAAGGTTAAGTGTAGATCATTGATATAAGTAACTAAAGAAGAAAAACGGTCTAAAAATAGACCCTTGGCGTATTCCTACAGAGAGGAATTTTGCTTATGAGCTTAAATGGTCATATTAGATACGTGAAAATTATCTAGGTAATCGGTAGCCCGTGATTCAATTAGAATCACGTAAAATATAATAATTATGTCCATACAAAGATAATACAACAACAACATACAAATACAACCATTAATATGTTGAAATAGGCGAGACTATCCCGATTACCTCAGTACAAGATTAAAGTAATAGCAAAATCTCAAATTCAATCAATTTAACAAACACATTAACAAAAAACCAAACTTTATTTTAACTTTAGATAGGGTCTTAAATATTGGTGCGCAATGGGTTTTTTCATTATTATTATTTATGTTAATGGTATGTTTTTGCAATTAAATTGCCAAATATAATGCACATAATATTGCGAAGTAAAACGAAAATTAACAGCATTTTTGAATGATGTAATTATCATTTTTATTATTTTTGAAAACCTTTCTATATGCTGATACAGTACTTCGAACAATATCAAATACAATATGAAGCTACAAGAAAAGCTTACGAGACATGAATATTCTCCAAGTGAACAAGATGACGTGAGACGCATGTGAAATGGCAATGATTTTCTTCAAGAAAGCTGAACTCAATATCTGACAACAAAAGTGCTCTACAATATTTATATTTGAACTGAAAAGGAATCAGTACTTCTCATTGTCTTTTTTTAATATAAGTTATATAACTCGTATAACTAAAATAAAATATTGCATGTAATAAAAAAACACTGAAAAATTATGTGTTTCAAACATTAATTAATTGTTCATGTTTCTGGTTTATCCACAGAAAATCGGTGGCTAGCTTAGCAGATATTCTTCAATACACAGTCAGTGGACTGTAGCACTAAGTAAATCTTTAGCTTCACTTATAAGCTAGTATCCCTAGATTACGACTTACTTTAACATTGCTTTATCCCGCATACATATATTTATATGAATTATTTAATGATGTAGTTTTACAAATGTGAGAAACGGTAGGTCTGTAATGTAGGTATGTTGCTCTTCAAAAGTTATGTTAATATCATTTGCTTTAAATAAAATAATTATTGAAGTAGTTATTAAAAATTTAAGAAACTGTAGTTCAAAAGTGTGTAACTCCTGAAAAAGTACGTCTATAAATAAGTGTTTGTGTTATATAAAATAATTAATGATGAAGCTTTAAAAATGTAGGAAACTGTAGGCCAATAATGTAGGTATTGTTATTTGTTACTCTTCAAAACTAATGTTAATATTGTTTGCTTTAAATAAAACTATGAAGAAGATAAAAAAAATTAAGAAAATAGGTAAATAATGTAGATGGTATGCAACTCTTCAAAACTTACGAGGGGTGGCTGATATAAAATCTACATTATACAAAGATTAAAGGAGAAAAGCCGCCAAGGAAGTTCAAGGTTCGGCCGTCGGCTGTAAAACTAATGGCCACCGTATTTTGGGATGTCGAAGGGATTTTGATGATAGATTATTTGCCTAAAAATACAACAATGAATGCTGAATATTATGCAAACTTGCTTGACCAGCTTCGTGAACAAATCAAAGAAAAGCGGAGAGGCAAACTCAGCAAAGGTGTTCTGATTTTACAAGACAATGCTCCTGTACACACAGCCTTAACGGCGAGGTCAGCCCTGAGCAAAAACGGCTTCACAGAAATTAACCATCCACCTTATAGTCCAGATCTGGCTCCCTGTGACTATTTCTTATTCAAAGATTTAAAGAAAAAATTGAGGGGGCGTAGATTTTCGACGGACGAAGAAATGAAGGAGGCTGTGACTGACCATTTTGACGAGCAAAATAATAATCACTATTATAACGGCATGATGTCACTTATTTCATAAGTGTATTTCACTTGCAGGAGACTATATAGAAAAATAAAAAAAAACTAGCCATCAGTCTTTTCTTTCAAAGTTAGGTAGATTACTTATCAGCCTCCCCTCGTATGTCTATAATTAAGAATTCGTGCTATATAAAATAATTTATGATGTAGCTTTAAAAATATAGGAAACTGTAGGTCTATATTTTTATAAGTGTTTCTCAGCTAATATAGTTATAAATGACTGTTTGTTTCTGAATAAAATAAATAAATAAACATATCCTCCTAAAGAAACAAACGTTCAACAAAAAAGATAAAACCGAAAGTAACTTGCTAAAATACAGCAGCTTCAAACATTTAAATGATATTGATCACGCTGTCATACATGGAATAGACGTTTGATAAAGTCCATCAAAGATAAGAAGCCTTCTGGAATGAATGAATCTGCATGGTTACTTTACTTGCTACACTGTACTTGCTCATTTTGACGAATATAACCTGATATTGTAGCTAACAACATGCTGTGTTGGATAAGTAGACTGATCTGTTGGCCGAAAGAGCAGCCAGTGCTTGGGTTTTCAGTGGCCCTATTGAGGCGCGAAGAGAGAACCTTGTACATTCTTCGCTCCTCTGAGCCCCGTGTAATAAGCGTCTCAACATATTTGCGACGTTTTCTGTCTTCGGCAGTAGAAGCAGCAGCACTAGGACCAACTGCTTGGACATGAGAAGGAGTCAGAGTGGAAGACAAGTCGCGTCCAAACCAGCGCCCTTTCCCGTAACCTACTAGGGTCATTCCATACAGATGGTTGCCACAGCATAATTTTTTAAAATTGTATTTAACTATAAAAATTTAAAAACAGGATGAAAACAAAAGTATGTTTCATCATCACCAGCCGAAAGACGTCCGCTGCTGGACAAAGGCGTCCCCCAAAGATTTCCACGACGATCGGTCCTGCGCTGCCCTCATCCAACGTATCCCGGTGATCTTGACAAGATCGTCTGTCCATCTTGTGAGAAATACAATAAATTCTTTCAATATAACAGTAATAATTAATATTAAGAGTTAATATATTGTATAAAATTTTAGTTGGATCCCAACTACCATACTAACCTTAACTTCCTATAGTATAACTTTAAATCTTTGTTTTAAAATAAAATAAAATAAAATGTTTCTTTATAATAAAATTCAAATACTTCAGACTTACATAAAAATTACGTTAAGTTACATAAAAATCCTTTATTGAATTTAATCTTCGCCTGCTACCGAAACATACTCTCATACTGATTTGAGTAACTACTTCTTTAATATTATATCAAAATTCAATACATAGTGCTGACCTACTTTATACAATTTGGAGTGAAATTGTGTGGAATAATAATGGAATATCCACGCTCCTATATCAATAAATTGCGGAGAAAATTTGTTTTTGTGTATTGGATATGCTTCAAATTCAATCGACACGACGCATACGAATCGTAACTTTTTGATCAGGGCGAGAATACGGAATCAATTTGCCACGCGGGTCCAAAGGCTTATCTATAATATATACAAAGTTATAATAATTTACAAATGATTTTATTTTAGAATAATTAATGAAAACCAATGTGTTTCAGAAACGTATTCAATGCTTTTGTAAGGTTTCATATGAGAGCACTAACCAAGGCATGCCGCCTTGCCAAATTGGTATTTAAAGACTTACCCTATTGGAAGAGTTACTTCTTTTAGATTGATACTCATTGCATTTAACATAAATTAATATAATTGCCATTTCCATTCCATTGAATTTTATAGTGTATTTATTATAGTATTATAATAGTATATTCAAACAAACTTGGGCTCGTGAGATAAAGGCCAGGAAGCAGTCTAACTCTGTGACTTCCATTTTTGGTCAAAATATGTGAAAGATATCGTTTTTGTGACAAACGAACATATATTATGAATTTTGTAATGTTTGTCTGTTGATGGATTTTGTAAAGTGTGTTTATAACTTAATAACAGCTTGACGGATCTTAATTTTAAAAACTTTCGACTCATCTCCCTTATTTTCATTAAAAAGAAACCTCTTGTTTATGAAAATAAGGGACGAGACGAGCAGGACGTTCAACTGATAGTAATTGATAAGTCATGCCCATTACTATGCAGTGCCACTCAGGATTTTTGAAAAACCCAAAAACTCTGAAGGACACTTACAGTTGCGCTCGTCCCCTTGAGACATAAGATGCTAAGTCTCATTTTCCCAGTAATTTCACTAGCTACGGCGGCCTTCAGACCGGAACACTGTAATGCTTCCACATTACTGCTTCACGGCAGAAATAGGCGCCGTTGTGGTACCCATAATTTTGCCGGCATCCTGTGCAAAGGAGCCTCCCACTGGTCACAGCTAGGTGAACCGATTTTGATGATTAATTTTTTATTTGAAAGCTGGTGCTTCCCGTTTGGTACTTTTTTCCAATTTTGTCCAGTTCTGACAATGGCATGAGAAAACCATATAAGTTATTAACTTGTATGTGCGCGACCAATGGACGAATATCTCAATATCACGCCAATCGATTTCGATTATTCAAAGGTAGTTTGATGAGAGTTTGGTTAGGTTCTGATTATGGGATCCATGACAAGGTGACGGAACTCTTCAATTCATAGGAGGAAATTAATGATACTCAGCCGAGTCTTTTTCATGCTATCCGGATATTTGAGTCACTTACCGTAACCTCGTTATGGTCAAGTAATTGTCGTAGTCAAATATGATGATCAACGGAACTCCTTAAAGGCTTATAGTAGGGGTGCTATCTATGGCAGAATTTCTAACTGTCTGTAATCAAATAATAATGCGCTTACGTATCCGGTGTCTTCCCGCCGCGGTTCTGCTCTCGCATCTCGCCAGGTCACGTCGCGCGTGCATCACAAGCACATCTCACCTATTGCTATGTATATAGTTATAAACCTACGTTGGCTGAGATCAAGTCTTCATTTAAAATGGCAATGAAATAAGCTTCTCAGCAATGTATACATGAAAAAAATTTTTAAAGAAAAGTAATTGAAAACTCTTTCCGCCCACAGAAACACTTGACCTTGATCGACCTTGAACGCGAACCCACTACACTCACCCTGAATGAAGGACCTCCGAATAGTCCGAAACTGGACGGTACCCACACCGATAAATCGTGAGTAAAGCCGTATTATTAAATAAACCACAAGTGGTATCGAATCAAAAGTACAAAACAATATCGCAAGCATTTTACTGCAACTGTATCTAGTTAACGCGACATCGAAGTTGGCAAAACGTAGCTCCGGGCTATTACACAATGTCTTGACCCACTTGTGTTGGCTGTATATAAACAAAACAGGAAATCTATTTCGTGGAATAAAATTTACCACCTTTTTGAAAATGTTTCAGTATAAAAACATTGTGTCAGTTTAAGGGATGATTTACACTTTTAATGATTGATTAAGGAAAGTATAATGTATTAAGGGAGAAACTAAAAAGTATTTTACTGCAACTTTATTAGATTTTGTAGGCTCTAACAGTGAACTTACACGTAACTAAGTAAGTATACAGGTAAGTTATATACTCTTGCATCGTAAGACAAGTCGCTAAGTCCTTAAGGCTATCGTCAAAATAACCCGAAGCAACTGTACGCCGTGGAGCGGTAAAATCTTCCAAACTTCAAAATCCCTTATCTCACTTCCTACAGTTTTAGTAACGAGTTATTTATTATTACAATCTTCTTGAACCTAAGAGCAATTGTCTTAAAGTGATACAAATTATTATTAAACGGGATCTCGTCTACACAGTCATCCATAATGGGCACTTATTTTCGTAGTATTAAAGGCACCATTGAAGTAAAAGTAAAGTAAAGTTAGCATTTATTCATGACATAACATATTTTAATAGTAAGATAACAAAATATAAATATGATATCATGAAAGGGACACCAACTCAGCATTTTTGGAATTGAAATTAGAATCACCCCGATTCCAACACTGATTTTCAGTAGGTACCAAGTCGACCTGTTGACAGCAGTTGTAGATAACACGGTTCCTTTTGATAAACTACGTTTTAAAAGTCTTAAGAATAGTAGAAGAAAATAAAAAAGATTTTTGAAGTTTAACTGGAGTTTTAAAATATTTTTTTTTATTTAAGTGAAACCTTCTTTAGCGGTTTTGAACACCGGCTTTCTTAGGATGGGTATAAAATGTTAAACTCGCATCAGGACACGTGACCTGATCGAAAATTTCGTTCCTTTTTATGCCTTTAAACCCTGTTGTTTTTCTAGTAGATAAGATTTCAGTTTGTATTTAAAAGAGAAAAAACTTTCTTGATCTCTAATGGGTGGCAAATTTTTCCAGCATATAGAGGCGCTGTATTTAAAGCTACCCATAAATGGTGCGTTACCGTGTAGGGGCACTTGCAGGAAAATAGGACCGTGACGCGTCAGAAAACTCTCATCTGAGCCGGAAATCTACTTAAGCCTTTATATAGGTAAAATTCTATTCTATATTTAATCAAGTTAAAAAGTAACGAGGCAAAATGTAATTGTCTACGAAACTCCTCCGTCATTATGTTGTTGGTGTTCATAGTATCATTACAAAATCTTGTGCAAGCATTTTGTACCCTTTGTATAAAGGATTGATATGGCGAGTTGGGTGATTCAATTTGACTTTTTAAATATAATTAAGTTACGTTAGTGACGTAACTTACATAATCTTTCTCATGACAACTCTTAATCCGAACTAGCGCATCTAGAATGAAACCACATCCCTTAAATAAGAGATTTGCATCTTTGCATTGACTCATCACTATAATATCCTAATTTAAGTACCTGAATATTAAAAACTTTATCATGAACTTCATGATCGTAAAATTTATATGATCTTATGATGTTGTACCGCTAGGACTTAATGTACAGTGGCTTTTGTACATTTTATTTACGTTGTTATGATAATAAAGATATTTTAAAATTGAAATTGATTGATATCTCTAGAACCATTAGGCGTTGAGACTTGAATGTAGGAATATTCCTTTCCCCGAGTAGAGGTCAGATAAGAGTGGATACATCAAAGTTTCACCCGCAAGGGGTTTTGCGGAGGGTTAATAAACCTAAATTATCATTTTTACACCTAAGCACACAAGTGCCGTAGATTAATACGTATTACCGGCATAGTATTTTTGGTGCTTATAGCATCCACGTCAGAGCAGCAGCTAGTTTATAATATAGTGTCAACATAAATATATACAATAAATAGGAACCCTGAAAATGTACAAAACAAATGTGTTACGACAGATTTCTTTAACGTATATGACTTTCTTAACACCCCAGATTGGGAATGGAGCTACTCAGGTTTTTAATACTAAATTTAATTGTACGAAATTAAAGTTACAAAATTTTATTCAAAATGAATGAGAAAACCGTATATAAAACATACATAATTATATTTTTCGTCTGCTACGGATATCATTCACATGAATTGTATGGATGGTTTTATATTTATTTAATTCATGAATAGTTTAAATTTAAGTTGTATACATTTGCTCCAAGTATGAAGGTTAATAAAATACAAAATACTTACTGACGATATTTGATCCCAGTGTCTTTCTTACTTTTCTTGTAGTATTATTTTTACAAAGTTTTACTACTCAACCCGGCATTTTAGTTCAAAATTATTAGCAAAGCTTAACAGATGAAGTCGGATAAAAATGTGGCACGTCAACGTCACACATTGTTCGAGACTAGGTTCGAGTAAGCCCACTTGGGCGTAGTATTAGTTGCCACACTTTACTACTACGTCTGCGGTATCGAGTTAGAGCGCAGTGAAGACCAGTTCTAATCTATCTATATCTTATTTAATGCAAAATTTAAGAAGTATGTGTATTTTATAAATGTCTAAATATTATTTCTGTTCAATCTAAAATTTTACAAGCGCGTAATTGACGGCCAGCTATGACAGAGCGCGCCTATTAAAATTTTGACAGGCTATTAAAAACGAAATGGGATCTCGTTTTTTATCACAGTTGGAACGATAGTCCTAACGAGTTATTGATGTTACATAAAAGATATGTGAATGAATGAATGAAAACTTAACTAATAACAAACACAAACCACAATGAATAATACAAGTAAAAAATACTTACAGTGGTAAAAACAAAATAATTAAGAATTAATAATATAAAAAATACAAATGATAAAAAAAAATATCCTTATCTTAATTTAAAAGTACATAAATATTAAAATAATAGCAATTTTAGAAATATTGGCAACAGAAACAAACAAAAAATTCGATCCCATCATAAAATTATATCACTAAAATTACACATCTGGCGAAAATAATGTAAAAGAAATATAAATAAAAAGTAAGTAATTGTATTGAATTTTTTGTTGCTTTTTTTTTTTAAACCAAAATAATATATCGTTTAATGTTGTTGTATCATGGTGGAAGGTTTATCGTCAGTCGGAAAGTTATATTCAGCGTACAAAAAAAGGAATATTAAAGCACAAATTGACGTCAAGCATTCTACAACTACTTTCACAGCCACTTTGTGGAATCAATCACCGGCTGCTGTTTTCCCAAACCGATACGCCTAGGGACCATCAAAATAGACTATAAAGTATACTCCCAACTTAAAGGCCAGCAACGCATCGTTTGACATCTTTTTTTTTATGAAAATAAGGGATGTGACGAGCAGGACGTTCAGCTGATGGTAATGCCCTGCCCATTACAATGCAGTGCCGCTCAGGATTATTGAAAAACCCAAAAATTATGAGCGGCACTACAACTGCGCTCGTCACCTTAAGACATAAGTTGTCAAGTCTCATTTGCCCAGTAATTTCAGTAGCTACGGCAACCTTCAGACCGAAACATAGTAATGTCAACACATCACTTCTTCATGGCAGAAATAGGCGCCGTTGTGGTACCCGTAATCTAGCCGGCATCCAGTGCAAAAGAGCATCACACTGGCACCTGTTGTTCTGGATGTCCATGGGCGGTTGCCTCAACACTCTCCATCTCGTGAGCATCTTGCCTGTTTGACCCGCTTATATAAAAAAAATCGTCGCTAATATCCTGACTCAAGTGTATAAGTAAAAATGTTTAATTTCATCTTATTTAAACCAGCCACAAGCATTCGTTTTTAGATTTGATTTCTATATTCGGGGTTTTCATCAATGCATTTGATACAAGAAATTCTACATGAAAATATCAGCACTCGTTACTATATTTCGTATCCGTTCGGCTACAAATCCTGATGTTTCGATTGTGGAAGCTTGCGTTTGGATTTACAATTCACAAAAAATACTAATCCATCACTGGTACATAATAGTTTCACATATCTAGACTCAACATACCCACTCACACACTTTTCTTTTGTTTGTCTCTCGCACTTATAACCAACACATCCTCTGTTGAAGATAACAAAAGCGATGTTTCATGTTGTCTTAAAACCTCTTTCTGTTGGACAACAACAGGCCAGGTTTATTACTTTAGTGTGCGAGACAAGCAAGCCTACACTCGCAATACCTACATCATTCACTTTGTTTAAGTGTGAGCGTTTGCTGAAAGCAGACTCATCTAGATAAATATGTTCTGTCTGCAAAATATCATCTCTTTTGTTCCAGGGAGATATAGGACATAGAGGTCTCTATTTATTGTTATTACTCCGAATCTATTCCTGCACCCATTACCAAAGCTAAATTGGATAGTATATTCCGGTAAACAATTTGTTTCTGATCTTTTATATCAATAGTCATCGAGTAATTAACGCCTTTTGCCATTTATTTCATAACCTCACTTTATCTTAGTCATGGAGGGGCTGTCTGATCTTAAAGCTCAGCGTGTGCTTGTTTTTTCGGGTCTCCGGTTCCACAAGGTGCAGAAAATTCTCATTTATGTGGAATGGTAATTTTTAGATTTAATTTTTCTATTTTATTGTTTTATTGCACCTTTGTACTTAGCAGTAGGTATTGTTTTCAAAAGGTTGTAAATTAAGGGATTGAGAAAAATTTCCAAATAACAGATGTTTAGTTAAAATATTTTAGAAAGCGTGGGAACGTAAGTATAGTTTTGTCTCGTGGCAAAAATGTACATTATATGTACTGAGAATGTAAGAACGAAGCGACTGACTGATGCGGGGGTGAGAACCGAGGTAGTGAGTAAGATATAATTGTATGGGTCTCAAGCGGGCAGTTCCTACTTAACTTCGATGTACGACAGACCTCTGTCCCTTAACTCTGTCAATTTTTTCTAATAAATATACTCACTTTAAATTAACCGCCCCGTGATTCCTTAATTATAACATCTTAATAAACATTTAGTATCTTATCCAATAAATTGCGATACTTCATTTGGGGGCTCGTCCGGGATTACGGAAAATCGGAAAATTAAAGATGTGTAATAGACGCGTCGGTGTTGTGTGAAAGTTTCGTATAAGTGCGCGAGTTAGTAAGCCATGGAAGATGTAATTGACCAGGTTGTAAGAGGTGTTGCCGCGGCGGATTTGGAAGATGACCAACTTCCGCGACTGAGAGTCCCACAGCTCAGAGAGGAGCTAAGGCGCCGGAACCTCCGTGTGACAGGTCGAAAACCAGAGTTGTTGGCGAGGCTAAGAACTGCAATATTGGTGGAACGGGATCATGTAGCCGACGATGATGAACAAAATATTGCAGACCTTGTAGACGACGAAGAAGAAGACGAATTTAAAGACGCTCGAGCTGTCAATGTTGAGGGACTCCCAGGCAGAAGAAACCGTGATGTACGTATTCGTAATCCTGTGAATGATGGCCGAGGACACCACGACGAAGACGACGACGATGGCGCAAAGAGTGAGCGTGCCAATCGTACTCCAGTGATTCGAAGACGTGAAGAATCACGAGTATTACTTACCTCTAAAGACGTTGAAGGTTTGTTAGAGAAATTCAGTGGGGATGACCACACGTCAAGAGCTGAGTAAGAGAAAGAAGAAGAGTGAGGAAACTCTGCAGGAATACGCATATAAAATGTTGGAGATTGCATCACCAGCGAAGTTAAAGGTTCAAGATGTGATACAATACATAATAGAGGGTATTCCTGACAATGTCGTAAATAAAGCTGTGCTATATGGAGTTAAGGATTTTAAACAGCTTAAAGAGAAATTTGGACAGTACGAGAAAATGAAACAGGAGATGTGACAAAACAAAAGCACGACCACAAGAGAGGAAGCTGGAGAAGATAGGACGACCACAGAGCTTCAACCAAGGAAGAAAAGGAAGTCCAGGAGGTGCCGTTTCAACTTCAAGAAAGAAGACGAGTACCAAGTGTTACAACTGCGGAGGAGAAGACCACGTGAGTGTGATGTGTCCCGAAAAAGGTAAAGGGAAATGTGTTTTAAGTGCGGAGAATTTGGGCATATTGCCTCCGAGTGTCTACCGAAGTCGAAGGAAGTGTATTTAGTGTCGCGTCCTGCTAAGGAAAAATACCAGAAGGAAATCAAGATTAAAGACAGTAAGATTTTAGCATTAGTAGACACTGGTAGCGATTTAACGTTAATGAGTATGAAAGAGTGTAAAAATCTAGGATCACCACCTTTGTGTGACAAACAGGTATGTTTTGAAGGTTTGGGAGCTGAGATGACTGAGACCTTAGGTATGTTTACTACCAGCATGATGGCAGAAAATTATAATTTTAATGTAGATTTTCATGTTGTACCCGACTCAATACTTAGACGTTCGGTTATACTAGGCACTGACTTTTTAGACCAGGTAGAACTTAGATTTAAACGGGGCACAGTTACCCTTTTTAAATTAGACGCTGATGAAAGTACAGAGGACGAGACAAAGCCTCACATTTATAAAATAAACACCATAGACGAGACGAAAGAACTTGAACTATCACACATTAAGGAGGAGCATTATCGGGAAGAAATTAAAAAGATCGTTTTAAACTATAAACCGGAAGCTACGCGTGATATTGGTATACGGGCGAAAGTAATCTTGACATCAGATAAGCCAGTAGTATCACGACCGCGCCGATTGGCTCCTTCAGAGCGAAAAGAAGTAAATGACTTGATGAATTCATGGTTGGAAGAGGGTATTATTCGTCCCTCTACTTCGGAATATGCAAGTCCGATTATTTTGATTAAAAAGAAGGACGGTACGCTTAGAATTTGTGTAGATTATCAGAAGATAAATGCTATCATGTTAAGACCTCGTTCTCCATTACCACTTATTGAAGACTCAATAGATGCTTTAGCCGAAGACGTTTGGTTTACAGTAATAGATTTAAAAAATGGATTTTTCCATGTCTGGATGGACGAAGGTAGTATCATGTATACAGCCTTCGTAACTCCTGACGGTCAGTATGAGTTTGTTAGATTACCGTTTGGTTTATGCATTGGTCGAACGGTATTCCAAAGCTATATTAATTGTATTTTTAAAGATTTAATACGTGAAGGAATTGTAGTAGTGTATATGGACGACATTATCATTAAAGCTAAAACTTCGGAAGAGCATTTGGAAAGAGTAGAGTTAGTGATTAAAATCGCGGCTAAGTATGTTAGTCATAAAGTGGGAGAAATGTCAATTTTTTAAGACAACTGTTGATTATCTAGGGTATGTGATATGCCGAGGTACTGTTCGCCCGTCAGAGGCAAAGACATTAGCTGTACAAGATTTTCCCCAACCTACGACAGTAAAACCGGTTCAAAGCTTCTTGGGACTGACAGGGTATTTCCGTAAATTTATACCTGGATATTCACTCATTGCCCGACCATTTTTTTTTCTGGAATAGGAGGACAAACGAGCGTACGGGTCACCTGTTGTTAAGTGATCACCGCCGCCCACAATCTCTTGCAACACCAGAGGAATCACAGGAGCGTTGCCGGCCTTTAAGGAAGGTGTACGCGCTTTTTTGAAGGTACACATGTCGTATCGTCCCGGAAACACCGCACAAGGAAGCTCATTCCACAGCTTTGTAGTACGTGGAAGAAAGCTCCTTGAAAACCGCAATGTGGAGGATCGCCACACATCCAGATGGTGAGGATGATATCCTTACTTGTGGCGTGTCGTGTGAAAGTGGAATTCGGCGGCAGGAATCAGGTTAAACGGCTCTTCGGAACACTCCCCGTGATAAATGCGGTAGAAGACACACAATGAAGCGACGTCTCTACGCAATGCCAAATGATCCAGCCGTTCACAGAGCACTGGGTCCCCGACAATTCGAGCTGCTCTGCGTTGCACGCGGTCAAATGGATCGAGCTGACACTGGGGTGCGCCAGACCAGAGATAACAGCAATACTCCATGTGTGGCCGGACCTGCGCTTTGTAGAGCGCTAGTATGTGGGGCGGCTTGAAGTATTGCCGTGCTCTATTAATAATAAATATAAAATCTATAAATAATAATTTGGCTTTGCCTTCCAGATGACCACGAAATTGGCAATCGCTCGAGATTTCGAGACCCAGTATTCCGATACTAGGCGAGGCTTTGAGGGAAGTGTTGTCGAAGAGCGGTGAAACGACAAATGGGGTTTTTTTAGTGGTTAACGCGCAAACTTGAGTCTTCTGGGGGTTAAATTGGACAAGGTTAAATTTTCCCCATTCCGCGACCTTCTCAAGAGAGGACTCGATAGAAGACACAAGTTTCTCCCGGCACTGGTCGACGATTTCCCGAGAGAGACCTGCATGGCCCGTGTATACGGCATCACCAGTGCTGTCGTCTGCATAGCAATGAATGTTGGAGGTGTCCAACATATCATTGATATTCAGAAGAAACAACGTGGGAGACAGCACACAGCCTTGGGGCACTCCAGCATTCACGGGCTTCGGGTTCGAGCAATATCCGTCGACAACGACCTGTATGCTGCGCCCAGTGAGGAAGCTGGAGGTCCACTTGCACAAACTCTTGGGAAGCCCAAATGATGGAAGTTTGGAGAGGAGCGCCTTGTGCCATACACGATCAAAGGCCTTCGCTATATCCAGGCTAACTCTCAGGCTTTCCCTCTTGCTTTCAATAGCCGCAGCCCATCTATGAGTTAGGTATACCAGAAGATCACCTGCCGACCGACCATGGCGAAACCCGTATTGTCGGTCGTTGATCAACTGGTGACCCTCTAGGTATACCAAGAGCTGTTGACTGATTTACTGAAAAAAGACGTTAAATTTGTGTTTGGTATGAGAGAAATAGAAGCTTTCGAGAAATTAATAGCTGCATTACTGTGTGAGCCTGTTTTAAAATTGTATCGTCATGGTGCAGAGACCGAGCTACACACAGATGCATCTCGCTTAGGGTATGGTATGATATTAATGCAGAAAGATTGTAACGACGGCAAATATCATCCTTTATATTATGCGAGTGGCAAAACGACGGATGCTGAATCTCGATATACTAGGTACGAATTATAAGTATTCGCAATTGTTAAAGCGCTAGAGAAAATTAGAGTGTATCTGATTAATATAGCGTTGAAGATTGTAAACGCTTGTCAAGCTTTTACTGCTACTGTTAGTAAGGAGAAATTATGTTTACGGGTTGCGAGATGGGTAATTTTGCTTGCTGATTTTAATTATACAATAGAGCATAGACCAGGTAAAAATATGCCACATGTTGACGCACTGAGTAAATATTGCTTACCTGAAGTATTGTACGTTTGTGAGAATGACGATGGGTTGATTGCGCGATTAAGAAGTGCACAAGACAAAGATAAATGTCTTAAACAAATTATAGATGCTGCATCGCATAATGAAGCTAACGGATATTTGTTAAGAAACAAACTATTGCACAAAAGTGTGAATGGTGAACCGTTAGTAGTTGTACCGAAGAGTATGGAAGCACAGGTAATCAAGAGAGCACACGAGAGAGGACATTTTGGCGTTACCAAAACAGAAGCCATTGTGAAAAGGGACTTTTGGTTTAAAGAGATGCGTCCAAAAGTTGAGCAGGCAGTCACAAATTGTATCGACTGTATATTAGCCGAAAGGAAACAAGGTAAACAAGAGGGATTATTGCATCCTATTTATAAAGGTGATACTCCACTCGATACTTACCACATTGACCATGTTGGGCCAATGACTAATACCGCTAAGAGATACAAACACATATTTGTGGTTGTAAATGCTTTCAATAAATTCGTGTGGCTGTATCCAACTAAATCAACGGACACCGCTGAAGTACTTCATCGACTGCGTAGTCAGTCTTGTATTTTCGGGAATCCTTGAAGAATCATCTCGGATCGAGGTACGGCTTTCACATCAGGAGATTTTCAGGAATACTGTGAAAGTGAAAAGATTGAACATTCGCCAATAGTAACGGGTATTCCAAGAGGAAACGGACAAGTCGAAAGAGTTAATCGAATTCTTATACCGCTTCTCACCAAGATGGCCGCTCCAACGCCGGAAAGCTGGTATAAGCACGTGGAAAATGTGCAGAAGTATCTCAACGCAACTCCAAGCCGCAGTACTGGACAAGCACCCTGCCAATTGTTATTCGGAGTTAACATGCGGCTCAAGGACGACTGGAATTTGAAAGAACTGCTAGAGAAAGAGTGGACCATGCAGTTCGAAGAAGACCGAAAAGAACTCCGAGAAAAAGCAAGAGAGAAGATACAAAAAACCCAAGAGGAAAATCGTCGAGGGTTTAATAAACATCGTAAGCCAGCAAATGTTTATGAGGAAGGAGATTTAGTAGCTATCCCGAGGACGCAGTTTGGGCCTGGCTTAAAGCTTAAAGGAAAGTTTTTGGGACCCTATCGCATCACCAAATTGCTAAGGGGTGATCGCTACGTAGTTGAGAAAGTAGGCGAGCACGAAGGGCCTCAACATACATCCACAGCAGCCGATCACATAAAGCCATGGGGATTGAGTTCGGAGGAAAGCTACAAAACAACAGATGTGGAAACAGACGATGACAATTGAGGGCAATTGTCGATGCAGGATGGCCGAATGTGGAATGGTCATTTTTAGATTTAAGTTTTCTATTTTATTGTTTTATTGCACCTTTGTACATAGCAGTGAGTATTGTTTTCAAAAGGTTGTAAATAAAGGGATTGAGAAAAATTCCAAAATAACAGATGTTTAGTTAAGATATTTTAGAAAGCGTGGGAACGTAACTATAGTTTTGTCTCGTGGCAAAAATGTACATTATAAGTCCTGAGATTGTAAGAACGAAGTATGACTGATGCGGGGGTGAGAACCGAGGTAGTGAGTAAGATATAATTGTATGGGACTCAAGCGGGCAGTTCCTACTTAACTTCGATGTACGACAGAATTCTGTCCTTTAACTCTGTCAATTTTTTGTAATAAATATACTTACTTTAAATTAACCGCCCCGTGATTCCTTAATTATAACATCTTAATAAACATTTAGTATCTTATCCAATAAATTGCGATACTACATTTAGCTGTAAGTCCGTAGCTTAACAACATTTCATTTGACATGAACTAGTCGGGGCATTGCTAACAGCATAAAGTTACTTGATATTTTATAAATATGTAATCCTGCACTTACTACCACCAATTCCCATGAAGACTGTACTCTGAATTCCGCGTTCATACTGTCCATAACATAGGCAATATTATATGAGTCCTCCAGCCGACACCCTGAGATTAGATTTTTTATTTATTTATTTATTTATTGGAAAACAAACAGCTTAAGTTATTTTTTTTATTTTATTTTTTTTTTATTTTATTTTATTTCTTCGGGACAACAAACAGTTCACACAATACATTTTACAATTTCAAATTAAAGTAGATATTAAATTAATTTTAGTGAGAACCGACACCGTTATCCACAGGTTAATTTTATAGTTACTGGTATCTTACATGATGAATAACAAAGTTTAACATTAATTAAAGAAATATGTACAAACATAAAGAGGAAAGAAATATAAAATTAGATGTCTTAAAACTAAGTTATTTACAAAATTTACTTTATATTTAAACAAAAGAGTTACCTAGTGCGATTTTATATATATAAAAAAAACTATATATATATTAATCCAGTTCACTTAAAATATCATTAACTTGCTTTTTAAATTTTGGTTTTGTTGAAAAGAAAATGTCAAGGTCATTAAAAAGTCTGTCATGTGTGTCGACTAATCTGTGTAGTGGGGCGCGACCGCCAGCGTGCGTGCGGTAGTGCGGCGTGTGAAATAGCCGCTGCGTGCGCACCGCCCGCCTATATGCTATGCGTGGAACTGCGTAATTAAGTTTATTGTTTAGTTCCAATGCAATCATATATATTGTGACAAATATTGTACAATGTCATTGCACCCAAAAGAATACGCCGATTGCGTAAGCTAAGAAGTTTATAAATTTCAAGCAATTGACTGTACGTTCGTTTCGTACGCCCATATTGGATATCAATTCTACTAAGGAATTTACTTTGTATTCTCTCCAAAGTGTCAGCATATTTATTAAATAAGGGGTTCCATACTGGTGTGGCATACTATACTTGGGAGCGTATAAGTGTTGTGTACAATATTAAAAATGTTGAGGGACGCTTAAAGTCACTGCATGACCTCATGACGAAGCCGAATAATCTGAGCGCTATATCTCTGATGATCTGCAGTTTCGAGTCTAATAGAACTCCCAAGTCCTTAATTAATGAAACGCGCTTTACTATAGAGTCAGATAGTTTGTAATAATTTGTTATAACGTTTTTATTTTTTGAAAAAGAGATGGAATATCATTTGTCAAAATTAATTTTCAATTTATTACGATGGCAGAAAAGGATAAATCTATTTAGGTCCTGCTGAAGTAGGTCGACATCAGACTCATTGCTAATACTTCTATAAATTTTAGGTCATCGGCGTACATTAAGAACTGTGAGTTCTGGAAACAATTTTTTATGTCATTAATATATATAACGAACAATAAAGGACCTAAAATGGATCCCTGTGGGACCCCAGAAGTTGTGTTTACTATGATATCTGATTTATAACCATTAATTACAACTACCTGGCTTCTACGAGTTACGTAAGAGGAGAACCATCTGAGTAGATTTCCTCTGATACCATTAAAAGCTATTTTATTGAGAAGCAGTTCGTGGTCCACTCTGTCAAACCATTTTTGAAAATCAGTATATACAGCATCGATTATATACACATTGTAACACATAATTTATATTACACAAGCCAATAAAGTTTCCACTTAAATATAAACAAAGTAGGAGTGAATATAATACAAAATATAACGATTTTATATACAATTAAACATAAGGCGAAAAAAGTACACAAAAATACAAATGAAACAAAATTAATCAAATTTATCGGTTGGACATATTTTAAGAATGTTTAAGATATTCTTTAATTTTTTTAGTAAAAGTTGAATAACTGCTATGAAAAATGTCTAAGTGACTATAATTATTATTATAAGTGTTGCATGCTCTTATAATAAAATTGCTAGTATAAGTAGTTGTACGAACAGGGATAAAGAATGTATCTATAGAACGTGTATAATGTTTTGGACAGTTAAGTTTAATGTTACTTAAAATACGATTGGAATCAATTAAGTCATGTAATATTTTGAAAAGGAAAACTTGATCTCTGTATTCTCTACGCTGTTGTAAAGATAGGTGATTTAATTTAGGAGTATTACAATTTTGAAACTTATAATTTAATCTTTTAATAAATTTATTTTGTACACTTTCTATAGCATCTATATATTTTGTATAACGTGGGTTCGAAGCAGTCGAGGCATATTCTAAATATGGTCTGACATAAGCATTATATAAAAGATTAAAAGTATGAATATTTTTGAAGTCATTTCCCTGTCTGAATATAAAACCAAGCATTTTATAAGCTTTTGCTGTCATATTGTCTATATGATTTTCAAATAAGAGAGCCGAATCTAGCGTTACCCCAAGGTCTTTTATTTCTGACACCCTTTTAAGGGGTTTATTGTTTATTTTATATTTGAATAAAATTGGCATTTTTTTCCTCGAAAATGTTATCATACAGCATTTGTCAACATTAAGGTATAAGTCATTAGCGGAACAATAGTTTCCTAACTCAATTAAATCGCTTTGTAGGTCAACACAGTCCTGTTTTTCTTTTATTATTTTAAATATTTTGGTGTCATCCGCATAAAGTAAAATATTAGAATTTTGAAAAGATTGCAAAACAACATTAATAAATATAAAAATTAAATAACAATGGGCCAAGGTGAGAGCCCTGAGGAACGCCCAATGTAACAGGGACAAAACTAGAAATAAATCCTTTAACAGCTACCGCTTGTGTTCTGTTAATTACATTTTCACAAATTTGTGTAATACAATTAGATATAAATCAAAGCTTTCTTTTTATTTTGCAAATTGTACGTATTGAAATTTGTTTAACTCTCGTCCATTGGTTGTGTTCAGTAGAAATTTTACTATGTAATTATTATTATTATTTTATAATTTAAAATTCAACACCTTTCCTAAGACAGAATGTTTCATGTGAAATCTCTCTTCAATTCTTTAAACCGATACAATAGTGTAAGAGCTATGTTTTATACAGCAACAAGATAATTGGTGCTACCATAGACGAACACTGCAAATAATATAATAATTATAATAATAATAATAATAATAATAATAATAATAATAATAATAATAATAATAATAATAATAATAATAGTAATAGTAATAGTAATAATAATAGTAATAGTAATAGTAATAGTAATAGTAATAGTAATAGTAATAGTAATAGTAATAGTAATAGTAATAGTAATAGTAATAGTAATAGTAATAGTAATAGTAATAGTAATAGTAATAGTAATAGTAATAGTAATAGTAATAGTAATAGTAATAGTAATAGTAATAGTAATAGTAATAGTAATAGTAATAGTAATAGTAATAGTAATAGTAATAGTAATAGTAATAGTAATAGTAATAGTAATAGTAATAGTAATAGTAATAGTAATAGTAATAGTAATAGTAATAGTAATAGTAATAGTAATAGTAATAGTAATAGTAATAGTAATAGTAATAGTAATAGTAATAGTAATAGTAATAGTAATAGTAATAGTAATAGTAATAGTAATAGTAATAGTAATAGTAATAGTAATAGTAATAGTAATAGTAATAGTAATAGTAATAGTAATAGTAATAGTAATAGTAATAGTAATAGTAATAGTAATAGTAATAGTAATAGTAATAGTAATAGTAATAGTAATAGTAATAGTAATAGTAATAGTAATAGTAATAGTAATAGTAATAGTAATAGTAATAGTAATAGTAATAGTAATAGTAATAGTAATAGTAATAGTAATAGTAATAGTAATAGTAATAGTAATAGTAATAGTAATAGTAATAGTAATAGTAATAGTAATAGTAATAATAATAATAATAATAATAATAATAATAATAATAATAATAATAATAATAATAATAATAATAATAATAATAATAATAATAATAATAATAATAATAATAATAATAATAATAATAATAATAATAATAATAATAATAATAATAATAATAATAATAATAATAATAATAATAATAATAATAATAATAATAATAATAATAATAATAATAATAATAATAATAATAATAATAATAATAATAATAATAATAATAATAATAATAATAATAATAATAATAATAATAATAATAATAATAATAATAATAATAATAATAATAATAATAATAATAATAATAATAATAATAATAATAATAATAATAATAATAATAATAATAATAATAATAATAATAATAATAATAATAATAATAATAATAATAATAATAATAATAATAATAATAATAATCCCCCCAGGGGACCACCTTGCCGTGGTGGGGGGGCTTAAGGAAAGCTTGAACAAATTGTCATTAACTTCTTGACCAAACCCTATCTCGTTAAGGTAGAAGGCACAAATACTTTACAAAGTCACCAACACCTAGACACACCTTTCCGACCAACGGTCCCAACAACCCATTCAATATGGAGACACGCTCGATGAAAAAACGTAAAATTGGACCGCTTCCCGGGGGCGATCGCCGGGGCACACCTGGAGCTGGCGTTGGGTGTCTCAGCATGCGAACCGTCAGCGGTGAGGAGCTGAACAGGCGGGCTCCCACCGGATCATCCGAAAATACTACAGCCGAAAATGACAGACTGACTGACAGGACTACTCCAACGGAACCTTATAGTTCATGTACCATCTCATATACACCATCCATTCCCTCCTCACCCCTTTCAAGCAGATATTCACCCACACCGACCTTGGATGCTGCGCGGGAGGCAAATGCCTTTTTACTCGCGTCCACCAAAGCCGGTAAACCGAGAGTGCGCACGAAATGGAGTAAAGAAATGAACCTATTCATTATGCGCACCTATTACTACATCACGAAATTAGAGACCGACCTAACCACCTACAGAAAACAGTTGCATGAACTCTTCTTACAAAAATATCCGGACTTAAACGTTACAGAACAAAGAATTGCGGATCAAAGAAGAGTAATAGTAAAAAACAAACTCTTAAATCAGGAAAATTTAAATCAAATTAAAGAAGAAATAAAGTCACAACTAGAAATAGAAAATGAAAATCAATTCCATATTAACATTAGTGAACCAACAAACGATGTAATTCCATGTTCTTCCACTCAAACAATACCAAACACACAGCACAATCAATCATTAAATACATTCACATATAATATTCAATCATTACAAACATTCTCATATATCACTCAGACATCACATAATATGTCTACACAGACTGAATTTGTTACTATAATGATGGAAAACGACATTGATACGGTATTAGACCATAACCCAGGTACGAACACTGAAATAGAAGAAACTTGTTATAAATTCAAAACAGCACTAACACAATATTCAGGAATGGACCCACTAGTCCGTCCAAAATTGCCTAAACTTAGATACAATTCTCACCTATTTCAACTAGTCAATATGTTTAATAGCGATATCCTGTCCCGATTTATTTCCGACGACACAAAACTAACTGACATACATACGATAGTGTATTGCGTAGCCTTAGTTATCTCTGAAGAACTTAACTATAAGGTCACAGAATATATTAGAAGCACAAGGCCCAAAGACTGTTATAAACCACCATGGCAAATAAGGTTAGAAAAGGATATAGAAAAACTCAGAGCAGACTGTGGGCGACTCACCCAGTACATCAATAACAATAGATCCCGTAAAATCATTAAGCATGTTAAAGCAATATTTAAAACAGGAAACACACACACTAAACATGAAAATAGCAACATTAAACCGGAAGAATTTTTAGACACTTTAAAACAAAAATTAGCACTCAAAGTTCATAGACTTAAAAGATACAAAAAGGCACAGGAAAGGAAAAATGATAACACAATGTTTAGCACTAACGAAAAGAATTTCTACAGAAACTTACACAAACTAAAAACAGATACAGTAAACAATCCTAATGTGCCCACACAAGAACAACTGGAAACGTTTTGGTCAGGCATCTGGGAACAACAAGTACATCACAATGATAAAGCTGATTGGATTATAGAAGAAGAAAATAAATGGAATGCAATTGAAGAAATGGATTTCACAGAAATAACTGAGACAGACATAAATAACATTACAGCCAGATTGCATAACTGGAAATCACCAGGGATAGACAAAATTCATAACTTTTGGTATAAAAAATTATTTTCTTTACATAAAATCATGGCCAAAAATATTACAGATATCATTATTGGTAAACAGAAAATTCCAGATTTCATTGCTACTGGAATAACCTATATGCTTCCAAAATTACAGATATCTCCACTCCCTTCACAATATAGACCAATCACATGCCTACCAACTATATATAAAATATTAACATCAGCCATAACAACAAAAATCAATAAACATGTTGAACATTATAATATAATAGCGGAAGAACAAAAAGGATGCAGGCGAGGCCACATGGGATGTAAGGAACAGTTAATAATTGATTCTACTATTCACAAACATGCGACTTCAAAAAATAGAAACCTACATTGCACATATATAGACTATAAGAAAGCTTTCGATAGTATCCCACATTCTTGGTTGATTAAAATATTACAAATATATAAAATAAACCCAAAAATAATAAACTTTTTACACGATATTATGTCTAGATGGAAAACCACACTTTATTTGAATACAAATCAAAACACCATCACAACTAGAGAAATAGCCATTAGAAAGGGTATCTATCAAGGCGATTCCTTGAGTCCTCTGTGGTTTTGCCTCGCCTTAAACCCCCTGTCACATTTGCTGCGTGATTGTCGTGCAGGATATCGCCTCAAACACGATATACAAGAAACAATAGTCTCTCATCTCATATATATGGATGATATTAAGTTATATGGAAAAACAGAAATGTAAATGAAAAAATTAATAGATACTACAGCACAATTTAGCAAAGATATTAATATGGAATTTGGTTTGTATAAATGTAGAACACTTCACATAAAACGAGGCAAGATACGGCCGGGCGATTATGCAGTTAATGATATCGATATAATTAGAGCCATGGAACATACCGAACTATATAAATACTTAGGATATAAACAACTTAGAGGATTAGATCACACAGAAATCAAAAACACTTTAACAATATAATTTAAAAAACGAATTAATGCTCTTACAAGCAAACACCTTATTAAGTCCCTAAATACATATGCTATCCCAATTCTAACATACTCATTTGGTATCATAAAATGGACAAAAACAGACATAGAACAAATAGAGCGGACGATTCGCACCACACTAACTAAGCACAATAATCTACACCCAAAATCTGCAATAGAAAGACTTACTATCAAAAGAGAATATGGAGGAAGGGGCCTCATTGATTTGAATCATCTCTGTCAAAAACAAGTCGGCATTTTAAAAGATTTTTTCCACTTAAAATCACAGACCAGCGAAATTCATAAAGCCATTGTTAAAAATGATATTAACTTTACTCCACTTAATTTACACGAAGACATAAGCTCTCAAAACACTCGAAGAAACGATCCCCAAATACAAAAACTTGACAGCTGGAAGCGAAAAGTGTTACATGGCCGCCATCCTCACGACCTAGAACAATCCCACATAAACACCGCCGCCTCAAACAAATGGCTTAAAATAGGAAACCTATTCCCAGAGACCGAAGGATTTATAATAGCGATACAGGACCAAGTTGTCAACACCAAAAACTACAGAAAATTCATAATCAAAGACCCCTCAGTATCAAACGATAAATGCCGCAAATGCCACGTTCAACCAGAAACCATCCAACATATTACCGGAGGATGTACAACACTCACACAAACAGATTACACGCATAGACATAACCAAGTAGTCAATATCATTCACCAAAAGTTAGCACTCAAACACAAACTCATACAAAACACAAACACACCTTATTACAAATATAAACCACAAACAGTTTTAGAAAACGATACATATAAACTTTATTTTGATCGCGCGATACTTACAGACAGAACCATTCACTACAATAGACCAGATATAACGCTCAAAGATAAATTAAATGAAATAACCTACCTGATAGACATTGCTGTTCCAAACACTCATAACTTACAAAAAACAATTTCTGAAAAAATCAACAAATATACTGAACTGAAGGATGAAGTGGCTAGAATCTGGAACCAAAAAAAGTATACGTAATTCCAATAGTGCTTTCCACCACAGGTGTTATCCCAAACCATCTGTTACATAGTCTTAAACTACTAGAACTAAAGGAAACTCTTTACATAACCTTACAAAAAGTCGCCATCTTAAATACATGCCGAATCGTTAGAAAGTTCTTACAAATTGACGAACACGACATTTCACCCTAAACATAAATTTAACACACCACACGCTGCATTTACTTGGTTTCGACCCGTAAATGCAGGCAAACCAGCGAAAGGCTGAGAAAAATTATAAAAAATAATAATAATAATAATAATAATAATAATAATAATAATAATAATAATAATAATAATAATAATAATAATAATAATAATAATAATAATAATAATAATAATAATAATAATAATAATAATAATAATAATAATAATAATAATAATAATAATAATAATAATAATAATAATAATAATAATAATAATAATAATAATAATAATAATAATAATAATAATAATAATAATAATAATAATAATAATAATAATAATAATAATAATAATAATAATAATAATAATAATAATAATAATAATAATAATAATAATAATAATAATAATAATAATAATAATAATAATAATAATAATAATAATAATAATAATAATAATAATAATAATAATAATAATAATAATAATAATAATAATAATAATAATAATAATAATAATAATAATAATAATAATAATAATAATAATAATAATAATAATAATAATAATAATAATAATAATAATAATAATAATAATAATAATAATAATAATAATAATAATAATAATAATAATAATAATAATAATAATAATAATAATAATAATAATAATAATAATAATAATAATAATAATAATAATAATAATAATAATAATAATAATAATAATAATAATAAACTTTATTGGCAACATAATTACACTGCTAAAATAGGTCATAGTTTATAATATAATAACTTTAACAAACAAGTAATTTTAACATGAAATATTAGATTAAACTTATAAGTTAATAAAATTATGAACTTAAACTATAAAAACCACTAAAAATAATTAAAACAGACCTAGTAAAATTAAAATAAATAAAACAATTACATTGAGGAGCAGTGCAATCATTTTAGTATTGCCAATCGGGGGCCCACTCAGTATACGTCGAGCCTTCAGAGACTCGACACTGATTTTCAGTAGGCACCGTGTTACGCGGCACGGACAGCGACTGCGGTATACAAATACTTCCTACATCTTCAATTACAATTTAAAGACATATTTCTACACTAAAAGCAAAATTTTAACTATAATAGCAAAATAAATAATAAATTTTTATAACACAACTACAGTCATAGTTTATTATTGAAAAATGTAAACTTCGCGGACACAGGGTATAAAGAGAATAAGAAGAAATAAAAAATAAATTGGCAATAGACACGTTATTTGGCCATAACAAAAAGGTAATATTAATTTATTTTCCAATATTTTCAGAATAATTTTAAATAATAATAGTCGGTTTGTACAATATGTTTGCATGGGAAAAAATATTATAATTTTAAGTTGTAAAGATCCAGGGTGCTTCAAGTAATGCTACTTTATGTATTATAAATTGAAGTTACTGTTTTTCTAATACTTATGGGTTATTGATTGCTTAATTGTTTCTGAAATAAAAAAGTCTTATATTTTAATTAGAAACTCGAAGTTGTTTTCAGGTCACAGAGAGGAGGTGGCAAGTTATTCCAACATTAACTGCACTCCTGTGTAACGGCATTTGTAATCTATACTTAGATGCTCTTGTGACGTATTCACTAGTATTATCTTTCAACCAATGTAATTTACTATAAAGATATAGCGGCACTTTATACTTTATTATATTGAAAAGAAGCGAAACAAAGTGTAAATGCATACGATAATCCATTTTTAAAATTTTATTTTTATTTAAATAAGGTGTTACGTGAGCACGCCGTGGAATGTCGAAGCAGTAGCGTGCACATACGTTTTGCACACGTTGTATTAAATTCTTAGTATGTGCAAGTAAGCGTGGCCCTACTACTGTATCAGCATAATTAAACTTGGATAAGACCAGGGCTTCGCATAGCTTGATGCGCACTACCGGTAAAATAAAATCTCTTATGCGATAAAGAATCTTTAAACGGTAAAAGCAATTCTGAGAAATATTTAGAACGTGTTTTTCGAAACGAACCCTTTCATCCATTATAACCCCCAGATTGCGCGCCTCGATAACTCGTTGTATACGCTCTCCCTTTATTTGTATGTCAGGGTCGTAGTGTGATATTGCCTTTATTTGTCGTTCGGTACCAAGTATCATGAATTTTGTTTTACTCGAATTTAAGACTAGGCAATTCGATTCTGACCATCGTACGATACGTTCTAAGTCGTTATTTAGTTCTACCATAGCTGAACGTGTATTTTCTGGCTTAAATGAAATATATAATTGTATATCATCTGCGTATATATGATAATTGCAGTGTTTTATTTCCTTTATGATATCCGCAGTGTAAATAATAAATAAGATAGGGCCTAATATAGATCCTTGCGGAATACCTCTTTTAACCTCACTACACTCAGACCGATCGACGTTGCCGTTCTCATGTCTTACGTCTACTACTTGAGTGCGATCTTGCATATAACTTTCGAACCATAATAATGTTGCTGTAGAAAAACCATAATATGATAGCTTGGACAGAAGCAACGATACATTTAAACAGTCGAATGCCCTAGTATAGTCTAGAAGCACTAACATAGAACCCTCTCCTTTGTCCTGAGCAGTCAAAATATCATCAACTACGTTAATGAGAGCAGTCGCGGTACCTCTCTGTTTCCTAAACCTGGACTGCAGATCTGGTAAGATGTTATTTAATTCCAGATAAGTTCTCAGTTGTTCAGAAACGACTTTTTCTAATATTTTAGACAGGCATGGTAATATGCTGATAGGCCGTATGTCCTTAAGGTTATTCGGGTTATTTGTTTTTGGGATAGGCTTGATGATGGCCTGACGCCACTTGCTTTTAAAAGTACTAGTTAAAATTGACGTGTTCACTATTTTGGTTATTATTTGCAAGGTGTAATCTAGTGTAGCTAAGACCATTTCAAGTGAGATACCATCATGTCCAGTTGCGTTTGAGGTTAGTGATTTAATGTGCTTATAGATATCAAGCTCTGTGACAGTTTTCAAGCTGAAGGTGGAGTCCCTAAATTTGTGATTCTTGTAAAAGTTTATACATTTTTCAGTAACATTTTTAGTACCAGGCACTGTAAGAAAATGGTTATTTATTAAATTTGGGTCTTTTAAGTTATCAGGCAATATGAAATCACTCTTTTTACTATTAATGTTTAAATTATTTTTTATGTGTTGCCAAAGGAATTGAGGATTACGTATGGTTTTGTTTATATGTGTGTTATAGTATGCCTTTTTTTCATTTTTTATAGCAGTGTAAACCGTGTTTCGGAGACTTTTATAATAAGCTAAGTGGGCTTCAATGTTGGTCTTTTGGGCTCTAATAAATGCTTTATCTCGGAGTTTCATCATTAATTTTATATTATAAGTTATCCAAGGATAACGTCTTTCTTTAATGCATATACGTTTAAGTGGGGCCAATTTATCAAAAATACGCAGTTATTCACTGTCAAATATATTGACCATATCATTTAAGTTTTCTCTTTGGTTCATATATTCCCAGTTATACATATCTAAGGTTTTTCTTAATTCAGCTGGTTCAATATTTTTGATATTTCGGATATATATGTTTTTTGGGTGTATATTTACTTTATCGACACGTAATATACAAGACAAAAACGCATGATTACTTAAGTTACTGATATAATCTACTGATATACTATGAATGTTGGCATCTGTGCAGATTAAATCTAAAAGAGTTTGACTATGGCTCGTAAAATGAGTCGGCTCGCTTACAAATAGCTTCAATTTATACGATGTCAAAAAATCAGATAGCATCTTAGTACTATTATTATTATGGTCTAACATATTAATATTAAAATCGCCAATTAGGATATAATAATCACACCAAGAGAATTCAGCCAGTGAAGCACATAAAGCGTCCAGAAAACATTGCACGTTCAGCCATGGGGGTCTGTAGGCTGTGCCTATTACTATTTTATATTTCTTGGCTTTTATATACAGCCACATTTGCTCAACAATTGGGGAATAGGGATGCTTAAGGGTGCTTGCAGGCAATCCGTGTTTAATGTAGAAACCTACACCACCACCTCTTTCCCTTACCTCCCTTGTATAATAATTATAGAGCTAAGTACGAGAGCTGAGTACGTAAGAGCTAGTATAATTAATAGAGCTAATAAGAAAATACAGATGCCTCAGAATATTTCACCGAATATTCAAACAGGTTAGTGGTGATATAGTGGTGACAAACCATAATTGTGACACCGTGACGACTGTAAGTGGTTCATGCTGTAAGCTTGACGTAGTGAGGGACTTTATATCACTGATATAATATATTTCTACAACATAAGGCAATGTCTTTTTTTATTACTGTAAAGGAAAAGACGAGTAGGATGTTCAGTTGATGGAAATTGATGCGCCCTGCCCATTACATTGCAGTGCCGCTTTCTTGAAAAACCTATAGAAAATTTATAGCGGCCAATTGCCCTCGTCATCTAGATACATAAAATGTTAAGTATCATTTGCCCAGTAATTTCACTAGCTACGGTGCCCTTCTGACTGAAATAATAATGCTTACACATTACTACTTACACTATTCTGTTATTTCAATAGACTAGAGTTTTTGGAGTTGTACTTCATATGGCGCCTGAGGTTAGTCTGTCAACTAGAAAATTTGTAGCATTCTTCAGCTATATAAGCCATAACGTAAGTTGTTACTCATATGTCTACTCAACCACACCCAATGGTCGAGAGATAAATAAGAGAGTTTCAAGCAGTTTAATCTGGGAAATAAAAAGAAAATTTTTATTTTTATATAATTGTACAAATAAGTGTAATGTTATTTCAATAAACGTTATTTAACAGAGTTATGCGGAATAGTAATATTTTTATTGGTTGAATTTAATACATTCCTTATTACAATATTGTTCTTTCTACAAACATAGCAAAAAACGTACCACATAAAAGAGAACGACACGTAGCATAAACCATAGCACAACGCGTGGAACAAAATGTAGCACAATTGTAGCGAAAACAGCACGATAAATTTACTTGACGATTTTTCTTTTGCAAAGAAATATAACTACTTGCGTGCGAACATTACTACACAATATATACTTAATTTCATATATTTTTGTAGAAGTTGAATGAAATAGTAAATATGTTTAAAACTTTTTGTAAATATTCCACTTGGTTTAAATGCACTGTATTATTATAAATGGCGAGTGACGGTCTGCGCATGCCCATTGCGCCGCTCGGTCGCGTAATTCACATATAAATAAGAGAGACACTGGGATCACATATCATTAGTAAGTTTTTGTATTTTGTTAATTTCAATGTAAAGTAACACGAAGCGTATGTTACAAAATTTTGAAAGATGCCTTTGAGTGTCAAGATGCCAAACACACAAGCATCTAATAGTTGCCGCAATAAAAAATCTATTGTTCTTAGGTAGTGCGTTATCTAGTTGTAGATCAGCGGAGATAAATCCGTAATCTGAGGTTAAGACATTAAAAAGAAAAAAAATTAAGTACAAATTGTATGGGTTTTATTTGAAGGATATTATAATAAAATCCATTAAAAGTAAATTCAGCATGAAAGTTGTTTTGGAGCTAAAAATATACGTATCACCCAGGGCGTCGCTTAATTGTTCACAACGCAGAAAATTCAATCAGAGGTAGATTATTATCATAGGAATATACGAACGTCAAAAGCCATTTATTAATACATTGTTCATAAACAATAGCTTTGATGTCGAGTTTAGGTTTACTTAACTTTTTGCCCTTGCTTCAGACTTGATGAGTTTCTCAAAGTAATTGTAATTAGAATATAATTTTGTGAACACCCTGTTCTTAACTATGAACCCACGCTTTAAAGTCAGGAGATTCAAACTGGTATCAATTGTGTTTACTTCTGTAGTTTGTGGTAATTAATGAAGTAAAGTAATGATAAGGGGACGCCTAGCAGGAATCTCCACATGTGGGTGCAGGTGTTGGTCCATGAAGTAATGACAGCTACAGATACCTGAATGGAGAACTGTTCATCCTGGTAACATTGGTTTAAAAGGCATAAAAGGCAATTATTTTCTCAATATTGATTCCTTAAAAATTCTTATTGATGTCATTTCAAATACTACTACTGCTTTAGAAACTAACAACTGGTTCAAATTGAATAAAATTTTAAATATTATACTGTGGTGATACAATTTCTGCTTGCTATGATAAAAAAAGAAGCGCCTATTTCTGCCGTGAAGTAGTAATGTGTAAGCATTACTGTGTTTCGGTCTGAAGGGCGCCGTATCAAGTGAAATTACTGGGCAAATGAGACTTAACATCTTGTCTCAAGGTGACGAGCGCAGTTGTAGTGCCGCTCAGAATTTGTGGGGTTTCAAGAATCCTGAGCGGCACTGCATTGTAATGGGCAGGGCGTATCAATTACCATCAGCTGAACGTCCTGCTCGTCTTGTCCCTTATTTTCATTAAAAAAGAAAACACACACAATGAGTTTGAGAGTTTTTGCGCCCGTTCTTCTCAGGTCTGAGGCATGAGGCATACCTTTTGGAATGGGTTTTTGACTCTCAATAAGTGATTTTACATCCTATTTTGAATAAAAATATTTGAATTTGAATTGCTGACTGAAAATTCAGGCTTATAATTTTATCCACAACCACGTTATAGGAGATCTAAAATGGCCTGAACTGCTTCGAGAAATGCTCGACTTGGCGGGGTCGACTTGGGTACTACCGTGCCCCAAATGAAAAAGTCATAGGTTTACGTGTGTCTTACAGATTAATTGTTAGCTAAACTACCGACGAAAAATATTAATCATAGATTTATTTGTCGATGCGCTTTTGACAAGCCTACACACAACTCGCGCTAAACCTGCGTGAAGCAACTCTAGTAAAGAAGATGTTCTACGTCCTAGGCGCTTCCCGCTCCAAGTTTTTGTCTCGAGTAACAGATAGAGAGCCGATCTATTCTTGTTATTATTACAATATTGCCTACATTTTTATAACATAATTATCACATAACACATTGTTTTTCAAAACTTTATTTTTCTTCACCTTTTGGCAATTTTATATTGTTATCTTACATAATTATATTTTACCGTCAATATAAATAATATATAACAACAAAAATATGACTTTAAATTCAAAACAATATTGATTTTAACACAAAGTTGAACAGAAAATGAATCAGAAAGTGCAGTTCATATGAGATCAGTAAACAATATCGGAAACAATTGATTGGTTGTGTTTGTGCTGCGCCCCGCGGCACAAGTCCGGTGCAGCTCTTTGTGGAATATAATGAAGTTTCAGTGGTTCTTTGTTGTACTTTATGATAATTAAATTATTTTAAATAGAGCTAAAGAATTACTTCTTTGAAATATAACGAATATATATCTATCTATCTTTATTTATAAGTCTATTAACGTTTAACTTGATGCAAGTATTCTCTTACATTCTTTTTCAATACAAAATAAATATTATAAAATAAATAAATATGCAGTTTACCGTCATTGAATTTACGAATAATTTGGTCTGATGTTTGAAAATCTTTTAAAAGTAGAATCAGAATAAACTATTATTTATATATTTACCTACCTTATATATTTACCTGGCTGATAAAAACAACGATAGACCAATTTCATTGGCTACGGTCATCTCAAAGTTTATAAAGCCTCATGACAACCAGTTTGGATTTCGACTGGGATTGTCTACAGAGAGTGCTATACTGTGTGTTAAAAGTGCTGTCACATACTATACTAAGCGCAAGACTCCAGTTTATGCCTGTTTTCTTGACTTGTCGAAGGCGTTTGATCTGGTTTCATACGATATCTTATGGCAAAAAATGGGAAAGGTTGGAATACCTTCTGAGATTATCAATATTTTCAAATTTTGGTATGAAAACCAGGTCAGCCATGTCAGATGGGCGGGAGTCTTGTCACGTCCATGTGGGTTGGAGTGCGGGGTGAGGCAGGGAGGATTGAGCTCACCAACGCTCTTCAACCTATATGTAAATGATTTGATTGACGAGCTCAGTGGCACCAGGGTCGGCTGCTTCATAGACGGAACTTGTGTCAACAATATAAGCTACGCAGACGACATGGTGCTACTCAGTGCGTCTATTTGTGGTCTCAGACAACTGATGGCCATATGTGAGGCTTATGTGGGAGGACATGGTCTTGCCTATAACGCTAGAAAAAGTAAAGTGATGGTCTTTGAGGCCGGTGGTAAAACACCAAATAAAGTACCACCTGTAATGCTCAATGGTACAGCGTTGGAGAGAGTATCTACGTTTAAATATCTTGGTCATATGTTGACTTCCGACCTCAGGGACGACACGGAAATCGAGAGAGAACGGAGGGCGTTGTCGGTGAGAGCGAATATCCTGGCTCGCAGATTCGTGCGTTGCTCAAACAGCGTCAAGATTACGCTGTTCAGAGCCTTTTGTACAACTTTCTACACGTGCAACCTGTGGGCCATGTACACTCAAAAATCCTACAACGCGCTTCGTGTTCAATATAACAATGCTTTCAGGGTGCTGATGGGGCTGCCCCGATTTTGTAGCGCATCAGGCATGTTCGCGGAAGCACGGGTCGACTGTTTTTATGCGACTGTACGCAAAAGATGTGGATCCCTGGTGAGCAGAGTGCGGGGCAGTACCAACAGCATTCTAAAGATGATTGCGAGCAGGTTGGATTGCAGATATGTGGGTCATTGCTGCAGTATTTCGAACGGAATGGTGCAGCGGTGACACACATCTGTAACTTAATAAGTAATAGGTTTAGGATAAGTACTAACATAGAAAATAAGTTTGCTGTATTACTAACAATTAATATGAGTCATGATACTCGAAATAAAGATTTATTATTATTATTTATTATTATTATTTTATTATAATTCAAATTCATATATAATAATGCGATTTATATGTTCTTAAACTTCAAACTATGACTTTGAATCCAAAAATATTTGGTTATTTTATCAGAATTTTGTTCTCAATAGACCACCGCCGTCCAAGAATAAGAAATAAGAAGTAGTATAATAAATAGGAAGTTGCCAGTCCAGTGTCATTAATTATTAACTGTAGGCTTAACTTAACTTAGCCATTGCACCATTTCATTTAATATGTGGTGATAAAATATTTAAGTGACTTAAACTAACCACATTACCGCGGAATGCAAGTAATACCATCAAATTGATCTGGTGATGAAGCTGAGGGATATATCTGATGTTGATGATGTGATATGAATCTGATATTTACCATGTTTAGTTAACAATGTACAATACAAACAAACAAACAACTGAATACTGCAAAAATAACTTCGTTTAAAAAAACCGACTTCAAAAACTTAAAAGTATAAAATAACTTAATAGAGATTTAATTTCATACTCCTCTTATGCAAATCTTATACCTTTAATTTTAATAAAATACTATTATTTGTAAGTGCCACCTATTTTTTTTTTAATTTTTTGCTTTTTAGTGTCATTTATTAGGTAACTTAGCTATTAGATTTCGTTGCTTTTTATTGACATATATTAAATATATTTTTTTAAGTAGCTATGGGTTCGACCTACGAAAGGTTCCGCGTGCCTTATACAATATAGATCCCTTATTTCACGTTCTTCACACTGAAATATCCTGGAGAACGTTTGCTATTTGTGAATGACAGGCAGCCTAAGACCCACTTTTCGGAAAACGGGTTAATAATATTAATATATAATCAATCTAAATGAAAACCCCTAAAAAAGTAGTACACAAATTATAATAACATCATCCACGTAAATTAAACTATTCATAAAAATGTTCATAAAATGAAAACTACTAGGTCTAACTATGTCAATTTATATATCAATTTGTCAAACAAAAGAAGAATCACAGAAATCGGATCATAAATTTCAGCATAATCGTACAGCAATACATACATAAAAAATACCAATCGAATTGAGAACTTCCTCATTATCGAAGTCGGTTAAAATAATTAAAAGAACTCTTCGTACTTTAAAAGCACAAATAAAATTAAAATTAAAATTTCTACTCTTAATTTTTCAGTAAAAAAATACTCAGAAGTGATAATATTTTAAAAATCTAATCAGTTCATTATTACAGTTAAAATTTACACAAATTAATGAACCTTTGATCAATCTGTAAACAAACAACTCGAAATAAATATTAATTAAAGCGGAAAAGCCAATTGTGTTCAATCGAAACGAATGTTAATTAACGATTCAATTAACTAATATGTTTTAAAATGATCAAAGCACTTTGATCGTAACTATTTGTTGGAAAATTATTTAGTTCTGTTGCTTTTATTTGATTGAAACTGAAAACAATTACTTGCTGCAAACGTATTGTTATATTAATTTCACTAAAACACAATCTATATAAATGTATAATAATCCCGTATCCTGTTGTTTATAGTCGATAGTCTCAGAAACTGCACGTTACATTAAAATGAAATTTCGTAACATTTTATAAATCAGTCCAACTTTGAGATATAAAACTTTATATTCTGATTTGTAAATTACAAATTAAGATCTATAAAAATAATTTCACAGTTTCGACCAGTTTCTGTTCTAGCCATAGAAAATATACAACCAGATATGGACAACTATTTTTGTAGAACATGAAAAATACAAGTGAACAGTTACGAACAACATCATTATTTCTCGTCACACAATCTGACCGGATTGCTTTTGCAATGACGTACCGACGCGTTCTCTTGATCCGCAACAAATTGAGATTAACCTTTTTCACAATAGAACATTCGTTGCGATCGTAGCTTCCTGATTATATTGTAGATAAAGTAAAAATTATTCCATTGGTTACATTAATAAACATCGCAAGAGTACTAGTATTATTTATATTTTTATTATACCAATGAACAATTACAGTCATTAATAGAAATATCTGCAAAATACAACACACGACACAATATAAATAATTTATTATGAAAGTGATTAACTCTTGCTGGAGAATATTTGAAATCGTTTAAATTGTTACTTATGTACTGCAGAGTTTGACTTAGTGAGGATTCTTCATTCAATATGAACTTCAAAATATTAAAATCCTTGAATATATTAACTATTAAACAAATTGCTGTAATAAAAAAAATTATGTACAGAATGCACATATAAAAATCTATGTCATTTAAAAGTAGATATATTCTAGAACAAAAGTATAGAAGGTTTATTTTGCCAAGCGGTGGACAAAAGTTATCGAGTTTTAAAGAAGTTGTGTAACTTCGGCAAAAATCTTTGCTATGTATATGTATAGATACCTGGATATAAACATATTTTGTATTGTTTACTCGTGAACGGGTGCTGTACGGTACAACAAACACATAATAAACAAGGAAATTAACAGCTAAACATACGATCTTTCACTCTAGACTAGTGAAATATAATGATATTTCATCCCCCCATTCCCATTTCCCCCCTTTGAATTTGTAATAAGTTTCTAAACCCAATAAGAGATTGTTAATTTATGGCAATTACGACATTTTTGAAATAATTGTTTATATGGGCGCAAATCGCCTAATAACGGCAATAGTTCGCAACTATTGATATATATAATATATGATTATAGAAATATCTGAAAGAGTAGCGTAGCAAAATATAGTGAAATTTCATTCAAAAAAACCACGAAAATATAAATAATGATAATGATATTTACGGTTTACCACATTGTTAATTATAATTTTAATAATTTGAGAATACTTTCATAATTTGTTATTACTTATATATAATCCAAATTATACTAATTACTAATTCGTAATATCGTTTATCTACCTACATCCATGCTTTAAATCTTTTATAAAAGATTCTAAAACAGTTAGCTTGTTGTCAACATTAAAACACCCAATGTCCTGATAACCATTACATCATCCAAACGAGTGTTGTAATGAAATTCAGTACATAATATATCATCCGTTTTCATAATAACACTCCTAGATGATGGTTACTAGGACTGGCTTTTTTAATGTTAGCAGTAAGCTAAATGTTTCAGAATCTTTTATAGAGGATTCATATTATGGCTGTAGATAGTCTTGTATGCAACTGTTGATAATTAGTTATTAAAACACTCATGTGATACTATTTATTTTGTGTGATGATATATCACATTCGTGTTTTAATACTGCTTCTTACACAACAGTTGCATAAATAACTATTTTTCGTATTAATTATAATTAACGTATTCTTCAACCAATTTTATTTTGTTAAAGTTTTAGTTTTTTAATAATTTAAAATGTTAGTTTCATCTGAATTACAAAATAGGTGTTATAGCGATTATATGCATATTTGTTTTTTTTTTGAATAAAAAAAGTGTTGTGGAAATACTAAATATTAGTAGAAATAGTAAAGCATTTTTATACTTTCTGAAGTCAATTAATAAATATCTATAACTCGGGTCTAACTATCCATACAGACATTGCAGTCTGAAATAAAACAAATTACGCTTCCACGTAATGATAGTTTTTATGTAGTCATAGTATTGTAAATATAGTTATAAGATTTCTTTTGTTTGAATAAAAACTTATAGTTATGTCAATAAATTGACTGAGATTGACAGATTTAAGGCTGAAGAAGCTATTTCAATATTCAATTAAATTTTTGTTTGTATTAATAATTATATAGCTCATCAAGTAAGTGATGGTTAACTACATTTTTAATTAATTATGGGTAACAATTTAAACGAAATTTAAGTTGGGCTTAGCGAATTCGAAACTCGTATAAACTGACAGCAAACTTTAATTATTAAAATAGATATGTAAAGGTTGTATTTACCAAAATTTTACAAAATATATTATCCTTGAGAAACGCTGATGTTATGATATAAGCTCTGTATCAACGCAGCTAGTGTGTTTCGCTTTGGGCAAACTTTCCCCGGGGACATGAAGTATGTATTATATTGTTATCTACACAGCATATATACCTAAATATACACTTTATGTATATGCAGAAAGACCTCCTAAGAATTTTTATTATTATATTAGATATTTTATCTTATACGCTAAACTTTCTACATAATATTATCTTTTGTCTCGCCGAGCTCTAAAAGCGTTAATGCTTTTGAAAGATATCTCTCAAATCGGATATATAAATGTATCCCTTTGACCTCAATAAAATAAGCTTTGAGTCGGATTCGCTCAGTTTTACATCTGTTAGGGTCACGGCTTGAACCGACCCATATCTTAGCGTTAGTTAATGGAAGCAAACTGAAACAAATGATTGTCATTGATCGCGTGCTTACCGAAACGTAACTCGCTGATACCTCACGAATACCGGGTACCCACTACCCACGCTTGATTACTTTACGATAGGAATACCATATATGACCTATTGTACTATTTTTTGATATGTCAAAAGTCTTTGACTTTGTTTCTCATAATATTTTATTAGACAAACTTGAGAAATCTGGAATAAGAGGACTAGCACTACAATGGATGTCGTCCTATCTTAGAAATCGATTGCAGTGTGTTGAAATTACTAAAGTAAATAAGAAAAATGAAATTGTTAAATATAGATCACCCTACGAGAATACAAATAGTGGCGTACCACAAGGAAGTGTGCTTGGACCTTTGCTATTTCTCTTATATATTAATGACCTCCCAAATGTGACATTACATCGTTGCATAATGTTTGCTGATGACATTTCTATTATTGTTTCTAAAAATAGTTCTGACATTGTTAATTTTGAATATGACGTAAATAAAACAATTGATTTAGTAATAAATTGGATGACATGTAACAACCTAAATATTAATTTAGCAAAAACTAACTTTATTAGATTTAAAACAAAAAACATATCTGTTGTAGATTTAACAATTAATTTCAGAGGACAATCAATTAAAGAAGTACAAAGCTGCACATTCTTAGGTATAACCATTGATACCTACTTAACTTGGACTCACCATATAGACAAGATTTGCAATAAACTCATAAAATTCCGTTACGTTCTTTCAAGATTACACCAAACTGCATCTGTGGAGGTAGTTCTTTTAGCATATCATGGTTACTTAGCCTCGAATCTTAAATATGGTTTATTAATATGGGGCTCATCAACTCATTTTCAAAGAGCTTTCGTAGCACAAAAACAATGTGTTCGGGCTATATTAGGTATCCCCCCGTACGAATCTTGTAGGCCACTATTTCGTAAGCTGAATATTTTAACACTAATTGGCATATATATATTGGAAGCATACATGTTCGTTAAAAAACATAAAAATTTGTTTAAAACTGTTAGACAGGTTCATACACGCTGCACCAGAAATGGTCATACAATGGTTTTGGATAGACCACAACGTACTTCATTGCTTCAACGTAACGCATACGGAATGTGTGTTAAATTATTTAATAAAATACCCGAATGTGTACAAAATTTACCAGAATATAAATTTAGATTAACTCTTAAAAAATTTCTATTGACATCAGTATATTATAATGTAAGTGAATTCTTGAATTGTCAAATGGATAATTAAAATTTCTTATTTATATAAATAATTGTAAATCACTGACATTTGCATGCTTTGTATAGAGCAGAATAGCAAACTGTAAACATTTGTACTATACCATCTTGTAATGAAACCTATTCAATGCAAATAAAGTTTATCTATCTATCTATGAATACGTTTGTAGGCGTTCAAGTATTGGCTACGTGTTGCGTTCAAGAACTTTGCTAGGAAATCTACTAGAGAACTGTGCAAAATATATTAATATATATAAATATATGTTTTATGGTAGTATTATATGGTGAAAAACCTCCATATACATTTAAAAGTAACACTGAACTATTAATACCATCTTATATTTAGCATGAGTTCACACCATTTTCTGAGTTGTTATTTATAAATATCCAAATACCAGTTGTTGCATAGATTTTTTTAAATATAATGACGTTTCCAATAATAAAAGTTTGGATGCCTCTGCCTACGGCCATTTTGATTTTTCCTCGCCCACACACCCATTCCACTCATGTTAGTTGTTGTAGTTAGTTTGCACTCAATCATCTGGCACTCAATTATATCCACTTTCTGACCGTCTCTCGCGACAGCCACCCACTTCGATATGTTTTGTGCAAAGTATCACGAGATTGGAACGGACCCGTTGTAGCACCGTCGTGTAATGGTATCGAAAACTGTAACGACCCGGGCTCTTCATCCCTCGGGTCAGGAGACCGGACCTCGTCCGATCCACCGAGGTCCTTAAAAAGATCCAGGTCATTTAATGTACTCATGAATAATTAACACAGCCACGTCACTTAGGTCTCTTGAAAACTAAAAATTGTGAGGTGCGCCACGATTTCGCTTGTCACTTTAAGATATGACATAACATATTATATTAATTATCAGTACCCTTCACTTAATATGTCAAACAAAACAAATCTTATAACTATATTTTTAATGCTATGATTACATAAAATTAAAACTATCATTACGGGGTATGCTTACCAAGAATACTAGCAGCATTTCCACGTTGGATAGCTAGGCTGATCCGTTGACAGATATAGCAGCCAGCGCTTGGGTTGCCAGTAGCCCTATTGAACCGAGAAGATAGTACTTTGTACATTCTCCGCTCCTCTGGGCACCACGAGCCAAGTGTCTCGACACCAAACGGCACAAAGATGTTAGACTCAATGAGTCCGACATATTTACGACGCTTGCTGTCTTCGGCAGTCGAAGCAGTAGCCCCAGCACCAATAATATCTAACATATAAAATTCTCGTGTCATGGTTCATGTGTCATGGTCACCGATTCTCATGAAATTTTGAGTGCATATTGGGTAGGTCTGAAAATCGGACAACATCTAGTTTTCATCCCCCTAAGTGTTAAGGGTGGGTCCACACGAAATTGTTTTGACAATTATTGTTTAATTTTTTTTGAAATTTTTTTTATTTATTTGATTATGAGTCAGCATTAAAAAATACATACAACCTCAAATTTTCACCCATCTACGATCAGCAGTTACTTTTTTATCGCGATTTTAATATCGGCAATACAACGTTTGCTGGGACAGCTAGTTATATATAAATTAATTATATTAATTTATTTTAAATACCAACATTTATAGAGTGTTGAAGAAACATACAAAGACTTATGGATCGTTTGGGCTGTAGTATTAGTGGTTCAGAGCTGTGGAGGAGGCCGAGAGGCGTGTTTGAATCCCGCATGATAAATTTCTTATAAATTAAATTTGTAATCTTAATCCCAGTAATGAGAGAGGTCACATGGTATGTCTCTGTAACTATTGAGTTGATAATAATTGTATTACAATGGCTGCGGCACCCTTCAATTTGATGCTGAAGTTTGTAGTAGTTGTTTAATCTAAAATTATATGATTTAATATTAAATTAAGGAGCCGTATCCGCTGCGCTCTAACTAGATACCGCACTACCTAAGAACAATAGCTTTTTTATTACGGCAACTTTTAGATGCTAGAGTGCGTGGCATCTTGACACTCAATGGCATCTTTGAAATTTTGTAACATACGCTTGATGTTATTTGACATTGAAATTAATATAATACAAAATACTTACTAGTGATATGTGATCCTAGTGGCTTTCTTATTTCTTATAGTATTATTTTTACAAAGTTTTACTACGCAACCAACATTTTAGTTTCAACTTTTACCAAACTTTAACAGAACATGTGGCACATTAACGTCACATCAACATTAATTTTACAGAAATAACAGCGGACAGGAAGTTCCTTACTAGCCTTCAAAATGTACATCGCAATTTATTATTTGTCTTAATGAATTAAGCAAATATTTGTGATTGTAATATAAGAAAATCAATCAACTTTAAGAATTATGATAAAATTTATTACTAAGGAACACTTTTTAAAAACAAATTATTACGTAAATATTTTTTGCCTTCTTCAATTAAATTCAATCAAAGACTGTTCAATTAATACGAAATATTAATGAAGTTTAAAGAAAAAAAAAGGAATTAATTGATATTGGTTACTTCAGGTCCAAATATGTTTAATATAAACAATTCAATAAGTATTCAATATTTTTTTTATTATTAAAGTTATACAAATTGCTTTGTAATACTGTTTTTTTTAAGTTACAATCAAAATCGTTTTAAGTAGTGAATAGTAAAATATAAATGGCAAGCTAATATATTTTTTTACACAAAATGAGCGATTCAAGTTTTGACAGCTCACTGCCAGATATTTTAAACGCTACAAAAGAACATAAATATATTCAAGTGAATTTTAATAATTGCACTATACAAAATGTAAATTTGTACAAAAATAAATAATTCTTTCATTAATACTTAGTTAATTTGTATGTTATGTTATGGATGATATTAGGTTACTACTAGGACTGGCTGTTTTAATGTTAGCAGTAAGCTAACTGTTTCAGAATCTTTTAGAGGATTCAAATTCTGGGTGTAGATAAAGTCTTGTATGCAACTGTTGATAATTAAGTATTAAAACACTCATGTGATATATTATCACCCACATCAACCCACATTCGTGTTTTAATACCCCTTATTACATAACAGTTGCATAAATAACTATAACAATTTATAACGTAATTATTAAAAAAAGACAGCTTAGAGATTAATATAGATATTAAAACTTGCCACACGTTCAACATTTTACAGTTAGTATGTTGTTTTATAGAAGAATAAAAGATATGTCTTTGTCTAATGTGTGTATGTACGTGATCACCGCGGCCCATACCTTCTTGTTACACCAGAGCAATCATAACAGCGTTGCTGACCTTATAAAGAACGCCTGTCAAAGTCGCTTATACTTACTTACATACTCTGTGGTAGTGATAATTATTGTAATGTAAAATTTTATTACTCTTTGTTATATATTCGTGCCTACTGTTGAAACGTTAAGCTATCCAGGTCAATTAAAATAGTTATTTTAATTAATTAATTGATCTCATTATGTTCACGAGCAGATTGAACCAAATAAAATTACATATCATTTGCAAAACTGAAAACACAATTACTTCAGCAACGAGGTCTTGTCAGTACAGCTACATGATGACAAAAAGCCATGGAATAAAATGGCACATATTAAATACTGTAATTAAATGTAAATAATCTTTTCAAACAAGATGCGAATATACTGTTTCCCCAAACTTCGACAAACGAATGCTTTCATAACGTCGATAACCTGAGGCTGTCGGCAAGACGCTTTGCCATTTTATCATCATTCAGCTTCCGATACGCCAAAATAACTGTCAAATGTTGAAGTCACCGCGAAGTGTCGTTATACTTTACTTCACCAAGCACTGCAAATGGTGGAGGTGAGGCCTGTTCACGACACGATATAGAGATTAGTTAGAGCTGACTCCAGTCCATAAAGTAAGTTCCATGGACTTTAATACGTAACAAATTGATCGACATAGTTAATGGATATTATGTAGCTTTGTATAAAGAGTAATATATCGTCTGCTCCACACTTCCGTCTACAATACAAAGTGAAGCAGACAAGTTCCTAAATCATTATTAGTCAGAGCCCGTCCACTCCGACAGTTGTATTTCCATAATTTGTGTAATAAATGGCATTGATGCTGATCCGGTGTATCGTATTTCGTTCTAATTTCATTATGAATTAATTCAGGAATCATTAATGATGTTTGCTGAATTACTCCATAATACATTAAGTACTGGGTTATTGAAATACACACTCCGAAATAGTCGTATGTTCTGGTATGTGATTGTGTAATTAAAATATACCTACGTTTTATGAAAGAGAATCGATTAGTGTTAGTAATACATATATTTGTTTAATATAATATATTTAATAACATAGTTTTATAAATTTATTGGCAGCCGTGGATGATTAGAAGAATAATAGAATAGGTGAAATTTATTTACATCGAATTAACTATATCACTTGATAATCTTCGCACGACAACTCTGTCGTGCGAAGATAGAATAGATAGAATAGAAGAAAATAGATATTTGAAGTGACTGATTGAATTATAAAACTAATTCAAATTTGGAACTGACTATTTTTATTATGATACTTTCTCGAAATACAAGAGGAAAGGCAACAGCATTACCAACCTTTATAAAGTGTCGAATAAACATTCATATGAATCCAACTAACGAAAACATATTGAAAAGTGCCGGCCGATGATCGAACTGGGGGTACCTTGGTAAAGGTGAACGTTTCTACATCCTGATCTACCAACGATTTTTTAATTAATTTATTTTATATTGTCAATTAAAATTTGTTGGCAGCTTTATATAGGTATTTTACTTGACACTAAACAAATATAGACAAACTGATTAGTGCCCTCATCAGTTTAGTAACTGCTTGTGCACGCCATGTGTCGATTTTGCAATATAAAATTTTTAGTATGTCTCATATTAGACAGTAAATCAATAAAAACAATAAAATTAGTACTAAACTATTAAATTATAAATCAATTGTTCAATTATATTTACATAAATATAGATAATAAATAATAATTATTAGAACGGAATTATCAGAAATTCACAACGAAATGAAATAAATCTATCTGAATAAGTTTGCATTTATCCTCAGGGTGATCCCTATTGCTGGTGGTTATCAGACTCATATACAGTCGTGGTCAACTAATTAGGGACATTCAAGATAGTGAAGAGAAATAACCGGTTATGTACATATAAATATAAAACCCTTTTGAATTCTCGGTAACTATTATTTGCATAGTTTGGTTCAACTATTATGCAATAAATGGTTGTAAATAATAATTAAATGAATAGAAAAAAGTGTTTAATATCCAAGGTTAACCATGTATACAATTTAAGGTATAATTCTGTAGCTGGACATTTAAACAACTCCATTTTATTACGTGTAATATAACCCAATAGCAAAACCTTTGCTAGTTATTATCGCTAGACATAGATGTGTCATAGACATTATCAGTTTCTGACATGTTTCGACAGGAATGTTTGCCCATGCCTCACGAAAAGCATCATTAACTTCATCTAAAAATATGGTACGATAACTGGCAACTTTTTTCTTGATTTCGTGCCAAACGTGCTCGATTGGGTTGAGGTCCGGGCTATTTGCTGGCCAATCTAGCACTGATACCGACTGACTATTATGAAATGACTTGACTGAACGGGTGGTATGTTTCGGGTCGTTATCATGCTGAAACGTCCATATAATAGGGAGATGTTCCTCAGCGTAGGGAAGCATAGTTTCCTCTAATATTGCCTTGTATTGATGTTGGTCTATATTACCTTGAACTTTCCTTACAGGTCCCACTCTACGTCCACAAAATTAACCCCACATTTTAATGTTTCCACCGCCATGTTTCACCTGCTTTTTAGTGAATCTTGGATTCATTTCCGCTTTTACAAGACGCCGTACGTATTTCCTTCCATTTGAAGAAATCAAATTAACCTTGGCTTCGTCAGAGAATAATACCACATTGCCATTGGGCGTAGGTCCAATGTAAATATTTACGTGCAAACGTCAAACGTGCATGTGCGTGCTGTGTTCTTTCTTCAACAACGGTACTTTGCGAGCCACTCCTTCAAACAACCCTGCTTCTATCAGACGTCGTCTAACGGTCCTCCCTGTAACAGCAGCTCTTTCGTCGGCCCCAAACACTTCGTGTTTAATTAAAACAGAGCCTAAAAATGGATCTTTCTTAGCTAACCTGGTTATCATTCTATCTTCTTGCGGAGTTAAAGGGGCACATTTAAAGCTGGTGTTGCGCCTGAAATGTTGCACTGCATTGCACACCATAGTTTTTTAACAATTTAAATATTCTGCTATCCCTCGGTATGACCAACCACGCTCGACAAACTTCATGATGATTTTTCGTAGTGTTGCATCGCAACTTTTATTTTTGCCCATTTTTCTTCAAAATAGTTCTCAAAACTGAAAATTAATAATCTTGATTGCCGCCAAAACTACCACGAAACAATAGGAGAAGAAATAAAAAAATATTGAGATTCAGATTTTGAAAATAGAACGCAATATCTCAGTGTCCCTAATTAAATGACCAGCCAGCATTTTTTGAACAAATAACACTGTGATAATCGATCAGCTATACTGTAAAGAGTTTTAATGTTTAGGAAGTTGTTATTGTTTGTATAATCGGGCACATATATGACTAATTATACTTACATGTAAGGGATATGAAATCTTGTTTAGACTCGTTGGAAAATAAAAAATAAATTCACAATTTGGTTAAACTAGTGTCCCTAATTAGTTGACCACGACTGTATATGTAAAAGGTATTAATGAAATTGTTTACAATTCCCAGGTGACCACGATTCATGCAATTGGATCGAAATATCGGCTTCAAATAAATAAAATATATATCGTGAGTGCCCGTCATAATAATAACAAAATGGACATAAAAACGGATCAAAATATGTTTTTTTTTATAATTAGGGATATGGAATTATGTTGCTAGCCTATATTTTATTCAAATACTGCAGAAGAATGCAGTCAAAAAATATATAAATCTCTTTAAATTTGATTCCATTGTTATTTGGAGGAATCCTTTTTTGTTTTGTTCGTCGTAACCACTTAAAAGATATCAATAAGAAATGATTATTTGTTTTTAGATTGTGTCGTAAAAATTATCACCAAACATCATTTTCTTTTTACCTCTCTCCTACTACAAATTAGGGTACTTCATTCTCCTTCTTGCACGTCCTATCTACTACATGTAATTGACCCCGACAGCCTGCGCTACGAATGGAATAATTACTACGTAGTAATTTTATCTTAACCGCCATCTAGCGGTAAAGAAGAACCATCATCAATTTTGAATATTTCAATGTCCGGCGGCACACTTTAATATTCTCTCAATATAATATAGGTATATTAATGAATATTAATAATCTGTATTTCTGCATTCTTATGAATATGAACAATTATTCTGTCCACAATAATTGAGAAAGTATAATTTGGATTGTCTTCAGATTCCTAGTACTTAACACCAAGACGGTCAATATTATTTTGTAATATTTACTAGATATCTAATGAAATTAAAATTATTATAATGTATTTGTGCACAATAAATGAACATTTTCTGTATAAATTTTGTAAAGACACAAAAACAGGCCCGGATAGCAAATCCATCATTTCGATATAAAATCATCCCAAGCTACGTTATGTCTCAACGGCGATCTCATAATCGCTTGAGAGAAAAATAAAAATGAGAGAAATTAAAAAAGCCGTAATCCGCGGAGTGACAAATGTTCTCGAGGGTCCATTTCAAGTTAAGTTGGACACAAATCCTGACTGTCACAAACTTCCGTCCATTCGTATTTCATTTAGCTTCGCCTTAAATGACAGTGACAAGCGTTTTTATTATTTAATGTAGAACACACTGTGTCAAAAGAAAGTTGGTCCTTAAATGGGGGGACCTAGTGTCTTTCTGGTGCTTTATTTTCTTTTATCTTCTTAAAAAAAATCCTTAATAAATATCTTTGATTATTTACCTATTTAAAGCCCTAAGTCCCAGCCACTTTTCAGGCATTATCTATAGATAAATTTAAATGTTTTATTAAAAAATGTCTCTGTCGTAAATCGTATTACTCCACAGCGGAATATCTAAGTGATCAGCCTGGGACTTGATTATAAATTTTATAGCAATAGCAATGACAGAACAATATTGTATATTTTTATAAAAAGAGCGCAAAAAAAGAATTCTGGGAGAGTTTCTTGTGCCTCTTCTTCTCTCTCAGAGCGCCATTTGTTTCCGAAGCGGTAGTAGTAGCTAGTATATTAGAAATGACATCAAAAAGAGTTCTAAAGGGATAAATTTTGAAAAAAAAAAAAAAAAAACTAAACACCAGGTACCATCCGTACGCTCGTTTGTCCTCCTTTTCAGTAAAATAAAACGCATTGATTGTAAAAGGGCCTTAACAGATTTATACAAAATCAGACAATGTAATCTCTTTAAATTTTTTCGGCCGAATAAAGAAACAAAGTTTTAAAAAGGTTCATTATAACGAACCATTCACACCGCAAGGTATACAAGAGTAATAAGCTCAATGTTTGTTACAAACATAAGGGTCAACGAGTAGCCACAAATTATGAGCTTCGGTAACATTTTGTTTCATTGTTGATTTAACAGTCAATTTCAGTCAACTTAAAAATAGAAACATAATTTAAAGACCAAAGCATTAGACTAAATCTTAAGGCTGGTGATTGCAATTTTCAGTCCATTTAAACCGTAGCCTATGCTAGGACTGTCCAAATATCCTCGGACAGATTGTATAAAAAAACATAAATGTTTTGATATAAAATTTTAATTCTATGAATTATGTACCTAACTCATAACCACCTATTTTTATCAACTCGTCTGCCCATCTCGTGTGGGGTCTGCCTTTGCGACGTTTGCCGATTGGACCCTTCCACGTTGTTACCCTGTTGGTCCATATCTCATCCTTTGGCCCCACTACGTGTCCAGCCCACTTCCATTTAAGTTTTTTATCGTAAGTTAGAGCATCCGTCATTTTGGAGGTTTCTCTAATTTTTTTGTGACGAATCTTTTGCATCTTTTTAATGTTGAGCATACTTTGTTCTATTCCCCGTTGGCAGGTAGAGAGAAGGTACATATATAAAAAATATAAGGCTAATTAAATTGTAGTCAGATACGCTATCTATATCTTACTATATAAAACTTTGAGGTAAACAATGCTTAGTAGATGGAAAAAGTGTTTATTCAATACAAATTGAAATTAAAGAGAACAAAATTGAACTATATATTTCGAACACATAGCTACCTGAATTGAAAGAACAAGTAATGCATTTTATTAATTTTAGACATCAAGATACCTAGTAGTACGTAGTATTTACATCCTCTTTGATACCTAGTAATATTTAGTGCTTATGACCTACACAATCGGAATCTCAATTGAAATAAAGTGTTTTATTTTACAAGACTTCCGGGTCCGATTCCCGAATTGAGTGCTAGTTTTTTTTAAGTAAATTTTTTTTTATGGATTTTTATTGAGTATAAAAAGCTAAGTTAGAAAAAAAGTAACATGGATATATTATTCTTTTTTAAATTTTCGTTAAAAAAACACTTTTATTCTTATATTAGTTGATTTCATAACACGAAAAAATAAATTTGATCCCTGTCACGATAACAGCAATGCTTGATTTAACAATCTTTAACTCTTGAATTTGCCTTTAATTTGTAGTGCATAGAAAAGTTGACTTTATAAAATTGCCGACTCTATTATTTAAATTATATAATTATTTATAGCACACTTTAACACACAAACAAGTTACATGGATGTTTTATTTTTGGCACCTATTATTTTTATTAATTTAATCTATTCTATAAGACTAGTTTTTCCACAACTTGAATATTCTCTTAAAGATCTTTTTCCCATTCATTTCCATCTTATTCAAAATAGTGCGTAGGTCTAAAACTCTATAAATCGACGATTTTAGCCTTTCTCTTGAAGTTTCACAGAGGTGCTGTATTATTTTATTCTATTTTATTCTTACTGTTTTGTATAACACTATATTTTGATGAAACAAACGCCAACAAACAAACCTTTGCGTGCGTTGCCCGTGAAGGTTTCGTATTGCTCAAAGCATTTGAGAATCGGGTTTCTGTATTTGCAGCGAGTTCGTTCATTAGCAGTCCTGAATAAATCGTTAACTTTCCAAAGTTAATTACTACCCCGAGACTTAAATTAACGTTTATACCCAAAACATTACTCTGCTTGCTCATCAAGTTATCTTGCTGACTGGTTTATATTAAATCTTTGACTATAACCCATCACCAAAACTACTGAAGTGAGTAATGTTATTACAAAAAGATAGACAAAGCTTATCTTAGTAAATAACTATATTAAATATGTATAATAATGCACCATAACATATTTAAAACAGTTTTTATTATGAGTATAAAATCATATATTGCTATGTTTATTTCAAATTATGCTAATTTAGAACTTATTTGCACCATTTACTCTATTACGCCAATAAAGGCATAAAAGGCATTTATTTCCTCAAAATTGATTCCTTTAGAATTCTTTTTGATGTCATTTTTAATATACTAGATAATATTACCTGTTCGAGAAGAAGCTTCTCCTTTTGTGAAGTCGGTTATAATAGATAACTGATATCTATATAACCGACTTCATATTTTACGGATTCCACGTAAATGGATTAGTACAATTGCATTAAAATAGTGATAAGCTAACGACTTAACTTTTTTTAAAGTTTTAACATAAGTTTATTTATGTGTCAATTAGTCGTCAAAAGACAAACTTAATTTTATTCTAAGTGGTCAAAAGACAAACTTAATTTGAACATAGTTATATGCACTATTGAACTCTAGCAACTCCAGCTGAAATACATATTTCAAGTACACGTTTAGCTTGTATGAAACTACAGTAAGCTAAGTGACCCTATGGGCTGAATTTGTCCGGCTTCAATAATATAATATAGATATACGATAAATAAGAATAAAATATATTTATTTCGGGCTATTTCCAATAAATAGTTATTAAAATTGAATACATACTTGTGAACTTATTATCAAAATTCACACATCACAAACTTTTCTGCATCTTATGTAACACACTTATAACTTTCAAATGTTAAAATGCTCCAATGATACTTATAACTCATATGCGTTTCATTTAAGAATATTTTCATTTCATTTTTATGAAGTATTAATATTAATATTCTGAAGTATGTATTGGCTTATATATCATGGAGCGTATTGTAACTGTAGTAGTGTCAAAGAATATGTTATAATGTAGAGTTGTAGATTATATAAGTTAATACGTCCATCCCTACTCCGTGCTATAAGTCACTACCGTAATAAACACCAATAGATACTCCATTGCAAACTGGAGTGCAGACTGTATATGCGGTTTTGTATTGTCAAACCTTTCCACATCATATGTAAAACACTTATTACTTTAAAAATGTAAAAATGCTCCAATGGTACTTATTACTCATATGTAGCTCCTTTAAGAATATTTTTAATTTAATCTTTGATAAGTAATATTAATATGTAGAAGTATTGGCTTATAGTTTGAATTATCTGTTTTTTTTTTGTTGCTAAGTACATATTATGTGTAGTTGATCTCTTGTAGGAAGTATGTAAGTAATATACTTGCAGCCGATTGTGACTTTTTAAAGATATTTGTAATTGTATGTAGGTATAGAATTGAATGTTAAGTTTATATTCTATTTATTTTGTACATTTTTTAACATATGACGTAGACTAAGATGATGCATTGAGGTCAAACCTCTATGGTTTTTCAATGTATATTATTTGTTCATATTTTGTAAATTATTATATAAATAAATAAATAAATGTCACAGAGTAGTGCTGTAACTGTAGTAGTGTAGACTTTAAACTACTGGCGTAATAAACACCTAATTCCTTTCCCCATTTACGGTTTTATATTGCCAATAGATACAGTGCAGACTGAGCCAACAAGCAATAAACGCTTATATGCGTGTCGACATCCTTGCTATGAAACAATGTGTACATTTAATACATATTAAGACGCTACTAACATAAGGGCCATGTTACCTATTACATAGTACATGATTTTATTTTGACAGAAACACAATGAACTAGAAAATACTTCATGTTATACTTTAAATTATTTACGTATAATCTGATAAAATAAATACATGCGTATTCAGCTAATGAGAAAAGTCATTAAAGCTTTTTAGGAAGATGTAGATAAACGAACGTTCGGGTCGATTTTAAGTGATCACCGCCGCCGACATTCTTCTGGTACACCAGAGGAATTACAAGAACGTCCTTTTAGATATAATAAACTGTAACAGTAATTCGGCTTCGCAATCACAATGAGTCAATCACTGGTCCAATGACCGTATGATCATAAAGTTTAAATAGCCGAACTATAATAAGTTAGAAGTATAAATCTTTCATTCATAATATCAACGACTGTCTTACGAATGTTCGATCAGGCCACGTGTCCTGACGCGAGTTTGACCCATCACAAGAAAAGTGCTCAACGCCGCTAAAGAAGTTTACACTTCAAAATTCAAAATATTTCAATTTTGTGTAAAAATTAAAATCAAAAATTATTCAACAACAGCGCTTTGATGTATTCTAAACTCTTATTACAATTTAATAAGAATATACATTCATTTGTATTTAAATTATATATTTAGATAAATCTGACTTATTAATATTCTTATTTGTCGCCATCAGAACAAAGGGAAAACATTGATTTTAATGTACATAATTTACTGTACAATTATCAACAGATAAATGCCGGAATATTTGCTGTAAGCCATCGTGGGATAAACATTAGCATTTTAATCAGTATTTTACAATGCTAATTAAAAAACACTCCACTTTTGTCATTTAATAGTAACCTCTAAAAATATATGTGCAATGGCGGGAAATTTTCAATGTTTCTAATATAATAAACTCGTTCCTAATTTATCATTTTCTAGTTCAATATGAAAACTATAGATTACACTAATAGTCAAATAGTTACTGCCCCTTAGTGATTAATATAGATAGATTATAATAATATTATGTATTTACAGTTAGGCTCCTATGAAATTAAAACTTATTGCTAAAAATAGCATTCACTAAATGTCTGCGACTTTGACCATGGGAAATTTGGTTTAATAGGCTATTAAATATTTTTTTGGGATAAAATAAATCTGTGTAAATTTATTCGTGATAGAGCCACACATAGAGTCCCGATCTTAATCCGCTGGATTATGATTTATGGTCAGTTTTAGAGAGTACGGCTTGCTCTAAACGCCATGATACTTTGGAGTCCCGAAAACAATCCGTACGATTGGCAGTGAAGAATTTTCCCTTGGAAAGAGTGCGTGCTTCTATTGCCTCAACATTTAAAGGGCGGCCAATGGAGGCCACTTTGAATAAGCTTTTTTATTTCAAATTGTTTTATATTTATGTATTAAACTAACACGCTGTAAAAGTAATCAATATTATTTGCAACAAAAAAGTTTTTTTTTCTTTGTTTCAGTATTTATGGCACGCCGCACGTCTACACATTTAGGAGCTTTATCGAACTCGTTTTTTATAAGTTAGTATTTTCTTTGATTCGCGCAATTGTTACACATTTTAATAAATTACTTTTTAAAGGATCAAAACGCGTGTGTAACTGTATTTTGTACATTACGTTTTGCGTAAAACTTAAATTTTACACTTTTTTATTATTATTATAGCTAACCCGATGCTTAGTGACCACTTTATTTTCAGAGCACTTTATAATAATAATTATAATAGCCTTTAGATAGTTTTAGATATACATTAAGTTTGCAGTAGACATCAGTACAAATTGTTTTGGTTTCGCGTAGGGGAAGCCAAGGCGCTTCAAGTGTCGGTCATGATAATATGATCTGCTCCACGCCATACCTGCGGTAACTGCTCCATTCAGAGCACGTTAACAGGGGGAAAAATGTAACTTTTACGCAATAACGAATGCAAAAACACAGTTACAATTACACGCGTTTTAATCCTTTAAAAAGTTTTTTTAAACCTGTTGACAGGCCTGCTGTGAAATGGTACCGCTAGAAATATTTTAGGTACAGGTCTTGTTTCTTCAAGCTATATTATGCTTCAAGATTAAGCAGTTTATGTTGATGATATCGATGAAACACTATTTTAGTTATTAGGTCTTTATATATTAGAATGATTAAATTTTTCAATGTTTAAAAGGTGTGCTACATCGCTTTTATTATTGTCACTCGAGTTATCAAATTTAACAATTCACTAAGTTTTTATTAATTATATATATTATAATGTCTCCGATATAATCCTGTTCATCAGCCTGCCGAGGTCCCGGGTTCGAATCCCGGTAGGTGCAAACATGTTTATGATGAATATGGATGTTTGTTTCCGAGTCATGGATGTTTAAGTTACGTTTTCCATATTTAATATATTGTTAACCCATAGCACAGGCTAAGCCTAATTTGGTGCAAGATAATTTGTACATATTAATGGTGTCAATATTATTATTATTATGGACGTCTACTGATTTATTTTCACCAAAAAAGGTAAACCCGACTACACAATCAAATATTTATTGAAACGAACGACGGGTGATGTATTGACAATCTAAGTGTGACAGATGGCAGTTGTTTTTCGTTTTATAAAAACTGAAAACAACTACATAGTTACACGCGGTCTCGCTTCACTGTGACTCGTAGATAAAGCAACAATATGCAAATAATTTTGCTATAAAACGTTCGTAAAATTAGAATGATAATTAATGGCAGACGACCATACGGCCTAGTGGTTAGTGAACCTGCCTATTGAGCTAGAGATCCCGGATTCGTATCCCGGTAGGTGCAAACATTTATATGATGCACCCAATTATTTACAAATACCTCTTTATTCTTCTAATACCGAATTTAATCGTCTACCATTTATCTGAAATACTAACTCATGTTTAACATTGTTTAAAAAAACGTTAACAATTACATATTTCCTTATTTTATTTATTAAAATATTAATTCTGTAATTCGTTAAAGCTCTTTCTCTACTTCTTCATTTATACATTCACTAAGACGGAACTCGACGACATTTTCACAAACGCTTTCAAAGTTATCACATTAGATATATTTAAAAATATTGTTTTATGACATACATGTATATGCAACTGTAATACGTAACAATCTTAGATAATTTATACGTCTAGATAGACTGTAACAGCTGTGACCACATCAAAAAAATAGCGGCGAACTGCTAGTTTCTATTTATTTTCAGCAAACGCACGCATACAAAGTGACTGACTTATTGCGAGTGTAAGACGTAGTTGTCATGCACACCAAAGTAATAAAAACTGGGCTGTTGTCATACGTTGCCTAACAGCAAAAGACCTATCTAAGGTCAAATTTAAAAATAAGCTAAGTTAATTTTCTACACGCCAATTGTTTTCTATAAAGTGACATAATATAATTAAAGCACTACTTAGTCACTCGGAAAGATATCTTGAATGAAGCTGATTTGAAAATATTCATTAATTAAAATCAAGACAATACTTCCAAATGAACCCAATTCATCCCATAATCTTCAAATGATATTAATTGTAGCCAACTGTTGAGACATCTCCAGTTGTTATTTCACAAATATTTTGTAAAATATCAACCATCTCGTTAAATCTAGTCGAGTCACGTACATAAACGATATTAAGTTAAAGGATATTGGTAATTGATTTTGGAGCAAATATTTTCCTGTAATCTGTGTACCTTTGATGAGTAAATTATACCCAAAGAGTTATAAAAACCTATTAAGTCAGTAATTGGCTTGTATGTGACTTCACAGGAATTAGCTGAAAATCATTAATGTGCAAAAAAATTGCAACATACTTTCTATAGTTATACTGCAGAACGTCTGTCGGGTCAGCTACCCGACAGACGTTCTGCACATAATAAATAAAATACTACTTTTTCGGAATTTGTGAAAAATATTTCATAACATCAAGAATTATTTCGTACAATATGCTCCCTGTTTTTATAATGAAACTAGCGGCCCATGTCATTCACTGAAAAAAATAGGGAGAACCGCGGCCTCCGACACGCTATTTATAGGCACGCTCCCACCGCTCGACATCACATTAGAAACCTCAAAAATAACAGTATTTATCCACTATTTAATGGATATTATTATATATATAAATCTTCCTCTTCAATCACTTTAGCTATTTAAAAAACCGCATCAAAATCTGTTGCGTAGTCTTAAAGATTTAAGCATACATAGGGATATAGGGACACAGAAAGCGACTTTGTTTTATACTATCTAATTTGCCTTTAATTTTTAATCTAAATTGTTGTGTAATTTGTTTATCTAAATTGTTTATCTAAATTCTCTCATAAAAAATATGTCCAGTCAAAGCAAATATTGGAAATAAAAATAATTACGGGTCCGTAATCGAAATAAAAACTATCCTTTCTCACAAGTTAGACTAAACTGCACTCCATGAAGTAATCCCGTATAAAAAATGGTCATTAGTTTAGTAGTTCACTGGAAACAAACATCAGGACGCTGGATTTATATATATTAAGATTATATGAGAGCTATGAGCAGGCGTTTGCCATAACCAATTAAAAATAAAATAAATCTTTATTGAATTGAAACATTGGTAAGCCATTAATTAGATAACGCATTGTGAAATAGCCAATTTAATTTTTTTTACAAAATGTTTTCTTTTTGTACATTTTTTTATTTAGATTTTTCAATTTGGATCAAAGTTTCAGGCTTGATTATAAAAGTAAACGCAAGTATATTATGTGTGGCTCTACCACGAATAAATTTACACAGATTTATTTTATCCCAAAAAAATATTTAATAGCCTATTAAACCAAATTTCCCCTGGTCAAAGTCGCAGACATTTAGTGAATGCTATTTTTAGCAATAAGTTTTAATTTCATAGGAGCCTAACTGTAAATACATAATATTATTATAATCACAAAATATAATCACATAATACACTAAGGGGCAGTAACTATTTGACTATTAGTGTAATCTATAGTTTTCATATTGAACTAGAAAATGATAAATTAGGAACGAGTTTACTATATTAGAAACATTGAAAATTTCCCGCCATTGCACATATATTTTTAGAGGTTACTATTAAATCACAAAAGTGGAGTGTTTTTTAATTAGCATTGTAAAATACTGATTAAAATGCTAATGTTTATCCCACGATGGCTTACAGCAAATATTCCGGCATTTATCTGTTGATAATTGTACAGTAAATTATGTACATTAAAATCAATGTTTTCCCTTTGTTCTGATGGCGACAAATAAGAATATTAATAAGTCAGATTTATCTAAATATATAATTTAAATACAAATGAATGTATATTCTTATTAAATTGCAATAAGAGTTTAGAATACATCAAAGCGCTGTTGTTGAATAATTTTTGATTTTAATTTTTACACAAAATTGAAATATTTTGAATTTTGAAGTGTAAACTTCTTTAGCGGCGTTGAGCACTTTTCTTGTGATGGGTCAAACTCGCGTCAGGACACGTGGCCTGATCGAACATTCGTAAGACAGTCGTTGATATTATGAATGAAAGATTTATACTTCTAACTTATTATAGTTCGGCTATTTAAACTTTATGATCATACGGTCATTGGACCAGTGATTGACTCATTGTGATTGCGAAGCCGAATTACTGTTACAGTTTATTATGAATCAAAGTTAATTTTATTGAGAGATCAAATTTGTAATGTATAATAATTGTAATTGTTCTAAAGTGTTAAATTTTTAATGTAATTTAAACAGTTATTTTTGTGAACGATAGCGCAATAAATGAATATTGTATTTAACTACATAAATGATAGTACTTTTATACCGATCAACAAAGCAATTCGTGCGAAATTATTCCCTAAGCATCCCAAAATATTCACAAATACACAAAAATGTTCAAGCTCTCACTTCACTCCCGGATTTCAACCTGCAATTTCATGGAATAGGTTTCTATGTCTATTCTATGGTTATCATGATAAAGTTCGATGGATTTTCATAATAACTGGTGCACATACCACAAGCACCTTGTCGAAATTCTCTTTCCATTTTTTTATTTCTAGTTCTTGTTCAACCAAACTGTAACATGAGTTGAAGCTTTTTGTTTTCTTACACATAGATCCACACGGTGAAACGGGCCGTATTAAGATATTATTCTATTATGATGACATAATTATTTATTTCTACAATTTTTTTTTATGAAATAGGAGGTCACCTGGTGTTAAGTGATCACCGCCGCCCACATTCTCTTGCAACACCAGAGGAATCACTGTAGCGTTGCCGGCCTTTAAGGAAGGTGTACGCGCTTTTTTTGAAGGTACCCACGTCGTATCGTCCCGGAAACACCGCACAAGGAAGCTCATTCCACAGCTTTGTAGTACGTGGAAGAAAGCTCCTTGAAAACCGTACAGTGGAGGACCGCCACACATCCAGATGGTGGGGATGATATCCTAACTTGTGGCGTGTCGTGCGAAGGTGGAATTCGGCAGCAAGAATCAGGTTAAGCAGCTCTTCGGAACACTCCCTGTGATAAATGCGGTAAAAGACATACAATGAAGCGACGTCTCTACGCAACGATAAGTGATCCAGCCGTTCACAAACCACTGGGTCCCCGACAATTCGAGCTGCTCTGCGTTGTACGCGGTCAAATGGATCGAGCTGATACTGAGCTGAATGTGATAGCTTTATTGCGAACATGAGAGGAGAAATCAAAATATGAAGAGAATATTTATTTCATTTAGATCACTTCTCTTCAAACAATTGTCTTGAACTCAAATGAAACTATGTTATAATTTTTTTTTCTAATACGTAATTTTTTGGACAGAGTAAATCATTTTTTAAAAATCCACATCTTCTAAGTAACTTCGCAAATGTATATAATGTATATCAGGTTGTTTAGTTTTATTATATTTATACTAAACATGTAAACAAGTCATTGTAACAAATTCCCAACCCCTAAACGCAGATGTCCAAATATAACCATTCTGTTTTCCTATTTAGCGCCAATCAACACAACCTGTTAATACGAAGTTATTAATCTGCTCAATGTTCATAACTTCAAGCTACCATTATTGCTTGCTCGATGACGCTTAATTAGTTCATGTATACATACGAAAACAACCCGCGGTTCCGTTTGTTTAGATTTCATTTACATTAATTTTTACGCTGAGGTTTAATTTAATCCCTACTAATATTATAGATGTGCATGTAAGTTTGTTTGTTACGCTTTGACGCTTATACCACTGAAACGATTTTGATGAAATGTAGTTCAAAGATAGACAAGAGCTTGGGAAAGGACATAGGCTTGGCTGGTTTGAAACAGGTGTTGGGAATTTGTATGAAAGTTCGTCATTATCGAAGATAATACCATGAAAATTAGTATTTAGGCATTTGACAAGAATTAAATTAATATTTGTTCTAGCGTTTTTAATATTTAGACCTGTGTGGGGATGAAAAAGGGGGATGAAAGTTCTATAGTTGATGGCTTTCAAAAATGTATAAACCACAGCAGTTTTTAGTGTATTATTTGCAAAGTGAGTATATTAAAAAATAAAACATGCTGCCCAAAGTAACTATTGTATGCGCACGAATTCACGGGTGAAAGCTACGTTCTTATAAAAGTATTAAGGCATTATTACCCTGTATGAGCGATGAGTCTGGTAAAAATTATTTCAGCTGTTTCCTTGTCACCTTTGCACAGGATGCCGGCTAGATTATGGGTACCACAACGGCGCCTATTTCTGCCGTGAAGCAGTAATGTATAAGAATTACTGTGCTTCGGTCTGAAGAGCGCCGTAGCCAGTGAAATTACTGGGCAAATGAGATCTTATGTCTCAAGGTGACGAGGTCAATTGTAGTGCCGCTCGGACTATTTGGGTTTTTCAAGAATCCTGTGAGGCACTGCATTGCAATGGCAGGGCGTATCAATTACCATCAGCTGAACGTCCTGCTCGTCTTTATTATCGTCCTTACTGTCATAAAGAAAAAAAAACAGAAAATATATAAATTCGACAGTCTTTAGGCTAAGCGTGTGCTGAGACGTAGGTGATGCAGCACAGCTGTACAGTACAGATGTTGGAGGGCAGATAAGGCGACGCAGATATAGGACACTAGCGTAAGGGACGACACATACGCTAGTGGCCTATATTTTCAACGTATTCGAGTTGACGATTAAAATGAGTTCATAGAATCAGGATGAGGTCAGCGAGATATACTTTTAGAGTAAGGGCTTTTACACTTTTAAAAATATTTTATGTCAAGTTTCTTGGCATGCTGAGGTGAGAGATCTAGCGTTATTGTGTAGAAATAGCTCAAACCAGCTACTCTCAACTTCTTAAATTAATCTCGTTGGCAGTACGAATCAATTGCCCGGCGGTAAGCCAAAGCCCACCGCATCACCTTATTTATCACTTTTCAAAGTAAATAATTTTATTGCATAGAGCTCGTGAAGCAGCCGAATAATATTATATAGTGTTCTTTACCAACACATAATTAAAACGAATTATTATAGTGTAGCCAACTTTTGGCTAAAACTGTTGAGTGTCAATTTCCAGTTGTTTAGCTAATGTATGTTGACTGATATGCCGATCTTGCTCCACTCTTTCAAAAATGCCATTCATTTTATCCCGAACAGGGCGATCAGAGCAAGATGCATCTTTGACATTAAAATTACAAATTTTCCCTTTTTAAAAATAACATTTTAAAACTTATCGAATTAATTCATTGGGTTCGCAACTTCTTAAATAAATAAAACATACATACATACAATAAATACATAGTATTATTACTCATACAAGATTTTTAAAATGTAACCTTTTTAATGTCATCGAAATAAGCCAGATTAGTACTAGACCATTTATAGTACAGCAAAAAACATTTAATAATTTGTTCACACAATAGTACTTCGTGCGAAAAGACTTTTCCTCTGTGTATTTTATAAATAAAAACGTTTAATAAATTATTTTATAAAGATCCAATAAATGTTCTATTTCACTGAAATGAAGTGGTATTATTTAAGAGGGAAACGTTTTATTGATACTAAGACACGGGAAATGCATCTTTGCATTGCCCATTAACAAAGGAATTCATTTGCAACTAATGATCGCGATAATAGATTATTCTACGACACAATGAGCTTTTAAAGAAGATATATGCAACGGTATCGTATTGGTAGTTTTTATAATGTGTCGTCCAAAAGTACCTAGGATGGGGAACCTACCTCAAGCAAGCATGGCTCATCACCAAAGACCCTTTACTTTCTGTGCGCTGGATGGACAATTAGAAGTTACGATTTGTAGGCGCAGAGAGAAAACTTGCGGCACAACATATAGAAGTGGTATCTTCACATACTTGGACTCGTTGAATATGGCGCTGCGCAGAATGGCATCATGGCGTAGTTGGCCGACTTCCATTTTGCCCTGAAGGGCATGGAGTGATCTTTTATCCCTTCTCTCAGCCCTCATTGAGTAGGGGTGTGGGATCGCCTCATAGATAGTATTAAAACTTCGCTGAAGGTGATCTTGAATGAGCGCGCAACTCGACAAGAGAATTTGCTTACTTTAACAGCGGATGTGGAGAATATAGTTAATAGTCGTCCCTTATCTCACGTTCCGGTCAATCGTGACAGTTTTGAGAAAAGTGACTCTAAAGAAACTCTAAATCCCCTAGGCAGTTCATCAAAATTACCTCTTTGACAGCTAGTTTGAAGACTCAGATTTTGCCCTACGAAAACAATGGCGCAAGGTACAATGTTTAGCTGACATGTTGTGGTGAAGGTGGGTCGACGAGATTTTCCGAACCTATTGCCTAGGAAAGCATTGCTAGTAAAGCTAGTTAGAAAATAATTTTGCTCCCCACAAAAAAAGACAAAAATACTAAGATATTATAAATTTAACAATTCTACTTTAATCTACACATTGTAAACTTGTGTTTTATATTACTGCTAAAGTTTTATGCTTTGGCGGTCTCTAGCAAGAATCCCGCATGAATTCCAGAGTCGAGATAAATTATTGATATACCTAGTCTTACCATAAGTTCTGTTTTAAATAATGCATTTATTTCTTTTTCGGCCTAATACAATGACGTTGTATACAATGTGTGCTTAAAGACAATGTGTACTTACATTCTTACTTTTCTCCTTGTTCGTGTGCCAACTGTCAATGTCCGAATTAAACCTGAACTGAATAAATGCTTATTCACTAAAATATTTCAAACAACTTTAGTAAATGCGGCTATGTATAGATATAGCAGTCGAAGCTTATTATGGTGTAATTGGTGGCATGTTCCATATTTCAGCTATACAGAACGTCATTGAATTAATGACATAAAACTTATATGTGTTTGTTTATTGAAGTCTCAGAAAAAAATAATAAAGATTTCTATTAAATATGACTACTTTGGCTTTATTGCAGTCATTCTGTCTGTCTGGCCCGTAATGTATGGACATGAACGTCCTGGGAAGATTAATCGTGACTAGATATTGGGTTATCACTTAGAGCAGACAATGTCTTAAACTTACCTTAGTTTGCGGTTGAATCTGGGCTAGACGACGGTCAGTCTTCGCACAGAATACCGGCGTGAAGTAGCGGCCTAGTGCCGCTATGTTTCGCATAGGTTAGTGTCGAGGACCGGAGGCCATTCCCCCCCCATCCCCAACAAAGATTATGAAAGCGGTCCCTAAAGAGATAGTACCCCAGGAGGGTACCGGCTCTACCAGAGTCGGAGAATCCTTCCCCGAGCACTCTAGCTCGGGCTGCCCTTTGTATTCTGGGGAGGGCACAGTACCGCGCATGACCAAGGACAAACGAGGCAGTAACACCACGGCACCCCGCTCCACACTCAACGTGGACTTTTGCAATATCAGGGGAATTCACTCCAACTTAAACGCCGTCCACCACCACCTTGAGACGGCGAAGCCGGCCTTGTGTTTCCTTACGGAGACGCAGATATCTCGACCTAGCGTCATATTTAACGTACCCCGGGTACAAAATTGAGCACAATTTTTTGCCTCATGCCGGGGTATGTGTGTACGTTAGGGAGGATATCTGCTGTCGCCGTCTCGGCAATTTTGAGGGTAGGGATCTGTCCACTCTCTGGCTCCGCGTAGATTTAGAGGACCGCGTCCGCATCTATGCGTGTGTCTACAGGTCCCATAGTGGTAACGCAGAAACCGATCATCTCATGGGCTGCGTTCAAGCGGCAATTGACGACGTGCTTGCACAGATCCCCTCCGCTGAAATCGTAGTCTTGGGTGATTTCAACGGGCACAATGCCGAATGGCTTGGATCACGTACCACAGACTACGCAGGGCGATCTGTGCATAATTTTGCATTGGCGTACGATCTGTCCCAATTGGTTGAGTCGCCAACGCGGCTCCCGGATGTGGATAGCCACATGCCGTCCTTATTAGATCTTCTGCTGACTACACATCCCGATGGTTACCAGGTCATTGTCGACGCCCCTCTCGGAACGTCCGACCATTGCCTGGTCAGGAGTGTAGTGCCTATACGACGCCCACGTCGCAGACCACCAGCGACCCGCCGCGTTTGGTACTACAAGTCAGCAGATTGGGATAGGATGCGTTCCTTTTTTGCATCCTACCCTTGGAGCAGGGTTTGTTTCCCTTCGGATGATCCTAGTGCCTGCGCCGTTGCAGTAGTCGATGTGATACTACAGGGCATGGATATTTTTATACCAAGCTCTGTAGTACCGATCGGTGGCAGATCACAGGTTCGATGCGTCAGTTAAAGCAGCATCTGACTGCAAAAAACAGGCGTATTGAACTTGGGTTGCGGCGCTGGGCACAAAGGATCCGAACTGCATAGTTCTAAAGAGGAAATACAACCGTGCTTCCAGATTTTTTAAGCGGCAAATCGCCCGTGCAAAGTCAAAACACGTCGTCAAAATCGGCGAGCAGCTTTCCAGTTACCCGACCGGAACACGCAAGTTCTGGTCGTTGTCGAAAGCTGCTCTTGGTAACTTCAGCCAGCCGTCCATGCCGCCGTTGCACATGAGGAATGACACCCTGGCCCATACGGCAAATGAGAAAGCCGATCTCCTGTGCGCTCTTTTCGCCTCCAACTCGACTCTTGACGACAACGGAAAAACACCGCCGACCATCCCGCGGTGTCAGAGCTAGCTCTATGCCTGAAGAACAGTTCAGACAGAAAACTGTTAGGCGAGCTCTGTTTGCGTTGGACGTCAGGAAGTCGAGCGGGCCGGATGGCATTTCTCCAATCGTGCTTAGAACGTGTGCCCCTGAGTTGACGCCGGTGCTAACGCGTTTATTCCGGCACTCTTATTCCTAAGGCGTAGTCCCTGACTCATGGAAGTCAGCCCTTGTCCATCCGATCCAAAAAAAAGGAGACAGTTCGGATCTGGCAAACTACAGGCCTATTGCTATTACCTCCCTGCTTTCCAAAATCATGGAGAGCATAATTAGCCGTCAGCTCTTGGTATACCTAGAGGGTCACCAGTTGATCAACTACCGACAATACGGGTTTCGCCATGGTCGGTCGGCAGGTGATCTTCTGGTATACCTAACACATAGATGGGCTGCGGCTATTGAAAGCAAGGGGGAAGGCCTGGCAGTTAGCCTGGATATAGCGAAGGCCTTTGATCGTGTATGGCATAAGGCGCTCCTCTCTAAATTTCCATCATTTGGGCTTCCCGAGAGCTTGTGCAAGTGGACCTCCAGCTTCCTCACTGGGCGCAGCATACAGGTCGTTGTCGACGGACATTGCTCGAACCCGAAGCCCGTGAATGTTGGAGTGCCCCAAGGCTGTGTGCTATCTCCTACGCTGTTTCTTCTGCATATCAATGATATGTTGGACACCTCCAACATTCATTGCTATGCAGATGACAGCACTGGTGATGCCGTATACACGGGCCATGCACGTCTCTCTCGGGAAATCGTCGACCAGTGCCGGGAGAAACTTGTGTCTTCTATCGAGTCCTCTCTTGAGAAGGTCGCGGAATGGGGTAAATTGAACCTTGTCCAATTTAACCCCCAGAAGACTCAAGTTTGCGCGTTTACCACTAAAAAACCCCATTTGTCGCATCACCGCTCTTCGACAACACTTCCCTAAAAGCCTCGCCTAGTATCGGAATACTGGGTCTCGAAATCTCGAGCGATTGCCAATTCCGTGGCCATCTGGAGGGCAACGCCAAATTGGCTTCAAAGAAACTGGGCGTCATTAATAGAGCACGGCAATACTTCAAGCCGGCCCACATTCTAGCGCTGTACAAAGCGCAGGTCCGGCCACACATGGAGTATTGCTGTCATCTCTGGTCTGGCGCACCCCAGTATCAGCTCGATCCATTTGACCGCGTGCAACGCAGAGCAGCGCGAATTGTCGGGGACCCAGTACTCTGTGAACGGCTGGATCACTTGGCGTTGCGTAGAGACGTCGCTTCATTGTGTGTCTTCTACCGCATTTATCACGGGGAGTGTTCCGAAGAGCTGTTTTACCTAATTCCTGCCGCCGAATTCCACCTTCGCACGACACGCCACAAGTTAGGATATCATCCTCACCATCTGGATGTGTGGCGGTCCTCCACAGTGCGGTTTACAAGGAGCTTTCTTCCACATACTACAAAGCTGTGGAATGAACTTCCTTGTGCGGTGTTTCCGGGACGATACGACATGGGTACCTTCAAAAAAAGCGCGTACACCTTCCTTAAAGGCCGGCAACGCTCCTGTGATTCCTCTGGTCTTGCAAGAGAGTATGGGCGGCGGTGATCACTTAACAACAGGTGACCCGTACGCTCGTTGGTCCTCCTATTCCATACAAAAAAAAAAAAAGCTGTTATAAAGTGCGGAACTTTGACTTCAAGCCAAACATGAGTAGTTCAAGCTTTTTTTATGAAAATAAGGGACGCGATGAGCAGACGACGTTACAATGCAGTGCCGCTCAGGATTCTTGAAATACTCAAAAATTATGAGCGGCACTACAATTGCGCTCGTAACCTTGAGACATAAGATGTTATGTCTCATTTGCCCAGTAATTTCACTAGCTACGGCGCCCTTCAGACCTAAACACAGTAATGTTTACACATTACTGCTGCACGGCAGAAATAGGCGCCGTAGTACCCTTAATCTAGCCGGCTTTGACATTTTGCTCCCTTGGAGCTATGAGCGTAGACTTTGTCATTTTGTTCCTTTGGAGCTATGAGCGTAGACTTTGTCATTTTGTTCCTTTGAAGCTATGAGCGTAGACTTTGTCATTTTGTTCCTTTGGAGCTATGAGCGTAGACTTTGTCATTTTGCTCCTTTGGAGCTATGAGCGTAGACTTTGTCATTTTGCTCCTTTGGTTTTCCGCAGTAAGTATTTGTCATTTTGGATATTTTAATAACCTTCTATTAAAATATAATAATATCCTAATTATTAACCGGAGTCTTAAAATCATTTATTTTTCGAAAATACAATTGTCGGTAATAAATACTAACATATCTTATTAATCTTAGTATACCTAGTAATTTTATTGCAAAATCTTTTTATTTTACGAGCAAGTTAAAACAAGAGCGGAATTTATTAATGGATGACATGAATCTGGCGTGTGATTTGATGAAAGTTGTAAAATAAACGAGAATTAATTACGCTTTCAAAGAATTTCAGGTTAAATTAATACAAAGGTTCGAGAGACACTTATAAGGAATTAATAAGATAATATTATTTAATATTTATTACTTGCTAAGCAAAGTGAAAATGTTAGTTATTAGAATGGGTGGAATTTGTAGGTACATACGAGGCAAAATCGAAAGCTTCAAGAAAAAAATAATGTAATAAAAAATCTTTCTTAGGTGTGGGGTTCGAAACCACGCCCAGGAACCAGAGCTTAAATATAATCTAATTTAAAAGCAATTTACCAGTGGTATAAATATGTAAATAAAAATAATAAATATAATAAAAATATAAATATGCCTTACTTGAGTAACCCTGGCCTCAAGTTAACACAACTATATAAACTACATGCATATCCGTGGGCGGTTTTAAATACAACAAATTTTCATAATAGTATATAATATTAACCTTCGATCAACAATAATTAACACACTTTTACATCTTATCTTGCCCCACACTAGTCTGTACTATGGGTTGCAAGACAACTATATATTTAACACAATAATAAATACAAATAAACATTTAGCTTTATATTATAACTACTGACATTTCAGGTAGGCTGTTATAATGTAGATCTGTTCCAAACACTCCGTGACCAATATAAATTGAAGCTGACAAGAACCTACATCTTGATAAATTAGGACTCGTCCACAGTGACAGTCGTATTTCCATAATTTGTGTAAATATATTGGCACATTAATTGATACTGATCCGGTCTATCGTAGGTCGTTCTTATATTGTATTAATTCAGGTAACGTTAAAGTTTTTTTTCATTATATTGTATTAATTCAGGTAACGTTAAAGTTTTTTTTCATTATATTGTATTAATTCAGGTAACGTTAAAGTTGTTTGATAAAATACCGCAAAATACATTTACCAATTGATTATTGAATTACACACCCCGTAATAGTGTTATATTTAGTATGTGTTTTTTTAATTACTATATTATATGTATGGAATAATTGTAGTTATTATCTTACAAGTCTTGTTTTTTTTATGAAAATAAGGGACGAGACGATCAGGACGTTCAGCAGATGGTACGTGCTGGTTTTTTCTGATACGTCTTACCCATTACAACGCAGTGCCGCTCAGGATTCTTGAAAAATTCGAAAATTCTGAGCGGGACTACAATTGAGACATAAGATGTTAAGTCTCAATTGCCCAATAATTTTACTAGCTACGGCGCCCTTCAGACCGAAACACAGTAATGTTTACACATTACTGCTTCACGGCAGACATAGGCGCTGTTGTGGTACCCCATAAGCTAGCCGGCATCCTTTGCAAAGGAGCCTCCCACTGGGAATAAAAAATAAAATAAATATTGGGTTTCTTCATAATTATACTTTTTCGAAAATCTATTAACTTATTGCATTTAAAACAAATAAAAAATAAAACTTTCTTTGAAATTACTTATAATTTTATTGTAAGCAAAGTGCATCACCATTACTTAGTATTTACATTTGAAGATTATTTAAATGACAAAACACATCTTATAACTAAATTTACAATACTACGAGTATCATTACATAAAATTAAAACTATCGTTACGGGGAAGCGTACCATGAATACTGGCAGCATTTCCATGTTCGATAGGTAGGCTGAACCATTGACTGAAATAGCTGCCAGTGCTTGGGTTTTCAGAAGCCATATTGAGACGAGAAGATACTACTTTGTACATTCTCTGCGCCTCTGGGCCCCACAGGTCAAGTGTCTCGACACCAAACGGCACAAAGATGTAAGACTCACTGAGACCGACATATTTACGACGCTTGCTGTCTTCGGCAGTCGAAGCAGCAGCCCCAGCAGCAACTGACGTAACTTGGACATGAGATAGCCCGTGACGTCCAAGAGCATCTATCTCAATGCCACATCTACATTATTATAGTTGCATGATTACGTAGTGGAAGTTATTAAAGTAATTAGTTGCAAGTGCCAAATAATAAATAACCAGCAGCTCTATCCATTCCAGCCTTGTAATACCTAAATTGTTTGAATAGTAAACATCCGAGAAGTCCATTTCAGAACCAACATAAATTACATTACCATCTTCGTTACCATTAAAACGCTTCATATACTTATCTACTCTCACCGAATATTAAAGCTATGGGATATAAATGATGTGCTTGAAAGCTTTATAAAGCATCTATTAAGCTCTTGATAAGCTCTATATGTAATGTAATTATCCCACACGAGCCCTACACATTACCCTGATTTCTTTGTGCGGAAAATATGTTCTGGGAATAATTTAATATTAACAGAAGAGTGTACGTATATTGAATGTGAATTTATGGTACGGTAGGTAGTTATTAAGAAAAATGCATTTTAAATAATTATGTAATAATAATTTTTAATAGTTATATTATGCAACTTATCATTCACCACTTTTAGAGGTTTTTTTTTAATCAGTTATCAAATTGAACGGCACACAATCGAATTTTCTATAAACTGTGAAGAAATTCATAAGAATTGTTAAAAGACGTTTATATGGTGAGGGTTACAATAACATTTATGACTTTCTTAGTTCAGTTTAGGAATGGAGCGACCGCGATCAGGTTACATATGAAATAAATTTTACTATCTCGAAATATTTAAAAAAGTATGTAAAAAATGTTTTTATATAAATGATGTAACGTTTACAAAGAAGGCTTACTATATTATAGTAGATTATATAAATGAATGGTTCTTGTCTGGTTCTCCGCAGGCCACCTGTTATTGTATACCTAATACATAATATTATATTAAATAGGCTAAGTTGTTACATGACTTAAAAGATGGGCTGGGAGTTTCTTATCAGTTCTTCTCCCCATCTCATAGCCTCTTTACGAACGGATGTAGCTTCATGTCGTATACCAAGTGTGGTTGCAATATATTATGTTATTGTCACTCCCTATGGTAAATAAATATATTAACTGTTCAATTCTTTACTATCTCCACTGCAGTTACGATTTCTTAGATCAGCGTAAAATAAACTTTTGTTCGTAAAGTGTAAATACGCATATTAGAATGTATCATAAAATTGATTGTTTATTGTTTTCGTTTGACGGTTACTGTAAATTTCTCCAGGTATAAATTTATGCTAGTACCAGGTGTACATAATATTAAAGAGTACTACGAACTCCGACATTATATTTATTATCCAAGGCACTAACGATTTAACATACAGAAATCATGCTGACACTGTCGATACTTATAAGATTATTCTTATACCCAGTAAGCTTGAATTATCTTCTCACCTTGTCCCTACTTCAGAATTGGGTCACAATGAATCGATAGAACTGCTCCTTAAGTATCTTTGAAGAAAATCAGCGCTACGATATCAATCTGATCTTTATATAATCTGTTGTTTTATCTATTGTTTTTATAATAAAACTAGCTGTTCCCGCCCGCTTCACTCGTCGAATCCTATAACAATATCCTAGGAAATTAAATAATTAAAGAACATTGAGATTCGAAAAAAAAGCCACCCGTAAAGTCCGTAAGTAGCCATAAACCATATAGGATATATTTCGTATCGAACGGTGGTAGTTTCATGTCGATACGATCAGTGGTTTAGGCCTGAAAGAGCCTCAAACAAAGATCATTTTCATTACATATATAGATAGATTATATTTTCAGTATGTTTTACCCCTAGAGCATCGCTAACTCTGATGGCAATCATCGTCCATGGACATCTGCAATAGCACAGGTCAAGGCGTGTTGCCAACCAGTCTCATACTATGACGACTCGAATCAACAGAGGACACAGGTTTGACGATATAATTTTGCAATATAAAGGAAGTTTATGGTGTTGCCTCCTTGACTATAATTAATATATAATATAATAATAATGCCTTTACTTTATTTACGGTTTGTGTGGATTGATACATCTACAGTATTGTACTTTAAGTATGTACTCAATAACTATAACTGTTTTTACTTATTAATTTACATTTTTTGACTTACTCTTGTAAGGTATTTAGTAATTGACGTTTGTGTATTTTGTTGCTTCAGTTTGCATATATTGTAATTGAAATGGTTAGTAAAATTTAATTGAAACTAAGAATCTACAATACCATTCTGTTTTGAAAAGAGCAACCTTAGAGTTTCTGACTCGTTCTTCTCTAAGGAAATCTGCCTTCAATTATGCAATGCAATTTGCCTACGAAATAAAAAATATTTGTGTTTGTTTGTTTGTTAAGTGATCACCGCCGCCCACATTCTATTGCAGTTGAGTTGCACAAAAAACTCTTTTCTTATTCGATCAAAACTATTCAATACACAGTTCCTACAACAATACACATTCCTAAAATAATATATTACAAAATAATAAGTTAACGGTTCTAGAATAATGTTTTAAAGGGAACAAGTATCAATGAAAAAGTTTGATAGATAATTAAAACTAGCGCGGTCAAGTCTCTTTTTTGTCAAGAATTGTTTTCGTAAATTCAATGGACTATCTACAATAAAACAGAATTATAGTAAAGCTCATAAAGTGTGGCTCACTCGTTGACTTTTATGTTCGTAACAAACATTTAGTTAATTATTCGTGTGTGCGGTATGTATGGGTCTGTTTTATTTATAATACATACATTCCTTTGTTATATCATTTCCTTGAATCTCCTTCAGTCAACTTTACTTCAGTGTCATTATAAAAACTTAAATAAGTTAAATAAAACACTTTTTTAAATATATCTACCGAGGCTTCCCAGTACGTAGTCAAGGGTAGAGATGGCAAAAAATTGTGGTGCATTCACTGACCTGTGTAAATACCACTGGATAGGTTGTTCCATATGTTATCACAGCAAAATTTTTTTGCCTATTTGAAGCGCCACTCGCGAGCGTCCAGAGAACTAATTTTGACGTATAATGCAAATGGCGAAGGCACGTCTCTCTGAAGTTTTTTTGCATTTTGAATAAATTTTGTTCGTTTTCCGTGTTAATTATACTTCAAGAATCAACGTAATAAAGTACACATTTTTTTTTATTTTTTTTTCCTTGACTGCTTTAAAATATAACATATTACAACTTACGATTAAAATTATTTCACAGTATTTTTTACAGTTTTATGAACTACATCGTGACAATTATATTTACCAGTATGTTTTGATAAATTATAGCTACAAATAAGAGGCGATGAAGGCTCAGCAAAACAAATGGTAAGAAAATAGCCCAATATATACAGTTTTCGGATGCAAATAACATATTGTGAAGACCCGCTCTAAGAATTGGCCGGATGCCACAACGCAATGCGCCTCGTAGCTGATCATACTGACATTATTGTATTTTATTAACTTTTTAAGATAACGAGTAATATTGATACATATTATTATAATGTTTACATTGGACCGTTTTATGTTTTGTAACGTAAAAGTAGTTTTTTTTTTATTAAATAGGAAGCCAACGTTGCTCACAATAATAATCATTATTCTAAAGCGCATTCTTAAATATAATTATAGAAATTGTATACTTCACTTACAGGCTAACTCAACATACATAGCTTAGATAACTACAAAAAAAAACACAAAAATATTAAAAAAAATAAAACAAATAATGTAATACAATATTAAAACTATAATGTATAATAATCAATATATTAAAAATAATGAAAAAAATAACATAAATTTTTATTACAAAAATACTTTCATTACCATAAATAAACAATAAAAATTATCCCAAGTAATTGAAGTTGCACAAATTTTAAGGATGGCTTCAATTTATAATTTCATTAACAATGGCCTGAGCTCTTCTCGTACTGAACAGAACTATTGAAACTCACACAAGAGCTTTTATAATATTTTTATCGAACAATGACTCCGTTTCAGTTTCAAGGGTCATTAAATATATTTTTTATAATAGACTTTGGCTTTCAGTAACAATAAGTACTGCACAGTACAATGTGGAACTGTTTTGATTGCCTTGCTTTAATTTGATATCTATATTACTTTTAATGTAATTAAGTGTCTTAATCACTGAAATACACACATCAAAAAAGTCTAAGCAACATGCATGATATTACAGAATTACCATAAATATTAATTAATTTCTAAGTCTTTATTCACTCAATAATAAAATAGGTATGTAAACTTTTTTGTTATTGATGACATACTGGCTGGTTGTAAAAAACGTTTTTTTTTTCATAAAATTAAATGAAAGGTAATTGCTTGAATTAAAGTGCGTATTTATTGCTACGTAGTCTTGATTTTATAATTTTACCTACCATTCTAAGTACCAGTAGATATCTAAGAATATTCTTTACGTCATGGAGCGACGTCATTTGACGGCAAATGAATTGCAAAGAGCTCTAGGGATGTTCGAAGCGGGAAGTAATCAATCTCAGGTATCTCGGCATTTTGGCATTCATAGAAGTGTTATTTGTCGTCTTTGGCAGCGCTACAATAATACAAGGGAACCCGCTGAACAGCATTCAGGCCGTAAAAGGAGTTCAACCACTCGGCAAGACCGGTTCATACAACTGACTGCAAGACGCCAGCCGATGTTAATCCCTCGAAGAGATAAGTTTGAGGCTATAAAATTCAAGTGGTGTTGATTTAAGTCCCCAAACTGTGCGAAATCGACTGCATGAGTACGGCCTACGAGCTCGACGCCCAATTAGGTGCCCACCGATACGTAACGGGAATCGAGCTAGTCGTAATGAATGGTGTAGAGAACGCAGAACATGGAACCAGGAACAATGGGATAAAATTATGTTTTCCGATTAGATCCGATACAAGAAAGCTCAACAGTTATGATATGGGCGGTTATTATGAAGAACAGGCGAACTGAGCTCATTTTTGTAAATGGAAACATGAACACGGAAAATTACGATGAGGATATTCTCAGACCTTATGTCCATCCATTTGCACAAACCTTTGGCTCCGATTTTACTTTAATGCACGACAATGCGCGTTCACATACAGCTCGGCGAACCAGTCAATACTTGGCAATGGAGAACGTTCGGGTATTTTCCTGGCCTGCACAATCTCCAGACCTCAACCACCCCGAGCACGCATGGGACATGCTCCAGAGACGTGTTTTGAAGGGCTTGGATGGAGTGACAACAACCCAACAACTGAAGGATTTTCTACAATTCCATTGGGAGCGAATACCGCAAGATGACATAAACAGTCTCATTAATTCAATGAATAATCGTTGCCGACAAGTTCTGAATAGCAGGGGAGGCCATACTTTGAATTAAATTATCCTATTCTTTCACAATAAATTGATTTTCTTTAGAAATTTCATTTTATTAAAAACATGTTTAGTTGCTTATGAACCTTAGTTTCTACAGTATATTCTAATATTGTTAATTTCTGTTATTAAAAGAACTTATAAAGACAACAGCTGTTATTTTTACATCATAGGACCCTTAATAATATTATTTTGTGAAAAACCATCCTAAAATTTAAATAAGTACATGTTGCTTAGACTTTTATGATGTGTGTAGTCGTAACGGGGACGTAATTCGTGAAAAACGTTCCAAGACACAAACATCACATTTTAAGGAATTCGTGTTTAAAGTTTAATAAATAATATTAGTTTTTTCCATACATATGGGTTGGTCTACTAAGTCATGATGTCATTTAAAGAGTGACAGTAGGACTGCCATATTTGTCAGTCCGTTAATATCAATCACGTGACCAGTTTTGTGTTCTTAACTCAATATCGACATGATTGTGGTTTGGAACGTTTTACTGGAATTACGTCCAGTTATGTACCAACATAATATATATATAAAGTATTATGATAATACAAGCTACATAGAATCATAAAATAATCTGAAGATGCCTGTGAAACATGTTATTTACTTAAGTGGCCGTTTTTTATGCAAAAGAGTATGATATATTATTTGTATATTGAATATTAGAGTATATTTTTGAAGTAAGACTTCTTTAGGCGCGACTTGGGGGTAACACGGAATTTTTTCTGACGGAAGTAACGCTCAGTACGAAAGTAAATTGAAAGAATTATTTATTTATTACTAATATTGCAATAAATAATATATATGTTGGCAGAAATTTTCTGACATTCGTTAATTTGTTTTTCGTTTCCATTATTAATTCAGTCTATCATAAGCACCGAACATCGAATAAAGATCCGATTTTGAAGTCATTCAGTGAAGTAAATAAAAAGTAGTTAAAAAATCTAAAAAAACACTCTTTTTATAAAATTTATAGTTTGGTTTATATATAAAAGCGTGTTTTTTTTAAACTTGCACTTTATTTGCATTGTTGAAGTAAAAATTCTCTTCGGTATTGGAAAATTTCCTAATACTAGATAAATCGGTTAAAGGTAATGGTTGAAATTTCAAATTAACTTCAATTCCTGTCATATAGACGATAGACGAAAATTATTTGAATCAACAAAATCTTAGAAAAATTGAATAATTTTATCAAATTAATGTATTGTCATCAGTCCTCGATAAATCTAGGAAGTTTGAACCAAATCTGGCCGTTTAAAGTGGCTTAAATCGCACCTAAATGAGTCGATTACAAACAAACATACATACAAGTAAAGCTAATAAAAAGTGTGAAAAAATAACACATTTGCCAATTAATTTTATAAAGGAAACCTACAAGTCGTACAATTTTGCTTATATTGAGAAGAATCGACTAGTTACATAACAATTACACTTATAATGTAATTGGATCTAGTTTAATGGAGCATCCATTAATGTCATCTACAGCAAAAGGGCCTTAAAGTATTTAATATTATTAATTATATTGATATATAATAATTTAATACAGAATTATCTTAAAAATTCAAACTTGTTTTTACAAAAAAAACATTCATGATAGTTTTATTTTAAGGAGATACGAAAATTATATTACTCGTCAGAAAACCAGAAGTTGCTCCATTTAAAGGCCAAGTTACACTTGACTCGGCATAGCTGGTCGCTTGATTAAAGCCGGTATAAACCGCTAGATCAAGGTACATCAACGCGTGTAATAAGACCGTGACGATAAAAGATTTTAGCCGAATGAATGTTGTACTATTAAACGAAAAGTTATTATATATTTCCTACCAGATACTTTTTGGAAATGGCTCTCAACGTTTTAATTGAATTAAATACACAGGGGTTTATAGCGGTGGTAAAACAAACAAGCCTGCTGTTATATTAACGACAATACGATATTTCTCAGTTTCAATAGCCATTGCCATGCAGCAATCTTTCGTCATCATCTCTTTACTGTACTATGTAAGCCTTTAATATGCGCTACGTAACTATAAACCTACATACTAAATTTACAATCCTTTACACAGGATGCCGGCTAGATTATAGGTACCACAACGGTTCCTATTTCTGCTGTGAAACAGTAATGTGTAAACATTATCGTGTTTCGGTCTGAAGGGCGCCGTAAGAGTGAAATTACTGAGCAAATGAAACTCAACATCCAATGTCTCAAGGAGACGAGTTCCAACTATTATAATCTTGTTATAAGACCGTTCCTTCTACCGTATATCTTTTTAAGCTGTTTTATTAATTGTAGTGCAGTATTCTTCATGCAATAAAAGTAATACCTAGATCATTATACAAGTAACCTATAAATAGTCCTGCGCGCGAAATTAACCCAAAACTGCTTGTATACAAGACGCGGCGGGGAAATCTCAATTCTATACATTATGTCTGGCGTTCTTCTTCAATGCGGCTTTTAAGAAAGTTTCTTTCACGTAAAGAGCCGATGTCGCAATAGGTTTAAACGTTGACTCTCACCACGGAACCCCCGGTTCGATCCTCGCCCGGCACGTATCAATGTATTTCGGTTTTCGAATTCATAAGTACATTCTTTCGGCGTTTTATAAGGACGACAACAATTGTAATTGTAATTCCCGTGGTGTTATGACATGATAGAATGGGCTGAGGTGATGACATAACTCGACCATCATGTTCACGAAGCATCCTTACACAAACAATGAGTTCAACCACTAAACACAGATGTTTTTTAATTGTTTATTACTTTTCATAAAATATTTTATATTATTTAAATACGACTCATATATTGGATGCACCGCCCTTCAAACTAATTTGTTATGTATATTACAGCTTTTGTAAAATACTCTATTTGATTGAAAAGTGCTCGTTTTTCTTCTTCCTTAAAGAAAACGAACAATCAAACTAGGAATGAGCTTCCTTGTGCGGTGTTTCCAGGACTATACGACAGAAAATGTGCTTCCACTTTTCTTAATAATAATAATAATCATTTATTCAAGACTAATAATATGTGATACAGAATGTTTTGTGCCCTACCGTCTGCGGAAGGATACCCTGAGTTGCAGAGGCTAGGTCCTTCCGAAATGTTATACATTATTATACATAATTAGCAAACTCACTAAAAAGAGGTATGTGTGGGTGCGTGGGTATATGTATGTGTGTGTGTTTGCTTATGTTTGTGTGTTTTTTTTTTTCTTATTATTAAGTCTATGTTAGTATGTCAAACTGTGCACAAGATAAAATAAGGTAATGGTAAACAGCAACCCTCCTATGATTTATCTCGTGTTGCAGGAGAATGTGAGAGGCGGTGATCACTGAATATCAGGTGAATCGTAAGCTTATTTGTCCTTCGCTTCCATAAAAAAGTTTATTGATGAAGTGTGTGTATAACGACCTGTACATAATTAAGTACTGCTATGATCACACTCAAAGAATTCAAAGAAATTCTGTCTGAAAGCAAAAGATTTCATCTCGGGAGGTGAAGATAGCACCTAGAACCATGTTGCGTATTTTAAAAAATGACTTAGGACTGGCAGCCTATAAGAGACGTACTGGTCATTTTTTAACTGATAATTTAAAGGATAATTGGGTGGTAACTTCGAAACAACTACTAAAGCGGTACGCAAAGGGTGGTCACAGAAATAATTCTTTACGGATGAGAAAATATTTACAATTGAGCAACATTTTAACAAACAAAATGATCGTTTTTATGCTCAAAGCTCGAAGGAAGCTTCTCAATCAGCCGACAGAGTGCAACGTGGGCATTGTCCGACTTCAGTGATGGTTTGGTGGGGTATTAGCTATGAAGGAGTGGCTGTGCCATACTTTTGTGAAAAAGGGAATCAAAACATCGGCACAAGTATATCAAGATACCATTCTTCAGAAGGTAGTGACGCCCCTTAACAACACCATGTTCAATAACCATGAATGGTCCTTCCAGCAAGACTCGGCGCCGGGTCATAAAGCTCGGTCTACACAGTCTTGGTTGGAAACGAACGTTTCGGACTTCATCAGAGCTGAAGACTGGCTGCAGTCTAGACCTGATCTTAATGCACTGGATTATGATTTATGGTTAGTTTTAGAGAGTACGGCTTGCCCTTAACGCCATGATAATTTGGAGTCCCTAAAACAATCCGTATGATTGGCAGTGAAGAATTTTTGTTTAAGAAAAAAGGACCAGCCAATAATTTATGTTACATCCTAATTCCGAATCGTAGCAACACTCAATTTTTTTTTTATTATTATTAACTGCCATCAGTCGGTAACGACTATAATCAGTTCCGTAGAGTTTGGTTAAACGATTTGGGTTTTGGAGGCCATCGCCTCAACCAGCCCTTATTCTAATGAGTCTTGCTTTCGTTTTAGTCTTCTCATGGCTTGAGAGGACTCGAGCAGTTTAGTAGCCAACGGATTTGGGTGAGTGGCTAGGCGTTCGGCGTAGCGTCTGGAATGTTTTTTTATTTACTCCTTTATAGTGGGCATGTCCAGATATTTATGTACCAGGGTGCATTTACTACTGTCGGCAAGATACCGTTTTGTGATCTTTGAAGACATATTATGTTGCTGTCACTGGCCCATAATTGAATGCCATAGGTCCAAATAGGCTTGACGACTGCATTGTATAGAAGTAATTTGTTTTCTATGGAGAGAATTTGAATTCCGTCCCATTAGCCAGTACATATTCTTGAACTTAAGGTTGACTTCATTTCGTTTATGTATTATATGGGACTTCCAAGTGAGACGGCGGTCCAAGTGGAACCCTAGGTACTTAATACAATCACAGTGTGGCAAGACATCATTGCCTAGTTGTACTGGAGGGCAGATTCCTCTTCTCAAGCTGAAGGTGATGTGATGGGATTTTTGGGCGCTGGCTTTAATGCGCCATTTTGCTAACCACTGGAATGTGCGATCAAGAACCTGCTGCAGCTGATAACTGGCTGATTCAGCTGATTCCTGGGAGGAAAGGTAGACGATGTCATCCGCATAAGTAGCGACATTCACATTATCTGATGTGGGCAGGTCACTAGTATATATGTTATAAAGAGTAGGGCCAATCACTGAACCCTACACACAGGTACACCAGCGTCAATGTTGTAAAAACATGATCTGGCTTCACCATGCTTAACCTGGAATATTCTTTCGGCTAGGTACGAGGCTAAAATGTTGAAGAAAGAGTGGGGTAACATTTGTTTCACTTTGCAAAGTAGGCCCTTATGCCAGACGCGGTCAAAGGCTTGCTGTACGTCCAAGAAGGCTGCCGAACAATATTGTTTGTTTTCAAAGCACTGTCGTATTACGTCGTGAACTCGGTGAACTTGTTCTATCGTGGAGTGCGCTTTTCTAAATCCAAATTGATGCAATGGAATGATGTTGCATTCATCTATTTGGGATTTCAAGCGAATAAGAAATATTCTCTCCCAGAGTTTCGACAGCACAGGGGTTAGGCTGATGGGGCGGTAAGATGTTATATCTTGAGCGGGTTTGCCGGGCTTGTGAACCATAACAATATGAGACACCTTCCAAGGTGCGGGGAAGTGTTGCGTTCTTAAAATTGCATTGAACAGGCAGGCTAGGAATGTGATTGTTTTCTTTGGCAGTTCTTTGAGTAGCTTCGGCGTGATCAGGTCGTATCCTGGGGCCTTTTTAGAATGCAGGGACTTAATCGTACGTACAACTTCTCTGGGGGATGTCGGTCTTAGGGGAAGCGTCATTTGAAGATCCTGGCTTAGTATCTCGTCCTGTTAGCTTTCGTCGTTTTCAGCGATGGCATCGTTAGGTCGAAATACTTCTGCTAGGTAAGAAGCAAAGGCTTCAGCTTTTTCACTATCTGTTTTCGCCCATGCACAGTTAAGAGATTTTATAGGGGGGCAGTGTTTCTGTGGCTTATTGACGCTTCTAGACGCTTTCCACAGAGAGTAATCGTTCTGTCCAGTGGGTGACATCAGTTCTAATGTGGTTTTTAATCTGAGGTTAGACGACTCCTTCAGCATTTTCTTCAGCTCGATTGAGGCGCGATTAAATCTCGTCTTGTCGGCTGCGAGATGTGACTGATGCCAATTTCTCCTAAGGCGACGTTTTTACTCGAGCTTTAATCTAATTTCCATTGGCGTAGTACGATATTTATATGATTCAGATAAGCTGGGTGTATTTAGCCAGGCAGCCGTTTGAATTAGGTTAGTAATGTACAAACTCGCCTCATCCACATCATGTGAAGACTTCAACGGAGTGCGTAAATTGGTTTTCTCTTCTAAGTGCATGCGGAAGCGATCCTGTTTCCAGTCTGTTTTATGATTATATAGTTTCTCCGGTTTTTCCTCATTAATCACCCGTGCGCTTAGGTTTAGGATGACTGGGGTGTGGTCGGACGATCCATCGAGACTAGACTCTACGCTTGTGTACAGGTGACTGACGCCTTTTGAAATGTAGAAATCTAGAAGATCAGGCAACCTTTTGGGATCTGCTGGCCAGTACGTAGGATGGCCTGACGACCATGTCTGTAACTTCATTCTGTCGACGCAGGTCTTGAGCACCCGACCTCTGGTTACTGTGCAGCGAGAGCCCCAATACACATGTTTCGCATTCCAATCACCGCCAGCGATAAAGCGTTGACCGAGAGTTTGGAAGTAGTGAAGGTACATTTCTTCGGAAATTCGATGTTTCGGTGGACAATAGACGGCAGAGAGAATTATAGGACCGGCACGGTCCTCCAGTCGAATCGAGGTGCCTTGGAGGAAATCTGTGGAGTAAGCTTCCAGTGGTGAGTGCTTTAGATTGGACTTTATAACCACAGCCGATCCTGCATGAGCACTGCCGTCTGGATGAGGAGTACTGTACACGGAGTAGCCTTTAATTGAGAATGAGCTACTATCAACATCGATATCGGCCGAGTATGGTTCTTTCCGGGTTTTCTTTGTTTTTCTTACCAGGATCTCTCTATAAACCTGACATCCTTTAAAGTTAGCAGAGTGGTCTTGAAGACACAATGCACATTTCGCTGGTGAGTTTCGGCCTTTTTTAGGGCATTGGGCAGTGTCATGTCCTTCGGCACACTTTAGGCAGCGAAAAGGCCGCATGCAGTTATTTTTCGAGTGTCCATATTGTTGGCAGCGTTTGCACTGGACTATCGTTGTTGATTTGCGAGGGTCTTCTATTTTGACGCGCTGATGGTATATGTACTGGATAGATTTTATTTCTTTATTGTTTATGCTTGGTTCAACATTAATAAAAAATGTGGAGGTTGGAATTTTGTCAGGGCCGTAACGAGCGTTTATGATTTCACCTCTTATTTTGTTTCCTGTGCTTTCTATAGCTTCTATAATAGCCTCATACGGATTAGTGTGGTGAAGATTTTTAATGACCACACGATGACATTTTGTATCTTTTCTTGAGAAAGTGTGCCCGATTAAACCTTTAGATCTGACGAGATCGATTACTTTTTGATAATTTTCTATAGAATCGACCATTATCCGAAGTTCTTATTGACAATTTTGTATTTGAATCCCTGGGCTTGGACGACGGAGTGCAGGAGTTTTGTCAGTTCGTTTACATTTTCTATTCCATATAAAATTATCGGTGGAGGCTTACTTGGTGCTCGCTGTTTAGCAGGAGGGTCTTCCGCTAGATCGGTCGAGAGCCTAGAAAAGCTGTTGGAGCAACTAATGCCATCAGGAGAGGGGGTTTCATTGCATAATTTACGTTTTTTCGTTATAGGAACACGTTGCCAGGGAGGTGGATTCTTTGGAGTTAGCAAGGGGGTGTCTTTCAACGAATTTGATTGTTCTTCGTTTGTTGGTAGTATGATAATTTCTTTGCCCGAAGACAAAGAAGAGAGAGATGAAGATCGTGTTCTGCCTTTAAGGAAGTCCCTTATCTTCTAAGGCTTGTTGATTATTAACCGTTCGGTTTGTTTCTTGATGTTTGTTGAGGTTCTTAGAAGATTGGGTTTGTTTTGAATTAGCTATTTTGATTCCCACTAGAAGGGTCGATTTAAGTTGTCACTCACGGGGTTACGCCCATTCCTGTGAGAAGGCACAATACCGCGACGTTAGCCGGGTCCGTCGGGGTTGGCGCTAGTTGCTGAAACCCTTTCAGCCATTCATCCTGTCAGCACGGACCACACCTTAGGATTAGGGTAATTATTTTATAGAGGTTTTCTTCCTCGCGATCCAGGCGATTAAGCCAAGATCCCCGGCGTAAGATGGTTACGGGTTGTGAAAGTAATTTACTACCTTCAAAAATTGTGACTGGTTAGGCCACTGGGTCAGGTTATTTGAACCGCCGTCTGATACTCGGCGTTGTTGTTCATTTGGCACCACCCAGGAGGTACGTGTAGGGCTGTGGTTAGGTGACTCCTACGGACGCGAACAATTCTACCCCCGTAGCAACACTCAATTTAATTTTCATTAAGAAAGCAAACCATTACAATTAAATGGAAAAGTAGGCTGTGACTCGATGCATTTCATTAAATTTCCGGGAAGTTCACATAATGTCTATATTGAAATCCCTTTCTCGTGTATATTGAACCTATTTGACTCATCTCAATTCTCATCCCATGTCACGGTAATTAGAATGGGTCGATCATATTGTTCAAGAGCCCTTCACGTTTTGAGTAAGTACCTAATGTCATTTTAATGTACACGATGTGAAGTTAAAAGTTATTTCCTCGCAAGTAATGCAAATAGTTCGTCGGCCAACTACTTCAATTGGACATTTATACTATCTCAAGTTGGTTGAGTTGCAAATTGTTCATAGAAAGTTCTTTAACTAATTTAAAGCTTCTGTGCTGATAGTTATTTAATAATAACTAAGACTATTGTCTTTGAGACGTTTTACTTTATTTATAATTAAACTGGATCATATATACAGTAGGTTTGTATTGTAAAAAAGTGGGAAATTAGTAGGTCAAAAAAATAGCTGCGATACTTTTCTACGTCTGATTTATTTGAAAATTTGCACTCGAATCAAGGACCGTGGACAATATCATTATTTTGGCTTTTTTCCTGACCAGGATCGCCAGGATATTAAAATGTCAGTATATTATATTACAAATGGAATCATTGAATATGATTTCCATTTGGTGAAATTTTACTTCATGACTAGACTAACTAGAGACTTAATTAAATAATGTGTCGTGGAAGTTTCAACGCCGCCCCGCGGACAATGTAATAAATCAAAAGACAATGTATATTTTCATATCAATCTCTTTAGTACCACAATAATCCCGGCCTTAAGGGTATGATAATGCAAAAAGGAATCCCATACTAGTTGGAGGTATTCTGTACCATTGGCATATAACAGCCACTCCTCTAAACACAGTTAATCATTTAAAAAATCGGAATTTGTGTTTCTGAGTGTGACAACATAACTGTCTTACTATCATCTTCGCTCGAATTTCCATATAATTATTGATTTCTTGACGGATAGGCTGGGAATACAGCATTATACGATATCACGGAAATCAAACTCAAAGTAAGGGCACCTGTTTAACCTTGGCACTATGTGTAGCTAGGCTCGTTTCACAAATTAACGCGATGTTTAATTCTACTCTCTAATGTATTCTGTTCGTCACTACTCAATGTGAATGTAGTCGCTTACCGCCATTAAGCCGGTGTTTGCAGAATTTGTGAGTTATTTCTTGTTAAATGTTATTTAAACAGATGAAACGGTTTTGGTGAAGAATAGTTAATATAATTATATAAAGTGTCCTAGGTACATAGGGTATGCTGTGCCTTGACCATAAATCCATTTTTTCGTTTTTATTATTAAATTAAATATACATTTTTGATATTTGAGTATTCACACTCAAATAATTGACTATCAAAATATCTAGAAATGGTTTGAGTAAGGTTCATCAAATAAAAATAAAAAAATATCTTACAAACTGTCCTAGGTACAACAGGTTCACCTACTGAAATTGCAAAAAATAAGAATGTGCCTTATGATATTAATGGTTGTCGTACACAATTTTTGCATAATATGAACTGCGGGTACCAAATGGGTACCAATCAACCGCATACGGGGCCAGAGAGCATGCAATGGCCATCTCCTATACAAACATAAAGAAAACCAAAGTCAAAGTTTTTATTTGCATAAACATGTTAGATTGATGTTACATAAATATTATTAAGTACATGTTTGCCACATTTATGACGTGCAAATTTTATAAAATACATTTCTAAATCATTAGTTACAATAATATAAATTTAACAAAAGATTAGTAGCAGTATTATATAGTATATAGTCAAGTTTTTAGTTGAAAATATTCGTCTAATGAATATAAGCAGTTTTTACTAAGGTATAATTTCAATTGAGATGAGAAATTCCTATTTGATGATACCAAATTATAATTATGTTTTAAATATGTTCAGTTCTAATATAAGAATTTTATTTTAATTTTCTTACGGAAATGCTTTTTTCGCAAGACCACTATTTTTGGTGTATAGAATAAGAAATACATTACGTACCCAAGTAAAATAATAATCTGTCCCATATATTGAAGTACATGAATAATTTTCATTCAGTCTAGCTTACGTTTCAGGTCACCATAAAATCGCCAACTGATAGTTATCAACAAGCTATGGAGTCATCATTTATGAAGCTCTGAGGACCTCTTGCTACAATCCTCAAGAGGTCATTACTGACTCACAAAGATACTTAATGGAGTAAAGGAAAATTATTATTCACATACTTAAAGATATGATCGTACTTGATAAAATTCAATCCTAAAAGAAAATTGTCCACGTAAAAGTTGATGCACAAAATATTTTATCGCATTTTTATTTATTATCTACAGGTATCTTTGTCTTTTGGAAAATGTGGGCTAGAAGACTAACATACTCAAATAAAAAAAAATACGAGATAAAATCAACACAAAGAGCAGTGGAACGAAGCATTCAAAATCTAAAGAAAATACAAAACATTTAAAAACGAAATTAAAAGAAAAATAACCAACCAAAAATAACCTAATTCAGATGCTCTTGAATATGCTTTAAAGCAAAAATGGCAGCCGGCTGGACATATCTGCAGAGTAAAAGACAAAAAATGGACGCAGAAGGTAACAAAATGGAAGGGGCCGACAGGAAAATGACAAGTCGAAAGAACCAAGAGACGGTGGTCAATGACATAAAAGCGATAGCGGGAAAGGAATTGATAAAAACAGCACAAGATAGAGAACGATGGAAAAATATGTGGGAGACTTAGGCCCAGATAGGGGTGAGTATTAAATCAATAATTAGTATTAACTGTACTAACTTTGTGTACTTTAGAATTAACAAAAACATTTTGTAAAAAGTGATTCGGACTTAATAAAGCTTTATAGTGTAATCACAGACACTGTATAGAATAATTGACGTAAACATATAACACATGAAATGAAGTCTGTTAATATAGGTTGTGAAAAAGCTACCATACATTCATTTAGTAATACGTGTATACGGTATACTCTTGACTAGACGAGTTTATTTAATAGACTGAGTAAGAATACTTTAATCTGAAATCTGCCAAATATAATGTCTTCATTTTTTACAAAACACTAGCCGTAGTTATGTTGAATAAGACATAACTAAGGCTATCAGATATTTATGAGTAACGAGCCTATCCACGTGTGAAACGCCTAAATAGAGATTTATGGTACGGAAAACTTTGTAACATACGTTCGATATAAAATATGATTTGTAACTTTGTACAATGTTCGCATAATTATGGCTATATATTACAAACTGTAATTTTCATAATGCTAAAAAACAGCAAAAGATTATCAGAAAGCAAATCGCAAGACTGAAATTTTGTTCCAAATTGGGCTCGCTAATAAAATATATTCTTATTGTTAATCCAGCTAGGCTGCAAGTAATATATTACTAATTCTAGCTTTATTATACAAGAAAAGATGATATTTTATAACAAGCCGTAACAAGTGAGTGCTGAGTATCTAATATTATAATATACATTTAATAAACATACTGTGACATTACAAAAACCTAGTTTTTATTTAAATTCCTAGACTTAAACCTTCATTTTATCGTCATGTATATAAAAATATAGTTCGCACACCAGGTGCGCCATTCGAAGAAACTCCATTCAGCGTCTGCGAGTTCCAGTAGCAGGAAACACTACGTACAAATTACAAACCTCCTAATTAATACTGTTACAAAAATTTCCTTATTCTGCATCTTATTGCTTAATCGAAATTTATTAAAGATACAAAGTGAATAGTTTACATTAGCCCTCCGATGATTTGTCATCCATGATTGGTGGAAAACAGAACACCTGCTCGCTCCTGAGATAGATGAAGGCTCTGGTGTGCACGATCTCGTAGATAGTAGACGTATTACGAATTAAGCTGTGGATGTACGGTCAGAATAATTATCTGCAAGTGAAATCAGTTCGACAATTCCATCTGACAATAATGATACTGTCAGATGAATAATATAACAATAAGTATCACAATAGAAAAACATAATCACCGTTTATTTTTCCATCACACTATTCATACGTTGAATGAGACATAACGACCAGAGTTAGGATATTTATGACTAACGAGCCTATTCACGTGTGGAATGATTCTAAATGGAGATTTAAGAAACGGAAAACGGTTACATATGCAAGCTATAAAAGGTAATTTGTAGACAAGGAATTTATCAAAAGTCGATTACGGAATAATACATCATCAGATAATATTTTTATGGGATAAGATTAAAATGCGTATAGTAGATAGGTAATCTGATTTTTGAAGTGAAAACTTTTTTAGCAAAGTTGTGATTTGAAAGTGTATGAAACGAAAAAGTGAGACAAGTGAGACAGACACATAAATTCATCAGATTTAACGTGGGAGAAAATGAGGTAGTAAGCATTATACAGTGTTTTGGTACCAGGTGATCATAACTGAAGAAGAGATTGTCTTATGTATGTTGACGCGAGTATACCTTAACAATGATTAAATTATGATGTCATGCGCATGACGTATTCTACATACACACCAAGAGAACATTAATATGGTAGCGGTGATAGTAATGTCTTTCATAGCGGTCGAAATCATGTGTCATCCTAGCAAAATGTACCAGGACTTTATATGTAGTTTAGAGGTTAATGCACAATGCAGGTTTCACTTCTGACATGTGTACTTTGTACGTCCGCATTTTTTTTATATTAGAGGAGACAAACGGGGAACATGCTCACGTGATGGGAAGTGGTGAGGCAACAGCCCATTGTGGCCCGAATATGAGCCTTACATAGGTTCAACTCTCTAGAGTGACGCTACAGGATCGTATTTAACAAATGAAACCTACTCGACCCTAATCATCTCTCCTTCAAATATAAATAATTTGCTATCATAAGTGATCCGCCAAACATCTGAAATTTAATATACATACTTTCGGATACAGGCGTTCGGAACGCGGCGGCAACTTGCTGGAGACACGGCGCGGAAGCAGTAGTAATCGAACCCGGGTGCGAACATGAAAGGGGATTCCCGTTTGGTGTATATAATATTATTATATTATTTTGTGTTTGTGGTTTCTGTCTGACCGTCCATCTGTCACACTTCAACATTATTATTGTGAGTGTGCGTGTATTTATAGATGTGTAGAATTGTGCGAGTTTAGAATGAGGAATATCTGGTCGTTTGGGCGCAGTGCTGTTGATTTTGTCTCGTGCGTCCAGGTTGACTAGTAGAACGAAAAGGGACACCAAATTTGATGGTTCGGGGCAAGGAGAATTTGCCCTGTATCGGTTTGAAAGGTGGGCTCATACAGTGCGCACGAGCCTTTTTGATAGGCCTAGTTTGTACAGCTTATATATTCAGTCAATGTACTATACCTCGTTCAAAACATTCACGATATCTAGAACTTTTTCCTCGAGTTTATACGTGTTACTTGGCTTGACTAGACTTGAGAGTCTTGGCAACCAACTTCACATGGATTGTTTTAGGGAGATTATTGTGAACGAAAATGTGGTGATTTTTCTCTTGCAGTGCGATCTTGAACGATACATCATTCAACCATTAATGAAACAAAGATATCCGTAAAAAGTAATAAAATCGGCCGTCAAGCCCGATTTCAGAAATGATGATATTTTATTATTAAACATGGAAAGTTTTATTTTAAAAATTCATGTTTTGCTAAAACATTATTATACTTTTGAGGAATGCGACCCGTCTCATTGAAGTCCATAACTCCGACTAGTTCCGTTACTGGTCGCTGGTGGCTCCCTAGAAAGAACATCTCTGTTGTGTGAAACAACTAGCGCTAGTAATTCTATATAAATATTTATTTAAATGGACGTTCTCTGAGATTCCCACCTCAATGTGCAAAATGGGTCCAAAGATAAAATACTAACCTTAAATGTCCTCGCCACTTCTTGCCTCGGATCCAGTACCTTAACTTCCAGCTCGATGCACGCCACTAATTGCTCAGTAGAAGTTTGTCACGGACGTTAAAAGGCGTCTTATGAATCGAAACCGTTACGTAAGACGCAACAATCTTTGTCATACTATTTCTAGAATCTTCAGCGTTCAATTGCACCGTTTTAGCGGGAAGAAATTAGATTACAACTCTTTATAACACGATGGTATATTGTGGTAAATAATGGAAAAAATATTTGAATATACAAAAACTTCGTCCTCCGAACATAAATATCCACAAATAGTTCACTAACTAACACTCCCGCTATAAATCACATACCGAAAAGTTTTTCCAAAAGACAGCTGTTTACTGAATAAAAAGGTTTGTCTTGTATATTAAATTTATATGCAAATAGAAACTCGAATAGTAAAGTTTTGTTTTCGCTTGACATTACCTTCTTAGTATTTTGAATATGAAATATTTTTTTGGAGTATCGTGCGCCACTTCCTCTTTCGCGCGCCATTTGTTTCCGAAGCGGTACAAGTATCTTGTATTTTAGAAATGACATCAAAAAGAATTCTATAGGAATCAATTTTGAGAAAATAAAAGCCTTTTATTACCTAACTAACTAACTAACCATTAACTTTACATGGACAAATCAGAATTGGTCACGCATTATTGGACGTTAGTTTGTCTTTTTTTTTTATGGAATAGGAGGACAAACGAGCGTACGGGTCACCTGTTGTTAAGTGATCACCGCCGCCTACAATCTCTTGCAACACCAGAGAAATCATAGGAGCGTTGCCGGCCTTTAAGGAAGGTGTACGCGCTTTTTTTGAAGGTACCCATGTCGTATCGTCCCGGAAACATCGCACAAGGAAGTTCATTCCACAGCTTTGTAGTACGTGTAAGAAAGCTCCTTTTAAACCGCACTGCGGAGGACCGCCACACATCCAGATGGTGAGGATGATATCCTAACTTGTGGCGTGTCATGCGAAGGTGGAATTTGGCGGCAGGAATTAGGTTAAACAGCTCTTCGGAACACTCCCCGTGATAATTGCGCTAAAAGACACACAATGAAGCGACGTCTCTACGCAACGCCAAGTGATCCAGCCGTTCACAAAGCACTGGTCCCTGACAATTCGAGCTGCTCTGCGTTGCACGCGGTCAAACGGATCGAGCTGATACTGGGGTGTGCCAGACCAGAGACGACAGCAATACTCCATGTGTGGCCGGACCTGCGCTTTGTACAGCGCTAGAATGTGGGCCGGCTTGAAGTATTGCCGTGCTCTATTAATGACGCCCAGTTTCTTTGAAGCCAATTTGGCTTTGCCCTCCAGATGGCCACAAAATTGGCAATCGCTCGAGATTTCGAGACCCAGTATTCCGATACTAGGCGAGGCTTTTAGGGAAGTGTTGTCGAAGAGCGGTGATATGACAAAAAATATTAGTGGTAAACGCGCAAACTTGAGTCTTCTGGGGGTTAAATTGGACAAGGTTCAATTTTCCCCATTCCGCGACCTTCTCAAGAGAGGACTCGATAGAAGACACAAGTTTCTCCCGGCACTGGTCGACGATTTCCCGAGAGAGACCTGCATGGCCCGTGTATACGGCATCACCAGTGCTGTCGTCTGCATAGCAATTAATGTTGGAGGTGTCCAACATATCATTGATATGCAGAAAAAACAGCATAGCAGATAGCACACAGGCTTGGGGCACCCCAGCATTCACGGGCTTCGGGTTCGAGCGATGTCCGTCGACAACGACCTGTATGCTGCGCCCAGTGAGGAAGCTGGAGGTCCACTTGCACAAGCTCTCGGGAAGCCAAAATGATGGAGGTTTTGAGAGGAGCGCCTTGTGCCAAACACGATCAAAGGCCTTCGCTATATCCAGGCTAACTGCCAGGCCTTCCCCCATGGTTTCAATAGCCGCCGCCCATCTATGTGTTAGGTATACCAGAATATTACCTGCTGACCGACCATGGCGAAAGCCGTATTGGCGGTCGTTGATCAACTGGTGACCCTCTAGGTATACCAAGAGCTGACGGCTAATTATGCTCTCGATGATTTTGGAGAGCAGGGAGGGAATAGCAATAGGCCTGTAGTTTGCCGGATCCGAACTGTCTCCTTTTTTTGGATCGGATGGACAAGGGCTGACTTCCATGAGTCAGGGACTTCGCCTTTGGAATAAGAGTGCCGGAATAAACGCGTTAGCACCATCGTCAACTCAGGGGCACGCGTTCTAAGCACGATTAGAGAAATGCCATCCGGCCCGCTCGACTTCCTGACGTCCAACGAAAACAAAGCTCGCCTCACAGTTTTCTGTCTGAACTGTACTTCAGGCATAGAGCTCTGACACCACGGGATGGTCGGCGGTGTTTTTCCGTTGTCGTCAAGAGTCGAGTTGGAGGCGAAAAGAGCGCACAGAAGATCGCCTTTCTCTTTTGCCGTATGGGCCAGGGTGTCATTCCTCATGTGCAACGGCGGCATGGACGGCTGGCTGAAGTTACTCAGAGCAGCTTTCGACAACGACCAGAACTTGCGTGTTGCGGTTGGGTAACTGGAAAGCTGCTCGCCGATTTTGACGATGTATTTCGACTTAACACAGGCGATTTTCCGCTTAAAAAATCTAGAGGCACGGTTGTATTTCCTCTTAAGAACTGTGCAGTTTGGATCCTTTGTACCCAGCGCCGCAACCCAAGTTCAATACGCCTGTTTTTTGCAGTCAGATGCTGCTTTAACTGACGCATCGAACCAAGGCTGTGATCTGCCACCGATCGGTACTACAGAGCTTGGTATAAAAATATCCATGCCCTGTAGTATCACATCGGCTACTGCAACGGCGCAGGCACTAAGATCATCCAAAGGGAAACAAACCCTGCCCCAAGGGTAGGATGCAAAAAAGGAACGCATCCTATCCCAATCTGCTGACTTGTAGGGCCAAACGCGGCGGGTCGCTGGTGGTTTGGGACGTGGGCGTTGGATAGGCACTACACTCCTGACCAGGCAATGGTTGGACGTTCCGAGAGGGGCGTCGACAAAGACTTGGTAACCATCGGGATGTGTAGTCAGCAGAAGATCTAATAAGGACGGCATGTGGCTATTCACATCCGGGAGCCACGTTGGCGACTCAACCAATTGGGACAGACCATACGCCAATGCAAAATTATGCACAGATCGCCATGCGTCGTCTGTGGTACGTGATCCAAGCCATTCGGCATTGTGCCCGTTGAAATCACCCAAGACTACGATTTCAGCGGAGGGGATCTGTGCAAGCACGTCGTCAATTGCCGCTTGAACGCAGCCCATGAGATGATTGGTTTCTGCGTTACCACTATGGGACCTGTAGACACACGCATAGATGCAGACGCGGTCCTCTAAATCTACGCGGAGCCAGAGATTGGACAGGTCCCTACCCTCAAAATTGCCGAGACGGCGACAGCAGATATCCTCCCTAACGTGCACACATACCCCGGCATGAGGCGAAAAATTGTGCTCAATTTTGTCCGTTAAATATGACGTATCGCTGGGTCGAGATATCTGCATCTCCGTAAGGAAACACAAGGCCAGCTGCGCCGTCTCAAGGTGGTGGTGGACGGCGTTTAAGTTGGAGTGAATTCCCCTGATATTGCAAAAATCCACGTTGAGTGTGGAGCGGGGTGCCGTGGTGTTACTGCCTCTTTGTTTGGAAAGAGCGGGGGGAAAGGCCACCGGTCCTCGACACTAACCTATGCGAAATATAGCGGCACTTGGCCGCTACTTCACGCCGGTTTTCTGTGCGAGTGTGGTAATTAACCCGGACGAGTCTGGCCCGATTGTGCCGACGTCAAAAGACGGCAGTGTGACTCTCCCACTTCTAAAAAGCCCTTAGTCGCCTCTTACGACACCCATGGGCCTGGGACTCCACTATTCTTTTTATACCCCGGGGAAAGTACAGGGCTTATCTGAGGATCTTAGGGATCTGTCTATACGCTAATATATTTTATGGCTATGGTAGTGTTGATAAGGACTATAATTTTATGAGTACGAAACCCATTTTCTGTAACATGCAATTGAAATAAAATTTCTTTTCAACACATGCCTATTATAATAATATAATAATAATAATAATATTGACACTTTTTTACATTAATTATCTTGCTCCAAATAAGGCATATATAGCCTGTGTTGTGGGTTGCAAGATAGCGATATTTTTAATACAATAAACTTACTTAAACATACATTAATACACATAAACAACCATATTGATCATATAAATGCTTGCACCTACCGGGATTCGAACCCGGGACCTCCAGCTTAGTAGGTAGGATCGCTAACCACTCGGCTATTTCCACCTATTTCGGTGTATGTTCTTAAGGTAGTTGTTAACTTTATTATCTAAGAATGATCTGTGGTCAGTAACATAAAACAAATATTCGTACGGTTGTGGCGTCCACTATATTTTCGCCTAGCCACACTGGTTTAAGTTTTTATTATTATGCCCGTCAGGTTGGCAATACAGATTTTAGCTTGGTGAAGCTATGTAATGTAACTAGGATAATATTGGTCAATATAAATTTAGTCCATTGATGTGACTCGTTTTCATTAACCAAACACCTAAGTAGTCTGTTCAGTTATTATTGCATAACTTGCAGGAGCGACGGCGGGTCGTCCCGGACAGCCTCGAGCCTGCTGGCCAGGGCTGTGATTTCGTCAATGTCGAACAGCTCTGAAAGCTCAAACATGAAGGCAAAGGCGCTGCCGCCTTGGTTGCTTGTTGACGCGGACGCGGGCGCCGGTGGCCTCGGTCGCGGGACCGAAGCTGCCGGGCTGGACGCTAGCGGTGGCCGGAGGGGCGCGGGGGCCGCGAGAGTGGCCTCTGTGGCAGCTTTGGCAGCCGGAGGAGACCTCGCCCAGGCGTTTACCTTAGGAGGCGGCGCAGGTTTGAAGGTCAGAGTGAACTCCACCTCCTGCTCTGCCTTGCGGCTGGCGGCACCCTGGGTGAAGCTTGTGTTTGGGTGCCTTGGGACACCCGCGATAGCACGCGGGGTGCCCCTTCTCCCCGCACATGACGCAGGCCGGGGGCTCCGCGCATTGCGCTGGTCGAGGGCACTCCGGCGTGACATGTTTGTCGAGGCACTTCACACACCTCAGGGTGTGTTTACAGTTGCGTGCCGAGTGCCCGTATAACTGGCATCTATGACACTGACCGGGCCTCCCGCGGTTGCGAGGAGCTTCGGCCCGGATGCCCTGAAGGGAGCAAACCGATTTTATATTAAAAATTTCCTTTCCCTCTTGCGTGAGGTCGAGGACGACGAGAACCATGTTAAATGGTTGTTTGTTGTTGGTGCCGCGCATACGGTGCACCTCGTGTGCAGGGTAACCCTGCTCTTTGAGGTCCGACAGAATGTCGGCCTCGTCTATCTCTCTCGGGACGTTCCTAATAACGACCCTCAGACGCTTCTCCTCAGGCAGGGCGTACGTGTGGAAACCCACACTCAGCTCTCTAAGAAGAGATGTCAAGGCGCGGTGGTCCGCTACCTGTTTGGTCTCTAATTTGATAATATTGGTACGCCCTCGATGGATGGAGAGCGTCTTTGGGATCCTATTTTTGATCACCAACCAGTGGCCTCGGTTTTCTATAAATGTAGGGGGCGGGAGCTTGTTCGGAGGCGGTACGCGGGCTTTAGCGGGTGCGGGCGCGGGAGTGGAGATATTCGTGGCCGCGGCTTTCTTGGCGGGCGTGCCATCGACAGAAGGCATTCGCGACCGCGCTTCTTTTTACGGCTCACGGTGGTGAAGCCGTCCGTGTCCGACGCGACACTCTCTGCTCTCGACGGTAGAGCGGTTTCCGGCTGGGCCGGTGAAGCACTGGAAGCCTGAGGGGCTTCCGTGCGGTCAGGAGTGACCGCGGGGACCTTCGGGGTCGCCTGCGCGTCAAAGTAAGCCTGAAGGACAGGCGGGCGGGCTGATCGGGTGATCACTTTTCTCGGTTTGACCGAGGCCACGGAACTAACATCGGAGATGTTGCCTAATTCCATTTCGGATTCCTCGTCGGAACCCGAAACGTCAGACGACGAGTTATAGTTTTTGGATTTCGCTTTAATAGCGGCATCCACTGTCTCGTTGATTGTTTCTTTCATTATCGGAGCGATCTTCTCCGTGAATAACCTATCTAGTAGGGCGCTTAGAAGGTCCTCGTCGGCAACCATTGGTGAAGCCATGGTTGTCATATTTATTAACTAGGTTGAGCGGGCAACAACCCCCGCTGCCCGAGTCAGGCAGAGGGGGAATATAATAAGTAAGTGGACAACTATAGTTAAGTTGTACACTTGCACATTAATAAATAATATTAATAATAATAAAATATGCAAAAATTAAAAGAAATTAATAATAATAATTAAGCCTAAGACTAAGCTTTGCTGGATGTAGACTGGCTGGGCCGGAACCCCGATGCACGCTGTGCAGACCCCAGCGGAGAAGACAAACAAATTGCTACGAATACTGGTTCTAAACTGTTCAAATTTTCAAACAGGGAAGTACAAAAGCATGTGACGCATTTAATAACCTTTGTTCCTATTCAAACCTCTTTCTGAAAATTGTTTCCGGGTAAAAAGTAAGTGAATAACGACTAGGTTAGCTTTTGTTACATTCGCGTGACACTTGTGTTTGTACCAAAATTTTAAAACAATGAGTAATTGGATGTTATTATGACAAGCATTACCAATTTTTTGGTAATTACCTATTTCGACTTTTGCTAAATTATTTCACCATGAAAATTTATTTGACGTAACTACAATATTAGCTTATTAAGTGCCGATTTATAATGATAATCGGATATGATATGAGGCATAAACATTTAGGACTACTATTTTGTTCAATATCACCTATGTCTGGTGACACTGTTAAGTCTAAAATATTGTATGTAAGTACTTAAAAATTATGATATAATCATCGTCGAGATAATGAGTCATCCGCCATACAGTCCTAACCTGGCACCCTGCGACTTTTATTTATTCCCAAGAACAAAAGATAAATTCGAGGTATTCGCTCAACGAGCGCTGAAGATACGGTGAAAGCGTACGAAATGCTATAGAAGAGACTTCTAAGGAAGTATGGGCCCATTGCTTTTTTCAGTTGTTTCATCGAATTCGACGATGTGTAGAAAGGAACGGAGATTGCTTCGAAAAACAATAAAAGTATTGGCAACTTGCTATATTAAGCCGTTTTTCAGTGTTACCTAGGTATACTCATTTTTCCCTTTTACAGTGTGCTTTTAAACCTAGTTGCTCATAACCTTAGATAGACTTTCGATATGATGCAATGAAAATAATCTAAAATTAGATAATTTAATATGTTACAGCAATACCTTCAGCAGAAAAGTAAGAAATATTAATTTTCATTACAGTATAAATGGCAACATTTTAGAAACCGTCAATCAAATAAATGATCTGGGGATCATTCTACATTGTAAGTTGAGTTTCATACCACATATTGACAATGTGGTGAGTAATGCTCTTAAACTTTTTGGTTTCATCATAAGAAGTAGAAAAGAATTTAGAAGATCATCCACAAAACGAATGCTGTTTAATCCTCACTATCAAGTGCATAAAAAAATCTTACGACACTTAGCCTACAAGAACAATATATTAAAAGAAATTAATAATACTAACGATCTCTTAAAACTTTATAAAACCATATAACTATGCGATCGTAGAAACTCAATAGATCTCTGTATTATGCAGAAAAATGTAAATGGAGCTATTGACAGCCCGAAGTCCGAACTTATTAAACAGAATATAGTCCAGTCATTTAAGCTTAAATTCGGTAAGAATCTTGGAATTCGAGATACCCAGCTTTAAGTCTGTAAATACTTGTATACAAATACTTGACACCCAAAAAGTTGTCTCAAAACCTACATATGGTAAGGTGTACGCAACTATTAAATTTCAATGTCAAAGGTCACAAAAATCGGTTTTTTGCGCTTTTTTTGTAAATATCTCATTTCCTATGGGTTTTTTGTAATTTGTTTTTATTATCAATATTGTAGAATATAAAATTCTCTACAAATTTTGTTTCAAAAATTTTTATACGGTGAACCGTTTTCGATAAAGAGGGCGGAGAGCGCGCGGTCACAGCATCACTTCAGGTCAACCGGTGCCTCCGGTCGGAAACGCGCCATATATAGTTGATGAACTATTGATAAATCAATGATTATAAATATTTGTCAATTTTTATTAAGTACTAGCTGATACCCGCAACTTCGTCCGCGTAAACACATGACTAAACACGTAGTACTTATAATAATATTTATTTCTTAAAACTTTATATTAAATGAAGATATCGCCATATTTTATCAATTTATATAAAAATAATCTAATAGATAGTTAACAACTGTAAGTAACCTACCAACTATAGTTAGCTAAAGTTAAGTATATAACTTTTTCCTCCTGAGAAAGTTGGAAAGATATAAAAATTCTAATTAGTTATTCATTTTAAACTATTCTTTCAATTTGATTTCTGAACGACGGGAGATACATCAAAGCAATAATGGAATTGTTGTTTTTATCTAATTCTGAGCATATTCATATTTATTCACATTTTTAAACCTTTTCTGGACTTCCACAAATAATTCAAGACTAAAAATAGCCAAATCGGTCCAGCCGTTCTCAAGTTTTAGCGGGACTAACGAACAGCAATTCATTTATATATATATAGATTATATAAATCAATATCTATTCAATAATACTGATAACCGTCAACATAACATCAACATTTCAAACGTGTTTATTATCAAGTTCAAACTTGGTTAGGGCATGATTTGGAACTCCAGGTATGGGGTTGGGCAATGCGAAACGATTTTCCGGAGCCAGCATGACAATTTTACCACTTGCTCCAGAAGATTTGCTAAATACAATTTTCTGCAACTGCAAGAGTGGTTGTGGTTCGCGATGCAGGAAAGCGGGCTTGCAATGCTCTTTAGCTTGTGACCAATGTAATGGGCAAGCTTGTCTCAATGCTATACCATATCAGAGCGACATTAACGAAGATGGAACCTTTGACCCCGAAATCATGGAAGAACTTGAGACAAATGTCGTTGAAGACGATAATGAAGACCAGTTTGAAAAAAATATAAATTGTAGTTTTTGTACACTTCATTCCATTTTTTTACTTTTAATTAAAATAAATGTTCATAATTTTTTGTTTTTTTTTTTTTCATCGTGTAAGAAGTTATTAATATTAATTAGGTTAAAATTCAAATATAATTCATATATTTTCAAGTGTTTTTAAATAAATTAATACTGAATAAAAAGTGGATAGGTTAGGAAAAAAGTGATAAAATATAATATAATAGTTGAAAAAAATTGTTAAATATTTATAATCATTGATTCATCGATAGTTCATTAACTAAATATTATATGGCGCGTTTTCTACCGGAGGCACCGGTTGACCTGAAGTGATGCTGTGACCGCGCTCTCTCCGCCCCCTTTCTTGAAAACGGTTCACCGTATAAAAAAACTTTTTGAACAAAATTTGTAGAGAGTTTTATATTCTACAATATTGATAATAAATACAATTAACAAAAAACCCATAGGAAATGAGATATTTAGAAAAAAAGCGCAATAAACCGATTTTTGTGACCTTTGACATTGAAATTTAATAGTAACGTACACCCTACCATATGTAGGTTTTGAGACAACTTTTAGGGTGTCAATATACAAGTATTTACACACTTACAGCTGGGTATCCTGGATTCCGAGGTGAACTTATTATAATGACTGGACTAATAAGGTAAGCGGTTCCAAAACAAAATGCACGGTCACATATTAAAAATAAAATTACTTTTAGACCAAGAATTACAAAGAGTAACCTAGGTAGGACCGCTCCTATTAACAGAATTGCAATATCCCTTAACAATATAATTTTTAATAGCAGAATTGTACATATTTTGAAACGCTGCATAGATTTTCAAGCGCAAAATTAAAAATCATTTAATTAAATGATATCATTCGTTATTTCGTATTTGATAACAGTTGCTGTATTTTAATTTAGTTTTTTGTTAATAGTTATAAGTTTTTTTATATTTTTGTGTATTTAACTACTTTATAAAGTAATTTAGATAGTAAGTAAACAAGGAAATTGTCTTATTTTAATACTGTTATTAAGTACTTGTAATTTAATTAATTAATTGCATGTCGAGTTAGCCCGTAAATGGGGTACCTATACGATGTTAAATAATATAAGTAATTAATGTGTAACTATACCATAAGTTGTATACAACGTGGGCTTCCTATTAAATAAATAAATAAAACCTTTCATGAAACCCTATTAAGGAGTCTGTACATAAAACGGTTCATAGACTGGTTCTCATTCTACGTAATTTATGACAGTGATTGATTTCACTCTGTATGAACTTTAACGAAGCTAATACAAAAGTTAATATTTCTCAAAACTTACTCAATTTCTTCTATCACAGAGCAATTTGCTCAGAACAACAAATAAAAAGTAAACCCACATTGAGCTTTAGCAGCCGCCGCAGTTTTCCCGAAGTAGGTAATTACTTTATTCAAACTTATTCTGTTACTGTTAAAACACAAGCATATTATAACAACAAGTATTAAATACAATGTTAATATTATCATTTGGACTCAAATTGAGTTTTAATACACACAGGCTCATGAACATTTTGTAGCAGGTTACCTTAGTTTTAAAGACCACTTGTATTTTCAACAATATTCTCGCTTGTAATTTAGCGAGCGTGCGGCGCTTACTAAATTAATTGCCACACGATCTAATTAATTTCTCAGTTCAAACCTCTAGGAAATACCTCGACTGACATAAATTTAGTGTCATGTTAAAACGTTTACACCGAACATACTGACATACAAATAAATAAAACCTCCCGCAATAAAATTAGAACTGCATATTGACTGCATACCTCGAGTCCTTATGTCTATATTGTCTATAAAAAAAATAATTATGTTTCAGACAAAATTGGAAACGTAGACAACAAAAATGAATTTAACAAAATATTTTTACATATAACATAATATTTATCTAATAAAAGTGCTTCTTTGCTATAAACGATTTTCTTAACGACTAAAATAAAAATAAATAAAAATATGGATCTCCCATCTACGGTCTGCTGTTCAGACCAAATTGCGATACTTAATACCTACCTTGTAAAATTATATAGTTTTTACTACAAATGTTATATTTAAGGAATGTATTTATGAAATTGCAATAATTTTAAATTGAAAGTTCTAAGAAATAAAAACTAGATATGGCTTTTCTGGAAACACTCCATTCCTTTCTTACCAACGCGACCGTCGCTTTCGCATGGGTATCGTATACCTATGTTCTTTAGAGATCTTTTCCACGGCCATTACAAAGCAAATACTGCACCAACAGGGTTCTTTGATATTTGGAATAGAATGAGTCGCAATGTGCCAGATTGAGACTAGGTGACTCAACGCCCGGCACAGTGAAATATTAAACTGTCCGTGTGGCATGACAACTGGCAAACAAGTTTTAAATTACCAGTCAGAAGATTTCCTTCCTTTCGTATTCCGGGACAACTTTCACGATTGGTCCGTCCGTAGAACCCGACCGTCAGGCATTTGCATCAAATCGGCAAAGTATAAGCGCTTGAAAAATGGGTGCCTTATGATTAAAATGATCCACAGAGGCTCGCGAGGAAGTTTGTCGGACATAAACCGGTCTAGCAATGAACAAATTTTGGAACTAACTGTGACGTGTCATCAAAAGTGGATTCTCTAGAATAATCTTAAGCGAACGTTGCAATGGCTGACTTGAGGTTCCAAACTCCGCAGGAATCCCTAATAATAAGCTTATCTATCTATAATCTATCTATCTTTAAGCTTATCTTTAGAAAAATTATGGTGCCTGTTTAGACGTCACTTCAGTTTCCTCCAGTCCAGTGTCCTGTACTTCGAAAAATGACATCAAATCTCGCTAAAAAGTGCCAGTAAAAGTTACGTAATGATACGCATAAGATTATAAGTTTAAGACATAATATTTTATGACACAAAAGCACCGTAATTTCACTAGCTACGACGAAATTCAAACCGAAACAAAATAATGCTTGCACACTACTGCTTAACGAGAGAAAAAGCTGGCACTGTGGTGTCAGCCCTTCGGTCTCCTGTGCTAAGAAGACTCACTGGTAAAACAGACAGACAGTACGGAGCAAAATATTAATATGATGGGATAATATGATCGGACAAGGTCGCGGACAAAAGTTAGTCATTCACAAAAGCCATGTATTTTTCTTGAGTTTAATTCTGTTGTCGAAGAAATCAGTACAACCACTTGAGAAAGAACTGGCGCTCTGATAGAGAGAAGACGCCGCAAGAAACTGTCCTACTATTATATTTTGTTCTCATAATTCCGATTTCACACCATGTATAATTTATTTACAAAATACTAACAATAATATGGGGATCTCTTTACATATTTCTCCCGTCTTATGTTGCTTATATCATTTAAAATTTCCAAAATATATTTACTTATTTTAAAAACAACAACAAAAATAAATATATATATATATATAGAAACTGTCCTACTATTATATTTTGTTCTCATAATTCCGATTTCACACCATGTATAATTTATTTACAAAATACTAACAATAATATGGGGATCTCCTCTGTGCTGTTAGCAGCCCTGGCTTTCACAGCGAAGTAGGACGTGGGCCGTGGAGGCCGCAAAGACTACGCAACAACAGTCGCGGGGCGACTCCTAAGGAGACTCGAACCTCAGACCAGCTGTGTGCTTGTGGGAAGGAGAGAGAATGAAAATGAAAATGAAGATGGAATGAAGATGAAAAGATGAGAAGAACACACTCGCCGACGAGTGTGGTGATGTTTAGTGTAATGTATGTAAGTGTGTGTGTATGTGTTTATGGTTGTATGTATGTATGTTTGTATGTGTGTAAGTAGTGTAAATGTTAGTGTGCATGTATGTTTGCGTTTGTGTCTGTTTGTGGAGTGTGTTTGTGGTTGTGTAAGTGGTGTATGTCAGTCCGTCAGTCAGTCTGTGTGATAGTGAGTGTAGTGAAACGATTACATGACGAGGACTAACGTCTCGTCGGGTATCAAAACAATGTGTGGTGTATCTAGGGTGCGGGCCGCTGGCCATCGTCAGAGTGACGAGTGCCAGTGGTTTGCGGTGGTTGACCGCGCCTACGCCTGCGAAGGCGGTGTGTGCGTGTCTGTGTCGGTGTTTGTGTGGGTGTCGCGTTCGCGATGGTGATGTCGTCATCCGGGTCTACCGTTACGTGTCTGGGACGTCTTATTGGGTTGAGACTATGGTGAAGGGGGGTGTACCCGCATGCCTTCCTAACCAAGATGTTGGGATGGTTAGGCGCCTTGTCAAAGAAGCGTCGCGAGATCTCTTTAAAGTGTTGAGCTATCGTCGGAAGCTCTAGGTCGCGCTGAAGGTCAACGTTTCGGATGAACCACGGGGCTCCGGTTGAAATGCGCGTGAATTTATTTTGAACTACTTGCAAACGACGTAAGTAGCTCGGTCGGGTGTGCGCGAAAACGACGCTTGTGTATGACAGTATGGGCCGTACGATGGTTTTGTACAGCGTCACTTTGTGTTTGAGAGTAAGAGTGGGAGAGAGGACTGAACCCTGTGGCACGCCAGACCTGATGGGTCTGGGTGAGGATAGGGTGCCCTCTACTCGATATCGGAAGGAGCGATCAGTAAGGTAGGCTCGTATGATGCGCACGAGCCTGTCTGGCACTCCCAGTTGATACAGCTTGAATACTAAGCCGTTGTGCCATACCTTGTCGAATGCCTTCGCGACATCGAAAAACACGGCTGCCGTGGTAGCGTGAAGTTGACGCCGTACGAGAATGTACTCGGTGAGTCGGTGAGCCTGCTGGGGACATGAGTGAGCGGTTCTGAATCCGAACTGTATGTCGGGTATCAGGTTGAGCTCCGCAATGTAATGATTAAGACGCGCGAGAATTAATCTTTCGTAAAGTTTCCCGATCGAGTTAATTAAGCTAATAGGCCTATAGCTACTCGGATTAGCTTTAGGTTTATTGGGTTTTGGGATACCGATAACAATGGAATCTTTCCATTGTTCGGGGAACGCGCTATTAGACAATAGAATATTAAAAATTGTAACCAATAAAGTAATAAGAGTCGAGGGTAGGATTTTAAGAACCCTATTGTTTATAGTGTCGGGCCCCGGGGCCTTCTTGGAGTGAAGCTCCTTAATGATTAGCTTCACCTCTTCGTAAGAGGTGGGTTTTATTACATCGCCTGAAGGGCTCAGAGCGGAGCGACGTTCAACTTCACGATCAACTTCGTCAACGTGTGTCGGGTCGGATGCTGCATTTGGAGAGCACTGACTCTCGAGACTATCGGCGAGGCATTCAGCCTTCTCATCGTCATCGAGCGCCGGCTGCAGTCCCGGTCTGTCCAAAGGAGGCATGACAGTGGGCGGCTCCTGTTTGAACGCGCGAGGCAGCTTCCAGAAAGCCACATGTGATGGCTTAAGGTTGCCGAGCAAGCGGTCCCAACGTTCGCCGCGGAGTTCCGCGATACGTTCCCGTACCACCCGCTGTAGGTAGCGGAGGTGGCGCCTATTCTCGACCGACGGATACCTGTCGTAAAGTCTAGTGGCTCTGTGCTTCTGTGTGAGTAAGTTCCTGACCTCTGGAGGCAGGTTTAGGCGATGCGGTTGCATCGTCGGAACCTGCCTGGAGCAGGCCTTGATCCTATTCTGTATATGTGACGTCACATGAGAGATAGCACTGTGAGCCGTGTCGACCGAGTCGATGACGTCCGGTATAAGGTCAAGGTCGTCGGACTTGATAGACTCGAGATCCTTTTCCAGCCGTTGCCAGGCGATCACTGTTTTCGTCGGTGGTTGAAAGTTAACCGGTGGGCCTAGATTTAGGACGACGGGCCGGTGGTCTGACTCTAATTCGTGAAAAACCTCGATTGAATTTACATTGAGCGTTACGTTCTTAAGTAACGCAACGTCTAGAATGTCGGGTCGGTGCACGACGTTATCCGGATAATGTGTTGGTTCGTCGGGTGCTATTACTGAAAAGTTCAGCGTGTCTGTCAGCGAATCTAATAAGATTCCGTTTCTATTTGTGGCTTTACTGTTCCAGCTGGAGTGTTTGACCCACCCACTATGACTGCAGCCCCGTGGCCGAGTAATGCTTCTATATCTGTGTATAATACTTTTTTGTTGGGCGGAAGACAAGCTGAAATAACAGTGATCGGCTGGTGATTCGCCATACTGACTCGGATGGCAGAGGCCTCGATGTTAGTGAGGACCGGAGGATCTATAGGTATACAGTGTAGAGACCTTTTAAAATAAATGAGGGTGCCGCCCATACGGTGCACCTCGTGTGCAGGGTAACCCTGCTCTTTGAGGTCCGACAGAATGTCGGCCTGGTCTAACTCTCTGGGGACGTTTCTAATAACGACCCTCAGACGCTTCTTCTCAGGCAGGGCGTACGTGTGGAAACCCACACTCAGCTCTCTAAGAAGGGATGTCAAGGCGCGGTGGTCCGCTACCTCTTTGGTCTCTAATTTGATGAGAGATTGGTACGCCCTCGCCTGGAAGGAGACCGTCTTCGGTATCCTATTTTTGATAACTAAGCAGCGGCCTCGGTCTGCTATAAAAATAGGAGGCGGGCGCTTGGTCGGAGGCAGTACGCGGCCTTTAGCGGGCGCGGGCGCGGGAGTGGAGCCAGTCGTGGCCGCGGCTTTCTTGGCGGGTGTGCCATCAAGAGAAGGCGATTCGCGACCGCGCTTCTTCTTGCGACTGACGGTGATGAAGCCGTCAGCATCCGACGCAACACTCTCCGCTCTCGACGGTAGAGCGGTTTCCGGCTGGGCCGGTGAAGCACTAGAAGCCTGAGGGGCTTCCGTGCGGTGACGACTGACCGCGGGGACCTTAGGGGTCGCCTGCGCGTCAAAGTACGCCTGAAGGACAGGCTGGCGGGCTGATCGGGTGATCACCTTTCTCGGTTTGACCGAGGCCACGGAGCTTGCGTCGGAGTCATTTCCTAATTCCATTTCGGATTCCCCGTCGGAATCCGAAACGTCGGATGACGAGTTATATTTGTTGGATTTCGCTTTAATAGCGGCATCCACTGTCTCGTTGATTGATTATTTTATTAGCGGAGCGATCTTTTCCGTGAATAACCTATCTAGTAGGGCGCTTAGAAGGCCCTCGTCGACAACCATTGGTGAAGCCATGGTTGTCATATTTAATAACTAGGTTGAGCGGGCAACAACCCTCGCTGCCCGAGTCAGGCAGAGGGGGAATATAATAAAAAAGTCGACAACTATAGTTAAGTTGTACACTTGCACATTAATACATAATATTAATAATAATAAAGTATGCAAAATTAAAAGAAATTAATAATAATAATTAAGCCTAAGACTTAGCTTTGCTAGATGTAGACTGGCTGGGCCGGAACCCCGATGCACGCTGTGCAGGCCCCCGCGGAGAAGACACACACGGGACGAACTGCAACTCACAAACACACACGATTAGCGTGCAGAATCGCGAAACACAGCACAGGAGCTAACTAACGCGATCGTAAAACCGGGTAATTAACACTGATAATAACTAAGCTACGTTCCGCGAAGGAACGTAACAGGTGCGAGACTCAAAGAGTCCCGAACAATAGCGCGCGATAACAATAGCTAGCCCAGGTGGCCTGAGCAGATAGTGCGATAACGCAGGTAATAAAAATATTCGAAGGAGGACAGATAACGCGGCACGTGTGCTCATGTTGCCTGCCTGAATCGAACTCGAGCACTTGTGCATTTGAGATTCAGGTAAGCTCTATTGAATGAATGTAGATATTCGCATATCAAACGAATACCGTATGGACTGTGGGTCGAGTTCAATTGCAATTTGAATTCAATAGAGTGAATATTAGGCAAGATGGCGGATCACCAATTCTACGTTTCAACTTACCTGAGATGAAGTGATTTATGGGATACCTACTACCTATTAGATATCGGCCCACTGTCACGTTTCGTACTATAACGGTTAGTTAACCAATTGTTTGTATGAATTAAGATGCTACAACATTATTTATGTCCGCTGCAAATAAACAACGTGCCCAAGTCATGACCGGACTGGAAACGATTTCTTAGAAGATTTTATTTTAATACACAGCACAGATCAACGCAACAAATTAATTATCAAATCTGTATGCAGATAAAAAGTTTGTTTTATTATCGTTTCATAATTGTCAATTAAGAATCATTTATCTCTTATTACCACAGATTAGAAGGTTGCCGCGAATACGGTAACTGGTAGGTATGACACAATGTCCCCCCCATATGTCCATGTCACCCCCACGCACAGATGGCCGTTGGGTCAGCAAGGTCCTCGAATGGCGAATATGTACCGGAAGACGAAGTGTTGGAGTGCCCCTCACACGATGGAGTGATGATCTGGTCAAGATCGACGGTTGGATAAGGGCAGCGCAGGACCGATCGTGATGCCGTTACTGGGCGAAGGCCAGCAGTGGACGTGTTCCGGCTGAAATGAGGTTCACACATTAGGTCACAGAAGTATTCTCTGTACCTCTTGGAATAAATACGCATTTATATTATATATAAGCACATACATACTACGTTTAATTCTAACATTTTGGAGTTACAACTCTTCTTTACTACAATCAAAACATCTTATTCGAAGTTACGATTTATCTTACGGTTCGGCACTTACTTTGATAAATATCTGCTTATTCTAGCGAAAAAGTTTTATTAGATCTGTGCCATAGGTAACAAAATATCAACAAATAAGAATCTAAACAATTTCCAATTCTATGAGCTGAACTATTCATCATTAAGATTAATGTATCTTATCTCTGATCTATCGTATTTTCTTGTTGCTAATGAGTAATGTAAATTGTATTCGTTGAAATCACTAAGGATAATTGTTAGGTATTCCTTTACGGCCGTTTTCAATAACGTATCTCTAGTTGAGGGTATATGCTATCATCGTTTAATGACAAGATCTTATCTATCCATAGTTATGTCATGTTATATAGTTATGTTATATTATAGTTATGTCGATAGGTTATTGAAATGTAAGTAAGCTTAAAAGGAGAGATTTGTCTACCTCTAGTAAGTTAAACTGAGGATAGAGAGGTTATTGAAAACGACCGTTAATTATGTTGATGTTCGTTGCTAAAATTACATGGAGGTACCTTTTTTATGGATGAGGAGAACAAACGAATGCCCGGGTCACCTGATGGTTAGTGATGATGATTACCGCCATCCACGCTCCCCTAGTATGGCGTCTTTAGTGATGAAACGGTAAAAAAGGATAAGGTTTGCTTTTATTTTCACCAAAGTAACTTTATTTACCTTGTTTCAGCTTTTCTAATATGGCGGAGTCTCAAAATACACACATCAAAAAAGTCTAAGCAAAATGCATGATATTACAAATTTCCCATGTATATTAATTAATTTCTAAGTCTTTATTCACTCAAAGTGCATAGGTATGTAAACTTTTTTGTTATTGATGACATATTGGCTGGTTGTAAAATAAATTTCGATTAACTATTGTTTTTTTTTTTCATAAAAATAAATGAAAGGGAATTTGTTTGAATTTAAGTTTAGTCTTAATTTTATCATTTTACCAACCATTTCAATAAAGTTCAAAATATCAATGATATGTTGGACACCTCCAACATTCATTGCTATGCAGACGACAGCACTGGTGATGCCGTATACACTGGACATGCAGGTCTCTTTCGGGAAATCGTCGACCAGCGCCGGGAGAAACTTGTGTCTTCTATCGAGTCCTCTCTTGAGAAGGTCGCGGATTGGGGAAAATTGAACCTTGTCCAATTTAACCCCCAGAAGACTCAAGTTTGCGCGTTTACCACAAAAAAAACCCCATTCGCTCTTCGACAACACTTCCCTCAAAGCCTCTTGGGCTTCAAAGAAACTGGGCGTCATTAATAGAGCACGGCAATACTTCAAGCAGGCCCACATACTAGCGCTCTACAAAGCACAGGTCCGGCCACGCATGGAGTATTGCTGTCGTCTCTGGTCTGGCGCACCCCAGTATCAGCTCGATCCATTTGACTGCGTGCAACGCAGAGCAGCTCGAATTGTCGGGGACACAGTGCTGTGTGAACGGCTGGATCACTTGGCGTTGCGTAGAGACGTCGCTTCAATGTGTGTCTTCTACCGCATTTATCACGGGGAGTGTTCCGAAGAGCTGTTTAACCTGATTCCTGCCGCCGAATTCCACCTTCGCACGACACTCCACAAGTTAGGATATCATCCTCACCATCTGGTTGTGTGGCGGTCCTCCACAGTGCGGTTTTCAAGGAGCTTTCTTCCACGTACTACAAAGCTGTGGAATGAGCTGCCTTGTGCGGTGTTTCCGGGACGATACGACATGGGTACCTTCAAAAAAAGCGCGTACACCTTCCTTAAAGGCCGGCAACGCTCCTGTGATTCCTCTGGTGTTGCAATAGATTGTGGGCGGCGGTGATCACTTAACAACAGGTGACCCGTACGCTCGTTTGTCCTCCTATTCCATAAAAAAAAAATCTTTACGTCATGGAGCGACGTCATTCGACGGCAAATGATATGCAAAGAGCTGTAGGGATGTTGCAAGCGGAAAGTAATCAATCTCAGGTATCTCGGCATTTTGGCATTCATAGAAGTGTTATTCGTTGTCTTTGGCAGCGCTACAATAATACAAGGGAACCCGATGAACAGCATTCAGGCCGTAAAAGGAGTACAACCACTCGGCAAGATCGGTACATACACCTGACTGCAAGTCGCCAGCCGATGTTTACCGCTCGAGAGATAAGTTTGAGGCTACAAAATTCAAGTTGTGTTGATGTAAGTCCCCAAACTGTGCGAAATCGACTGGTGTAGAGAATGCAGAATTTGGACCCAGGAACAATGGGATAAAATTATGTTTTCTGATGAGTCGCGATTCGGGTTTAGGCCTGATACAAGAAGGGTGCGAATGTACCGTCGGCCCGGAAATACTGAAAGGCTTAGGTGCATTTAGGAAGTTCATCCATACAGCGGCTCAACAGTTATGGTATGGGCGGGTATTGTGATGAACAGGCGAACTGAGTTTTGAAGGACTTGGACGGAGTGACAATAACGCAACAGCTAAAGGATTTGCAACAATTCCATTGGGAGCGAATACCGCAAGATGACATAAACAGTCTCATTAATTCAATGAATTATCGTTGCCGACAAGTTCTGAATAGCAGAGGAGGCCATACTTTGTATTTAATTAACCTTTTCTTTCACAATAAATAAATTTTCTTTAGAAATTTCGTTTTGTTAAAAAAAAGTTTAGTTGCTTATGTACCTTAGTTTCTGCAGTATATTCTAATATTGTTAATTTCTGTTATTAAAAGAACTTATAAAGACAACAGCTGCTATTTTTACATTATAGGACCCTAAAAATATTATTTTAATAATAAAATACGTTATAATGTGAAAAACCATCCTAAAATTTAAATTAAAAAAATTAAGAAATACAGAAAAATACATGGCAACTATTTTTTATGGAAAAGGATGACACACGAGAGTACGGGTCACCTGGTGCTAAGAGATCACCTACCTATGTATTTAAAATTTATAAGTACAAACAATTCATCGCAAAATATAACACCAACTATCAATTCAACAATGTACACCAAATTGGCGATATCATAAGGAATATTTCCTACATTGACATATGGCAACTCCGTATCGATTATAAAGTAACTCAATCATAAAGTAACACAGCAAGTATATAAGTAATATAATAAGTATATATTCATGTTTTAATGTTCATATTTTTATACAAAACATAAAACATAATATGTAAGTTCACTAACGGCAGAATATTAGAGACACCTAACGAAGGTATGTTTTGTAGCCACAAGGAAAAGCCTAGGGCTATTTTATTTTCTCCTCAGTGATAATAAATCATTAATAAATCGTCCTCCTCCAACTTCTACTACCACAAGGTTATGACAAATCACTGCACCTTTCATACTAAACTTAATTTCAATTTTTAACCAGGCATTCCCACCTCTTATTTACATCCTGTTTGAAATAGACTGAATAACATATATTGACAGATGTCACTTAAATTTACTCATTGTTTTATGTAACATTCGTTATTTATACAACCCGGATATTATAAGACCCTGGCTTTTACTAAGTTACAAGTGGATTTATTTACTTCCTTCCTTACGAGCAAAAACTACGCAGTGTTTTAACAGAGAGAAAAGAAATCTAAATTTCTTTAACGAGGATCATTAGTGTTGGTAAAACTTTTAGCGCAACATTTATATTATAATTGGCTTAATATTAAGGAACCTTCATAATCAGATTGAGTGTTCTTAAACAGTTTTATTAATCTTGAAAGCAGGTACACTATATTTGAAATACTTTGAGTAAGTGATACGACCTAAATAAAATTTAAAAAGATTAAGAAGGAAAAGCGTTAGTTTTTTTATGGAAAAGGTGATAAGTAATCACGGTCGCCCACATTCTTCTTGCAACACCAGAGGAATCACAGGAATTCGCTGCCTGCAACTTTATAAGGCGCAAATTCGGCCTCACATGGAGTACTGTTCTCACCTCTGGGCGGGTGCTCCCCAGTACCAGCTTCTTCCGTTTGACCGCATACAACGAAGAGCGGCTCGAATCATCGACGATCAAGTCATCTCCGATCGGCTTGATTCTCTAGCATTGCGTAGAGATGTGGGTTCTCTCTGCATCTTCTACCGCATTTATCACGGGGAGTGCTCAGAGGAGCTGTCCGGGTTGATTCCAGCGGCCGAATTCCACCATCGGACATTACGTGCAAAGTACCATCGCATCACGTAGACGTCTGGCATTCCACAACCGCGCGTTTTGTTCGAAATTTCTTGCCTCACACAGCCACTTTGTGGAATCAACTACCGGCATCGGTCTTCCCGAACAGATACGACTTAGGTACCTTCAAGAAAAAAGCATACTCCCACCTTAAAGACCGGCTACGCATTTCTTGACACACCTGTTGTTGTGGATGTCCATGGGCGGTTGCCTCACCTCTCCCCATCCCGTGAGAGTCTTGCCCGTTTGCCCCCTCTCATATAAAAAAAAGGAACGTTGTCGAACTAGTGTTGAGCGTATAAGGAAGGTGTACGCGCTTTTTTGTAAAGGTACACATGTCGTATCGTCCCAAAAACACCGCACGAGGAAGCTCATTCCACAGCTTTGTAGTACGTGGAAGAAAACTCTTTGAAAACCGCACTATGAGAGACACATCCAGATGGTAGGGATGATATCCTGATTTGTGGAATATCGTGCGTAGGTAGAATTGGTCGGCAGCTGAAACAGCTCTTCGGTACACTCTCTGTGATAAATGCAGTAGGAGACAAAATGAGGAACACAATCTCTCCGCAACGCCAAGTGATCCAGCCGTTCAGAGAACTCTGGGTCCCTGACAATTCGAGCAGCTCTGCATTGCAGTCAAATGGATCGAGCTGATACTGGGGTGCACCAGACCAAAGATGACAGTATTAGTTGCCGCACTTTGCGACTACGCTTGCGGTATCTAGTTGCAACGCAGCGGAGACCAATGCTTAATCTAAGGTTGAACTACTAAAAATCTTATAATTGGGGAAGATTGTCTTTATTATTGTAAAATGAGATTCATCAATTTCAAACTGATTTTTAAATATATTGCCTTAATAACTTTTCTCATCAACTGAATACCCATGTATTTTTGTTTCGTCTTTCGATGTTCATTTTCTCTCATAATTATTACATTATGTAGGTACATTACTGGTAATTTAATTAAATACATAAAAATTGTAAAATTTATCAAATAGGTAAATAGAAAATAATCTATTCAATTGTACTATAAAAGTATTTAATTGAATTTAACTTATGTTTTATATAAATACTCGTATTAAAACCTGATATTTTTTTAAGTTAGTTTGTTCGGCTCGAGGAATAATGTCTGGGACTGTATTAAGTTTTCCTATAGGATCGCTGGATTTTGGCTCGTTTTTTTTTTATTTTAATTTAAAATTAAACTTTTTATAAATTTTATCTATTATAACCAGATATCTTTATCGCTGTCAATCTTTATCAGACCGCAAATTTCAATATATAAAAAATATTTTAATATATTGGTAAGGCTGAAATTCCTACAGAATGCATTATAGATTTTTACAAACCCAAAATTATTTTCCATACAAAAATTCTATTGTTAAACCTACAGGCAGACTGGTTTAAAAATGAAAAGTAATGTGGTATTATTGCTTGGTCTAGAAATGATCGCCAATTAAATATCTGAGCCAGGACTAAGCCATTGAATTAATTTGTAGCCTTATACGGTTTCACAATAATAATTTATTGTTGCACAAAATTTATAAAATAATTATTAATGTTAAGTATACTTATGAATCTTATAACACTAAACAAAACTCTGTTGTATATTAAAATTTGATTTTTCAATCAATAATTATATCACAAAGAAATGGAAGCATCGATAATCATTATCATTATCATCATCACTGCTCATTTTCATAGTTACAATCTGTTAAAATATTATGAAGGCAAATAAATTTAATAGGATTTTTACCAATGGTGGTAATTGCTCTCCAACGAACCATACGAAATCATATTTGTGATAAACAGCGATGTATAGGGATATGGATAATATCAGAGAATTATCAAATAAGGTAAATTAAGCATAAATGATAAAAGCGTTGTGCCATAAATATCTTAAAATTTAATATCTTAAACATTTTAAATAGCGCACCATTGATGGCCTCAACATCAACAGTTTTCTCTTTAAACTTACTCAGAGCAGAAATATAATCTGTACCTTTTTTATGGCAATAAGAGATGAGACGAGCAGGACGTTCATCTGATGATGATTGATACGCCCTGCCCAATACAATACAGTGCTGCTCAGGATTCTAGAAAAACCCAAATATTCTGAGTGGCACTACAATTGCGGTCGTCAGTTTGAAACATAAGATGTAAAGTCTCATTTGCCCGGTTATTTCACTAGCTACGGCGCCCTTCAGACCGAAACACAATAATGCATACACATTACTGCTTTACGGCACAAAAAGGCGCCGTTGCAAGGCATCCTATGCAAAGGAGCCTTCCACTGGTAAAGTTAATAATAATACTAATAATGGTAATATCTACAAGCTTTAGTGATAATCATAATATCACTTACAAACATTAATAAATTTAGCTTATCGTTAAAACATCTCAAGATGAAAACAAAGCGCCTTAATTTTTCTCATTAACTTAATAACAATGTATTTCTTCTAACAGATGTTGAATGAATAATTCCTACTTAAAGACTAACTTCCTGTTATTGATATAATAATATTTGCTCTGTTTTGTGAAAAGAATAAAAATATTTAGATATTGATATAGAAATGATTGCTGACCACGTTAAAATTTGAAACTGATAAAGAGCCATCGCCAAGATATTTTAAGCAGTCTAAATAAATCACTATCTACAATTTTTTAATAATATTTATAATGACATGAAATCAGCCTATTCAACAAGAACTTTTTTAAAGAAGTACAAATGAGCGATGATGTGAAGATCATATCACCTGATGATATGTGATCACCGCCGTCCACATTCTCTTGAAACACCGGAGGAATCACCGGGGCGTGACCTCCCGATAGTCTGTCGCCTATTTCCCGAGAGAGACCTGCATGGCCCGTGTATACGGCATCACCAGTACTGTCTTTTTTTTTTGAGAGGAGGACATACTGTTACGTATTTACGCCCCGGAACAGGGCGTAATATGTCGGACTCGAGTGTCCGCGTAAGCGGACACCCCATACCGACTAAAACCTCCTCTATGCTGTTAGCCCTGGCTTTTACAGCGAAGTAGGACGTGGGCCGTGGAGGCCGCAAAGACTACGCAATAACAGTCGCGGGGCGTCTCCTAAGGAGACTCAGGCGCCTTGTCAAAGAAGCGTCGCGAGATCTCTTTAAAGTGTTGAGCTATCGTCGGAAGCTCTAGATCGCGGTGAAGATGTACGTTTCGGATGAACCAAGGGGCTCCGATTGCCATGCGCGTGAATTTATTTTGAACTACTTGCAAACGACGTAAGTAGCTCGGTCGGGTGTGCGCGAACACGACGCTTGCCTATGGTATGGGCCGTACGATGGTTTTGTACAGCGTCACTTTGTGTTTGAGCGGAAGTAGCAGTGCTGTCATCCAACATACAATTGATATGCAGAAGAAACAGTGTAGAAGATAGCATACGGCCTTGAGGCGCTCCAGCGTTCACCGGTTCGGGCAATTACCGTCCACAACTTCCTGTATGCCCAGTGAGAAAGCTGGTGGTCCACTTGTTTGAACTTCTTTTGACCTTAATAGAATAATTTTAGCCGAATATGGAAATGATAATACAGTTGAAATTTGTAACAAAATTAAAAATAAACGTTGAAAGTAAATCAATCATCACAGCTTACAACTATGTAGTTCAAAATTTACTCGCTGTCTCACAATAAAATATGTAATTTTAAACCAAATTTTAAAACGCTGGCTTTATTAACAGTCTTGAATTTCGCTCAATCGTAACCAAATTGTATCTAATTTAAAAACAAACCTGTGAAAACCGAGTTAGTACAATTATTGCAAAGCAAATTAATTTATAAATGTGCTTAACTTGACCCGGCCCTTTAAAATTTCCAAACTCATTTTTATGTTATGTAATATATAAAATATTTAGATTTCAACTCATATTTATATAAGCCTACCCTATACCCCAGCGGTGTCGAGAAGCAGCTTAGATTGCGGAAGGATTTCTTGTTTCTTTATTATATATTTTTTTTAAGTATATTATAAATATTCGACAGGCTTTCAAAGTAAATAAAGTACAATAATGTCACTGTTATCGTTGTGGCATCCGGCCAGTTCTTCGAACGATATCTCCACCGAATATTCGTATGCTAAGTTTCTTAAATTTCTTTGTGGTTTTATATAATCATCTTGTGAACATCGTTTACAGCCAATTGTTTTTTGGCTTTATACTAAATGTAAAATATAATGAAGTAAATGATAAATTCGTGGAAATATAAATATATATTTCTTACATTAGCTCGAATTGGTCTCTATAAAACTGATAAAATTTACAACAGTCATAATGTGGGAGTTAAGAACCGAGCTGGCTATATGAGCAGTGCATTTTTCCGAGGTGTTTTTGTGAGTGCCTTTTGTCAGGAAATACAATACTCATAGTAGATACAGCATTTATTCTTCTTAACAAAACCAATACTTACCCTAATAATAAATAACAGCTTTTTAAACAAATTTGTACTTTCAAGAGGTTATTTCACTTCGAGTGCGCGAAAAGATCTCTCTATATGTTAAGAAATTAGCCGGAAATTACTGAATATCAACGCATTCCTTTTTTTCGGTACTCATGCACGTCAAATGTGATACACTTATTTAATTTAATGAAAATTATATTCTCATAATTATTATCATTAAATATTAATGTAAAAGATTTTTAATTATGACACTATGAATCTCTAGAGTTGCGAAGAGTGCATAGATCAGAATAGATTAGATAGTTCCTTTATTTCATTTATACAAAACTAACGGCCAGACATATTATAATATATTCGTATATCTTTTCTCAAGGCACTTTATTTTCAACCTGTTGAAAGCTTTTTAATATCAAATCACAAAAACATTCACATATTACAAGATTTCGTTCACTCTTTATTGAAATTGATTCGAAAATAAGTAGTTATTACAAATATTATATATATTTTTCATTAAGGTACTAATTCTGTCAGATTCCACATGAGTTTCTTAAAATATAACCTGAATTATTTTCTCGTTCATTGTGTTTGTATTAAAATATAATCATCTACTCTCTTTTCGGTTAAATGGCCCTTATGTTTGTAGTCTCGGTATCTGTTAAATGTGGTCATACATTTTTTAGCAAGAATGTCGACACGCACATAACCGTTTATTGCTTGTTGGCTCAGTCTGCACTGTATGTATTAATACAAAACCGTAACTGGGGAAAGGAAATGGGTATTTATTACGGCAGTGGCTTATAGTCTACACTACTACAGTTACAGCACGCTCCGTGATATATAATACTTCAGAATATTAATTCTTAAAGATGAAATAAAAATATTAATTAGTGGAAGTAATATGAATAATAAGTATGATCGAAGCATGCTGTAAGATAAAACTCGAACAGTTGTAAGTGAACACAATTTAAATATCAATTACAAATAGATTTACTAAATATAAAAGTTTAATTTACACTAACAATATAAGACGTGGTATTTGAAATTAATGTGTAAATTTTATACTAAATTTTGCGTTGAAAATAACTCAAAATTTTTGTTTGTGTACCTGTACCTACAACCAATAATATCAATTAATACAAATGTCTAATATCTAACTTGTAACGTAATACCTTCGTAGTATTATAGATCGTAGAAATATTAATCGTGCGTAATAACTGTAATAAGCGTATGCCGAAAGATTCGTTCTGAAAAGAACATTTTATTTTATATAACGTAATATAAGCTCTGATAAGAACCATTTCATAATGCTGTACAACAACTCATAGAATCATACAGATCACCAGTAGTCATCTCATCGAAGTACAAGCATCGTCACGTTCTCCCGACGACCGCAGATATACTCACGTGATCAGTCATATGCTCCGCGTTACACAACCTCACAGCAAGGCCGAGCGTACTCGACTGATGCGTCGGGGCATCGATCACTATTCATGCAATTTTAATCAATGAGCGACAGAGTAGGTGCTAAATGCGCACTGACATCGTATGATCGAGGTTCGACGCGAGTTTACACAAGCCCGCGCTCGCTGGCCGGTTTACTGCGATAGCATTAGTTTTAGAGCGACATAGAACACATACTATTATTCTCAATTCTTATTGAATGAAACGTTTTACTATTTGTCAAAATGTAAGCTTTAATATTGGTGTATTTTCTGAACTTGTAAATATTTTTTAAGTAACAATTGTAATTGGCTAACTAGTTTTAAGGATTTTGTATATATATCATGTAACTTTCTAATAAATATCTTCCACATATTCCTTAAAAAAAAACTTTCAGCAAATGCCTAGCATGAGGTGGAATTAAACTAGATTTAGAATGATGATGTAACTATGTTCGAATTTGTTCATCATTGGAACAGTGAACTAATTTTTTTTTATGAAAGTTAAAGCTTGTTGCAAAATATAACGTCGTTTGCATTGAAATAGAGAAATAGTAGAGTTGTAATATATATGTACTTATCTATTTATGTAGAAGCTTTAAAATTAATATTGAAGTGATCTTTATGGCGATTGCTCGATAATTATATTAATTAGTAAATTATTTTACATTGTTTGTGCAATGCAACTCAAAATTAGGATACACAGTGCCTAACTATTTGTAGAAATATGTGAGTAACAAGCACAGCAATTCTGGTCATATAAAATACATGATAGGGTAAGGTATACGCGAGAAAATCTGCTCCAACCACAAACTTAGTATAAACAAACACTCTCCTCATTATCGCGAGACTAGTTTTAAAATGTTCATGTGTTTTAGTTTTACAGATATGTTAGTGAAGTAAAGTGTTTTGCTTTTGGCCAATCCCTACGAGAAATATTGATAAACGGCGTCTAACACATATTTTTTAAATTTAATATAATCTTTAGAAAATAGAGTGTTTACTGAATATTTACAGTGTAATTTAAAATACGCAGATATTGTACAATTACTTTAGTAAATATTATGTTCTACGAATATATATATAAAGATATAATATAAATACTTTAGTGAATATATTCTACGAAAATAAATATCACGAAAGTAGTATTTAAGAATCGGTATTTACGTGTGAAATTTGGATAGTTGCTGTATATAACAACACAATCTCACACAGAACACGACACCATTTCCTTAATAAATATAAAACACATTTTAATTACTATACAAACACAAAAATTAAAATGCGGTCCAATTTCACAGGAGACTAATGGACACTAAATTGTTAAAAAACTGTGACACCGTGAAACCATATATCTATATTCACACTTAGGTTTTTGTGTAAAGATAGTTATTAGATAGTTTATGGCTCCAACACAGATAGCCATAGAGGCAACCTAAGTTTAAGAATTCTTAACTGTAAGATAAATTGACAAAATTATTACTTATTTAATTTAGTTCATAACTTTGCTAGAGCTAGATTTCATATAATACTGTAGTCAAAATTTGATGATGATTTATTAAAGGAAAAGCGTATATTATAGGTTTTCTTATAATATTACTCGCGTTAGTAGTTTTGATGACGGCTTACAATCAAAGATCTAATATAAACCAATCAGAAAATTAACTTGATGAGCAAGCAGAGTTGTATTTTGGGTATATACATTAATTTAAGACCCAGGGCACTAATTACCTTTGGAAAGTTTAGGATTTATTCAGGACTGCTAATGAACAAACTTGCTGAAATTCAGAAACCCGATTCTTAAATGCTCTGAGGAATACGGAACCTTCAAAGGCAACGCACCAAAATGTGTTGGTTGAATTTTTTTCATTACAATATAACATAAATAAAATAATTATAGCAAAATACATCAGCACAAATGTAATACAGTATCATTTATTTAAAACTTTAAGGTAGACGTCAGAAAAATCGAATTAAAGAGTTTTAAAATTCTTGGGATATAAAATGGATGACGACTGATTCTCAGATCTACCAAATATATCGCACATAAAATTTATCATACTACAATAATGATTACTATTGCGTATCTGTGTATGGAATAGAATAATATTAAAATCGCGATACAAAAATAGGTGACCGATAGAAGACCGATGAAAATTTTAAGTTGTATGTATTTTCTAATGCTGAATATAAAATAAAACTAAAAAAAATTGTCAAAAATATATTTAGGGATAACCCTTATCATTTAGGGGTATGAAAAATAGATGTTGGCCAATTTTCAGACCTACCCAATATACACACAAATTTTCAAATTAATTGGTTTAGCCGTTTCGGAGAAGTTTGGTAACAAACACCTGTACACGAGAATTTTATATAAAAAAGATTAAATCAATATGTCTTTGAGGAAGGACTAAGAAGAAACATTTAAATTGGAAGTGATAAATATTTTTCGTTTAATTCTATGTAAATTCAAAACGTAAGAATTGGAAATTGCTCACTCATGAAATTAATTATACCTATTTCTAATTATAGACTTTCACTAAACACTTTAATTGCCTTCTGTGTTATCTCATAAATGTTATATTCCTAGACGTATAGTTTTAAGAAATGTTTCTCAAATAAACAACCAATAACATCGACAAGAAATCTGAAGCTGTTAGAATTGTTTCCGGAAAAGCAAAATTGACATGAGACGTATTTTAATTTACAGTCTCAGTTTCTTGTAGCACTGCTTTTACGATATTAGTATGATGAGTTTTATTTTTTTTAAAAGAAAAAGTGACGAGATTAACAAATCTTTTTCCTGATGGAAAGTAATACATCAGCCCATTATAATGCAGTGCCGCTTGGGATTCTTAAAGAATTCTGAGTGGAGTCGCAACTGCGCTTGTCACTTTGACACATAAGACTTTAAGCATTAACCATTAATTAAAAATTATCATTAGCAAATAATTTTACTCGTTATAATGCCCTTCAAACCAAAACACAACAATGCTTTCACAGTACCGTTTGACGGATGATTTTTTTGTGCATTTTTATATAATTCACTAGATTCATTCAAATGATAGAATATATTTACGGAAAAATAGTCTCGATAATTTGTCTAAAAGCCCATCATTTTGTTAATTTGATTTTTATTAAAATCGTATTAAATGCAGCTTATGTTGATATTTTAAACCAAAGGGTCATAAGAACATAGAGCATTAACAGCTTTGTAGTTTATCTATAGCAATACAATAAACTGATATCTTCGTGAGCGTTCACAGAGAAAAGCTCAACTATTTTTAGTTATTTCTGTAAATTCCTGACGCAGTTTTGGTCATTACCGCTTAAGTGTTACTGCTTCTGGTAGATGTGCAGGGCAGTTTGTTTCCTTCTATAAAATATGATGAGGAAAGCGATGTTTGATGCACGTGAACGGGAGATGCCCAAGGGGTAACTGGTCCATTTTGTCACCACGAACGTTTCTCATGCTCATAAAGTATGGCTAACTCGTTTACTCTTGTATCTTTGAGAAACATTGGGTTAACTTATTATTATTGTGTAATTCGCAATGCGGTGTGGATTTTTGCCCATAATATAGATATTTGTTTATTTATTAAATTAAAGAAATATTAAATTATATATGATGTTTATAAGAAAAACAACGCATATTACTTTTACATCTTTGTGTGTGTGTAACACAAGAATAAGATATGGGTGAACAAATTTTACGTTTGAGGATGGGTATAAATTACAAAATGAATTGCAGATTTTGATCACTTCTTCAATAGCTTAAAAATTGTTAGCTGCCATTGTTCTTTCTGGAAAGATTTTTTTATATAAATGTAGTATAATATATCTAAATATGAAAAGTTTATCGTCAAAATGTAATATTTGTAGTTTAAATTAGTTTAACGGCTAAGCCATACACATCGGCATGAAAGCCAAGAAGATTCCACAGATTAAATTAATGTTTTATTCCTGATTTGAACATCTTTTAGCGGAGAGACTTAGTAAGAAGTTCTACCGATTCACTGTGACCTAATTCTGAAGAAAGGCCAAGGTGAGCAATTAAAAAAGGCGTTATTTTGTGGAAATCCATGATTATCTAAAATGTTATTAATAATAATATCTTGAGTGTTAATTCATAACATTTTACATTAACATAAAGCAGCTTATTTGAGTATAAAATGATATATAATCATCTTAGATAATTAATACCTACGTCTAGATAGAGTATTTGTATGACACTTTCTGTTATTTGTGCGTGAATTGCTCTAAATAGAGGTTACTTCTAAATATAATATTTTTTCGACGTTTTCACAGCTGTCATAGTCCAGAACGTAAATGAAAGTGTTGGCAAATGTCAAATTAAGCAGAAATTCCACGATCACATCGATTGTAGGTACATGTACTGAAGGAGAATAATTTTTAACTTAACTAGAGTTTCAACGATTTATATGAGGGAACATAAAGTAAATGGTAAATGACTGTTTGAAATCGGTATTTTGTTAATTTTTTTTTCAGTAACCTATCCGAACAATTTAAACACATGCACACGATGCAATGATAGACGAATATAGGTACTATCGAGACATTATTATATTTTATTAAAAAATGACTCTTTCTTAAATCCTACTACTCCATAGCTGAATATTTAAGGGATCCGATAGCCTGGTACTAAATTACGATAGCAATGAGAGTAAAATTTTGTATATTTCATTAAAAAGAGCGCAAAAAAGAATGCTGGGAGACTTTCTTGCCACTTCCTCTCTCCGAGGGCTCCATTTGTGTCCGAAGCGATAGTAGTATCTAAAATTAGAAATAACATCAAAAAGAACTCGAAAGGAATCAATTTTGAGAAAATAAATGCTTCTTATGCGTTTTATAGAGACATTTGTATCTGGGGCACCAATTGACTTTCAAAATTCTTATGCAACACTTACTGTGTATTGTGACAGCGGATATTCTCTGTGTGTGACCCAAACTTTGGACACATCCTAAGTCGAGCCACTTGTTCACGTTCGGTTAGCGCAATAGACGCTGTGCCAATATGAAGTGCATGCTTAATTAAGAGTTGTGGTAAATAGAGTTCCGTAATTTGTAACTACCATCTGGAAGACAGAAAAAATTGTATTATAAAATTTGAAAACAAAATTTTAGGAACATGAAGCTACAACCTGAGGAGAGTGGAACAAAGCATACAAGGTTCATCAACGATACGTCACTCGAACGTTTGGCTCAGTTGGAAGAGCGCTCGCACGGAACGCGAGAGGTCGCGGATTCGAGTCCCGCATCGTTTCTAAAATTTTGTTTTCAAATTTTATTTGTAGAGTACCAAATTGTATAGCTTCAAATAGATTAATATGTATTCTACGATAGATGTTCCGAAAAAATGGTAAAGTGATTCACGCGTGAAATACGAGGATTTGTAGTCACTTGTTTGTACACCGCCAACACAAGTGGGTCAAGACATTGTGTAATAGCCCGGAGCTACGTTTTGCCAACTTAGTTGTCGCGTTAACTAGATATACTTGCAGCAAAATACTTGCGATGTTGGTTTCGAATACTAGAATAAAACCGCAGAATATAAATTGCCGCACTTACCAACTTTTATTAGGATTTGAAATTCCGTAGATGAAAATTTTCAAATTATAAGTACCGACATGATATTTATTCTTGTTATTGTAACTAACGTAAGAAAACGTATTATTAATGATAATTCCCCAATTAATTAATAAGTCCCCATGGGTTAATATGCTTAATATGCTTAAATTATACCTACCAGTATTTTCCATTGATTTGTTACTTAATCTAGTAGGTTTCATACACTTTCAAAATAAAGCCCTAGCCACTGTTCAGGTATTATCTATAAATAAATTTAAATGTTTCATTTAAAATCGCTCTGTCGTAAATCCTACTACACCACAATATTTAAGTGATCGGACAACCTGGGACTAGGTTATGATTTTTTAATAGCAATAACAATGACAGTACAATATTGTACATTTTATTAAAAAGAGCGAAAATAAGAATACTGGGCCTGGAGTTTCTTGCGCCGCTTCATCTATCTCAGAGCGCCATTTGTTTCCGAAGCCGTAGTTGTATTAGAAATTACATCAAAAATAATTCAATTAATGTCTTTTCGTTATTAAGACCCTCATAGTGAGAAGGTAATATGAAGATTATGGAATGCGCCAGAATGTCAATGTGTTTCATATTTAAATAACATTTAATAACGCTTATCATACTATATTATTATTATAATTGGTAAGCATTCACATTATGTACAAAATGTTAAACTAAGATGGCGACTGAAATATTTGCTATCAAGCTTATTTTTATGATTGTGGTTTTTGAGGATGTTTTAGGCTTAGTTTCAATACTGTTACATATGTCTTCTGTGGTATGGTTATACTTGGAATAAATTGAAAATAGAACAAGAATGTTGTTGACAATTAAACCGAATATTGCCTTCACTCTTCTGTTAAATCAAAATACGGTCAAAGTAATTTTATTGTAAGAACTTTTTATGAAGATAATGAAATAGGTCCGAATATCAGTATCGCCCCCTTATTAAGAAATAACTTTCGTATGTCACAGTGTGTTCTACATTAAATAACATTTAATAACGCTTATCACTGTCATTTAAGGTGAAGCTAAATGAAATACGAATGGACGGAAGTTTGTGACAGTCAGGATTTGTGTCCAACTTAACTTGAAATGGATTTGTCACTCGGCGGTTTACGGCTTTTTTAATTTTTCTCATTTTTATTTTCCTCACAAATCATTATGAGCTCGGACTTGAGACATTATGTAGCTTGGGTTGCTCTTATCTTTGAATGGTGGATTTTTTATTTTAAAGGGCTTGCTTTGTGTCTCCACAATTCTTTTATAAAACAGTAATAATATTTTCATTCATTTTTTTTTCTTTTTTAAAATTTTATTATTTACTGGCACTCCGACAGTTAACCAGGTGCATGCTGAAAATCTGCGCTGCAGCTAGTTTTGACTTACAGCACAAGCTGAGCATCGGCCTTTTCTTTTGGCGCCACAGCATATTTAGTTAAATTAGGATTTGGAATATATATTAAGTATTTAGATTGTATTTTTATGTGTGTGGCATGGAATAAATTTTTCTTCCTTTCTTTTTTCCTTCTCCTTTCTTTCTATTATGCACTAATATATAATAGAAGACTCAATATTTGTAGATCTAGAATTAAACCTGTTTACAAAATATTAGGGTTAAGATTTACAATCACGGTATAATACCGTACATATTTTTTAAATATCAGAACATAATAATGTTTATTATATTAAAAAGAGCGCAACAAAAATGCTGGGAGAGTTTCTTGCGCCGCTTCTTTTCTCTCAGAGCGCTATGTGTTTTCGGAGCGGTAGTCGCGTTAGAAATGACATCAAAAAGAATTCTAAAGGAATCAATTTTATAAAACACAATGCCTTAAAAGAAAATACATATAAAACTTAAACCATTGTAAATGCAATAATTGTTCTATTTCTTGTGAAGATGAAAATTCGCGAATTAAAACACTCAAGGTAGGGAACTTTCAAGCAATGATAATAAAACTCGTCAAGGTTTTATCACTAAACTTAAGTACAAACTAATGCAGAAGGCTATAGAAATAAGTTCCTACCAATTTGTTGGTTTTGTTTAATAAAAAACAATACCAACGTAGGAATTAGGTTTTGCATTTTAAATACTTAAAAGTTCATAACGTAAGTACGTTTTACGATTGCTTAACATATTAAGTGTACCTTTACGCAATTTTCCACAATCACATAATTATTTCAAGTAAAACTTTTCAAGCACATATAGTTTTCCTCATATATTAATCGGAATAATATGTAGGGTTCGTGTTGGATAATTATATTACACAGAAAGCTTAACAAGAGCTTAATACATGCTTTACAAAGATTTCACGCACATCCAATTGTATCTCATATCTTTAATGGTAGTAAATTAAACCGAACTATTTTAATAAATATAATTTGAACATAACCGAAATAAAATTTGAAAACAAAATTTATGAACGATGCGGTACTCGAAACCGCGACCTCTGACATTCCGTGCGAACGCTCTTCCAACTGAGCCAACCGTTCAAGTGAAGTATCGTTGAGAAAGTCTTGTATGCTTTGTTCAAGTCTCAGGGTGTTCCTTTATGTTCATAAAATTTGTTTTCAAATTATGTTCCCGAAATATGGTTAATTGATTCACGCGTGAAATACGAGGATTTGTAGTCACTTGTTTGTGGACCGCCAACACAAGTGGGTCAAGACATTGTGTAATAGCCCGGTGCTACGTTTTGCCAACTTCGTAGTCGCGTTATCTAGATATACTTGCAGCAAAATACTTGCGATGTTGGTTTCTAATGCTAGAATAAAACCGCAGAATATAAATTGCCGCACTTATCTACCAGTTTGTTCGCTTATATTTTTACAGCATTTTTTTTTGTGGAATCGAAATTCCGTAGACGAATATTTTCATATTATCAGTACCTACATGATATTTTTTATAACAACTCTATTCTATATACTGGTCACAGGTCACAGTATACATGTGTACTTTGGTATGGGAACTACCAACAACCGTTCGAAATAGCACACTCACACAAACATGCGCATCGACGAGGCCCCTAAGCAGTTTTCACGGTGTTTGTACGGTCAACAGCATGTCGACTGTACATCACGTTTCGCGTGTCAGCGTTTACGTCGCCGCGCGTTATTTCCTAAGTAATATTGTAACCAGTTCGCGACAAGCCGCCGATCGATTCGCGTGCTCATTACCATACCAACATTTTACCATTTTACCATATAGCATAAGTTAAGGTTTCAATATACCATTTGAGCCTAACTTGTGTTTTACTCTGTACGGAACCAAACCACCGTACATTGTGGTCCTTCGGCCTTTTGTTAACCAGTGACCAGAATTTTTTTTAACCATTCCAAGGACATTGTGGTCCTTCGGCCTTTTGTTAACCAGTGACCAGAATTTTTTTTAACCATTCCAAGGACATTGTGGTCCTTCGGCCTTTTGTTAACCAGTGACCAGAATTTTTTTTAACCATTCCAAGGACATTGTGGTCCTTCGGCCTTTTGTTAACCAGTGACCAGAATTTTTTTAACCATTCCAAGGACATTGTGGTCCTTCGGCCTTTTGTTAACCAGTGACCAGAATTTTTTTTAACCATTCCAAGGACATTGTGGTCCTTCGGCCTTTTGTTAACCAGTGACCAGAATTTTTTTTAACCATTCCAAGGACATTGTGGTCCTTCGGCCTTTTGTTAACCAGTTAACCATTTTAACCAAAATTCGTCGCGTGTGTAGTGAACCAAATTAGTGTTGACCAAAGTGCTTGTGTGTGGAGTGTAACCAGTTCACCAGATCGGCGATACTACCAGCGACTACCAACGGGGAGACTGCTGAGGACACACCAGGTCACCACGTACCAGTCTTCAAGTAAGATCTTTCCTTTTTATCACTCACCACTCTTTACCACTCTCTTTTGACCCGTAACCATGGAGGCTCTATTAACCACCCAAAACCAGATTATGTCCGCGATTAACACGCAGTGTGTTAATTTCAAGAAGGACGGGCCAGAACGAAAGACACCCGCCTATATTGAAAAACGTCTCAACGCTTTAGACTCGTACTGGAGTGAATTCCAGACCAACCATACTAGGCTTTGTGCTGAGTTTGAAGACCCTAACCATCGCTACTTCGCGGAAAACCATTACCAGCGGACGAAAGATTTTTACCAGGAAGTTAGGAATATGATTTCTAATTACGTAACCAGCGATCCCAGCAAACCATTACTGAGACCTGCTACACCATTATCGCAGGGCTCAGATAGGCGCGATATTTTCTCTCCCGCTCAGGAGGGTCCCTCTTTTAGCTTCCCTGCACCAAAGCTATCGAACCAGGGCAACTCCAGTAGGGTCGAAGAAATGCTGCGAAAGCAGAAGAGCAACTTCAAGGCGCTATCCCGTACCATAGAGGCTGTCGACCTTGAAAGCTGCTCCGACCGCTGGGAGTTCGAAGATATTTTACGAACTATCCAATCAAGATGGTCGGTCATCGATTCTCTTCACTGGGACATCGACAGCGAAGGGCTGCTCGACAACGAAGAGTATGAGACAGCATTCGCTGAGATGGAGAAGAAATACAACACCATGAAGAAGGCAGTGAACAGACAGATGTGGTCGTCATCTTACAGGGAACGTTCAACCCCACAAATGGACATTCCCACCTTCAGCGGAAACTACCAAGATTGGATATGTTTTAAAGATTTATTCTCCGAAACAATTCACCATAATAAATCTTTACCAAATGCGCAGAAAATGCAATTCTTGAAAAGTAAGCTCCGTGGCGAGGCTGAAAAATTAGTTCACCATTTACGCATCAATTCTGAAAACTACGAAGTATGCTGGGACATATTAAACCAACGTTACCATAATACTAGGTTAATATTTAATTCTCACATACAATTGTTACTAACCATGCCTACGATTCAACATCAATCTGCAGCGGTCATCAAAAAGTTACATGACACCACCAACGAGTGTCTTAACTCTATAAAAGCAATGGGCATCGACATTTCCAACTGGGACCCATTGATCGTCTATATTTTGTGCCAAAAGTTAGATACTGAAACCCATAATGATTACATTGTGTCGCTTAAGAATCCAAAAGAATTGCCTACTTTGTTAGATTTTTTGAAATTTTTAGAAATTAAATTTACTTCGTTAGAAAGCTCTCGTCGTAAGCAGGACTTCAACAAATCAAATTCATCCCAGGTACACCAAAACCAATACCAAAAACCATGGGCTGAAAAGCATACCAATAACCATTTACATAATTTTATGAACAGAAATTTTAAACCAAGACCAGCTGTAATAAACCACGTCAATACGAAACCAGTACATATTGCGCCACAACGGAAATGCATACTCTGTAAAACGTGTTGCCATGAATTGTTTAAATGCAAACAATTTCTAGAATCCGCACCGCTGAATCGACTTAAGGTCATTGAATCCAACAAATTATGTAAAAACTGTTTAATTAACCATTATGACAAGGAATGTTCTTCGGAAAAAACTTGCCGTTTTTGTAACCAGCAGCATAATACTCTTCTGCATAATGCTCTTGTCACTTTTGCACCATCTACTTCTAGAAATACCGAGATCGAAAATTCTCCTAGAAAATCCAATATATGCGTTACCAATGCCCCACAAGAAACCATGCCCAAATTATTAGCAACAGCTAAAGTTAATATTATGTCTATGGATGGCTGTCACCATACCATGCGAGCCCTCATAGACCCGTGCGCGGAGTCATCTCTCATTACAGAGAATGCCGCTCAACTTTTAGGCCTACCCAGGATTAAGCGCCACTGTGTGGTGGTCGGAGTAGGCGCAAAAGCCAACAATAGTAAGGGAGTCGCACAGCTTTCAGTGTCATCTCTTCATAATAATTTCACATTTAAAACGGAAGCCTATGTGATGAAGCATGTCGTCGGGAATTTACCACACGAAACATTAGAAAAACCAGCTTGGCCGTATTTACAAAATTTACCACTCGCAGATCCAGAGTTTTATAAAAGTAGACCAATAGATTTAATTTTAAGCGTTGAAGTTTACGAATTAATTATTTTACCAGGTTTAATTCGTAATGGCACATCACTACCAATCGCGCAAAATACCAAGCTCGGTTGGATTCTTAGTGGTACCATAAAACCAAACCAAACATATTGCAACGTCGTCATGGTCGACTTGCAGGATATACAGCGGTTCTGGGAGATTGAAGATATCTCAGACAACTCTGTAAATATTACGGATGAAGATAACCATTGCCTTCATCATTATCAACAGCATACTACGCGCAAACCAGACGGACGTTATGTTGTACGGTTACCATTAAAACCAGAGATTACCGAAAAATTGGGTGAGTCTAAAACCAAAGCCGTAGCCCAATTTCGGCAATTAGAACGCAGATTTTGTAAAAATAAAATTATCGAACAGAACTACAAACAATTTATCCATGAATATATTAATTTAAACCATATGAAGAAATGTAATAGTAATCCGATACTTCAGTGCTATTTACCTCACCATTGTGTAATCAGAACGGATTCCACGACGACTGCCACGCGAGTTGTTTTTAATGCCTCAGCGAAAACTTCGACTGGACTTTCGTTGAATGACCTTATGTACTCTGGACCAAATTTACAAGAGGATTTGTTTACTCTCATATTAAAGTGGAGGCAGTACCAAATAGCCTTCACAGCCGATATAGAGAAGATGTTCAGATTTATAGATGTCCATGATGATGACCAGCCGCTCCAGAAGATCGTGTGGAGGGACTCTGAAAAGCAACCATTAGAAGAATACCAACTTACCACTGTCACATACGGCACCAAGGCCGCACCATTCCTAGCCATGATGACATTGAAACGTCTGGCTAAGGATGAAGGTCACCGTTACCCAGAAGCAGCAGAAGTTCTGGCTACCAGGCTCTACATGGATGACCTCCTCCATGGACATCATGACCTCCAGTCTGCAAAGAGGCTGATTTCCGACCTCATAAATCTCCTTAAGTTAGGTGGATTCAATCTAAGGAAGTGGTCGTCAAATCAACCAGATGTACTACCAGATAACCAGTTACCATGCGAAGACCAAGCATATGTTTTTAAATACCAGGAATCAACCAAGGCATTAGGACTTAAGTGGCATCCCGACGATGATTATTTCACTTTTCAATTGAATTCCGAACCAGTCAGTAAACTCACCAAAAGAAGTTTACTCTCGAATATATCGAAGATATTTGATCCGCTTGGATGGCTTTCACCAGTTACCACCAAGTTGAAACTACTCTTCCAGGAAGTATGGCTCTTAAATCTTCTGTGGGACGACGAATTACCAGCTGACATCAACACAAAATGGAAAACCATAGAGGCTGACATCACGAAAATTAGCCATATTACCATACCAAGGTGGTTGCAGTCTTCTCAGAACGACACCATTGAATTACATGGGTTTTGTGATTCATCACAAAATGCCTACGCTTGTGTTGTATACTGCAGAGTCAACAATATTACCAGCAACCAGTCTTCTGTAGTATTAGTAGCTTCGAAGTCTCGTCTCGTACCTGTAAAGAAAAATGTATCGTTACCTAGATTAGAGTTATGTGCAGCGGTTCTACTTACCAAGGTCATGAAGATCACCTGTAAATGCCTATCAGATTACAACATCAAAATCTACGGTTGGTCTGATTCGACAGCTGTGTTAGGCTGGCTCAACGGCGACCCATGTAAATGGAAACCATTCGTCGCGAATAGGGTGAAGCAGGTCATTGACATTATACCATCGAGTAGCTGGCATTATGTGTCAACAAAGGACAACCCAGCTGACTGCGCAAGTAGAGGCATTACCACAGAACAGCTGATTAACCATTCCATGTGGTGGATAGGTCCCCACTGGCTACGATCGTTTGAAGAGTCCAAATTAACCAATAAATTATATACAACCTGCGAAGAGCTTAAAAAACCATTATTAAATATAAATGTAAACACAATTAAATATCAAAACAAGGTTATAGATAGTATAATTAGCAGATACAGCGATTTTACGCGAGCTTCAAGAGTGCTTGCGTGGGTGTTACGTTTTACACCTAAGTCATTTAATACTAATAAAACAAACTACTTAACTATATTAGAAATAAGAAAAGCTAAAAACTTAATTATAAGGCATATACAACAAGTAGAATTTTTAGAAGATATACAATATATTAAAAACCATAACCAACCTAACCCTAAGAGTAAATTATTAAAATTGAAACCATTTATTGATAACCAGGGGCTCTTGAGGGTTGGGGGGCGATTGACCAACGCCAAAATAGAAGATAGTATGAAACATCCGTGTATTTTACCACATAACCATTTGCTTACTGACATGATTATTGACCACGCGCATAAGATGGCCTTTCATGGGGGTCCCCGGTTAACCCTTGCTTGGCTGCGTCAAGAATATTGGATCCTGGGAGGAAACAATGCTGTAAAGAAGAGGCTACGGAGATGTGTGCTATGTAGAAGGCACGACCCCCTGAAACACGACCAGTTGATGGGAGACTTACCACCTGCAAGAATCAACAGGACCCGCCCCTTTTACCATTTGGGGGTTGATTTTACTGGTTTTGTTGACGTCAAGTCTGCGAAGGGTAGATCAGTGAGATGTACCAAAGGATATGTCGCCGTCTTCGTGTGTATGGCGACCAAGGCTGTACATTTGGAGTTGGTCTCTGATCTCACCGCCTCAGCATTTTTGGCAGCCCTCAGAAGACTTGCGGCCAGGAGAGGATCGCCCGGTCACATTTACAGTGACAACGGGACGAACTTTATAAAAGCAAATAGAGTTTTGCAAGAGGAGATTGTTAACTTGAAAACCATATTGAATGACCAGTTTTATGCAGAAATAGCTGAAATGTCGATAGAATGGCACTTCAACGCACCATCTTGGCCAAGCGCAGGCGGTCTCTGGGAGGCTGCAGTGAAGAGCTTGAAATACCACCTGAAGCGAGTAATAGGAGAACAAAAACTCACCTACGAGGAGTTCTCTACTCTTCTAGCTCAGCTAGAAGGATGCCTTAACTCCAGACCTCTGTGCCCGCTGAGTGAAGACGTCGAAGACTTAGATTGTTTGACCCCTTCTCATTTTCTGTCCAGTGGACCAACATTGACCATTGTTGAGTCAGAACACGACTTACGAACCAGATGGCAGTTAGTGCAGAAGATTTACCAAGATGTGTGGAAGAGATGGAGAGCGGAGTACCTCACACAGTTGAACGCTAGGTCCAAGTGGCGACGTTCACAACCAAATTTAAATGTTGGCGGCATTGTAATTATACACGATGCTAACCTGCCACCGGGTAAATGGGCTCTCGGTCGAATCGTGCAGCTACATCCGGGGCAAGATGGGCTAGTTCGAGTAGTCTCTGTTAAAACCAAAAATGGCATTATGAAGCGACCAGTAGTCAAACTATCTCTTTTACCTATTAACCACTCCAACGACGAAGACAGTAACCAAATTCATGAAACCACTGACCATAACCAGCCGAAACACCAGTCGAACGACGATTTACCAAAACCAAAGCGACGAGCTAGAAAAGGAATTGTTAATTTATTTACCATGGCACTTATGTTGTTTACCTTTTTATTTTCACCAGCCACGTGTGCATACAACGCTATAAACTTCAACGACAGTCAAAGTTTATATTTAGATAAAATATCAACCATGCGACTAGTTCAGGACGAATGGAAACTAGTTGTATACTACGATTTAAAACCATATTGGCAAGGCAGTAAATTGTTATCCAAATATATTGATCATATGGAATATATTTGCAAGGAATCGTCAGTCAGAAACCATTGTGAATCTATTTTAATACAATTACAGCACAGTTATACAGAGTTATCGCATTACAATAACATTCTGTCGACGCAGCAGTTCCCACGCGGGCACGCGCGGCGCAGGCGCGGCCTTATCAACGCTGTGGGTAATGTTGCACACGCGCTGTTCGGTGTACTCGATGACCAATTCGCTAAGCAGTATATTCAGGACATCGATTTAATTAGGGAAAACCAAAACCATCTTGCTGCTCTATGGAAAAACCAGACTTCCGTAATAGAAGCAGAATATAATGTATTGAAGAGGATGCAAGGCTCAATTGACAAACAATATAAAATATTTACTCATTACCTTAACCAGTTAAAGAACGCTACCAATGATGTCAAGAGTCAATTGAAAGACGTGGAAAACAATAATGAATTTTTATTATGCGCTATGGCAGCTAACAGCTTGGAGTCGAATTTGAAGAATGTGCAGGATGTTCTTTTAGATACTGTTTCGGAGGTGTACTTTGGGAAGTTCAACATACATCTTTTGAAACCCGACCAGCTTCTAGAAGAATTAAATATTATTTCCGGAAGATTGTCCAACGATTTAAGTTTACCAATAGAGAACACGCATACAGAATTAACCAAAATGTACCATTTACTCAAGGTCAGAGCGAAAATGCTAAATGACTATTTTATTTTTGAAATTAGAATACCATTAGTGAGTAGAGACCATTACCAAGTATATAAAATTTATCCTGTACCAAGACGGAACGGCAAAACCATGGTCACCCTAGTTCCAGTTTCGGATTACATTGCGATCAACTTACGAAGAGACTCATTTATGACCATATCACACTTAGAATTAAATAATTGTCTTCATTTAGATACTGAGACACAACTTTGTCCTTTGGAAAAACCAATTTCTCATATGAGTCATGATGACGTCATGTGCTCCAAAGACCAGGAGACGAAGCAGTGCAGAACCAAAACTGCCAAATGTCTAGATTGGTGGTCTCAGCTAAGCGAGGTCAATACATACTTTTTCTTTTGCTGCGACTCGTATCCAGTACGTATCATCTGTGGAGAGCAAATGTTTTCCAATCATCTTAATAATAGCGGCATTATTAGGTTGGGTCCAGATTGTGTTCTGAAAGGACAAGACATTACCATTTATGCTCGGAGGCTTCAGAACAATACATTAACCATACAGACGGATATACCAGCGATAGACATTCACCCCATCAACCACATCTTTAACCAGAATAAGACGTTCGTGTCGCTGATTTCGGAGCCAGCATCAGTGATGGGTGGTTACGATCAGGAGCTAGATGATATAGGCGCAAAAATAAAACAAATGAATTCAGAGAGTGGTCTAAAGGGTGGTATATCTTATCACGACGTTCACCACTACGTCGCGATATACGTGGTGGCGGGTGTGCTGGTGGCCGGGGCCGCCGCGTACGCCGTGCGGCGGTGGTGCCCGCGCCGCAGCCGCCGCCAGGACTCCAGCGCGCCGCCCGCGCCGGCAGCCGCTGGCGCAGGGCCAGCCGCGTCGCACCCGCCGCGCCCTGAGCCGCGGGGTCTGACGAACGCAGCGTTTGTGTATAGTGTTAGTGACCAGTGTGTAAGTGTAGTTAACCACGGGCAATCTAGTGCTAGTAAAAATAGTGATAAGTGTAGTGATGAAGTGAAAGACCAATCCACTTCTCCTGTAGTGCATAGGCATAATTTTAGTGATTACTGTGGCTAGAGACATTAAGGTTACCATTAGATAATGCAAATTTGTTTATCACCTTGTCTCACGTCACTCGCTAACCATAACCATTTCTTTTTTGTACCATCTTCACCACCACTCTTTCTTCTCTCGCGGTGGCAGCATGTACGGTCAACAGCATGTCGACTGTACATCACGTTTCGCGTGTCAGCGTTTACGTCGCCGCGCGTTATTTCCTAAGTAATATTGTAACCAGTTCGCGACAAGCCGCCGATCGATTCGCGTGCTCATTACCATACCAACATTTTACCATTTTACCATATAGCATAAGTTAAGGTTTCAATATACCATTTGAGCCTAACTTGTGTTTTACTCTGTACGGAACCAAACCACCGTACAGTGTTGTAGTAGCGAGACACGTTGTTATTTGTTGCCGCGATCTTTTTAAAAATGCCAACGGCTGTAGTGTTCATGGCAGAAATAGGCGCCGTTGTGGTACCCACAATCTAGCTGGCATCCTGTGCAAAGGAGCCTCCCACGTGTCATGTGCACGAGATGCTTGACGAATATACTACATTTGTATCTGGGGCACTAATTGACTGTCAAAATTCTTATACAGAACTTACTGTGTATTGTGAAAACGGATATTTTATGTGTGTGAACCAAGCTTTAGACACGTCCTAAGTCGTCTGTTTACGTTCGGTTAGCGCAATAGACGCTGTGCCAATATGAAGAGCATGCTTAATTAAGCGTTGTGGTAAATAGAGTTCCGTAATTTATAACTACCATCTAGAAGTCAGAAAAAATTGTATTATTATGTGTATTTCTATATTTCCATTTTAAAATAAAATACTTTAAAAGGATTAAATTGCGTGTAATGCGATTAAGTTGTAGTAGCGAGTGACATTGTTATTCGTTGCCGCGATATTTTTAAAAAATGCCAGCGGCTGTAAACGGCTGTTTAAACTCGGCTCCATCAAAACCGGAGCTAACGTTTTTTAAACTATAAAGTAGTATAGTATAATAAGAATGAATTATTGTTATATTATTATACCAGTATTATAATTCGAAGGTATTCGAATTATGTACAAAATGTTAAACTAAGATGGCGACTGCAATATTTCCTATCAAGTTTATTTTTATGAGTATGGTAAATGTTAATGGTTTTCGAGGATGTTTTAGGCTTAGTTTCCATACTGTTATATGTCTACTGTGGTATGGTCCTACTTGAAATAAATTGAAAATAGAACAAGAATGTTGTTGACAATTAAATCAAATATTGCCTTCACTCTTCTGTTAAATCAAAATACGGTCAAAGTAATTTTATTGTAAGAACTGAAGATAATGGAATAGGTCCGAATGTCAGTATCGCCCCCTTATTAAGAAATAACTTTCCTTTGACACAGTGTGTTCTACATTAAATAACATTTAATAACGCTTATCACTGTCATTTAAGGCGAAGCGAATGAAATACGAATGGTTGGAAGTTTGTGATAGTCAGGATTTGTGTCCAACTTAACTTGAAATGGACCCTCGATAACATTTGTCACTCCGCGTTTTACGGCTTTTTTAATTTTTCTCATTTTTATTTTCCGTACAAGTCATTATGAGCTTGTACTTGAGACATTATGTAGCTTGTGATGTTCTTATCTCTGAATGGTGAATTTTTTACTTTATAGGGCATGGTTTTGTGTCTCCACAAAATTAAAACAGTAAAAAAATTTATGCACTAATATAATATTATAGAAAACTCAATATTTAGAGGTCTCGAAATAAGCCTGCTTACATTAGAGTTACAAACACGGTGTTATGTACATATTTATTAAGTATCGGTATATAAGTTGTCATAAATGGTATAATTTATTAAAAAGAGCGCAAAAAAAATCTTGGGAGAGTTTATCGCGCCGCATCTTTTCTCTCAGAGCGGCATTTGTTTCCGGAGCGGTGGAAACGTTAGAAATGACATCAAAAAGAATTCTAAATTAATCAATTTTACAAAATAAAATGTCTTGGAAGAAAATACATATAAAACTTAAGCCATTGTAAACGCAATAATTGTTCATTTTCTTTCAATCTAGAAGCTTAATATTTGCCAATTAAAACACTCAAGGTAGCAAACATTCAGGCAATGATAATAAAACTCATCAAGCTTTTATCACTAAGTACAAACTAATGCAGAAGGCTGTAGGAATAAGTTCCTACCTATTTTTTGTAATCGTTTAATAATAAAAACAATACCAACGTAGGAATTAGTTTTTGCATTTTAAATACTTAAAACTTCATAACCTAAGTACGTATTACGATTGCTTAACATATTAAGTGTACCTTTTCACAATTTTCCACAGTCACATAACTATTTCAAGTAAAACCTATCAAGCACATATAGTTTTCCTCATATATTACCCGAAATAATATGTAGGGTTCGTGTGGGATAATTATATTACACAGAAAGCTTAACAAGAGCTTAATACATGCTTTACAAAGCTTTCACGCACATCCATTTGTATCTCATAACTTTAATGGTAGTAAATTAAACCGAACTATTTTAATGTAAGGGAAGATATATATGTTATTAATTAAATGAAAAAAATATCAGAACCAACCAGAAAGAAAAACTACAGAAATGCCGTCTCATTATCATCATTTCAGCCGGAAGACGTCCACTGCTGAACAAAGGCCTCATCCAACGTCTTCCGGCGATCTTGACCAGATCTTCAGTCCATGTTGTGGGGGGCTTATCAACACTACGAGTTCCGGTACGTGGTTGCCATTCGAGGACTTTACTGTCCCAACGGACATCGGTCCGTCGAGCTATATGCCTGGACTTGCGACTTCAGTTTCGCAACCATCTATAGTCTATACAATTACAGTTTATAATATTTAGCAAATAATGTATATAATCCCCAAATTTAAAAATAAATGTTTTTTTCGCTAGAGCTCTAAAGAGCATAGAACTCACTGTTCTATGTGAATTAGCTCAAAAAGTTCTTTAAATTTATTCAAAATGTTATGTTTCGATAAAAACCATAGCAAATTAGAGTATGTTTTTTTTTCACATAATTATAAATCCTTACGATTATTGCATACACAACGCAACCCAAAATAATAGCGATCGAAAGATAATGGAATAATTAAAAAACCGTTAAAACCATTAAATATTATCAAGGTTTCAGTTCAAACTGAAGTGATGATGGCAGAAATAAACAATGATAATAAACTATATAAGTATATTCCACGGTATTAAATACAGTATTAATATATAAGCTGTTAACTAACTTTCTTAATAAATATGAAATATAAACTTAAATGAAACTGTATTAAATTTGAATAGGTCAATATTTTACCTGAGAAACAGTCACAATATATATTTTTTTTATTTATAGATTATAATACGATTACTCCGAATAACCATTACCATATTTATCAAATCAAGCAATGGCCATATTTATAACTTTGTTATTATGATACAAGGCTACAAATTTACACATTAATAACTGGGCACTTCGTCCACAAAACATTTATTTTAATTACACAATCGCATACCAGAGCATACGACTATTTCGGAGTAATGTGTAATTGAATAACCCATTACTAAATGTATTATGGAGTAGTTCAGCAAACATCATTTATGATCGCTGAATTAATTCATAATGAAATTAGAACGAAATACGATACACCGGATCAGCATCAATTAATGTTGCCATTTATTACACAAATTATAGAAATACAACTGTCGGAGTGGACGGGCTCTGACTAATAATGATTTAGGAACTTGTCCGCTTCACTTTGTATTGTAGACGGAAGTGTGAAGCAGACGATACATTACTCCTGTCTTTAAACAAAGCTACATAATATCCATTATCAATGTTAATATTTTAAGTACGAAATTAAGTCCATGAAGATACATGCATGTAATTCGCCTACCGATTATATTTTAGCATCAAATTAACCTTACTTTTCTGCTTATATTATGTGGACTGTTGGACCCTGACTTCGACTCAAGAATAAATGAGTGACGAACGCAATCGTAGTGTCCGTTAGAATGTTTTTTTTTTTAAATAAATTTCGTTTATTTCAAAGATTACATATACATTTTTTAGTGGTTGAGACTTCCCAGTAAGTTGTCTTAGGACACTTGTATTGGGAATATCTCGCAACTTCCTTAGCAGATAACTTTTTATTTAGTTAACAATATAGAAATAAACAGAAATGATTACAAAACCAAATTTTACAATTTACAATTAATTGTGTGTGTTTGTGTGTGTGTGTGTGTATGTGTGGGTGTGTCTGTGTGTGTATGTGTGTGTGTGGGAGTGAGTGAGTGAGTGTGTGGATGTGGGTTTGAATTGGACCTTTGATTGGGTCCATCTATACAATGCGTGTGTTTATCATGTCAGTCTGATCAGAAGATTTTCCACTTCATCATAAGCAAGACAAGTTAGCCAATTATTTAAAGCTTTTCTGCATAGATGTAATGTCATAGGATATATATTTAGGACACGATTTATTTTATTATATAAGAACACTGATTGACAGCTAAACTGTCGTTCAGCAAAAGTAGTGCGAACAGTAATGGTATCTGCTACTTTATCATTTCTTCTACTGATCAATTTGGCGTGATCTAGCGGAAGTGACTTGTGGACGGCTGAAATGATGTTAAGAACATAAAGTTTCCTAATTCTCAAAAGATTACAAGTCAAATAGAGTGAATCAGTTGGAAATCTTAAAGGTTTGAAGTACATGACCTTGAGAAGTGATCTTTGAGCTCTTTCCAATTCTGAGAGGCTTATCTTAATTGCGCCGCCCCATACCGGGTTGCAGTAGGTGATCACTGATTGAGCCAAAGCGATGTATATTTTATTAAGGACTGTGCTATTCATAACGTGCCGCAGAGTTTTAAAAATCCACATAAGTTTTCTCACCCTGGTTATGACCAGTTCTATTTGGGAATGCCAACTTAACCTTTGGTCAATCAGGATGCCGAGATATTTGGTACAATTCACCTTTTCTATGGAGGGACAATTACAATTCAAATCGTGTGGGTTGGAGCATGAATGGATTCTGATATAGAAGTCTTGAACGGGCTGGTATCTGTCATGTGGAGAGAAACATATATAGTTTGTTTTTGATATATTGAGTGACAATAAATTTTGGTTTAGCCAATTTGAGACTCTTTCAAGGCCCATCTCAGCCTTCCTTTGTACGGCTTCCCACGAGATACCAGAGAAAACAATGGCTGTGTCGTCAGCATAAGTGAATATACTCGCCCCGTCGATCTGGAGGTTACATAGGTCGTTAATATAGATTAAAAAGAGTGTCGGGCCAAGGACACTGCCCTGCGGTACGCCAAATTTCACATTTTCCCTTGTGCTGTGGTATAGGTCAACCTTATTCCTGTATTCGGTCATTTAGGTAGCTGTCTAGGAGAGAGAGGGCTTTGTCACGAATGCCCAGGTCCTCCAATCTGCGCACAAGAATGGGAATAGGAACTGTGTCAAAGGCCTTTTTTAAATCTAGGAAAACTGCGAGACATTTATTGCCCTTGTCCACTTCTCTTACTATAGTTTTTGTTAGTCCTAAAATTGCGTCTTGTGTGGAAACACCTTTTCTAAAGCCATATTGACAATTAGAAATAATATTATATTTATTGAAGTATTTAAGAAGTCTATTGTTAATTAATTTTTCTATTATTTTTGAAATAGCAGACAATACAGAGATAGGTCTATAATTGTTTACATCAGTTTTAGTCCCACTCTTGTACACAGGAGTAACAATGGAACGCTTTAGAGAGGAAAGAAAAATACCTGATTTAAAGCAGAGATTAGCCAATCTTGTTATAAGTGGGATCAAGTAATCTTTAGAGAGCTTTAGAAATTTCGTTGATATTCCGTCCCAGCCAGGAGCGCTTCTAGAGTCAAGACTCATAAGTATGCTGTTGATCTCTTCAGTATCAGTATCAAGTAGTACAAATAAAGATGAATGAAAATGATGTATAGAGGGACTTTGGTAGGAGCCAGTTTGCTCAATAATTGTTTTAGCCAGCTTTTGACCATTTTCAACAAAGATTCTATCAATCAGATTTACTGAGTTTTGTGGGTCAGGAGTAATATTAAGTAGCTCGATGTTTTTAGTTTTAGGAGGCTCATAATGAGTTATTTCATTTATAGTACTCCAGAGAGCTCTAGGGTGTCTTAGGGACTTATTTATTTGATCTTTGTTGTATTTTATTGTAAGCTTCTTTATGAGGTTAGTGCAATAATTTTGGAAACGTTTGTAGGTTAATTTTAGAATAAGACTCTGTGGGTTTAATCTCAGTTTAATTTGCATATTGTTTCGAAGTTTGATGCAACGCAAAACTCCAGGCGCTATCCATGGCTTCAATATTCTTTTAGTGTGCGATATCACTGAAAGTTTAGTGTTTACTTGGATAGCAGATTTGATCATTTCTATTAAATAATTAGAAAATAAATTAGGGTCATTAAATATATTAAATTTAGTAACGTCAGTGGATATAAGGGTGCGATATGCTTTGTTAAAATCAGTAGTAGTTTTAATCTTGCGTTTTGACTTTTTTTCATATGTGCTCGATATAGTCAACACCACCATGTTGTGGTCTGTTACTGTAGTATTTAGTACAGCTACATAAGCTTTATTTTCGTTCTTTTCTAGTTTGAGAATGACATGATCGATGCAGCTATTCTCTCTCGTGGATGTAGTATGGCCCGGTAAGAGACCATGAAAAGATAGTACATTTAAATATTCAAGCCTATTCCTACGTTCATGGGCTTTGTCAGTCTGAGTAGGTATAAGGTCAATATTTATGTCGCCTAGAATAAATATATTTTTGTGATGCGTGATAGATTCAAGACATGAATTGAGGGAAGAAATAAAGTTATCAGCTTTGTTGTAGGATGGGGATCGATAAATTCCAAGTAAAGTATAATTAGAGGTCACAATCTGAAGTCCAGTTGCTTCACAAAGAGCTAATTCTAGTATTTGGACCTGCAAGTTACTTTTTACATAAACCACCACTCCATCATTTTGATTAAGTAGTCTAACTGTATGATAGGAAGTATAATTTGTCAAAAGAGGGATTGGTTTAGCTAAATTTAGTCTGCATTCAGTTAGGACTAGAATATCAACTTCAAAGCTAAGTTGCGATAACGTTATCTGGATATCATCAATGTTCTTGTGTATACTTTTAATGTTTTGAGTAATAATATATAAGTTATTGTGGGAAATACTTACATTTTAAGATAGATCTTGAATATCACATTTAATTGAGGTTGCAGTTTGTATCTCATCTAATTCGTGCAGATTATTTAAACTATCCATAGTGAGTTAATTGTGAATGGTAGTCATAAGACACTGATGTTCTATGTGTGGCCATTTTAGTATATAATATAAACATGCATATGAGAGTGCTTTTGTTGTGTGATATCTGTGAGAGTAGTTGGAGTGTAGTTATACACGTCATGTAACTTATTGGTATAAAATGATATTGACTTTTTACCTTACATAATGCTAACTTCAGATTAAGATTGTGTGTTTTGAATGTCAGTAGATTAAGTTTATGTAATGTCAGTAAATTATGTTTATTTATTATGTCCATGTATATAAGGTATGTTTGTTATATTTTGTAAGAATTCTAAGAATCGTAGAATGTCTTGATTTCCTCATTCAAGTTTATTATTATTTATTTGTGATTTCAGCTTTTAGTCACAGTTATAAAACCAATTCTTAAATAATTAATGCGTATAGATAGAATCTATTGCTGTTAGACAGCTAATAAAAACAGGCCAGGAATATTATTTTAGTGTGCGTGATAAGCTACATCTTACACTCCCGATTTGTATGGCACTTAAGTAAGTGAATTGTTCAAAATAGAGGTTACTTCTAAAGCCTATTTTTTTAACGTTTTCACAGCTGTCATAGTCTATCTAGAAGTATAAATGATCTAAGTATCAATTAAAACAGCAACTTTTAGCCCGGTTAAAATAAAAATTGTCTGTTTATACTTTTCAAAATTTCAACAATTAATTGAAACGCTGTTCAATTCATCATTAATTAACTACAAAGCCAATTATAAAATAAAATTCAGTATTTTGATTATGATGAAACAATAATATTTTATTGTTTTCGTTAGTAAACAATCAATCAATTTGATTCAACGTTGGGAATATATAATTCTGCAGATTCTCGTGTCCTAAATTCAAACCAAATATTAATGCTTTTGAATAAATTTTGAATTATTTTTGTATCGTTATACGTAGAATTGGTTGTTGTTCTAGAATCCATTGGTAATTTTCAAGACAATTCGGACGTATATATTGTCGCGTAGCATCGCTTCGACGTACATGATGAGAGTCGTCAAACTGTCAAAATTTTCAATGCCTTGAAGGCAACTATACAATAATAAAGAGCGAGTGTTCGATGCGTTGTGATCTGCTGAAGGCACCGCCATCAGACACAGCGGCAGACCGGCGAAGTACAAGTTCGTAGAAGTGAACTCTAATAAAGACTCGGACGGCCGCGTGATATAAGAACTAAAAAGGCTATTAGTTCGGTTCAATCCAGAATTTGCCAAAAATCTTATAAATAAAAGGAGTCTTCCACGTAGAACATCTAAGAAGGTCGGTGCTTGCAGTCCATATAAAGTAAATGTTATAAATAAGTTCCTGCAGCTCGATCAAAAATCGGAAACGAGCTACGTCATGGTTTTCATGCTGCGTCACCTACGTCTGGTGGGGATGTCTTTGCAAGGAGTCAAATAGCTTCATTTTTTGAAAAACGTGTGACGACTTTTTTTTAAAGTGCGCAGCATAGCAGATATGCAGTCGCATCACACAAGGCACATATTTGTCTATTGACAAAGGCCTCTTCCAACTTCTTTCACTTTTTATATCTTGAGCTATCCTAGATCATGTCTTGCCTGCTATCATCCTTAGTTCATCGGACCATCTTCTGTAATGTAAAGTAAAAAATTTGAGAAGCGCATTTAATGAATATATATTTGAAACAGTTTCATATGGAAGATGGATTGAATAGGTTCTAAGTAGTTTATTAGCTGTAGGGTTGATATTGAAGGGCGGACCTCGCGTGTTAATTTAATTTATGTGGGGTTGTATGGGAAGGTGTGCCAGTGGCACTTATATTCCCTATTAAGGGGACGTCGAGACAGGAAATATTCTCAGTTGGACGTCAATCTCGACACTCACAGGGCGTCGATTGACATCTACGTAATCCATAATTTAATAGATCAAATGTGGCTGTGTTCATCATACAATATTAAAGACATCTTTTGAATATTACTAATATTAACAATTTATTATGTTTTGAAGTGATAACCCTCACTTCTTGGATTAATACACAAATAAAATTTGAAAACAAAATTTTATGAACGATGCGGTACTCGAACCCGCGACCTCTCGCGTTCCGTGCGAGTGCTCTTCCAACTGATCTAACCGCTCGAGTGACGTAACGTCATAAAATCTTGTATTGCATTAAAATATGTTGATTGACGCTGAAGAAATATGGCTTTCTTTATAAGTTCGTGTGTCGTGGTGCTATTGCGTGATAGCACTTAAGTCCATAAGGAAAAGATTGTGGAAAAATCACGAAACGGAATTAGACGTATCATCCAAACATTTATATGACCGAACCATGTTTGTAATGTTTCAATACTCCGGCTGTCATCATAAAAACGTCTAAAAGATTCTGTATCACTCTCTTTCATTGCCTCTTTTACGTGGTTTGTCTCTGAAATGAAAGTGAAAGCAATCTATTTCCCGTAAAAATATAATTAATCCTTCTCCTCACTAATATTGGTCAATAACCAGTGCTTAATTGTTTTTATAAATAAAAATGAAAAAAATAGATTTTATTTTTATGAAAATAAGGGACAAGACGAGCAAGACGTTCAGTTGATGGTAGTTGAAACGCCCTGCCCATTACAATGCAGTGCCGCTCAGGATTCTTAAAAAACACAAAAATTCTGAGTGGCACTACAATTGCCCTCGTCACCTAAAGACATAAGCTGTTAAGTCTCATTTGCCCAGTAATTTCACTAGGTACTTCAGACTGAAACACAAATACTTCACGGCAGAAATAGGCGCCGTTGTGGTACCCATAATGTAGCCGTCATCCTCTGCAAAGGTGGCTGGTGAATTGATACTTCAACTGATACTTTTTTGAAATAAGTTTTACATATTGACTTATTTTGAAAAAAAAAGACAAAAAACTTGGTGGATCTAAACTGGTTCAATTTTGAATTACGCATAGGGGGGTTAAAATTATCGCAAATAGTCACTCCTATCGCCTCCTTATGTAGGAAGGAAAGGAATATAATATATATATATTATTCGTCGGATTATCAATAACCCTATACATGTCTTAATTCATCATAGTTTGATGGACATGTACAGGGTGGACCAAAAGTCCGTTTATAATTGGAATGATGATTAAAAAAAAACTAATTAGAGTAGATCAAAATTGTTTATTGTTTTCGATAGTAAACAAAAGGGGAATTTATTTCTAAAAAATCACATCATCCATATGCAATCCTCATTATTCTGGCATTGCTGCAATCTAGAGCGGATATTTTCGATGACAGCTTTACATGTTTCTGTTAAGATGATTTGGATTTCTGTGCGAATACGATACTTTAATTCGTCAAGAGTTACTGGGTTGGTTGGCTGGAATGCAGGGGTTTTTGATCACCATGACACAGTGTCACTCCAATAACGACAATTTTGTCTATTAACATGCCCATTTAGGTGGATGTGTGCCTTGTTGAGAAAAAAATGTTTGTAAAACTGGTGAATCGCTCTACCATTTCGTTCGCAAACTGCAACCTAGTTAGTGGCATGGTCCTGAGGCCTTAATTCCTGCACCATTTGGATTTTATAGGAATGTAGACTTAAATCTTTCTTGAGAATGCGGTTTAATACATCATTTTCTTGGTATGATAAGGTTGGTACGGTAAGGACAGCAGACCGCTTTCGAGTTGATAGTCCAGGTTGGTCACGAACAGACGATTTTGCTCGTTCCACCTTTACGGGGTCCCTCGACGTTCTAGGCCGGCCAGATCGACGTAAATCCGTTGTTGAACCCGTCTTCTCAAACTTGAGCACCCATTTTTTAATTAACACACCTGATGGAGCTTGATTTTGTGTCGTATCTTGTAATGGTTGAAAAACTTTCGTTGAGCTAAGGTCGCAGAATAGTTGTTTCGATAATACTCGCGTACACAAAATGCACGTTGACTACCGCTAAACCATGCCATGGTACTAAATTCCCATTGGCCGTTCTTGCAATGCGTAACCCTTCCACCCCCCTCCGCCGCTGTTGCTAGACGCGGCAACCGATTCAAATGTAAACGGACTTTTGGTCCACCCTGTACTTATATTAAATTTGAAATTTTCACCATATATTTATTATCCATTCAATTTATTTATTTATCACAAATGGAAAACATAAACCGTTGCTTATTTACAATATATCTACTACGTCAAACTATTCTGAAATTAGGCTTAAAATAAAATAAAATTTCAACTAAGCGCTTTGTGTATAACTTCTAAACAATATAATTAGTTGACACTTACTGGATTGTATAATCATATGTACTTATTAATATCTGAAAGAATCAATATTAAATAAAGTTTAAAGATAAATATATTGTTTACATAATTTGCTTAAGATTCATTAATTTTTATTTATATTAAATAGATGTCTTTGAATGAATTTCCCATTAAATTCATAAAATATAATTAACTTAATAAAGTAACAATAAAACACTTTATTTATTTAAGAAAGATCATCTTTATGAGTTAATGGGCTTCTGTTGATTGATTTCCTTCAAGTACAATCAGATTTATTAAATCCATTTTGACAAACAATTAATTGGAATGTACATTTTGAAGGCGTTATTAAGGAACTTTCTATTCTCGCTTTTCATTCTGATTGATATTAATTTTAGTAAAGTCCTTATATTTATTGAAATTATTTATTAAAAGTTATGCTATGGGAATAAGTAGTATACCGTCAACAGGTGACAAGTTACAATACAATATATAGTGGGAGCATTTAGCTGTGATGTATCTTTGTTAAGGGTTTTACAACAGCTTTGCACTACTTGAGTTTCGTTAAGAAGGGTGCCGGAGCTAGAGCAATTAGTGAACAATAGCAACATAACCTGGGATTAAATATACAAATTACATTTATGTGCCAAAATTTATGAATGATGCGGGGTTTGAAACCCACCTTTAGGAATACGGTTGAGCGTCCTTAGATAAACGTCCGAATGAATTATCCATAAATATTAGTATGTTTCTTCAACTCTCCGTAAATTTTGGTTACTGTATTTAATTTATATTATATTAGCTTTCACTTCTACGTCATAAAGCACAATATGGAACGTTAAATTCGTACTGAAGTACTTTAGTAATCTTCATATGAGAATTGAGGAATCGAGCGGAGCTAGGTTAACTCTCTCGCACAAGATCGACATTGTATTAATTCAGAATTAGAAGCATTTTTAATTAAAAACACAATAGAATTTTCTTTACAAAACTATGTGATGCTTAACAGTATTGGTGTGCAATTAATATATTTTCGTACTATTTTTTATCTAGATTGAAAAATTAGCACGGCTCCATTTGTACAAGTTGGGGGTATTTTGATGTTTTGTTTTCGCACTGTTTCTAATAAATAGAAATGTAAAGAATAAAATATATTTTCTTCTCATATTCTGTAGATTAATAATTATTTTTTGTAAAAATATAAGCTTTATATAAACTGTTAATAAATGGTTACAATTACGTGCAATTTTGGCGATTTCTTGGGATAGCGGCCTTGTACAACCTCTAAACATTTAGTGCATTCTAGTAAATAATATGTTAGATCTGACTATATTGAACACTTTTTTGTCACTTGGAAAAAAAATTGTTTTTCTTGATGAACAGTGGTAGGAAAATGTCGTTTTCTGTACACCTCACACCCGTGTGTACAAATATCCATAATGTTCGGAAGGGTAGGCGAGACAGCATAAAAAAACTAACGAATTAACTCACACTCCATAACACTAGTAGTTTTCGTAACAAACTTCAAAACTAGATAAAATAAAACTAGATAGTAGATTTATGGAAAAGCATTTGTAATACGCATCATATCATAAATATGTATCTTTCTACCAACTTCTACAAAATCTCGTTGTTCAATTATTTAATAGACGCTAATTGTAGCCAATAGTTGAACGCCTACGAACGTACTCATAAGTAAATTCATAACATCACAATATGGTCGTATAGTAATCTAGCGTGGGTAGTGGTAATACCTGGTATTCGTGAGGTATCAGCGAGTTACGTTTCAGTAAGCACGCGATGAATGACGATCATTTGTTTCAGTTTGCTTCCATTAACTAATGCTAAGAAATGGTTCGGTTCAAACCTTAACCCTAACAGATGTAAAACTGAGCGAATCCGACTCAAAGCTTGTTTTATTGAGGTCAAAGGGATACATTTACATATCCGTGTTGAGAAATATCTTACAAAGGAATCGATGCTTTTAGAACTTGCCTAGATATAATATATTAATAAGGATTGGCGATGCGAAAAAATTTTTACAAAAGTGTTTAGCTAGACAATTATTTACTCGAACTAGGCTGTTTATTTAAATATCTATATTTCATTTGGCTGACTTAAAAAGGGGAGGGGCTTGATGTGTGCCTTTTATTAAATCTCGTTTTCCCAAAACTCATTAAAATGGTCAAATCAAAAGTCAAATGAAGTACGTTCCAAATCATAAAGCATAAGAAATGTATCATTAATTATAATAGAGCTAATGAAAACAACCGCAATTCCTTTGAACCTCTCAATGATATGTAGTTTACGGATATCTTCACAAGATAATTCAGCAACAAATATTTAGTTAATAATAGAATTTAAAGGTCCTGTTGAAAACCATTTTCCTTTGAACTGATGAATTGAATTGAATTGAACGCGGTCGATAATGTTAAGCACAACATTTCCAAGAGAAATTGTGTTAATTGGGAATATATTGAGATGTACTCTATCGTTAAGCATAATATAGAAATGTGAAGTCATGTTAGTATGACTACTACCACTAAAGTAAGTTCTACTAGTGTTTTACCTTTTAGTTACCTTAATCTTTACATTTAAATATTTTTACTAAAGCATAATTTTTAGTCTTTCTTTACATCAAATACAGATCTCAGAATATTACATTAACAAATAAACGCTTAATAAACCAGAAATAAAAACTTTATCATGGTGAGGTTATTCATACGAAATATAGCTATGATCAACGAGCGAATATCCCTCAGCCGACTTGAGTTGAGCTTGCCTGTGTTAATGTAGTTTAAAGAAAAATATATCTTTCTGGCTTTATTGTATTGTAGCTTTGTCGAACATACTAATTACGATTTACGCTATTAGATTGAAACGAGTATCCCACGACCCACACTTCATATACTGTATACAGTACAAGATGGCCACCAACTGACAAAGACTACATAGAGTGATGTACCATAGAGTGGAGTGAAGTTGCTCCTACAACAACCTGTATCAGTGTTACAGTGTCGACAGCTCAATCTCATTAAATACCCACAAAATAATGTGCTTAGCAAGACAAAACAGCTTTTCACTTCAATTATCGAATTTGAACTTTTGATATAAAAACGATATACAAACTTATTTAGATACAAAAAAGTTTTAATTATATATCATAGTATAATTAGTTAAATGATTTTTTCAATGATTAGATTAAGGATTGGTCTTCGCTGCTCTCAAACTGGACACTGCAGGTGTATTCAGAAAGTGTGGCAACTAATACTACGCCCTCAATTAGGCGAAGTTAAGCCAGTCTCGAACAATGTGTGACGTTGATGTGCCACATGTTCTATTAAACTTTGCTAATAATTGAAACTACAATGTTGGATTGCGTAGTAAAACGTTGTAAAATAAAACTACAAGAAATAAGAAAGATACTGATGTTATTACCGCAATAAAAACGCTTTTTGTTCTTAGATAGTGCGGTATCTAGTTGGAGCGCAGCGGAGACCAATCCCTAATCTAAATTTCAATTTGCAAGTCGTTTATTTAACTTTTGTCGCACCAACGTACACAAGTTAGTTCGAGTCTAATATAATATCTTTCCGGCAGAGAATAATATGTTTTTTATCTATATATTTTAGATTATAAAAGTGAAGTAGAGCGAAAAATATCAAGATACGAACTTGTATAGTATTCCCGTATTGGTAAAAAATTATCTAAATGAAGAGCAATAACTTGCAAGTGAAGTAATGGTATCCTAAATAGTAAGCTTTAAGAAATAAATTGCCTCATAACTCAATATACGTAAACCACGACTTAAACCACGGCTGTATGAGTTAGATTAAAAATCTCAAAATAAAACTTAAGGAGCTCGTCATTCATATATTATATTTATTGATGTACGTTGAAACGGAATGAATTTTTCATGTCCCCGGGGAAAGATTGTACAAAGTGAAAGTCTTGCACTTGCTGCATTGATACTGAGATTTTTAATACAACATTGGTATTTCTTCACTTTTGTATCTAGGAGCCTGTATTCGGATAAATATTATTAAATCCAAGCTTTGTATTTTAAACATTGGAGATTATCATACTTTTCTATTGTTAGTTAATACGAGTCCACTTAGTCTAATATAAATAATCTTATGTCTCAAGGTGACGAGCGCAATAATTGTAGTGCCGCTCAAAAGTTTTGTGTTTCAAGAATCCTGAGAGGCACTGCATTTCAATGGGTAGGGCGTATCAATGACCATCAGCTAAAACGTCCTGCTCGTCCCTTAATATCATAAAAAAACATTTCACAATAATTTTGGTTTACATTTTTTTATGACAATAAGGAATGAGACGAGCAGGACTTTCATCTGATGGTTATTAATACGCTCTGCCTATTACAATGTAGTGCCGCTCAGAATTATTGAAAATTCCTAAAGTTCTAATCAGCACCACAATTGCACTCCTTAGACATAAGATGTTAAGTGTAGTTTGCTTCTCGTTCATTAGTTACGGCGCCCTTCAGACCGAAACACTATAAATGGGTGCCGTTGTGGTACCCATGATCTAGCCGGCAATCTGTGCAAAGGTAAAATTTACTAACTTATCTTGCTTTTTTTGCGTTGTTAATTTAAATTTAAACTGAATTCAATAATATTAAAGATTTAAACTTAATATTAATACTTAACTAAGCCTTTTACGCCATAACCTAATAAAGGAATATTCTAACGTATACATAAATAGTTAGCTAGACTCATTGAGTAGAGTAATTCACTTAGCAATTATCAAAAATGGTTTATTATTTTAAAAAACCAGTAAGTTTACAATCGCTTTTAAACCAATTTATATTTTAGAATTAAAATTAATTCTGTATTGTTTGTTTTATTTTATAACTTCTGAAGTTAGTAATAATATAAAAAATCAAACCTAGAATAACGAATTAAACATTTAAAAAGAAGTAAGTAGAAGGTATTATTAGCCTAGTCCTTATTACATTTAAAAAAAAAAAGATGTAAGACTCATTGAGACCGACATATTCGCGATGCTTTCTATTTTTGGCAGTCGGAGCAACAATCCCAGCACCAACTGACGTAACTTGGACATGAGAAGGAGTGTCGACTGTCGATGCAAGTCGCGTCCCAGACGCTGCTTCCCCGTGCCCAAGCCAACACAGTCATTCCGTCAGGATGCTTGCCATCGTGGCGGGTAAACCATTTGGCTCTAAAACAGTTTAATTCCTTTTAATGCGATTTAAACTGGTGCAGCATATTTTTAATAAAATCTATAATGTAGACGGGTATTTTCTAACACGTTCTCGTTTGTAGCAATTTAGCGAAGTGTTTTGACCCGCACGGAGCGTGCTATAAGATCTAATTAAATTTCTTGCTCCGGTCAAACCGCAGGTAAGTTACAGGCTAAGAGAATATATATTATTTAAAGTGGTTTGTAATATATATATATAAATTTGATGTTTCATACAATGATGTTCAATAATTAATAATTTGCTTGCAAATCGGCAGTGCCCCCAGGGCACTAGATATTTCAGATACACCAAAACAGAGAGTGCCGTACGGCACACTATTCCGTCGCCGAGTTCTGACCCTTATTTTGTACATAAGATGGTTTATTTAGCACGGTCTTATAGCTTGTTGCAATAGCTTTCAGATACATTCACTTAAATCATCCTAATTATAAGCAATCACGCCGATGGATGTCATACCGTGCGATCAATGTTTCCCGGAACGGAAAGGTTATCAAAAATACTTGAGAACAGTTTGTTACTTTCAAGTGATATCCCTCACTTCTGGGATTAAATGTACAAAATTAATTTGTACCAAAATTAATGTACGCTGCATCTCTCGATTCCGCCTGAAGCCCTTACCAACTGAGCCAACTGTACGAGTGACGCATCGATTATAAATCTTCTTTATTGCAATTTATTTACTTTTACTTTATTATATTTGCATTGGATATTTTGGAAGCAGTACTCCTTTTCACAGATAAATATCGGATAATAGTTCTAACACTCCCTCTATAAATCACAAACCAAAAACTTATTCGAATAGACATCTGTTTACGAAGCGGAAAGGTTTACGTCTTTTATATGAAAATTATATTCTGAACTTACTTATTCTCATAGAGAAATAACAATTCAACGATTTTAGTTCCATGTGGCACAACAATTTTCACCACAGTCATCTTGGATTTCAAAAATGATCCCAAATTCGTTCTCTGTACCCTCGAGAACCTCGGATACGATATCCATATTGTTGAAATCATAATTTTGCACGGCGGCCATCTTGGATTCCAAAAATGATCTTAAATTCGTTCTCTGCAAACTCGAGAACCTGGGATACGATATCCATATTGTTGTAATCATCATTTTGCACGGCGGCCATCTTGGATTTCAAAAATGATCTCAAATTCGTTCTCTGTACCCTCAAGAACCTTGGATACGATATCAATATTGGAATCAAAAATTTGCGCGGCGGCCATCTTGGATAATAAAAATACAAAATGACGCGTAACCGAAAATCGTGATGATTTGCTATAAAATTTCTCTCATACGTCGATAAAGAAGCTTCACTTCAAAAACATACCGACGTATTGAGAATCTCCTCCTTTTTTGATCTCGGTTAAAAAGAGTGGCCGTTTATGTTCTCACGAGCTCAACTTTTTCCAAACATATGGTAGATTCAGTAATTTAAAAGAAATATTTATAGTGACTATTCAAAGCGCTTAGTTTAAGCCTAATTGAATTAAGATAATTTGACTTTGACTTTGAATACTTACAGCATCATGTGGTGTCGTACATTATCGCCTCCTTTCAATATCCACCAAAAACACAAAAAGCGATCCCAGCGGAGGAACTAGGGGTATATAGTACTTTCATAGCTGGCAACATATTTTTTTAATGGCGTCTGTTTTTTTTTACAAAATATTTTGCTGTTTTGACGAATGTATTAACTTAATTTAATAGTTGTGAAATAGTATTTATGTGTGAAATGTGGTTTTCTTATCATAATTTTTATTATAAGACGCTTTGTGACACCCTTTCACTGCACAGTTAGTAATATTTCAATTAAATTTCGCGCACTGATTGTCCTGGAAGTTGACACAATGACACTGATGCAACGGGAAGCGTATGTGGTCCACATTGAAACTGCTTCATTTCGCTTGGGCCAGAGCAATATAAAAGCAGATTTCATCTTCTAATCTTTCATTTGTATATATTAATCTCGTTATTAGGTACCTACTGTACAAATTATTGATAATCAACACATACTCGGTAGCTGGTATATGAACACAGAAACTGTGAAAAACGAATAGCTTTATAGGTATTATAAACCTTGACTTCTTTCGGGCGTGCCTAAACTGCACTATTTTTTTTTTCGTAGTAGTGCTTCTTCCAACATACATCAGCAATATCTAATATCTCCACGAATTTTGGTAAACACACATTCTTCTTGAAGTGAAATGAAAAAGGCGAGATTATTCTTACAAATAAATTAATTTAAAATGGCCCAGTTATCTACCGCGACTGGAAAAAGATCGGATGTAACACAAAATAATTAATATATAAATATTGTGACTAACACGATAATATACCAATAAATCATGACAAGTTAGGAGAATGTTGTTTTTGACTTGGAATGTGAAAAGACAACTGCAGGCCTAGCCAAGTTACAAACGCTTTGTATCGATTGAATTTCTACAAACGTCAACGATTCGGAGTAAGCGATTGTAGAAAACGCTAACTTGGTAGTCAATCGCTCGTTCTTCAATATCTTTAGAAAACATCTATACCTAAGTCCATGATGAGCGTTCTTCAAAAATCAAACCTAAAGTCATGTATGTGTTACCGGCAATCTGTATAATTCAGGCATTGTATACAATACCTAGGCAATGCTTATTATTATAAGTGTGACCTGGGTTAGTTTTGGTTGGTTGGTAATAATTAAAGACAAGGTAATATTTAATATTATAAGATTTCCACGACGATCGGTCCTGTGTTGCCCTCATCCAACGTATTTCGGCGATCTTGACCAGATCGTCGGTCCATCTTGTACCAACACTGCGTTTTCCGGTATGTGGTCGCTATTCGAGGACTTTAATGCGCCAATCGCCTATGACGAAAAATGTGCACTGCACTGCCACTTCAGTTTCGCAATCATATGGGCTATGTCAGTAGCTTTGGTTCTCCTACGGAACTCCTCATTTCTGATTCCATCTCGCAGGGAGAGCATAGCCCTCTCCATTGTCCTCTGAGCGAAAATGAGCTTCCTCATAAGACCCATAGTTAGCGACCACGTCTGCGTACCGTAGGTGATCACTGGCAACTTACACTAGTAGAAAACCTTCGTCTTCAGACACTGCGGTATTTGGCACGAGAAGATTTTACGAAGCTTCCCCGACGCTGCTCATCCTAGTTGGATTCAACGAGTGACCTCTTTCGCGATATCAGACCTGCCTAACTGGATTGTTTTGTCTTGATCTTCCAACGCAGCGGTGAACAGCTTGGGCGTTATGATATTGTCTTGTCGGAGTCCCCGCTGCAGTCAGATAGGCTTCGAGATCTGATCCTGGAGACGGACTGACATGGTGGCATTTCCATACAATTCATCGCTTCGATATATCGGTAGCAATGTGACACCTCTGGAGAGACCATCGCCCAGGTCTCGATCGACTGAAAGGCTTTCTCATAGTCCACGAATGCCAAGCATAGTGGCTGCACTATACAATGTTCTAAACTATTTGACCAGCCAGTAAGTAGTAATACTAAGTTCAGATTTGTAGTATAAAGTGTATCTTTTTATTGTTTAGTCAATAGTATCTAACAACGAATTTACCGATATGCAATACAGATTTGAAATAATTTTCCCTGTAAATAAGCGTTCTTAATTAAAGAAGGATTTAACTGAAACGAAGCTCTAAATTGAAATTATTTTGTCATACACACATTTATGAATATACATATTAAATGAAAAATAATCAATGGAAATATTTTATTAAATTTTTCTTGATTTAATTTTCGCTTTGTGTATGATTTTTAAGCCAATCCCTCAAACCATCATCAGCTAAGTTGGTAAAAACCGCAGGCATATATTCTTCACAATCTTGTAGAAAAGACGTCAATCCAGCGACTTTCTTGGTTGCCGTGTCAAAGAGGGGACCGCCGGAATCACCCTGTATAGAAATAAAAATATATTTAAATACCTAACAGAAAATCTAATGTAATTACAGTCACCGTGTAATTTTCAAAAGTCCTAAACTCCAGATAAGATTATCGTATAAGATTCAGCAGTACTAAGTATATTTGACAGTGACATTTAATTTGGCTGTTATAACAATAAATTGCTCTTATTTTATTGTATTATATGCCCTGTTTCACAATGAACAAGAAAAATTACGAATAGGCTACTTGCAACTCATCTATCGAATAAAGATATCATTTGTGTCTCACAATGTATCAAAAGTGTTATCTAGCAGATAAGCGCCGTTTAAGTTATAGGATGGATCTAGAATTATCATAGTTATTTGCCGGGTTCTGGATAACCTGACAGAGTGACTAGCATTTGACAAAATAATGTCAATTTACATAATAGTAGGGGAGCCCTAGAGGCTAAATAGGGCTTTACTTGAGCGTCGTGATTACATTTTGCACTGAGAAGGATTTGTGTACATGTTAAAAAGAAAAAAAAAATATTTGATCTATATACACACGTATTTGAGCCCCACGTGTTTCTGATAACAGAAAAATATTTATCTTAATTTTCTATTTAAAAGACTGACGAGACTGACAAAAGCTATGGCAGATTTTTGACAATGCAAAAAATTATGCAAGTTGTTTATCTTAATGACCTTGTCATCCTGACCCATAATTTGACATTTATATATATGTAGGAATTCCCTCAATCTGACGGTTTGAAAGATTTGGTTTGAAACTTTCCTATTTCCTTATGTCACGCTCAAATTGTCAAATTATTGAAATGCACATTTTTCTGCATAATATAATTAACTTATCTTAAAGTACTTAACTGTCGTGGGAGTACTTCACAAGATGATAGTTTGCCACACTTATGTTATTCTGACGTGGTCAAATAAATCACAAAATCCCCGCCTCCTCTACTATAATGTTGGTACATGGTTTGTTTATGTTATGACTTACGGATAATATTATGAAAGGCTCATGACAACTACATAGTTGACATTCTTAAATTTCGTTACACGAAAATGCAAGACAATTATGTCATAATTGATTTTATTGTGAAAAAAAATAGGAGAAGTGCGATTTAGAGATATTTTACAAATAGAAAACTGTAAAATATGAAAAAAAAAATTGCATTAAAACCCCTTAAGAATGCGTAACATTATTTCGTATAAAGGATGAGATTGACTTGTAATATTTTGGTTTAATATATCGAGTTTTTGTAACAGAAACCAAAGACTGACTTGTAACGTTACCTTGTAATGTATAATTCGCGACGAGCACCGCGTGCTTCACTCGACTGTCGGTTTTTTAGCGAATCCCTTTGAATGTTACATTACAAGTCAGTCATTGCACCGTACATGTCGACAGAGCAAGTCGCAAGCGCAATTCATTTGGTTTTACACTCACGATTTTCAATGAGTATAATGCAGTGGGACAACAAAAACACACTTTTATTTATTAACAATTACAAAAAGAAAACAATTTTATGGGATCCCGGGAACTCAACTTTTTTTTTGTTTCTTGAAATATTCATTAAATTCGTACCACCATTTTCGTTTCTTTTTTGGTGCGAATTAGATATCCAATACAGGTTTGTTATTTTCTTCTTTTTCAAATAACAATACCGTAGTAAAATTCATGAAGCACAGCACACACAACCTCTACGTCAGACATGACTGTATATAGTAGTGAAGTTGTGTGATACACAATGTGTGTTATTTGGAACATTTATGTAGTAATGAATTTATCTAGCCTATGACAATTGCTACCTTACTTCTACGTTGTGAAATAGCCTCTAATGGGCGTCTTCAATAACATTTCTCTAGTTACGGATATATTACTGTCACCTTTTAATGACAAGATCTTATCTATCCATAGTTTTGTTCCATATAGGTAAGACGTTAGACAAAGGTTATAGAAAAGTATGTAATCGTAAAATGATAGATTTGTCTACCTCTAGTAAGTTAAGCTAAGGATAGATAGGATATGTACGTACGTGTACGTACCACCATTTTGGTTTCTTTTTTTGGTACATATTGGATATCCAACATAGTTTTATTATTTTCTTCTTTTTTAAAATATCTTAGTAAAAATCATGAAGCACACACAACCTCTACGTCTGACATGGCTGTATATAAACATAGTGAAGTTGTGTGATATACAACATGTGTTATTCGGAATGAATTTATCTAGTCTATGACAATACTTTTCTTGGACATTGTGAAAAAGCTTTTATGGAATAGGAGGACAAACGAGCGTACGGGTCACCTGGTGTTAAGTGATCACCGCCGCCCACACTCAATTGCAACACCAGAGGAATCACAAGAGCGTTGCCGGCCTTTAAGGAAGGTGTACGCGCTTTTCTTGATTTATGTTTATATTCCAGCAAAACGTTACTCGACTCTACCAAAACAATATGTGAACTTTTTGCAATAACAGTTCTGTCTGTGATAGATCCCATTAGCATCCTGAAAACTTTATTTTTAGAAAATTAGCGAATGTCCTGTAAAAAAACGTTTTAATAAATATAAATATATGTTTACCCGACACACATTAGAAAATTCAGCCCAACGATCTGAAGGAGGAGCAGCACAGACCATTCTCGGTGTTAGATATTTTTCGTAGTCTTTTGAACATTCCTTATAACTTACTTTCTCAAGAAAGGCTGACTTTAAATACGCAGAGGGTGCCCCGCCTTCCTGAAAACAGAGCTATGTTAGGAGTCAGGACACTTAACGAGCCCAAATGATAAAAATATATAACGAATAATAAGTATTTCTTACAGTTGTAGAGCCCCATCCAGACACTGTGCAGTTTGTACCATCAGCGAGCTCCTTTCCCCGTTCGACGAAGGTGGCTTTGGCTATTTTAACACCATCAAGCTTCAACTTTTTTAATAATTTAATGAGTGCTATGTCATAATCAAAATTAGTATTCTTTCCAGGATTGTTATATTTTTCATGCACGGTATAGGTTCCATTCATGTATGGATATTTCTGTAATAATATATAATATATCAATCTATTGAATACTCCCTCGCATGAGACTAAAAGCAAAAACAATATAATGTTCCTAATGAATTATTATTATAACCTTCTTTTTATGTTTGTCAATGTAAAGGAAGAGCTTAGTTTTGTTGAGCTTTGAAAAGTATTTTTGATATTTTTACTTACTTCTTCCGAATCATACCAACTGTTAAATCCCACTCTTATTTGAACTCTTTTGATACTAAAACATAAGAAAAAGAATGAATTTCATTAAAGGTAAATACTATACTATATATATTTTTGGCTAGAACATGAACTGCAGTCTACAAAATGGGCAAAATAGAACAGAAATATTATAAAAGCCACAAAGATCAGGCCAATGCTAGCGCTTATCTCACCCAAGTTTTTTATATCGCTGAAACGTGGACATTGCAAGAGGTTGAAGAGAAGAAGATATACATGAAAATGTGGTGCTGGAGAAGGATACTTCATGGACCGAATTTCGTGCCAAAGTTTTTATACGCTAGGAACTAAAATCAAACAGCGTTTATCTTCCATAGTATACTCCTCTTGTATACTCGCCATCTTTGGACCACATCGAGAGGAGGCAGCTTGTACATAGAACCTTCTTCACAATCAAGATCGCTCTGTCACGAGCGTATCTGTCATAGCGATGAAGATATTATGTACGCATTAGACATTTTCATTTCGTGGTATTGACATATCAATATGAGATAGGCAGGGGGCACGTAGCAGAGTTAATACAGAGGTGAATTGACTGAATTGAGTCTTGAAAAATGTTAAGTTTAATAGTTTGGAAAAAACGCATTAGAACTACGCGGAATGACGATCTTTGGGTTATTTCATCTTACTTTATCTGCTTAACCTAAGATATTTACTAAGAATAGCTGATACGTATGCTTAAAAAACTAATATAAGACAAGTTATTAAAAAAATACATAAAATGGAAAAGCAGAGGACTTCTTCTTAAAGAAAACAGTTTGAAAGCACTTTATCGATACAGCAAAAATACGGGAGTGCTGGCAGAAGTGCAAACATGAACTAGCATTTATGTGGTTTAATTCATTTATTGCGCTATCGTACACTAAAATCACAATTTAAATTACATAAAAAGTTAACACATCAGAACTATTACAATAATTTTACTTTTTAGACTTTCTCGTGTAAGGCATTGACTATTTGACGTTTGAGTATGTTTGTTGCATCACTTTACATATTACATTGTAATTGAAATGATTTGTATATACAAATCATTTCCATTGATATCAATGGAAATGTAAATCTTGATATAAAAGTGGCAATGAGTTTCTTGCTACTTCTTCTCATTAGCTCAACTCTTTACGAAGTAGCGGTAGATTCAATAAGAAAAATATTTTTTTGACATTCATATGTGTAATTTCCGTGACCTACATGAATAAAGTGATTTTGATTTGATTTGATTTGAAAAAATTCATCCATCAGAACAATCAACTGTCATTCATGATAAACTGTAAAAATATTTCACGGCTGAGATTCGATCCCTCGACCTTGCGGTGTTTCGGCTTCTCAATCACAATGATTCTACCTTTGCTCTAATGACCGTATGATCATTAAGTTGAAATAGCCGACCTATAATTACTTAGAAGTATAAATCTTTCATCCATAATTTCAACGACTATCTTACGGATCTTTGATCATGCCACGTGTCCTGACGCGAGTTTAACATTTTATAGCCATTTAAAGAAAAGTGTTCAACGTCGCTAAAGAAGTTTTCACTTCAAAAACTAAAATAACATAATACCGTTGGGCAAAATCAAACTAATGTTGGGTCTGTCGGTTATTTTTTATATCGACTATATTTCATGACGGTTACAAGGCTCACAGATTTTTCAGTGGCTCTTGATTGATAATGATTCTTGCAAAAAATATTTTATATCACTTAATTATAGTTTCCCCATCCCAGACCATATTAGTCTGGCCGGAGGGCCTATCGTGCCACTCAGATAAAAAGTTCTCGATCACATTTTGTGCAATCCTAGGTAAGACTAACTCGACGACAACAGTGATGACAAAATTGAGAACTAAAATGTATAATTAAAATAAAAACACATACTTTTGAAGACAATGTGCGGCAGTCACAATATATTCTTCATTATATATGACCCCTCCACAAGTATTCTTATCTGTTAACACAAAAGCTTGAAAAGGAACTTCTTCAATTCCGATGTATTCCCCACCCACGATTTTATTAGCTGTGGTTTCACCGCTTGAGTGGGTGAACACATCTGAAATAAATAAAATTGGTACATTTTGGTATATACAAAGAACTCAAGATTAGCTTGAATTGGGGAAGAAAATTTTAGTAACCTTGAACGAAAACAACTTGGCATAGTAACACAAGTAATAATAATTGTCTCCCCCTCATAGTTTAACAAATTAAATGCTGGATGCTCTTCAAGTTAACTTCAATGTAAAGTATGACAAATAAAATATGCCCTCAGATCTATTTATACCATATATTTACTTTAATTAAAGGTGTAGTCTTGCATAATTTAACAAAGTAATTTCCCTTCCACTAATTACTTTTAGAATTAATTAAACATTTCGGCACAGTTGACATATGTAACAGTATGGAAACCAATCCTTGTTAATAAAAAACTTTCTTACACGTGCGTACAATCCATTAAAGCAATAGGGTTGTCGCAGCAGACGCAGTAGTTGTGGTAGCAGATGTGACATTTTCAATGAAATCAATATTTCATATAATAATTTTCGAGATTTTCGGGAGTGTCGGTGAACACACAATTTTATTTCAAATGCCCTGCATTATCGGTACTCTCAAGAATCATGAAAACAACTCCCATGATAAAAAAGGTTGATAAATTCGAATTTCATGTAGCTCCAACTTGGATTTACATTTTGACACCACTATCAGTTTTAACATCCTTAAAAACTATGAAAACAAAATATTGCAGTCACCATCTTTGTTTAAAATTGTGAATTATGTTCACGAATTTACTATAATCGATCTCACTGACTTATAAATTCGCATACCTATTAATTATAATAATAATATAACAATAAATCATTCTTATATATTCCAATATTTAGAGTTTAAAAAACGAAAACAGGAGTTTTGATGGAGCCGAGTTCAAATGGCCGTATACCATGCAATACGCTGGCATTTTTAAAAAGATCGCGGAAACAAATAACAACGTGACACTCGTCTTGAAGCTGACACCCGCTACTGCAAGACCGTGAAAACCACAGAACAGAAAAAACTAGTGAAAGGTGCATCATGCCATTTTACTATGGAAACCGATGTCGCCAAACTCACATTTTTATCTATTAAATATGTAAAACACACACTTAATTCCAGCTTTATGATAGGCCTAAATTCACAATCACGAAAAGACAAATTTATTTACATCAATTACGCTAATCTCATATTCATAAAGTAATTATGACAACCTCAGAACTTTTTATTAAATTGCGAAAAATAACATATAAAACTTGAAGTAAAAGAAACACTGTGACCATAGATTTGACTTCTGTCAAAATACCTAGTGTCGTACGAAAATGAATAAACATATCGATAAATTATTGGATAAGTTAGTGAAAACTAGAAATGATATAATCATGGTTGATTTCTTTATACATACATTTATGCAGGTAATATACTTTATATTACCGATAAACTACGTCGTAAGCTAAAATAATAATAGGCCAATATTTTATCTTAGGTATAGTTTTATTTGGATGGACCGAGTCTCTCATCATCCTACTGTATAAGAAAGGTGATAAATATGACATAGGAAATTATCGCCCTATAAGTCTTATGTCCAATGTATATAAGATTTTTGCTAAGATCATCTTAAAACGGATTGAAAGAACCCTAGACGAAAACCAACCTATACAAGCAGGATTCCACAAAGACTACTCAGTGATCGACCACATTCACGTAGTGCGTCAAATTCTGGAGAAATACAGCGACTACCAACTCACATACTACATCGCATTCATTGATTATAGGCAAAATGGGAGGCGTTACTAGAACAAGGAATTGAGCACAATTACATTAGATTAATAAGAAATATATATAGCTGCAGCAGAATCCAAGTAGAAAAGGAAAGTACTCCTTTCAGAGTAGAAAAAGGCGTAAGGCAGGGAGACCCTCTATCTCCGAAATCATTCCCCGCAGTACTAGAATCAATCTTCCGAAGACTCAATTAATATCGATGCTCAACTGCTATCGCACTTAAGTTTTGCTGATGACATAGTGTTATTGGCAAAAACAGCAGAAGACTTAACCAGAATGATAAAAGAAATTGCGAGAAAGTGAGAGACTAGGGTTGGCAATGAATCCAGAAAAAACTAGGAAGATGACAAACGGGAACAAATATACTTTATATCTAGGAAACACTGAAATCAAGTATACAGACGAGTACGTATATCTAGGGCAGCTCAAAGTCAAAAAGACCCTTTGCAGAAGGAAGTGGACGGAAGAATTACAAATGGCTGGAAGACATACTGGAGGCTAAGAGAGGCTATGAAAGATAAAGAGCTCCATATAAACCTAAAAAGCAAACTTTTTAACACCTGCATACTACCTGTCCTTACGTACGGGTGTCAGTCATGGTCCTTAAATCAGATCACCTCAAACAAACTAGCAACTTGCCAGTGTGCAATGGAAAGGAGTATGCTAAACATTAAAAAGTCCGACAGAGTAAAAAAAATCGTCATTAGAATCAAAACAAAAACTACCGATGTAATAAGCAAAATTAAAAGACTCAAATGGCGATGGGCTGGTCACCTGGTAAGAGGACACGACAAATGGAGCAAAAGGGTGACATGGTGGTACCCAAGGGAAGGCAAAAGGAAAAGAGGCTGACCACAGAAAAGGTGGGACGTTGACGTTAGACAAGTGGCAGTAGTCACATGGAACAGAGTTGCTCAAGAAAGAAAGGAATGGAAAAGGTTGGAGGAGGCCTTTGCCGACTGGCAAACAGATCTAGGAAAGATAACCAAGCAACAAATATTAGTTTAAATTTATTCATATCTATTAAGTTTAAGATTTTAATGCTAGTCCTTTATATAAGTTTAAAAATTCATTGTACTAAGAGATCTTAATTAAAGGCTATATTATTATTATTATTTATATAGTTTTGTTTGATAGGATGCACAATGTTTAGCTCAATTCAAATAAAATCAAGACAGCGTACACGAATAGTCTTGGAAAGTAACAATATCAGTATTATATTTACTATTTATTTTTATAAGTGTTCATCGTTATTCTCTATAAGCCCAGGGGCCAGTAAGACATGGGATTACATAAGTTGTACAGCTTCAATACGATATGCACGTGCGGAAAGAAAATTTCCAAAACAAGCAGTAAGTAATGGTTAATAAAAAGAGAAGCTATAAGTACTAATGAAGTATTAATAATCTTATTAGTCTTATGATATTTTATATTACGATGTGCATATGCTACAATGATGTCAAACATTCTCAGAATTCATGGTTTCGATTTTTACAAAATTCTATGACGTATTTCCTCTACTCAATCTTACTCGTATCGATGGAACCTCAACATATGCCAAATATTAAAACTTAATTAAAAAATAGTTTGTCTATATTTTTAAAATTAACGCTTATTGAGTTTAAGTGGAATCTTTCACACATATTTTGTTACATAATAATTACCTGTACCTTGAATTTATAGTAGTCTCTCTTGTACATAATTACCACAAACATATCATAACATTCTGTTTAATTACACCCTTATCGCGTGATGCATAGAAAAGAGTAATACTTAAATACAATTTATAAAGATAACATTTATTTCGATAAAATTATATTGATATGAACATATATGCACTTGTTGAATAGCAATATTTTGTTATTGTTTACATTAATTATTCTAACAAAAAATGCATCTATTAAAGGTAAATGAACCATACGTCGTAATATTATGGTTCATTTTGAATTGTATATTTTGCACAACACATAAAAAAATTAATTGTATTTAAATCGCAAAATTATGATTACCGATGATAATCCCTTCGTTGGACATATTTTTATTGCGGCTATGGTTTCTACAGTTCAAAATGGCACAATAAGGGATATTTGTATTTTTTTAAAAGATAATAATGCTTCACTTCTTAGCTTCACTTGACATTAAATGACTGGTCTCACTTGAGCCTCAAGTAGGTACATTTGTACACAATAGTGGCGACAAAATAACGCCCACATGCCACTTCAACTAGTTTTTTCTGTTCCGTGGTGAAAACCGCTTAGGGGCCTCGTCAATGCGCATGTGTGTGTGTGTCATTCGTTTGCAGGTAGTTTCCGTACTGGTACATAATAATATGTCTTCTGTGACTTTGGTGTTCACATAATTTGTATATTAGTTCTGTAATCAAACACAAAAAGAAACTTAATTAAACTCTTTCGTAATCATAAATAAGTGACGTACTTACCAATGGAAACTTTTCTTTACTGTCGGAAGAGTCAGTAAATTACTTTTAAATAGAATATAATTTATTTTCAACTTAATCAAATACAGAAATAATACTCATATTATTATGTGTATGAGTTTGTGTGTGGGTCAACAGAAACCTCAAATGAACACAGTGAGCTATGAAATATCTATCTACGTAGTGTAGGCTTGTCGTCCACTCTACAGTTGTCTAGTTCGGTAAGCAAGAAAGTTTAAAAATGCTAACAAGGACCATAAGCTAAACACATAACATATGGGGTTATCTCGATAATAGAAGCCAGTTTATATTGAGCACAAAAAAGTGTCAAAAAATCTTTTTTTCGCTAATTATACAAGCTACCAGTAAAAGTTAATACTTAAGTAGTAATTATCTACTTTGTAAATTACGCTACTCTTCATTAGACAGTTTTTTTAATAAAAAGTATATGAATAGATACGTCAATGTTCATTACAACATTAATATTTACAAAAAAAGATAATCATTCCATCCCTGCAATGGAATGAGACTGAAACGGAAGTAATATTACGCTTTTTTTCATTGAATTTTTTTTATTGAATTATAAAAATAAGTACTCTTTATGCCTTTGTTCTGTTTGAAAAATATAATGTGCAATCTGGACAGAAGCATTAACTTTTCTCTCTTGTTAATTTTTTCTTATGGCGGAACTATGAGTTGTTACGGGAAAATTACTTATCTAATTAATGAAAGCATATTATTTTTGAAATCATATAGTTCTTATAATAAAAAAACAAACTATGCTGTTTTTTTATTTGACAACATAAACCTATCAACTATTTTAAAAACCCCAATGAGATAAAATCTCATTATTAACGGTATATTTGGTCTGAAATGAACTCACAGAATTCAAAAATATTTATTAGCTGAATGAACTGCTGACATGGAATAAAAATAAGTAAAATTATTTACAAAAAAAATTGTTTACAAAAAAAAATCATCGTCTCCGGACGTGTCTTGCAGTATGTACCTAATTTTCTAAATCTTAAGCTGCAACTCTTTTAATGCTTGGATCTGATATATCGACGGTGGAAAGGTAATATTTACTAAGCGACACTTTTTGCGAAATTGAGTTATATACATCAAACGATTCAGAAAAAAAAACTGCATCGTTAAGTCTCACTCTCATGCTTCTATGATGACTTTTGATGTCGCTTAGGTATTCGAATCTTAGGTTATTTTTTATAGTTTCCGGCGACTAAACGATAACTTTCTAACCTTTTTATTAAAAATGCCACATAGACAACTTTCCAATATAAGATATTATACATAGTAAATTTTACCTGATTTTTATTTTTAGTACTTTGGCTTTTAGTTTTTTTTTACTCTTAAGATATTTTTGCCCCCTTTTTTTATTTTTATTTTAGTGACTTATATATTTTTACCACTTGAGTTATTGTAATTAGGTTAGTCAATTATTGCCCGTTCTCACTATTTAAAATATGTCGTTTAGTATTTTTTTGTTAAATAGATTCAATTTGGTAGTATGTCGCTTGGTAAAACATGACCTGCCTACTTTATAAACATTTTTGTCGCTTAAATATATGTCACGTGATTTGATTTTTATATGAATATCTTGACAGTACATGCCAGTTGACAGTGTTCATGCAGTCATCGAAAATAGTTTAAAGAAAAAAATGATCTATGCACCCTCGCAATAGTATACTTTGTGTTTGCTAGTGTTTGCCACTACTAGGAAAGAGCCGTTTCCATATGAAGTTGAAAAAACTTAGCTATGAAGACTTTTATAAATGGGACGCTCCAATTGTCTAATATATTGCATTAAATATTTTGAATCTAATATTAGGTCCTTACATATGAAATTGGCGTTTTGTCCTACTGGCCACTCTGATCTAAAATATTTCCCCTTTGGTTAAGAATTTCAAATTCTAATTTATACAGCTATTTCCTATTATTTATTAGCTAGTCCTGCATTCGCGTTGCGAAAACCGTAATTCATTTTTTTTCCTCCTTTTTTTCATCTTTGCGTCACCGGGATACAAAATGGCATACTTGAAATATTGTGTAATTTACGAGTGCGATTTCCAAGGTGGCACCAATGCTGCAGACACGGCTCGAAGGGTTAATGATGTATATGGTTGCGGTTTTGCAAAAGAAACCACAGTGCGTTTTTTCGGTTCCAAAATTTTCGTTCTGGGTATTCCGACCTGCAGAACAAGCCCAGTGGACGGCTGGAGACCAAAAGTTGATAATGAAGAATTGAAGGCTATTGTGGAAGCGGATCCATTACAAACCACGTTCGAGTTCGGTGTTAGTGATAAAACTGTTTTAATTGATTAAACAAATTAAGTGTACGATTGAGCGGAGTATTTTGAAAATAAGAAAGAAAATAAGAAATTGAGAATATGAATAACAAACATAAGAAAAAAAACCAAAATGGTAAAATGTGGAAAAAACAATTTAGCAGCTAAATGGTGATCACTTAACACCAGATGACCTGTACGCTCGTTTGTCTTCCTCTTTCATAAAAAAAGGCGTTGGACATAAATGGCTAAAAGATTTTATAGAGCGGTATCCAAGATATAGAAAAAAATAGAGGGAGAGAAACGATACGATGGGAAGATGATATAAAAAAGATTGCTGGACCAATATGGAGAAGAACTACTTACGACATGTGGAAAATTCTGAAGGAGGTTTATGTCAGGGGACAAGCAAGAGATGAAAAACATAAGAAATGAATGTATATTACGTGAAATTTAGCTATAATCATTTAGTTTAAGTAATAGCATAACTTGAGAATATAACTTATTTAATTTGCTTGCAATAAAGGCTTCTTTCATTCATTTACAAATTAGCAGTACCTTGTAAATTGAAAATAAAATCCTGAGATTGATTTTTATCTAATGTGGCTCATTTTTGAGTCTTCTTAATGATATATGACTTTCAAATAAAATCAGATAGTTTAAAATAAGACAAATTATAATTTTATCCTATAAGCTGCAAATGGCAAATTAACATTATTCTTGTCTAAAACCTATAAAAACCTAAAGCCTATTTCAAAACCCGTAACTGTTGACTTGTTTACAAATGCAGGGTATCATGGGTATGATGTTTTTTCAAATCTCAATGATTTTCGAAAATACATGTTTAAGCTAATTAGGATCATTTTCGATGTTAGTATAATATTTTTCAACAGCAAATTATAGTCTGCATTTATATAGTTTACATGGTAACCGAGCCATTGTAAAGCTTTTATCTTTGTCTTCTCACATCCACAAATCCGTATAACTGGCACACATATCTTTGAAATAACGCTTATATTCTGCGCTCTCGAATCGATTTACAGAAACAATATGGTAAAGCTCTTGAAATTTCAATGCGATTCGATAGCAGAAGCTTACAGCCATTATGAAATACTTTATAATATGTGTTTTAAATATATTATATAGGTTTCGTTGTAGTTCTTATTATGAGATTATATTATCCTTTTAAGCAATCCTATAATATTGAAAGTAAGAAAGATAAAACCTGCATGTTCTGAGGTTGTCTTAGTCACTTTAATAATATGAGATTAGCGTGATTGTATTAAGTTCGAAATTGATGTAAATAAATTTGTAGTTATGTCTTTTCGTGATTGTGAATTTTCGGCCTATCATAAATCAGGAATTAAGTGTATGTATAACATATTCAATAGATAAATGTGTGAGTTTGGCGACATCGGTTCCCATAGTAAAATGACATGATGCCACTTCTTCTAGTTTTTTTCTGTTCTGTGGCTTGAACAATACATATTCGTAAATATGAAATACATTGATTTGATCTGGCGTAATAATATGACGTACTGAATTAAGAGAGGTTCACAAATACAGCTAACGTCCAATTAGGTCTTCCAATAGTCGATTCTTGTTCCAGTTTAACAATAACACTTCATTTACTTTTGCACAACAGCTTAAAACGATAATTAGTTTTAGCTGGGACTTAGACTTGCTGAACGTTTATGATCTACATAAAAGCTGCACAAATTTTTAATCCACAAATACCTGGACGTATATCGATTTCTAATATCCTTTTGCTTATATCTTCTAGAAGTTATAACTACACTATAAAATTGTAAATTCACATCCACTAATATCTGGACGGATCTCAGTTTCTAATATCCTTTTACTAATAAAGTTATTAATTATTAAAGTTATTATTAATAAGTTATTTATGACTTCACTTTGAAATTGTATTAGAATTCTCGTTTATTATTAATATTACCAGAATTTTAGTCTGAAAAATATAGACACATGTTAATACCATTAGCAAAGGGTTGTATGGGGTGGAGACCTATGCGGATGTCAGTCCTCCCTCCAATTAAGGTGACTTTGGTACAGGAAATAATGTCTTCTGGCTGCTATTCACTACTGAGGGATGATTAGAATCATCCTAAGTCATGTTTTCATGAAAAACCTTCGGATGATAACGGAACTCACGTTTACGTATATTTAAATAGTTAAACTGTCAGATTAAAAAAATGTATTGATTCTAGCGGTAATCGAACCCACAACCCTAATCCCTTCCGTAAGATACGGTTGGGGGGGAAACCGTTTATTCCACAGTTTGATGCAATTTTTTACTATCAAGTGTAATATATAAGGGGTCAAAGTAGAAAAGAGCCGTGCTATACTGTAAAATGTAAGTCCAATAGAGTTAAAATAGTGTGTCGAGACGTGTGAGGTATTGAGTACAACAATATTGGTGAAGTTTATTTATAAGTCAGGACTGTATCGCCATCATTGATTGAAGTTCAATACAATAGATATCTGTTGTTATGTAATAAGCCTATCTGAATTGTAGTGATTTATAACATGAAAGCGATTAAACCAACACGCACGGTGCCATCACTAGCCATCTCCTCTCCAAACAAATATATTGAGATGCTGCTTCTATTACGTTAGTTCCACGCACCGCGGTATTCATATTATATTTTCAATGTCACCATCTTAACTATTTTTTTTGTCTTTTTAATGACAATAAGGGGTGAGATGAGCAGGACGTTCAGTTGATGGTAATTGATACGCCCTGCCCATTACAATGCAGTGCAGCTCAGAATTCTTGAAAAATCCCAAAAAGCGGCACTACAACTACGCTCGTCACTTTGAGACATAAGATGTTAAGTCTCATTTGCTCAGTAATATCACTAGCTACGGCACCCTTCAAACCGAAATACAGTAATGCTTTCACATTACTGCTCCACAGCAGAAATAGGCGTCGTTGTGGTACCCATAATCTAGTCGGCATCCTGTGCAAAGAAGCCTCCAACTTTTAAAGCTGAATGAAAAACATTTATAAGTCAAATATTCCATAATTTTAAATTAAAATCATTGTCTACAATCTAGAATGTTAGAACATTAACTAACTATTATGCGAAATTGGTTTCAGATTGAAATCTCGCGTCAATTATTATCCAAATTCATTCAAACATGAGTGCTGAATAGGAATAATAAGAGAATACTTGCATCAGGTTAATCGTAAATAGACTTAAATATATATTTATATATTTAAGTTTGTTGTACTTTATGAACCAATTTTAAATAGAGCTTAGGAATTACTTCTTTCAAATATAACGGATACATGTATAATATAAAATTTTAAATGTATCCGTTATATTTGAAAGAAGTAATTCCTAAGCTCTATTTAAAATAATTTAATTATCATAAAGTACAACAAAGAACCACTGAAACTTCATTATATTCCACAAAGAGCTGCACCGGACTTGTGCCGCGGGGCGCAGCACAAACACAACCAATCAATTGTTTCCAATATTGTTTACTGATCTCATATGATACTTTACTATACTCATACTTTCTGATTCAATTTCTGTTCAACTTTGTGTTAAACTCAATACTATATTGGTTTTCAATTTATATTTTTGCTATTATTTGTTATTGGAATTGAAATTATAAGATTTAAATTTAATTAAGAATTATGGTAGCAAAAAATGTAAATATATTCAATAATATAAAAATGACTATAATTATGACTTTTTAACTGGGAATTTGAATATAAACAGATAATAATTAGACTGTAAACTAACCAACATTTTTTTTCCTACTGCACTTGACTCAAAGTCACATTCGAAACTTTATACGAGCTGAAGACCGGCCTTCGTCTAGCCCTGACCTGAACCATTTGTATGTTAAAATTGGTTTTTGAAGAAATGCCCTAAACGGCATTCTAAAATCGAATCGCTTAAAAATGTCTAGACTCTAGAACAAGCAGTAAGTAAGTTCAAGTCAGTTGGAATAGAATTCTTTTTTAATTTTTGTCTGAGACATAAATAAATAAAAGCATACAGGTTTTATTAAAATAACTACCTAAAAAGTGTACTATTAAAAAGTGTAAGATACTGTATTTGTAACAGAACTTAAGGCTAGTCTACGTATCATATACCAGAAAATAGAAGTTTGGATTTAATTTTAATAATTGGTCATAGGAGTACCATTGATAATCAGTACGTGTTAAAAAATAAGACAAATTCTAACTCAAGATTCTCTCAAAAATGGAAAATTTCCAGTTTGCCGCCTTTATGAATAGTATTTTGACATAAATAAAAAGATATCGAACGTTACAAAAGTCAATTAAGCAATTATTATAATCAACAACAAAATCAAACATTACATTTACTAACAGACATAAAACTAAACATTATGATAGTCATAAATGTTTATGGAGCATATGATTCGAAATAAACGTTTTTAATTGGTAAATAACAAGCTTATATTAGTGTTATCCGATACACTATATTATGACAAAATCCTTCATTATTATAATAAATGTGAATGTAAATTTGTTTATTTAAGGATTCGCAGGCAATTTCTAGTATTTTCTTACTTCGTTCTGTTATAAGCTTAAGGACTCAAGTTTTTAGTGAAGCTAAGCTAACTAAACTGTGGATAGAGCACATAGTTCGACGGTCAGATGACCGTTGGGGCTGTAAAGTCCTCGAATGGCGACCACGTACCGAAAGACGCAGTGTTGGTAGGCCCCCCACAAGATGGACCGACGATCTGATCAAGGTCCGGTCCGGATCCGTTCAAGATCGCCGGAATACGTTGGATGAGGGCAACGCAGGACCGATCGTCGTGGAAATCTTTGGGGGAGGACTTTGTCCAGCAGTGAACTTCTTCCGCCTGATGATGATGATGATGATGAAGCTGACTTAGCCGAATAAAATATGTTTTAGCACGATGTAATCGTACTAACATTATCGCAAAATAGTCCCTCGCCCCGCCTAAAATCGCCTCAGTGTCCAGGTATTCTAAAATATTGTGTGATGCACATATAAGTAAAACTGACAGTGTGTATTATCTGATTTTAAACATGAGCTGATAATGCAGAAAATGCAAGTAAGACATCCAACCGAAGACTGTATTCTGGTAATAAAACGAAAATTACCACTTTTATTTTTCAAACGTAACAAACATGTAGACTAAGAAAACAAAAAAACTTACAGAAGAAAACCAAAGAATAATTACATTATTCTAAGGATTTCTTTTTGTTAAATTGTCAACAATACATTTCATGAGACTTTAATTACAAGAAACTAAAGAAATAAACACAAATTATCGCTGCGTCAATCTCCTAACGTTAAAACGTGCTATAGGTAAGAACAGGGTGTTTACAAAATTACTTTGTAATTACAATTACTTTGAGAAACTCATCAAGTCTGAAGCAAGGGCAAAAAGTTAAGTAAACCGAAACTCGACATCAAAGCCTTTGTTTATGAACAATGTATTAATAAATGGCTTTTGACGATCATATATTATTAAGATATTTTAATAATTATATAACATTTAACACATTGTATCTTTGATTGGATTGAGTATTCCAGGTTTAACAATTAAGTGTTATGGTCTCCCTCCGCCATTTTTATGCAACATTTTATAATAAGATTCCATTTAAGAGATATATCCTTAAAAATCCAAACAATTTATATAATTTTATTTTTTTTAAGTTGTACGACGATTTATAAACGATACTAGGAATATGAATAAGCCAGAAAGGTATAAGTTGAATTTAAAATATCTAAATTTGATATAATAGATTTAACTTTTTTTTCATTATAAAATGGTTTATTACTTACACAGCTAAAATTTCTGTAAGAACTCATCTATCGTTATAAAAGCAGTTCTTGCGTTATGAGTCATATTACAAATATTACTATTTAATGGTGAGGGATCCTAGGAATTCGGAGCGAGAGTTGATGTGTTGCATTGTTGTTCAATGTGATACATCACAGGTAAGTTATCTTATATTTGTCTCCGTACATTAGTTAACATACATTGAAAATAGACTACTATCACGATTGAGATATTTGTCGTAATTCGAAGACTTTTGAGTATTCCGATATTATTACACCCTTAGAATAATGACACCAATAGATGTGGGATAGCCAACCATGATTTGCAGTTACAGCAATATATCTTTGCTATAAATTTAATGCGACGTAAATTTCTTTATAAAAATTATTTATTCAGTACGATCGTGGTAATCACTTTTATGGTCAGCCTTAAATGCTAAGTTTAATGTGTTCAGAAGAAATCACGAAAAACGATTTTTTTAATAATAGCGAGACTTAAATACTTAACAATTATCAATAACAATCAACAAATTTTACTGCCAACAATAGCGTTCTATACATAAGAAGGCTGCAAAGCATCCAATGCAACTCAATATACTTTTGACATAATGTCTTATCATTTATATCTACAAATGAATTGCTTATCTTATGAAACCAATTATAATTATAAAGTTCTCGGTGGGATAAATATCCATATAAAAATAAAATTCCGAAATAAAAACACACAACTTTTTATTTCGTCTTGTGATTAAAGCAATTAAGCGTGGAATTAATCCTGTAAATAAAGTCTGATACTCTCGCAATTTCCACTACAGTTTTATTGACGGGATAGCTGGCAGTTCAAATATTATTTTAAAGGTTTAAGTGTGAATGTGTCGAAGATGGAATAGATGGTACCATTGATTCTTACCACGGTTGCCACGGTGCCCACGATTCGATTATTCTCGCTCCTGTGATTCTCTGGTGTTAGAGAATTTGGGCTGCGATCAACACATACCATTGGGTAACAATCAGTATGACATTTAGATAGAGGATAATACAGTATCAGATCTTAATAGTTTAAGCTCAAGACGGAAAAGAATAATCATATTATTATTAATTCACTAATTGAAATATGCGCCAATTCTTTACAATTTAATTTACACCAACAATTTGAAAAAAAAGTTGTGACAGATTAGTGTATAGATGAGAGTTAATAAAAATGTACATTTTTTTATTTATTTATTCAATTAACAAAATTATCTTAAGATATATAAGAAATATAATAAAGACATACTCGCAAAACCTTAGAAGGTTTATGTGCGAGCGGTAAGTTCGCATTACAATAATTATTTTAATTACTTAAGACTTAATTTAACATATAGTAATAATATTAAAATATACATCATAGGTATTCCTGGTTATTAGATTCTAGATAGATTTTTTTTAACTTTACTTTGAAATTTTTCTTTTGTAGATATATATGTCTATAAGATCATCGGGTAATGTATTTAATATCCTAGGTAATATATAGTTACAGGTTCTTTTACCATATTATATGTTATTATATTTAGGTAGACAAAACTAATAAAGCTTTGGATGAGGGTAGCGCAGGTTCGATCATCGTGAAGATCTTTGGGGGAGGCCTTTGTCCAGCAATGGACGTCTTCCGACTGATATGATGATGACGATGATATAAAGCTTAGAAAAAGAGTAGTCAATATTTTTATATACCTAGTATATAGTACAGCGAGTCTCTTTTTGTTCCATTTATACTTCTTATCTTATACTACTATCCTTAAATTTAAGAATACATTTATCTTTGGTCAGATAGAAATCAAAGATGTATTATAGATGTTAGGAATGTGGCACGTTGAATAATTTTGCGAGTATGCCGAGTAATTGCAATTGGAGCAGTTTGAGATGTATAATGTTTGAGTTTGTGGGTTTAAAGGTTCTATACTCTAACGTGTTAATTAGCTTACAACATAATATGTATCTTATAGAGTTCTATTCCAGTGGCAGTTAATTTTAGTTAAGGCAGAAACTTTATTGTTTGATGCTTTATGGTGGTTTCAGTATTATATAGTGTAGAGTGCTCACCATAAAAAGAACTCATTATAGTTATCTAGAAACATAAAAACTTAATATATTATTCTCATAGGCACCAGTTGTAATCGTAGAAATATGAATCAACAATATAAAAGTACGTAGTCGCGGTTCGTTACGTTTGCCGTCTCTAGAGAGAACTCAGAACAACGAGCTTACAACATGAATCTTTCACGGGCGTCTTGGTGTCACAATACTGATTTGTAACCACTACTTAATAAGTTTTAATACTATCCCTACTGATTAGAAATTTTGTTAATGTTTGATTTTATTGCATTTCGATACGGGCACTTGAATAAAAGTAAGTCACATAATTGGACGTAATTCCAGAAAAACGTTCCAAACCACAATCATGTCGAAATTGAGTTAAGAACAAAAAACTGGTCACGTGATTCATAATAACGGGCTGACAAAAAATTACAGCCCTACTGTCAATCTTTAAATGACATCATGACTTAGTACACCAACCCACATGTTTGGAATACACTAATATGTATTTAATTTTAAACACGAATTCCTTAAAATACGATGTTAGTGGTTTGGAACGTTTTTCAGGAACTACGTCCAATTGTGATTGATAAATATTTGGAGGCATTTATATTTTTAATAGCAGCAGATATAGTTATCTCAATTTCATTACGGGCTCTACGATATTAAAACAAATGGAATGTACCCTTATTATCTGAAATGAGAATTATGTAATGAAAATAAGTTTAAAAGTTAGTTTGTTCATTTTAGATAATAAGTATACGATTCGAGTGAGAGTTCCAAGTAAGATTAAGTTTTATTAAGGCGCAGAATTTTTTTTCTTCGAGAAGATGAGAAGTAGCACTTTTTTAGGAGTAACTAGAGTAATGGTATGTCTTAGTAGTAGTTTTCTACTGCGTTACCCGATTGCGAAGTTTCATTTTTATTATCAACTATGCCAATATAAATTGGAGCTACTACTGATAGGATATATATTTTTTGAGATTTGACCCAACATAAATTTAGATTTTACGATTTTTATACTATGTTGATTGCATTAGATAGGATTCCTGGAAAGTTATTTTATAATTATTGTTATTATTAAAAGGCATAAAAAAGGTGTAAAAGGCATTTATTTTCTTAGAATTGATTCCCATAGAATTCTTTTTGATGTAAATTCTAACACGACCACCGCTTCGGAAAGAAATGGCACTCTGAGAGAGAAGAAGCGGCGCAAGAAACTCTCCAGCAAACTTTTTTTACTCTTTAATAAAATATACAATATTGTACTGTCTAGACTAAAAGTGTATACATTTGTCCTTAAATCTATTATGTATCTTATGAAGCCCACTAGAATAAGTTATAATCAATTTCTTATTTTTAGTGTTATCTAATGAATAGTCATAATATTTATTTCTTTGAATTTTTCGTTGCGAGACTGTCTGCAGGCTGCTGTGAAAATAACTGAAGTACACTAATCTAGGTTTTTTATCAAACAGAAAATTATAAATATGTACAAATTTCATGTAAAATTTCTTATATTAAGGGCATGCATTCGGAAGATTTAATGGAAAAGTGAATGTGTGTCCTAATCCTAAGGGCTGGCCTAATTTGCGAATTGTTGAAATTACTAAACTTCTTGCTTTAACTTTAATTATTCGGATATAGCTTAAGTTTCCATTCGTAACCAAAAATTATCACAATACACTATTATTTTAGTTAAGATAAAATAGTTACAAGTTAAAGATTTTGCTAGGGTTAAGTTGAACTAAATATTCACCACTGATATTTACCCATACTCAATACTGCTTTTTAATAAAGGTTTTTGTAACTTAATGTGTAACCTTGTTTTAACAATAAGTACTAAGTAGGGATAATAAACTTTAGTCTATGATACAACCAAATAAAATATTATTGTGGTTATTCAAAGAAAGAAATGATAAGATACCTATAAAGGAATATAATTTTCAAATTAAATTATTTTCATCAAATGTGTGATTTAGGTCATATTTTTTAGGCATCATCAATTGTATATTTGCTAGGCATCATCAATATCTGCCAGCAACTATCGGCTGTGATAATAAAGGAGAATTCATTTCATTTTTTAATAGCCTGTCAAAGTTATCATTGGTATGGTCTATCATATCTGGCTGTAAATTACACACGGATCAATTTTAACTCGTATTTATTCCAGTAATATTATTTTGACAATTAAATAATACACTAACTACTACTACGATTATACATTTATAACAGATTTAGCGTTATTTGTGTAAGCTAGACAAACAGTTTACTTATTATAAACATAAATAAAAAAAAATGTAACAATATATTTTACAGTACTATGATTACATTACTTAAAATAATTATTACGGGGAAGTGTACCAAGAATACCGAAATAGCTGCCAGCGCTTGGATTGCCAGTAGACCTATTGAGGCGAGAAGATTTTACTTTGTACACTCTCCGCGCCTCTGGGCTCCACGGGCCAAGTGTCGCGACACTAAATGGCACAAAGATATAAGACTCAATGAGACCGACATATTTGCGACGTTTGCTATCTTCGGCAGTCGAAGCAGCAGCCCCAGCACCAACTGATGTAACTTGGACATGAAGGAACCAGAGTATCGACGCAAGTCGTGTCCCGTCCCCAAGATTATTGTTATATACTTTTAAATTATTAACTTTTGCCCGAATACCATATAAAAGGGATACCCAGAGAACAAAAGCATGAAGATAATATAATTTTATGCATATTATGCACACTTATAATAAAGCAAACCAATATATATAAAAGCTTTTGGTACACAACAGTTAATGTTTAATTAAAGCAAATTTTATATTTAAATTATTGTGGTTTTCTTTTCGCACGCACGAACGCACGATGCGTTCCGGCTTGCGAGTCCTCACTCAAATCATTGCATCCAGGGAAATAATAATAGAATTAATAAGTTAATATATATTCTATCAAGCTAATAAAGATCGCAATGTTTATAGGTAATAGTTGATTTAAACTTCAAGCACAAGAGATTTTAGATATTTTTTGGCAAACGGGCAAAAATTGATGAGGTGGACCCATGGACATACGGACATATGTTGGTAATATGCTCTCTTAACTAGAAGTCCCTAGATCGTATAGGTTCGGGAAACTGCAGCCGGTAATTCATTCCACAAAGTGGCTGCACGAGGCAAGAAGTTCCTCGCAAACGCACAGTTGTAGAATGCAAAATATTTATAATAGTGTTCGTCGCTCCATTGGAACTAAATTAAATAAACATGTAGCTAAAGATGGTAACCTCGATGTACACAATGGAATTCAGAATTTTCAATAACCTGACTTAAGACCTTTTGTTAAGGTGTTACATTAAGGCATGAATTATATTTATATTGGTTATAATTTCAAAATATTTATTGTGACGAATTCTCACAATCAAGCTTTTGGTGCAATGACGTTCGATACATATAGACAATGCAACTCATACAAAATCAAAGCTGAAATATGGCACACGCCACAAATGACACCATAATAATCTTTGACAGCTATGTCTTTACATTTCTGCGTTTACTTCAGTTGTTTAAAATATTATCAGTCAATAGGCAGCAATGTAAACACTATTTCAGTTTCAGCTGCGTATTTTGAATTTAGAACCCGATTGTCCCATTCTGACAAGCGGATCTTGTCTGGGGGCTTGTCAATAATATTGTACCATATTTAAAGAAAATATATTCGTTATATTAAATTACTTCCGCATTTTGCACATAAATCTTATATAAATAAAATAACCTTACCGATGATAATTCACACCACCTTTTTTGGAGTTGTTAATGCATTATTGAAGCATTTTTTATTGCACAATTAGGCTTGTAGATTGACGCACAGCTGACACACGACTAAGGAGAAAAGTGTGCTTACATTGTCTTTAAGCACACTTTTGCCGTTCCGTTATCAGAATGCGAATGATATGTCCATATGTATAGAACGTCATTGTTCTGGTGTATAATAAAATTGCTTACTTCGTGGCCACAATTATTATAATATGTTAATCTCTCTTGCTTATTCTTTAACAATTACTTTACAACTTTATTTATATTCAAAGTCTGTTTCCGACCAAACGCTCGATAAGAATGCCCCCACTTTTTAAAAATAATCGACTATATTACCTTTCGTTCTCCATAGACGAGTTCTATCGAGATCATTGATCATAAAAATAAACATGATTTAACTGACAAATTTGTAAAACAATAATAAATAATCATAAATTAATAACATTATTAAATTGAAAACTATATCTCAACAGTTACTGCTAACAAGATTGGTACCGTCCGACGAATCATTAAAATATAAATACGTACTTACAGATCACATATTCTTAGTACGACATCATTATATTTACAAATATAATTCTTAAAATACACGTCATAGATACGTTGAACAACTGAACCGAAATACTGTAATACAAAATGAGATTACAACAAAGTTTAACTGTATAATCATAATATTACATTGGATGTTATAATAATTTCATTATCAAAATAAATGTAAATGTTTTTGTTGCAGTCATTATAATTAAATAGTATTTTATTTCTACGAACACCAAACTGAATTATGGTCATGTATTTGTATTATTAAGTCTAATTTTTTTTTAAGTTTATGTCGACTGTTTATCTAGGATCTCTTCATATTATTTTGTTGTCAATGAAATTTTGAGAGAAATAGAGAATATTTTTTATAATTAGTTTTGTAGAAATATCTTTTCAATGAAAATCGCATATCTTAATGTGTTTGTAAACCTTTTAATAAAATGTTTTTTAAAGGATCAAGCATTACTTTTACGCAAAAAACCTAACGCTTACAATACAGTTACAATTACATGCATTTTAATCCTTTAAAAGGTATTTTATTTCAATTGGTAATACTAGCATTAATGAAATAAAATTCTTTGAAACCTTATTACGACTTTGTTGTGTTTTATTGGTATGTTAGTGTAAAGAAGTTTAATGTACTTAATACAATAAGATTAAAATCACAAATAAATTTTATGTTATATAAAATAAGCTGTAAGTTTAATTTCACATTATAAATTACTAGCCTAGATCAATATAAGGCTAGTAATATTATTTATATATCAGGTAGGACCTCGTCCAAATAAAATAAACAATTGATAACAATGTTAATTTGAGTTACCAGCTTATAGAAGCCGAGTCCACCATCTTAATTTATTGCTCAGCCTATATCAATGACACAATCTTTTGTCATGCAAATAATAAGGACAATGTAACATTAAACAGCAAATTTGAATGATTATTTATATGCCATATAGTTTTATAGGCAAATTTTTACAATAGGAATCTTTGTTTGGTGATAAAGGAAAATGGAAACCTTAATACCAAAGAGCGTAATTTGCGTTATGAACGTTCATAGCTAGTTAGATGCATTCTATAGCACAAAGATTTATTTATCTATAACCTTGTAACTCGGACAATGATTGGATTTCTATAGTTACTAAATATATTAAGTTCTCTAGATTTACCTAATTTGGAGCAAGGAAAATTGTGTGAAAGTGAATCAATTATAGGCATAAATGGTTTATATTACATCAACCCATTGTTTGCTGAACCAAGAGATAGTTTGACCTGGAATAGTGTATATTTGTAAACATAAGTCCTTGAGTTTTAGCGAGAGTAACGAACAGCAAGTATATATATATATAGATATTGTATTATATATCCGAAAGGGTTTTCGTTTTCGCTTAAAGCTCCCAGGCGGCTTATTTTTTCCGACATCTTTAACAAATATCGTTAATATATAATGTGTATATAACACATGTGTAGTGCACTTAAAGAATTATAAACTCAAACCTTCCTCAAGAACCTGCTATCCATTGGTGAAAACTGCATGGAAATCGGTACAATAATTTTGAATTTATCGCGAACAGACAGACAGACGCGGTGGAGGACTTTTTTGTATAATATGTAGTGATAGTACGTTATTGGATAAGGTGTCAATCTAGATTTAGTGGTAATAATTTCGGATGAAGTGCTTTCATTAGAGTAGTCACGTAAGTTGACATAATATTATTGTATATGAAAGTTTACAATCAAGTAAACTTTAATATATTTTAGATATCGGCTTTACTTAAAAACTTTAGGTTTAATAATAAAAAAACACTACTAAAATCATTCTTAAATATACAGAAGATTTTTTTAACACAAAATAATAATTAAACGACATAATTATACGAAATCATTGTATAACTTAGTTGCAGTAGAAACTTCTGTGAATTAAGTTGTAATGGTGTATTTATTACTAAGGAAATTAGCGCACATTATCGATAACTATTCAGACGAGATCCCGTTATGGATTAATTCAAATCATATTAAAACATCTGCTCGTAGTTTCGAGAAGATTGTGATACCAAAGGTGTTGGAAGTGAGATTAAGGATTTGAACTTTGCAAAATTTTACCTCTGAACGGCATACGGTTGCTTCGGATTATATTCACGGTACCTTTAAGCACTACACTACTTGTTTTTAAGGGTCACCAAAATATAAAACCTTACAAATAATAAACTTGTACATCAATATAGCCATATATTTGGTTCTTTCCTAAATACTTTTATTTTTAATTATAATATCTTTATAAGAACATTATTATTATTCTATATATATCGCCGCTTATTTTACAATGGCGGGATTTTTTCTGTCGCTATTCAGTAATATGGGAGACCCTAATCGATTTGCTGATCATAATTGCTGGTTTCTTAAGAAACTTGAGCATCGCTACGCAGCATTGGGCAGGTCGTATTACTTACTATTTGGTCGTCATCTTAAAAGTAAAATAAGGGTGTCTTTTCATCAGTACATACTAGTCTGCCTAGGAGTACTTGTAAAATAAAAGCAAGCATACTAAAGCTAAACATTTATAATAAAGCACTTAGAATAAATTGTATAACACTCATGTCCTTTTAAGCATATTTGGATTAAAGGTTTTTAACGTCATTGGTATTTTTTCATATATTTCAGAGGAAGCGTAGATATAATTTAAGATGCTACTTGTAATCTTTATTCTCACCTTAAATCATATGCATTTCGTTTGTTGTAAGTAGTAGGAGTTACAACTAGGTTAGAATACAGGTCCTATCGTGTTTAATATCCGACATTCTTATCGATTCAACATCCAGTCATTTAATACAAATACTTTTGTATTCAACGACTTTTTTTACCATTAATTAATTACCATTTAAAAGTCTGCCCGATAAATAACATTATTTTTAAGTTTAAAAACAAAACTTATCTTCCTTCTTATTTAAACTTTTCCCCTTTCTAAAATGGGAGAAATTTTACAAGGTTTAGGATCTCAATCACAAAATTTAAGTAATAATTTTATGTGTAAGCTCTTTGTCTAATACGAAACACATATTTTTGTAAAATATAATAAACACAAGCCGACCACAAAGAGCTACATATTGTTTGTAATATGAAAAAAGGTTGAATGTCGCTATTGTGTTTTTATAGTGGCACAAGATAATATTATATCAGATATAGAAAATACCTTTGCCTATCTTAAAAGAAATCTTACATAAGATTCCTGATCCGTTTGTTATTCGGACATATTTTATCAGCAACAGTTAAAAAAAGTTGAAAGTGCCAGATAGCCATATTTTTTAAACAATTTGGTTTGTCTTATTTCAACATACTTCTTATAACCTTTTTAATTTATAAAGCGTATTAAGATTTGAATTTAAAGGGCCATGCTCGGAGTTTTCCTGCGAGATTAGATAGATTAGATTAGTAGGAGAACCTAAGTTACCGACATAACCCAAATAGTTGCTAAACTGAAGTGGCAGTGGCTAGGGGACACAGCTTGATGGAGAGATGGCCGTTGGGGCAGTAAAGTCATCTAATTGCGACCACGTGCTGGTAGACGTAGAGATAGACCGACGATCTGGTCAAGATCAACAGAATAGATTGGACAACCAGTTCGATTCAGGCAGGCAGCGCGAGCACACGTGCCGCGTTATCTGTCCTCCTTCGAATATTTCTATTACCTGCGTTATCGCACTATCTGCTCAGGCCACCTGGGCTAGCTATTGTTATCACGCGCTATTGTTCGGGACACTTTGAGTCTCGCACCTGCTACGTTCCTTCGCGGAACGTAGTCTAGTTATTATCAGTGTTAATTACCCGGTTTTACGATCGTGTTAGTTAGCATCTGTGCTGTGTTTCGCGATTCTGCACGCTAATCGTGTGTGTTTGTGAGTTGCAGTTCGTACCGTGTGTGTCTTCTCCCCGGGGGCCTGCACAGCGTGCATCGGGGTTCCGGCCCAGCCAGTCTACATCCAGTAAAGCTAAGTCTTAGGCTTAATTACTATTATTAATTTCTTTTAATTTTTGTATATTTCATTATTATTAATAGTATTTTATTAATGTACAAGTGTACAAATTAACTATAGTTGTCCACTTAATTATTATATTCCCCCTCTGCCTGGCTCGGGCAGCGGGGTTTGTCACCCGCTCAACTTAGCTAAATATTACAACCATGGCTTCACCAATGGTTGCCGACGAGGACTTTTTCAGCGCTCTACTTGATAGGTTCCTTACGGAGATGTTCAATAAGTATTGTTTTCGCACTAGAATCATAGATGGCGCTAGGCTCTACTTGGGTCGCGTTTACACAAGTTAATACTTAATATAGGATAAGAGGAAGTTTATTTATTTTTATTACCATCCCAGCGGAAACTCCACAGGGAGTGCCGCTTGCGCCTCTCTCTCCCCATGAGAAGGTCGCCTTCGATGAAGGCTTAGAGGGCACCTGCCCAAAGCCAACTGCAGGTGGTGTTTAGTGGGTAGGCACCTAGGTTTCACGTGAGTCCCACATAACCAACGCATCCCTTGATTGGGCGCAAAAAAAAAAAAAAAATATTGAGCTTATACAATACTTGGAGGTTAGAGATATATATAAACAGTGTACTTGAGTGTTAATAAAGTGGTTAGTAATTAAGTAATGGTGAGTGTTCTTATTTGTGCTTGATCCCGAACAAACGAATTTGTACAGGGTGCCGAAACTAAGGATAATGAACTTGGACTTGTAAACCGTGAGTAATAGACATAGTGCAGAGGAGTGAAATATCAAGATATAATTTAGACTTGTGAATAATATTGCTGGCGTCTTGTGGACTTAGAATATTTGTGCATTTATTTACATTGACTTAGAAAATATTGCTTGTGCCATAGACTTGTAATCTTTTGCTTCTATATAACAATAACTTAGAACTTTTTTGCTTAACTAGTTTATTAAACATTGAAATATTTACTGTTCTGACGGAAAACAACTGTGAGATGGCCAACGAAATTCTTATTTTACAAACTGAGCTATACGAGAGACTTCAAAAGGCTGAAATAAACTATAAAAAGTCGCCAAAAGAGAGAAATAACATGTGCATATATCGAAACAAGGCTACAGACATTGGAGGAGCTTTTTCAGGAATTTAAGGAAGGCCATAAAAAGTTAGTTTCCACGGTACCACAGAGCAGTAAAGAAACAATGACATATTTTACATTTGATACATATGATTCTTTTCAAGAAAAATACACTACATATAAAACATTGCTCAAAACTGCCCTGTCAACTGCCAAACCATCGAGTTCATATGCGTTAACACCTGAGACAGTGAAAATGTCAGAAATACCACTTCCGCGAATACAGTTACCTATATTTAGTGGTAAATATGAAGAATGGCAGAGTTTCTATGACATGTTTGTTTCATTGATTCACAGTAATACAACTCTTTCTTGTGTGCAAAAGTTACATTACTTAAAAGCTAACTTAACTGGTGAACCAGAGACATTATTACGCAATTTTGCGATTACAGAACAAAATTATGAGGATGCTTGGAAACAATTGGTGAAACGGTACAACAATAAGAGATACAATGCTAACGCTATACTTACAACTTTATTTACACAAAAGACTATCACAACTGCATCAGCATATGCGTTAAAGCAATTGCTTGATACCACTACGTCATGCTTACAATCACTACAGAACATAGGAGTTGATACGAAATCATGCGATGCATTTATTGTTTACCTTGTTGTATCTAAATTAGACACAGAATCACATAAGCTATGGGAACAAATGTTAAGTTCGACAGCTGATCTACCAAAGTGGGCACAACTAACTGAATTCTTAGAAAGTAGATTCCGCAGCATTGAAATGATTGATCCTTGCAAGCAATCTGTGAAATCTTCAGTTGTTTACAAAGTGAACCAGTTTTCAAAACATAAGTGTTTTCATACAGCACTACCACAGATTACCAAATCCTCAATAAGTACTTGCGCTTTATGTAACGGTTCACATTACATATATCACTGCCAAAAGTTTATCCAAAAACCAATACAAGAGAGAATCGATTTCGTTCAACACAAACGACTGTGTTTTAACTGTATGTGTCCAAATCATATAGTGAACAAATGTCACATCACACGATGTTACACATTGAGAAAGACGGGTCGATACACAAAGAGGATAATAATAGTGAAGGAGAACTACATAATGAAACGAGAGTAATCGCTAACTTTTCACAAGGATTACAAAGCCATAATGTACTGTTAGCTACAGCTGTTATTAACGCACACGCAGCTAATGGAGAAAAATACGTCAGACGGGCGCTATTAGACCAAGGCTCACAAGCTTCTTTTATAAGTGAATCAACTGTACAGCTCCTTAATCTTAATCGATCGCAAATAAATGGTGTGGTGTCAGGCTTGGGATATGGGCAAACAAGAATAAATTATTCAGTTTCATTAATTATTGAATCACGTTATAATCCAACTGTTAGATTTTGTATAAACGCGTACGTATTAGGAGTACTAACATCATTGCTTCCAGGAGATCAACTATGTGCTTCTGAATGGGTACAGTTGAAACAATTGCAGTTAGCTGACCCAGGTTATGCAACACCAGGCAAAATAGATATTCTTTTAGGCGCAGACGTATACAGTGAGATTTTACACAACAAAATGATGAAACACCCAGAGGGCAATTTAATTGCACAACATACGGCTTTCGGATGGATACTGTCTGGACGAGTACCAAGAGATGCAACACACAAAGAGAAAATAATAAATATGCACATACAAATGAGTAGTGATGATATATTGAAAAAATTTTGGGAAGTCGAAGCTGAACCCGATTTAATCCAGAAGAAATTTACCGTAGAAGAAGAGATGTGTGAGAAATATTACGAAAAAACTACAACTAGAAATGAAAAAGGAAAATTTATAGTACGATTACCTTTTAAAGTCGAAAATACTCAATGTCAATACGGAAATACAAGAAAAATAGCGGAGAGAAAACTATTATACCTAGAGAAAAGATTAGAAAAAGATATTAAGTTGAGAACTGAATACGAGAAAGTAATGAACGAATATCTTACCTTAAACCACATGGAATTAGTTCCACTCGACGACTTAGACAATCCACGAGCTATCTACCTTCCCCACCACGCGGTTGTTAGAAATGATAAAGAGACGACGAAAGTACGCATAGTGATGAATGCTTCTTCTAAAGGAAATAACGGCATTTCACTCAATGATAACCGTATTTCCTCCTCTCAGAAAAGAAAAAAGGTTGGACAAGGGCAGCGTAGGACCGATCGTAATGGCGATCTTTGGGGGAGGCCTTTGTCCATCAGTGGACGTCTTCCGACTGAAATGATTATGCATGAGCATTAAGATACTGGAATTAATTTTAAATTTCATGTTATTTTCAAATGTCCAAATTTAAATTTTAAATGTCAAAATTAGTTTCTGAGATTATATTGACAGATGAATATATATATATACACAATTAATTTTAAATTTCATGTTATTTTCAAATGTATTTCTCTATGAGTTTCTGAGATTATATTGACAGATGGAAAATATACTAGGGTGGCGCAAAAAACCGACCATTTATTTTTGAGTCTCGAGTGAAAAAAAGTCAGTTTATGATGTTGTAAGAGCCCTCTCCAAAGAACAGCTCAAAAAAAAATTTTAAGAGGTCGCTCCAAATTTTTTTAGGTGTCAAAAATCGATATTTTTCTTTTTTAATTGTTTTTCTCATTACGTCATAATTATATAGACGAATTCCTGAAAGTTTCAATTCAAAATTTAAATTTTGAAAGGTCGTTCATAATTTTTTTTAAATTTCACAGTCAAAAAATGTTAATCCAATTAAATAAGTCACTAATAAATTAAAAAAAAAATATGAGCTACGTTTTAAAATTCACATTTCCAACTGAAACTGAAAGTTGAATGAAAAAAAAAAAACGATTTTTGACGATTTTTGAAATTAAAAAAATTTTGAGCAACCTCTTAAAAATATTTTGCTTAGCTGTTCTTTGGAGAGAGCTCTTAAAACATCAAAAACTAACATTTTTTCACTTGAGACTTATGCCACGAATTGAACGCGAGAGTTTGCGGGTTCGAGTCCCGCGTCGTTCATAAAATTTTGTTTTCAGTTTTATTTGTGTAGTAGCAATATTATTATTAAAATCAATTTATACAAATACACAGCAATGTTCAAGAGTCACAAGAAATACTCTCGCTCGTCTCATGTGTGCTGGTCCTAACACCTTTTATTAATTCAGAATTGAAGCAGAACTGTAAATTGAGTTAGCTCGCCGGATTGCGTGTCAATTTAAATGCCACGGCTGATTTTTCGCTTCACTCATTTAACACGTCCTCGATTCGTTTATCGAGTAGATGAGTTTCAATATACTTTAAAATAACGATTTTTGATATTTGGTAACCTCAAAGTAATTACATATTTGAAGACATAGACTAAAATTAACTTATAGACCAACAAAATGTGCTACAGAGAAAATAATCTCTAACGGAGAAACATCAAGATTTTCCTATCTTTGGAATGCGAATATATTGTTCCTCTTGCAGTTTTTTTTTATAAACAAGTCGTAAGCAGTCAACCACGCTTAGCATTAGCTCCTTATAGTCCAGGAGGAATCGGCGCATGAATGTACCGAAAACTATTCCACCTTAATTTTTTTATGCAGTCCTCTTCAAATTGCCCTAATGATGACATAAATGCATGTTGCTTTATTTCAAAAAATAATATAAGAAAATTGCTCGATTGAAAATTAAAAATTCCTTGCAATAGTTTAAACAACACAGGGCTTAAAAAATATTATTTATATATTTTTTTGATATATTTTTGATGGGTCAAAAGTAGCCAAACTTGAGATTTTACGAACTTTTAAAAAAAATTGACTTTATCGTGAAAAGTCATGGGACCTTTTTTATTTCTATTTTAATAAAGAATTTATAAAAATGTTCGGTTGACAAATAACCATTGTTTGCATTTGTTTTAACAATGCATTTATATCAACTGTAGGGCAGTTTGATGAGGATCGCATAAAAAAATTGAGGAGGAATAGGTTTTAGTAATCATACGCCGATGCCTCCTGGACTATAAGTATTTTGAATATTAAGCCACTAGCTAACGCAGACAAATCAAAATTGATCACGCATTATCGAGCTGTTAGGTTGTCTATGCGCTATTATATTCTTAAATAAATAAATTTAAATAATAATAAATAATAATAAATTTATTACCAGAATTAAGATACATACAAAGAAATTAAAGTTAACACAATACACTTCAACATAATTGTGAATATTTGAGTACCTTGTACGTTATATGAACTGAGTGTTGGCTCTGCACTAAGCAAAGGTGCTTGTGACACAGAAGCCGGGAAACACAGTTACTAAAGAAAGTTACTTCTATTTGACTCGCGGAACATAGCATGGAGATGGTAGATAAATAATAGTAAATTAGTAAAATTAATGAAAATAAAAATAAAAACTTCTTAACAAACAATAAAGTGTGCGTGTGAGTGTGCAAGTGTGTGTGTGTGTGTGTAAGTGTGTGTGTGTGTAAGTGTGTGTGTGTGAGTGTGTCAGTGATTGTGTGTGAGAGTTTCAATCCTTTTTATAAAATTGTCTGAATGATATTTTCAGTTTCTTGATAATCTAGAATCATTAAGTATAATTCAATTTTTCGTTTTGAATCGCGGGTAGTAAGTTTTTTCAGGTTTAAAATACGGCAAAGTTTATTGTATATATGTGGCAGAAGAAAATACGGTAGTATTTTGATAAAGGTGCTACTAACCTGGGGATTAGGGATTTTAAAGACTCTTTGTTTGATTAGATCATTGTATTGCAAAGAATTTAAAACTCTGCTGTGAGTTGTAATAGTTGCTCTCAGAATGAACAGTTGACGTACGCGGAGACTCTCTTTATATAACAAGTCGGTACTGTATCTATATTTTTTACGTAACATTACCTTTAGGACTGCACGTTGTGCTCTTTCCAGATTGATGAAAAGAGTGTTTGCGGCACCTCCCCAAACAGTAATGCAGTATGTAAGTATTACTTGGCACAAGGTTTTGTAAACTAAAATTAAAGTATCTTTCCCAGCAGAGTATCTTAGTTTTTTCATAATCATGATAATTTTTCGGACCCGTGTTGAGAGATTATTTATTTGAAAACTTTGTGACAGTGGTTCATCTATTATAATTCCAAGATACTTTATATTGCTGATTTGGTCTATAATTTTACAGTTGTTATGACATTGATGCAAAGAAGGTGATGGGCAAGTGTGAAGAATTAATGGTTTTTTTGACGGTGGACTTGAAGCTTTAGTTTTATGAAATGCTATGTATTTAGTTTTATCAAAATTTAATGTTAGAAGATTTTGCATGAACCAGTTGCTGATAAAAATCATACCTTTTTCTGCTTTTTCATATACCTCATTTCAATTTCTCCCTTCGAATAAAACCACTGTGTCATCCGCATAGCAAATAATATCAGCCTTAATGTTAGTCAGTGAAAATAAATCGCTCATATATAGAAGGAAGAGTGTCGGCCCCAGTATACTTCCTTGAGGAACACCAAAATCTATTCGTCGTTGGTCACTGATCGTGTTTCCTACACGTACTCGTTGTGTTCGATCGGAAAGATAGCTAGAGAACCAGTTGTAAGCCAACCCTCGTATACCCGCAAACTGAAGTTTTTGTAGAAGTATTGGCTTTGACACTGTATCAAGATCAAGATTTGGCAAGATCAATGAACACTCCTAAGCAAGTTTTTTTTTGGTCCAAAGCCTTCGATACAGTGTCAGTTAATAATAAAACTGCGTGTTCGGTGGATTTTCCGCGCCTGAAACCGAATTGGTGCTCTGGAATGATATTATGTCTTTCAAAGAATGTTATGAGTCTGTTATTGACAATTTTTTCTAGAAGCTTAGAGAATATACTAAGAAGTGAAATGGGTCTATAATTGGATGGGTTATATCTATCACCGTTTTTAAAAATAGGGGTAACGAGCGCTTGTTTCCATATATCAGGGAAGGTACCTGAAGCTAAACTTAGATTGAAGATATGGGTAAGTGGTTTAATTATAATATGTTTTATTGATTTAATAAGTAGGGGTGATTTTGTCTAGACCTGGAGCGCTGTGTTGTTTAAGATTGCAAATAAGTTTACCGACTTCGTCTTCATCTGTCGGTGGCAAGAAAAACCAATCAGCAGGGGAGTTTTCTAATTTTACCGATGATGCCAGAAGCTCCTCTGTAGTAGAGAGATTGTTCAATATTTTAGTAGCCAAGTTTTGGCCTACTTGAGTAAAATAATTGTTACAGTAGTTAAGTGAGGTAGCGTGATCAGAGTTTATTTCATTGAGAAGTGAAGATTCGCGTTTTACTTTATTAATGTGACAAATATCTTTGATAGTTTCCCAAAACTTTTTTGGATTATCTTTATTACTAATCAGCAAATGTTTTTCGTAATATGATATAAGGCGTCGTTGAAAAGTGGTTAGAAAATTTCGGTACCTTTTATAAGTGATCTGGATAATAGAATTATTGGGATTTAGTTTTGCTTGAAGATGAAGTTTGTCCCTATTTCTTTGGCATCTTATAAGACCAGCGGTGATCCAAGGCTTAAATATGATTTTAGAGCGCTTAATAGTTAATTCTTTTGTGTTACTTTTTATTGAATCTTCTATTAGTTGATTAAATCTATTTGCCGCATCATTTACATTTAATTTATCTGTGACGGTACTCAAATCAATTAAAGATAATTCTTTTGACATTGACAAGTAATTAGTTTTTGTATTTGAGTGTTTCTTAAATCTCTTACTGTTTCCGATTTTCATAAATAACATGCATATGTCATGATCTGTTATATCTGTTAAGCAGACTAAACCTACCGCTTTAATCGGATTTTTAACGAAATAATGATCGAGACAAGCACTGCCGCGTGTAAGCTTGTTAATTGCTGATATTAGCTGGTATTCCAGTAATAAACATAAATAATCTGAGCATTGAGTATTCAAAGGGACGGAACAAATATCTAAGTTTATGTCGCCGGTTATAATTCTGTTATTTTTAGAAGAGCTGTTGCATAAAACATTGTTTAGTGAGAAGAGAAAGTTACCACTATCTTTGAACGATGGGGAGCGGTATATAGCCAAAATGAGTATTTCTGTACCTAGGCAGATTTCAAGACAATTGCAATCGTCACATTGTGATTCATTTACATTTGCGTCAAATGAGTTCTTTATGTAAGCTACCACGCCGCCACTTTTAATTATTATTTTAGTTGTATGGAATTTGTTATATCCGGGCATCTGTGGTATAACTGTACCTTTCATTCTAAGTCTATGGTTGAAGCTTATTTCGATGTTTTAAATGTACAGTTGGATTTATTAGATTACATTGATTCAACATTCGTGCCAGCCAAAAAGATTTTACATTAAATAAAAGTATTGACATAATTATTTTGTACATTATTCGTATTTGTAAGTATTTTATTTTTCATAATCTTATGTATATTTACTTTCAGTTAAGGTGACTTAGGATAATTAAAAACAAATAAAAATATTCTAATTCAAAATAGGATGTGATATCACTTAATGTAAGTAAAAAACTGCGACCAATTCTTTTTTTTCATAAAAAATATGGTTACAAATAATATCGTACGATTAAACTTATTATTTAATAGCCTGAGGGCGGTCGCTCCATTCCCAATCTGTGGTGTCATTTAGAAAGTCATTTATGTTATAGTAACCTTTACCGCACAAACTTTTTTTTTAAATCTTTTGAATTTCGTAAAACATACTGAAAATATAATATTATGATAACATCAAAAGCTTGAAACTTCAATAATTTGTCAGTGATTTATGGTTACAAACGATCGCAAAAAAAGTGACGTCACGGTGGATTTCAGTCTCACCTTAGTTCTAGAGACTGTCCGGAACTGTGATAAATCACTGATTTGAGACAACTATACTTTATGTAACTTTGCCAAAAAACATTAAGGATTTATTAAAACATTTGGACGAGCCGTATTATAGCGCAGTGGTTAGTTAAAACAAATATTGACGATCGCCATTCATTATTGAGAACCTATGTTTTTTTATGATAGTAAGGACGAGACGAGCAGAACGTTCAACTGATGGTAATTTATACGCCCTGCCCATTACAAAACAGTGCCGCTCAGGATTCTTGACAAACCCACAAAATTCTGAGCGGCACTACAAGTGCTCTGAGACATAAGATGTTAAGTCTCATTTGCCCTGTAATTTCACTTGCTACGGCGCCCTTCAACTTTTAGTAGTTGTCCGTTGCATTCGCAACTAAAGGTCTCAAATCTAAAAATCTCAATAAAATGTTGTTAAGTAGGGATAACAGAGGGAGTTATCATACTGAAACATGCAGGGCAAACCTGTCAGCCAGAAAGTTAGCTTAGGGTCATCCCATTCTGCACGGACGAACGCCATTGCCTTACATTGGGCACTTTTCATTCAAAATGACACTGCTACTGCTACTGAACACAAAATGACTCATAAGTGCCGAATGAATTTATTAGTCAACCGATCCGACAATGTCGAATTTAGGCATTGGGCATCATTGACTTTCACTTCGAATGGACAAAAAATTTGCAGTCTGAAGCCAAAAGAGAACATTCATAACAAGATAACATCAAAAGCGCGTACTCCTTCCTTAAAAGCCGGCAACGCTCCTGTGATTCCTCTGGTGTTGCAATAAATTGTGGGCGGCGGTGATCACTTAACACTAGGTGACCTGTACGCTCGTTTGTCTTCCTATTCCATAAAAAAAACATCATTCGCATTCGGCCATTTTGTTTAGAGTTCTGTAGTAGACCAGCCTAGCGGAATTCTCTTAGAAAAAAACAACTCACTCGATTGTTTGAAACGTGCAGTACAGATGACGGCTGTAATCTTGAAAAAAAAACGGAGATAGCCAAAACCACTAAGTTTTAAGCAACTGTTCGTCTTCAAACTTAGCTGGATTATACTTCGTCGCCAATCGGAATACTGCAATTACTACTATTTCAAACTTATGTCAAATGATAGTACTATACGTCAGGAGTACCTTCAAAAAAAGCGCGTATACCTTACTTAAAGGCCGGCAACTCTCCTGTGATTCCTCTGGTGTTGCAAGAAAATATGGACGACGGTGCTCACTTAACAGCAGGTGACCCGTCCGCTCGTTTCTCATCCTTTTCCAGAATAAAAATGATTGCACGACTCTTACTCAACTAAATTTCAACTTTTACTAAGGTAGTCCTCATATTACGTAGTATAATATCCGTACATAAATGTCAGCGTTTAGGCAGTTTAGTCGATTTTAGTCGACGAGATATTGAAATAAAAGAGCAGCTGAATGTACTTTTCACTATCATTCTATAAATGCCGTGTGCACATGGAAATAAAAAAGTGAATTATTCACTTGAGTGAACAATCATTCGAGTGAATCGTCTGATTTCACCTTTACTTAAGAAGTATTGTAATAGTTAAGAGAATACAATATTAATTAGTAACATGTCAAATCATGATGTCTTAAACTCCAGATATACTTATTGTTATGATATACGAACGGGTAAGAAATAAAAAATAATAATATTACAATTCAGTTGAAATTTTTGTTGGTGTCCTTTTTTGTTCATTTTTGATGAATTCGTTGCTGTTAATACAAATCAATTTACGATCATAGATCAGCTTTTGCATTAGAAAACGTTTGCTGAAATTATACATATCGATTACTATGCAGTGATTTTTATCGTGGTATAGTATGGTATACTTTATATTGTTGTATTACCAGTGGGAGGCTCATCTGCATAGGATGCCTGCTAGATTATGGATACCACAAGGGCGCCTATTTCTGCTGTGAAGCCGTAATGTGTAAGCTTTTGTGTGTTTCGGTCTGAAGGGCGTCGTAGCTAGTGAAATTAAAGGGCAAACGAGACTTAACAACTTATGTCTCAAAGAGACGAGCGCAATTGTAGTGTCGAACAGATTTTTTTGAATTTTTCTAGAATCATGAACGGCACTGCATTGTAATGGGCAGGGCGTATAAATTACTATCAGCGGAACGTCCTGCTCGCCTCGTCTCCTTTTATCATAAAAAATAACATTGTTACATAAGCTGATAAATTTAGTATTATTACTTATAAATTTGGTATTATTTATACGTTACCGTATTCAGTTTCATAAATCTCCATTTAGAATCATTTCACACGTGAATAGGCTCGTTAGTCATAAATATCCTAACACTGGTCGTTATGTCTCATTCAACGAATGAATAGTGTGATGATAAAAAATAAAAGCCAATGATGTTCAGGTTTTGTTATAATGTTTGTTATAATGGCGTTGAGCACTTTTCTTGCGAGTGGTATAATATGTTAAAATCGCGTCAGGGCACGTGGCCTGATCGAAAATTCGTGACACAGTCGTTGAAATTATGGATGAAAGATTTATACTTCTAATTATAGTTCAGCTATTTCAAATTAATGGTCACACAGTTATTGGACCCTTGAATTGAAGCCGAAACACCGCGAGGTCGAGGGATCGAATCTCAACCGTGAAATATTTTTACAGTTTATTAAAGATGAAAGTTGATTTTTCTGAGATAATCTTTAATGTAAAATAATTGTAATAGTTCTGAGTTGTTAATTTTTTTATGTAATATAAATTGTCATTTTTATGTACGATAGCGCAATAAATGAATGTTGTAATTAACTACGTAACTGCTAGTACTTCTATACTGATAAATTAAGCAAATTCGTGCAAAATCACTCCCTAACCATTCCAAAATGCACAACGTTAATGTTCAAATTTTCTCTTCTGCCGGCACTCTAGGAGCACAACCTTTTTTTTAATTCCAAGAAATGTTGCTTATAGCTTCATTTCCTTCCTCATTCCCTTTATGGGAATGCAACAAAAATACTTAAACGTCATAATTAAGTCACGAGTAAGTTCAAAAATTTATGTAAATTATTGAACAAAACCACAAGATGAGTCAAAATATTTTCTGTCCTACCAATATTATAAAATAAAAATTGTAACAGTTGTTTCTTACGAAAATGCAAATATCTTAAAGGATTTGTACAAAGACGGCACTCAGGTAGCTTATCACTTGTATTAAAGCCAACGATATTTTAATCACGTCTTTGACCCAATTCTGAAGTTAATGTAGATAAGTTCAGAGGCGGAAATTAGCATCCAAATAATAACAAGTATTTTGGTTGGCCATCCGTTTATATTATAAACTTAAGAATTATACACATCAACAGCTCAAATAATATAGCATTACAGTTAACAGCTTAAACCTGATTTAAACGTAGCTTTAAACTGCTACGCTAGCACTACGTACATATTTTAGTCTTCTACCTATAATAATATTATGTTTTCAAATAGCTATACTATAATATTAACTACGTTACTAGTGACCGCTACATAACTACACAGCTACACCATGCTACACAGCTATACCATGGTGGACTTAACTACTTCGATCCTCCACTTACCTTTGATTGAGTAGTACATATTAAATTATTAAAACTAAAATTATAATATATAATATGATTAATATCTAATTTTACTACAATAATTTTAATTCCCGGTTTGCCTGGATACAACCGCATTGGCTTTTTTTTAACTAAAAACTAATTTTATCCATAAATGTAACGAGTAAATTTTAATATATTTTACCTATAAATGTATTGGGAGGAATTAATGTATATTTAATGTTATTAATTAAATATGTATTATATTAAATATCTATTTACAATCATCACATATATAGATAGAATCAGTTTGTATATAGCGGAAACTGTGTAAGCAAAGCGAAAGAAGTTTTACTACAAAATAATTTCAATTACTACTCTTTTTTATAAATCTGCGAGAAATCCAAAAAACTTAATTTGATTTATATTGTTATAAGCTTCATTCATCTTTAATCTGACTAACTGTCATTGTTTTAATCAAGCTTAGTTGATATTGATGGACACAAAATTAAAAACATTGGGGAATAAATAAAATACACTGGCCTGCAAAAGTAAGTATCACACTTTTCAAATTAATTTTTTTTACTAACTATAGAAGGTAGAGATTTAAGATTAAAAACGTTTTGTTGCAAATAAAACTAAAATTATACATTAGTAACATTTTTAACTTAAAAAAGATAAAACAATGAAAATAGACATTTTTAGTTTAGTGTAAAAAAAATCAACTAAAATGTATTACGTGTTATTTAATTTTTAATAACTGGTATTGCCTCCTCGAGCTCTGATTACAGCTTCGAGCCGGTTTGGCATACTGAACACTAGGTTTCGGAGCCGATGTTGGGGAATATTCTCCCATTCTTCTACCAGGGCCTGCTTTAGTGCCCTGAGGGTAGTAGGTGGTGGTCTGCGATTTCTGACTTGCCTCCCAAGCTCATCCCAGGCGTGTTTAATCGGGTTGAGATCAGGACTTCTTGATGGCCAAGCCATCACGCTGATACCGACCTCCTGAATATACTCTTGTACGATATGAGCCGTGTGTGGCCGGGCATTATCATGCATCAGCATCGATCCATCACCCATATTTGCTAAATACGGCCCTGCATACTCATTGAGAATCTCTTGAGCATATCTTTGCCCAGTGAGGGTGCCATTTTCTATGGCTACTAGCCATGTGCGACCTGCTGAAGATATGCCAGCCCATACATGTACACTGCCTCCACCGTATTGGACTCTTTCTGAGATGCAGGCTTGAAGGTATCGTTCACCAGGTCGCCTGTAAACACTTCGCCTTCCATCAGAAGTGTAAAGGGAGAATCGAGACTCATCTGCAAACAAAATTCTTGACCATTCTTCTTCATCCCACCGCATGTGTTCACGGGCGTATCGCAGTCTCGCTACTCGATGCTGTCTCTCGAGTTTTGGGCCACTCGCTGGTCTTGGGGGTTTCAAATTTGCTTCAGCAAGTCTTCTTCTCACTGTACTGTCACTAATGTAGTCCCTCCGGGTCTGAAGTAGCTGTTGCTGGACTTCAACTGCATTTTGGTGGCGATTTCTTAACACAGTGGAAATAATATAACGATCTTCTCGGGCACTGGTACACCTGGGTCTGCCATTACAAGGTCTCCTCAGATGGTGTCCAGTCTCTTCGTACCTTCGCTTTACCTTCTGGACCGTTCGTACCGTCACACCCACCATTCTTGCAGTGCGACGCATACAGTTCCAGAAAAGCCATGTTCCTAGCACATTCTTCAACTGAAAGAGGCATGATAAATAAATGTTATGTGCTTTTTAGCAAAATTTTTTAAAACAAGACCCATCGATCTTGAAAAAAATTTAAAACAGGAAGAAAAATGTAAATGGTAAAATTGTAATTCGGAAACGTCCACTTTGAAAAAGGAATGGTTTTGTTTTTGAAGTTTTTTTTCAGCCAATTCTTAAAAGAAGGTTACCGACTATAAAGTTTTTATGTACAAAATTAAATTCTCTTTGGAGTCCTTTTTATTTCGAAAGTATATTTTGTGAACTTAAAACGTTATCCCAATTTTAAAAGTGTGATACTTACTTTTGAAGGCCAGTGTAGTTTGTTTATCGCATTTGATGCTATCTTAATGAGGAGAAGCTGCTGTGCATAGCTATGACGTGGCGTGAAGAATGAGCTGGATATCGTATAACAAAGTTATTCAGATCATATGGGCTGGCACCCAGAGGTGACCGCATACAACGCAGAGCGGCGAAGCATTTATGATCAGATCATGTCTGATCGGCTTGATTCTTTGGCATTGCGTAGAGATGTGGGTTCTCTCTGCATCTTTCTCAAAGGCACTGTTCGTGTTGATACCAGCAGCAAAATTCCACCACCAGACATAATGTCAAAATACTAAATACCATTAGCACGTTGACGTCTTGCATTCCACAACCGCGCGGTTTACGAGAAATTTCTTTCCTTGCACAGCCACTGTTTTCCCAAACTAATACAACTTAGAGACCTTCATGAAGAGCGCATGTTCATGAGTGGCTGTTTTCTATTCTCTATTAGAAGAGCTAATTGGCCTCTTTCTCTCCCTAATATAAATCAAACTTCTCTTTAAAATACAATCGCTATAGAAGGAATATTCCGTTAAAATTCTAATTTTGCGCGTGTATCTAAGTGCTATTTTTAATCCCTTAAAGAGTATTTTATCATAAATATTTCTTTAAAATTAACGAACTTGATAACGTAAGAAAGTTAAAAAAATTAATTCATTCTTTTAACCTAACATCTGGTAAATAAGGCACTAAGTGTTGCCAACAGTAATATATTACGTCAGGATCCTTTTGAATCGTAAACATCGCTATTTTGTTGCCAACTGTAAGAAAAACCAAGTTGCGGTGAGACTAAGTAATGAAGTTTTGAGATTTATGTTTGTAGGGAGTGCCTCGTTCAATTACAAGACGTTCTAGATTTTTCTCGTTTTAGGCCTTACTAATCGTAGAATGAATTGTTCGCCTTTGAGTTGAAAAATCTAGAGTTGTCTATATAAATATGTATATCTATATATATAAAAATGAATTGCTGTTCGTGAGTCTCGCTAAAACTCGAGAACGGCTGGACCGATTTGGCTAATTTTGGTCTTGAATTATTTGTGGAAATCCACAGAAGGTTTAAAACGTGAATAAATATGAAAATGCTCAGAATTAAACAGAAACAACAATTTTGATTTTCCTTTGATGTGTCCCCAATCGTTCAGATATCAAATTGAAAGAATATTTTAAAATGAATAATTAATTAGAATCTTTATATTATCTTTCTAACTTTCTCAGGAGGTAAAAAATAAACTTAACTTTAGCTAACTATAGTTGGTAGATTAACAACAGTTGTAAACTATCTATTAGATTATTTTTATGTAGACTGATAATCGTTTGAGAGTGACAATGACGTATATAGGTTTGAATTCAATACCACCTGACGGTGAACACTGGTTGCACACAAAGAGGTTTGATTGGCTGTTCTCATTGTGGGAGAAAATTTACAATCTAAAGCAATTATTCTTCTTTCCAATATTTGTTTTGTATGGAAATATTTTCTTTTATTGACTAATTCATAAAAAACATTATTTTATTTATTATATACAGAACAACGTCTGCTAGGTCAGCTACCAGTGGGAGGCTCCTTTGGACGGGATGCCGGCTAGATTATGGGTACCACAACGGCGCCTATTTCTGCCGTGAGGCAGTAATGTGTAACCATTACTGTGTTTTGGTCTGAAGAGCGCCGTAGCTAGTGAAATTTCTGGGCAAACGAGACTTAAAACCTTTTGTCTCAAGGTGACGAGTTTAAATAATCCTGGGCGGCACTGTATTGTAATGGGCAGGGCGTATCAATAATCATCAGCTGAACGTCCTCCTCGTATCGTCCCTTATTTTCATAAAAAAAGCTAGGAATATTTTAACTGCCCTATTTACTTAAGACGTCATCATCTCAGATGTCAAGTTATTGAAGCTTACAGTAGGAGGCTCCTTTCCACCGGATGCCGGCTAGATTATAGGTACCACAACTGCATCTATTTCTGCCGTGAAGCAGTAATGTGTAAGCATTACTGTGTTTCAGTCTGAATGGCGGCGTAGCTGGTGAAATTACTGGGCAAATCAGACTTGACATCTTATGTCTCAAGGTGACTTAGAATTTTTGGGTTTTTTAATAATCTTGAGCGGCATTGCATTGTAATGAGCAGGGCGTATCTATTACCAACAGCTGAACGTCCTGTTCGTCTGGTCCCTTATTTTTATTAAAAAAAAGAGCAAAGGAAATATTCTTTTTCAATAGTTTATAACAGAATTGAGTTATTGGTCATGCATTTGACATTCTTACTCAAGTTTAAATTGTTAAAAAGAGAGTTAAGGAATCGAATCTAATAATTAATTATTAATTTTCATACGTGAACTATCCTACTATTCTAAAGATTTCTGCACTTCTTCTCAGTATAAACTTACACTATGCCAAAACATACTCAAAAAGGGATTGGAGTTTTCGCATCATAGATACGAGCATTATAAATATGACGTCAGCCTTCTTCGGTTGGTTCGAGTCTCGCAACGTTTGTAAATTTTGTTTTCAAATTTTATTTGTGTAATTAATCCCAGAAGCGAGGGCTATCACTTTAAAACATTTTTTTTTTATAGAATAGGTGGACAAATGCGCGTACGGGTCACCTGTTGTTAAGTGATCACCGCCGCCCACAATCTCTTGCAACACCAGAGGAATCACAGGAGCGTTGCCGGCCTTTAAGGAAGGTGTACGCGCTTTTTTTGAAGGTACCCATGTCGTATCGTCCCGTAAACACCGCACAAGGAAGCTCATTCCACAGCTTTGTAGTACGTGGAAGAAAGCTCCTTGAAAACCGCACTGTGGAGGACCGCCACACATCCAGATGGTGAGGATGATATCCTAACTTGTGGCGTGTTGTGCGAAGGTGGAATTCGGCGGCAGGAATCAGGTTAAACAGCTCTTCGGAACACTCCCCGTGATAAATGCGGTAGAAGACACACAGTGAAGCGACGTCTCTACGCAACGCCAAGTGATCCAGCCGTTCACAGAGCACTGTGTCCCCGACAATTCAAGCTGCTCTGCGTTGCACGCGGTCAAATGGATCGAGCTGATACTGGGGTGCGCCAGACCAGAGATGACAGCAATACTCCATGTGTGGCCGGACCTGCGCTTTGTAGAGCGCTAGTATGTGGGCCGGCTTGAAGTATTGCCGTGCTCTATTAATGACTTCCAGTTTCTTTGAAGCCAATTTGGCTTTGCCTTCCAGATGACCACGAAATTGGAAATCGCTCGAGATTTCGAGACCCAGTATTCCGATACTAGGCGAGGCTTTGAGGGAAGTGTTGTCGAAGAGCGGTGATACGACAAACGGGGTTTTTTTAGTGGTAAACGTGCAAACTTGAGTCTTCTGGGGGTTAAATTGGACAAGGTTCAATTTTCCCCATTCCGAGACCTTCTCAAGAGAGGACTCGATAGAAGACATAAGTTTCTCCCGGCACTGGTCGACGATTTCCCGAGAGAGACCTGCATGGCCAGTGTATACGGCATCACCAGTGCTGTCGTCTGCATAGCAATGAATGTTGGAGATGTCCAACATATCATTGATATGCAGAAGAAACAGCGTGGGAGACAGCACACAGCCTTGGGGCACTCCAGCATTCACGGACTTCGGGTTCGAGCAATATCCGTCGACAACGACCTGTATGCTGCGCCTAGTGAGGAAGCTGGAGGTCCACTTGCACAAGCACTCGGGAATCCCAAATGATGGAAGTTTGGAGAGGAGCGCCTTGTGCCATACACGATCAAAGGCCTTCGCTATATCCAGACCAACTGCCAGGCCTTCCCCCTTGCTTTCAATAGCCGCCGCCCATCTATGTGTTAGGTATACCAGAAGATCGCCAGTCGACCGACCATGGCGAAAGCCGTACTGCCGGTCGTTGATCAACTGGTGACCCTCAAGGTATACCAAGAGCTGGCGGTTAATTATGGTCTCCATAATTTTGGAGAGTAGGGAGGTAATAGCAATAGGCCTGTAGTTTGCCGGATCCGAACTGTCTCCTTTTTTTGGGATCGGATGGACAAGAGCTGACTTCCATGAATCAGGGACTACGCCTTTTGAATAAGAGTGCCGGAATAAACGCGTTAGCACCGGCGTCAACTCAGGAGCACACGTTCTAAGCACGATTGGAGAAATGCCATCCGGCCCGCTCGACTTCCTGACGTCCAACGAAAACAGAGCTCGCCTAACAGTTTTCTGTCGAAACTGTACTTCAGGCATGGAGCTCTGACACCGCGGGATGGTTGGCGGTGTTTTTCCGTTGTCGTCAAGAGTCGAGTTGGAGGCAAAAAGAGTGCACAGGAGATCGGCTTTCTCTTTTGCCGTATGGGCCAGGGTGTCATTCCTCATGTGTAACGGTGGCATGGACGGCTGGCTGAAGTTACCAAGAGCAGCTTTCGACAACGACCAGAACTTGCGTGTTCCGGTCGGGTAACTGGAAAGCTGCTCACCGATTTTGACGACGTGTTTTGACTTTGCACGGGCGATTTGCCGCTTAAAAAATCTGGAGGCACGGTTGTATTTCCTCTTAAGAACTGTGCAGTTCAGATCCTTTGTGCCCAGCGCCGCAACCCAAGCTCGATACGCCTGTTTTTTGCAGTCAGATGCTGCTTTAACTGACGCATCGAACCAGGGCTGTGATCTGCCACCGATCGGTACTACAGAGCTTGGTATAAAAATATCCATGCCCTGCAGTATCACATCGGCTACTGCAACGGCGCAGGCACTAGGATCATCCGAAGGGAAACAAACCCTGCCCCAAGGGTAGGATGCAAAAAAGGAACGCATCCTATCGCAATCTGCTGACTTGTAGTGCCAAACGCGGTGGGTCGCTGGTGGTCTGCGACGTGGGCGTCGGATAGGCACTATACTCCTGACCAGGCAATGGTTGGACGTTCCGAGAGGGGCGTCCACAATGACCTGGTAACCATCGGGATGTGAAGTCAGAAGAAGATCTAATAAGGACGGCATGTGGCTATCCACATCCGGGAACCGCGTTGGCGACTCAAACAATTGGGACAGACCGTACGCCAATGCAAAATTATGCACAGATTGCCCTGCGTAGTCTGTGGTACGTGATCCAAGCCATTCGGCATTGTGCCTGTTGAAATCACCCAATACTACGATTTCAGCGGAGGGGATCTGTGCAAGCACGTTGTCAATTGCCGCTTGAACGCAGCCCATGAAATGATCGGTTTCTGCGTTACCACTATGGGACCTGTAGACACACGCATAGATGCGGACGCGGTCCTCTAAATCTACGCGGAGCCAGAGAGTGGACAGGTCCCTACCCTCAAAATTGCCGAGACGGCGACAGCAGATATATACCCTTACATACACACATACTCCGGCATGAGGCAAAAAATTGTGCTCAATTTTGTACCCGGGGTACGTTAAATATGACGTATCGCTAGGTCGAGATATCTGCGTCTCCGTAAGGAAACACAAGGCCGGCTGCGCCGTCTCAAGATGGTGGTGGACGGCGTTTAAATTGGAGTGAATTCCCCTGATATTGCAAAAGTCCACGTTGAGTGTGGAGCGGGGTGCCGTGGTGTTACTGCCTCGTTTGTCCTTGGTAATGCGCGGTTCTGTGCCCTCCCCAGAATACGAAGGGCAGCCCGAGCTAGAGTGCTCGGAGAGGGATTCTCCGACTCTGGTAGAGCGGTACCCTCCTGGGGTAACATCTTTTTAGATTCCGCTGTCATATTCGGGTAGATGGGGGGGGGGGATGGCCACCGGTCCTCGACACTAACCTATGCGAAACATAGCGGCACTAGGCCGCTACTTCACGCCGGTATTTTGTGCGAGTGTGGTAATTAACCCGGACGAGTCTGGCCCGATTGTGCTGACGTCATAAGACGGCAGCGTGACTCTCCCACTTCTAAAAAGCCCTTAGTTGCCTCTTACGACACCCATGGGCCTGGGACTCCCCTAAACTTTTTACGCCCGGGAAAAGTACAGGGCAATGACAATATAATGATGTACAATGACAGACTGTTCAGATTTGAAAGAGCGTCAAAGTCAGTAATATACGCAAGAGCAAAGAGCTTAATATGCAAATATTAGGGTTGAGCAGGTTAACAACTATAAAGTAGATCCTGTAGATGAATCCACAACCTGAGAGTTGAACAAAGACAAGATTTATGAACGTGATGTAACTCAGTGGAATTGCGCTCGCACGGAACGTGAGAGGTCGCGGGTTCGAGGCATCGTTCATCAATTACTATTAAACATTTGTGATCTTAGCAGTAAGTTCAATTTTTTTTTAAAAGTATTTAAATATACCAAAGTATCACTTTAACTCTCAACTCAATATGTGTAACCTATTATAAAATATTTAAATTAGATCATAATATAGACATTTTTTCAAATTTTAACTTTTATAAAAAAAATAGGTGTTCTTGTCACTGAAATGCTTAAATACAGATTAGTAAATAATTAGTTAGTAGTAAATTCATTAATATTATTTTTCTAATTTGTTTTTAGCTTTCGTTTTTTAGTTTAGTAACATTGTGGATATCTTTCATTTAGGTATGTAAACTATTTATTAAGTAACACTTATTAATGTATATCTTATTCGTATATGTTAAATTATAAATCTAGTTAGAAAGCCTTAATAAATCAAAGTTTTGTACTTACACTGTCACAAAAAATCCTTAAACATATTTTCTTTCATCAATCGTCTTTGCAAGTCTATTATGAAGTGCAGTTGAAAGGAATCAAGAGAGAGGAGCAAGAGATGCTCAAAGCTTTATTGATGATGACTCCATACTTAAATGAAAATGATCCGTAGACATTTTATGGTGTCCTATATCTGAAGCAAGTCTCATAACTATTCACGTACTTGGAATTACTTGATCTGATGAAATTTGTAACTTTAATTTTATGAGTTTGTACCAAAAATAACATTAGTATATTAGAAGCTATCAGAAGATGACGAGAGATATATAAGCGAGTCAATCAGAAGACCCGAGCATTCATCAGAAAAATACGACATGCCTAATACCACAGATCGATCGATCTTGTTACCTACTGTTATCGCTTTTAACTGCTGGTATTGTAAATATACTTAAGTGGCTGGGTTTGTTACATTACACTTGCCTATTTGCTCCTTTTAAAACAATAAAATAGCAATATAATTAAAATGTTAAATCGTGAATTTCCAAAGTTTTAGTACCTCCATTAATTTATTTTGTAAAAGTATTATTTAAAGGAACAAAGTGTTACGTCTCATATGGATGTAAACCCTTCGTATAGCACTATTCAAACTGGGACGCTATTTTGACAAGAACAGAATACATTGCTACATAAGTACCTACATAGCTTTCCTATCGTAACAGTGAATGTTCAAAAGTATAATCATATGACACTCACACACTATAATTTTGGATCTGCTACTGGTCTGCTCCCATCATTTTCATTGTTAGTTATTATGTAATATATTTTAATTTTAGTATAGTTTCTTTTATTTTATAAAATACTAGCTGACCCGGCAAACGTTGTTTTGCCATATAAAGTATAATTCACGCGATAGTTTTATAAGTAATAAAATATTGCCTATATTATAGCCTGTACATCATTTTATTCTATTGTCTATAGTTTTTGCAGCGCACGCAAAAATAGGTTTTTCGATTTTACACCTTGTGTTACAAAATAGCAATTTTATTACGGATCCCTAATTTTGAAAAAAAAACATAGCCTATAGAATCAGTAATAAATGTTAGGAAGGCTATAGCCTTCCTCGATAAATGGACTACCCAACACTGAAAGAATCATTCAAATCGGACCAGTAGTACCAGAGATTAGCGCGTTCAAACAAACAAACAAACACTGCAGCTTTTTATATTAGTATAGATTTACCTAACACAAAATTTGAAAAACAAAATTTTATGACGATACGTCACTCGAACGGTTAGCTCAGTTGGTTAGAGCACCGGCCCGGAAAGCCGGAGGTCGTGGGTTCGAGTCCCGCATGGTTCATAAAATTTTGTATTTCAAATTTTATTTGTCTATTAATCCTAGAAGTGAGGGTTATAACTTTCAAACATAACAAATTGTTAATATTTACAAGAGCGACATCTCAAGTCAATTTCCTTATATGCAAATATTGGGGTTGAGCAGGTTATCAACTGTAAAGTAGATCCTGTAGATGAAGCCACCAACTGAGAGTTGAACAAAGCATACAAGATTTTATGACAATACGTCACTCGAACGGTTAGAGCACCGGCACGGAACGCCGGAGGTTGTGGATTCGAGTCCCGCATCGTTCATACAATTTTGTTTTTCAAATTGTATTTGTGATATATTTACTTAGCTTAGATTAGATAGATAGCTTAGATTTAGATTTTTGTTCTATGTAATTGTAATTAAAACACTTATTATTCGTTTCCCTAACTATCCTTAAAACAATACTCAATTGGTACGTCTCAATTGATAAGTTATTGCACACTTTTAAATTACTTTTTTGTATTGTTTTTTCCCTGGTTCTAGTTTTTAACTCACTTTTACATCTCTACGACGATCGGTCCTGCGCTGCCCTCATCCAACGTATTATTATTATTATTATATCGCATCATATTGACGTCTGGCATTCAACAACCGCGCGTTTCGCAAGATTTTTTGTGCCACGCAAACCCACTTTGTGGAATCAATTACCGGCTGCTGTCAATCAAAATTAGACCATACTCCAAATTGAGAAAGATAGGTAGATGGACACTTTTTTGCTGACCATACAGGCTTAAAAGTAAAAATTTATATAAAAAAGATCTTAAGCTAATTACAGTCTTAGGTACGCAATGGGCGGTCTTATCGCTTTAAGCGATCTCTTCCAGACAACCCAAAAAACAATACAGGATACAATAAGTTATTATAACACGTATCTTTAAAAAATACGTCTAATTAATTTAATTTAAAGGCCGGCAACACATATTCTCTAGAGAATCCGTTAAAACATCAATCGTTCAAACATCCGCAACGCCGGTCTGGACTGGCGTTGCGGATGTTTGCCTTGCGCCCATTAAAGAAAAAGATATGATTCGGTCAAATACGTTTTAATATTTGTGATGACAGGCAACATTTTATAGTATATTTTTATATGAATAAAGATTAAAATGCACACGAAATGGAAAGTTTTAAACAAAACTATCTCTCAATGGTAGACATCTTATCGTGAGCTACGTCGCTGAAATAAAATGTTAAAACGCTCTTCAACTATAACACTGTAATAAATATTTTGTAAATCGTCGACATTGTGGCTCCACTTCTTATACATTATTACAATATGTATGATATTTCAGCTGTTCTCTTTATCTTCATGACCACTGTCACACTTAGGGGCTTGGGTTCATAAGTGATCAGGCTGTACGATCTTAGTGTTTCTATAGTCCTCTCTATCATTTGTTGTCCACCCAAATAATGAATACTATATAAGCGACGACTAGAATGAGGAATAAATGTTTGGGGCTCCTACCGCCTAGAAAACAGAGTTCCGGTATAGTACAAATGGTACAGCTATGTCGAATAATGAAATTTCAGGTATTGGTCTGATGACAACCAACCTGCCTACTGGCTATCAGACCACAAATGGATACCAGATCTACTCGACTTTTACATTGTCAAAGGCGTAAGTCACTTGAACATTGGTGTAGGGTCTAGAAAAAATCTTATCATGATATGGATTAGGCCAGCTCGTACATTAGTCACCTGATTAAAACGACGGTCTGGCTGTGTTTGGCTAGGCTGCCGACCTGAGTCACGTAAATCTCTCACTACGCCAGTGGACATAGGATTAAAACTTGAGAAAAATCGTTCCCTCAGGATAAAGTGGCATTATTACTATCTCCCCGCCAACAAGACGGGATTTAATCGCACTGAAAGAGAAATGAAAAAAAATGCTCAGGAAGTCTTCTTATCTAAGACAACACTACGTTAAAACTATAACCACCACTGGACTGAACAACAACTCTCTATGGAAAGCCTTTAGAACAGTTGATAATTCGTAAAACTATTGCCCAAATAGCAGAGAAATATCTGAATAGTTTGCTGCTAATCTAGTTTAAGTACTTTGAACTAGCGTTGCAAAGCTGGATCAGATGAATGAGAACAGGGAAAAATATTAAATTTATATAAAAATGTATATAAAATATTAAATTATTTAATAGACCAACGTGACTCAGACTAGTTATACGTCTGATTAACTCTTTGCACTCCTATAAGTGCCCAGTCTGCCATCTGATCATCCCTAAGCGGCTCAAAGGTTTGTCAAACAACAATTATATTCCTAGCCTGCCTGTTCAATGCAATCTTCAGAACATATAGCTTCACCGCACTGAACGCACATCGGGAAATAATATTTCAAATTCGCTTCAAATCCCAAATGGGTGTTTGTACCTAACCATCATTCCATTGCATCAAGTTGGATTCGGAAAGGCACCATACCAAGATTGAACAACTTCACCGAGTGCACGACGTAATACAACAGTGTTTTTAAATTAACACTGACCGGTAGCCTTCTTGGCGGTACAGCAAGCTATGCCGTACCTACAGTTTGTATCGCGTCTGGCACAAGACTACCTACTCTACTTTATATAGTAAAACATATATTACCCCAGTCTAACTTCAACAACCTGGTATCATCCTATATCAGATTAGTTATTACGAAGCTAGATCAGGTCTTTATAACATCTAGGCAGAGTAACGCATGATTCAGTGATTGGCCGAAATGAATAATAAAATCTTTTATCAAATAGCCCAACTTCGGTCGCTTCAACCCCAATGTGCTCTCTTAAAATAACCTTTACCACATTTTCTTGTTCAGTTGTCAGGCTGTAAAAGCATATAGTATAGTGGCTTACTTAATTAGCCCAACAAAAGACTGACTAACTCGACCAAACCAAGTAGTTAGTAACAAGTTTATGTTTGTTCCTTGTGTTCGCTAATGTCCTGTAATCAACTGAGTCAACTGAATGATAACACGAATACAAATAGGTTGGTAGGCTGAACCACACATTCCGTTGGATTATGAAGTGGTGAATTAAAGCAAGTGCCCAAAAATATAATAACAAAACCAGCAGCATACGAAGAGCATTTTGTCCCGCAGTCCAACTACGCAATGATATCTCGCAACACTGTGAGTGTAGCAAGTACTTACTCAATAACCTGGATCGTTGTCACACAATGTCTATAGTCACTATTGGATGGAATGAATGAAAGGATGGAACTCAATTATCTTTAATAAAAATAAATTTATTCTATTTAATGTAGTAACTAAACGTGTGGGCCTCCAAATATCCCTCATATTGCCAGCAACATACTATGTGTGCAATGAGCACAAACGCAACTTTGCACACAATGTTTGCTTGTAAACAAATGCGTCCTGGTTAGTGAGAAGATGAATCGTTACTTTGTTACATCATAATTCCTTGGCTACTAATTAATAAGCCCTGAGAATTCCAAAAAAAAGCAAACCTCGTTAATACAAGGGTTGGTTAAAACGATGGTCTCGAAAACCTAAATCCTGTAACTAAATGATGTGGAACTGATTATAGTCGCTATTGACTAATGGCAGTTTTAATAAAATATTTTTATATATATTAACTTACATATTTTATTAGAAAGAGCTCCGATATTTTCACCTATATCCTTCAGACGAAGTCTGTAAGTATTAAAGGAATATTGTATAAAGGTTCTGTTCCTAAGCAAATAGAAATCAAATAAAAGAAATACATAGATCAGGGTAAGTTCAATGATGCATACTAAGAAAGGCGTTCTTGATAAAATAATATATTTCTGTTATAAAAGGTTCTTTGTTCAGGCTAAGGTTGTGCATCAAAAGTCACTGACCCTTTGCTTCTTACTTTACCTTCTGGATACTCATTTATAATGTTTAATAATATCATTTTTATCAAATATATTTATTATTTTTTAAATTATATTCCTTCACTATTTACACACACTCTTACATTCTTTGAAAGCAGTTGAGGGACATCTTGTATGCCCTGTCGGAACATATTCACCGCCTGTTAGCTTGTTACAGATAAATTTAGATAAATATTCAGAAAAAAAAACCACAAGATGCAAAGTCCCGACTGTCATCAATTCTATATATAAGGTCATCAAAAATTCATTTGTTACCTCTAGAGAATGTCCAATTTGAGGAAATACAAATGACAAAAGACAATTTGAGGAAAGCCTTTTCCCAGCAGTGGAGTCTTTCGGCTAAAGTGAGTATGATGATGAGAATTCGGAGGCTCTTTTAAGGGGTTTCAGTACCGAATTTCGGACGGAATAAGGAGCGTATTTCTTATTATAACCTAATAATGTTATTTTCCATATAAAAGTGGCTACAAAGAGAATAGATGTTAGAGTTATTCATAATAACTTGCAGTTTGCTATTATGTCCTACGGAAAAAGTCAAAGAAATCCGCTGAAAGATAAAAAGATTTTATATAAATTTAAAGACTTTTAGGTTTTTTTGCAAAGAACTACAGCTATTCATTTATTTTATAAATATATTATGGTTGAAAAAGAAACACTCTCTAAAGGAAATTGCAAAAATAAAATACAAGCCGATTACAAAGGGCTTTTTGTGATGTGGAAAGATGTTGAACGTCGCCATTGTGTGGTTATGTAAAGACATGATTTATCTTACAAATAAAGAAAATATCACAATAAACTAATATAAACAACGTAATCCGATTGTTTTTCGAGAATTTTCCAAACACTGATTGAAAAAACTTTACCGTACTTTACTTCTATCAAATATTTTCAGAACTCATTAAAACTTTAATTTTAAGCTCAAGTTGTAACTTAATTGTATTTGTATGTTTGCTTGTGATCCATAATACAGGCATGCCTAGTGTGGAAAGATGTGCCTTATTTGTATTTTTATGTATCTATTTTGTCAATTAATACATTTTTCATTTCAAAAAATCAGACAAGTGCATATTGTTTAAGAATGAGTAAACTAATGAAAAAAAAAATATAGTTTAAAACAAAATACAGATTAAAAAGGTTGAAAGTATTATGTTCCATTAATGAAAGAAAAATTGATTTTTGTATGGGAAAAGTTGATAAATCCTCGCTAAATCTCGCTCTACCTTTTCTTTAAGGAAGCCAACAACACACCCTACAACGCTGCCACAAATAATATCAAGAAATAAGTCACAAGATCTCAACCGAAATGACTTTTCAAACGGAACAAGAAAGAATGTGAATTTTATAATGTAATAGAGATTATGCAATATTTATAAAGGTAACATGAAAATTCACCTATGAATATTGTGTAGGCTTATGTGGCAAATATTCTCATTGAATGAAGCGTATCAGCTCGAAACAATGAAACTCATACAAGTCGGCATAGAGTCGGTCAGTACTCTGTGAATAGCTCGATCGTATTACGTTCCAGTGAACCATCGCTTCATTGTGTGTTTCCTACCGTTTATCACAGGGAGTGTACTAACAACTCTTTGATCTGATGTCTGCCACGAAACTCCAAAATCCCACCACACCCCACATTTTTTTATGACATTAAGGGACGGACGTTCAGCTGATGGAAATTGATTTGAAAAACCCAAAAACTCTGATCGGCACTACAATTGCGCTCGTCACCTTGAAACATTAGATGTTAAGTCTCATTTGCCCAGTAATTACACTAGCTACGGCACCCTTCAGACCGAAACACAATAATCATTTGTAACCCATGCATAACGGGGTTGACTATACAAATACTTAATTATTTAAACAACTAGTTATAAGTATCACTTTTGTAGGATTGTCATACTATATTGGTAACTTATATATTGGTATACTTATGGAGTTTTTTATAATATGTAGATAATTCCTTCCGAGCGCTTTTCCACAGAGCCAACCGTTCGAGTATGAACGAGATGTCACTCGGTAGTTTGCGAGTTCGAGTCCCGCATCGTTCATTAATTTTGTTTATAAATTTAATTTGTGTGTCTAAATAGATATCAAACTCCAATTTTATTCATACACATTGGGAGCTGAAACAAAACAGCTGTGGTTTATCGACTAACGGTGTGGTATAATTATTAAACAAGATAATTAAGTATTTTTCTTTATTTTTATTTTTTCTTTTTTTCTTTCTCCTTCCCCTTCCGCGTAGATTTGCTCTCCCCTCATCCATTTTTCTTTTCCTATTATGCTTATTTACGCGGGAGACTGCCGCGAGTTGAAGAATAATTCATTAAGTATATCCCTGTAATAATGTTTTGAAAGATAACAATAACGCCAACGTAGACCGCAGTCGAGTCTCCCGTGGAAGTAGTAGTGGGTGTTGTATGAACGAAATGTTTTTATAAAAGCAAACTTCGTTCCGGCAGATTTGCCTCTGAGAGCATATTGTGTTACTTGTAATGTTTATAGAATTTTGTCCTTGCATTCTGAAATAATTTGGAAGTCTTCTTTGTGTCTTCTACCGCATTTATCAAGGGAAGTGTTCCAAAGAACTGCTTAACCTGATTCTTGCCGCCCAATTCTACCTTCGCACGACACGCCACAAATTAGAATATCATCCCCACCATATGGATGTGTGGCATTCCTCCACAGTGCGGTTTTGAAGAAAAGAAAAAAAACTTGAAAAAAAGCGCGTATACCTTCCTTAAGGGCCAGTATTGTCCCCTGATTCCTCTGGTGTTGCTAGACAAGTTGGGCGGCGGGGATCACTTAACATTTAATTTAAAAATAATTTAGGCGCGTATATGGGAATTGGGTCGCACTTTTATTATCATCTTTAAATCGCTAAATACCTTATCCCATGGGGAAATAAGCTAAATCCATTACTCGACTATATAAGCATCGAAATCGTTTCGTGTATATTAAAATACCATTAATTTTTATTTTTTAACTATATGAAACTCGTTCTTAATGTTAATCAGACCAGAGACATTACCAGTCAGAAATTAAAATAATTAGTAGGCTATTAGTAGGTGTGTGGCCCATAGACAGTAAAAGTGTTCTGTGCCCATAGATAAATACACTTATATACTGTGTGGGCGACTCATGTATGAGGCAAGCGTAACATTATTCCAAAAAAATTATACATGGCGCTACATTATGCTACACTTGCCCTGACAATATTAATTTTAAGTTTGATAGATTCATATTTATAGAACTAAGACCACACCAGAGAGGTCTATTACCTCCGTGTGCTGACGTCTCTCGACTCGCACCGGCGCTCGGGCTCTTATACTCATATCATTTCAGTCTCCAGTTGATACTGCATTGTGAGCAGAGATGGCAGACGACTCCTGGACGATGAAAACCGCCCCGACTACGAGGTACTAGGACCAGAGATCCAGACGCACTACCGTACTGTGCAACCCACATGCTGGACGTAGGACATCGACATAGCCGTCACGCGCTGCACCGTCGCCAGATGTCCTGGATGACCACCTCATCTCCAACCACCAAGCAGTTCTCTTGACGCTGAAGACAATGCCGATGACGACATCGCTACCTTCTCCGAAGCATCACCCGGACTGGCGAATCATCGCCGAACATATGGCCGATCATTCGCCGTCCTTTAGAGTAGAGATCCCTGCATACGTCGACCGACTCGCCACGGACCTCAGTGCAACAGTGTCCAATGCGCTTCATGAGTCCAGACTCTCGAAGCACACCCCAGCTACACCTACCTACATAGTACAAGCAATGATGATAGAGGAGAAGAGGAAGCTGCGAAGGCAATGCCAAAACCTGCAGTGCCCGACCATGAAGACGCGGCTGAATGCTCTGGCCGCCAAGATCTCAGACGCATTGGAGACAGTCGCAGTCCAATCCTGGCACGCCATCGAGCGAGCCGGCGATGACTGGTCCGGCATGCACCGCCTCTGCCGCCAAACCGTCTCTGGGAGGCCCTCCCCGATTAGACCCCTCATGGCTGGTGACGGAACCCTACGTTACCGAGGTGAGAATTGATATAGATATTTCTGTTTTTACTAATAAGTTTCACTTCCATTCGTGTATTTTAAAAATAGAAATAAAATATATATTTATAAAATAACTAGTGGACCCGACTGACGTTGTCCTGTACACACGTCTTAAATATGAAAAATTGGTCCAGCTATTAGGAGAAGTTCTCTAACATACACATGGGCAGGAGTATTCTATATTATGGACTTAATTGAGAATATCAACCATTCTCAAATTCACTGGAACACACAAAAAATCATCAAAATCGGTACAGCCGTTTAGGAGGTGGTTCAATTGTGAATCTTAACCATTCTCGAAAAACCTGAAGACACACAGAAAGTTTCATTAAAATTCACCCGTTTATGAGGAATTCAGTTACAAACACACGAACAGAAGAAATATAGATGAGCTTTATTGCATCATTCTACTTGTTTACACATCTTTTGTATTATGAAGACTTGAGAGATAAGTGCATGAAATTGTATGGCCCGAAAAAAATTTCAAATACGCCATACGGCTGCAGAGGCCTGTTTTATTAACATACGCTGAGCGAGCCTCTTTCAACGATCATAAAATTAACCTATTGACTTTACGATCATCATTTGCTTAGAGTTTATGGAGTATAAGTTCTGAATTGTGAATGGTAAGTTTTTGGGCTCTTTTAAAATAATGGCCTTGATGTTTAAAACATTTATTGGGGTTTAGAGTTTTGGAAGTGTCGGAATAGAATAAAACGATATTTTTATAACTATCGAATGTGTGATAATAAACGGGTCTAAGTGTAAAACGAATGAGTTCATAGAGAGCTTTGATTTTATTTAGCCCAATTCTTTTCAATTAGTTACCTCGAACTGAAGTGTAAATATTTTAATTTCATTAATAATTTTTACAGATATATTGACGACATCGTCATATTGTGAAATATACTTTGCAAAACAAAGTTATTGTACAACGTATGTCAATTGATTTATCAAGATATCTCACGGAAATATATTGATAAGAGGAATATTTCATTTATCTGTCTAATAATATATTGATGAGAGAAATATTTCATTTGTATGTCCAAGTAAAAAGCGGATTGTCTATCAATCTGACAAGGTACATCGAATTTGTGGCAAATCATACCAGTGAGCTATTCATATTTTTGTTTGTTTTTGGTTTCTTATTGCAAATTTTATATTGATTAGATACATATTTACCTAAGATCGAATCGCGTATAAAAACAAGTTTTATATTTTATCAAGGTAACAAAATCATTTTAGTGTTTTTGACACAAATAAAACTATGCAGACTGCGGGTCATAAAACCTTCGCTTAGTCTCATTCTTATTCTCCGTAATAAAATAAAACTGTCAAGACCAGAGATTTCCTTGTCTTTCATGCGACTTAAAGTTCAGTTATTTTTTTTAAATAATGTTTTCTATGTAGAATTCCTAGTGCAACAGCCAACTTTCTGATTGACCATGAATTAATGAAACTTAAATTTTAAAAATCTTGCTGATATAATGTTAATTAACAATTACAAAAAGTTAGTACTCTTAATTATTCGACTTTTCAAAATAACCATGAGAGAATGGAACCATGCTTTATGCAAGTTCCATTCTTTTAAACCAACATAGAAAACACATTAACCACTCATGACCCAACAGGTTAGTAATCACTACTACATACACAACCACGACTTCTTCTGCGCTTGATCATTATTTTTTTCTTTTAGTTTTTGGTAACAAAACTAAGTCATTACGTAGCTAAGGCGATAGGTTAGGGACACGATAGGGGGGACCTCAATCACGTTTGTCGTCAGAGAATTTGAAGTGTTGTTATTGTGATGCAGCATGATTGTCCGGAGTTTAGGTTTCTTTTTTATATAAGAGGGGGCAAACGGGTAAGAGGCTCACGGGATGAGGAGAGGTAAGGCAACCGCCCATGGACATCCGCAACAATAGGTGTCAAGAGATGCGTTGCCAGCCCTTAAGGTAGAGTGCTCTTTTCTTGAAAGTCCCTCAGTCGAATCGGTTCGGTAAAACGGCCGCCGGTTATTGATTCCACAAAGTGGTCGTCAGATAGACGTCAACGTGATGTGGGTTTTTTTTATGGAAGAGGAGGTCAAAGAGCATACGCGTCACCTGATGATAAGTGATCACCACAAACCATACTGTTTTGTAACAGAGAAGAGGAAGCGTCGAATAAACCTACATAATATTATGAATTTGAAAACCGAAAACGCATTGGTACGGTGGCGTGTGACTGGCGAGGGGGGCTCTGTGGTGAGAGTTGGCAGTTCAATATATGTTGGTCTTCTCTTCCGCACAGTTTGCAAGTCTTTTAGTTATGCCACTATACTATATATTACATCTATATATCACTTTATAAAAAAACAATGGGTGCGTAGAAAATTAACTTAGTATATTCTAACCTTAGCTAACGTCTAGATAGAGATTCTTGCTGTAAGGCAACGTATGACAACAGGCCAGGCCTATTACTTTAGTATGTATGTTTAGTATAGTATTCATCACACTTACTCGCGATATGTCAGTCACTTTGTTTTAGTATGCCTGCGTTTGCTGAAAATAGAAGCTTACAGTTCACCGCTAGATTTTTGACCTATTCACAGCTGTTACAGTCTAGATATGTGTAAACCTATAATTAATGATCTTAGGCATGAGTCATAAACTTGACCGATACCGCTGTACAGGACCTTATAGATGCGTGGCGAGGCCAGTGGGAGGCTCTTTTGCACAGTTAGCTGGTAAGATTGGCTGCCGTAAAAGCATTTTGTGCATTGGTTTGAAAGGGCCATAGCTATTTAAAATTAGCTTATGAGACTTAACGCCTTAACTCTCGATGTGACAAGTGTGTTAGATTATTAAGCTTTCGTGTTATTATTTAATAATCTTAAGGAAGTAAATAACACTGAATAAAATCTAATGTAAATAATTCTAAGTAAAAAGAGTTATGTTTCGTCATCTCAAAACCAAAAAGTAAGTTCATTTGTATTTTAAAGCCAATACAGGAAAAAGGAGCTTGTTTCCGATTGGCTGTTCGAGTTGGGATTGCCAGCCTAAGTCTACTAAGGTTTCGGTTGGTGCGGCATAGCTAACGATACTCTAGATTAGACACATGCAGCTGGTAGCTGCTGTACCGAACGGACACTTCAGAAGTTAAGTATGTAACTATTATAACAATTATTATTTATTTTCTACTATTGTCTGTTCAGATGTTATTATCCCTTCAAGTATCTATTAATAATCTAATAGCGCCACCCCTTGTGAATATTAAATGAAGCTAGTAAGTGTTATTTTAGTATTTTAACATAAGTATAATTTACTAAAGATTCCTCAACTTGTTGGATGTATGTTACAGAAAATGAGTTCCGTGAGTGATATAATTATTGAATATATTGTTATATTATTTAAGACGTGTTGGTAGTTTCTTATCAGTTCTTCTCCCCATGTCAAAGCCCCTTTACGAACTGATGAAGCTTAATGACGATATAAATATATTTATAAAATTATGGTGGTTTACTAATATGAGGGTTATATCATTAGATTATTTTCATATTCGCTTTACTTGCAATTTCTATTCTATTTCTGCTACCTAACAACCGCATCGGGTTTGAGTTCAATTTTGGAATCAATCAAGGATCCTGGGCGACATAACAAAGATGATGAGAGGTTACATATTATATATAGTAGGTACAATATTTTATAATAAAGCTTATAAGCCTGAGATTTTAGTTTAAGATATACTGAAGTTAAGTTTAGTTTATTAAGTGAAGTTTTATCGTCGTATATGTTTTTGTATCTGCAATAAAAAATATTGATACTTAATGAAGATAAAATTAGTTAAATATTGCAAGGTATTTGTAGCAAGCTATATGCAGCTTTCTTTTATTATATTGCTTTAAGAGATTTAAATGGAATCACTAATATTACTTAAACTGAATCAAAACATTCTTGTCACATGAATTAAATAAAGGAGCATTTTCATATAAAATATTATAATATCTTAGTCACGTAAGTTATTTAATTCTAAATCAGTCAATGCATATACGATTTGCGCCTAAATATACGTTGATAAAGTGATAGTTTTCAATTAATCTTTAAGTTGACTTAACCTACAACTAATTAATATAGTCTCCAAGTTTGTATTGTCAGTAGGCTTATAATCTCACAGTAGATAATGGAAAGACAACAAGCCAACTTCGTGCAATTAAAATTAATTATTAATTCCTTAACTAATCTGAAACTATATTTAACTTTCCCAAATATAACACTTACATTTAGAACACTTTTTTGTATTATATAAGATAAAGAAATTAATTTTAATTGGGTACAAAACTGATTTACAACAATTTTATTACACGTGTTGGTTTGGACCTGACCTTTGAACATCGATATATAATATAATAGATTGATGTTATATTAAAATAATCAAGTTAAAATATTAAAACAATGAAACGTGTCATGCATGGTGTCGTTGTAGTAATAATAATAGTAATGGTCGTCGTACGCATAACGTCAGAATATGTTAAGGTATACTCGCGTCATATAATGGATTTTCCAATAAGGACTTGACAATTTTTTTTCAAAATAAAATGAAAACCATTTGAGATATTTAAAAAACTTTATTATCGGGTTCAACCCGAGCATTCAAAACATTTATGAATGGAACTCGACTCATATGGCACGTTTGCAGCGGTCGATGCGTTGAAAATAATGTTATTTTTGATTTTAAATTTTTAAACTATAATTTTTATTGATACTTATAACGTAGAAAAAAATATTACCCAATTGTTGATACTATTTTGTGATCTCTTCTAGTATTGAAGTGAGACGATTTTTATTACTAAAAATTATTTGATAATATAAAACAAGTCCATTATTTATTATTTCTGACTGACATTTATTCAAATACATAGTTAAAACTTACTTGCTAGAAGCAAACATTCTATGGGGGCCGCACGGCCCCGACGATACCAGTTACGTATGTCAAATTTACGATACCAGTTAAGGGTTAAACATGAAGTTTCCACTATTATTAGTAATGTTTAGGTTAAGCTCAAAGATAAAATATGTCGTTATGAGATATTTATTGTTGCGCGAGGCGATACTTTATAATATGTATCAACTACTTTTAACGTCAATCGTATTACATAATCATTATTAGGTACGAACTCACAAACACAAGTATACAAATATACAAAAGGCGTAGTCCCTGACTCATGGAAGTCAGCCTTTGTCCAGAGAGCAAAGCCAAATACGCTTCGAAGAAACTGGGCGTCATAAACAGAACCCGGCAATACCTGTCCTTGTGCGGTATTTCCGGGACGATTCAGCATCGGTACCTTCAAAAAAAACGCGTACACCTTCCTTAAAGGCTGACAACGCTCCTGTGATTCCTCTGGTGTTGCAAGAGAATGTGGGCGGTGGTGATCACTTAACACCAGGTGACTCGTACGCTCGTTTGTCGTCCTTTTCCATAAAAAAAAAAAAGTTGTTAATGACTAGCGCGTAAAAGTAGGTCGTGAAATGCAGATTTATACCTTTTTGCCTCAGTCCAGTTTGAATATTCTTAATCCTTCAAGTTATATGTAGAAATATATCATGGATGAGGGTGATTACCTACTATTCAGTTGGCCTACTATCCGTCCGTTCATTTCTGTTTAGAAATCTGATGGAAAACACATTTTTGGTTACATATTTTTTGTATTCTTCTATATTCTGTTCTTTTTTAAACAATAACGTTAGCTCCAACTTTATGACTTCGATTTGATACCAGTTTTAAAAAGCATTGCAAATAACATTGAAACCCATAATATGTTTCTCGATCAACGAGTCGGAAACGTGTCAAGTGAGTGAAGCGAAAAATTAGCCGTAGCATGTAAATCGACACGTTGAAATACGGGGAGCTAACTGAATTTAAAGTGTGCCTACAGCACTGATTCGATATTGAATTATAAAAGGCGTTAGGGCCAAGGCATATTAAGGCGAAACGAGACATTGCTATTTTATTGTTGTGAAGAAGTTATTGTCCAAATGCTTTGAGTTTTCTTGAGTGTTAATTCCGCCAATATATGTCTTCAAACAATTCGACACGTATTTCGCCTCTACACGATGCATCCTCAGGATATGTTGACTCACGAAACTCTGTCACGAGGCCGAATTAAATGAGCCGAAAACCGCTCTTTTATACCCTCGTCGCATGAGTTGGTGCGCTGGTCGGCTGTTGTGACGGAAGAGATACGTAACAATGGTGAAGAGAACAACTTTGCTTGTTCATTTAACAATGTAAACATGTTGTTTTCTGTGTTTTATTATTACTAATTCCTCTTTTTTCACATATATGTAAGATATAAAAATTATTATTGTTTCCGAGTGAGTGACCTGTGCCAATTAAATTTCATTGATTATATCTAAATTCAGCAATAATGTGTTGTTTATGAAATATATTGCAAGAATATATATAGAAGACACACTTAACATTCTTGTTTTATATATTTCTTTTTGTACTCTTTGTTACGTCTATCACACAACATGAAACGTTCCTTTAATAATTATTTTAACAATGTCTGACCATTTAATAGCGACATCTTTTGTGTTGATTTCAAATGATAAAAGTTGTTACGAACATGTGTGGCCTCGTAGCATTCAAATAGGCGATTAGTTGTATGTCTATGTTGCGACCTGCTGTGACGTCATATTATGCGAATACAAATTTGACATTCATATTTAGCAGACTTTAATGAAGAAAGCTTATTGTAAAGTGTAGGTGGAGGTGATAACTTAATATCAGGTGACCAAACCCATTCACATGGTTTATCCTCCTCTTAAGTTTACACAAAGCATATTTTTTCAAGGAAATTTCGGGCAATAGCTCGATAAACTTTATATAAAAACAATATGTGTTTTTCAAATTTTATCGCAATGTAAATCTAGGCTGATTAGAAACGGTAGTAAATAATGTATTACGGCGTCCTTACTTACACTAAGTACACCATATTTTACGAATGTGAGCCCTTTCGCGGAAGCAAAGTAAAATATACCCGAGGTAATCCTATCCATACATGATTTATGTAAAGGAAGGGTCACTAGAAAATTTCATAAACGTAACATTATCTTGAAATCTGATTTTTGTATTTGAAACTATTTTATCAAGATGGGGCGACAATGTCCCGGGAATAATATAATTTGGGATAATATCAATGGTGCCATTGTACTCGTGAGACAATTAATATCTGAAATCTCAGTTACCCAATTATTTATCTAGCTGTTGTGTCTCTCTAAATAAGTATTTTCACCAGTCGGAGGCTCCTTTGCACCGGATGCCGGCTATATTATGGGTACAACTGCAAATGCGGGTATTTCTGCCGCGAAGCAGTAAGCTTTACTGTATTGTAGTCTGAAGGGCGCCGTACCTAGTGATATTAAATCAAATGAGACTTGATATCTTATGTCTCTTGAGACATAAGATATCAAGTCGTCCTTGGTGACGAGCGCAGTTGTTATAGTGGTGCTTAGAATTTTTGGGCCTTAAATAATCCGGAGCGGCACTCCGTTGTGATGTAAAATGGACATGTAAAGGACACCGACAGGACTCAGCATTTTTGGAATTGAAATAAGGATCACCCCAATTCCAACACTGATTTTCAGTAGGTACCTACCAAGTCGACCTGTTGACATCAGCCGTAGACAACACGGTTCCTTTATTTATAGGTCTTAAAATTGACCGTCTACAAATATTACAAAAAGAGAAGGAATTAAATAGATTGAATTCTAATGGGAGTTTTTAGTTTAATTTTTTTATTATAATAAATAGGATATATTTTGTTTTTTTTTATTTTTTTTTGAAGCTGAACGCTTTTGTTTCTCTAATAGAAAAGATTTCAGTTTTCAGTCAGTGGCGTAAATCATTCCAGCATTTGGAGGCGCTGTATTTAAAGCTACCCCTAAATGCTGCTGTACAGTGTAGAGGCACTTCGAGGAGAATCTTACCGTGACGCGTCTGATAATTCTCATTTGAGTCCGACAACCACTTAAGCCTTTTATATAGGTAAAATGGTGTTCTATATTAAGCCACACTAAAAAGAAACGAGGCAAAATATAACTGCCTACGAAACTAAATCTTCATTATGTTGTTGGTTTTCAAAAAGGGTGTTATGTGTGCGCATCATGTGTAAGAAACATCGTAAGAAATTTTTTTCAATAATTTTGTACCCTTTGTATAAGTTTTTTTGAAGACACCAACAACATAGGCCCAATCACTGTATTTGCGTAGTTAAATTAAAAAAAGAAAGAATCAGTGATTGACATAGTTCTTTGCGAACGCAAAGCGAATTTCTGATTCGGTAAAGTAACTTTAGCCTATAAAAACTATTTTTGGCGACACCAAGAATATGGTTTTGAAATCGCAAGGATTCGTCAAATATAACTCCCAGGTTGCGCGCTTCAGAGACTCTGTCTATTTGTACTGCATTTATAAACATTTTTTTTTTCTGATGTTACGTTTACTTGATGATTACTTCCTAATATCATATATTTTGTTTTTTACAGTTTTTAAGACAGTTATTTTTGACCATATCGAAATACGATTTAGGTCTTCCTGTAATTTTGCAAGTGCAGAATCCAAATATCCTTCTTGTACACATGTATATCATTAGCAAATATATGATATTTGCAGTTTGTTATACAGTAAATAACATCAGCTGTGTAAAGTATAAACAAAAGTGGCCCTTAAATGAACTTTGAGGAACTCCTCTACAAACATGGGCGCAACGAGAGATACTAGTGCTAAGACTATTTTCAGCCCTTATGTTGACGACCTGTGAACGATTATAAATAATGGTTTTAAACCAGCAGATAGTCTTAGGTTTTAAACCGTAAAAAGATAGTTTCGCTAATAGTAGTTCGTGGTTTATTGAGTCGAAAGTACGGGAAAAGTCTAATAAAATCAAAATAGTACACTCTTCTCTATCCTCGACTTCAAGGACATTATCAACCACTTGCAGTAGTCGTGCTCCTATGTTTTCTGAAGCCAGACTGTAACTGTGGAATTAGATCATTTTTTCCAATTTCAATATTGGTATGGTACTAATTATATATTATTAAAGTATAATTAATTATATATTAAACTATACATAATATAATTTTATGATAACTAAATTATGAAATAAATACTTTGGTCTTAATACACTCAATATATCTTTGAAATACTGCGTCAATTACAGTTTTTGATCTTGTTGTTGATACAGTGCGACTGCTCACATTTTCAAATTAAATTTGGCATCCAAAAACTCAATCAACGGAATCACTGTATCCGATGCAAAAAATTTCACCAAAACTACCGCCGCTATCATACTAATGTTCTCGTAGTGTCTATGTAGTAAAACGTCGTGCGCCTGACGTCAGAATATATTAAGGTATACTCGCGTCATACGTATGACAATCTCGTCTCCAACTATAATCACCTGGTACCAAAACACTGTATCATGCTTCCTATCTCATTTTCTCCCACGAAATCTTATGAATCTATGTGTGTGTCTAGCGATTGCCAATTTCGTGGCCATCTGTTCTCTACTCTTCTTACTGTCTCGCTTTTTCGTTTCATAGACTTTCAAATCACAACATTGCTAAAGAAGTTTTCACTTCAATAATATATTGAGTTGAAGTACTTATATACAAGAGTCAAAGATCATAAAGTAGAAAACAATATCGAACAAGTACTTCCTAGAAATATATCTAGTTAACGCGACAACGAAGTTGGCAAAACGTAGCTCTTCGCTATTACACAATGTCTTGGCTGACTTGTGTTTGCGGTCTACAACAAGTGACAAGAAATAAAAGTTAATGTCTGTTCGAATGAAATAATACAAGTTTAAAACAATTGTGTTTGTTTCTCAGTTTAAAAACATTTTATCTGTTTATGGTTTACACTTTGGTGAGTTTACGCGAGACTTTGGTAAAAATAAGTTTACTAAAATATAAGCTAGTATTTTCTTTGATGAACGCGAGTATTACACATTTAAATAAAACACTTTTTTAAGGATTATAATACCTGTAATTGTTTTTAATATAAGCGCAATTGTATTAAGTTTAATATAATAAAATGAGTATCAAGGAATAAAACTTTAGCTTAATCTTGTTTCTGTTTTACGAATTTCCAGTTACAGAAAACTAGTTCCTTCTTCAGTTAGAGAAAGTATGGTGCAGTTATACAGTTATGGAAAGGAAAACATATTTTTTATCCAAATAAGTTTTTCTATCGAACGTCTTCAAACTGAAACTTATCTGCATTTTTTATGTGTAGTTAATTTTTTAATGACAATAAGAGACGGGATTAGCGAGACGTTCAGCTGATGGTAATTGAAACGCTCTGCCCATAACAAAGCAGTGCCGCTCAGGATTCTTAAAAAATCAACATAATATATCAATAGACAAAAAAACTCAAAGACATAAGATGTTAAGTCTCGTTTGCCCAGTTATTTCACTACCTACAGCGCCCATTAGACCGAAACACAATATTGCTTACACATTACTGCTTCACGGCAGAAAATGGCGCCAGTGTGCTACCCATAATCTAGCTGGCATCCTGTGCAAATGAGCCCACTGGTAAAATATTCGAACAACAAACGGATCAGGAATCTTATGTAAGATTTCTTTTATGATAGGCGAAGGTATTTTATATATCTGATATAATATTATCTTCTTGTGTTCTTTAATATATCTGATATAATAATATCTTCTTTTGTTACTTTATATATCTGATATAATAAGATCATGTTGTGATACTATAAGAACACAATAGCGACATTCAACCTTTTTTCATATTACAAACATGTAGCTTTTTGTGGTCGGCTTGTATTTATTATTGGGTTGGACTTAGTATCCCGAAGTACGAATTAGGAGTTAAAAAAATATTGTAGTTGATAGAGCTTTAGTCTACGATTATAATGCACTCTAATTACAAGGTAATGCACCGGTTTCAAGAAAATAACCAAAAAAAACTAGTAATCTAAAACGGGTAAAACACGTAAATAAAACGCTACATGAGCGCTGGCATGGCTGAGGGAGGCTAAAATCTGTAAATTGTAAAAGTAAAATGGAACGTAAAAATAGTCTAGGACGACTAGACGGCTTCATCAATAACTTATTTTTAGACTAAAAAGGTTAGAATCTAGACTTGTAAAGCTAGCTAAAAAAATAATTTTTGATGATTTTTCGTTTATTTCCTATATGAAGACTCAAGTTTGCGCGTTTACCACTTAAAAATCCCCATTTGTCGCATCACCGCTCTTCGAGAACACTTCTCTAAAAGCCGCACCTAGTATCGGAATACTGGGTCTCGAAATCTCGAGCGATTGCCAATTCCGTGGCCATCTAGAGGGCAAAGCCAAATTGGCTTCGAAGAAGCTGGGCGTCATCAATAGAGTTGGATGACACCAACTCCAAAAATTACAATAATCGTATCTAGAATTAGATTAATTAATTAGATTGTATATAAATACGCAATTTTATTTATATACTTTTTAGTGCATATTATATCTATAGTTCCGGAATTTTAAATGTTTTTGATGACGGTTGTGTTTTCTTATTTTTTTTTAATTTTTAGTGAATTTGAACTAACTACTAATTTGTCTAAATAAGTGTAGATATACTAAATTTTTCAATGCAGCAATGAACGTAAGTGCTTTGCAATTTGAATACAGTCAGAAATTCTGCCACAAATCGCACCGTTACTGTAAGTCATTAAGGAGTCCCATTGATCATCATATTCGATTACGATAATTACTTGACCATAACTATGTTATGGTAGATGACTTAAATATCCGGATAGCATAAAAAAGATTCGGCCGAGTATCGTTAATTTGCTCCTAAGAATTGAAAAGTTCCGTTACTTTGTCATGGATTCAGTAATCAGAACCTAACCAAACTCTCACCAAACTATCATTGAAGTATATCCTTTCCAATAAAAAAAGAATCATCGAAATAGGTTGGCGTGTTATCTAGTTATTCGTAAGTTTATCATCCACTTTGCTATACGTATGTATAGCAAATTTAAGACTTTACTGGTTTTCTCATGGATGCTACTGTCAGATCTGGACCAAATTACAATAGGACCACACGGAAAGCTCCAGCTTATCCAACAAGAAGTATCAAAATCGGTTCACCCAGTCGATAGTTTTCAGATAACAAACATTAATAAAAAATACCGTCGAATTGAGAACCTCCTCCTTTTTTGAAGGCTGTTAAAAATTGGTTAGGTTAGGTAATGTTAGAACAGTTATAACAAAGCACAAGCCGAGCGTAGTATGCCGCGGCAGCGGCCGGAGAGTGCCAGAACCGAATTGTTGGCGTCCCCCCCCCCTTTCACTTTCTTTCCTCACCATTTACAAATTAGGAAGGGTGGGAGGAACATTACCAACCCTTCAAAATATCATAATTGGAGGTAAGGTTATAAAGCTTTTTTCTTTGGTACGGTGCATTACCTTGTACTGGGTAGGAGTGGTATCAGGGGTGAGGGGCACCCCCATTCCCAATTTCCCTCCTCGTCCTTCCCCCCTCGTGCCACAGGATACTAAGTTTTAACCTTATTATTTACAAGAAGGTAACTTTCATATTTGCTAAAAAGCTGTACCATAACATTATTATTTTATTTTTGTCCTTGTGATCAATGCACAATCCAAAAATGTCAACTTTGAATGTTTGACAAATGTCTTGACTTTACACAACCTAATAGACAGTGGCAGAGACGCAAAACCAAAAACGCGTTATTTTGTGGCTCAAACGCACTCAAGCGTGATTTAAAAGTTGACAAACACTGGATGTATCGTAAAGTATCCAATTTTAACAGCAACATATTAAAATATCTAACAGGGAATCCTATCTGAGGCTACCCGCAAAATAGGAATAAAAAGAGCCGTATAGTTTGAATAAAATTGTTTAAATAATCATACATATGTTGTTTTAACGGAGCGATGGTTGTCCAATTTTTGTGCTAATTACCAATAATTCAATATGTAAACATATTCCAAGAACTATATACAATTCGCAGTATATTTACAATACTACGACTACATAAAATTAAAACTATCATTACGTGGAAGCGTACCAAGAATACTGGCAGCATTACCGCGTTGGATAGCAAGGCTGATCCGTTGACCGAAATAGCTGCCAGCGCTTAGGTTTCCAGTAGCCTTATTGAGGCGTGAAGATAGTATTTTGAACATTCTCCGCGCCTCTGGGCCCCACGGGCCAAGTGTCTCGACACCAAACGGCGCAAAGATGTATGACTCACTGAGACCAACATATTTGCGACGCTTGCTGTCTTCGGCAGTCGAAACAGCAGCCCCAGCACCAACTGACGTAACTTGGACATGAGAAGGAGCCAGAGTGTCGACGCAAGTAGCGTCCCACACCAGCGCCCTTCCCCGTGCCCAAGCCACCAGCGTCATTCCATCAGGACGCTTGCCATCGCGGCGGGTAATACCATTTGGCTCTAAAACAGCTGGTATATTAAGAGCGGCAAATGCCCTGCAGATGACTTCATTAATGCTGGCGTGATGACTGATACGGCCTGCCGATTTTAGGCAGGATAACCCGTGGCGTCCAAGAGCATCTACCTGAACGCCACATCTACATTGATGTGGTTCGTTCAGTTTTATACCTAGCCGGAGTGATACGCATATTGACAATGTCATATTGTCTAGTAGCGTTCCAATCGGCGCTGAAGGCAAGGCTTGTAACCAAAAGCCCGACTCATTTTGTGTCACGGCCAAAAGACGAGCACGCTCTGTTATGTCAGAAGATGAGATCAAAAGATCATCAAAGGCTGACTTACAAAGAAGTGCGTCCCATGCTTTTTGACACTTTAAATCGTCTGGAAAATTTTGAATGTTTGCAATATTTAGCCAAGCATTGTTAGCTTCGTTCAAATACACAATCTCTGAGTAACCTGGTACATGATTTTTCCAAGAACTGAATACAACTACATTTATGAAAAGCACTGAATATAAAGTTCTCCAGAACAGCTGTTACCTTCTGTTATTGAATAGCATTCCATTTTAAAAAACGTTACAACATTACTACTACAGTAGTAATGTTGTAACAAAGCGGTCCGAGAGAGCAAAATATATGTGTTATTTAGAAGCTATTAGGGCCTGTTATGCGGATGTACAAAGTTGGGGATAAAAGCTTTGCAATGGCTCGGCTACTATGTAATGTTTAATAATATATGAGATGTGGTCACGATTCGTAAAAAATTATCCAAGCACATTAAAAAAGCAGAATTTATTTTTAACGGTTCAAATTTTCAGCTTGGTTTTTGTAATATGTGATGAAAATATTAATTTATGTACAAAAATATCAACATAGTAAAATTAAATATGTCATCCATTTTACAAATCATTTTTACGTAACATTAACTGTTTTAGTTTTGAAATAGACTCCATAGACTCCATAAAGTTTTAAATCATTTAAGAGAGTCAAGATTAACATTAATTTGGCATCATTTGTGATATATTCAATATTTACTATAAAGTAGTTAATTATCTAATCTTGCCACAAATAACATTTATTACTATTACAGTGTGTTAGTTTAGTAAATAAATACAAAACAATTTAAAATATAATAGATTATTTGAAGTGGTTTCCATTGCCTGTACTACAATGTACAATGTATTGGAGCCAAAATGATAAAACGCAATGAACAATCATATAAAAATGACAGATTCCAAATACAAATGTAATATTTTGTTTATTTTTAATTGTAACAGTATTTATGGCCACATTAAGTATATTATTATTAAATCAGACAATATTTAGTTATGTGAATATCTTGTACCGTAAAGACACTTGACAACAAACCACATTAGACTAAATTGAAATTGCCTTATATCCCAGTATTGCCGGGTTTCAATTTACAAGCTACGGCTAATTTGTTGCTTCAGTTAAGTTTCTTATTCGATTACGTAACAGCAAATGAGTGTCAATGTAATCTGGAAATCAATTACCCGACGCGTTGGTTGTTTTGATTTAAATGCAAGTAACCTCCCTTATGGAATATTTAAAATGTTCCAATGTCAACCTGCATATTTAACAGGTTCATATTGGACCCTTAAAACTTAAGTCTCAGGTTGTGGCTTCATTCACAGGACAATTACAATTTATAACCCGCTCAATCCCAATAATTGCATTTTAGAAATTTGACTTAACATGTGGCTCTTGCAGATCTTAACCTAAACAGTCAGTTATTTTCAGACAGTTATATCCCTCACTTCTGGGATTAAATATACTTACATATTTAATTTGTACTAAAATTCTTGGACAATGTGGGACTCGAACCCGCGCCTCTTCAGTTCCGTCCAAGTGCCCTTACAAACTAGCCAAAGAGGGTTTAATAAGAGGCGGGACTGTAATTGAAACTTAGTTAAGTATTAAACTTAGATTTGACATAAGTTTGAAAAATACAGTGAGATTTGACATAAGTTTGAAACAGTTGTCCGATGAAGTATACTCTGGCTAAGTTTGAAAGTGAACAGTTGCTTAAAACGTAGTGGATTTCGGCTATCTCCGTTTTTTACAAGATTTTAGCCGTCATCTGTCAATCTGTCGATGACTGCACGTTTCATACAATCGAGTGAATCGCTAGTTATTAACTAAGCTTCAAACACTTAAATTTACACACATCCTATAGTAAAATATCCCTTTAATAGAATTTAACCAGAGTTACATTTTATTTTGAAACTCACCAGTGTTTTATAGCATAAAACCTTTTTTATTTCTATATCAACTTTACTTTCATTTTGAAAATTGTGTTTAAGGAGAATTTATGGGCCCGAATGGATTTTTTTTTAATCAATTCATTTTGTAAGCTTTAAGCAATGCAATTCGACATGATCAATTGGATAAAAATTGAAATACGTTACAAGCAATGTTAGAAAGCGGTTATATTCAACGAGTCTCTAAGGCTCTGCGTTCAAGTCATAATGTCATTCGGGCTGCAGCGCGTGGGGGATGTTTGCTGAGGCGCACGTAGATTGTTGTTACGCGACTATGCGTAAGCACATCCCTGTTGTGTAGGGTCCGGGCTAGCCCCAATGGTATTCTGATGCCATTTTAGCTCAGGTTCGATTGTCAACACCTGAACCAATGCTGTACGACACATGTGCTGATAAGTCGGTACTGTCCTAGGTTTGGAAGGCTTAGATTTTAAGATATCTTGTACTAATACTAGGTTTTAAGTTACTTTGTTACTAACACATTAATTCTTTGTTGGTCACAAAAAAGAAATTCATTTATTATTAATAATGTGATATTCAAATTGCGAACACGTTATTGTGCTACTGGGCGTCTGGTATTAGGGCATGTTGAAAACCGAAAAAAGTGTTTTTTCGGAATTATTTCGAAATTCCGAGTTCGATCAATTGAAACTCTCCTCTTTATGAGACTAAACTATGTCGAATACCGCGTAAAAATCGGTTCATTCATTCAAAAGTTATTGCCGTTTGAAAATTCAACTAGTGTTTTATTAAAACTTTTAACAGACATGAATTTACATTTTTACTAACATAGAACATCTAGAAACGAAGTAGCTGTTCTATTTTTTTGAGTTAATATATTAAATTTTTGAGTACGGAGAGCTCAAAATTCTCATAAGCATAATTTGTAGCGATGATGAAAATGGCCTTTAAGGTCAAGCGTTTTCCTATTTTTTTATATATATATAGTCCCTTGAAATAGACTTACTAAATTTAATTTAATAATTTTTGTTAGATTTAATTTAATTGAAGGTGTGTGTTTTTCTGTTAATAAAGTGTTTCTATTCTATTCTATAAATTAAATAAAAATAAATAAAAAAAAAAAAACATAAATTTAAAGTATATTGTTGTATTTACCCATTCTCTCCACAAAGCAACGCTCTGAACTGCATTATTATCATAAAAACAATTTCAGATAAACCCGAGGCAACCTTTCGAAAGTGCAGTGAAGTTTACTCCACTCATTTATGAATTTAATTTTCCTGTATATTTCGATTCTGTATTCAATGCAGTGCTTGGATACAAAATTATAAATGTCTCTTTATTTTATAAACTGTCCACATTTCATTATTTTAAGACGAGGCTTATTTTAGATTTAAGAAGCTTAAAAATATCAAACCGACTAAGATAAGAAAAGACCCGACAGACAAATCTATCCAATTGTAGACAAAAATAACTATAAATTTTGAAAATTATTTTATAAATAACCCCAGTTCTTGATTAACAAAATGCATGGAAATCGATTTGTAAGTATTTGAGTTTATCACATTTAGATATACAGACGCGGCGGGAGTTTTTTTTAATTAATATCAAATGCTAGAACACGTGATGCACTTAAGCAATATTTTTGAAACATTTATAATGAATTAAAAAAATACGTCTATAACGTGTTTTGTAACGCAACGACGCAACGTAATGTGTAGTGGTATCTTTTTTTATGAAACTAAGGGACGATACGAATAGGACGTTCAGTTGATGGTACTTGATACGCCCTGCCCAATGCAGTATCGCTCAGGATTCTTGAAAATAGCAACAATTTTGAGCGGCAAACCAATAGCACTCGTCACCTCGAGACATAAGATGTTAAGTCTCAATTGCCCAGTAATTTCACTTGCTACAGTGCCCCTCAGACCGAAACACAGTAATGCTTACACATTACTGCTTCCGACGGAAATAGGCGCCGTTGTGGTACCCATAATCTAGCCGGCATCCTGTGCAAAGGAGCCTCCCACTGCTCATCATGTGCTCCTCATAATCGTAATTCTAAGTCTAATTGGATCAGTAAGCTACATAAAACATAAAATAACTCTGCTCCCATTATGCTGAGACTTATGAGTTAGTCACTTATAAAGGAATTTATCATTTCCCAGTTATTTACATTGTTAACACAGCAACACTACAATTCAATATTGACTGACTTCTCTTGTTAAGACTCCTATTATAAAATTATCTAAAAATACAATAATTCTTAACGCTCTTCAAACAAAGTTTTTTAAAACAATTTTACAATCAATGATAATCGTATGTATTATTGAAAAATGTATTATCAATATTAATATCAACATAATGTATCAAAATTAAATTTACTACTACGTGTTAGAAGTACTGAGTACTACATCCATAAACATAGTATAATAGACGAACCCTATGTGAGAGTGAGATAACTATCCTTACACAAAACCTAAGTATGTGAAAGACACGGAATGGACGGACCGTGAAACTGTCCATTAGTTAAAAAATTTGTATCCAGTAGTCTCCTGTCAAATTGGATCACGTTTTATTTTAGTGTTTTTAACATATTTATACTGTGTTTTAACGGACATTAATTAAAAAATATAATAGTGTCGTGTCCTGAATAAGATTGTGTTGTTATAATACAGAAACAATCCAAATAAATAAACATTACTCGGGTAAATACTGATACATAAATACTACTTTCGTGGTGTTTATTTTCGTAGAACATATTCACAAAAATATTTTGAATTCCAATTCAAATACGCAGTTAACACTATACTTTCTAAAGATTATATTTCCATTTATCAATATCTGTTATAGGGATTGCTCAAAAGGAAAATACTACACACTTCACTATCTCACTAACACATCTCTAAAAATTGCACACATGAAGATTTTAAAATGAGTCTCACGATAATTAGGAGAGTGTTTGTCTATTACACTAGTATACTATGTTTATGACTACATCATAGTGCTGAACCTACAACGTATTTTTTCATGAAAGACTTTCATGTTTCTCGTTCAAACAGTCCGCCTAAGTTAAAAAGTCCGAACCTATCTTTTGTGTATTCAGAAGCAAAATTTATGACTTATATTTGAAAACTTCTTAATTTAAAAACTTTGCCGAGGTACTACCATAAGGTCAACAGGTTTGGTTTTATGTTTACCGAAGGAGGCTTTCGCAGAATATGAAAATAGAGTAGGTATTCGTACTCGTTACAACATTATTTACATTACATTAAATTTTATATAATATTATGGCAATATACGTTCACAAAAATCGTCACCTTTTTGCTATTAATAGTGATTTTCAATATTATAACACTAGAAATACGGGATTGCTTGTAACTAATTCCAGTAGAATGATAAGATACATAATAGCTTTAAGGTAGCACAGCTGTATATCTCAGTGATCGGTCAGCCTGGGACTAGATTATGATTATTTTATAGCAATAGAAATAACTCTACAATATTGTATATTTTTATTAAAAAGAGCGCAAAAAAAAATGCTGGTAGAGTTTCTTGCGCCGCTTACGGACGATAATTTTAGGTGATAATGTCATAAGAAAACAATATTTTAAATAATCTTTTATGTGACTCATAATAATGATAAAATATAATGTATGATATAATACGTCGAGTGGTTGTTATACCTTCTAACCGACTTCAAAAAGGAGGACGTTCTCAATTACATTGGTATTTTTTTATATGTACACCGATTACGACGAGATCTATGAACTGATTTACTTGATTCTTCTTTATTTTTATGCGAAAAGTTGTCATTTTGTCCCTTAAAAATTTGATATAGTTCGACCCAGTAGTTTTCATTTTATGTACATTTATTAGAATTATGTTTACGTGGACGATGTAATTTGATTTTGTGTACAGTTTTTTTAGGAGTTTTCATTTAAGTTGATTATATATTAATCTTAGCCCGTGTTCTGACCTGTCGGTGGCGTAAGACCCACTTATCGGCATCAACTTAAAATATATCAAGAGATGGCACATACAAGTAATAGTACTTTATTAATATTATAGGTTTGCTTATGCTGTATTTTAATTACATTTTGAACTTAAAAAATCATAAATCGGCCTCGGAATTCTCAGCTTAAACCTAAACGTTTAATTTAGATTACTCCATATAACATAATTTATTCAAACTTGCAGAAATTAAACTACACCGGCCGGTGACATCTTATTTTTAAGTCATTAATTATTATTAATTAATAATTATATTTACCTTTAATAAGACTCGTACGCGCTGGTCAGCCGCCCTTATTATAAGCAGAGTACTCCACGGTGTGGTTTTCAGGGAGCTTTCTTCCACGTACTACAAAGCTGTCGAATGAGCTTCCTTGTGCGGTGTTTCCGGGTCGATAAGACATGGGTACCTTCAAAAAAAGTACACCGTACACCTTCCTTGAGAGCTGTTAACGCTCCTGTGATTCCTCTGGTGTTGCAAGAGAATGTGGGCGGCGGTGATCACTTATCAACTTAAGTGATTGTCCTCCTATTCCATAAAAAAAAGCGGTACAAACCGGTTATGTTAAAAAATTGTCCTATCCAAAAGTGTTCTTAAAAACCTTGAATATTTGACTTTGACTTGTGGTCTTTTTGACGGTTATGGTTAACTAGCTGACGCGGCAAACGTTGTTTTGCCATATAAAGTATAATTCACGCGATAGTTGTATAAGTAATAAAATATTGCCTATATTATAGCCTGTACATCATTTTGTTCTATTGTCAATAGTTTTTGCAGCGCACGCAAAAATAGGTTTTCGATTTTACACCTTGTGTTACAAAATAGCAATTTTATTACGGATCCCTAATTTTGAAAAAAAAACATAGCCTATAGCCTTCCTCGATAAATGGACTACCCAACACTGAAAGAATCATTCAAATCGGACCAGTAGTACCAGAGATTAGCGCGTTCAAACAAACAAACAAACAAACAAACAAACAAACAAACACTGCAGCTTTATAATATTAGTATAGATTAATGCTTACCAAAGCTTAGGCACTTTCGCGCTTTCTCGTGATATTTTTATCTTTTCTGTGAATTCTGTCGTGATCAGCATAATCAACGTAATTTTTGGCATATTATGTTAAGTGAGAATAAGTATGAGTAAACCGTTTAGGTATTAACAAGCAAAATATAAATTGCTGAAAATTAATGTATTGAAACTTTGAACATGTATTCGTTTACAATCTTTCTATAATCACATACAGTTTCTCATCCCGTAATATTTCATAATATGTTTGACCGAAGCAAGAAATTAATTAGATCTTATAGCACGCTCCGTGCGGGTCCGTACACTTAGCTAAATTACTACAAGCGAGAATGTGTTATAAAATACCCGTCTACTTTATAGTTCAAATTAAAAATAAGCTGCGCAGGTTAAAATTGAGTTTAAAAAGATAAATGTAAAATGAAATAAACACATAGCTTTAAGTGCGGGTACATTTAATTTCAGCTACATAATAAAGTAAAAACAAGTTATGTACTCGTATATTTACATTGTAAGTACTTATCTTATCTCAGCCAGACACATAAATCTGCGCCTCTCTTCTCGTTCTCAGGTTGTTGCTTCATCTACAGGATCTACTTTACAGTTGATAACCTGCTCAACCCCAATATTGGCATATTATGAAATTGACTTGAGATGTCGCCCTTGTAAATATAAATAATTTGTTATGTTTTAAGGTGATAACCCTCCCTTCTAGGATTAATATACAAATAAAATTTCGACAACAAAATTTTATGAACGATGCGGGGCTCGAACCGGCTCGTCGTGAGCCGGGCTAAGATGTGCGACCACGAGTAAATTATCTCTACGCATTTTCTCGACATGGTTGCTTAATTACTTCGTCTCGTTACGTCAAAAGTAGAGATAAAAGTAATTTTGACATATCTGTAGTATTTTTCTCTACGAACCCTAACATGACGGCGTTATTTTCTCATATTTTATCGAATTTTGACGATTAAAGTTGAGTGATTTGTCGTCCTAGAATCTTGTGGACGAGATTGTTTGTCGAGGATATTTCCAAGTAGCTAATTGAGAGGAAAACTCATTTTAAAATTAATTATTAAAAATAGTAATTCAATTCAATTATCAAGAAGAGAGAAGAGTGATTTCAATTCAATGAAATAATAAATAATTTAAAAAATAAGGAGTACTAAGATTTCCTTATCATAACAATATTTTATCCGTATACGAAGAGAGGCACGTAAAATTCAACGTAAACGAATAATATGCTTGTATTTTAAGCGATGAAGAAAACCAGTCTTTGCCCTTTATTGTAGAAACATGCCGAAGAATAGGGAGGAGCTTAAGATCTTCAGTGGCCGACCTAATTTTAATCTTTGATAAATTGATAAACTCACTGAACAGAAATTACAAAAATATAAGAAAATGGATTCTAGTATTTTTAATAATCTCAATAATTATTATTCTGCATATTGTGTGGAAATTACTTACTGTAATAATTGTGGTGCATTCAAACTCATGTCTCTTCCTATTTATTAAACACAAACTAGTAACAGTTAATAAATCACAATATGCGATTTAAAGGATTCCTCAAAAAGCAGTATGCCCATATCAATATTATATATATAACCAACACACAAGGGCAACAAGGCAGGGTATTATTAATGAAAAGATTGCCAATATGCTGAAAAATATGATCTCAATGTAATAGTAATAAGTAACTAAAGGCCATAATATTTAGTTGCATCCTCTAATGAACTTTAAAGGCTCGAATCAATTATTTTCTTTTATTCATAATACATTCCTTGAAATCACATAACATCAAATATATGAAAAACATTTTAGATTCCAAAGGCACAAAACTGACTAGCTCTGAGGTGAGTTTTATTTAGCCAACTTATCCGATGTCGTTAACTTTTTTCTCTCGCGTCGCGACATATGTCGCGTTGCGTATCTTACCCCGGCTGGATTGAACAAAGTATACAAGATTTTATGACGATACGTCACTCGAACGGTTAGCTCAGGTTAGACAGCATGGCACGGAACGCTAGTGGTTGTGGGTTCGAGCCCCGCATCGTTCATAAAATTTTGTTTTTCAAATTTTACTGGTATATTAAACCTAGATGTAAGCCGCATTAATATGTTTACATAAAAACTTAAAATAAACAATAAATTTTGGGATTTCCCTGTACTAAGAACTGAAACTCAAATATAATTTTTTTCTAAAATGAATAGTTTGCGCGAGAGACACTTTCTTAAGTGGTAATAGTGTGTCCCCCCCCCCCCCGCCCCTTGTAACTTCTAAAATAAGAGAATGATAAAATTAAAAAAATATTTATGATATACATTACCTTGCAAATTGCACCGATAATACTATACGGTTTGAACGAGATCTAGTTAGTAGTTTTTTCAATACGTCATATATTGTTACAACGAACTACAACAACTTTTATATTATTTTATTTGCTGCTACGGAACCCTTCATGGACGTGTCCGACTCCTATATACTGTAAGAAGTACTGAACCGATAGAAATAATAAGATAAGAAGAAATAACATACAGCGTGTTACGTTTAGTTGTGATATGTTGGTGATGATTTATTGTTGACTCAGAAATACCTTTATGCACCAGATGCCGGTTAGATTATGGGTACCACAACGGTGCCTATTTCTGCCGTGAAGCAGTAATGTGTAAGAGTTACTGTGTTACGGTCTGAACGACGCCGTAGCTATTGAAATTACTGGGCACATGAGACTTGACATCTTATGTCTCTAGTCTGACGAGCGCAGTTTTAGAGCCGCTCAGAATTTTGGGTTTTTCAATATTCTTGTGCGGCACTGCATTGTAATGGGCAGGGCATATAAATTACTATCAGCTGAACGTCCTGCTCATCTCGTCCCTTATTTTCATAAAAAAAGAGTCTGTGACATTTAATATATGCCAATTCATACATAGAGCAGGCGCAAAGTACTGATTTAGTATGGCAAAACAACGCTTGGCGGGTCAGGACTTGTTTGAAATAAATAATTTCTATAAATATAACATTTTTACTTCAACATGAATCTTCTTAATGAAAAGCGAGGACAGAAAGTTCCTTAATTACGCCTTCAAAATTTACATTTCAATTAATAATTTATCTTAATTTGTTCATAATAAATCTATCTGATTGTTAAGGAAATCAATCAACAGAATCTTTTTCTGCAATAAGTAAAGCGTTTCATTATTCGTTTATTCAAAGACACCTGTTCAATCTTATTAGCAATTAATGAATTTTAAGCAAAAAATTAATTTATACTAATTACTTTCAATATAATGGGTGACTTCAGATATTTGTTAGTATATAATGCCGTGATATTACAATTTTCTGGTAGATTGTCAATCGACTTCATTTCGTACCATTGAATGGCCTAATTTTAGTGACATTGTAATGTCATGGGTACATTATAGTGATATTATAATAAATCTAGGTATATTACAAATCATGTTATCAGTGTGAGACGTCGAGCGATCTGATTGGTCAATTTTTCATACGCAATTTGCAAAACAATAATAGTAAATATTGGAGCGTGTATTCAATTTTCCATCTGAAATAATTGTTGAAATAGTAGTGAATAACCGGGACCGATACGGTTGTGGCACTCATTGTTGTTGTAATTATACAGTGTTAATTTATTTTTGGGACCTACTAGTGGAGAAGGGCTGATTCGCGTCTGGCACTCGCGGGCTATTGCCGCGGCACGCTACGCTCGCCTTTTGCATTGCGGTCAACATTCTAAATTTGTTTTTGAGACCTACAAGTGAACTAATGCCGAATCGCTTAGATAACAATTAGTTGATTACACTAATGCATGACTAAAAAATAATGATTAAGTATACAAGAATCAGACCAATCAGATACGGCCTCATAAACTAACAACCAGTATAATTGTCAAAATATCATTGTTGTACAATATCACTATAGTGTACCCGTGACACTACAATGTCACTAAAACCAGGCCGTTAAATTCATAACTTTGTTGCGCACATACTTATAGCAAATTAAAGACCTTTATGGTTTCGTTGCCATTTCTATGGGAAGCACCGGCTTTCAAATAAAAAACCATTCATTAAAATCGGTACACCCAGTCGAAAGTTATGAGGTAATAAACATAAAAATATATTTGAAGTCGGTTAAAAAGAGTGACTCTTTTTATTTCATTTCTGACTGGATCCTTTCATCTGTCCCATTCTGACAAGCGGGTCTTGCCTGGGGACACACCATCTTTTTTTGAGTCGTTAATGTATTATATAAGCACTTTTTATAGCACACTTCCACGTTTTCAATAACGTATCTCTAGTTACGGATACATTGCTGTCACCGTTTAATGACAAGATCTTATCTATCCATAGTTATGTCCAGTATAGTTATAGTCCAATGCTTTATGTCGATAGGTTATTGAAATGTAAGTAAGCGTAAAATGATAGATTTGTCTTACCCCTAGTAAGTTAAACTAAGGATAGATAGGTTATTGAAAACGGACACACAGTTGACACACGTCTAAGGAGAAAAGTGTGCTTACATTGTCTTTAAACACACTATCGCCGTTCTGTTGTCTGACTGCGAATGATATGTCCATATAATATGTAGAACGTCATTGTAACTGGGGGGCAATTAGTGGATGTTTACGTATCATTTAAAAGAACTTTGAATTTGATGCAAGTCTAGGCGGTGAACTATACATTTTAAGGCAATGCTTTCCTTTATAATTTTATATTTGACATTAGATACATTGAACACTTATTTATGTTTATGAACCAATGAAATTATAAATATAGTATTATATTTACTTCTAAAACAGTCAAATCAGGTGGTCTCCTGTCATTTAATAATTGGGCAACAGCTGGCATTCATAGGAGCAGACAAAGGCTATAATAATATGAACTATACTCGTATAGTGAGAGATCATTGTATAATCATGATGCATCTTTTCTAGAGTATGTTAAAAAATACTCTAAATTATTTAAAAGTGTTTGCTCTATTGCAAAGTATATGCATATCAGACATATAATTAAAAATGCACCAAATAAAATAAAGATGACTTGGAATGTTATTAACTGGGAATCTGGAAGATTGAAAGACCGCAACATTGAATATAATCTATAAATAAACAATACAATAATTCAATCTCAGCAGGAAATTGCTACTGCTTTTGAGAATTTTTATTTCTGAGATTCCAGTTTCTATCACAAACACTTTTGTCTCCTCCACCAGTGTTGCTGAGTCACTTATTCTGGAAAATGTTATAGGATTTCAACAAAGTTTCAATTTTAGTTTTGTTAGACCTGGAGAAGTAATTAAACCTCTAGACATGAAAAAAACTGCTGATATATGGGGCATTTCTGTTAAAATAATAAGTTCAATAATTGATGTCATAGCACCATATCATGCAATAGTCTTAAATGATTGTATTAATCATGGCGTGTTTCCTGACCTTCTGAAACATAGTAAAATTCCACCAATATTTTAATCGGGATACTCTTCTAACCCAAATAACTATCGTCTTGTGTCGGTTGTGTCGACCCTTTCTTTTTTTTTAATTTTTGAAAAAATAATTTTAAACCAAATGTCTACTTACTTTAACTCTCATAAGTTACTTCACTTGAAACAATTTGGCTTTACTAGGGGACGTTCAACAACGGATACAGGTGTTGAGCTTATCAAGAATATTTTTGATGCCTGGGAGCAATCACAGAATGCACTTGGCATCTTCTGTCATTTATCTAATGCTTTTGATTGTGTTCAACATTCAACTCTGGTCAGGAACCTATGTCACTATGGCATAAAAGGAACTTCGCTCGATCTTCTGACTTCATATCTAAACAATAGAATTCAGAGGGTCGACGTGAATGGCAGGAGATCTCCTGGGACTCCTCTCAGTATGGGGGTACCACAAGGGTCTATTCTTGGACCGTTCCTCTTCCTTATCTATATAAATGATCTTCCTTATCTTATAGAGAAAAAACATAAGGTAGTATTGTTTGCGGATGACACTTCACTGATTTTCAAAGTGAAAAGAAACCAAACTATGTATGACGAAGTGAACGATATTTTATCTGACATCGTGTACTGGTTTAGCGCTAATAACCTATTGTTAAATAGCAAGAAAACTAAATTCATTAAATTTACCGTACCAAATGTCAAAAATGTAAATGCAAATGTTTTGTTAAACGGAGAGGTGATAGAACCGGTGGAATCTGCTATATCTCTTGGCATAACTCTAGATTCCAAATAACAATGGGGCCCCCATATTGAAGGATTGGCGAACAGACTTAGTTCTGCAGCATACGCGGTTAAAAAGATTAGACAATTAACTGACATAGATACGTCGCGACGTGTATACTTTAGTTACTTCCATAGTATTATGTCCTATGGTATATTGCTGTGGGGCAGCGATGCCGACATTAATACAATATTTGTGCGGCAGAAGAGGGCCCTTAGGAATCATTGAGAGCAAAATTCAAAGAAATTAACATTTTGACTGTTGCTTCTCAATATATTCTTGATAATGTAATGTATGTTCATAGGCACATAAGTGAATTTGCCAGAAACTGTCATAACCATAATGTTAACACCAAGAACAGACATAAGCTTATAATGTTTACTACTCGACTTAGTCGAGTTAGCAAGTCTTTTGTGGGGCGATGTATATGCTTTTACAACAGGATCCCAGAAAATGTTCAAAGCAAACGTATTACGTTATTCAAAAGAATTGTTAAAAAGCGTTTGTGTGGTAAAGGTTACTATAACATTAATGACTTTCTTAATGATACCACAGATTGGGAATGGAGCGACCGCCCTCAGGCTATTAAATAATAAGTTTAATTGTACAATGTTACTTTGTAAATGTTACTTTAATTGTAAAACATATTTTTGATGAAAAAAAAAAGCCCGCTGAGTTTATTGCGCCCATTCTTCTCAGGCCTGAGGCATTCACTTTGCAATGGGTGGTAGTTTTTTTTTTTGACTTTCAATAAGTGATTTCATATCCTATTTTGAATAAAAATATTTGAATTTGAATTTGAATTTGATAAAGATTCAGTTAGTTAATGATTAATAAACTGGGATTTAATTAAAGCTTAAAGCTCTCAAAGAAAAATTTAAAGAATAAATTATGACTGTTCATTGTCATATTACATGATTTTATATTAATTTTTGTACAATCCGACCCCGATCCCCTACAATCCGAGTGCCGCACGCATGAATACCTCGACACTTATCGTATTATTTTGGATAATTCACAATATAGCTTTATATATTATAGCCTATTTGTTATTCTGATGTATAAGCTATATTATTGTAAAGTTTCATTAAAATCCATTAACGATATTAGTAGGAAAATAAAACCCTGGGAATTGAGCAAACACCCTCAAGGTCTTTAATTTTAAATTTGAAGTTACATTTTAAATCATTTTTTTATTGAATAAAAGAGTTACTTGCGATAGATCATATTAAAACCGAATTTCGGTGGAAGTTTGCATGCATACATCTATATATTTTTTAGTTTTAGTTTTATCATTCTCTTATATTAGAAGTTACAGGGGGACACATACATTTTACCAATTTGGAAGTGTCTCTCGCGCAAACTATTTTGTTTGGAAAAAAATATCTTAAAAACCTCAAGATCATTTTGAATCACACGTATGTGTTGATGAAAAAAAATTTTTGAGTTTCAGTTCTATGTATTGGGTACCTCCAAATTTTTTTTTCTATTTTTGTATGAAGATCTTAATGCGGTTCACAGAATTCATCTACTTACCAAGTTTCAACAGTATAGTTCTTATAGTTTCGTAAAAAAGTGGCTATGACATACGGACGGACAGACGTACATGACGCCAAAAGGGTTCCATTTTTTGTCATTTGGCTACTGAACCATAAAAAAAACTATTATTAAAACATCAACCAAAGTTAAAATGGACTACAAGTACAACAATACTTTTATATTATGTTACATGCTGCTACTGAACCCTTCATGAGTGAGTCCGACTCGCACTTGGCCGCTTTTTGACGTTCAATGAGTGATTTTAATTGAAATCATGATTTGAAAAAAAAATGTCTTGTGTTTTCATATAAAATCTGAAGAAACTTAAGAAAGTCAACTCAAAACAGTAAAAGAACCGATGAAGAAAGAAACCTGAAAGACGACAATCATGTTTTTCCAGAGATAGCCCGAACATTTTTACACCTCCGAAAATGTGAATTTAATGTGGCTTTTACCTCATAATATTACTGTATATTTTAAAATTAATTATAAATATCGTACACAAGGTTAGTGTAAAAATTTTAAAGCAATATTAACTTACCTGGGCTTATTAAAGCATGTTTTAATTGAAATTATTGAAGTTTTTGTTTTAATTGAAAAGTCAACATTTAACAGTGAGTGTTAATTAAAAAATTCGCTTTGATAAAATTCATCAATGGTTGTATCACGTCGTTAATTAGTTACTATTTGGTTACAGTAGTCATTGAGTGAAATTCAACACGATCATTAAAGCTTTTGTTTTGTTTTCAAAATAGTCATTTGTAAGGCAGCCAGTTAGTCTTGGTACTAAAATTTAGCCGTGATTAATGATTAATACTCAGTTCTGCAGAATATGTCCTGAAAAAATTCGTGAATTTACGTACAGATGTAGATACCGAAAGTTGAAATAGTTTACTTTAGTTACTTTCATATATAATGATGAATTATAAAGAAATAAAAACGTTAAATATGAAAATCTTTTATGTTCTGAAAAACTTAAATCTATTATCGTTTTTTATTATGTTGAAAATCTCAAGTGTCACAAGTCATTGATTTTTCCTATGAGGATATGTTTAAGTCATAGAGATATGTCTTTTTAATCTTTCAATCTGTCCAAGACTAAAAACACGCTTCATAAATTTATAAAGGTCAGCTGTCTTCTTTTCTGTAAAATCTAATTTATCTTTTTATTTTTGTCACAAAACAGAGCAAATATTATTATTATAATTATCATGGGAAGAAGAGACGTCTTATAGTAAGAATAATTCGTTGTTCATAATATGAAGAAATACATTGTTGATAAGTTATAAGGATCATTGTTTTCAAGTAAGGATATTTTTACCAAAAGCTCAATTTATTTATGTTTCAATGTTGTTTTAAACCAACTTCAAAAAGGAGGAGTTTATGTGGTTTAGAATCACTAGAAAGTTTGTAGATACGGGCTATATGATAAGGTTTATTTATGATTTGAGTAAGCTAAAAGAGCAAACAGTTTATGTTGACGTAAAGATATGTAAGTGATTAATTTCCATAATCTTTATGAGGTTGAGGTACAACACTTTTGTTATTGTTACTGGACCATCTAATTTGATAACTCACTACAGATTTCTTGATTCCCTACTAACTTGTTCCACTAAATATAAAATTTATCTATCATTTTCGAGATACATATTTCATTTAGAGTCAAACGACATTTCGTTTATATTTTTAACCGACTTCAAAAAAGGAGGAAGCTCTCAATACGTCGGTTTTTTTATGTTTGTTACCGCAAAACTTCAAAAGACTGGGTGAACCGATTTTGATAATTCATTTTTTATTTGAAAAAGTTTTAACAAAAAAAACACAACCGACTTCAAAATCACTATTCCACAACAATAGATATATGACCTTTATCAAAAATAAAAATACCTTCTTAGCCTTGTTGACTAGCCAATACAGCACTGTTGTTATATTTATGTGTCCTCTAAAGTCTTCACTATAACCTCATTCGTTACAGCGAATTTTAATATTTTATGGATGTCGGCTGATTTATATATATACTAGCTGACCCGACAGACGTTGTTCTGAAGATAATGAAAAAAGAGTGTTTTGTAGGAATTTGCCCATACTATTTCAAACATCAAGTATAATTTCGTAAAAAATGGTCCCTGTTGTTACAATGAAATTGTTTCACAGCAGAACTGTCAAACCTTGCGTCACTAAATTCTCTCATAGAAAATGTGTCCATACAAAATAAATATTGGAAATAAAAATAATTATGGGTCCTGAATCGAAATAAAAACTATCCTATCTCTCAAGATGGACTAAACTGTACTCCATGCAGTAATCCCTATTAAAATTCGTTCATTAGTTTAGGAGTCCATTGAGGACAAACAACGTGTCACGTAATTTATATATATTAAGATATAGGCAACCTACCTACAAAAATGACAAAGGGGAGAACGAGATCATTTATTTATTGAATCACTTTAGGATCAGTAAAGATCTTATATAGGTTATAGGTTATCACGGGCTATTATCCGCAACTCGACGACTACAGCGCGCCTATTTTGCGTGGTGAGGAGGGCGGCTAATCCTGCCACCCCAGTTCCTCAAGGTAATGTATCAAACCTCTAATGTCACCCATGACCTCGGGGAGAGTCCTCGGTGACTGGACAGGTGTTTGGCCCGGTATGAGGCCACACTCCTACACTCCAAAATGACGTGTGCGGCCGTTTCGTCCGCCTCCGTGCAGGCTCTGCACAGTGGGCTGTCGGTGACACCTATATTGAACAGATGCTTGTTAAAAGGGCCGTGACCCGTTAGTACATGAGTTATTTTCCGTAACCTAGGTCGTGGAAGTTTTACTAGCTTGCGAGAGAGCTTGGGGTCTATTTGAGGTAGAGCTTCTTTTGCTTGTCTACACCCACTTACTTTCATCCAGTACTTATTATGTAATTCCTTGGTGTGTTGGCATATTACCTTCGTAGGCCAGCTAGGCGGGAAAGGGATAGTTGGTTCTGGTCCTTTTGCTGTCATCGCTGAGCCTCTCCTGGCCAATTCATCAGCGGCATCATTCCCTCGTGAGTTACTGTGACCCTTTATCCATTGAAGAGTTACTTGGTTGTTATTTTCGCATAACTCCCTCAGACATTGGTGACAGTTGTATATTAGCTTAGAGGTGATAGTGTGGCTTTGTAGGGCTTGTAGTACTGATTTGCTATCTGAAAGGATGCGAATGGAGTAGTCTTTTACCTTTCGAGTCAAAGTAGCAGTGACTGCTTCTATGATACCCATACATTCTGCTTGGAAGACAGTGTTATGAGCTCCTAGTGATGCAGCTATTCTTATATTTAGGTCATCCGAGAACACTCCGTATCCCGTGCCCGACCTTGTCTTTGAGCCATCTGTGAAAATCCTGAGGTTTTTTGTACTGAGGTCCTCTTTCAGTTATTCATACAGCTGAATTTTGTATCTCTTATCGAATATGTATTCCTTTGGAGATCTATCACTTACTGCCAACAGCAGAGGCTCCTTTTCAATCACCTCATTTAGAACCTCTGGGTGTGGGGATTGAGTGGTTTTCCAAAGATTTAATGTCTTCAACCTTACTGTAGCGCAGGCCGCCTCTTGTTTTATATAGAGGTGTAGTGCCGGAAGGTTCAGCATAGCTTCTACAGCCGCGGTAGGTGTGGTTCGCATACATCCTGTGATAGCCATACACGCTAGTCTTTGGAATCGTTGCAGTTTATTACAAGTAGTGTTCAGCTTGGTGCGTGGCCACCATACAACTGCGCCGTAACATATCATAGGTCGTATCACAGCTGTGTAGAGCCATAGTACGATGTTCGGGGCAAGTCCCCATGTCTTTCCTAACATTCTACGGCATTGCCAGAAGGTTACGGTAGCTGTATTTATTTTTGTTTCCAAGTGGGCTGCCCAGTTTAACTTGCTGTCAAGTATAACTCCTAAGTATTTCACTTCGCTGTTTAGTTGGAGTTCGGTGTTAAACAGTTTTGGCAGTTTATAGTTACCCAGAACTCTTTTGTTTGTGAACATTACCAATTCCGTTTTATGTGGGTTGACTGATAGGTCGTTATCTATGCACCATCTTTCCACGATTTTCAATGCTGCATTTGTTACTTCACATATAGTACTGGCAAACTTTCCGCTTATTAATATAGTTAGGTCGTCTGCGTAGCCTACCGTAAAGTAGTGATTTTCGTTTAGAGTGGTAATTAGATCGTTTACTACCAAGTTCCATAAAAGAGGTGAGATAACTCCTCCTTGGGGGCAGCCTTTAGCTACAAATCACAACAAACAGTCTCACTTTCATTTAGTAATATCACTCTGTGTTTGAGCATGTTTTCAATCCATGATGACAGAGTTGTACATACTCCATGGCGGTGTAATGCTTCTTTTATTTTTGTAAATTTTGTCTTATCTAAGGCTCCTTCAATGTCCACGAAGGTTCCTAGACAAAAGGTTTTTTCCGAAAGTGCGCCCTCTATAACGTTCACTACAGCGTGAAGTGCAGATTCGGTGCTTTTACCCTGACTGTATGCGTGTTGGTTGGGGTATAGGGGTATGTTCTTAAGGTAATTCTCCCTCAGTTCTCTTTCAGACAGCCTTTCTAGGGTCTTCAGGGTAAAAGAGGTAAGACTTATGGGTCTGTAAGATTTAGCGTTAGAATAGTCACTTTTACCTGGTTTAGGTATGAAGATCACTTTAACTTCCCTCCATATCCTAGGGATGTATCTATGCGCTAGACACGCCCTGAAAATGTTGATCAGCCGATTGTGGAGACCTTCTCCTCCCCATTGCAACAAGGCGGGAAAGATCCCATCAGGTCCTGCTGACTTAAAGGGGTGAAAGGAATTTATAGCCCACTTTATTTTATCGGTTGTCACCAACTTGTGTGTTTGTTGCCAGTCAGCTTCCTCAGCGGTTATGTTTTCATTTACCCACTCGATATGCTGCATTATTTTGCATCCTGGAAAGTGAGTTTCCGTCAGGACTCGCTCTGTTTCCTCTGGTGAGTTGGTAAATGTACCGTCAGGTATCAGCAGGGATCCGAGGATTTGCCTGGGTTGGTTAGAGATTAATTTCCTTGCCCTGTTGGCCTGGTTATGGCATTGGATGCTGCTGCAAAATTTACGCCAGCCTTCTGATCTTCTGTATCTGATGCGTTTCTTGTATTCAGACTTACACTCTTTGTAGATGTCCCAGTCGTATTGATCGCCTGTGTTCATTGCGCGATTCAGATGTCTCCTCACTTTTTTCCTGAGCCTTTCTAATTCAGGTCCCCACCAGGTCTGGGGTCTTGGTCTGTCTGATTGAGGGCTGGTGAGGGGACATGTAGCATGATAACTGGCAGTCATGAATTCGTATATTTGTGCTATTTGGTTTTCGATGTTATCTACTCCGATTATCCTGGCTGGGAGTGTTTCGTCCTTTAGACGCGATTCCATCAGCAACTTGTACTGAGTAAGATTCGTTCTGCGGGGTTTCCTCTTGGGAGGCGGTGTAGTGATGTTTACCTCCATGTTAAAAAGTATCCATCTGTGGTCTGAGCAGGATGCTTCTTTCGACACATGCCAATTGGATATATAATCAGACATTCCCTCTGTTGCTAAGGTGATGTCTATAATTGTTTTGCTCCTTCTATTTACAAAGGTGGGTTCTGAACCTACATTCAAAATATTAAGGTTAGTAGAAAAAAGGTATTCAGTGAGTTGCTTACCCCTTTTGTTGGTTGTTTGCATGCCCCAGAGCGGGTGATGTGCATTGCAGTCTGCAGCCACAATAAGCTCTTCGCTCTTGGTTGTCTCGCAGTAGTTCACCAGTTTGACAAGTTCTTCCGGAGGTGGGTCTTCCCCGTCAGGCATATAGACGGAGGCGACCACTATCGCTCTCTGGTGAGTTGGAAGGATGTGTCTGTCCAGTATTTTTATTGCGCATAAGTCTCTGTAACAAAAATCTGTTAGGGGTTGCACATGTAGATTATTAGAAATGTAGATACAGGCTCTAGGGTGTTCTGGTCCTGAGTAATGTATAAGCTTACCTCCGATATTGGAGAGATGGCATATCCGGCCCCGCCTAACCCACGGCTCCTGGATTAGGGCGAGAGCTGTAGGGTTAACCTCCAACCATTTCCGAAGTTGGGCCGTTGCGGTTTCGTTATGGTGGAGGTTTATTTGGATGGTGCTGCACTTAGAAGGGGATGCCATCTTTGGATAGCACACCCTCCTCGCCATCCCCGATGCAGAGCTCTTCAATGCCCTTGGTGCAGTCGACATCGCCTTTGGTGCCCGCCGCCAGAAGCTCTTCGAGCTCTTTTAGGCTGTCAAGCACTTCCTCCGAGGGAGAGCTAGTGGCGCAGTTGCCGTCTGCTGGGTCAATTGTTTGAGCGTCCATGGGTTCCGGCAGTGCATCACTGTCGTCTATGCGTTAATGCGTCTAAATCTACTAAAATTTATTCTCTACTAGCCGACCCGGCAAACGTTGTTTTGCCATATAAATTGTATTGATGTTTTCCTTGCTAGTTGATAAGAGATGGCGCTAGTTGTATTCATTAGTAACAATCACACTTCTTTTATATTTTGTATAATTCACACTATAGTTTTATAAATTATAGCCTATTTGTTATTCTGGTATGTAAGCTATATTATCGTAAAGTTTCATCAAAAGCTATTCAGTAGATATTGCGTTAAAGAACATCCAGACATACAAATTTTCACATTTATAATATTAGTAGGATACGCCTACTGTGTTATATAAAGTAACATAATATAAATAAAGCACTGCTTTGTCATTAGGAAAGGACGATGAAACGAAGAAAGCTAATTTGCAAACATCCATTAATTAAAATCAAGAATTCACTTGCAAGTGATGCCAATTCATCCCATAATCTTCAAATGAAATTAATTGTAGCCAACTGTTGAGACATCTCCAGTTGTTATTTCATAAATATTTTGTAAAATATTAACCATCTCGCTAAATCTAGTCGTTCTGTAACGATGCGTTATGCATTGTCTATTTTAAAATATTATATATATATATATATTATCGTTTTTTATTAATTAGTTATATTTTATTAGCATAAGAATTGTGAATTGAAAAATATTATACATCCTTCCTATCTCAAATAGCAACACACCTTAAGTGTCATTGATAAAGATTACCGGTAGGCGCAAGCGATAGGTGCAGCGACGGAGACGCCACAGATTATATTTAATCAAAACGACCGTGTAACTGAAGTTGTCCGAACGGTCCCGCCCGGGTCACCTTGAGCCGGCAGTCGTGTTCGAATCGTTCTAGATGAGAGTCACGGCATTGCTATACTAAACTAATTCTTTCTTTTTTAAATTAGTGTGTGTTTTCTCCCGTATTAGGGTAAGTTTTGAATGGCACATATAATTAATAGGTATTGATCATTTTATCATAATTCATAGCTAGCTTCTTTTATTTCAGCCTTTTAGTTTTCATTTTATGTACGTAATTATAGTAGTCTTCATTTATTCATTATGTTTAATTCAGCTTTGCTTATGCACTTTTGAAATAGATTAGTATCAATGTAATTTAAAGTAATTTGTCTACTCATTGCAACAGCTCGATTTTATTGCATCATCTTTTTACAAGACAACTTTCAAAAAGGATAACATTTTCTATTAGTTTGTATTTTAACATAATATTGTTTCTATTACCCTTTTCTATTAGCCTTCAGTTTTTATTTTATTGTAAATTCCGTTCTGGTTGTACCTACACTAACGGCAACTCTTCTATGTGTTAATATTGAACCTGTTCGTGTTGCCGACATTTTGGCGTATTAGCCGCTGGACGGTACACTGGCGCCCTGATCGTGGAGTAAAAGCAGATATTAAGGCCCTACTCACGACCATAAAAATTTGTGTGCCACAAGCCAGCTGCGAAAAAAATTTGACAATAAATTGCTCGGTAAGCGAATCTGGTTTTATTTACCTGTAACCAAGTAAAGCCTCACCGGCTCGCTGCCGCCATTTTGGCGTATTAACCGCTGGACGGTACACTGGCGCCCTGATCGTGGTTTAACTGCTTTTGCTTTTGGTGACGTCATAGTTTAGTTGCACGTGGTGTGTGGATTTTTTTTTGTAAAACGCTTTTATTTTATTTCCTTGGTTTGCAGTAACAGAGGTGAACGTAGTGTTTTTGTTTCATTTCTTTGTTTTGTACTTAAATTTATTTGTAAAATTGTTTTGTTTAGTACAGCCAGCAAAAAAATATACTTATATATTTTTTTATTATTACTTTTATTTCTTGAAGCTGTACTTATTAATAACTTTTATAATTAACAGCTTTTTGTAGCTTTGTTTTTTTGGTACAGTCAGCACAAAAAAAAACTTATTATTTTTTATTTCTAGTTGTGTTTTCGTAACTTCTATAGAAGTTTTCTATAATTATAAATATTATAAAATAAAAGAATTTATTTTTGTCGTCATATTTTTTTTGTAGTCATACAAATATATTTATTTTTATCTTTTTTATTTTATTACTAGAAGTATTAGTTTTACTTACGTTCATAATTATTAAGAAGCTATATTTTATTTTCTACGGTTAGCAAAAAAAAAATTATTTTTATTGTAGAAGTAATAAGTATCAGTTTATTTTATAATTATAAACCTGCGTTCACACCAGTTACAATTTATTTTACTTGATCATTTTTAGTGTTTTTTTTTTGCATTTCATTTCATTCATATTCATCAAACCAAAGCGTTCTGTTAAATTGATTGTAACGGAACGGAATATTTGTATTCTATATTTATTTTTGTATGTGCCATTCACAACAGACGATTTAATTATTTATTTTTAGTTTTTTTGGCCATTTCTCATTATGGTTAAGGATATTTTTTTTTATAAATCTTAGTTTTTTATCATGTCATACCCAATTAAATTCTTTTCACTTCAGAAATCGGAATTAGAGTATGAAGTTGCGGTTAGAGGTGAAACACACTACAGTTGCGGATCTCCGTAAACAAATTAATAAACTAGGTCAGTTGTACCCATCTGATGATATTTTGTGTTCACACCTTGAACCTAAAGAGGATTTGTCCAGCTGTTTCGAACTGCTAAATAAAATAAACGCTTCATTTTCTGCTGACGTTGGCGATAGAAATACACTTGCTCGCTATGAGAATTTGCACCATCTATACCATCGAATTAAAAGAATTGAATCAGACAAAAGTACCATGGACATTAAATTACAGTGCAATCTGTTGTTTAAGGAACTTTATGAAAAACTTTTAAATTTAAAAAAGAAAAGTTGTGATCCTCTGTCGGTAGCAGGACCAAGCTGTGATACTCCAATTCCTCTCACGCCAATAAATCTAAACGTCACATGTGATGGCAGTAACCGAATTTCATCTGAGTTAGGAAAATTAAAATTTAATGGCAAAACATGTGTACGTTCCTTTATCCAACGAGCAAACGAATTTAGTTTAGCTCGCAATATATCTGGCACGAAGCTTCTTGCTTATGCTACGGAAATTTTTATTGAGGATGCTCTACACTGGTATCGCGGTGTTCAGGAACAGGTTTCAATATGGGACGAGCTGACTACTCTGTTAAAACAGATCCGATTACGATTATCGCCTGTTGTCTGAGATTCGCGATAGGACTCAAGGTAAGGGTGAAAATATGACAACTTATCTATGGATTTTATCGGGCATGTTTTCCCGCCTGTCGCGGCCGTTGTCAGAGGAGGACAAGCTCGAAATAGTAATGCACAATATTCGACCTTGCTATGCGAGTACGTTAGCATCGTCTGTTGAAATCGATTCAATAGAACAACTAAGATCATTGTGTAGAAATTATGAGAATGTGCAATCACGTTTGTCTCAATTTCACGAACCGTTGGCTGCGACTTCAGATACCTTAGCACCAGAGTTCGCATACAAACAAGATACAGGCAACAAAAATCAATATAATTCAAATAACAATAAAAATAGTAATTATGATAAGCAATCAATTTATCCTAAACCTAACACTACTAATAATAATGATTTTAATAAGCAGTATTTACATGCTACTAAGACTAACCCTACTAATAATCTATACTGTCCTCGTTACCGAGTCAATACGCATAGCTAACGAGACTGTCAAAATCCAGAAGTAATTTGTTTTAAATTCGGAGCCAAGGGAGTGAAAAAGCCTGACTGTCTCAAGTGTAATCCTAATTCAAAAAACTGGTATCGCAGAATTGTAACAGTTTAACTGCAGTTAAAGGTCACCACGCTAAGGAAGAATGGGATGATTAGCTGGAAACTGTACGAAAATTTTTCGCGTGTTACAAAATTGCTACAATTCTGCATGACAAACCGTTGGCTGATACTCGTCCCTACGTAAATATTAAAATTAATGATATTGAGACATCGGGTCTGCTGGACTCTGGAGCGACAATTACAATTATTGGCAATGGTGCTCATGAAGTTTTACTTCAGCGTGGCCTTAAGTTGATTAAAAACGATGAGTTATCAATTGTCGCAGCAGGGGGAAATTCTTTTAGCAGTATAGGTTATATCAATTTGCCTATACATTTTGAAGGCAAATTTCATATTATAAGATCACTCGTTGTCCCAGGAATTAAAATGTCGCTAATTTTAGGCATTGATTTCTGGCGAGCTTTTCACTTATGCCCAAAATATTTAGGTTCGCTTTACTTATCAGTTGCACCGCTTAAGGACTTAAATGCTAGCATTGATTCAGGAAATTGTATAAATTCGTATGAAAATTTGGATAATTCTCAAAAGGCTATTGCTGATAATGTTATCACACAATTTCATGACATTTCTTTTGAGCATCGTGGATTAGGTCGAACACATTTAATTACTCACCGCATCGATATCGGTGATTCTCCACCCATTAGGCAGAGATACTACCGCCTATCTCCTGATAAACAGAGGATCCTTGTCGAACAGGTAGATGAGATGCTACGAATAGATGTGATTGAGCCTTGTGAGAGTGCATGGCAATCTCCAGTGCTCCTAGTCACCAAAAAGAACGGACAGCCTCGCTTCTGCCTTGACAGCTGGAAACTTAATTCGGTCACAAAGAAAGATGCCTGTAACTTGCCTTATATCTCGGAAATATTAGATAACTTATGCGATGCTAGGTTTCTTACTAGTTTAGATTTGTCTAAAGCTTTCTGGCAAATCCCCATCGCTGAGGAAGATAGAGATAAGACGGCGTTTTATGTTCCAGGTCGAGGTACGCTTCAAGAATACTCCGTTTGGCTTAACGAATGCTCCCGCTACGCAACAACGTTTAGTTGATGCGCTATTAGGTGATGTTGATCATCGCATCTTTTGTTACTTGGATGACATTATCATTGTCAGCAGCTCTTTCGATGAGCACGTATCTCACCTGCTTCGTGTCCTGGAAAAGTTGCGCAAGGCAAACTTGATCATAAATCTAGAAAAGTGTGAGTTTTTCAGGAATCAGCTCAAGTATTTAGGTTACGTGGTTGATGCGAATGGATTACGTACCGACCCAGATAAAGTAGAAGCCATACTTAATTACGCTACTCCTACAAATCGTAAAGAGCTTAAGTGGTTTCTAGGCACTGCTACCTGGTATCGTCGTTTTGTCCCAAATTTCAGCACAATCGCGGGACCGCTTAACAAGCTGACATCTAATAAAAGAATGCTCCACCTTTTCATTGGTCTGATGAAGCTGACGCTGCTTTTAAGAAGCTCAAAGAACGTCTGGTTTCCGCCCCTGTACTTTCTTGCCCGAATTATGATCTGCCGTTCGAGGTCCACACGGATGCGAGCAATTATGGTGTAGGTGGTATGCTAACGCAAAATATAAATGGCGAAGAGCATCCTATTGCGTACATGAGTCGATCCTTAACGGCAGCTGAGAAAAACTACAGCGTTACTGAACGCGAAACTTTGGCTGTTCTTACTGCGTTAGAGCATTGGCGTTGTTATGTGGAAAACGGGAAACCTTTCAGCGATTATACTGACCATAGCTCTTTAAAATGGTTCCTTTCATTAAACAATCCAACGGGTAGGCTTGCACGATGGGGTTTACGTTTGTCCTCATTTAACTTTGAGATAAAACACCGACGTGGTGTCAAGAATGTAATTCCAGACGCGTTATCTCGAGCTGTAGCTGTTTCTGCTGTTGTCACTGCCAAATCCGTCATGACTACTAGTGACGATTGGTATAAAAATATTTTTAATAACTGTCGAACGAAACCAGAAAATTTTCCAAATTACCAAATTAAAAATGATTCTCTCTTTCGGCTAATGAAAAATAAATGTCAACTTATCAATGAATTTTCATGGAAAGAAGTGGTTCCGCATGAACGACGTGAAAAAGTAATAACTGAAAACCATAACGCAACCGCTGGTCACTTAGGTATTTTTAAAACATATCGTCGCATTGCTCTTAGATACTTTTGGCCAGGTATGTACCGGGATGTGGCACGTTATGTAGGTACATATCCAACTTGTTTACAGTATAAAGCCCCAAACCACGCTACGCTCGGAGAAATGGGTCGGCCTAAGCAATGCTCTCGACCATATCAGATGATATCCATCGATTTAATGGGTCCTCTTCCAGTGACTCGTAAACAAAATTCTTATATTTTAGTAATAACTTGTTGTTTTTCCAAATATTGCCACATATTTGCATTAAAAAAAGCTACTTCAGAAATAATAATTAAAATTTTAGAAGAACATATATTTCTCGTTCACGGCGTCTGCCAGACCGTATTTTTGGACAACGGTCCTCAGTTCGTTAGTATTGCTATTAACAATCTTTTTAAGAAATATTATGTCCCTAACGTATTTTATACACCTAAATATACCACCCAAGTAAATACAGTGGAAAGGTATAACAAAACAATTATAACATGTCTTTCTTCTTTCGTTGACAAGGATCATCGTTCTTGGGATACGTTTATTCCAGCTGTTCAATTTGCCATTAACAACTCAGTTAATGAGGCTACAGGATTTACACCGTCATTACTTGTTTTCGGCCGTGAAGTAATTATTTGTGGTTCCCACTACCTAGACAATGATTTAGGAGATGAAATTTTGTTTATGCCCAGGGACGTGTATGCTGAAAACCGTGGTTGCATGAGCACTATTTTTGATGAAGTGCAAAAGTCATTATACCATGCCCACGCAAAAAACACAGCTAATTATAACCTGAGGAGAAAGTCATACGAATTTAATGTAGGGGATATTGTATATAAAAAAATGTACGTATTGTCCGATAAGGACAAAATTTTTATTAAAAAATTGGCTCCCAAATATACTAAGTGCCGAGTTATCACTAAACGCTCGCCACTTGTTTATGAATTAGAAGACATGTCGGGCAATAACTTGGGCACTTGGCACATAAAAGATTTAAAAATATTTAATAAGCATTAATTGTTGTAATATTAAGTACAATATAACATATTATATAGAACGCAGTTTCGCTACCTCTTCCACGAAAATTTACAATCTAAACATTTCTAGCAAAAAGTCATTAGTCATAAAGTTTTTGGAATATGATTTTCTTTATAAAAGGATACGTCTCATTACGCCGTAGTTCTGAGATGTCAGTATAAGAGGTACGTATGAATGGATTTAAGAAAGGTTGAATGAAGGGCAAGAAATTGAGACTAATAATTAAAGCGGATTTTATTTTTAAATAAAATCCTTATGTGGGACGGGGGGTAATGTAACGATGCGTTATGCATTATATATATATTATCGTTTTTTATTAATTAGTTATATTTTATTAGCACAAGAATTGTGATTTGAAAAATGTTATACATCCTTCCTATCTCAAATAGCAACACACCTTAAGTGTCATTGATAAAGATTACCGGCGCAAGCGATAGGTACAGCGACGGAGACACCACAGATTATATTTAATCATAACGAGCGTGTAACTGAAGTTGTCCGAACGGCCCCGCCCGGGTCACCTTGAGCCGGCAGTCGTGTTCGAATCGTTCTAGATGAGAGTCACGGCATTGCTATACTAAACTAATTCTTTCTTTTTTAAATTAGTGTGTGTTTTCTCCCGTTTTAGGGTAAGTTTTGAATGGCACATATTATTAATAGGTATTGATCATTTTATCATAATTCATAGCTAGCTTCTTTTATTTCAGCCTTTTAGTTTTCATTTTATGTACGTAATTATAGTAGTCTTCATTTATTCATTATGTTTAATTCAGCTTTGCTTATGCACTTTTGAAATAGATTAGTATTAATGTAATTTAAAGTAATTTGTCTACTCATTGCAACAGCTCGATTTTATTGCATCATCTTTTTACAAGACTTCTTTCAAAAAGGATAACATTTTCTATTAGTTTGTATTTTAACATAATATTGTTTCTATTACCCTTTTCTATTAGCCTTCAGTTTTAATTTTATTGTAAATTCCGTTCTGGTTGTACCTACACTAACGGCAACTCTTCTATGTGTTAATATTGAACCTGTTCGTGTTGCCGACGTTGGTGCCCCAGAACGGAAATGAAAGACCACGTGTTAAGTTCCGCTGCTCTTATTTTCCAGGAGCAAAATATGCAGCAAAATATGCAGTAATATATGAAGTAAAGCTCAAGCGCTCAAGTTACGGAAACTTCATCCCGATAGAAGCAGCTGGAACGCGGCTTCGGTAGCTGACCACGTGTGGCGTCCACTGCGTGACCCCTTTCTCCGACCCGGGCCATCTCAACATTTTCGGCCATACGCACAGGGGAGTACTCATAAGCCACGAGTAAAAGCAGATATTAAGGCCCTACTCACGACCATAAAAATTTGTGTGCCGCAAGCCAGCCGCGAAAAAAATTTGACAGTAAATTGCTCGGTAAGCGAATCTGGTTTTATTTACCAAGTGAAGCCGCTTACCGGCACGCTGCCGCCATTTTGGCGTATTAGCCGCTGGACGGTACAGAGTCACGTACATAAACGCTGTTATATTAAAGGATATTGCAAAATAATTTCAGAGGAATTTTTTCCATAGCTTTTATGGGAAAATTATACCCAAAGAGTTGCTTTATCAATATCTTTAGAAATTATTCTTGGAGTTGACTTAAATAGCCCTTGCTGATTATCTTTAATGTTCAATATTCGCAACCAAGTGTCTATAATTATACCATCCATATAGCAAACTCCCGCCATTTTACCCACGTTCATTGCGGCATGAAACAAGCACTTAGTTCGAAACATTCGGCTAATCCGTTTCTTACATAAACGTGAAAACACGCATAGAAAAAGGCAGTTACTATAAAACTTTGTATACATAGTTTACATTTATAGTTTCAAAAACATAGTTTCTTTATAATATGTATAGATATTGTCACGAGAGTGGGTCAGGGATTGGAAATTAATACATAGCTTAAACGAACGAGCCTTTATTTGTGTTCACTTCCACGAACTTGTATTTCGCCGGTCTGCCGCTGTTCTTCTTCAGATGGCGGTGCCTTTAGCAGACCATACCGCACCGAATACTCATTCTCTTCTATCTTCTCCTCACTAAATCACTTTTCATACTTATCACTACTTCTTCTTCTCTTCCTTCTTTTCTTCTTCACTTTCGAGTCTGAACTAGAACTGCTGTAGGCCAGGCTTACTGCGGCTTTTATACCTCCAGGTCTGTACTATTTTCAAAATGATTCCCTTCCATCTTTAAATACACTAGTAAGGGTAAGTGTGTGTAGTAAACACTTTTCCGCTGAGCTACGAGTATTATTCAAGAATTAGTTCAACATTCAACGCTGGTCAGGAAGCTATACCACTATGGCATGAAATTAACTGCGCTCGATCTTCCGACTTCATATTTAAACAATAGAATTCAGAGGGTCGACGTGAATGGCAGAAGATCTCCTGGGACTCCTCTCAGTGTGGGGGTGCCACAAGGGTCTATTCTTGGACCGTTCCTCTTCCTTATCTATATAAATGATCTTCCTAATCTTATAGCGAAAAAACATAAGGTAGTATTGTTTGCGGATGACACTTCACTGATTTTCAAAGTGAAAAGAAACCAAGCTATATATGACGAAGTGAACGATATTTTATCTGACATCGTGTACTGGTTTAGCGCTAATAACCTATTGTTAAATAGCAAGAAAACTAAATACATTAAATTTACCGTACCAAATGTCAAGAATGTAAATGCAAATGTTTTGTTAAACGGAGAGGTGATAGAACCGGTTGAATCTGCTATATTTCTTGGCATAACTCTAGATTCCAATTTCAATGGGGCCCCCATATTGAAGGATTGGCGAACAGACTCAGTTCTGCAGCATACGCGGTGAAAAAGATTAGACAATTAACTGACAGAGTTACTTTAGTTATTTCCATAGTATTATGTCCTATGGTATATCGCTATGGGGCAACGCTGGCGATATTAATACAATATTTGTGCTGCAGAAGAGGGCTATTCGCGCTATTTATAACCTAGGTCCTAGAGAATCATTGAGAGCAAAATTCAAAGAAATTAACATCTTGACTGTTGCTTCTCAATATATTCTTGATAATGTAATGTATGTTCATAGGCACATAAGTGAATTTGCCAGAAACTGTCATAACCATAATGTTTATCACCAGGAACAGACATAAACTGATGATGCCTACTACTCGGCTAAGTCGAGTAAGTAAGTCTTTTGTGGGGTGATGTATATGCTTTTACACCAAGATCCCAGAAAATGTTCAAAACAAAAGTATTACGTTATTCAAAAGAATTGTTAAAAAACGTTTGTGTGGTAAAGGTTACTATAACATAAATGACTTTCTTAATGATACCACAGATTGGGAATGGAGCGACCGCCCTCAGGCTATTAAATAATAAGTTTAATTGTACAATGTTACTTTGTAAATGTTACTTTAATTGTAAAACATATTTTTGATGGAAAAAAAAAACCCGCTGAGTTTGTTGCGCCCATTCTTCTCAGGCCTGAGGCATTCATTTTGGAATGGGTGGTAGATTTTTTGACTTTCAATAAGTGATTTCACATCCTATTTTGAATAAAAATATTTGAATTTGAATTTGAATTTTTGAAGGAGCTGTCGAAATTATCAATGCCTTGAAGTTTGACAACTCTCGCCATCTACGTCGAAGCGTTGCTACGCGACATTAAGATACATAAAAATCGATGCATTGTGTTTGTTACCTGTGGCCTCCAAAGCGGTTGGACCTAATGCAGATGAAAGTTTTAGGCTCGATCGGATATATAATTAAACGTACACTGGTGTACTTTAGAAGTAAAACTTCTTTATATTCGTTGTGATTTGAAACTCGATGAAACGAAAAAGCGAGACGACAGAGGCGCCGTTGCCAGCAACAATTTATAATACTTTTTATTTTGGCTGCCACACCAAAATAATATTTCAACAATATGGATATCCTATCCGAGATTCTCGAGGATGCAGGTAACGAATTTGGGATGATTTTTGAAATCCAAGATGGCCGCCGCCCATAATTATGAATTCAACAATATTGCTATGATCATCATTAAGAGATCATAAAACTTTAATAATAGGCACCTAACTACTCTCGTAAACGAAGTGATGGGCAGAAGGTAGCGATATATAATTTTTATCTTGAAATTTTTTCATGAGAAAAAGTGGCGAGACACGCAATTGTACTCACGATTCTTGAAAATCAAGCAATTGCACTCATCACTGAGACATTCACTAGCTGTAGCATCCTTTAAACTTAAACATAATAATGTTTGCGGCAGAAAAAGGCTCCGTGATAGCCGGCATACTGTGTAACTTATGACATGGGTCATCCTGCCACTACAAGCAGCGCCGGTTCACTAGTTAATGCATGGAGCAGCCATCACCTCTCTCCACCATATCATAACAATAGTTTTTAAAAATTAATTAGAAATATAGTATTATGGTTTATATTTATGTTTTCCTCGATCACAACTTATTGGAAATAAAACAGATTCAACCGCCTTTGTATCAAATCTTGAATGTTTTGAATGGTTCAAGCCCATCGCGTGCAGGGTTGCATGAGCTACTTCTGCTGGCATCATACACCTCGGCGTTATGAGTGTGAGCTAAAACAATTATATCATATTAAAACCTGAAGATATATTGAATAATACAACTGTAAATACTACATGAAGGCATTAAAGGCAGTCATCTTCTCAAAATTTATTCTTATAGAATTCTCTTCGATGTCTCTCAAGTACTATCGAGTATCGATTCGGAAACAAAAGGTGGTCTCGGAGAGAAGAAGCGGCGCAAGGACCTCTCCCAACATTATTTTTTGCGCTCTTTTAAATAAAATATACAATTAAACTGTACTGTCATTTTTTTGCTATAAAATAATCATAATCACTAGATTATGATTATTGGACTAACAAGGCTGACCGATTACTTAGATATTTAGCTGTGGAGTAGAAGTATTTACGATAGAGTCATTTTTTAATATTTTTTTTAAATTAAAAATTTTTTTTTTATAGTTAATACCTGAACAGTGTTTGGGGCTTTATTATAAATGTGTATACATTAACCCTTAAAGCTATTACGTATGTTATGAAGCCTTTTAGAATTAGTTACGAGCTAACCCTTATTTTAGTGTTATAATAATAAAATCACCATTAAGAGCAAAATGTGTGGATGTTTACCTTACCTACACGTACCTATCTTTTCAAATAGTGAAATTTCAGATGGATGCCTTCTGGTTTCCTTCACAATGTACATGAAAATTTACGATATCCGATAAAATCGAACGAATTTTTATGGCCAATTTTTAATACCACGTCGTGATGCTTTCATAAGTGAATCGCTGAAAGATGTTTATTTTACACGTTGCATCAGATTTAAGACATCGCTCTCACCCTTCTTCCGTAAGCCATTGTGAAGTATTCAAGGCAACAACTTTCCAAAGCATCTGAGTAACTAAAGAAAAGATACGTAAAGTTTATTATTCTTGATACCTCCATCGGGTCTCGTTCGATAAACCTGAGACATGACCGCTCTTGGATATGGTCTAAGCCTTTTCTCACAACGCTAATAAGACGTCTTGGACCTGCAGTGAACAAAATATACACTAAGCAATTTCTGCTTTGAAAGTAGGTACTATCAGAGCGCTTTTGCACTACGTCCGATCAGTGTCCGATCTGTACCCGTGAAAATACGGTCCGGAGTAGTAGAACTTTTTCTATGGTAGTTTACACACTAGAACCGGCTTCCGTCATGCTATTTCTTTCTGTTAATCGATAACCTCCGTTTCGGAGAAGATTATTGACGGACTGAAGTGGCCATACTATTATTTGTATGAACGCTCGCGCACTGCATCCGAACCGAATCCAAGATTCCGAGCTGCGTGCACAGAGGCAGTGAGGTGGTGATTGTAAAAAGCTCATTTTAAACCCACTTAGAGAGGATGCACTAGCAGATAGCATTGCCCAAAGTTTACGCCGATTGAAAGGACTCTTGATCAACGACGTGAATGCCTGCTGTTGCTCCGCGTAAAATGCCGTATGCCAAAAAGTTGCCCCTGAATTGTTTGAACTTGGATCAGAGACCGGACTAGTGCGTAAGTAATATCCGAATTCAATCACTTTATAGTTCGTCTGTAAGTCCCTTAAGTACGTTATTTTATTCTTAGGAACGACTTCAAATTATAATCCTATTTAAGGTTTAAATCAAACAAATCGAAAGACCGTCCCATTACATTACTACCCACAAGAAGTCTGGCCACATGTTCAGTAAAATATAAATCCTGGTTTATCTTTTTATGATGCAATGTAATCTTAATAAAACTTAATATATTATTACGTCTTTATTCATTGAAGTTCACAAAATAATTATTAGAAATTACTACGGCCGAATCTTCACGATGTTTCTTTGGAAAAATTCCTGTCCTTTATATGGACGATAAGCACCAAGCTTCAGATCTTTTGTGATGATACACGAAAAAGTCCTTGCGGCAAGCTTCATTTCTTGCGATACATTTTTTATTTCCTTAGAGAAAATAATCAAATTATTAATTTCTTAATACAATCAATTACTGGCCTACCTACAAGATTAGGGCATACTCCCTTAAAGGCCAACATAACATCTCTTGACCCCTGGTGTTACGGACGTCCATATTATACAGTTGCCTCATCAGTCCCTATCACGTGGAGCTCTTGCCAGTTTGGCCCTTCTTATATAAAAAAGTATATCCGCGTATTCTGACTTGTATAGCTTGAAGGCGGTTGCTCCGTCCCCAATCTGTGGTATCCTATGATGATGCTATCATAGCGTAGGTTAAGACAGTAATTTATATTATGCAATAGTAACCACACAAACATTTATAACATTTATTTTGAATATCTTTTGTGTTCAACAAAATGTCGTTTTGTGTTGAATATTTTCTGGTATAAAGTTGTAATAGCACATACATCGCTTAAAAAAGACTCACTAACTCGACCTAACCGAGTAGTAGGCATAACCAATATATGTTTGTTCCTGTTAATATTACGATTTTTTGTAGCTTCATTGTTCATTGTTTCTAGCTAATTATCTAATATTTAAAATGTTTATATTGTAAAAAAAAATCTCTCTATTATTCTTTTGGACCTAGGTTATAAATAACACAAATGGCTCCATACCTATGTTGTCGTTTAATATTAACCTCGAAAAAATGTGTAAATTGACGGGAAATGATTGAAATTTCTAACATAATAAACGCATTTCAAATTTGAATTTACAAAATATAATATGAGCATGAAGTTTTGTAAAAACCTTATATTGTGTAAGTACTTTTAATAATATTTATGGCGAATACTCCAATATTCTTGATCTTAAAAGTATTTTTATTGTTATTATTATTTAATCTAGTAGCGACCCGGCCCGACCACGTATAGGTGTAATTTAGAAGAAAAAGGGTGTTTTGTAGCTGACTTTTCGTTACATATTAATAAGATTTGTTTGGCTACAATAGCTCCATATATAAGCCCACAACGTTGAATATCTGTATTTATCCAAAGTGTCTAAAGTATTTATTACAATTATATACTGTAAATATAAAATATAATTTATATTTGATAACGATGAATACTAGTTAATAGCAGCGCAAGAAAGACATTTTTATAACAAAGTTTTACTGAAAAAAGCCAATTAAATGAAAGACGATTAAGAAGAACTACAATTCTCAGATCACTAGGATCTTTAACATATATTTTACAATTTTATTTTTTCTTCTTAAAAACTTCAGTCTTATTGTGTGATGTATAAAACTATTGTATAAAATTATCTAACTTATTGTGAAAACTTTTTAGGGGGAGTTATCATATACAACAATACAGTCAGACATTGAATAGTTTATTTGGTTTACACTATGTGAGAAATACACAGAACCCTCCGTGAAACATTCTAATCGCGCGAAATATATCTTATAAATAAAATAATTACTTACTTAATGAAAAATAATTAAAGGTAAATGGTATAATTCCGTCACTCCAGGGACTCGGCCAATTATTTGGTAAATGAACATTGTACCCTAAAATGTTTAAAAAATATAAATCCTTTTAAGGTACCATTGTTAAATATTATTAAATATTTTTATTAAGTTAATTTATTGTAATTACCATTGCTGTTACCACACAAAGTTAAAACTACGAGAAAGAAAATAAGAAAACTTTTAGATATATTGGTATATATCTTTGTGTGTTTGTGTATTGAGTGGTCTCAATGAACATCGAACAACGATAAGAGCAATACATGGGTATTCAGTTAATGAGAAAAGTTATTAAGGCAATGTGTTTTCAAATCAGGATGTAAATCTCATTTTACGATAATTACAAACATACGTTATACCACAATATGGTGTTGATAAGTTGAACCATAGAATTTTATAGTTTTTGGTAAAGTTTTCTGGTAGAAAAAATTGTTGTTTTGCTTTCATATTATATTATTAGTACTGCAGTAGTCGCGCCCGTTTTTTACTTGAGTTCACGCGTAGTACTACTATGGTAGGCCATTTTAAAATGGAGATAACTTGTTTATTCCTTTTTTTATGAAAATTAGGGACGAAAAGAGCAGGATGTTCAGCTGGTGGAAATTGATACGTTAACCATTACAATGCAGTGACGCTCAGAATTCTTGAAACACCCAAAAATTCTGAGCGGCACTACAATTACGCCCGCCACCATGAGACATAAGATATTAAGTCTAATTTGCCCAGTAATTTCACTAGCTGCATCGCTCTTCAGACCGAAACATAATAATGTTTTACACATTATTGCTTCACGGCAGAAATAGACGCCATTGTGGTACCCAAAAACTAGCCTGCATCCTGTGCAAAGGATCCTCTCACTGGTAAAACTTCCTTCTTATTTGATTGAAACAACAAATGGGATGGAAAATGTCTTATTATTCTTCATTAAAAACACACTTATAAAGTAAATTATAAATAAATTATTGCATATTATCTGAATATTGTTTTTTTTAAAGAATAATAACACCGTTTGAAAATACTCAATCTGATCACGTAGGTTCTGAGGAACCTTAATATTAAGATGTTAAGCCAATTATAATATAAAAAGTGCGCTAAAAGTTTTACCAACACTAATGATACTCGTTAAAGAAACTTACAATTCTTTTCTGTCTGTTAAAACACTGCATAGTTTTTGCTGGCAAGGAAGGAAGTTAATAAATCCATTTGTAATTTGAGTAAAAGCCAGGCTCTTGTAATTTAAGAAAAAAACGATTATAACTGTTTGGGAAAAAATTAATGAATGCAATTATATTTTAAATAATTCGTCATAATTACCACTTTCACGCGATACTTGTAGTATACTTTACCAGTGGGAGGCTCCTTTCACAGGATGCCGGCTAGACTATGGGTACCACACCGGCGCCTATTTCTGCCGTGAAACAGTAATGTGTAAGCATTACTGTGTTTCGGTCTGAAGGGCGCCGTAGCTAGTGAAATTACTGCGCAAATGAGACTTGACATCTTATGTATCAGGGTGATGAGCGCAGTTCTAGTGTCGCTCAGAATTTTTGGGTAAATAATACTCATATACTATACATATGCTTATATTGTTATGATTATTTGACATTCTAATTAGTACCAACATTCAGTAATGATTATATTAATACAATTATTTGTAACCTGGTAATATTATATTATTTTATTATATTTACTATATTTTTAGTAATTGTAATATTATATAAACACATGCAATATCTTAGTGATGTCACTTAATTATGAAGTTCGTACTTTCATATTATTAAGTTGGTAGTGTGGTAACTGTTACGAATTGCTCTCAGCCATTAGGCACTTCTTGCTAGTGCAGTCGAAAGTGGTGGACGTGCGTTCTACTGGTCACCCGACTGCCCTAGTGTTATATATCATTTAGTATTACTATGTAAATACATATAGATATATTCAAGTGGATCGTAGAAGTGTTTTATTATAATATTATGTTTGGACTTCATTTTTTTAAATCAATTATCAAAGAAGAAATAGAAAGAAAAGAAAAAATAAGCAATTGTGTGGTTTTATGAAACCAGGTTGCGAGTGAAACTTTTTGTCAGAAAAAACCCTGTTAATATCAGCAAAATAACCGAAAAAAAAAAACAAATTTATATAATATTATATTACAATTTACTTATTCATAAAATAAATATATAGTTTAATGAAAGCCTTTGTCAGGTGTGGGCTTATTGTACTTGAAATTGCATTCGCAAATTTTGAAATTGTTGTGGTTATTTAGTACCAACACAAATTCACCAGAGCCTTCCTTTAAACAGGATGCCGACTAGATTATGGGTACTACAACTGCGCCTATTTCTGCCGTGAAGCAGTAGTGTGTAAACAGAAAAGTGTTTCGGTTTGAAGGGCGCCGTAGCTAGTGAAATTACTGGGCAAATGAGAATTACGTTACTCGAACGGTTGGCTAAATTGGAAATAGGAACGCGAGAGGTTCGAGTCCCGCATCGTTCATAAAATTTTGATTTCAGTTTATGCCATTAAATTATGAAATTGTAGATACTAAGTCATAACGATTGTGATTATGGTACCCACTATAGTAGACTAGGATCGATAATTTTTGACATTTATTACAGTAGGATGAAACCCATTGGTAAAGGACGAGAATATAACAAAAATTAAGGGAAAAATAAATTACGGGCGATCTGAGGTCGGAAAGTGGAAAAGGGGGTTGTTTTAGGGTATATATATTTTTTTTTACACCATCAGAAAGTACATATTTCAACAAACAAAAAGCCCCCAAACTTATTGAAAAAATCTGATATTTTGACGTCAGAATTTTCGATTGAAAATTAGGGTGCTTTTGTGATGTTAAGTTAAAATAAGTTAAGTTAACAAAAGTTGTAGATCTCTTTATTACCTACAACTTTGCCGATTAACTTTTTGCCATAGGACTTGTAGTTTTGCCGGAAATCGAGATAAACCGTTTTTACCCTAAAATACCTCCCGCTCGTATTTTATTTTTCCCTTAATTTTTGTTATATTCTCGTCCTTTTCCAATGGGTTTCATCCTACTACTATTTTGTTTCACTTTTTATCATTTTCAAAGGCTTCAGCACTGGTCTATAGTAAGATAGGTGCTGGCAATAATCTTGTAATTTCTTTGACAGCTTATAGAACCATACCATACCATAGAAAGCGTTACCGTCTGAAATCTTGCTTGTTCCTTTAACAAAAGAAAGATTTTAATCGTAATAGTACAACAACGAAATGAAACTACAATACAATGATATTGTTTAGTAGAAATTAGCAGATCCGTTAATAATACTTATATAGTTTAAGCGTTATAAATATTACATATAACATCATTTCAATATACCAACGTATGTACTAGGGGAATTATCGATTGTTTTGTAAGAACAAGTTATCTAGTGTTTGATATGTTATAATATTAATAATTGTTATATAATTGGTGCCAAGAAAAGAAACATGATTAATGAGGCAAGTTCTGTGATCCAATTGTCAGAAATGTATCGCTTCAATATTCTTGCCCAAAAAATAACTCCTATAATAATATTAAAATATAATAAATTCTTGTGTTAGTATATTTTTATAAATGATAAACCTAAGTTGGAATATTATAATAAAGTACATAAATATGATAATCTAGCACATCATTAGTAATGTGGTCCATCTGAAATTACATTTATTCGAGACATGTGGTGATATACAAGTTAAGTCATATTTTGTTTAAATTTTCTTTTTTATAACTTACTAACCATATTGCTATACATATATAGTGGAGATCCATAGGAGAAACAAAGTTACCGAGCCCGAATGATTGTGACACTGAAGTGGCAGTGGGCAGGGCACATAGTTCGACGGACAGATGGCCGTTGGGGCCCCCACAAGATGGACCGACGATCTGGTCAAGATCGCCGGAATACGTTGCATGAGGGCAGCGCAAGACCGATCGTCGTGGATATCTTTTGGGGAGGCCTTTGTACAGCAGTGGACGTCTTCCGGCTGGTGATGATGATGATAGCTATTAATTTATGATAATAACACCTTTACTAAAAAGCTAAAGTTCATAAAATCAAATAAGTTTATGACCACAAAAAACTCTTCGCAGAGTTCTAACCGTAGAAGCCTCGCATTAAAAAGCATTAAGAGAATCCATTCATTAATCGAGGCGAAGTAAGATAGTCTCTACTTTATTAGAAAAATTCACTGCGATTCCAGAACACTGCACGTTATTTTACGTCTTTTGAAATTAAACAAAAAAAGCTAACAAAGTGCCACTATTGCAGTGAATCTTCTGTTTCTTATTAAAGTGAAATATTATTGCACTTAAGTTCGTAAAATTATTGGGCAAATTCGAATTAACATCTTATGTCTCAAGGTAACGAGCGTAATTATTGTAGTGCCGATCAGAATTTTTGGGTTTTTCAAGAATCCTGAGTGGCACTGCATTGTAATGGGCAGGGCGTTTGAATTACTAGCCGATGAACGTCCTGCTCGACTCGTTCCTTACTTTCATAAAAATATAGTAGTACCATACATTTGTGAATAAATGTAAATGAATGTGTTCTAGCTAATCCTTGGAATTATTGGACCATTTTCCAAGATTTTTACTGGACTATAACAAAATTCACCTGCTATAGTCAGTATGGCGCATGTTTAAAAAATAATAAATAATATTAATACGTTGGGCATAATGGCATTGTCATTAATGACTCTAGTACTAGTGACCATATTATATCATTATACCACAAATTAAAGTTGCAGCGCTTCTGCGAACTTTAGTTTAAAGTTTATAAGATTAAGTTGCTTTGTAAAGCTCCTTGGCTATTTATTGGCTATTAAATAATTTTAATCGTATCCCAAGTAGTGTGCGGTCTTTCCGGGACGATTCCACATGGGTACTTTCAAAAAAAGCGCGTACACCTTCCCTAAAGGCCGGCTACGCTCCTGTGATTCCTCTGGTATTGTGGTATTGCAAGAGAATGTGGGTGGCGGTGATCACTTAACAACAGGTGACCCGTACGCTCGTTTGTCCTCCTATTCCATAAAAAAAAGTAATCTGACCATTTAGATAATCTGCAATTTGAAGATAACAATGAAACCTCGGATGACACTTATGTATTAAAATGATAACATTTAGGTACTCTTTTTTTTATTTCAGAAAATTTATTATCTCAAAAAGAATACAAATTCATTTACTAAGATAATTAAACTAAAATGATACACATATTGAGCGGAAAATTGTAGTGTATATACAATACATAATTTAAGTCGTAATATTTAAAGTTACAATAATTACCTATTCACAAATTTACAATAAATACTAATTAGGTCTACCTAATATTTGTACACATTAATAAGGAAATAGGTGGGTAACGTATAAAATAAATGTTTACAGTAATGAAAGAAATACCTACTATATTTTATTATTTGTTATAATGACAGCTATGAGGGTATTTGTTTAAAGGTCTCATTCATAGTCATAGCCGGAAGCGGTTTAACAAATAAGTTATGAGAAATCCTTCAAAATGTGGTGTTTAACGTCTTTTTAAAAACATTGTAATTCTTTAATATCTTTTGATAGGTTGTGATACAATTTTGCCCCTTCGTACATTATATTTCGTGTTCTCTTATTCTTACGAGTATTATTATTATTTAATATTTTATGGAGCCTACTACAACTAGTGATAAGCAGCTACCTATTTCTCATGTTACAACAATAAAAATGCTATTTTAATTTTATTTATATTTGGCTTAGATAATTTATACGTCTAGATAGAGTCTCTTGCTGTGAGACAACTGATAAAAAAAGGCCAGAAATATAAGTTTAGTGTACGTGACAATCTACGTCTTACACTCGCGGTTTGTATGACACTTAGTGTTAGTGTTCGTGAATGGCACAAAATAGAGGTTAGTTCTAAAGTCTATATTTTTTCGACGTTTTCACACCTGTCATAGTCTATCTAGACGTATAAATGATTTAAGATATTTTGTGAAAATAATAATTAACTTGCTCCAGTTAATAGTGAGCAAATGTGTATTCGTGTCACGATGATAAAACAAAAGGTGTAATACACTCGTATAAGGAAAGTTACTCTGTTAGTGTACGGGGATGAATACATAAACAATAACTCTGTTTGAAATAAGATGGTACGACTCTGTTGTAACTTGTTGTTTATCAAACTTGTAACATTATATAACTAATGTGTTAATAATAACGACAGGACACATTTTGGGTGATATCGTGAATGCGTCATGTGTTTTGGATCAGTTAATGCATCATTATAATGTTGATAATGTTACTTTTTTAATGTTTCTTGAATTTATCAATTTTTAATCTTCTTCACAATAATAATTACAAAATTCAAATAAAAAACAAATGAAATAAAATATATATAATAAAATACGAAACGATATAAACGTCGAAAAAACTAAGGCTGAAAGTTAGCCTCTATTTTGATTTTTGTCACAAGTGTTAGACGTAGCTTTTCATGCACACAAAAGTAATAAACCTGGTCTGTCTTCATCGGCTGTCTAGCAGAAAGAGGCTCTATCTAGACGTATAAATTATCTAAGCAAATATAATATTATCACACATCTTTTTTGCTCGCTAAATTTATCGAAAAATTACAGCTATCACGTCAATAAGAAAGCACTATTATGATGGAGTATCATCACCATCATAATATCAGCCGGAAGTCGTTCACCGCTAGACAAAGGCCTCCCCCAAGCCTTGAGTGAGAATAATATAAATATATTTCTATAGAAAAAACTTCTCAATTAACATTAAAAGTTTTATGAAGTATTAGTATTAGTAATTAGTCCAATTAAAATAGTGAAAGGTTTAAGGTAATAGTGTATTAATTACAACGTTTCCCGGATTTAGCGCTCATTAAAGACTGCTGACGAAATCTCGTTAAAGATTAATTCGAATCATAGTAAAACAACTTCATTTAGTTTAAAAAGATTGTGATAGAAAATTACTCGTTAGGTAAATGTGTTGTAAGTGAGTTTGAGGATTGTGAACTTTGCAATATTTCACTGTCGTACCGCATATATAAGCAGTTTTGGGTTAATTTCGCATTAGCTTCAAGTACTTTGAAGCTGCCTTTACGATGCAGGAATAATTATAGATCCCTTGTTTAAAAATAAATGAATGTTTCGGAGTTCAAATTCAAATTAAAATGTTTTTATTCAAAATAGGATGTGACATCACTTATTGAAAGTCAAAAACTACCACCCATTCCAAAATGAATGCCTCGGACCTAAGAAGAACGGGCGCAACAAACTCAGCGGGCTTTTTTTCATCGAAAAGATATGTTTACAAAGTAATATTGTACAATTAAACTTATTACTTAATAGCCTGAGGGCGGTCACTCCATTCCCAATCTGTGGTATCATTAAGAAAGTAATTTATGTTATAGGAACCTTTACCACACAAACGTTTTTTAACAATTCTTTTGAATAACGTAATACTTTTGTTTTGAACATTTTCTGGGATCTTGTTGTAAAAGCAAATACATCACTCCACAAAAGACTTACTAACTCGACTAAGCCTAGTAGTAGGCATTATAAGCTTATGTCTATTCCTGGTATTAACATTATGCTTATGACAGTTTCAAGCAAAGAAAAAAAGTCGAGAGGAGAAAGGTTTTGGAAAGTTTTTCTCATTCATCGCGTCTTTGATTTTTAAGAAATAATTGATATCATAGCTGTTACAATAAAAAACTACAACCAAGCAAGAAACATGAGGCTAACTTAATTTTAAATGTGATCCCCATGTGATGAGATTAGGAGGGTCCGCCATACTAGTGACGTCAGAAACTTATTTCTTTTTCTTTCGAAGGTTACCGCCAGTCCAGTTACTCCGCTCATCTGTCAAAAGACTTTCGCTGTGGACTTCATACATATGATAAAGGTAAGTTTTGTGTTAATATTGAGTTGCCGTCTGAGATTTTTGTGAGAATATTATCCCTATTACAAATGCGTCTCACATCTTCACTTGGAAATTATTCGAGTCTCGTAAGTAATGTAGTAGGGTAGGGCGGGGCTAGTTGATCAATTTTTTACTTGAGCGGTTATAGCTCCTCAACGACAACTCTTAATGTCTTGTTCTGCATACTGATCATTTACTTATATATCCCTTAGCAAAAGTGTCCATAGTAGTTATTTCTAGCTAGTTGAGTTTAAGAGCTACAGCTGTTTAAATACACAAAGTCATGTTTGCTCCACATACCCCATGGGTGAGGTAAGTTGAGCAAGGATATGGGGCAAATTGAGCAGTCAGATGGATTCAATGTTAACAGCTAGACACGAAATCAAATTTGTTTTTGACAATCATCTTTTATTTATAATTTTTGTGGGCAAAACGACAAAACTAAATTCTTTAAATAATGAACTCATGTCACTGTTTCGATTGACACAAACGAAAGTAAAACCAGCACCAGGCACACATTTTGTATGAGCCCATTTTCTGCAAACTTGACATTGTATGCGTGTTTCTCTCCTGGCAACCTTTAAACTTCCCAGATACAATCTTATTTGGCTTAAGCACAATGGACACTACTGTCTCATCCACATTCCATATATCTGATACACTGAATATATGTTTGTTGAGCAACTATAGCTCAACTAGCCCCACCCCGAAATGTTAGGACAAAGGTGAGATTATGAATAAACTGTTAGAATTATACGCAGAACCTTTATATGTTTCAAAAGTAGAATAAATTTATCATAGTATACTATCCGATTGAAAACGAATGAAATTTGACTATTACAGACGAAATATTACTATTTACAACTATTTTACTCTTTGTTGTCAAAATTAATAATGCGGTCATGCACTTTACTCGATCGACGTGTCACCACTGGCCGTCGTGCGATAAGTTCTTCGCTTTCGACGATTTTTTTTCGCTATTTGATGTTTCTGCGTGCGGAGTATAGTTTCCGAGATATGTCGATTACCCAACTTGCCCCTATGCTCAACTAGCCCCGCCCTACCCTACCATACGGTATACTTAGTGATCTTTAATATTGATTTTATAGACAACATTAAAATAAAGATATGAAATTATTATTAGAAGGACCTGAAATTTTCAATTTGATTCAGGTTTTAAGTAAATTATATCACCAACTACGATACTTAAACAAAGGCCACAATTATCTGACCAGCTTCCTTTTTTGAACTCATTAAATTAAAGATACAATTTATAGAATTCTAATGCCCGCAACTTCGTCCGCGTAGATAAAGGGTTTTTTAAAAAAAATAAACAAGTTTGAAATTGAAGATTATCTCATGTCCTATTCCAGTTCCGGTGCCCGTTTTCGCTGCCATTCCCAACATATTAAATAAATCTTATTTCAAGGAAGATTTATACGGCAAACAAAATCTACTATTGGTATAGTTGTAGCTCATCGACGTGAATTTTAGTTATTCACAAATCCCGCGAGAACCATGAATTTTTCCGGGATAAAATGTAGAATATGTCCTTTCCCAAGATCTAGTATATCGCTGTACCGAATTTCATCAAAATCGGTTCAGTAGCTCTGGCGTGAAGGCGTAACAAACAAACTTTCATTCACATTAATTATAATATTAGTAGGGATTGTAATGTGTCATTGCTATTGGTATTACAATCATAATCTAGTCCCAGGCCATCCGATCACCTACGATACGAAATACGATAGTTTTTGTTTTATAATAAAATTATACCAATTTCAACAAATATAAGCTAATAATTGTTATAAATTACTTTTAACACTGGCTGATTGAACTCCCGTATTCAAATACAAATTCAAATATTTTTAATTCAAAATAGGATTTGAAATCACTTATTGAACGTCAAAAACTACCACCCATTCAAAAAAGTATGCCGCAGACCTGAGAAGAACAAGAAACTCAACGCACTGAAAAAGAAGATTTTTCGTAAAATATAGTTTCAATGTAATATCGTACAATAAAATTTACTACTTAACATCCTGGGGGCGGTCACTTTATTCCCAATATGTGATATCATTATGAAAGTCATTTCAGCCGACTTTACCCGAACAATCGCGAAAATCAGTTAACCTCACAAGCAGCATGCCAAAAGAAATTACCACAAAGATATTTTTCTCAATAAATATTTGCAACGAGGATATCACAACACACTTATCATGACTCTAGTGTAGTAATTTTCATGCATCTGAATTCCACCTTCACACAACACGCCACAAATAACGACATTAACCACACCATCTTGATGTGTGACGTTCCTCCTCCTTCTTCCACGTACAACTTAACTATGGAATGTGCTTAATTTTGAGTTGTATACAGGACGATAAAGGCCGGCAACGCTCCTGAGATACCTCCGGTGTTGCAAGAGAATTTGGGCGGACGTGATCACTTAACATCAGGTTTTTTTTATGAAAATAAAGTTCGAGACGAACAGGACGGTCAGCCTAATACGCCTTAATAGTAATTGATACGCCCTGCCCATTACAATACAATGCTGCTCAGGATTTTTGAAAACCCCCAAAAATTCTGAGCAGCACTACAATTGTGCTCATCACCTTAAGCCATAAGATGTTAAGTCTCATTTGCCCAGTAATTTCACTAGCTACGGCTTCCTTCAGATCGAAACACAGTAATGCTTACACATTACAAGGAGGAGCCTCCAACTGGTAAATCGATCATTTGTCCTCCTCTTTCATAAAAAAATGTAAAAACATATACGCGTGTAGCTACGTTAAATATGCTTTCGACAAAAAGATTTTTTTTATAAACTGAGTATGGTGACAATATTGGATGAAATATTTATTATACGAGTCAAACCATTCCATTCAGTAAACAGCTATCTATTGGAAAAACTTTTCGGTCTGTGATTTATAGCGGGATTGTTAGTTAGTGAACTATTACACGATATTTATGTTCGGAAGTCGAAGCTGTTTTTTATATTCAATTATTTTAACCAGAATTTACCATAACATATGATTGCGGTATAAAGAATTGTAATGAACTTCTTCCCGCTAAAACGCTGATATAGAACATTGAAGACTTATTTTATGGAAATAAGGGACGAGACAAGCAGGACGTTCAGCTGATGGTAAATAATTCGCCCTGCCCATGCTAATGTAGTGCTGCTGAGGATTCTTGAAAAATTCAAAAATTCTGAGCGGCAATTCAATTACGCTCATAAAGACATAGGATGTAAAGTCTCATTTGCCCAAAAAATTCACTTGCTACGGTGCCCTTCAGACCGAAACACAATAATATTTACACATTACTGCTTCACGGCAGAAATAGGCGCTGTTGTTGTACCTATAATCTAGCCGGCAAAGGAGCATCCCACTAGAAATAGTATGATAAATATATTATTTCTAGCATGTCTACGGTGCAGTCCCGCATCGTTAAAATTTTTTCTTATTAAATTTAATTTGTGAAATTTATCCTAGAAGGGTTATCACTTTAAAACATACCGAATTGTGTGTCAATAGAGCAAGTGTAAAGACTTAAACTTTGGATGAACGTGCCTCTTGAACATGAAAAATGCATTGGACTTCAACATTCGAAAGGAATACATCGGAAATTTTAGATTAATCGAGAGCTTTAAGATCATACTATATCATTACCTATACTCATATCAAATATGAGTAGAGGTAATGATATAAAAATTATAAATTTAAGTTGTACCTTAATTATGGACGATGTGGGATTCAAACCCGCGCCTTGGGATACGCGCTAAGGGGTCAAGGGGTAAATATCAGATTTATTTAAAAATGCCTGTTTCAAATATATGGATGTTGACGTCATTATCTATATGACGTTAGGAACTAGCCACTGAAAGAATTAATTGTCAGCAAATAAGCTATAGTTTAAAACAGGAAGTACGTACATTCGTTATTAGAATGACTTACTGCATGATTTAAAGAATAAACCAAAAAGGAAATACAAACGAATGAAAATTTGATACAGTCATCGATATAATATAAAAGTGTAACTGACCCAAAGTTACTTACTTGTCATATCTTTTTTGAAATTTTTTAAATTGAAATTAATATGAAATGCATTCTGAATTCATTCGCAAACCGACTTGACTCTATGTATTTTTCTTTTTCTTATCTTTTCTTCCTTCTCTGAACTTACTATTAAATGAAATTGTCGTAGTTACTTTTAGTGTTAGTTCTATTTATAATTTCAATTGTATAATCTATTATGACCCAGATTAGGTCATTAAATACACAAAATAAATTAATTATATTTAACGTCCACATTGCGAGTCAAATATACTGAATAGTAAGGTATGGGTCAGGTAATACGACTAATTAAACACATAAACGATAATGTTAACACATCAATCATTCAAGTGTTAATGTTATCTTCGAACAGATTTATGTCTGTTGATTACGACCATGATGGTATAATGTGTGAATAGCTCTAATCAGTTCATTGTGCTCCCTGATAATTACCTTTGTTGCACTCCAAATTAATGTCATTATTCATTTGATAGACGGATTTGGGTTTTGATCGTCGCTGAATTAATCTGTTTCAATATTACCTAAGATATTGTATTAATAAGGATTTAACTCAAATAAAAGTTCAAATTTCAAAAATCTATATTAAAAACCTTTTATAGCAATTTACAATTAAGCCTTTTATGTCGGTCTCAGAAACTTATTCCTATAACCCTAACCCTCTACGTGTTGGGGGATAAAACTTTATTATGCTTATAACTAATACATAAGGGGAAAATCCAGGAAACTGGGAAACCTGGCTATTTCCTATCATTTAACGTAACTTAAAAACTAATGCCTAACCGAAACTTATGTAAATAAACACATTGATCGTTTTATATGCGTTCACCGGTATGCACACTTATGTAATATATAATCATAAGAGGGGTGTGGGGTGGGGAGGATCGAGGAAAAGGGAGTAAAAATATAACTATTTTTTGGAAAATTAAAAGATTTGAAAGTTTTAGTGTGTGTTATTTGATCTACGTCTACAACCACTTATACTTCAAGTTCTTAATATACGTTCTTTTCAAGTGTATAACAGTTTTTTTTAAGAATGAATACTTCTAATATATAAATGAAACAGCACTTAGTTTATGTATGAACTTACGAGTTCCGGATTGATAGAGCGATAATGATTCCGTTGAAATTATTTGAGGATACATAAACATGACCTTCGGTCAAACAGGTTAGCTTCAGCTACGGAGTAACAACCTGGTAGCACATAGAAGGAATCCAAACCTTCTCGAATATTTACCTTATTACTGGATGTATATCTTTATATGCAAAGTTGATTACGAAATTATTCCCTAACCATTTCAAAATATTCGAAAATGCCCAAACGTTAATGTTGAAGTTCACTTCTCTTCACTCTCGGAGTGCAACCTGTTATTTTGTCAGATTTCTAATTATAACCGAACCTTAATTATTAATCTTATATAATTGAAACCGATTTAATTAACCACCAATAGATTTGATCTGCATCAAGTATTCAATTAAAACGAGCAGTATAGTTTGCTGATATCTACGTTAAAACTGCTCCTGCGGGAACTTAAGCCAAGACTTGACTTACAAGAGAATTAGCGAAACTATGCTATCTCTTCAGCGCACTTGAGGATTTGTTGAGATTTCGGTAAGTTCTAATGAATTAACTGTAGCATATTTCAAACGTAACTATTTAATAGAATTCAATGCAATTGAATTCCGCAAGAACTACAGCTGACATTTACTGTGTACAAACACTTTCCAGAGATATTAGAAAAACCTAAAAATACGAAAATTATTGTCACTATCAAAATCAAATAGTTTTATTCAAAATAGGATATGATATTGACATAAATATGACTTACTCGCGTTCACTATACTCTCTTAAATATTCTATGCTGTACGATTTTTAAATCTTATAAAGTATGCAAGAAAATTTAGATGTCTATATTGATGTACGAAGAAACAAATAGGTACTATACTGGCATTAGTTTATTTTTTTATTTATTACTATGAAATGAGTATCACATATTAAACTATGCTACGCTAAAAATATTGTAATTTACTAGCACCCTTGCCACGTGATAAACTCCGCATCGAACTGTCATCACAGGTACATTCCGGTCGTTGTTAGTAATCAAAATATTTCAGAAGTTTTACGACAAAGGCAATTCAATCTGTCAAATAAATTATTTCAGTTAACATTTATCAGTAAAATAGAAAGTTTGCATCCTGAGAAAGCCCATTCGTCGTATCCGTTAATAAGTAATAATAGTCGTATTCGATAATACTCCTTTTAGTGTATGTGAATCTCTCAGCCTCAAAATTTAGAATATTTTGCATTTTCCCGGTCTTCCGGAAGGAATCATGAAATCAGCTATGCGATGACGTCATTAGCTAAAATATTTTATCTTGTTCACCATCTGGGCTTTCCTTCACAGAGCGGTTTTAAAGATCATTCTTGCATGAACAACCATAAATGTGGAATTAACTTTCTTGAGCGCTGCTTATGCGTATGACAGCATTTTCTAAAACACGCGTAGACTCACCTATGCTTTATTCACTTATGCTTTTCATTTTTGGTGCTACAAATGTTTATGGGTTATGGCGAACAATTACCTGCACGCTTTTTTGTGCACCAAAGAATAGCCTTTCATTTTTAATTATGAACGCTTTCATTTTTGAATTTGATCAACCTCTGACAAAGGAAATAAACGTTGTTCCAAAATATTTAGTTTAAGTTTCTTTAAATATTAATAAGTTTGATACAGTGTTTACATTCGGCAAAACATAATTCCGTAGGGCTTTATATACCTCCAGACTAATATTGCAATCTAAATATTGTCCATTTATTTCTTATTTACTAAGGGTTTTTGAAGTAAAGAATATCGTAAATAAAGAAAAAACAAGAACCTGCGAACAAAAATTTTTATTTATATGCATAATAGTCTGTGAAATAAATGTTTTTGCATTGAAGTATATATTTATGACATGTTAAATCTATACTAAATTTATATCTGACAATATAGTTATTAAAATTGTATAAAAGTTTTAATTTGAATTCAATTTTCTTCTGCTCCTCACTCAATTCCTTTGAATGAATTTGTTAAAGATCTTCTTTTTATTTATTTAAATTGGCTTTAGCCACGGTTTTGCAGTATAGGTACCGACTAGTATGAAACAGGACGTTATCGCAAACTACACTCACCCTGATGAAGGACCTCTGTATGGACCGAAACTAGTCGGAACCTAAACCGATAAACGGTGAATAAAGCCGTTTTAAGTTAATTATAGCTCATCAAAATTTAAAGATATAAAATAATTTAAAGATATTATATATATTTATCTATATATCGTATTAATACAGCATTAATTTAAGAATAGATCGTAGCGTTTACAAGCCTAGTGTAGCGCTATGAACTGTATATAAAACATATTATTTTCTAATACTTACTGAAATATAATAAGAAAAATTTCAGTAAATTAGGATAAATTATGTGTAGCTATAATATTTTAAAACTTTGATCTAACTTTCAATATTTATTTGAATGAGTACTTTCGCTTAACCTACTAAGTTGAATACTTACAATATGTTAATCCATTCAAATGAAAAAGCTTAATTTATTATTGGAATGAAAGTTTTAAAGAATGCCAATTATATGTAAGCTATAAACATCGATTATTACTTAAGCTATTGTGATGTCTAAAAACAACAAAATAAATAAATTTGAAGGAAAAAATAGCTCATTCAAAAAACATTACTTGTTCATGACATATACCGAATATTTCCCTTCTATTGTCATGAAGTCAACAGCAGTTGGTTGAAGTTCAAATGAACAACAAGTTACATCAGAGCCGTAGGATCTCATTTCAAATGAAGTTACTACTTATGTATTCATCCCCGTACACTAACAGGGTAACTTTTCTTATACAAGTTTGTCTTACCTTATATTTTATAAGCCATTACATAATATTATGTTAATATGTAACGAAGTCAGAATTCAAATAAGGGTTACATTTACACATATAAATTTATTGCCATTTTTATGAACATATACTAAATTTTATATATAATATTATATTGGTTAGAAACAGTCATAACGGTCATTTACAATCTTTAAATTTAGATCTAAGCGACTCTCTTGGTCCCATACTATAAATTGCCCAAACAGCTCTTTACTGCAAAAATAGAATAATTATCAACATCATTACCCCAGAATAATATACCATGTGACATAATGCTGCGAAAGTAACTAAAATAAACCAATCTTGCAGTTTCAATGTCTGTTAAGGAACGAATCTTTTTTACTGTGAATGCAACAGCACTAAGTCTACTCGACAAATTTTCTATATGATGCCCCTTTGGAGTTTGGCATATAACCTTATTCCAAGATAAACAGCGGTATCAACTATGTCTAATTTCTCGTCTTTAATCTATATATCGACTGGCACTTGTTTAAAATTAGGTAAAGTAAATTTAAAACACTTCGTTTTATTACGATTAAGTAATAAGTTTTTAGCTTCAAATCATTAATGTACAAATCGACATTTATCCTTTGAGATGTAAGGGAGATCATTTATATGAATAAGGAATAGAAAAGGTCCTTTTTCGAGTCCTGTGGCACCCCCATTTTAACAATTGATCCACCTTTAGTAGTCTACAATTTAAATAAGAATAGTGAATTTTTCTGACTAATGTTTCGTGTTCAAGAATATCAATCTACGACATAACAAATTTATCTGATATGCCCCTAATATCATTTGTCGCCTGATTTTCAAAAGATTTAAAAACATTTATAACAACATAGAGTTAATAATATTATCTTTCAATATTGAAAGAGCGGATTCTGGTGGTGAGTTCAAGTGTTAGATTATCATAAAGAAAAGTATTCAAAACGAGTAATTATATATTTGTAATTCATTTTAAGAAGTGTTATAACAAATAATTCATTTCTTAAATGTATACATAGGAAGAGAGAATTGCTTGCGTACTTCGCGAGATTTCCCGACCACGTCTCGTATACAAGCAGTTTTGGGTTAATTTCACGTTAGCTTTAAGCACTTTAATGCTGCTTTTACGATGCAGTAATTTTTATACCTTCTTTGTATAATGATCTAGGTATTACTTTAAGTGTCTAAATAATACTTACACTGCAATAAAGCAGCTTGTTAGTTACTTTCTTGAGCATTAATGTTTCTATAAATGTAATGAGTATGAATTAAGGTGGTTATTTAAAAAGACGGAACATTCTTATAACAAAACTATAATTTTTGAACCTTTTCTATTACCCATTTATTTTGCAAATGACTTCAGTAGTCTACTTGGGTGTTACAATTCCTAAAAGACCCATTACCAACGATATAAAACAAAGCATGTTTAGTTTTGTACCCCTGTTAATCACCGTGTATTAAAACTCTATATTTCATATTCACAATAATTGCTCATTTAATAGTATATATAAATCTTTTATCATAGCAGTTTTAAGCGTTGTTGTATCGGTTTGTATTGGCTTTATGCAAGCGACTAGTTTCTATGTATCAAGAGTTCCCCATCACGTCATATATGTTTTTTAGTATAGCAAATATTTAAAAATATCAAACAATTCTTACAGAATTGAAAAAAAACAAGGTTTGTATTACAGTATCAAAAGTTTGCATGCCTTATGTGTAAGGATAAGAGCACCTATTTAGTGATTATAAGACAACAACACCATGTTAATTTATCCTGCAAATAAAGACTATTTGATTTCATTTGAAAAAATATTTGACTTTGACTTTATCGGCTATACAAGAAAATATGGTAATATGGGGACCCAACAGAAATAGGTAATGCAGTGTCACAAGCAAATTTATTTTAACGCTATCTCACGATGTTTAGTATTGTTGTAAGTGTCAAAAAAATATTTGTCGGAGGAGTGCACGTTGCTTGTTGGTAAGTATGTTTATTGAATTTTAAGTGGTTTTATGTAACTATTGACGGATATACAAACTGCGTGACTGTTCGTAATATATTTTATACAAGCTGCCTTACATATTTATTTTATTAATGTTTGTTTATTTTACTATTCTAATCTCATTAATTCGTTCCGATTTGCTTTGATTTATAACCTCAAAAAATTTAATAGAACTTATAGGTACAATTTGGCAAAGACCTACTTGCGGGCAAGATGGGGTTGGTACCCCATTTTACCCGCTGATTAATTATTATTTTTTGGATGTAAATTTAATTCAAAATATCATCACTCGTTTGTTTAATTTTAATAATTTTTATACATTATGGTTGGATAATTTTCCAGGCTTGCGGTAAGTGGGCGCATTGTGGCTCTGCAGGAGTGGAAGATAACGATGAAGAAGCCGTCAATATCTGCCCGGTTTGTGAAGATGACGACGTTTAAATATTCTATACCCCATCTTACCCAAGGGGGTAAGATAGAGTACTGAGATTTATGATCCGATTTACGTAATTCTTCTTTTGTTTGATGCGAAATAGATGCCATTTGGTCCCATAAATTTTGAATAGTTTGGCCCAGTAGTTTTCATTTTATGAACATTTATATAAAAAATTTCGTCTACCTGGATGACATAATTGTTTTCTATTTACGGCTTTTTTTTTGGAGTTTTCATTCACTTTGATTATATGTTATTACTAACTGACACTAAAACGTAAAAAAAAACTACGTTTAAAAAAACCGACTTCAAAAACTGAAAAGTATCAAATAACTAAAAATTTAATTTAAAACACCTCTTATGCAAACCTTTACCTTTAACCTCGCCACGCATGATCTTGAGCGGGATAGCTTCGTCTAGAAGAAAACAACCCAAGCGAACAGACACGCGTGGCCAGACAACCTAAATAATTACAGTAAGTAAGCTGTTTATAATATTATAAAGTTTTATTTTATTAAGGGCTTGGCACTGACTTAAAACCTATCAATAGGTAGCACATATAAATAATAGTATTTTATTAATATTAAAGGTACCTAAAGGTTTGCATAAGAGGTGTTTTAGATAAATTTCTTAGTTATTTGATACTTTGCAGTTTTAGAAGTCGGTTTTTTTAAACGTAGTTTTTTTTGACAAATAAGTTACATTTTTAATAAATAAATAAATAAATATTAAATAAGTAGGTAATATACTTTTATAAAGTACGGAGTATTTTTTACGGAGCTTCCCAAACGCTGGATTCGACGAGTGACCTCTTTCGCAAAATTGCACTTGCCTAACTGGATTGTTTGTCCAAGGTAGACGTACTCTTTTACAATTTCTAGAGTACAGTTCCCAATTGTTACGGGAGTTGGTGCGACATGGACATTTGACATGATCTTCTTGTCCATGTTCATTTTGATATCTACTCTTTGGGAAGCTGTATTGAGGTCATCGAGTAAATGGCTTAAGACTTAAGTCTTCCATGGTTTCTAGCATGATTACGATATCGTCTGCGAATCGAAGGAGAGGGAAGTATTCGCCAGTGATGTTGATGCCCAGCCCGTTCCAGTCCAGAACCTTAAAAAATCTTCCAACGCAGCGCTGAACAGCTTGGGCGATATGACATCGCCATGTCTGACTCCCCTCTGCAGTTGAATAAGCTTCGAGATCTGATCCTGAAGACGGACTGACATAGTGGCGTTTTCATACAAACACTTCAACGCTTCGATATATCGATAATCAATGTGACACCTCTGAAGAGACTGAAGCACCGCCCAGGTCTCGACCGAATCAAAGGCTTTCTCATAGTCCATGAACGAAAAGCATAGTGGCTGGTTGTACTCCTCTGTGTCCTTTATAACCAGCCGCAGCGTATGTATGTGATCTATGGTGCTAAAGCCTTTTCGGAGTTCAGCTTGTTCGGGAAGCTAGAAGCCGTCAAACCTGCGAACGAGAAGATTCGTGACAACCCTTGAATACAGCTTATTATATACATGACTGGTGGTGATATGGGCCTTAAGTTTTTCAAAATAATTTTATCGACTTTTTGAAGAACATCACTACTATGCTTCTTGCTTGCGGCGTTTTACCCTCGAGGATAATGGAATTGAACAGCTTTTTGAGGATCTTAAGTACAGGAGTACTACCAGCTCTCAGAAGCTCGGCTGTTATCCCATCATCACCCGGCACTATGTTGTCTTTAAGCTGTTTTAGGCACATACTAATCTCGTATAGGCTGACGTCTGATATATCTTCGATACAGTGACATGTTAAGGTGGCTCAAGGTCTACAACGCTGCTATATTAGCTATAGTGCTATATTAGCTATAGTGCTATAGTGCTATATTAGCTGCCAAAAACACGGATCTAAATCAAATAAACTTCAAAATTAAAAATGGAAATTGCCGGTGAATTAAAGACATACAAATCAGTTGATTACGCAACTTTATAGATTTTCCAGGATTGGCAACCCATAATCTTCTAACTTTTACCAGTGAGAGGCTCCTTTGCACCGGATGCCGGGTAGATTATGTGTACCACAACGGCGCCTATTTCTGCCGTGTTTCGGTCTGAAGGCCGCCGTATCTAGTGAAATTACTGGCTAAATGAAATTTAACATCTTATGCGCTCATGACCTTATGGTCATGAGCGCAATTGTAGTGACGCTCTTAATTTTAAAGTTTTTCAATATTCCTGGGCGGCACTGCATTGTAATGGGCAGGGCGTATAAATTACCATCAGCTGAACGTCTGCTCGTCTCGTCCCATATTTTCGTAAAAAAAAACACAACGTCTGTCCGGGCAGCTAGAACACAAATAATTATTGACTCAACATCTGTTTAATGCTGTATATTTGAATAACACACACTGATAACAACATGACAAATATTGTGACCGTCACATCTACAAACTTTAGCATAACTCCTTAAAATACCTATACTTTCAAGTATTACATCTCAATAAAAGTTAATTATTTTAGAGAGTGAAACGTGTTTTAATGCATGAAAAAATTCTATATATTATAATCAAAACATTTATGTTTATATATAGTTCAATTTAGGACCCATTTGAACAACAAGATGAGGAAATTTTACAAAATTTTACAGTGAGTTTTAATCTATACTATGAAACTAGTATTGCAGCGCTGAGAAGCATCTTTTTAAATAATTTATTATGTGAATATACTACTTATCACCGTAGCTACTAAAGCGTTGCTCTTGGGCTGGGTGTGAATCTCAGCCGTGCAATTTAATGGCTACATTTTAAAAATAATACTTTCAAATCTGTGTCAACAAAGTAATAGAACAGTACTTTTACTTCATAGTACTAGAGCGCCCGTATTGACGCACGCACACATACACACGATCCATACGGCCGCTAAGCAATCTTGGGAAGACAAAACTATTGAGTGCCGCGCCGTGCAGTCTCGGCGGATTGTTTGCTGTCCGAGTTAAATTAGCTGCGCCGCGGCGTTGGTCTTTTTATATGCGCAACCCTAGCGCTCCGCCTAGACGTAGGTATATTTTACAAGGAGGCCGCTGATTTACACTTCTGTTATATTACATATATTGTGTCTATGGTATCTTCTAAGGTATAATATAATATTAATGCTAAATACAATTTGTAAACAAAATTTATGAACGATGCGGGTGTCCGAGTGTTCTTCCAACTGCGCCAACCGTTCGAGTCCCGTATGGTTCGTAAATCTTGATATGCCTTGTTCAACTCTCAGGTTGTGGCTCCATCTACAGGATCTTTACAGTTGATAACCTGCTCAAGCCAAATAATTGCTTATTAGGAAATTGACTTGAGATGTCACTCTTTTAGAAGTGAGTTAGAAGAGCGCTCGGACGGAACCCGAGAGATCGCGGTCGAGTCCCACTGTGATCATAATTTTGGTTACAAATTTAATTTAATTAATCCCAGAAGTGTGGGATATCATTTTAAGAATAAAAAATTGTTTAAATAACATAATTATGCTATAAATATCTATTTGCATCAACAATAAATCTTACAAGATTCTTCTTTCTACTTTTAAAAAAAAACCTGTAAAAATCCGAATTCAATACAAATGAGTAATTTGAATCATCACAATTAAATAAGTAACCAAGATATTTAATATTGTTACTGGCAACATTAAGTCTATAGAAAGTATTGAGAACATTTTGAACTTGAACGGACGAGCGTCGATGTATGCGATGAATCTCTTTATTTTCTCCTTTTCCTTTTCATCTGAAAGAAGAAAACAGATTGAATCACAGAAGACGTTGGCCATCATCTTTTATAGATGAAATAACATTTTAAGGTAAGTCAAGGAAAGATAATTTAGCATAATATAATAAAATATTTAATTTAACAATAACACGGCTGCTGATTATTGTTTGATTTGGTGTTAAAAACATTTCTAATAATAGCCATTTAAAAATGTATTAAATTTGTTACGAAATTCGATTGTACATATTATAAAGTATGAACAAGATATATTAAAATGAGAAGACCTAATATAGTGTTAATACTGACTCTGTTCTCATATATTATAGTTTGAAACTTAGTATATAGTTACATATTTTGCAATTGATTGTTTTATAAAAGAACTTAGCATTGAATTTTCATATAATTTTATATTTTTACTTAAAAATTACAATAGACGTGACATATTAAATCCATGTATAAAATTACCAGTAGTACTCAAAAGCAGGTTATAAAGCATCTTTTTCATTTTATTTGTTTCATTTAGAAGCATTGTTCCAAATATTGCTGGTATCATATAGTTATGTATTGCTTCCAGAATAATAGTAAAAAAATCAAGACCGTGATCCCCAAAACTAAAACTCTGAAAAGAAACGGAATATGACGTATTAACAGATTATATACTACCTGGTAATAATATCTCTGGGTCTGACGTCGATGACGTCACATCGTCGCTTTGTTACGGTGTGCAAAACAAGCATCACTGCGATATTATTATTAATAAATAAACAATGATTTATTTTTTCTATATTATTGATCGATGTAAAGGTGTTGTGTTGTGATGCTGATTAATAAAATTATAATGATGAAAAATCAATGAAAGAATCTGGGTCTTAACCTCTGGGTTAAGAAAAAAAAAGTATTTATTTTTGAATTATATACATTAGAACTAGTACAGCGACAAAGAACAGTAGAATCTACAGAAGTATTAACTGTAAAAATCAAAACGTTACAATGAAAACTTCAAAAAAAAAACAGTGATGGCATGAAAATACACTACATAAAATGAAAAATGTAACTTTTACGCAAAAATCTAATGTAAAGACATGGAAATGGGCAGGACACATGCTGATTGATAAAAATAGAACGAATGAATAAAAAGAAACGGATAAGAAATAATATTTGAAGTGGTAAGGGATGGCAAACGAAATAAAGGGCGACCAATGTGATGTTGGGTGGATGATCTCAAAAGATTTGCCGGTCCAGTATGGACTAACTTGCAAGAGACAGAGATAGGTAAAGTCATTGGAACAGGTATTTGTCGAAGGAGAAGCTGTTGTTGCAAAACCGATTGTCAGTAACAATTGTACATAAAATTGTCAATTATTGTAAAACAGCAATAAAGGCTTATTTTTTAAATTATTTTATATGGACAAAAGATACTAGCTTCTTAGACAAAATTATTTAAGATTTTCTGTTGTTATTTACATATATATCTTTATAAGTCACGTGTCACTAGTTTTTATTTTACTAAAATTCTGTAATTTAAAACCTTCTATCAGAATGTCCGAGGCTTGCGTATAAAAACACATAGCTACGACAGTCAAATTTATTAAAAAAATATGTATTGTAATATTGGTTGAATCATGGCTCAATGACAGTATTTGAGTTATTTGACGACAGGTAGACGATGTACAGAACAGATCGAGTAAGCTGTAATTTTTACGATAGAAAAGAAGGAGGGTTTTAATGGATGTACAAATTAAAAATATCGAAACGCCTGCGTTTTTGGGAAAGTAACTGTGAGCATATATGCGTCTCCCTCGATTTTTTCTTGATCTAAATCTCGAAACCATTTGAATCAGTGTGCCGTATACTTACTTACCACCAACAATTAATCACAATATGCTGGATCACTGTTTATATAAATGGAATTCTGTATTACTATTTACTTTAACAATAATTCTTAACTTTGTCATAGTGGGTGACTCTAATTTGAGTTGTGTAAATTGGTCATAAATCTGACAAAAAAAATCTATACAGTTCCGAATTTGGGTCAGCATTTGGTTGACTTTACTTATTTATATAAACTTAATCTATTGATGTTATCAATGAAACAGTAAGAATCTTAGACGTAGTGTTAACATTTTAATTGTGAAATTTATAAATCATTTAACCAACTAAGTAGTGTTGATCTTTACCATCCCTCGTTAAAAATTATATTATCCTTAATCAAAGAAAGGAAGCTTGACTTTATGTGAAATATTCTTAAGCCTAATATTGTAGTAGTAGTCGTAGTCTCATCAAGTCTCTTAAAGAGAAATATACGATAAGGTGGCGCTACATACTATATAGTAATCTTATGGATACAATAGCTATAAAAATTTGCAGTGATCGTGTTAGTTATCTTGCAAGGATTAATTATAATTTCTATACTTATAATATCGAACAAGGTGTTATAAGAAATAGTAAGTTATTTTTGACATTTGCTAAACAAAAAAGGAGTGATTAGAGCTTGTACCCGACTAATATGACTGATGGAGTTACAGAAAGGTCCGAAGGCATCTTGATTTGCAACTTATTTACAAAACAATTTTTCCTTGCAGTCAATAACAATCAAACTATTACCTCTGTGATTGAATCTTCCTCATATAGCCAAATGGTTAGTGACTCTGACTACTAAGCTGGAGGTCCCGGGTTCGAATCCCGGTAGCAATCATTTATTTGATGAATATGAATATTTGTTTCCGAGTCATGGATGTTTAAATATGTATTTATGTATGTTTAAGTAAGTATATCATATATATATATATATTTTATTATTAATGAATCACTGGTCTCTGGCACTTTTCCGGATTAATGGAGATCAGCTATGGTGGAACATATACTACATACAATACTGTATATAAATCAGATAGTTCTAATCTGACATTTAACTATAGATCCATCTCAATTTTGTCTACAGTCGCTATGGTTTTTGAATACGTTGTTTATCCTTTGATTCGGAACCATATTAACAATCATCTCTCCTCATATCAACATGGAATTTCCAGTTCCTGATCTACATGCACAAATATGGTATCTTTTACTGAAACTATAATCAATGCAACAGACAAAAATAAGAAAATAGATGTAATATACTATACAGATTTTAGTAAGGAGTTTGATATTGTCCCACATGATATTCTTTTATGTAAATGATGAGCATATAGATTTACTGTATCTCTTATTGCCTGGCTGAATATATATCATAATATATTTACAGGCTCGCTCGTTCTGTTTTGCTGTTAATGGTTTTCAATCCAATGTTTGTAAGATTACATCTGGCATACCTCAGGGCTCACATTTAGGTCCCATATTGTTTAATATTTTTATTAGTGATATATTCAATTGTTTTTTGATATTTTCTGTGTTTATATACGCAGAAGATTTCCAAAGACTTCTGATACCCTTAGTGATTCTTTTCTCTTTAAGATTACCTAGAAAGACTTATGCAATGGTGTGAAATTTATTATATATAAATTCCTTCTTAAAAAAAAGCCCTTCCTCTAAATGACTACATTGGATGAACGTCGGGAACTTCTGGATCTTCTGTTTGCTTATAAAATACTGAACGGCTTTATTAACTGCCCCAAATCGCTAAATTAATTTAGCCTGAGAGTTCCAGTAAAAATTCCACGAATTTCCACGTAAGCCAATTACTCCACTTTGTCCTCCACTTCGTTGAACGATACTTGGTACCAATGCCCTATTCCCACGTTTATGTAAAACTTTGTTGATTCCTTAGACAAATTCCGCAAGACCATTTGCACAAAAATTGATAATCTTTAATAATGTTATAATTGCTAAATTAATGCAAATGTGTACCTACTCATTTCTTTATTGTAAAAAACTGTTTACTTCTTAATTTATTCAGTATAACACTTGAAAATTAATTATTGCTGTGCATGCTGTGTCACTACATTTAGATCGTAGGTCTTAGTTCTATTTTTTCTATTTGTGTGTATTAATGTAAGTTACTGTAAATAAAGCTAATAAATAAATAAATTATGTTTGATAGGTTCAAGTTGATACTGAGGTCTAGTATAACTGAGTAAATACAGTACCTACTAAGCGTCACAGAGCAAGAGTATCTGAATGTTACTTAAGTTCAGCGTCGCCCTAAAAATTTTTTTAAAATTCCTTCTATATTTATATTTATGATTATTTGGGAAACTTACAGCCAGCTTACCATCATAACTTAGGAAATAATTGAAATTAATGGTGTCTACTTAAAAGTTTCCACATATATGTAAAACTGTTGTTATGATTTAATATTACGCTTTAAAACTTATCTTAACTATAATTATTTAAGGAAACTGGAGAGAAGAACTTATTAGATAAGGTTATTTTTTGATTTGGTGCTAGATGTAGAAAATATCTCTAGATCTACTTCATAATTGAAGTCGTTGTAACTTCAGCAGGATCTAGTAATGTAGCTATTTGCACGATAGTAACACCTCGCCATGGGAGTATGAAAAAGGATAGGATTACCTAATGGAAAGGCATGAGCCACTAGTCCAAGCATTTCAAGGCATTCGAAGTCTGTTTTATTACCAATAAGGCAGATGTCTAAGGCCTAGCCTTAAGTGAGTAGCAGACATCTGCTACTTGAAGAGACACTAAGCCACAAAATATGTGTCTTCTCAGTGTAACATCCAACTAAAATTAATATAACAAGTAATTAATATACATAATAAAACTCACCAAATTAATCTTGATTTCCACCAAAATAGCGTAAACTATTGCAATTGTAATAGGTATGTTAAATATTAGTTTTATGAACAATTGAAAACAGTTAAAGCTAGTTAATAATATTCCTATAGATCAGAGGGCTATGAAGCTGGAAAGTGCTGCGAAGGGGTAATCTTCTCATTACTGGCTTAACTTAATTATCATATGAGGGGCTTTTTCTGTGACTTCTGAAGCAAAGTATTTTTGAGATCTCAACGATATATGTGCATGGTATTAATATTAGGTGATAGATTTGTGTTTTTAATCATATAATACAATATTACCATAAAATCTGCGATAATCTTGCAATGCTCTACAACATCAATCAATTCCTTATACAACAAGTTAACTGTGTCAATATTGTGAGTATCCTTAAAAAACAATCTTATATTCCGAAGCACAATATACGCCGCAAAGTAATATATTATTACAACAGTGCTAGAGGCATGGACTGTAATACAATTACAATACTTATAAATTATTAGAAAAATCGTTTTAGGGGTATTTAAATCATGTGGAAGGAAAATTATTATTATGTAAAAGAGATTGAATAACAATAATCCATTTATTTTTGAAAAAATGCCATTGGCTCCTGTTTTCTGTTCAATAATATTTAATGTTTTAAAATAATAAGCCAGTGTCGTGTCTTTCATCGTAATAGACAGAATTTTTAGAACAATTATTATTGTGACGATTTCCGCTTGTGTAATACGAAGAAAGCTTAAATCCAGAAGGAAAATATTCAGACAAATATAAATCAATGGACAAGCATAGCGTAATGACACTTGAAATATTTTCTGTAAAAAAGATTTATGCTCAAAGACTCCAAAGTCCACCGAAAATATTATCTCAAACACCAATAATATGAATTTGATATATTTAGGTATTGGCTTAACAATAATTTTATTGTTTATTTCTGGCTGCCTAAAGCAATTCATTGTATTACTTTCGTTCACACTGGCCACTAGACTAACCTAGAAGGACACTTATATAAATTAATACCACAGAAATGTAATCAGTTGAATCACCATAATGGCAGCTTATAAAATTTCCTCACACAACTCATAAGCGAAGTATTGAGCTAGTGCTGTACTCTCGATATGTTAAAAAAGCAGTTTTCTCGAAACTGAAATTGATTTTTCTTATTTATGTCACAAGCTAATATGAGTACATTTACATGAAGTCGAATAATTTGTAAAATAAATAAAATATATTTCAATTATAATTATTATGTTTGACTTAATAAATATTAACATTAAAAACTATCTTATCTGGACGTCCCGTGAATGTCTTTGTGGATCTATGTGGCAGGGAAATTGGTCGAAAAAATTATCATATCTAATTTTTTACACTTTCTTTAGATAAAATGAGCAACTCAATTAATATGAGCATTAAATTTACTGTCATGTAATTATTATTTATAAAAACCTAAGATACGACTGGACATCGATTACGCTCGTGTTGAATGTGTTGGTAATTTAAATGCACTTCAAATTGAAATATCTGTATTTTACAGTTTCCACTAATTATAATTTGGGAAGCGTTACCCTTTAGAATTCACAATAAGTAATTTCCCCTGGAACTGAGCACTCTGGCTTATATAGGGCACGACCGTCTACCGTAATGATGCTACCAACTGTTAGTTGGCACTACAGTAGTGCCAAGTAACTTACACGAATCAAGTTATCTAAAGATCTGAATATAATATGCTATTATAGTTATTTGTATGTATGTATGTATGTCTGTATGCGAAAAGACTTTTCCCCAACTCATTATTTACTTCATAACACTATGTGGTTCACAATCTGAATATCAAAAAGAACCCCTGACTTCTTGTACCAGAAAACTAAGGTCATCGCCGTGACCGCGGTCCAATGGCGTATAGCTAGCATCAGCTGTGCGGCGGCTCAAAAGAATAAGGCGGGGCCTCTCGCACCTTTGTATGCCGCTGTTCTTTGGCCGATGGCGGCAATCGCGGAAATTAAATCAATACATGAATGAATTGGGTGTGTAAGCGGGGAAAAATGAAATGGCTGCAGGCCTAAGTGTTAAATTTTTTATAATTGGGTATGTTAATAATCTTTTTTTTTTCAAGATATAGTACAGGATTTTATAACAGCCTGTTTATAGGTAGAGAGGCAGCTGTCACACGCTACCTACCTTGTGTCTCGCTTTCACTCACGTCAGTGTACGAAGCTGGCGTGGCTCTCTATTTCCTTCTCTACTCTAAGCATCCACGCTGACATCTGCAAAATACATTATTCCATAAAAAAACCCTGTCCAGTCCAGTAGAAGTAGAACGCAGGAAACAAAATTATTAGTAGGGGATTGTTGTACGTGATTGTTAAATTTCTATTATTTACTAATAATTTTTGGAGGACGAATTTCATTTCATTCTTGGTGTAAATATATACAATAACTTAACAACAACTTAGATGCGTATATAATATAATTAAATACGAATAGCCAAAACAATAGCATTTACTTCTTTTATACCTGAATTACTTTAAAATACAACAACTACTAAATGATAGTTGATGTAGTTGTAGTGAAAACTTGTTACAGTGGAATAGTTAAACTAAATGATAGACTGAAAACAAAATATATCCAATATAAAAACTAAAGATACTCAAATTATATTAAAATTAGAAATGTAACCAATTTTGTAGTTGGGCCAGCTTGCTATTATTGTACTTCTTACTAGTTCCAAAGAGTCATTCTGAGTCATACTTAGGGCTCTACACAATTTTGTAATATAATAAAACTTTTATAATGCTGTCTGTGGTGACATCAATTAAATAAACAGTCATTACAGCCATTTTACTGATTATGTATCTGTGGTTTTAATTTACGTAAGTGTTTTTCTAGGTAACCATTACCATTATTAGGTACCATTTGGCTCTAAAATAGCTGGTGTATTAAGAGCGGCAAATGCCCTGCGGATTATTTCATTCATGCTGGCGTGACGACTGATACGGCCTGCCGATTTTATGCAAGATAGCCCGTGACGCCCAAGAGCATCTACCTGTGCTTTTGATTTTTGATTTTTTTTTTGATATTTTTTTACATTACATGTCTCTAGCACTGTTGTAATTGTGTATTACTTTACGTTGTGCTTCAGAATATAAGATTGCTTGTTAAAGATGCTCGTAATATTAACAGTTGACTTCTTGTATAAGGATAGATTGGTGTCGTAGAGCATTGCAAGATCGTCGCAAACTATATGGTAATATTGTTTTCTATTACCAACAATAATAGATTAACTTTTCAAGTTTTTAATGTATAATCAACAAATGTACCACTTACCTATTTGCAAGTGAAATACCACACCTCGTAGACATTTACAATTCTGTAGACGTCACAATTACTTTACTTCAGTGCAACCTAAGTCATAGCAAAAAGTCTCTTAAATGTTAAAAAATAATCAATTAGTTAACACAGAGATAGGGAAGTATACGCACTAGTATATTAATAGTATTTTTAATTTATATGATACACCTCCTGACAGCCGGCAAATAACAAACAAGAAAATAAAACACACACATAAAAATACCAAAAAAATTTACTAAATCGCTAATAACTTGGGCATTCGATGTAACAAAAGACACATTCTTCCTTCATTTCTTTAGTAGCGGGGCGTTCAATCAATCAGTCAGTTATTTATGTTTTAAATAAGGTACGTAGGTACACATAGCCCCGACCTAGCACCATGTGATTTCTGTATTTTCCGCAAAATCAAAGATTTGATGAGAGGTTTCACTTTTACCAAATCCGAAGAGGCAGTGATAGCGTTCAATCAGGACGTAGAATACATGCCTTGAGATCTGTGGTCCACCTGTTTTAAAAAATGGTTTGATCGCATGAAAAATTGCTTAAAATGTAAAGGAGAGTATTTTATAAAGCAAAAAACATAATATTTTGGTTATAACATGTTGTTTTTTTTTAAGTTACGCAAAACTTTTAATGTGACCTACGTATGTGCTTAGTTTTGTTTCCGAAAAAATGTCTGCCCATTACGTTAACACTTTTGTAATCGAATCAGAACTCATCACAATAACACTAACATCAGTAAAGGTTAAATGAATGTAATATGACCTGCACCATATCACTGAAGACTTACATTGTTATAGATTGTGTGTCGTTTATGTGTCCACGGGTAACTAAAGCGGAACATGACAACACAACCACTATTTTAATACTGCCCGGACAGTGTCCTCTTTTTTTGTCAGTAAAATCATCTATCTAGCATCAGCAAATACCACCTTCGAGAGCAACAAATAAGCAAGGTCTTATTATAATGAAAATATTTCTGTAGTTTAGTTTGTAAACAACAAATAAATATCGTTTGAAAACCAAATTAACGCAACCATTTGCCACCTATCAAATGTTACGAGTAGTATTTATAGCTCGTTTTTATTTCCTCGTCTAGTTAGACAGCTAGCTAATTTACTATAACATTTCACATCCATTTTTTAATTTAACAATCATCAATACTTATAATTTAATAGTTGAATTGGTTTTCACGCAAAGTAATTATATTATTTACTATATTTTAGTAATAATACAAATTATTGAAATGTAATTTTAAGATTAATGTAAAATAAATGGTAATGCAGTAATTATACCAAAATATTACTATCCCCGAAGTATTACCTTGCATCTTTACATGAGATTTTCTTTTCATATCAAAATTACGACTAAAACTAACTAGAAATAAACTATTCATTAATTAGTAACAATAAACACCTGTGTCCTCTTCTTTTTCTAAGTAAAAACATCTGCCATCTCCGAGAGCAACAAATAGTGCGAAACTTTACATTGACAACTACGACTAATACTATCTTGACTCCTGTCAACCGCAGTTCCCCTGGAAACGTGCTCTGCAAAGTTCACGCAACTTCGGGTTAGGTAAACTAATAATAAAAATGTTACGTTTACCCAAAATCCTAATCTAAAAACACAGTTACTTAACGTGTCATAATCATTCAAAAAGGATTATATTTAAATACTTTTTTCAGGATTATGACACGACAAACATTCAAGTTTTGCTTTAATAAATAAAATTTATAAAATACTTAATGAAACATATGTTATTAAATATACACTTGTATTATACTCGAGCACAACCTATACTGTAATCCACTGGCCGTAAAAATCCGCTTCCGTGAAGCATCAAGTACTCTTGTATAGAAGAGGGTGTCCTAATGCAATAAGTCTAAAGATTGTGCTCCACAAAATGTTCATGAGTTGAGAATATTATACAGAGGTTGAATTAGAAATATGTTAGAGATTACTTATGATTACAGAGCCTAGCGTTATATGCATATATTAACCGTCATAGGCACTAGTTTCAAAATTTTCTGTAACACCTATTCCAAAGTCATTCAAACTGGTCTACTAAATAGTATTTAAGCATGATAATGTACATTTTGTCCTATTATATTAAGCGCTGAAGTTTCCGTTCATATTTCAAAACAAATAGTAGAACAACAGAAACTATTTTTATCTACAACTTGCAAATTTAAATAATCTCGTTGAAATATTTTGTTTTACCTTCAAAGTCTAATATATAATAAGACTAGATATGGTCATAACTATAAATTAGCATGAACTACTTACATATACTTATAATTTTAACACCATCTTTATGCTGCAGAAGAGGGCTATTTGCGATATTTATAAAATAGGTTCCAAAGAATCATTCACATCAAAATTTCAAGAAATAAACATATTCACTGTGGTCTCCCAATATATTATTGATAATGATTTGTATGAATATAATAGGCACGGCACATAAGTGAATTTTCTAGAAACTGTCATAATCATAATGTTGAATCATTAGTCGAATGAGTATGTCTTTTTTGGGGCGGTGTTTATGCTTCTATTACAAGATCCCAGGAAATTTTCAAAGCAAAATATGTATTACGAAGTTCAAAAGGATTGCTAAAAGACGTCTATGTGGTAAAGGTTACTAGAACATAAATTACTTTCTTAATGATACATCAGATCTGGAATGTGGCGACCGCCGTCAGGATATATACTATAAATTTGATTGTATCGTAATTTTATTTAAAAAAAAAAAAGAAGGCCGCTGAGTTTCTCTGTTTTTTGAGTTGTTTGAGCCCGTTATTATCTAGTGAAATTACTGGGCAAATGAGACTTAACATCTTATGTCTCAAGAAGACGAGCGTGGTTAAGGTGCCGCTCAGAATTCAATCAGATCAGAATCCTTTCAAGCTGAACGTCCTGCTCATCTCGTCCCTTATTTTCATGAAAAATAAAGTATCCATCTTTACTCTGTGCTCAGTTCCGTTTTAGGGGTCCGTTCTATAAAAAATAATTATAAATTACGTTTAGTTTGAGTCTTTTAGTCCACTACTCAGCTTTAAAACGCTGTAAATAATACATCTTTCCAATGTACAGAAACACTTGCTTTTAAATTTCATGCAGCGGGAGATCTATAGGGACTAACGCTTTTTACTGAATAAATCCCTTCTCTAGAAGGTGCCTTAAACAGCTTCGTTTAAAACCAATAATAGCATCTATTATTATGAAATTGATGTCTTTATAAATAGTTAACATACCTGTAAAATTAAATGAACAAATTGCCTATTTTATAGTATCAACATTGAGAAGAACTAATAGAAAAATCTGTTCATATTCAAACAACACGGAGTTTCAAAAAGAACTTAAACGAGTCAACGAGTTAACTTTTTTTTTATGGAATAGGAGGACAAACGAGCGTACGGGTCACCTGGTGTTAAGTGATCACCGCCGCCCACTTTCTCTTGCAACACCAGAGGTATCACAAGAGCGATGCCGGCCTTTAAGGAAGGTGTACGCGCTTTTTTTGAAGGTACCCATGTCGTATCGTCCCGGAAACACCGCACAAGGAAGCTCATTCCACAGCTTTGTAGTACGATGAAGAAAGCTCCTTGAAAACCGCACTTTGGAGGACCGCCACACATACAGATGGTCGGAATGATATCCTAACTTGTGGCGTGTCGTGCGAAGGTGGAATTCGGCGGCAGGAATCCGGTTAAACAGCTCTTCGGAACACTCCCCGTGATAAATGCGGTAGAAGACACACAATGAAGCGACGGCTCTACGCAACTCCAAGTGATCCAGCCGTTCACAGAGCACTGGGTCCCCGACAATTCGAGCTGCTCTGCGTTGCACGCGGTCAAATTAATAGAGCTGATACTGGCGTGCGCCAGACCAGAGCTGACAGCAATACTCCATGTGTGGCCGGACCTGCGCTTTATATGAAATATGTTTTAAATATCTGTAGACGAATGGCGAGCACTGGTTTTATGGAATAGGAGGGAAGATAAAACACTTTTGGATGAGTGTTCGTTACAGTATGTAATATAGTTATAAGAAGAAAAACTTTTTAAAAACAAGCTTTATGTAATTAATTAATTATTATAAATACTTTCTGTTCTTAATAATAAAAAATGAATATTTTTTTTTAAAGAAAATCTTTCATTCTATTCTTTTTAGTACAAACAACTAAAAATTAAAAAAAAAATACCATATTCGTCTACGTCACAATAATCTCATCTCGTAAGTACCTAATTAGACATTTTTATTGAAATCTAAAACTACACCTTGTATCAAACGTTTCGGTTTTTAGTACATACCCTATTTTTTATTGATTTATAAAAGTGTGCTACATTGTGATGGAACATTAAAGAACACTTATAATAATAACACGTTCATTATTTTTCTTTTGCAATGTCATTGAAGCACGCATTTATTTATAAAAAACTGCATTTGTGATAAAAACAAAAAAAAATAACAGGTTGCACTCCGGGAGTGAGGGCAGAAGTGAAAACTTGAACATTAACGTTGTACATTTTGTTTTATTTATCATCATAAAAATACTAGCATATATGTGGTTAAATACAATATTCATTTATTGCGCTATAGTACACAAAAATTACAAGTTATATTTCATAAAAATTGTAACAATTACAATTATTTTACATTAAAAAGTTTACCTCTCTGAAAAATCAACTTTCATCCATAATTTCAACGATGGTCTTACAAATTTTCAATCAGGTCATTTTATACCCATCCCAAGAAAAGTACTCAACGCCACTAAAGGAGTTTTCACTTCAAAAATGCATTTAAACAATACTATGTCAGGCCGACAGCTGTTCTAAATGTTAGACCAATGATTTATAAAAATATTCTCAATGGATTGAGAAAACCCATTTCGAATAAATTTAGGACTATCCGTGGGATGATCCTATTGCATGCAGTAATCATATTCATAACCATTTAAAAGATATTAATTAATCTCGATGGAGTTTGTAGATTCTTTGTTATATTTCTGGAATGCTTTAAGACTTTAAATAATAAATACTTGGTATTCTGATAAGACTTATAACATCGTGTAGTTAACTAAGTGATACGTAACTGCTAAGGCCATCTCATACCTAACTATCTACGAATATGTTCATTCGTCAGTTCATTACGTCGCTGGTATTCGTATCGTAAAGTAAGTGACCGTTGGTATACCATATTCATGTGGTTCCCATCAGAGGGTTACGTTTCCGAAAGCACGCGATGAATGGCTACCATTAGTTTCGATTTGCTTCCATTAACTAACACTAAGATATGGGTCGACCCAAGCGTAAACCTTAACAGATGTAAAACAAGTTGTCTCAATAATATCATATATTGCTTATCAGCGATACTATGATATTTTATAAAATAACTGGGATTTCTAAATCTCTACATTTACCATACAAGGTTTTATAATTTATTTATTTATTATTATTAATTTTTTTCTTGCAGTATACCAAAGTCCAAAACGAAAGAACCCGTACATAAATAAATTTTATCTATGTGATTCTTAAAATAATTTCAGTTTTGAGAGGCACAGACGACAAATTTTGTTTGACCTTCTTGAATTACACATACAAATGTCAATAGCCAAGCAGAGAAAGTATGAAGTTTTGCAAACTGAAGTTACACGTTATATGATGAGATATTTCTGGGTAACTCTGCAAATATCTCTTTCAAATACTTTCAAACACCAGTTACATTCCGACAGATGTTATAGACGCAAGTCATTCGTGCATCGTACGGCATCGCTGACCGCACCGCAAATCAACTCATCACCGACCGGGTGGTTAAAATCGCCGCATCCTGCATTTACTAGTGATAGTATGATATTGGAGTAGTTATGATTCACCTAATATATAGGTAACTATAGTGTTAAAATAATAGTATAATGGAAGGAAACGATATAGCGATCACGCAACCTTTGATCGGCTCGGGTTACGTCGATATAAATCGATATATCTATAATAGTGCAAAGGGAAACGAAGGAAAATGAGTATGGATAATGAGTATTACTTAATTGGCACGAATAATATTTTTTTTTATGGAATAGGAGGACAAACGAGCGTACGGGTCACCTGGTGTTAAGTGATCACCGCCGCCCACATTCTCTTGCAACACCAGAAGAATCACAAGAGCGTTGCCGGCCTTTAAGGAAGGTGTACACGCTTTTTTTGTAGGTACCCATGTCGTATCGTCTCGGAAACACCGCACAAGGAAGCTCATTCCACAGCTTAGTAGTACGAGGAAGAAAGCTCCTTGAAAACCGCACTATGGAGGACCGCCACACATCCAGATGGTGGGGATGATGTCCTAATTTGTGGCGTGTCGTGCGAAGGTGGAATTCGGCGGCAGGAATCAGGTTAATCAGCTCTTCGGAACACTCTCCGTGATAAATGCGGTAGAAGACACACAATCAAGCGACGTCTTTACGCAACGCCAAGTGATCCAGCCGTTCACAGAGCACAACAAGGGTCCCCGACAATTCGAGCTGCTCTGCGTTGCACGCGGTCAAATGGATCGAGCAGATACTGGGGTTCGCCAGACCAGAGATGACAGCAATACTCCATGTGTGGCCGGACCTACGCTTTGTAGAGTACTAGAATCTGGGCCGGCTTGAAGTATTGCCGTGCTCTATTAATGACCCCCAGCTTCTTCGAAGCCAATTCGGCGTTGCCCTCCAGATGGCCACGGAATTGGCAATCGCTCGAGATTCCGAGACCCAGTATTCCGATACTAGGCGAGGCTTTAAGGGAAGTGTTGTCGAAGAGCGGTGATACGGCAAATGGGGTTTTTTTAGTGGTAAACGCGCAAACTTGAGTCTTCTGGGGGTTAAATTGGATAAGGTTCAATTCACCCTATTCCGCGACCTTCTCGAGAGAGGACTCGATAGAAGACACAAGTTTCTCCCGGCACTGGTCGACGATTTCCCGAGAGAGATCTGCATGGCCCGTGTATACGGCATCACCAGTGCTGTCGTCTGCATAGCAATGAACGTTGGAGGTGTCTTACATATCATTGATATGCAGAAAAAACAGCGTGGGAGATTGCACACAGCCTTGGGGCACTCCAGCGTTCACGGGCTTTGGAATCGAGCAATAACCGTCGACAACGACCTGTATGCTGCGCCCAGTGAGGAAACTGGAGGTCCACTTGCATAAGCTCTCGGGAAGCCCAATTGATGGATGTTTTGAGAGGAGCTGTTCCATACACGATCAAAGGCCTTCGCTATATCCAGGCTGACTGCCAGGCCTTCCCCTTGCTTTCAATAGCCGCCGCCCATCTATGTGTTAGGTATACCAGAAGATCGCCAGTCGACCGACCATGGCGAAAGCCGTACTGCCGGTCGTTGATCAACTGGTGACCCTCTAGGTATACCGAGAGCTGGCGATTAATTATGCTCTCCATGATTTTGGAAAGCAGGGAGGTAATCGCTATAGGCCTGTAGTTTGCCGGATCCCAACTGTCTCCTTTTTTTTGGATCGGATTGACAAGGGCTGACTTCCATGAGTCAGGGACTACGCCTTTTGAATAAGAGTGCCGGAATAAACGCGTTAGCACCGGCGTCAACTCAGGGGCACACGTTCTAAGCACGATTGGAGAAATACGATACGGCCCGCTCGACTTCCTGACGGTCAACGAAAACAGAGCTCGCCGAACAGTTTTTTGTCTGAACTGTACTTCAGGCATGGAGCTCTGACACCGCGGGATGGTCGGCGGTGTTTTTCCGTTGTCGTCAAGAGTCGAGTTGGAGGCAAAAAGAGTGCACAGGAGATCGGCTTTCTCTTTTGCCGTCAGCATGGACGGCTGGTTGAAGTTACCAAGAGCAGCTTTCGACAACGACCAGAACTTGCGTGTTGCGGTAAGGTAACTGGAAAGCTGCTCGCCAATTTTTTTTAAGAATAGTAATTTATATGATATTATATAACATCTGTTGCACATAAACATTTGTGGAATACACCAATATACGTAGCAATCACAAATATATATAATGTTATTGTAGACTGTATTTATAAGATAGAGTTAAAATATTTTCTATAAATTTATTTTCAATTTAAGCATTTCATTCGTTTTATTTATTATTCTAAACTACAATAGGAGGGGCTTTTTCTTAAATATTCTTGTTTGTCGTCATTAAAGTGTACGGGTCCGCACAGAGAGTGCTATTAAATCTATTTAACTTTTTGCACCGGTCAAACCTCTGGCAAATACTGCAGACTGAAATAGAAGTTGTGTTACTTTTAGGAATTAATATGTTTGGCTTTAAACCTTATTTAAATTAAGTTAAAGATAACCTTGAATTAAATATAATCTTCTTATAGTCTGAATTCAATAAACCACACTTTAATAAGGGTGAGTTTTGATAATTTAGTAACAGGTAACGCACCAGTCTCTTGAAAGCCCCGGCGGGGCTTCTACTTGGCCTTTAGAGAAACTTTTATCTGTTCTGAGGTTAGGTTACATTAATTTGATTTTCAAGAGTCTGGTGCGTTACCTTTTCATGGGAGTGGGGGAGTGAGCCAGGGGACAGAGGACATCTCCCTCCCTCCCCCTTCCCCCCCTCACCACTGCGACACGATACTAAATTCTTACCAAATTATGTCTAAGTCATACCGAATACACCTTATCAATACCAAATAAAATACTTTTTGTCATTTCACGGAACCTGGTCAAATCACTAGATTTGCTTCGAGAAATGATAAAGCCGTGTTGCTATTTTAACATCCTCCGAGACTTGATCAAATCACTGTTTTTATCATATCCCTGCGACATATACATCCTTTGCGTCCTGCGCTGCAACCCAGGTTCTATACGCCTGTGTTTTGCAGACAGTTGCAGATGCTTTAATTAACGCATCGAACCAGGGCTGTGATTTGCCATCGATCGGTAGATGTGAAAATATCCATGCAGTGGACGGCACTGGCTCTGGGAACATTCAACAGGAAACAAAACCATTAGTCGTTCAAGTAATTATTCCAAGCTTATCAGAGCCTAGTAATTGCACTGAGGCATCTTACACTAGTTAATTTTAAAATAACTGTCTAATTAATTCTTTATTTTTGTCACTAAAACCTTTGATTTCATAGTGTTCCCTGACTTTTACTTTATTACCTGAAAGCGTAATTAATTCCGGGTTATTTTACGATTGTCAGTATATCGCCCGCCAAATTCGTCTCGTCCATTAACGATTTCCGTTACTGCTTTTATTTGCTCGTAAAATAAAAAGGTTTTTGTAGAAAGACTCGTCAAACATAGAAATACAATAATCTAGATTAAAATGTATCCTGTAAGCCATTGGAATGTCGGCGAAATATTTTGAAGTAAAGAATCAAATACATATTTTGCTTATATATCTGTAGATGTATATCGTTATCATCGTAAGGCCGGCAACGCTCCTGACATTCCTCTGCTCTTGCAAAAGAGTTATGGACGGCAGTGCTAATAGTATTTATTAACCCATACAATATTTTGTCCTTCAAATCCTTATAGACCAGGGTCGATAATTTTTGAAACCAAAAAAAATTACAGTAGGATGAAACCCATTGGTAAAGGACGACAATATAACAAAAATTAAGGGAAAAATAAATTACGGTCGACCTGAGGTCGGGAAGTGGAAAAGGGGGGTGTTTTAGGGTAAAAAACGGTTTATCTCGATTTCCGGCAAAACTTCAAGTCCTATGGCAAAAAGTTAATTGGCAAAGTCGTATGTAGGTAATAAAGAGATCTACAACTTTTGTAATTACACTTTTTTCACATAACCTCAAAATTTAGGTGAAAAATTCAAAAAACCAAGTTTTTCGTAGACCTCTTTTTTGCAATGGGCGGCGATCTTGTGCCTGTTTCATGAAGTTCTGAACGAGTTGTAAGTATGATGCCTCATATGTTGTGGAAGATTCTGTGGATTTAATAATATTAAAATACACTCACCAAAAAAAACAAGTACTCGTCTTAATCTCACGCCAACAATATGTAAATATGGACCTATGTTGTTTTAGTAATATTCCACAAACGTTTCATATAATTTTATTTAAGTTCCTTTATTGGCGATCGTACCACGTTATGTGGGTCAGGGCTTGTATATTACTTTTTAATTAATGTTTCCTTTAACTACAAATGTAAAACTATATAAGACTAACAAACAGATAAAATGTGGTTGTGTACAACCATATTTTACCACGTGTCCTGTTTTTGATTACTTCATTTACATGTTAGTCGTAGTGTTTTTAATATTTATTATTTACAAAAAATAATACAAAATCTATGTTTTTTATTGGACTGTCGAAAAATCTTTGAGTGATATAATACTTCTCAAATAAAAAATCATAGACATAGACATAACTATGACTGACTAAAAATTTTATTTAAATTGCATATACTTATAATAAATATACTATGAGCTAATGGGAAAATATTATTTTGGGAAGGGGACCAATCTTGGATTATCACAAAGTTAATATTAATAGAATATTATTAGTCAAACACATACTTTAACTAGTTTTGTTAACATTAAAAAAAACACCGCCTATTTAAAAAATATCATATCCATATTAATATTTTATTAAGACAAGTTATATATGTAGTAGTTAGTGTGAAGAAATGAAAATAAAGTATTTATAAGTATTTGTAACTTTGTATTTCTTATTTTAAACATGTTGCCACTTTATTATACTTCTCGATTCTTAGTTAAATCAACACGTGATTTCCAATTAAATATTCAATTGCTTAGATTAAAGATTGGTCTGAAGCGAGAAGACCAGTGCACTGTTATGTAAACGTTGTTTTCAACAAACTAACACCGATTTTGTAGTAACCAATAAAACAATGTCATTATTATTACATCTGCATTTGTAACCATATTCACCATGCTCCCGCGTAATCCAAAATTGCAACACAATTATAATTGGAAACTTCTTGTCTAGTAGTATACATAGAAGTATTTGGTACAGTTTCTTTGTTTGTTTAAGCAACTTGCCAGACATAGCATACTAACTGTGGATAACAGGACTCCATTGCAAATTTACTTTGTATTCAAACTTATAGTTGTTGTGTATGTATGTCGCCGTATAACAATAATGCTTATGCTCTCATACTTGCATTGTCCTCTGTTATGTTTAAGATTGTAAAGGAATAAATTCATATTTAGTTGCCTATTTACATTCAAGTAATCGTAAAGTTCAGATAAAGAATCATACAAGTACTATTTGATTCTTTGATCAAATACTTATCATAATCAACAAAAATTGGATTTAAATCGATATTTATTTATTGATGTTGCATAACTGTCTTATTTTGAAAACAGCTTGTGAGTTGAACGTGATTTCAAGATAATGATAAATAAACGTTAGCTAAAAGCTAGTTAGAAAATTTATTGAATAAGGCGTTACTTTGCGGAAATCCATAACTATACAAATTATTTAAGTTTTCTTTAGTGTTAATTCCGCCAATATTTGTCTTAGACTTGGAGTCTCGTGCCAGATTTTGGCGAGACAACACGTCCTGAGGATGCCTCGTGTAGAGGCGAAACACGTGTCGAATTGTTTTAAAGACAAATATTGGCGGAATTAACACTAAAGAAAACTTAAATAATTTGTATAAAAGCTAGTTGTTAAAGTCATAATACTCATTGTAGTGTGAAAGTGAAAGAGAAAGAAGGATTATATCATCTCTAGTGCACGTGCGATCGTGATACAGTCAGTCAAAGACAATATAAATACAACGTAATAAGAGGCGGAACTGCCTAGGTAAAAATTGAAATTTAGTTTAATATGAAACGTGCAGAAATTAACAAGTTTGAAATAGTAGTAATTACAGTATGGCGATTGGCCATCGTAAATCAGTCACCCTTACTAGCTAACGGGAATACGTTGAAATACCAATAACCCTGTATATTAGTATATCGATTGTAAACTGTGAAAACATAATTGTCTCAAACTGGTAGAAAATTTCTAGAGAGCTGTGAATGAACCCACTCAACCAGATGTTGAGTGGTCGCTCCTCGAAGATGGAAATTAGAAGCACCAATCGGTTTTCATGAATAATTAAAACATTCTTATCACACATTATAAAATAGAAGAAGAGTTGCGAATGACTTCTTATTTATGTTAAAAATTATTAGTAATCATAGAGTTAATTTTAATGTACCTCAAAAATCTCTTAGACATAGCCCTCCACTTGGTGTTCTTAGCAATTATAGGCAAAACTCATATATGGTGCGCGCGTGTAGAACAGTGAATGATGTTAGTAGATTAATAGATATTGACATATTTGCTACAAGCATTTCCAGGCAAGGCAGTGTATAAACAAACCTCAACTTTTTTGATTAAGTATTGTGTTTTGTTATTTAATCTTTTTAAAGTATTTTTTAATATTTATTGTCATAAATTTGAGCCGAAATAGTGTTCATGTACCATTACCATATCTTATATTACTTCTATTAGTGAAAACCTGTAATCTGTTAATGTAAGTATCTGTCTAGTTAAGTATCTATAGAAATTGTATTAGCTGTTGGTTTTCTTTCAATAAAATAATTAAAAATAAATTAATTAATTAACAAACCAATACTTAGTTATATTGTGAAAACAATTAAAAGCAAAGGCAGCCCGAGTTTATTTTTCTTGTTGGACTAATCGAACTGCAAATAACGATCATTTAATCATGGTATCAAAATTTCAAAGCATAAGTATTTATTTAAATGAAATGTCATTATTATAAAATTTTATTATTTTATTTGTATAATTAAATTTTTTTACATCTTTGGCGACTACGTCCCGGGTTCGATTCCCGGCGGAGCAAAAATTTACATGATGAATATTGATGTTTGTTCCCAAGTCATGAATGGTTATATATTATATTAAATAGTGCGCAAAAAAAGAATGCTGGGAGAGTTTCTTGCACCGCTTCTACTCTCTCTCTGTTAGAAATGACTTCAAAAAGAGGTAAACCAATTTTTAGGGAATAAATGATTTTCATATGTATTTATGTATGTTTAAGTAAGTATATTGTATTCAATAAATAGTTATCTTGTGCCTCTAGTACAGACTATGCCTAGCTTGGCTTTAGCAAGATAATTTGTATTAAAGTTTGTCGATGTTATTTATTATTTATATATTATTACATAACTAGCTGATGCCCGCGATTTCGTCCGCGAAGATAAAGGGTTTTTAAAGGCGGCCTGTTTTATTTACATAATATGAATGGTAAGCTTTGGTTTGCGTATATTTTAGCACGATTACCATACAAGGACCAATTGGCTGGATCTGTTACTGCTGGGACTGATCTATCAGGGTTAGGCTTTTAAATATTGATATCTCACCTGTGAAGTGTAGGAAGTTTGAAATTGAGTATGTTTGAGATAAGTGTGGGAAATTGTTACTTTATGTAACAATATAATGATAAATCAGAAACCCGATAAAAGAGAAACAAGTCAATAAGCGAGTGTGGTTTAGTTGTTACTTCCAATATTTCTTCATAAGAATATTTTGGTTTCAAACAGTAACAATTCGTTTTTTTTCTTTTGAAACACTTTTCCATCCAACAATGTGATCTTAAGAAAACCTTAATAATATCACCAAGCAAAGTTCCTTACCGATTGTCTTCTGGTGCTGCAATGAAATAAACTTAAATGAAATGTACAAAATAAGGCCACATACGAGATGGACTGACGATCTGGTCAATATCGCCGAAATACGTTGGATGAGGGCAGCGCAGAACCAATCGTCGTGGAGATCTTTGGGCAAGACCTTTGTCCAGCAGTTGACTTTTTCCAGCTGATGATAATGGTAATTAACAAAACTAAACTTATCGAAGTTATATAGTATTGTCTCGGGTCTTATAAGGCCAGAAATCTCTTCACTGCGTTTATGGCATCTCGGTTACAAAAATTAAATATTTTATTATTTATACATCAGAGTTACAGCTATAATACTGGAAAGTTTCATCAGATTAAGTCTCGCAGCTTTAGCCTGAAAATGTAACAATCATCCATAAATCTTTCTTTCTAAAAACTTTTTTTTTGCATTTATAATAATTATTAGTATGATTCATTTGAATTCGTTTGTTTTGATTTATATTGAACGTGCCAGCTTCCATCATACATTTTTTTATTAAAATTTCTCCAGCCATATTTTGATCGCAAAGAAGAATCAAACAAACACACATATCGCATTTACAATAGGAAATAAAAATAGTGTATACATTATTGATTACATAGAGTAGGATTTGTAGGTCATCCCATGGGAACTCTAAATTTTTTCCTCTATTCTTAATATTATTAGGATTTCTTGCGAACGATCAGAAAACCACATTTCTTCGGGATAATAGTAGCCTATGTGTTAATACAGGGTATCTGTTACCTTCATACTAAGTTATATTGAAATCGGTCCATCCGTTTCAGCGTGAATAAGGAACAAAAAAGAAAAACACACAAACTTTCACATTTCTAATATGAGTAAGATATGATAAAGAGACTTCACTTATTAAACCTTTCTATGCTAGAGTTGGAAATTCGTGATATTTCTCCGAACATTGGAAGAGTCTTGAGGCAGGTTAGTAATTTCATCGCAGCCCTTCTCCGAGTTTCGATTTCTTTAATATTTTCCCTTTTACCTATGACAAGGAATCGCGGCAGTTTTATGTTGCTATTTTTATTCGCCAGGTTATTATCGCAATAAAATATGTATTATGGTTGATATAGATAATATGGTAATGATGTGATCATATATGATATAAATTTAGCTGACCCAGACGTTGTTATGTACCTACACAATAAATAAAATATTTTTTTTATAAATTTGTCACATATATTTCATACCATCCAGAATTATTTCGTAAAATATGCTTCCTGCTGTTATAATGAAATTGTTTCACAGCAGGACTGTGAAACCGTGCATTAATAAATTCGCTCATAGAAAATATGTCCATACAAAACATGTATTGGAAATAAAAAAAATAGAATTATAATAAAGATAATAACATAATAAAATAAAGATATATCTTATCTCTCAAGTAGCACTTAACTGTACTCCATGAAGTAATCCTAGACGAGGGAGTGCTACTGCAACCAATATAAAAAATATATTATAAAAATTAAAGTTATTTTATTTTTTGTAATCGGTAGTTAAATGCACGCATAATAAATATCTTTATTTATTTACGGTGTGTACAGCTTACAGTTTGATACAGCCACTGTACTTAATAGTTTGTTGCGCCCGTTCTACTCAGCCCTGAGGCATTCATTTTGGAAAGGGTGGTAGTTTTTTTTGACTTTCAATAAGTGATGTAACATTCTATTTTGGATAAAAATATTTGAATTTTAATTTTGATTTTGAATTTAAATAACCAACCTAAATACGAAAGAGCTACTAAATTCCACCATGATTTATACCTAAAATAAAACTGTGGTACCATCAAACTCCGCAATATAATGATTTATATGAGTATGTTATGGAATGAGAATTTTCTCCTTAACATGATATGAAGTGGACCAAATTCTCCACTTAGTGTTAAATATCAACATCTGGCAAAAAATCTACAGCAGTGTTTTGTGGAATGGCCCTTAATAAATTGCTCAATGTTCGGGCACTCAGTGGCTTTAAATACGCTTTGGTTAACGGATACTCGTGTGAAAAGGATATTTTGATTAAATACCTCACGTACTTGTAATACATCGACATACAAACTTTAAACCGAAACTAAATTAGCCCTCAAGTACTAACCGAAGCAAACATATCTGATTACGTTTTCGAGATTTTGATAAAGTTGTTCCATTAAGGAGATAATAACATTACTCTTACTTTTAATGCATCTGAACATTTTTACATAAAATATAATATTATCTTACTGTACATCTGTACTATTTATTATCTAGAAGCCAATTTAAACAAAACAAATCTTAAAACTATATATAGTACTATGATTACATTAAATTAGAACTATCATTACGGTGGAGTGTACCAAGAAAAGCAGCATTTCCACGTTGGATAGCTAGTCTGATTCGTTGAACGAAGTAGCTGCCAGCATCGCTTGGGTTTCCAGTCCTTATTGAGGCATAAAGATAGTGTAGATAGTAGTACTTTGTACACTGTCCACGCCTCTGGGCCATACGGGCCAAGTGTCTTGACACCAAAGGGCACAAATATGTAGGACTCACTGAGACCGACATATTTGCGACGCTTGCTGTCTTCGGCAGTCGAAGCAGGAGCCCCAACACCAAACTTATCTTAGTTACCTACGAAAATATACTGTGCAATACTTAATTCTACATCAGTAAATACAAATACGGTTTAAGCCCAACAATACATCCATACAGTGATAGTTTTCAATTAATCTTTAAGTTGACTTAACCCACTACAAATTGATATTGTCTCAAAGTTTGTATTGTCAGTAGGCTTATAATCTCGCAGTTGATAATTGAAAGACAATAAGCCAACTTCGTGCAATCAAAATTAATTATCCATTCTCTTACTAATCTAAAACTTTATTTAAATAAAGATTTACTATCGCAAATATAATACTAATGTTTAAAACTAACCTGTAATTTATATAGACTAAAGAAATTTATTATTTTATTTAAAATATTTAATTATAAATTCGAATATCTATATATATAATTATCCAGCTTACCCGACAGATGCTGTTCTGCCAATAGAAAATGATAAGGATTAATATCGCATTTGTGCAAACGGCATTATGTAAAACATTACCGTTCAATAATTGCCAATTTCTAAAATATTAGAATGGTTATAGTATATCTTTAAAAGATAGACGCGGACTTTTCTGGAGACCTATATTAAATACACAATTCCACGATACATTATTTTGTTATATCTCAAAGGGTTTTGACAGCGTTTTCGTTTAAAGGTTCCAGACGGTTTATTACTGGCATCTCCAACAAATTTCGTTAATATACAAAAATGTATAAAAAAACTTAATAAATTATATACTTAAACCATTCTCAAGAAACACGCTACCCATTGGTGAAAACAGCGTGAAGATAGGTGCAGTAGTTTAAGAGTTTATCGCGAACAGACAGACAGACCGACGCGGCGGAGGACTTTTTTAAATAATATTATGTAGTGATAAATGTTGATAATATAATAAACTCAACATATCGACCCTGATATACAGTTCGTACATTACTATATCGGCGATCAGTAATAATTTTATAATTATTCAATGAATTGTCTTTTGTTCTATTCTGTATGTGTAATGGCCAGATTTATATAATGAGGTAATACAAAGTAAGTTCGATGGATCAAATAGCTGTTGGCTTGGCAACTCTGCATGCAAAAAGGAATATTTTAAATTCCATCATAAAAACTTGTTATGTATTCCGGAAAGATATTTGCGTTTCAACATTCGCAGATCCTTTGTTCGGTCAAGCCTGAATGTTTCCATTATGAGATTCACTATTGTACGCACTGGTGACCAAGTATTGGATATTGTTCTCAGCAATGTATTTTATTATGGAAAAGGAGGACAAACGAGCGTACGGGTAACTTGGTGTTACCTGGCCGCCCACATTCTCTTGCAACACCAGAGGAACGACAGGAGCGTTGCCGGCCCTTAATGTAGATGTACGCTCTTTTTTTTAAGGTACCCATGTTGTTTCGTCCCGGAAACACCACACAAGGAAGCTCATTCCACAGCCTAGTAGTACGTGGAAGAAAGCACCTTGAAAATCGCACTATGGAGGACCGCCACACATCCAGATGGTGGGGATGATATCCTAATTTAAAGCATGTCGTGCGAAGATGGAATTCGGCGGCAGGAAACAGGTGAAACAGCTCTTCGGAACACTCCCCGTGACAAATGATGGTAGAAGACACACAATGAAGCGACTTCTCTACGCAACGCCAAGTGATCCAGCAGTTCACACAGCACTGGGTCCCCGACAGTTCAAGTATATCAACGGAGCTTCTATAAAATTCCTAGGCAATATATTAAAACCTAAATGGCCTTACAAATAAACTTGGCATAAAAGTTATACCTGCCTGTAAACAAAGATTATGCAAAATGCTTACGAAAACACTTTTTAAATATTATTGGTTTATTCGGACGTGTCACGTTTCCCGCGTTTATTTGCAAGGCTGCTTGACATTTGGAAAACTTCAGAATTATCATTGTATTGATAGAGTTGTCAGCGGTATATACAATGTTTTGTATATTATTGGTTTATTTTCAGGTATAACTTCATACAAAACTCAAACGCAAAGCCGAAAAGTTTAGATATTGTATGATATATCTGATAAGGTATCTGATGCGATATATCTATCTAATATACAATAAAATAAAGTTACTTATGTCATCTAACTATAAATTTGTTAATTCCGACACAGACGATGCAAATCTATCGACGAAATGTTCCAGCTGTGTTGCATTAGCAGTGGCGTGCGGTTTGTAATCAAAAATAGTGTCTAAATATGCGGTCGCCAAAACCCTCTTAACCTCATACCTATCCACTAGAGACTAGAGCTTGAAAAATAATGTAATAATTATAAGGTGACGGAGTTATATCTGAATACACTGACATCGCTTTGCCAGTTAACTTACCAATCAAATAATATAGTTTATCTTTGAAAGTGAGGGGTTATCGAATAAAATGCAACGATTAAATTTCTCTGAATTACGCTAGAAATTTTATTTTAGCTTTGTAAAATGGTTAAGTGCAGTGATCGCCACAAGGCCACAAAAATAAAACACACCGCTGTATTTCTCGCATATCTTCTTTTCTAATGTTGTTTTGTTATTCTTAATAAGAAATGTTTAAGTAATACAAATATTGTAAGGAATATTTGAACTTGACTTTTTTATGACAATAAGGAACAAGACGAGCAGGACGTTCAACTGATGGTAATTGATACACTTTGCACATTACAATACAGTGCCGCTCAGGATTCTTGAAAAATCCAAAAATTCTGAATGTCACTTCAATTGCGCTCGACTCTTTGAGACATAAGATATTAAGTCTCGTCAAGTAATTTCTCTAGCTATGGCGCCCTACTAACCGAAACATAATAATTTTTGCACATTACTGCTTCACGGCAGAAAAAGCCGCCGTTGTGGTACCCATATTCTAGCCGGCATCCTGTATAAAGGAGCCTCCCACCGGTAACTTTATCGTATTAATATCGTAGTTAATCATCTTTTTATCTTATAAATCACAAATTGTGTATGCTAGATCATACCTACGTTAGATTAGAATATGTCAAGCTGCTTATTACGTGAGTACATCACCTTCTCTGAATAATAAAGCATTATTGCACAGTTCTATTATGTAGTAACCAAATATATGTTATTTATTATTTCATTATTAATAAACAAATTAGTTTCTAAAATATGTAAACGGGAGAATCAATTGTTTTTATTATTAATCTGACAACTGGTTAATTAAATGTTTGTTAGTCCATGACAAAAATATTTACTTTATACTACAATATGATTATTTTTTTTTGTATTGAGTTTAGTATTATTATTGTAGTTGCATGCTCGCTCATGCCAGCAGTAGTCAGTACGCCCGTGACCACTGTCAAGGAAGGTACTGTGTTCGTGTCTCTCGGGCTCATATTACGTAAGATTTTAGCAAACAAGTACAAAGCGGGAATCATAGTAAAAGAATAATGATGATGCGACAGCGTATTTGTTGAAATATATAGGTAAATGGAAGTCGGAAAGTACTAAAATAAAATTAACGTAATATTATTTTGAATATTATGCCACGTGGGATTTTTGTATGTATGTACTTTAGGGAAGTTAGATAAATCCAAGATGGCCGCCGCACAAAATTATGATTTCATCAATATGGATATCGTGTCCGAGGTTCTCGAGGGTGCAGAGAACGATTTTGGGATCATTTTTAAAATCCAAGATGGCCGCCGCGCAAAATAATGATAACAACAATATGGGTATCGTATCCGAGGTTCTCGAGGGTGCACAGAACGATTCTGTGATCATTTATGAATTCAAAAATGGCCGCCGCACAAAATTATGATTTCAGTAATATGGATATGGTGTCCGAGGTTCTCGAGGGTGCAAAGAACGATTTTGGGATCATTTTTGAAATCCAAGATGGCCTCCGTACAAAATTATGATATCAGCAATATGGATATCGTGTCCGAGGTTCTCGAGGGTGCAGAGAACGATTGTGTGATCATATTTGAAATCCAAGACGGCCGCCGCACAAATTATGATTTCAGCAATATGGATATCGTGTCAGAGAACGATTTTGTGATCATTTTTGAAATCCAAGATGGCCGCCGCACAAAATTATGATTTCAGCAATATGGATATCGTGTCCGAGGTTGTCGAGGGTGCAGAGAACGATTTTGTTATCATTTTTGAAATCCAAGATGGCCGCCGCACAAAATTATGATTTCAGCATTATGGATATCGTGTCCGAGGTTCTCGAGGGTGCAGAGAACGATTGTCTGATCATTTTGGAAAACCAAGATGGCCGCCGCACAAATTTATATTTTCAGCAGTATGAATATCGTGTCGGAGGTTCTCGAGGGTGCAGAGAACGATTGTGTGATAATTTTTGAAATCTAAGATGGCCGCCGCACAAAATTATGATTTCAGCAATATGGATATCGTGTCCAAGGTTCTCGAGGGTGCAGAGAACGATTGTGTGATTATTTTTGAAATCCAATAGTGTATGAGGGTATTTTTTTTACAAATTAAACGAAAAAGAACGTCACAGATATTTGAAATGTTTTTGTTCAAGGGAGAGAGCGATTGACACCGATTGAGGGAGAGTATTTTTTACTCTCGGGCTTCCCTACTAGCCTTGTATCGTGCAGGTTTTTTTTTTAATTCCATGATGGCCGCCGCGCAAAATTATGATCACAACATTATGGGTATCGTGTCCGAGGTTTTCGAGGGTGCAGAGAACGATTGTGTGATAATTTTTGAAATCCAAGATGGCCGCCGCACAAAATTATGATAACAACAATACGGGTATCGTATCCGAGGTTCTCGAGGGTGCCGAGAACGATTTTGTGATCATTTTTGAAATCCAAGATGGCCGCCGCACAAAATTATGATTACAACATTATGGGTATCGTATCCGAGGTTCTCGAAGGTGCAGAGAACGATCCTGGGATCATTTTTGAAATCCAAGATGGCCGCCGCACAAAATTATGATTTCAGCAAAATGGGTATCGTATCTGAGGTTCTCGAGGGTGTAGAGACCGATTTTGTGATAATTTTTGAAATCCAAGATGGCCGCTGTTTTCCTTTGTATAGATACATTTCTTATAAAAGCGTCCATTTCTTCGAACCATTTCACTTTTGGGATATACACATTTCCACCAGCGCCTGATTTTGTGGACTTTTTAATTTTATCCAGTTCCAAGTAGTAAGTTGCCCTCAAGTTTTTAAGTTTGTGATGCGGTGCGAGTTGTGCGACGTAGCGTGGTCCGCGTACAATACAGTGGCAGCGACTGACCAGCGACTGACTTCGACATTTACACGGCGTCAATTGCGCTGGCGCGGGTGGCGGGGGGAGCGGACTGACGCCGAAAATATGAAGCGGGAATATTGAAGTCAGTTCTGACGCGACAGTACTGTACTGACTTGAAATCAATTTATACGATGGTAGTGCCAGGTCAGCACTGACTCGGCCGTCGACTGACGTCAGTTACTGACCCTGTCTAAACTTGCCTTACGAAATGCTGTGATATTTTTATGCATTTTGAAGTGAAAATTCTTTAGGTGTATGAGGGTATTTTTTTTACAAATTAAACGAAAAAGAACGTCACAGATATTTGAAATGTTTTTGTTCAAGGGAGAGAGCGATTGACACCGATTGAGGGAGAGTATTTTTTACTCTCGGGCTTCCCTACTAGCCTTGTATCGTGCAGGTTTTTTTTTAATTCCATGATGGCCGCCGCGCAAAATTATGATCACAACATTATGGGTATCGTGTCCGAGGTTTTCGAGGGTGCAGAGAACGATTGTGTGATAATTTTTGAAATCCAAGATGGCCGCCGCACAAAATTATGATAACAACAATACGGGTATCGTATCCGAGGTTCTCGAAGGTGCAGAGAACGATCCTGGGATCATTTTTGAAATCCAAGATGGCCGCCGCACAAAATTATGATTTCAGCAAAATGGGTATCGTATCTGAGGTTCTCGAGGGTGTAGAGACCGATTTTGTGATAATTTTTGAAATCCAAGATGGCCGCTGAATAAAATTAAAAAGTCCACAAAATCAGGCGCTGGTGGAAATGTGTATATCCCAAAAGTGAAATGGTTCGAAGAAATGGACGCTTTTATAAGAAATGTATCTATACAAAGGAAAACAACAGTAAGTACCCTCAATATTTATTTATTTTTAGTATATAAATCACACAAAATATAACTTAATAAATTCTGTTTAATTGCCACGGTACTCTTCCATTCGTCATAAAGTATTCTTTTAATAAATCTCTTCTCTCTTTCGCATTTACGGAGTGGTTACCTCTAAGTTGATCAGTTATGCTTGTTAATGGAGTTATTTCCGATCTCCAAGTACCTGGTATTATTTTTCTTCAGAGTCCTCTCTGTCTACACAAGTAGGTGTTATGTAGGAGTTAGATTTTTTTCGCAACCAATTATGAAGGGCACAGGATGCACAGACGATTGCATCAACTGTTTTCAAACTGGTGGGAATTGCTTTTTCAAACACACGGAATCTGGAAACTAGAATTCCAAAAGCATTTTCCACAATACGCCTCGCACGAGATAATCGAAGATTTGAATAATTGAAGATTTTTTCACCGATAGTCAGTTGTGTACCTGGATACGGTTTTAGTAAATAAGTATTTAACGGAAAATCTGCATCGCCAACAATTATTCCATCCATTGGCAGCAATCCATCTTCTAAACGGCGATAAATGGAAGAATTTTTAAAGACTTTCCCATCAGAAGCGCTGCCATTCGCACCAACATCGATGTATGAAAAACAGTAGTTATGGTCTACAATAGCCATCAAAACGATACTATTTGTTTTTTTATAGTTGTAAAATTTACTTCCACTATTTGTTGGAGCTTTGATAGGAATATGCTTTCCATCAATTGCTCCGTAACACGAGGGAAAATTCCATCTGGTGTTAAATCCGTAGTCGATAATTTTCCATTTATCCTCTCCATCTGGAATCTGCAAATGAAAAATAATAATTGTATTAAACAGACAATAAACCATCAAATCTTTCCTCTTGTAGTAATGTGTGTACATTTATACTTATAATAATACATAATAATAATCGATTTAGGTACTCGTTAACTAACTGATTACTTATTTTCAGGATAATTCTGATACTCCCAGAAATATTCCTGTTTCTGGTGATGATGATGATGATGTTGAAATTGAGATAAGTTTAGAGAGAAGACAGCTTAGTAATGCTGAAAATAATAACACTGGGAATTCACAAGTTTCAGAATCCGGGCTGACCACACCAATCTCCAATCAACCGAAAAGACCGAGGTCAAAACGTAGCAAACTGTCTCAGATGTCCGAAATGATAAAAGACATAAAAAATTTATCACATAGTATTAATATGCCATCAGACGAAGAAAATGATTGTGATATTTACGGAAAGCATGTGGCTTCTCAGTTCAAAAAACTCTCTGGGGAACAATGTATAATAGCACAGGAAGAAATTCAGAGAATAATATCGAAGTATAGACTAGCACATCTAGAAAAGAGAAGAAGAAACGTCAATATCTACCCAAATACCCACTTTTCTATGAGGGCTACTACTAGTACACAGCCTCAGCAAAACCGTTATACTCCTAGTCCAGCTTCTACGACAAACAGCGGCAACAGTAGCTCCTTAGGTTTTTATCCCACCCAGTCTACACAGACAGCTGTCCCCAGTAGCAGCTCTATGGGAATTTACTTTTCATCGCCAACTGAAGGTCCAAGATATGTAGATCCCAGTCAGGTGATCATCAGTGCCGCCCGTACTCCTAATAACTTAATAACAACTTATGTTATTGATTATGCTTTTGATACAGCTTAGTACCTACTTTTGACAAGATTATAATGATTTATATGTGATTGTTTATTTTTTGATATTTTAGTACTTTTTCAATAAATAACTTACCTTAATCTGTGTTTTCAATGACTCATATATTGCCCAGCACACTTCCGGTATTAAATTAGAAATAGATGGTATCGAGACACGATAAAAGTGACTGAGATTTCGAAACGACATGCCAGAAGCCAAAAATGTCAGCGTGATTTCTAGTTTCACTTTGGCTGGCAAGGCGTCTCTCATAAATGTGTCTTGACGCTGAATGGAGCTTGATAACAACATAAGCAATTCGTCGAAGTTGTTTGACGTCATTCTCAAAGCCAGTTTATATTCCCGAGGATCTTCAATCCTCAACTGGTTTAGCAACATAGCAGAACCTCAATTTTTATCTCTGTCATCTATCCATTTTCTCACCCAAACTCTTTTCTGTTTGGATAATTCTTCTTCTAACATACCAGTTACTTCTTGTATCATGACAAACGTAAATTTTCTCAACAAATTACTAAGTTTTATTTCTTGCTGTTTTCGATAATTTATTTTTCCGCACTAACTTCACAAACGTGAGTAAACCGAAAGAAATATCCTCGACTACTGACGAAATACTGACTGCGTCTAAATAGCACGAGTCAGTTTTCGGCGCCAGCTCTGACGACAGTTACTGACCCTGTCTAAACTTGCCTGTACTCTTGCGCAACCGTTTTTATAAAATATTACGCGGTCCTTCCGGGGTGGGGTCGTTGACCCGCATAGCTCGGCTAGTGTCTCAGCCATGCCTGTGTCGAACGTATATGTACCGCTATAGATAAATACGTTCGAGTGAGTTTTGCCTAAAGTGTTGGGAAAACCTCGCCTTAATGTCAATTTACAAGTCATCAAAACTCGTCAGCAACACATTTAAATGGTTGGGTTTTGGCACAACTTTAATTTATTCACATTTAAAATATAAATAATCAGGTAGTATATCTATAATATGAATAGTTTACATTTGATTCCTGTGGTATTCTTGCTAGACTGCGCCTAACTTTGGACTAGTAGGGCTAATTTTAAACACAAGTTTACAATATATTAGCTTGAAGACGATCTGTTATTAATAAGTTTTATTTTACCTACCTTTTTAAGTAAGTAACTGAATATATATACCACACCACACGTGTACGAAAACTCACAAATACGAAACAGTTGCAATTAATCTTCTTTTAAAAGCTCATTGTGCTGTGGAAAATCTATTATCGCGATCATCCTTTGTAATTGAATTCTTTGTTCACTGTCAATTGATGTAAGATGCATTGCTTGTGTTTTATTTGGTATGGTATGACTCACGGACTAGTAAAAAAATAAGGACTCCGGGTCACCTTACATAACACAGTGCAGCACTAAAACAAGCCGATTTACGTGTAAATACAAAGCCCCACGCACACAATTACACTACTACAGGCCGATAGACGGCTTATGAGAATTGTCATCGTCTGTGACAGATCAGTTTGCGTCTCAATAAAATATTTCATAAAAAGTGTAAAAACGATACTTTATAAGTATTTTTGGCCATATATGATTATTTAAGGGAGAAAAAATTAGCATAACGGTGCGTTACTTGCTAATATCACGGCGCGGAGACCTTCTTTTTTTACTCGTTCGTGAAAAAATTAGTTTGCTTTTAAATTAAATTATAATATTCAATATTATTTCAATATTCTCTACGACGACGATTGATCGATCTTTGGGGGAGAGCTTTGTCCAGCAGTGGATGTAGTAGTAGTGGAGTGTCATATTTTTATAAATCAATTGCAAAATCGAAGTATCAGGTAAAGACAACAGTTACTGTTGGTGTATACTACAACAACAACCAATAGTAAAACAAAAGCAGTACCGACCATTAGGTCGGTACTGCTTTCATTAGAAACAGGCTTTTCGAAACTGAAAACATCTCGGAAGGAGTACCTACTTCTAAAAAACTGCCAGTCTTTTTGTAATATATGCATAATTTGAATAACATTTATAACACACTATTGTAACATGGTATTTATAATAGAATACAATTGGTTCTCTGTATGATCCTCGAAAGTCATTAATTATTAAAAATATGTTGCTGTGCTTTCAACAGATTATGAATGGGCCTTTTAAATTATGATACCGTAAAAGGCGATCCTAAGTATTTTTATAAAGAACTATAAATAAATTATTACGCGTTACAGAGTTATTGTTTTAGTATAATTTTTTGTATAAAATCTATTTGAAATGCAAATAATAATCATAATAATAGTAGGACACGAATTGATTTGTAGTTATATGAATAATACATGAAGAAGTATTGTAAGCTATCTCGAGACAAACATAATATGCAATAATTAGCAAACGCATTTAGGCCAAGCATTGATTTTTGAATTAAGAATTATTTGAATTATAAAAAGACATATAAACTAAATATGTTTATTACCCCGAGTCCAACAGACGCAATCTGTAATTTAAAATACCAAAGTGATATTTAAATTTAATAAGTTTATGGTTTTAGAAATTGGTTGTGGTGTACAAAATTACTGTGTCGTCTATTTAAACATTATATATTTGAAGATATCATATCGACCATGTTATTTACAACAACCATAATACTTAATTCTGTACCATGAAATATATAGAGGAAATTGTACAATAAAACTACAACCATGTGTCGTGATAAATAAAAGGAAAAATAGGAAGTCGAAATTCTTAGAATCGGCTGTGAGTAAATTATTGCCAGCTTTAGGACTCTCCCGATTTCTTGTGAAATATCACAAGCTTACAACCCATGTTTTAAGAAGTTTTTTAAGTAAATTCTCAATATGTTTATGTTTATGATAATTAAAATCTCAACTAGAGACCCGTAATAATACTACGCACAATAAGTTTTCGACAAAGTAAACAGTAGTTCGTTATGAAACTAGAGGAAAAGAACAAAAAAGGAGTATTGTAAAGTATATGCCATAAGGTGATACATCTGACAGTGTAATATAAAACACTATTTTTAGTTCGTACAATCAAAACGTCGTCTTCACAATAAGCGCTTTATTAGAATTTACAATAACTTCTCATATTACTTCACTTAATGTACGAATGTGGTATTAGAAGGTAACCATACTGGGCAACTGTTGAAGATCAACTGGCTTGCTGATTGTTTGTGTTAAACACGTTAGTAATCGATTGACAACTTACTGAACAAAGAGGAGGTTAATTTGTCAGGAGGAATATTAGAGAGAACCAACATTGTCTATGGAATTAAAGTAGACTTATGGGTTTAATATTTGTAACACTATTGACCCCTCTCAGGAATGTCAATTGATTTGATGTTCGGTTTAAAGACATTTATTCTCATTAGATTTAACATGAAATCACTTACATGACATTTTAATTTACGAAATTACAATTTTACATAAATATAAAATATAATATTACTTTAGGTTACTATAACTAAGCATGCAAAACAAAGTAAACGATTTCAAAAAATGAAGGCACATAAAAATTGCTCAACAACACAACATCAATATATTTTATATTTATACGGAATAACAAGGACAGGATGTGGCTTAAGACTTATATAGATAACAGTTGAAGTAAACTAAAATAATACTGACCGTTTGAACAATAGCAATAGTGATGTCAGTCGAAGCAAATGCCAGACAGAGCATTGTTGAATAGCTTAATATTTTCTTGCCAATTCTTAATGAAGTTTTCATTTTTATCTTTAAGATTTTAAAGTTCTTTACAAACTTCTTGGTACCTGAGTACAAGGTAGCTGAGTCACCATGGGCTGCCCTGAAAATAAGCTTGCACAGCATTTTTATCTAGTTTTGTGAGGCTAACTGTCTTCTTCTTGTACTAATAACTTCATGAGAATGAAGTAAATAATTAAATCACCCAAAGCTTTTATCCCGCGTTCTAAGTTTCTCTTGTGTTGAATATTTCTTGTTGTCATTGACGCAAGTCTTCATTATCTATGTAACTGAAGGCGGCATTGTCTTTGTTCATCACTCACTTTTTTTATCATTCTGAAACGCATTCTAATAGTTCGGATCTTCTTCTGTAATGTCAGCAATATCAAAACAGTGAATAAAGAGCTAATTTTAGGGATCGTATAGTATCCGATACCTAATTCAAATAACCTAACCTAAACGAACCTAATTCATATTTGCAAAAACAATTAAGATTATATATAGAAAAGAACAAATAACAATAAAAATGTTAAAAAACAATAAAGAAAGAGATATTAATGCTTTAAAACATGGAAGGATTATTTCATAGCTAGAATGATAACAAACGAAGCAGCAGCACAATTCGCAAAAAGGAAAGTTCTCAGCAAACGTTAGGACGTATTTTCCTAACACTGATATTATGAACTTCCTAGTTTTTTTTCCGTGCTAGCTATTTTGGCAGTAGTGTAAAAAATAATTATCATATTTAAATATTTATCGTATCCTATATCCAAAAAACAAAGCGCAGAGCTTAATAAATTTATAAATCTGAAAAGAAAATATATGTCAAGTAGTGATGTGGATATTCTAACATTTCAGCCTGATCTGATTATCAGACCTGAGAAGAACGGGGCAATAAACTCAGCGGCTTTCTTATTTTTTTTTTCGTTAGAATATAGTTTCGTACAAAATCATTTATTATTAAATAATTTCAAGGCGATCGCTCCATTTCCAGTGCCATTAAGAAAGTCATTTATTTTACGTACAACATTTTTTAACATTTCGTTTTTCAATACAAAAGCTTTCTAGGTCGATTTAGCCGAATACATAGTTTGTTCCTGGTACTAACATTTTGATTATAAGTTTCTAGAAAATTTACTTAGGTGCATTGTGCCTAATATACATAACTTTATCAATATCATATTGATAAAATTATGTGTGATTATTTCCATAAATTATTCTACTAATGATTTTTTTAGGATCTAGGTTATAAATTTCACGAATAGCCTTCTTCTGCAGCACAACTATGGTATTTATATCGGCTGCGTTGCCAAATAATGTTCTACAGGATTAAAAAATATGAAAATATTTAATAATAAATTGTTGATAATATATGATAATAATTATAATTGCCTAATATTTTATAACACGTTTGCTGCTAAACTAAATAAACATAAAGATCATTAGTCTTGACTATGGAAGTACCATTGTAGATTTGAATCAATAAAGAAGAAAAACGGTTTAAGAATAGGCCCTTGGCGTATTCCAACAGAGAGGAATCACAGGAAATCTCCAGCCATTCACAATTATTTTGCACATTATTTTGCTTATGAGTTTAAATGGTCATATTAGATACGTGCAAATTATCTAGGTAATTGGTTGCCCGTGATTCAATTATAATCACCTAGTATATAATTATTATGTCCATACAATCAAAATATGTTGAAATAGGCGAGACTATCCCGATTTATTACCTCAGCACAAGTTAAAGTACTCAAATTCAATCAATTTAACAAACAAATTAACAAAAAACCAAACTTTGTTTTAACTTTAGATAGGGTCTTAAAATATAATGGTGCGCAATTGGTTTTTTCATTATTATTTATGTTAATTGTATGTTTTTTGAAATTTAATTGCCAAATATAATGGAGAGCATATGTGCTAAAACGAAAATTAACAGCATTTTTGATGGATGTAATTATCATTTTTATTATTTTTGAAAACCTTTCTATATGCTGATACAGTACTTCGAACAATATCAAATACAATATGAAGCTACAAGAAAAGCTTACGAGACATGAATATTCTCCAAGTGAACAAGATGACGTGAGACGCATGTGACATGGCAATGATTTTCTTCAAGAAAGCTGAACTCAATATCTGTCAAGAAAAGTGCTCTACAATATTTATATTTGAACTGAAAAGGAATCAGTACTTCTCACTGTCTTTTTTTAATATAAGTTATATAACTCGTATAACTAATATAGAATATTGCATGTAATAAAAAACAATGAAAAATTATGTGTTTCAAACATAAATTATTTGTTCATGTTTCTGGTTGATCCACAGAAAATCGGTGGCTAGCTTAGCATATATTCTTCAATACACAGTCAGTGGACTGTAGCACTAAGTAAATCTTTAGCTTAACTTATAAGTTAGTATCCCTAGATTACGACTTACTTTAACATTGCTTTATCCCGCATACATATATTTATATGAATTATTTAATGATGTAGTTTTACAAATGTAAGAAACGGTAGGTCTGTAATGTAGGTATGTTGCTCTTCAAAAGTTATGTTAATATCGTTTGCTTTAAATAAAATAATTACTGAAATAGGTAGTTATTAAAAAATTAAGAAACTGTAGCTCAAAAGTGTGTAACTCCTGAAAACGTACGTCTATAAATAAGTGTTTGTGTGATATAAAATAATTAATGATGTAGCTTTAAAAATATAGGAAACTGTAGGTCTATATTTTAATAAATGTTTCTCAGTTAATAAAGTTATAAATGAGTGTTTGTTTCTGAATAAAATAAACAAATAAACATAAAGTTATACAGTTATATACGTTCTACAAAGAAGATTGAACCGAAAGTAACTTGCTAAAATATAGCGGCTTCAAACATTTGAATGATTTTGATGGATACATGGAAAAGAAGTTTGATAAAGTCCTTCAAGGATAAGAAGCCTACTGGAATGAATGGTATGGTTGCTTTACTTGCTTCACTTAACTTGCTCACTTTGGACGTATTTTACCTGATATTGTAGCTAACAACATGCTGTGTTGGATAAGTAGGCTGATCTGTTGGACGAAATAGCAGCCAGTGCTTGGGTTTTCAGTAGCCCTATAGAGGTGCGAGGAGAGAACTTTGTACATTCTCCGCTCCTCCACTGGCCGCATGGGCCAAGTATCTTAACACATTTGCGAAGTTTGCTGTCTTCGGCAGTAGAAGCAGCAGCCCTAACATCAACTGCTTGGACATGAGAAGGAGTCAGAGTGATAACGCAAGTCGCGTCCACACCAGCGCCCTTTCTCGTAACCGAGCCACTGGGGTTATTCCACACGGATGCTTGCCACACCGTAATTTTTTTAATTTATGCGATTCTATTATATTTAACTATAAAATTTAAAAGCTGGTTGACAACAAAAGTATGTTTACTTTCATGTTAATGACATTCAAGAAATACAGCATGTTCTTTCAATAGAACAGTAATATATATTAAAAGTATAAAATATATTAAAAGTACCATAATAACCTTAACTTCCTCTTGTAAACCTAATGATAATATAACAGATTTGCTTCATTTTAAAATGAATAAATGTATCTTTTTAATAAAATTCAAATAGTTTGGTGTTGTACATAAAAATCTTTTATTAAATTTGACCTTTGCCTGCTACCAAAACATACTCTCATACTGATTGGAATAACTTCTTTAATATTATATCAAACTTCAATACACAGTGCTGACCTACTTTATACAATTCGAAGTGAAATTGTGTGGAATAATAATGGAATATCCACGCTCCTATATCAATAAATTGCGGAGAAAATTTGTTTTTGTGTATTGGATATACTTCAAATTCAATCGACACGACGTATACGACTCTTAACTTTTTGATCGGGGCGAGAATACGGAATCAATTTGCTACGTGGGTCCAAAGGCTATGATATATACAAAGTTATAATAATTTACCGCTTCTCCTCTCTCAGAGCGCCATTTGTTTCCGAAGCGGTAGTAGTATCTAGTATATTAGAAATTACATCATAAAGAATTTTATAGGACTCATTTTTTAGAAAATTTTTATGCCTTTTATGCCTATTAAGGTAATAAAAATTTGATATGATTTGATTTGATAAAAATGAGTGCAAAGTTTCGTATAAAACGGCTGTCTTCAAGCAGGAGACACTTAAGTTCAATGATTCCGTTTCACACAATGATACAGCTGAAGTTTTGAAAGCGTATAGAAAACCACAAGTGATTAAATTATTAAAACTTTCATGAGACATTCTTAACTTTTTTCCTGTAATACATTATACCTTAAACTGATACTGAGACGTTATCGCGAACCCACTACACTCACCCTGATGAAGGACCTCCGAATAGTCCGAAACTGGACGGTACCCACAGCGATAAATCGTGAGTAAAGCCGTATTATTTAATAAACCACAAGTGGTATTGAATCAAAAGTACAAAACAATATCGCAAGCATTTTACTGCAACTGTATCTAGTTAACGCGATAGCGAAGGTGGCAAAACGTAACTCCGGGCTATTACACAATGTCTTGACCCACTTGTGTTGGCGGTGTACAAACAAGAGATCTTTTTCGTGGAATAAAATTTCTTTTTGAAAATGTTTCAGTTTAAAAAGATTGTATCAGTTTAAGGTATAATGTATTACAGGAGAAACTAAAAAGTATTTATTAGATTTTGTAGTGTATTATTTGATAGGCTCTAACAGTGTACTTACACGTAACTAAGTAAGTATACAGGTAAGTTATATACTCTTGCATCGTAAGACAAGTCGTAAAGTCCTTAAAGCTAACGTCAAAATAACCCGAAGCAATTAGTGTACGCCGTGGATGGGTAAAATCTTCCAATCTTCAAAATCCTTAATCACACTTCCTACAGTTTTAGTAACGAGTTATTCATTATCACAATCTTCTTGAACCAAAGAGTAGTTGTCTTAACGTGATACAAATTATTATTAAACGGGATCTCGTCTACACAGTCATCCATAATGGGTATTTATTTTCGTAGTATTAAAGGCACCATTGAAGTAGGAGTAAAGTAAAGTTAGCATTTATTCATGACATAACACAGTCACAGTTCGCGCAAGTAGCCTCAGTGTTTGGTTTTTTGGTACATGTTGTTGTAGGGTGAGCGCTACCGCATTTAACACAGCGATAGGGCCTGAAACATTGGTTCTTGGAATGCCCAAATCTCTGACACCTCTTGCATTGAATGATTTCCTTTTTCTTATATGGGGCTTCAAAAGTAATCTTCATGCTATTCAAGTATTTTACATCGAAAATGGCTTTGTTGTTTGGTTTTGGTTCTAAGTCGACATAAAAAACAGGCAACGGTTCCTTTGTAGCTCGATGTCTGATATTGACTATTTGTCTCACTTCATGTCCAATTTCATACAATTCTTTTGAAATTTCTGTGGTATTTTCTGAAGCATGGAGTCCGCGTAATACTACTCTGTACGCTCGCTCGCTTTTAAGCTGGTAAGTATAGTGTGAGATATTATCGGCAATGAAACTCTCTCGAATCGTTTTGTATGTCTGGATGTCTTTAGGTATAATTTTTATGACGTGCCCAGATCTTAGTGTGGTCATGAGGTAAAGATCGCTTTTTACAAATTTGTTTAGTACTTCTTTAAGAGAATTTACATTAATTACGCCCGTAACAAAGATGGGTTCTGGCTTTGGTACATATACTTTATCTATATTGTTGGTTTTATTCGCAGGCTCCGTATCCAGTAGTTCAAAACTATTGCGTGTAGGAATCACAAAGTCTGGGGAATTTTTCTGTTTTTTATTCCCGTCATTGTGAATTGGACTTGTTTCTTTCCTTTTCTTTCTTCTGGTGGGAATTTCATCCCTTTGCCATTCTTCATGGTCTGATATTATGCCGTCACTGGCAATCGGCAGAGTATCGGTCTGTGAATCCAGATTGTCTTTCTCCTTGTTTTGTTGGTTGTAATTATAGTAATTAAGCTTAGTTGGCAGAGACGATGTCGAGTTGCTTCTGTTCCGAGTAAACATGCTTTCATACAGAGTTTGTTGGATCATGCTGTTAGGGTTGGTTGGTTTTTTAGAGTTTGGTAAAGTTTGTTGATTATTTGTATTTAATTGGTTCATTTTATTCCTACGAGTAAGGCCGATATAACAGGTCGCTAGGAAGGTGACACCTATTCTCCCTAGAAGGCTAATGCAACGACGTTTACCAGGTCCGTCGATGTGGATCGTTTGCGACTGGTCACCCACCAGCCATGCAGTCTCTTGGCACGAATCTCACCGTAGACTTAGGGTAATTTTTTATAGAAGTTGTCTTCTTCATAGTCCGGACAATTAAGCCAAGGCTACCGATCCTGCAGATAGAGTTCACAGGGTTGCGGTTTGTGTGAGTCATTTCCTACTCTCACTGTTAGACCAAGCTGATTTGGCTGGTTTGGTCGGGTTAATTCACCGCCGCCCGAGACCCGGCGTTGTTATGTATTTGGCACCACCCAGGGGGCACGTGTAGGGTAGTGGCTAGGTAGTTCCTACGGACGCGAATAACTCTGCCCCCCGGCGTTGTTATTCATTTGGCACCACCCAGGGGGCACGTGTAGGGTACTGGCTAGGTTAAGACATTAAAAAAAAAAATAAGTAAAAATTGTATGGGTTTTATTTGAAGGATATTATAATAAGATCCATTAAAAGTAAATTCAGCATGAAAGTTGTTTTGTAGCTAAAAATATACGTATGACCCAGGGCGACGCTTAATTGTTCACAACGCAGAAAATTCAATCAGAGGTAGATTATTATCATAGGAATATACGAACGTCAAAAGCCATTTATTAATACATTGTTCATAAACAATAGCTTTGATGTCGAGTTTAGGTTTACTTAATTTTTTGCCCTTGCTTCAGACTTGATGAGTTTCTCAAAGTAATTGTAATTAGAATATAATTTTGTGAACACCCTGTTCTTAACTATGAACGCCCGCTTTAAAGTCAGGAGATTCAAACTGGTATCAATTGTGTTTACTTCTGTTGTTTGTGGAAATTAATGAAGTAAAGTAATGATAAGGGGACGCCTGGCAGGAACCTCCACATGTGGGTGCAGGTGTTGGTCCATAAAGTAATGACAGCTACACATACCTGAATGGAGAACCTCCCTCCTTGGTTAATCCTGGTAGCATTGGCTAAAAAGGCATAAAATTCATTTATTTTCTCAAAATTGATTCCTTAAAAATTCTTTTTGATTTCATTTCTAATACTACTACCGCTTCGAAAACTAACAACTAGTTCAAATTGAATTTAATTTTAAATGTTATGCTGTGTTTATACAATTTCTGCTTGCTTTGATAAAAAAAGAAGCACAATGAGTTTGAGAGTTTTCATACCTTTTGGAATGGGTTTTTGACTCTCATTAAGTGATTTAACATCCTATTTTGAATAAAAATATTTGAATTTGAATTGCTGACTGAAAATTCAGGCTTCTAATTTTATGCACAACCACGTTATAGGAGATCTAAAATGGCCTGAACTGCTTCGAGAAATGGATGGTACTGTTGATGGTTTTGCTCGACTTGGCGGGGGTACTACCGTGCCCCCAAATGAAAAAGTCATAGGTTTACGTGTGTCTTTCAGATTAATTATTAGCTAAACTACTGACAAAAAATATTAATCATAGATTTATTTGACGATGCGCTTTTGAAAGCCTACACACGATTCGTGCGAAGCCTGCGTGAAGCAACTCTAGTAAAGAAGATGTTCTACGTACTAGGCGCCGCCCGCTCCAAGTTTTTGTCTCGAGTAACAGATCGAGGTAACAGATAGAGAGCCGATCTATTCTTGTTATTATTCCAATATTGCCTACATTTTTGTAACATACATTATACTTATCACATAACACATTGTTTTTTAAAACTTTATTTTTCCTCACCTTTTGGCAATTTTATATTATCTTACATAATTATATTTTATCGTCAATATAAAATATAATATATAACAACCAAATTGTTAGTTTAAATTCAAAATAATATTGCTTTTAAGACAAAGTTGAACAGAAATTGTATCAGAAATAGCAGGTCATATGAGATCAGTAAACAATATCGGAAACAATTGATTGGTTGTGTTTGTGCTGCGCCCCGCGGCACAAGTCCGGTGCAGCTCTTTGTGGAATATAATGAAGTTTCAGTGGTTCTTTGTTGTACTTTATGAACTAATTTAAAATAGAGCTAAAGAATTACTTCTGTGAAATATAACGAATGTACCTACCTATCTTTATTTATAAGTGTATTAACGATTAATCTGAAACAAGTATTCTCTTATGTTCTTTCTCAATCCAACATAAAATATGAAGTTTTACGAAAAATTTGGTCTGAGATTTGAAAAAACTTAATTTATCTTAGCCATAGCACCATTTGATTTCATGTGTGGTGATAAAATATTCAAGTGACTTTAACTAGCATTACCATGGAATGTAAATAATACCATCAAATCGATCTGGTGGAAGCTGGAAGATGTATCTGATGTTGATGATGTGAATCTGATATTTACAATGTTTAGTTAACAATGTGCAATACAAACAGACAACAACCAAACACTGCAAAAAAAACTACGTTTAAAAAAACGACTTCAAAAACTTAAAAGTATAAAATAACTTAATAGAGATTTAATTTAATACTCCTCTTATGCAAATCTTATACCTTTAATTTTAATAAAATACTATTATTTGTAATTGCCACCTATTTATAGGGTTTAAGTCGGTCGTTTTTTTTAAACGTAGTTTTATTTAATATTTTGCTTTTTAGTGTCATTTATTAGGTAACTTAGCTATCTGATTTCGTTGCTTTTTATTGACATGTATTAAATAGATTTTTTTTAAGTAGCTATGGGTTCGACCTACGAAAGGTTCTGCGTGCCTTAAATAATGTAGATCCCTTATTTCACGTTCTTCACATAATACGAAATATCCTGAAGGACGTTTATTAGCTATGAATGACAGGTAGACGACCAATAAGACCTTGACAGTAAGACCCACTTTTCGGAAATCGGGTTAATAATATTAATATATAATCAATCTAAATGAAAACTCCTAAAAAGTAGTACACAAATTATAATAACATCATCCACGTAAACTAAACTATTCATAAAAAATGTTCATAAAATGAAAACTACTAGGTCTAACTATGTCAATTTATCAAACAAAAGAAGAATCACAGAAATCGGATCATAAGTTTCAGAATAATCGTACAGCAATACATACATAAAAAAAATACCAACCGAATTGAGAACTTCCTCGTTTTCGAAGTCGGTTAAAAATAATTAAAAGAACTCTTCGTACTTTAAAAGCACAAATTCAATTTAAAATTAAAATTTCTACTCTTAATTTGTCGGTAAAAATACTCGGAAGTGATAATATTTTGAAAATCTAATTAGTACCTTTTTACAGTTAAAATTTATACAAATTAATGAACCTTTGATCAATCTGTAAACAAACAACTCGAAATAAATATTAATTGAAGAGGAAAAGCCAATTGTGTTCAATCGAAACGAATGTTAATTAACGATTCAATTAACTAATATGTTTTAAAATTATCAAAGCACTTTGATCGTAACTATTTGTTGGAAAATTATTTAGTTCTGTTGGTTTTATTTGATAAAAACTGAAAACAATTACTTGCTGCAAACGTATTCTAAATAAATTTTAGTAAGGCACAGTCTTTAATAAAAATGTATATATAATCCCGTACCATGGTGTTCAAAGTCGATAGAAACTGGAACCACGCGTTAGATTAAAATGAAATTTCGTAACATTTTATAAATCTGTCCAACTTTGAGATATAAAACTTTATATTCTGATTTGTAAATTACAAATTAAGATCTATAAAAATAATTTCACAGTTTCGACCAGTTTCTGTTCTAGCCATAGAAAATATACAACCAGATATGGACAACTATTTTTGTAGAACATGAAAAATACAAGTGAACAGTTACGAACAACATCATTATTTCTCGTCACACAATTGATGGTCACAATCTGACCGGATTGCTTTTGCAATGACGTACCGACGCGTTCTCTTGATCCGCAACAAATTGAGATTAACCTTTTTCACAATAGAACATTCGTTGCGATCGTAGCTTCCTGATTATATTGTAGATAAAATAAAAATTATTGCATTGTTAACATTAATAAAATCGCAAGAGTACTAGTATATTTGTATTTTTATTATACCAATAAACTATTACACAGACATAAATAGAAATAACTGCAAAATACAACACACGACACAATATAAATAATTTATTATGAAGGTGATTAACTCTTGCTGGAGAATATTTTAAATCTTTTAAATTGTTACTTATGTATTGCACAGTTTAACTTAGTGAGGATTCTTAATCCAATATGAACTTTATAATATTAAAAACATTGTATTAATAAAAAGAATAGAATTACAGGTTATTTAGTGTAATACTTACCCATCTTATAAAGGAGATGGACACAAAATGTAGGTATGGGCCTGTGCCCCAGAAGGTAAATACAAAAATTCAATGTCATTGAAAAGAACATATCTTCTAGAACAAAAGTAAAGAAGGTTTATTTTGCTTAGGAGCAGTGGACAAAAGTTATCGAGGTTTAAGAAAGTTGTGTAACTACGGCAAAAATCTTTGTTATGTATACATTACTGGATATAAAAATATTTTGTAAAGTTTGATTCATCCAATATACGATAATTTATATTAATACAATTAATTCAATCATATTGTATTCGTAAGTAAAATATAAACGTATACCTAATAATATTATGTTATAACACAATATAACGAATGTACCCATATTAATATTTAGTATTTGTCATTAATTGACAGTTTGGTTCAAGGTTGAGTGCTGCGAACATAAAAATGAAATAGTCTATAACTACGTTTAGATTATTTTATTTTTTTTAAATCGATTTGTTGATAAGATTTGTTCATAAATGATGTATAAATGTATGACTGGGTAACTATCTTTATAAAATAAAATAAAAAATTATTTATAAAAAAATGGATGATGAACAGGCCCGTTTCCGTTTCGGAAATTAATATCGGATATTAGTTGACTTTTTTATATAAGAGAGAGTATGCCCATACGTGTAAGAGGCTTACGGATGGGGAGTGGTGAGGCAACCGCCTATGGACATCATGCGTTAACAGCCTCTAAGGTGGGAGTGTGCGCTTTTCTTGAAAGAAAAAAAAAGTTGTATTGGTTCCGGAAAACAACAGCGATAATTAGTGATTCTTCAAAGTGGCTGTGCGAGGCGAGACTTGCAAAATGCACGGTTGTGGAATGGCATACGTCAAGTCGTCAACGGCATTCTCTCCCAAGTGACAACAAAACTGAACTTCGCTCGATACATAGACGTCAAGTATGCCGTTTTCAATGGTAGGTTTGACTCAAAAGAATATATCTAGCATTATATTAAATGCCGAAAATTAAACACAACTTGTTCAAGTTAGTTGACACTTAACCATTACTTGAAAGCATCCACGTTTATGAATCATTAAAAAATTACAAAATACATTTAAGTATAACGATCCTCTTAAAATTGCATTAATTCTCTCAACCTGTATTATTTACTAGAGGTTTGACCGGAGCAAAAAATTAATTAGATCTTAAAGCACGCTCCGTACGTCCCGTAAATTACTACAAGCGATAATGTTTTAGAAATACCCGTCTACTTTATAGTTCAAATTAAAAATAAGGTGTACTTGTTAAAAGTGAACTTAAAGGCTGTAATGTAATGCTATTACGATAAATTCAACGCAATTCAACATTTTACTATAAAAATACCTTCAAGAGATTATAATTCTACTATGTGAAGTACTATTACTAAGTCAATTTATATTTATTTATTTTAATTGATGCGCACAACAGATTTACAACAAACACATAATAAACAAGGAAATTAACAGCTAAATATACGATCTGGCTTCAAGTCTAGAGTACTAGACTAATGAAATTTCATCCCCCCATTCCCATTTCCCCCCTTTGAATTTGTGATAAGTTCTAAACCCAATAAGAGATTGTTCATTTATGGCAATTACGACATTTTTGAAGGAATTGTTTATATGGGCGCAAATCGCCACCTACCGGCAATAGTTCGCAACTATTGATATATATATATAATATATGATTATAGAAATATCTGAAAGAGTAGCAAAATATAATGAAATTTCATTCACCCCACCCCACCCAAACCACGACTTTGTTCATTTTGGCTATAAGAGATTTTTTAAAGAAATTTAATTTAATTTTATTTTAATTTAAATCTTGAAGTACAAGAGACTAGTCTTACTAATAAACATTAACCTCCTCTCGAACCACTTTAATTACCCAACGAAAAATATCACATTTTTACATTACCACAAGTTAGGCCTGAAAAATGTGATCCACTGGAAGATTTTGTATTTGTGATGGGCGATGCATTTCATCAACATACTAATTAATTCTTTAATCCGGAATATATTGAAATAATTGTAATATGAATTTTCAAATATTGTTACATAACAAGGCTATTATTATAGACAATAAAATGTGCTCAGTAATAATTAAATTACACACAGCCAATGGTTAGCCACAAAATATAAATAATGATAATGATATTTACGGTTTATCACATTGTTTAAATATAATTTTAATAATTTGAGAATATTTTCATAATATGTTATTACTAATATATAATTTGGACTAAGTCGTAATATCATTTATCTACCTACGCTTTAAATCCTTTATAAAATATTCTAAACAGCTTATTGCCAACATTAAAACACCCAATATCCTAATAACCATTACATCATCCAAACGAGTGTTGTAATGAAATTCAGTATATATATCATCCGTTTTCATAATAACAGTCCTTTCTATGATATTATGGTTACTAGGACTGGCTTTTTTAATGCCCAGCAGTAAGCTAACTGTTTCAGAATCTTTTATAGAGGATTCATATTATGGCTGTAGATAAAGTCTTGTATGCAACTGTTGATAATTAGTTATTAAAAAACTCATGTGATACTATTATGTGCTTCGCCTCGTCCAATAATTAAAATTAAGTTAGTTACAGCTACAGAACTATGCAAAATATATTAATACATATAAGTATATGTTATATGATGGTATTAGTTGATGTAGATGGTAGATTTTTTAAAAATATAATGACGTTTCCAATTATAAAAGTTTGGAAGCCTCTGCCTACGACCATTTTGATTTTTCCTTGCCCACACCATGTTAGTATTTGTAGTTAGTTTGCACTCAATCATCTGGCAACGAAACATTATACTTAAACACTCAATTCATAATGTTGTCCACTTTCTGAGTGTCTCTCGCAACCGCCATCGACTTCGATATGTTTTGTGCAAAGTATCACGAGAAAGGAACGGACACGTTGTAGCACCGTCGTGTAATAGTATCGAAAACTGTAACGACCCGGGCTCTTCATCCCTCGTCAGGTGACCGGACCTCGCCCGATCCACCGAGTGCCGTAATCTTTGTACAGATATTCTCGAACGACGCGAACATATTTATGAAGAGCTGGCCGTCATGTTGGAACCACATTGCAGAAAAGAAAGCGAGACTCAGCTCATCTTACTGCTCGGTCAGCTCCTCACACAGAAATAATCCGGACTGTTCATAGTTCCAGCAATTTCTCTTCTAAGCTGTCTGGTAACCAATAATTACAGTCATTAAGATGATGAAATAATGATTCAATAAGCAACAACAGAGTAGTAAAATTTTTATATGCAGTTTTTCTAAATATATATGAATTATTTAATTGGTACCTAGAAGCACCAGTGAATTAATTGGCTCTTTCAACTTTTGTATTTTTTTGTAATTATTTTTAATAAGTCGTAAAACTTCACTATGTAGTAAGCATCGTTAGTAACTATTTTGGCTAGTGTTATATTGATCGTTTATCATACCTTTATGTTATATAAATAGCTGTAAGTTTCTTTATACATATAAATAAATAAAATGAAAATTGTATTTATACCTATTGATAAAACATTTAATTCCTCTAGTATATAATAAACACATTGAAGTTACGTACTTATCGTAGGCAGTTTTGAATGATGTAACGAACAGCAAAGAAACAACTTAAAATAATGTTAATTGGGGTTTGATTCGAAGTGTCACGAAGTGCGTTCAGAAAAACTATTTAGACTCATTCCTGTCGTCGAAGTCCAGGTCCTTTAAAAGACCCAGGAAAGACAATTAGTGTACTCATGAATAAATAAAACAGCCACGTCACTTAGGTCTCTTGAAAACTAAAAATTGTGAGATGCGCCACGATTCCTCTTGTCACTTTAGGATATAATATGATATATTATATATAATATGAGAAGCCTTTATTAAAAATGTCAAACAAAACAAAACTTATAACTATATTTATAATGCTATGAACACATACAATTAAAACTGTCATTACGGGGTACGCTTACCAAGCAAAACTAGCAGCATTTCCACGTTAGATAGCTAGGATGATCCGTTGATTAAAATAGGTGCCAGCGCTTGGGTTGCCAGTAGCCCTATTGAACCGAGAAGATAGTACTTCGTACATTCTCCGCGCCTCTGAGCACCACGGGCCAAGTGTCTCGTCACCAAACGGCAGAAAGATGTTAGACTCCATAAATCCGACATATTTACGACGCTTGCTGTCTTCGGCAGTCGAAGCAGTAGCCCCAGTACCAATAATATTGTATATAAATTAATATATATTAATTAATTTACATCGAATTAACTATATCACTTGATAATCTTCGCACGACAGAGTGTGTTGACATTTCGCGTGTAATCTTAACATCAAAATACATATAAGTGTTTGAATTATAAAACTAATTCAAATTTGGAACAATTTTTTTATAACGATATCTTAATCACTCTCCTGAATACCTGAAGAAACGCAACAGCATTACCAACCTTTATAAAGTGTTGAATAAACGCTCATTAGTGAAATTGCTAGAAACTATCATAACCATTTTTTACACCAGGAACAGACATTAACTTATAATGCCTACTACTCGGCTAAGTCGATATAGTAAGGCTTTTGTGGGGCGATGTATATGCTTTTACAAAAAGGTCCCAGAAAATATTCAAACAAAAGTACTACGTGATTCAAAAATTCTTTAACTAATTCTAGTTAACACATTTGTGTGGTAAAGGTTGCTATAACATAAATTACTTTCTTAATTATAACACAGATAGAAAATTGAGCAAACAAACAAACTTTGTAAACATATTTTTTGATGTAAAAAAAGCGGCAGTTTTTGAATTTTAATAAGTGATGTCACATTTTATTTTGAATAAAATATTTGAATTTTATGAATCCAATTGACGAAAACACATTGAAAAAAAGTAGGGTACTTTCCGGTTAGATCACCTTGGTAAAGGTGAACGGTTCTACATCCTGCTCTACCAACGCTTTATGAATTAATTAGTTTTATATTATCAATGAAAATTAGTTGCCAGATTAACATAGATATTTCACTTGACAACAAACACATAAAGTCAAAATTTTTTGAGCAGCTCGAATTGTCGGGGACCCAGTGCTCTGTGAACGGCTGGATCACGTGGCGTTGCGTAGATACGTCGCTTTATTGTGTGTCTTCTATCGCATTTTTCACGAGGAGTGTTCTTAAGAGATGTGTAACCTGATTACTGCCGCCGAATTCCACCTTCGCACGACACGCCACAAGTTAGGATATCATCCCCACCATCTGGATGTGTGGTGGTCCTCCACAGTGCGGATTTCAAGGTGCTTTCTTCCACGTACTACAAAGCTGTGAAATGAGCATCCTTGTGCGGTGTTTCCGCGACGATACGACATGGGTACCTGCAAAAGAAGCGCGTACACCCTCCTTAAAGGCCGGCAATGCTCCTTTGATTCCTCTGGTGTTGCAAGAGAATGTGGGCGGCGGTGATCACTTATCACCAGGTCACCCGTAAGCTTGTTTGTCCTCCTATTCTATAAAAAAAAAATTGTGATTAGTGCCTTCATCAGTTTAGTAACTGCTTGTGCACGGCTCACAACACGCGAGTGTAAAGGAGTGATCTACTTGCACCACGCCGCTATGTGTAGATTTTGCAATATTAAATTTTTGTATGGCTCAAATTAGACAATTAATCAATCAATACATGTTTTTTAAACAACCTTATTAGAACTAAGCATATTAAATTACAAAGTTAATCATTTGTTCAATTATATTTACGTAAATGTAGATAAAAATTATAAGAACGAAATTATCAAAAATAAACAACAAAATTAATCTATCTGAATAAGTTTACATTTATCCTCAGGGTTCTCCCAATTGCTGGTGGTTCTCAGAGTCTTAGATATGTAAAATAAAAAAAAAAATAAAGAAGAAGGAATATCGGCTTCAAATAAATAAAATATATATCGTGAGTGCCCGTCATAATAATAACAAAATGTCATAAAAACGGATCAAAATATGTTTTTTTTTTATAATTAGGGATATGGAATTATGTTGCTTATATTTTATTCAAATACTGCACTATTTGTTAGAATGCATACAAAAAAAATATAAATCTTTTAAAATATGTGTCCATTTATATTTGGAGAAATTCTTTTTTTGTTTTGTTTTTCGTAACCACTTAAAAGATATCAATAAGAAAAAAATATTTGTTATTAGATTGTATCGTGAAAATTATCACCAAACATCTTTTACTTTTTACCTCTCTCCTACTAATACAAATTAGGGTACTTCATTCTCCTTCTTGCACATTCTATCTATTACCTGTAATTGACCCCGACAGCCTGCACTACGAATGTAATAATTACTACATAGTAATTTTATCTTAACCGCTATTTCGCGGTAAAGAAGAACCATCAACAATTTTGAATTTTTCAATGTGAGACAGCACACTTTTAAATTTTCTCAATATAATATAGGACTTCGGTCTCTGAATATTAATTATCTCGATTTCTGCATTCTTATGAATATGAACAATTATTCTGTCCACAATAATTGAGAAAGTATATATTCTGTTGTCGTCAGATTCCAAGTACTTAATACCATGTTGGTTAATATTATTTTGTAATATTTACTAGATATCTAATGAAATTGAAATTATTATAATGTATTTGTGCACAATAAATGAATAAATTCTGTATAAATTTTGTTAAGACACAAAAACAAGGCCGGATATCAATCTATCATTTCGATATAAAATCATCCCAAGCTGCGGTATGTCTTAACGGCGATCTCATAATCGCTTGGGAGGAAAATAAAAATGAGAGAAATTTAAAAAGCTGTAAACCGCGTAGTGACAAATGTTCTCGAGGGTCCATTCCAAGTTATGTTGGACACAAATCCTGACTGTCACAAACTGCCGTCCATTCGTATTTCATTTAGCTTCGCCTTAAATGACAGTGATAAGCGTTATTAAATGTTATTTAATGTAGAACACACTGGTGTTTTACATTAAATAACACACGTTCTGGTGTGTTTTTTTCTTTAATCTTCTTACAATAAGACTATAAGGGTAAAATATGTTTAAGAAATATCATTGATATCTACACTTTCATTATATACCTATTTAAAGCCCCAGTTCCAGCCACTGTTCAGGCATTATCTCTAAATAAATTAAAATGTTTTATTAAAAAATGGCTCTGTCGTAAATCCTATTACTCTACAGCTGAATATCTAAGTGATCGGTCAGCCTGGGACTAGATTATGATTATTTTATAGCAATAGCAATGACAGTACAATATTATATATTTTTATTAAAAAGAGCGCAAAAAAAGAATGCTGGGAGAGTTTCTTGCGCCGCTTCTTCTCTCTCAGAGTGCAATTAGTTTCCGAAGCGGTAGTAGTATCTAGTATATTAGAAATGACATCAAAAAGAATTCTAAAGGAATCAATTTGGAGAAAATAAATGCCTTTTATGCCTTTTAAATATATAAATACGACTTTTATAATAACATAAAGAATTTTATGTTATGTATAAAGTCGACCAAGGAATGACATGTATGTTGTCAACGACTGCTTTATTGCAATAATGGATTATAGCTTAGTAGCTTAGATTTATTCTGTTGGCCCTAAACGAATGTAAATTTCCTAATATACCACTTTTAAACTACTATACTAATTTTTGTTTGTCATATAATAATTCATTGCCATTTGATAATGAGACCTCAATATTGGCATAACCTGTGACATGAAAATATTTATACAAAGTAAATATCAATAAAATCTGACTATTTTAAGTGTCACTGTATATATATTAATATAATTCATATAATCAAATGCTATTAATAATACTTATTATAGATTTTGACAGTTGTTAAAACTTCGAAATAAAATAGCAAGAACTGCAGTTACCCTCAGCCATTTTCAGCAATCGCACGGACACTTAAACAATGTAACTGGCATATCGCGAGTTCGTAGCTGTCATGCACACTATAGTAATAACCCTGCCCTGTTGTTATGCGTTGCCTAACAGAAAGAGGCTCTATGTAGACGTATAAATTATCTAATAATCTAAAAAAATATTATCAAAAAAAATATTAAGTCCCTAACGTTTTTAAAAGTAATTGTCTAATAAAATATCAATAATTGCTCTATTATTATTTTTTTGAACAAACTGGTAAGTGCGGCGATTGAAATTCTGCAGATTCATTCTTATATTTGAAAGCATCACTACAACTATTTTACTGCAAAACATATATCTGCTCAAAGCCACAAAACGTAGCTCCGAGCTATTACACAATATCTTGACCCACTTGTGGTAACATCAAACAAGTGACAAGAAATCCGTAGTTCACGTGAAATTGAATTTACTATCTTTCCGAATGGAACAATATTTATAACGGGATTTTACTGTTGCATTTCCTGTTTATGAATCTGGAAAGTCATAGGCCGCTCTGTTTTTCGATAAAATAAAATACCATAACTAAGTTGTTTTCTTAACTAATAAAATGGCCACACATGGAGTATTGCTGTCATCAGTATCAGCTCGATCCATTCGACCGCGTGCAACGCAGAGCAGCTCGAATTATCGGGGTCCAGTGCTCTGTGAACGGCTGGAACTGGCCGAATTCCACCATCGCACGACATACCACAAATTAGGAACACCACACATCATCCCCTCCATCGGGAAGTGTGGCGGGCCTCAAGTGTGCGGTATTCAAGGAGCTTTCTTCCACGCACTACAAAGCTGTGGAATGAGCTTCCTTGTGCGGTGTTTCCAGGACGAAACGAACAAGGTTCCTTCATAAAAAGCTTGTGCACCTTATTCATGGGCCGGCAAAGCTCCTGTGAATCCTCTGGTGTTGCAAAAGAATATGGGCGGCGGTGATTACTAAATACCAGGTACCACCCGTACGCTCGTTTGTCCTCCTTTTCAGTAAAATAAAATGCATTGATTGTAAAAGGGCCTTAACAGATTTATACAAAATCAGACAATGTAATCTCTTTCAATTCTTTCGGCCTAATAAAAAAACAAAGGTTTAAAAAGGTTCATTATAACGAACCATACACACCGCAAGGTATACAAGAGTAATAAGCTCAATGTTTGTTACGGACATAAGGGTCAACGAGTAGCCACAATTTATGAGCTTCTGTAACATTTTGTTTCATTGTTGATTTAACAGTCGATTTCTGGTAGCAAGTAATATTTATATATCTTTTTATTTATTTATTTAAAAAACCTAAAAAATAGAAACATAATGTATAGACCAAATCATTAGACTAAATCTTAAGGCTGGTGATTGCAATTTTCAGTCCATTTATCCGTAGCCTATGCTAGGGCTGTCCAAATATCCTCGGACAAATAATAAAAAAAAATATAAAAGTTTTGATATAAAATTTAAATTTTATGTATTATGACATCATTAAGATTTTGCATGTAATTATAATATAATATTACAATTACTAAAAATATAGTAAATATAATAACTTAAACAATATAATATTAGCAGGTTACAAATTATTCTATTAATATTATCATAACTGAATGTTGGTACTAATTGGAATGTCAAATAACCGCAACGCTAAATTTAATTATTATTAGCTTTCTTTGGATTATCATAATATACATAAACGAAAAAATATATGAAAAAATAAATAAAGTAAAAATATGAAATTGTTCTAGACAAGGCGAATAGAACTCTCAACATGTGAAAGGATTATCTATACCATATGTGTGACTAATTTTGATTTGTCAGTGTGTGCGTTAGCTAGTGTTTATTATTCAAAATACTAAATAGCTAATGCCAAGCGTGGGTGACTTTTAAAACTAGTCAATCAAGAGTGGTTGTAGTAATAAGGTAAAGCAAACAACTCCAACTCAAACTTCTCCAACAGAGAAGGTACATAATAATAATAATAAGCCTTTTATTTCATGCAAAAAAGTAGTATACATACATACAAAGTTTACAAAAGAAAGTTTATGATGTTATTTACACATATTTGTTTAGGTCTGGATATATAAGTTATATATATAAGTTTGTTTGCATGAACCCCTCTTCAAGTGAGGGTGAAGGCCTCCTCTAAAGAATACCATGTGTCTCTATCTTGAGCTATGTGCGACGAGCAGGTACCTATTTTTATCAACTCGTCTGCCCATCTCGTGTGGGGTTTGCCTTTGCGACTTTCGCCGATTGGACCCTTCCACGTCATTACCCTGTTGGTCCATCTCTCGTCCTTTAGCCTCGCTACGTGTCCAGCCCTCTTCCATTTAAGTTTTTAGCGTAAGTTAGAGCATCCGTCACTTTGATGTTTTCTCTAATTTTTGTGTGACGAATTTCGTGCATCTTTTTAATGTTGAGCATACTTCGTTCTATTCCCCGTGTAACGATGCGCTATACATTATCTATTTTAAAATATTATATATATATTATCGTTTTTATTAATTAGTTATATTTTATTAGCTTAAGAATTGTGATTTGAAAAATATTATACGTCCTTCCTATCTCAAATAGCAACACACCTTAAGTGTCATTGACAAAGATTACCGGTAGGCGCAAGCGATAGGTGCAGCGACGGAGACGCCACAGATTATATTTAATCAAAACGAGCGTGTAACTGAAGTTGTCCGAACGGCTCCGCCCGGGTCACCTTGAGCCGGAGTGGTGTTCGAATCGTTGAGAGTCACGGCATTGCTATACTAAACTAAATTTTTCTTTTTTAAATTAGTGTGTGTTTTCTCCCGTATTAGGGAGCAAAATATGCAGTAATATATGAAGTAAAGCTCAAGCGCTCAAGTTACGGCAACTTCATCCCGATAGAAGCAGCTGGAACGCTTCGGTAGCTGACCACGTGTGGCGTCCACTGCGTGACCCCTTTCTCCGACCCGGGCCATCTCAACATTTTCGGCCATACGCACAGGGGAGTACTCATAAGCCAAGAGTAAAAGCAGATATTAAGGCCCTCCTCACGACCATAAAAATTTGTGTGCCACAAGCCAGCCGCGAAAAAAATTTGACAATAAATTGCTCGGTAAGCGAATCTGGTTTTATTTACCTGTAACCAAGTAAAGCCTCACCGGCTCGCTGCCGCCATTTTGGCGTATTAGCCGCTGGACGGTACACTGGCGCCCTGATCGTGGTTTAACTGCTTTTGCTTTTGGTGACGTCATAGTTTAGTTGCACGTGGTGTGTGGATTTTTTTGTAAAACGCTTTTATTTTATTTCCTTGGTTTGCACAGGTGAACGTAGTGTTTTTGTTTCATTTCTTTGTTTTGTTCTTAAAATTAATTTGTAAAATTGTTTTGTTTAGTACAGCCAGCAAAAAAAATATACTTATATTTTTATTATTATTACTTTTATTTCTTGAAGCTGTACTTATTAATAACTTTTATAATTAACAGCTTTTTACAGCTTTGTTTTTTTGGTACAGTCAGCACAAAAAAAAACTTATTATTTTTTATTTCTAGTTGTGTTTTCGTAACTTATAGAAGTTATATATCTATAGAGAAGCTTTCTATAATTATAAATATTTTAAAATAAAAGAATTTATTTTTGTCGTCATATTTTATTTTGTAGTCATAAAAATATTTTTTTTTATCTTTTTTATTGTTTTTCTAGAAGTATTAGTTTTAGTTACGTTCATAATTATTAAGAAGCTATATTTTATTTTGTATGGTTAGCAAAAAAAAAATATTTTTATTGTAGAAGTAATAAGTATAAGTTACTTTTATAATTATAAACCTGCGTTCACACCAGTTACAATTTATTTTACTTGATCATTTTTTAGTGTTTTTTTTTTTTTTTTGCATTTCATTTCATTCATATACATCAAACCAAAGCGTTCTGTTAAATTGATTGTGACAGAACGGAATATTTGTATTCTATATTTATTTTTGTATGTGCCATTTACAACAGACGATTTAATTATTTTTTTTTTGGTTTTTTTGGCCATTTCTAGTTTTGGTTAAGGATATTTTTTTATAAATCTTAGTTTTTTATCATGTCGTACCCAATTAAATTCTTTTCACTTCAGAAATCGGAATTAGAGTATGAAGTTGCGGTTAGAGGTGAAACACCCGCAACTACAGTTGCGGATCTCCGTAAACAAATTAATAAACTAGGTCAGTTGTACCCATCTGATGATATTTTGTGTTCACACCTTGAACCTGAAGAGGATTTGTCCAGCTGTTTCGAACTGCTAAATAAAATAAACGCTTCATTTTCTGCTGACGTTGGCGATAGAAATACACTTGCTCGCTATGAGAATTTTTTGCACCATCTATACCATCGAATTAAAAGAATTGAATCAGACAAAAGTACCATGGACATTAAATTACAGTGCAATCTGTTGTTCAAGGAACTTTATGAAAAACTTTTAAATTTAAAAAAGAAAAGTTATGATCCTCTATCGGTAGCAGGACCAAGCTGTGATACTCCAATTCCTCTCACGCCAATAAATGTAAACGTCACATGTGATGGCAGTAACCGAATTTCATCTTCCTTTATCCAACGAGCAAACGAATTTAGTTTAGCTCGCAATATATCTGGCACGAAGCTTCTTGCTTATGCTACGGAAATTTTTATTGAGGATGCTCTACATTGGTATCGCGGTGTTCAGGAACAGGTTTCAACATGGGACGAGCTGACTACTCTATTAAAACAGGGTTTTGACAGATCCGATTACGATTATCGCCTGTTGTCTGAGATTCGCGATAGGACTCAAGGTAAGGGTGAAAATATAACAATTTATCTATCGATTTTATCGGGCATGTTTTCTCGCCTGTCAGAGGAGGACAAGCTGGAAATCGTAATGCACAATATTCGACCTTGCTATGCGAGTACGTTAGCATCGTCTGTTGAAATCGATTCAATAGAACAACTAAGATCATTGTGTAGGAATTATGAGAATGTGCAATCACGTTTGTCTCAATTTCACAAACCGTTGGCTGCGACTTCAGATACCTTAGCACCAGAGTTCGCATACAAACAAGATACAGGCAACAAAAATCAATATAATTCAAATAACAATAAAAATAATAATAACGATAAGCAATCAATTTATCCTAAACCTAACACTACTAATTATAATAATTTTAATAAGCAGTATTTACATGCGATTACTAAGACTAACCCTACTAATAATCTATACTGTCCTCGTTGCCGAGTCAATACGCATAGCTTCCGAGACTGTCAAAATCCAGAAGTAATTTGTTTTAAATGCGGAGCCAAGGGAGTGAAAAAGCCTGACTGTCTCAAGTGTAATCCTAATTCAAAAAACTAGTATCGCAGAATTGTAACAGTTTAACTGCAGTTAAAGGTCACCACGATAAGGAAGAATGGGATTATTGGCTGGAAACTGTACGAAAATTTTTCGCGTGTTACAAAATTGCTACAATTCTGCATGACAAACCGTTGGCTGATACTCGTCCCTACGTAAATATTAAAATTAATGATATTGAGACATCGGGTCTGCTGGACTCTGGAGCGACAATTACAATTATTGGCAATGGTGCTCATGAAGTTTTACTTCAGCGTGGCCTTAAGTTGATTAAAAACGATGAGTTATCAATTGTCGCAGCAGGGGGAAATTCTTTTAGCAGTATAGGTTATATCAATTTGCCTATACATTTTGAAGGCAAATTTCATATTATAAGATCACTCGTTGTCCCAGGAATTAAAATGTCGCTAATTTTAGGCATTGATTTCTGGCGAGCTTTTCACTTATGCCCAAAATATTTAGGTTCGCTTTACTTATCAGTTGCACCGCTTAAGGACTTAAATGCTAGCATTGATTCAGGAAATTGTATAAATTCGTATGAAAATTTGGATAATTCTCAAAAGGCTATTGCTGATAATGTTATCACACAATTTCATGACATTTCTTTTGAGCATCGTGGATTAGGTCGAACACATTTAATTACTCACCGCATCGATACCGGTGATTCTCCACAGAGATAAACAGAGAATCCTTGTCGAACAGGTAGATGAGATGCTACGGTTAGATGTGGTTGAGCCTTGTGAGAGTGCATGGCAATCTCCAGTGCTCCTAGTTACCAAAAAGAACGGACAGCCTCGCTTCTGCCTTGACAGCAGGAAACTTAATTCGGTCACAAAGAAAGATGCCTATAACTTGCCTTATATCTCGGAAATATTAGATAACTTACGCGATGCTAGGTTTCTTACTAGTTTAGATTTGTCTAAAGCTTTCTGGCAAATCCCCGTCGCTGAGGAAGACGGCGTTTTATGTTCCAGGTCGAGGTACGCTTCGTTTCAAGAATACTCCGTTTGGCTTAACGAATGCTCCCGCTACGCAACAACGTTTAGTTGATGCGCTATTAAGTGATGTTGATCATCGCATCTTTTGTTACTTGGATGACATTATCATTGTCAGTAGCTCTTTCGATGAGCACGTATCTCTCCTGCTTCGTGTCCTGGAAAAGTTGCGCAAGGCAAACTTGACCATAAATCTAGAAAAGTGTGAGTTTTTCAGGAATCAGCTCAAGTATTTAGATTATGTGGTTGATGCGAATGGATTACGTACCGACCCAGATAAAGTAGAAGCCATACTTAATTACGCTACTTCTAAAAATCGTAAAGAGCTTAAGCGGTTTCTAGGCACTGCTACCTGGTATCGTCGGTTTGTCCTAAATTTCAGCACAATCGCGGGACCGCTTAACAAGCTGACTTCTAATAAAAAGAATGCTCCACCTTTTCATTGGTCTGATGAAGCTGACGCTGCTTTTAAGAAGCTCAGAGAACGTCTGGTTTCCGCCCCTGTACTTTCTTGCCCGAATTATGATCTGCCGTTCGAGGTCCACACGGATGCGAGCAATTATGGTGTAGGTGGTATGCTAACGCAAACTATAAATGGCGAAGAGCATCCTATTGCGTACATGAGTCGATCCTTAACGGCAGCTGAGAAAAACTACAGCGTTACTGAACGCGAAACTTTGGCTGTTCTTACTGCGTTAGAGCATTGGCGTTGTTATGTGGAAAACGGGAAACCTTTCAGCGTTTATACTGACCATAGCTCTTTAAAATGGTTCCTTTCATTAAACAATCCAACGGGTAGCTTGCACGATGGGGTTTACGTTTGTCGTCATTTAACTTTGAGATAAAACACCGACGTGGTGTCGAGAATGTAATTCCAGACGCGTTATCTCGAGCTGTAGCTGTTTCTGCTGTTGTCACTGCCAAATCCGTCATGACTACTAGTGACGATTGGTATAAAAATATTTTTAATAACTGTCGAACGAAACCAGAAAATTTTCCAAATTACCAAATTAAAAATGATTCTCTCTTTCGGCTAATGAAAAAGAAATGTCAACTTATCAATGAATTTTCATGGAAAGAAGTGGTTCCGTATGAACTACGTGAAAAAGTAATAACTGAAAACCATAACGAACCAACCGCTGATCACTTAGGTATTTTTAAAACATATCGTCGCATTGCTCTTAGATACTTTTGGCTAGGATTGTAACGGGATGTGGCACGTTATGTAGGTACATATCCAACTTGTTTACAGTATAAAGCCCAAAACCACGCTACGCTCGGAGAAATGGGTCGGCCTAAGCAATGCTCTCGACCATATCAGATGATATCAATCGATTTAATGGGTCCTCTTCCAGTGACTCGTAAACAAAATTCTAATATTTTAGTAATAACTTGTTGTTTTTCCAAATATTGCCACATATTTGCATTAAAAAAAGCTACTTCAGAAATAATAATTAAAATTTTAGAAGAACATATATTTCTCGTTCACGGCGTCTGTCAGACCGTATTTTTGGACAACGGTCCTCAGTTCGTTAGTATTGCTATTAACAATCTTTTTAAGAAATATAATGTCCCTAACATATTTTATACACCTAAATATGTCTATACATGTCTACCTATACATGTCTTTCTTCTTTCGTTGACAAGGATCATCGTTCTTGGGATACGTTTATTCCAGCTGTTCAATTTGCCATTAGCAACTCAGTTAATGAGGCTACAGGATTTACACCGTCATTACTTGTTTTCGGCCGGGAAGTAATTATTTGTGGTTCCCACTACCTAGACAACGATTTAGGAGATGAAATTTTGTTTATGCCCAGGGACGTGTATGCTGAAAACCGTGGTTGCATAAGCACTATTTTTGATGAAGTGCAAAAGTCATTATACCATGCCCACGCAAAAAACACAGCTAATTATAACCTGAGGAGAAAGTCACACGAATTTAATGTAGGGGATATTGTATATAAAAAATTGTACGTATTGTCCGATAAGGACAAATTTTTTGGTAAAAAATTGGCTCCCAAATATACTAAGTGCCGAGTTATCACTAAACGCTCGCCACTTGTTTATGAATTAGAAGACATGTCGGGCAATAACTTGGGCACTTGGCACATAAAAGATTTAAAAATATTTAATAAGCATTAATTGTTGTAATATTAAGTACAATATAACATATTACATAGAAGGCAGTTTCGTTACCTCTTCCACGAATATTTACAATCTAAACATTTCTAGCAGAAAGTCATTAGTCATAAAGTTTTTGGAATATGATTTTCTTTATAAAAGAATACGTCTCATTACGCCGTAGTTCTGAGATGTCAGTATAAGAGGTACATATGAATGGATTTAAGAAAGGTTGAATGAAAGGTAATTGCAAGAAATTGAGACTACTAATTAAAGCGGATTTTATTTTTAAATAAAATCCTTATGTGGGACGGGGGGTAATGTAACGATGCGCTATACATTGTCTATTTTAAAATATTATATATATATATATATAATCGTTTTTATTAATTAGTTATATTTTATTAGCTTAAGAATTGTGATTTGAAAAATATTATACATCCTTCCTATCTCAAATAGCAACACACCTTAAGTGTCATTGATAAAGATTACCGGTAGGCGCAAGCGATAGGTGCAGCGACGGAGACGCCACAGATTATATTTAATCAAAACGAGCGTGTAACTGAAGTTGTCCGAACGGCCCCGCCCGGGTCACCTTGAGCCGGAGTGGTGTTCGAATCGTTGAGAGTCACGGCATTGCTATACTAAACGAATTCTTTCTTTTTTAAATTAGTGTGTGTTTTCTCCCGTATTAGGGAGCAAAATATGCAGTAATATATGAAGTAAAGCTCAAGCGCTCCAGTTACGGCAACTTCATCCCGATAGAAGCAGCTGGAACGCTTCGGTAGCTGACCACGTGTGGCGTCCACTGCGTGACCTTTCTCCGACCCGGGCCATCTCAACATTTTCGGCCATACGCACAGGGGAGTACTCATAAGCCAAGAGTAAAAGCAGATATTAAGGCCCTACTCACGACCATAAAAATTTGTGTGCCACAAGCCAGCCGCGAAAAAAATTTGACAAGAAATTCCTCGGTAAGCGAATCTGGTTTTATTTACCTGTAACCAAGTAAAACTGATCACCGGCACGCTGCCGCCATTTTGGCGTATTAGCCGCTGGACGGTACACCCGTTGGCAGGTAAAGAGGAGGTACATAAAGAAAAAATATATAAGACTAATAAAATTGTAGTTAGATACGCTATCTACATCTTACTATACAAAACTTTGAGGTATACAATACTTAGTACATAGAAAAAGTGTTTATACATTACTTATTGAAATTAAAGAGAAAAAAAATTAACTATACATTTCGAACACATACCTACCTGAACTGAAGGAACAAGTAATGCATTTTATTAATTTTAGACATCAAGATACCTAGTAGTACGTAGTATAATTACATCCTCTTTGATACCTAGTAATATTTAGTGCTTATAAATAATGTGTTTTATTTAAAAAGAATTCTGGGTTCTTCTAGTTTTTTTTTAAGTCTATCATCTATGACTACAGTTTTCGATCTACAATCGATGACATGGTCCCTAAGAACAGATGTTAGTTTTTTTATGACAATAAGCGACGAGACGAGCAGAACGTTCAACTGATGATAATTGATACGCCCTGCCCATCACAAATTCAGTGCCGCTCAGGATTCTTAAAAGACCCAAAAATTCTGAGTGGCACTACATTTGCGCTCGTCACCTTGAGACATAAGATGTTACGTCTCATTTGCCCAGTAATTTCACTAGCTACGTCACCCTTCAGACCGAAACAAAGTAATGCTTACACATTAACTGCTTCGCGGCATACATAGGCGCCGTTGAGTTACCCATGATCTAACCAGCATCCGGTGCAAAGGAGCCTCCCACTACTTTTAACTACTGGTAGGCTACGACGCCCTTCAGACCGAAACACAATAATGCATACACATTACTGCTTACATTGTTTGTTTTATAGTTTCAGACTTATGCAAATGTTATGATTTTTACTGAGTATAAATTCCACTAAGTATATGGATATATTATACTTTTTTAAATGTTCGTTAAAAAAATACTTTTATTATTATATAAGTTGATTTCATAACACCAAAAAATAAATAAGATCCCTGTCTCGATTACAGCAATGCTTGATTTAACAATCTTCATCTCTTGAAATTTACTTAAATATGAAGCTCAAAGAAAAGTAAGTTGACTTTATTTATTTGCAGACTCTATTATTTAAATTATATAATTATTTATACTTATACACCTACGGCCTAACAAATAATCTTGGTATAAAGTTATAACTGATGATAAACAAAGAAAACGCAAAATGTTTAAAATATCGTTGACAACACTGTAACACACAGTTTTCCGAATGACAAGCTGCCTTGCAAATAAACGCAGGAAACGTTATACGTCCGAACAAACCATTCGTAAGCAAAATGTCTATTGTAAACATTTTACATAGTCTTGGTTTATGCTTAGTTATAACTTTATGCCAATTTTATTTGTAAGGCCGTTATACTTTAACACATAAAAAAGTTACATGGATGTTTTGTTTTGGGCACTTATTATTTTTATTAATTTAATATATTCTACAAGACTAGTTTTTCCACAACTTGAATATTCTCTTAAAGAAAACCATCTAATTCGAAATTGTGCGTTGTTCTAAAACTCTATAACTCGAATTTTTCGGCGTCTCCCTTGAATTTTTACATACAGACGTACTATTTTATTCTTGCTGTTTTGTATATCATTATATTTTGATGAAACAAACGCCAACAAACAAACTATAATGCGTTGCCTTTGAAGGTTTCGTATTCCTCAAAGTATTTGAGAGTCGGGTATCTGTATTTGCAGCGAGTTCGTTCATTAGCAGTCCTGAATAAATCGTTAACTTTCCAAAGTTAATTACTAACCCGAGTCTTAAATTAACGTTTATACCCAAAACATTACTCTGCTTGCTCATCAAGTTTTCTTGCTGACTGGTTTATATTAGATCTTTGACTATAAGCCATCTCTAAAACTACTAAAGTGAGTAATGTAATCACTAAAAGATAGAGAAAGTTTTTCTCAGTAAATAACCAGATTAAATATACATGATTATGCACCATAACATATTTAAAACAGATTTTATAATGAGTATAAAAGGGTATATTATTATTGTGTTTATTTCAGTAGGAAATGCATAATTAAGAACTTATTTGCAACACTTACTCTAGCATCCCAATTTTTTTTAAAAAACGGGTGTAGTCTTGAAGACAACTTGAGTCTTCTGGGGGTTAAATTGGACAAGGTTTATTTAAGTGTCGAAACTTGAAACATTGCAAAGCTGCAATGCAGACTGCATATGCGGTTTTGTATTGTCAAACCTTTCCACATCTTATAATATAACGCACTTATAACATTAAAAATGTGAAATGCTCCAATGATACTTATTACTCATTCATTTAAGAATATTTACATGTAATCTTTGATAAGTAATAATGCTACGACACGGCAAGACAGCCGTGGCAAGCAATAAACGGGGTGCGTGTCGACATCCTTGCTACAAAACAATGTGTACATTTAATAGATATTAAGACGCTACAAACATAAGGACATGACGTTACCTGTTACCGTTATATAGAGTACCTACATGATGCTATTTTAACAAAATCACAATTAGCGAAAATACCTCAGGTTATACTGTAGATTATTTATTCAGAATCTGATAAAATAAATACTAGGTATTCAGCGAATGAGAAAAGTTACTGAGGATTTTTTTTTTGAAGAAATAAATAACCGAGCGTACGGGTCTCTTTTATGGGATTACCGCCGCCCATATTCTACTGGAACACCAGACGAATTACAGGAATATGCTTCCTATAAGTATACGCGTTCCTTTTGTCATCTACAATTTTTTTTGTGTGTTAATAATATTAAGAACTTTAAATAGGATGATACTAAAGTAGTGCCATGAGAATAAATAGAAACGTATACTCTTTATAAATAGTGTGGCGATACCGTGAGATGAGTGTTGTTATTGGGGGTACCAGTCAAATACTTTTATTGCGAATTCTGGTGTTCCGTAGGGTTCCAATCTGGGCCCCAACGTTGTTTGGTATTTTCATTAATGACATAGTCAAATGTTTTAAGTTTTGTCAATTCCATCTTTATGCAGATGGCCTCAAGATGTATAGTGAAATAAATAATATTGAAGACTCGATTAATATGCAACAGGATTAAGATAGACTTTCGGTTTGGTGCAATGAAAATAATCTAAAATTAAATCATTTGAAATGTTACAGTATCACCTTCAGCAGAAAAATAAGAAATATTAATTTTGATTACAGTATAAATGGCAACATATTAGAAACGGTCAATGATCTCGGGATCATTCTAGATTGTAAGTTGAGTTTCATACCACATATTTATAATCTGGTGAGTAATGCTCTTAAACTTTTAGGTTTCATAATAAGAAGTACAAAAGAATTTAAAAGATCATCCACAAAATTAACGCTGTTTAATTCAATGATTAGAAGTAAACTTGAGTATTGCTCTGTTGTATGGAATCCTAACTATCAAGTGCATAAAGACAGAATAGAAAGAGTACAAAAAAAATTCTTACGACACTTAGCCTACAAGGACAATATATTAAAAGAAATTAATAATACCAACGATCTCTTAAAACTTTATAAAATTATATCACTATGCAATCGTAGAAACTCAATAGATCTCTGTTTTTTGCATAAAATTGTAAATGGAGCTATTGCCCGAACTTATTAAACAGAATAAGGTATATGACAATAAGACAAAATGCACGGTCACATATTAAAAATAAAATTACTTTTATGCCAATAATTACAAAGAGTAGCCTAGGTAGGACCGCTCCTATTAACAGAATTGTAATTTCCTATAACAATATATTTAAAATAGCAGAGTTGGACATATTTTGGAACTCTGCATCGATTTTCAAGCGCAAAATTAAAAATCATTTAATTAAATAATATCATTCGTTTTTTTTTTGTTTAGAGTGATAAGTTTTTTATATTTTTGTTTAGGTAACCAATTTATTAAGAAATTTAGATAAGTAGTAAGTAAACGAAGAAATTGTCATATTATGTTAATAATGTTTTTAAGCACTTGTAATTTAATTAAGTAATTAATTGCATGTCGAGTTAGCCCGTAAATGGGGCATACGATGTTAAATAATATAAGTAATTAATGTGTAAATATACCATAAGGTAATACATTGTATACAACGTGGGCTTCCTATTAAATAAATAAAAAAAAATAAAAAATAAAAATAAAGTTCTGTTTTAATGGAATAATGAAACTTTAACAAAACTTGCAATTTATTTGCAAGAATAAATAAAAATTATTTATATTTTGAACTGGCCTCTTCGTAACCACGATTCACTAATATGGGATTATGCATTATTGCCACTTGCAAAGCCCTATTTGAGTGCAACTATCGTGAATAACTTAATTGATATTAATTATGGTTAATAAAACTTAATTTCTTGCCTTAGCAATCTTAATTTGACTGTCTTAATACTCGTATAATATGAAATAGGTTAATAATGGATTTGATATTTATTTCATTTTAAATACAGAACGTCATTGAACGACGGACATAAAAAGTGGGTAAAATCGGTTTTTCACCTTGAAAATCCCCATGAAGTAAATATCATCAAACTATTGGAGAGGTTTCCAAGATTCTTATTCTTGGCATCTGTTACAATACATGGATATTAAACTGTTTGACACAATACCAAAAGCTTTTGTCCTTCGTCCTACGATCAAACACTTCAATATCTCGCTCGCCGTGGTTGTGATTTTGTAGCTCACGTGGCCACCTCTTTGATTTTGGCTTCTTTTGTTCATTGAGGCCCATCGTGGGATGGCTATAGCTATAGGAATGACCGCTTCCCTGACGACAATGACATCCGGATGTGGATGCGGCGGTGCGGTGGCAGCGACGCGGACGGTACCGTGCTACCGTGCTTCTCCGCTCATGACCCGCCTCTTCTCTAAATACCCGGTAAGATGTATTACTCGCCATGTGGGGGCCCTCATAGGTAATGAAACTGGCAGGATCTGTCAGCAGCCGAGGGCACTAACTTAGCTGGCAACCCCGCTCTCACTTCTGCTAACGGCTAAGCCTTTTAAAGCAATTTCATCATATTAAAACGGATGGGGATGAATAATGGTGTAAGTATTTACAAAGAAATCTATTCAGTAAAACTTACTCGTGGTATCAAATGTCTTTATCACTTAATTATATTAAAGCCAAAAAACGTTTCGATATAAGCGATGTTCACAAGATGCTGACGTAAAACCACAAATAAATTTAGAAACTGGCCGGATGCCACAACGCAACGCGCCTCGCCTAGGATCATATTGATATTATTGAATTTTACTTGCTCTTAAACATAACAAAACCCTTTCAACCAAACACAATATAGATATAATAAGAATCAGGAAAACCTTGGACATAATTTTTTTATTGAAAATAAGGGACGAGACGAGCAGGACGTTCAGCTGATGGTTATTGTTACGCCCTCCCCATTACAATGCAGTGCCGCTCAGGATTATTGAAAAACCCAAAAATTCTGAGCGGCACTACAACTGCGCGCGTCAGACTTCAGACACTTCACGGCAGAGATAGGCTTCGATATGGTACCCATAATCTAGCCGGCATCCGGTGCAAAGGAGCCTCCCACTCCTCCTCATTCCCCTCCTGTTTCCTGTACGGCAGCAAATTATACTGCTCTAGACACCGTCCGAGCCTGTGACCCCATATAAAGTTTGTAGCATAATAAAAATATGTTAAATTTAAAATTAATTAAGTATAAATATTGAATATTGATGTGTGATAAAATTTTAAAGCAATATTAAGCTGGGTCAAGCTTTTGTTTAAATTGAAAAGGCAATATTCCAGTGACCCTCAATTAATAAATTTGCTTTAATAAAAATTAATTTATATATATTTTGACTTGCCATGGTCCTGTTGAGTAACACAGGGTTGTTGTCAATTAATTACGATTTGGTTTCGAATAAACGTAATTAATACGTTGGATGAGGGCAGCGCAGGAGCGATCGTCGTGGAAATATTTGGGTGAGGCCTTTGTCCAGCAGTGGACGTCTTCCAGCTGATGATGATGAAACGTGATTAAATACGATCATTAGAACGTGTGCTTCGATCCTTTTTAACTTCTAGTAGACTTGGTTTTACCAAAGCTTTGTGCGTTTAATTTTCCGAATTGAATGAGCCATCGCTGATATTTTATGAGCATTATCAATAATTAACTCGTTTTTTTTAACTTCGTATATTCTTTGATTAACGAGATTGTTACACATTTTTATAAAACACTTTTTAAAAGATTAAGTGCGTGTTACTGTAACTGTGTATTTACATTAGTTTTTACGTAAAAATTACATTTTTATTATTATTATAACTAACCAGATGCTTCGTGACAAGTGTGCTACATCGTTATTATTGTTGCTTAAGAAATCAAATTTCATAATTCACTAAGTTTTTCTTGTTTCCCTACGTGCAATGTTGTTATATTTATTTGTCTCTAATGTCTCCAATATATAACGATGTACATCACAGTGGATAAAAATAAATAAATAACGACGACCTATTTAGCCAAGTGGTTAGCGACCCTACCTACTAAGGTAGAGGTCCTGGGTTCGTATCCCCGGTAGGTGCAAATATTTGTATGATCAATATGGATGTTTGTTTCCGAGTCATAGATGTTTATACGTATTTATATATGCTTAAGTATATTGTATTAAATATATCGTTGTGTTGGAATCCATAGCACAGGCTATGCCTAATTTGGGGCAAGACAATTTGTTTGAAAGTTTGTCAATATTATTATTATTATTACAATATGGACGTCTACTGATTTATTTTTACCAAAAAAGGCAAACCCGACTACACTATCAAATATTTATTGAAACGAACGACGGGTGATGTATTGACAATCTAAGTGTGACAGATGGCAGTTGTTTTTCGTTTTATAAAAACTGAAAACAACTACATAGTTAAACGCGGTCTCGCTTCACTGTGACTCGGAGATAAAGCAAAAATATGCAAATAATTTTGCTATAAAACGTTCGCAAAATTAGAATGATATTTAATGGCAGACGACCATAGTGAACTTGCCTATTGAGCTAGAGATCCCGGATTCGTATCCCAGTAGGTGCAAACATTTATATGATGAATATGGATGTTTTTTTCCGAGTCATGGATGTTTAAGTATATTTATGTATGGTTAGGCATAATACGTATACGTAATACATATACGTATTTATACGTATTTATGTATGCTTAAGTATATTGTATTAAATATATCGTTGTCTTGTGCCCATAGTACAGGGCACAGGCTATGCCTAGTTTGGGGCTAGATAATTTGTGTAAAAATGTGTCAATATTATTATTATTATTAGGTATAATAGTTAGCTAGATAGTAAAAATATAAACATGTGTTACATTATTTATAACATTTTAAAAATATATTAGTATTGACTATTTTATTCATCAATTGCAGAGATAATTACAACACATCTCTTGACACCTGGTGTGGTGGATGTCCATGGGTGGTTGCCTCACCACTCCCCATCATACGAGCCTGTTGCCTGTTTGCACCCACTTATTTAAAAATACCTCTTTATTCTTCTAATACAGAATTAAATCGTCTGCCATTTATCTGAAATACTAACTCTTGTTTAACATTGTTTAATAAAACGTTTACAATTATATATTTCCTTATTTTATTTATTAATATTTTAATCATATTATTTGTTAAAGATTTCTCTACTTCTTCTTCATTTATACATTCACTAAGACGGAACTTGACGACATTTTTACAAACGGATTTAAAGTTCTCACATTAGACATATTTAAAAATATTGTTTTATGACACAGGGACTACATGTATATGCAACTGTAATACGTAACAATTTTATATAATTTATATGTCTAGATAGAGTGTAACAGCTGTGACCACATCAAAAAATAGCGGCGAACTGTTAGTTTCTATTTTCAGCAAACACACGCATACCAAAACAAAGTGACTGAGTTATTGCAAACGTAAGACGTAGTTGTCATACACACCATAGTAATAAACCTGGGCTGTTGTCATACGTTGCATAACAGCAAGAAGATCTATCTACTTACCAGATCTATTTACCAGTGGGAGGCTCCTTTGCACAGTATGCCGGTTAGACTGAAACTGTAAGACAAACAATGTAAGCAGTATGTGTATGAATTATTGTGTTTCGGTCTGAAGGGCGTCGTAGCTTACCAGTAGTTAAAAGTAGTAGGAGGCTCCTTTGCACCGGATGCCGGTTAGATCAGGGGTACCACAACGACGCCTATTTCTGTCGTGAAGCAGTAATGTGTAAGCATTACTGTGTTTCGGTTTGAAGAGCGCCCTAGCTATTGAAATTACTGGGCAAATGAGACTTAACATCTTATGTCTCAAGGTGTCGAGCGCAATTGTGGTACCGCTCAGAATTTGTGGGTTTTTCCAAGAATCCTGAGCGGCACTGCATTGTAATAGGCAGGGCGTGTCAGTTACCATCACCTGAACTTCCTGCTCGTCTCGTTCCTTATTTTCATAAAAAAAATATCTAGACGTATTAATTATCTCAGGTCAGAATATACTAAGTTAATTTTCTACGCACCCGTTGTTTTCTATAAAGTGACAATACGAGTATAATTAACGCACTGCTAAGTCATTTGGAAAGCCTTCTTGAATGAAACTGATGAAAATATTCATTAATTAAAATCAACACAATACTTCCAAATGAACCCAATTCATCCCATAATCTTCAAATGATTAATCGTAGCCAACTGTTGAGACATCTTCAGTTGTTATTTCACAAATATTTTGTAAAATATCAACCATCTCGTTAAATCTAGTCGAGTCACGTACACAAAGGCTATTAAGATAAAGGATATTGGAAATTGATTTTGGAGCAAATATTTTCCTGTAATCTATGTAGCTATGATGACAAAATTATACCCAAAGAGTTGCTTTAGTTATTTATTCAGTAATTGGCTTGTATGTCTTCACAGGAATTAGCTGATAATCTTTAATGTTCAAAAAATTTACAACAAACTTTCTATATATATACTAACTGTACCCGACAGATGTTGTTCTGTGCATAGTAAATGAAATACTTCTTTTTATTATTCTAATTATTTCGTAAAATATGCTCCCTGTTGTTATAATGAAATTGTATCACAGCAGAACTGTCAAACTGTGCGTCAATAAATTCTCTCATAGAAAATATGTCCACATAAAGCAAATATTGAAAATTAAAATAATAACGGGTATCGAAATAAAAAGTATCCTATCTCTCTAGTTGGACTAAACTTCACTCCATGAAGGAATCCCGATTAAAATCTGTTCATTAGTTTAGGAGTTCACTGGAAACAAACATCAGGACACTGGATTTATATATATTAAGATTATATGAGAGCTTACGAGCAGGCGTCCACCATAACCCATTGAAATAGAATATATCTTTATCGAATTGAAAAATTGGTAAGCCGTTAATTGGATAACGTATTGTGAAACAGGCAATTTAAAAAATGTACAAAATGATTTTTTACTATATTTTTTGTTTTTATTTTGTTTGTTCAATTTGGACCAAAGTTTCAGGCTCTATCAGTTATATTATAAATTTATCTAATCTCTATCACGAATAAATTTACACAGATTTATTTTATCCCAAAAAAATATTTAATAGTCTATGAAACCAAATTTCACCAGGTCAAAGTGGCAGACATTTAATGAGTGCTATTTTTAGCAATAAGTACTTTTAAAATATGAGGAGGCTAATTGTAAATACATAATATTATTATAATCACTACACTAAGGGGCAGTAACTATTTGACTATTAGTGTTATCTATAGTTTTCATATTGAACTAGAAAATGACGAATATGGAACGTATTTATTATAGTAGAAACATTCATAATTTCCCGCCATTGCACATATTTTTTTCAAGGTTAATATTAAATTATAAAAATGGAGTGGGATGATAAAGATATTAGAATCGTAGTGATTTAAAGTGAATAATAAATAAATAAATAAATAAATTATGATTTTTAACTCGTTAAATTATTTATTTATATTCTTAGTAATTTATTGTTTTATTTTGGTCTCTCCCTCTATCCCTTTATTTTTTAATTTGTATATTTCTTATAAATATTATTAATTCAATTAAGTTTTGCATCTTCTCTCTCAACTTTTATATATGCATCTATTTTTGTAACATGGGGAACTGTTATTGGCTAAGTTTTATTAATGTATTTCTTTATATATTTATTGATTATACCGTTTGTTTCCATAATAAATAAACAAATAACTTGAATAAGAATTAGCTAGAAAATATTCAGCAATTCACCAATGCTCTGGCATTTGCTTCAATTAACATCAAATTAATTGACATTTCTGACAAGGGTTTTAAATTTCACATGCAGACGTATCGTATGGTAGGAACTTTACAACACTTCCAACAGGAACTCTACAATTTACATAATGTGCTTCTATCCAAATGTTTTGAGTTATCTTACGTGTTAATTACACTAATATTTGTCTTCAACTAATTTGACACTTAGTTTGCCACTAGACGAGTCATCCTCAGGAGATGTTGACTATCTGAACTCTGGGACGAACGAACGAAATAATTCTTGTTTAAAGGCGCACATATTTCAAATTAGTTGAATTGGCGGAAGGAATATTTAAGATAACTTATAACATTTGGATAATTATGGATTTAATTAACGAGATAACGCCAAATTTTTTTATGTTCTCTTGTTTACTTAGTAGACCACTAATGGTGCCAAGTATCACTAAGGTTCTGTAGTTCATATTCCATTTGTAAGTACAAACATACCTGAACATACTGAAGAGCTTATTTATAACATTTTACCGAAAATCGTAAGTCTTACGGCTGGTAATAATTTTGTCACAGCCCTTCTCCGAGTTTCGACTTCCTTAATATTGTCATTTTTATTTATGGCGATAAATAGAGGTAGTTTTGCTATTTTTATTTCCTTTATATTTTAAAGTACCGAAGTAAGTATTGTGGTTAGTATAAATAAGTCATATAAATAATATATATTATTTTGACCAGTTTAGATCATTTATAAGTCAAGATATACTTTGACAGCTGTGAAAACGTCAAAAAAATTGAGGTTGACAATTAAACTCTATTTGGAGCAATGTACGCACTCCAACACAAAGTGACATACAAATCGCGAGTGTAAGACGTAGCTTGTCACGCACACTAAAGTAATAAACCTGCCCTATTCTCTTGTTGTCTAGCAGCAAGGGGCTCTATCTATATGTTAATATAAATTACCTAAGTTGACGAGTTATTACGATTCTTGCAGAAGTACACAAGCAATAACCACAACTACCAGTGGGACGCTCCTTTGCACCGGATGCCGGCTAGATTATGGGTACCACAAAGGCACCTATTTCTAGCGTGAAGCAGTAATGTGAAAGCAAAACTGTTTTTAGATCTGAAGGACGCCGTAGCTAGTGAAATTACTGGGCAAATGAGACAACATTTTATGGCTCAAGGTGACGAGCGCAGTTGTAGTGCCGCTCAGAATTTTTGGGTTTTTCAACAATCCTGCATTGCAATGGGCAGGCTGTATCAATTAGCATCTGCTGAAAGTCCTGCTCGGCGTTTCCCTTATTTTCATTAAAAAAACTATTGAACTGTAAAATATAATCATTTATTTTAGTCCATTGAAATGCTACATGAGCTTTGCATTTTTAGACGCAATTTTATTTTTGGGACATGTGTGGGGGGTCAATAGAAACCCCAAGTTTGTGGGGTTTCCGCCCTTGTCCCCCGGCCGCCATCTTGGAAAAAGGGCTGCAAGCACCGATTTATCTCTTGATAATTGTTGAGTACTATAACTTATGTACATTAAAATCAATGTTTTCCCTTTCTTCAGATGGCCTAAGAGTAATATAGCCTATATTAACCTATATTAATAATTCAGATTTATCTAAATATATAATACAAATACAAAAAAATGTATGTTTACAGTACCTACATCAACTTTTGAAGAGAAAACTTATTTAGCGGCGTTGAGCACTTGTCTTGCGATGGGTATAAAATGTTAACTCGCGTCGGGACACGTGGCGTAATAGAAAATTCGTAAGACAGTCGTTGAAATTATGAATGAAAGATTTATACTTCTAACTACTTATAGTTCGGCTATTTAAACTTAATGATCATACTGGTCATTGGACCAATGATTGAAACCTTGTGATTGCGAAACCAACCAAATTTATTTTACAGTTTATTTTGAAACATAGTTGATTTATTTGAGAGATAAAATTTGTAATGTAAAATAATTGTAATAGTTTTAAAGTGTTAAATTTTTTTATGTGATTTAAACTGTCATTTTTGTGAACGAAAGCACATTAAATGATTATTGTATTTAACAACACAAATGCTAGTACTTTTATACTGATAAATAAAGCAATTCGTGCGAAATTATTCCCTAAGCATCCCAAAATATTCACAAATGCAAAAAAAAATCGAGTTTTCACTTCACTCCCGGAGTGCAATCCGCATTTTCATGGAATAGGTTTCTATGCTATTCTATGTTTATCATGATAATATTGTTCGATGGATTTCATAATAACTGGTGCACATACCACACAAACCTTCCAGAAATTCTCTTTCCTTTTTTTACATCGCTTTCTAGTTCAACCAAATTGATAGTAACATGAGTTAAAACTTTTTTTCTTTCACATAGATCCACACGCTAAAAAGTTAATAATGTTATTCTATTATGATGAAGTAGTTATTTATTTCTAATTCAATTCTGTCAAATTGATCGAGCCGATGCTGAATATGATAATTTTATTGCGAAGATCAGAGCAGAAATCAAAATGTCTAGAGAAGATTTATTTCATTTAGATTACTTTTCTTCAAACTAAAATGATATTATAATATACTTTTTAGTAATTCGTAATTTTATAGATAAATGTTGAAAGAAGAGTAATTCATTTTTAAAAATCTACATCATCAAAGTAACTTAGCAATTGTATATAATGTATATAAGGTTGTTTAGTTTTATTATATTTATACTAAACATGTAAATAAGTCATTGTAACAACTTAAATATATACAAAGAAAAAACATAGGTTTTAAATAATATGAGAATGGAGCTCCCCACAAAAAAAAAGAAAAAGTAGGTACTAAGATATTATAAATTTAATAGCTCTACTTTAATCTACACATTGTAAGCTTGTGTTTTATATTACAGCTATAGTTTTATGCTTTGGTGGTCTCTAGCAAGAATCCCGTATGAATTTTAGAGTCGAGATAAATTATTGATATACGTTCTTACCATAAGTTCTGTTTTAAATAATGCATCTTCAATTGACTCCCTTCCTTGCTTGAAAAGGCCGTGCCATTTGTAAATCATGGTTTTACCAGGAGCAGAGTCTCCGTAAACAGCTAACATCTCTTGCAAAATAGTTTGAGGCGTTTTTCCTTGTTTGGTGAGGAACTTTACGACGGCGCGATGTTCAATTTTCTCCATAGTGGCTAGTTTGTTCCCGATTTACTTGTTCACTCGTTTGTAACTCGAAAGCTAATGACCCAATTAGGCTAGAAATTGGCATATATAGTAATTATGAGTTACTCAAGTAGCGGCTACCTGGAGGAGCGACCTCACCCCCGCCAACCCCGCCATTCCGCGAACTTTTTGACCGCCCCTCGTATTTCTTTTTTGACCTAATACAATGACGTTGCATACAATGTGTGCTTACATTCTTACTTTTCTCCTTGTTCGTGTGCCAACTGTCAATGTCCGAATTAAATCTGAACTGAATAAATGCTTATTCACTAAAAATATTTCAAACAACTCTAGCAAATGCGGCAATGTATAGATATAGCAGTCGAAGCTTATTACCCCTTGGCCACAGTCACCTGCGGCGCGGTCTGCGGCGCGCAAAGCGGCGAGCGGCAAAAACAAATTGATATAATTGCATGAAGTATGGCACAGCTATCGGCTCGGCGCATTGCGGTGCGACCTGGGGCGCGGTGGCTAGCCGGGCGGCGGCGGCGGCGGCGGTCTGCGCGGCGTGCGAGTGAAACAAATGCACTCGGGAGTATCGAGGCGGCCTAAGCTCAGAGCGGCGCGCGCAGCGGCAGTGGTGGACGCATTTAGCATCGCGCGACCAAAACAAATAATTGTGTTTTTATCGCAACTGGTCGAGCTGTGGCATACCACCGCAAACCGCGTCTCTCGCAGCCCCTCTCGCCTCGCCGCGCTCCACACCGCCAGAAACTGTGGCCAAAACCTTATGGTGTAATTGGTGGCATGTTCCACACTTCGGCTATGTTTTTATGCGACGTGATTTATGTATATATATACAGAACGTCGTTGACTTAATGACATAAAACTCATATGTATGAAGATTAATCGTGACTAGATATTGGGTTATCACTTAGAGCAGACGATGTCTTAAACTTATCTTAGTTTGCAGTTGAATCTGGGTTAGACGACAGGTCAGTCTTCAGCTGTTATAAAGTGCGGAACTTTGACTTCAAGCCAAACATGGGTAGTTCAAGCCTTTTTTTATGAAAATAAGGGACGAGACGAGCAGGACGTTACAATGCAGTGCCGCTCAGGATTCTTGAAAAACCCAAAAATTCTGAGCGGCACTACAATTGCACTTGTCGCCTTGAGACATAAGATGTTAAGTCTCATTTGCCCAGTAATTTCACTAGCTACGGCGCCCTTCAGACTGAAACACAGTAATGTTTACACATTACTGCTTCACGGCAGAAAAAGGCGCCGTTGTGGTACCCATAATCTAGCCGGCTTCCTGTGAGCTGGTAATCCCAGTGGTAATAAGCCTTGCAACCAGATGCAGAATCTTGCTGGAAGTAGTAGAAGCGTAAACTTTGTCGTTCTGCTCCTTTTGAACTATGAGCGTAGACTTTGAAATTTTGCTCCTTTCGAACTATGAGAGTAGACTTTGACATTTTGTTCCTTTCGAACTATGAGCGTAGACTTTGACATTTTGCTCCTTAGGAGCTATGAGCGCAGACTTTGCCATTTTGTTCCTTTGGAGCTATTAGCGTAGACTTTGACATTTTGCTCCTTTGGAGCAATGAGCTGAGACTTTATCATTTTGCTCCTTTGGAGCTATGAGCGTAGACTTTGACATTTTGCTCCTTTCGAACTATGAGCGTGGACTTATTCGTTTTACTCTTTTGGAGCTATGAGGGTAGACTTTGTCATTTTTTTCCTTTGAAGCTATGAACGTAGACTTTGACATTTTGCTCCTCTCGAACTATGGGCGTATACTTTGTCGTTTTACTCCTTTGGAGCTATGAGCGTAGACTTTGCCATTTTGTTCCTTTGAAGCTATGAGCGTAGACTTTGACATTTTGCTCCTTTCGAACTATGAGCGTAGACTTTGTCGTTTTACTCCTTTGGAGCTTTGAGCGTAGACTTTGTCATTTTGCTCCTTTGGAGCTTTGAGCGTAGACTTTTTCATTTTGCTCCTTTGAAGCTATGAGCGTAGACTTTGCCATTTTGTTCCTTTGAAGCTATGAGCGTAGACTTTGACATTTTGCTCCTTTCGAACTATGAGCGTAGACTTTGTCGTTTTACTCCTTTGGAGCTATGAGCGTAGACTTTATCATTTTGCTCCTTTGGTGTTCCGCACTGTCTGTTTAGTCTGATAAGAAAATTCATGGTTGTTCTGAGGGCAATTGAGAGGGCTATGCTTAGAGTTTTCCAGTGAATCAGAAATGAAGAGATCCGTAGGAAAAACAAAGCCACCGCCATGGCCCAAATAATTGCGAAACTGAAGTGGCAGTAGGCAGTAGCATAGTTCAATGGACAGGTCACTGGTGGGGTATCAAAGTCTTCGAATGGCGACCACGTATTAAATATGCTGGTCAAGATCGCTGGAATACGTTGGATGAGGACAGCACAGGACCGATCCAAATGGAGATCTTCGGGAGGGCCTTTGTATAACAGTGGACGTCTTCCAGCTTTTGATGAACTGTTATGGCACGGTCCATTCTAGCTTTATGAGGCTGAAATTAGTATGATTCATCAGTTTACTGCTTAATATATACATTTCATCATAAATACATGTTTTTTATATGCTCGTAAAATTAAAATGACATAACAAGTACAGTCATAAAATCTAAATTAGCTCATTGCCATAATTTAAACGTTCGCTTTTCAAAATAACATTCAGTAAAAGTATGCTAAGCTTATAGCCATCTTAGAACACTATTCTTGTTACTTAATATATTTATAAAAATTATATAAATATATTTATATATTTATATTTAGAAAAAAAACCATCAGTAATTTTGTGGAATAAAAAGTACCAAAAGTAATATTCTATATATATATATATATATATACAGGGTGTCCCAAAACTCAACGATAACCTGATACCGGGCGAGAGGCCAAGGTATACCAGTTATGAAAAAAATAAGAAAAAAAAATCTATGTCACTTAGTCAAGCGATGACAGACAATTTTCGAAAATGTTAAAAATTTGACACCCTTTGTCGCATTTTTAGGTACTGTGATCGCAATTTTCACAATTTTACAGTGATTTTTTTAATAATGTTATCTCAAATAACAGTGCTATTAATGGTAACCACAAATGAAAGTAATAATCATTGTTAACTAAGTAAAATAAATTAAATTTTGACGAGTCGGTCAACTTTGACACTCTACGTTGGGAAAAAAATGTACTACACTACCTATGGCAAGTTTTTTTAAAAGATGGCCCATTTAGTCTAGATTTCAAAATAGTACAACACTTGCCACTTTTCTTGCCAATAAAACTGCTATTTCGTATTTTTTGCGAAAGGAACTCATGGAAAATTTAATCAAAATAAAACGGTAAATTATCGTAACACTTTATTATCCTAAAATTAAAGCAGATGCTCAAATTGTTTCCCTCCAGCACGAATACAAGCTCTGCATCGCCTCAGAAATGACCTGTTCACCAGTCTTGCAAATCTCCTCGCATTGATTTCTTCTGATGCTGCATCAATTTTTGGCGCAATTCTGTTACATTTTGAATTGGTTTTGAGTAGACCTTTTCTTTTATGCATCCCCAGTAAAAAGAATCTACTGGATTCAGGTCTGGGGACCGAGGGGGCCATGAAATTGGTCCAAGGCGTCCGATCCATTTACCGGGATATAATTCGTTTAAATATTCTCTTACAGGCCGGGCATAATGTGCTGGGCAACCATCTTGTTGATACCACATTTCTCTGTAGATGTTGAGTGGTACATCTTCTAGCAATGTCGGCAAATCATTTTGAAGAAAATACAAGTAGGTGGCGCCATCTAAATTTTCAGTGAATTCAAATGGTCCAATTATTTGACCATTTAATATTCCTGTCCACATGTTGACTTTAAATTGGTATTGGGATCGATCCTCACGCATCAAATGCGGGTTTTCCGTATGCCAACTATGAAGGTTATGTAAGTTTAAATAACCATCTCTTTTAAATGTCGATTCGTCAGTCCACAAAACTTTATTTAGAAAATCCGGATCTTCAAGAATTTTCGCTAACATGGTACGCTGCAGAAATCAACTCTGGGTGCGTGATCACGTGGTAACAAGCTCTGCACACGTTGTATATGGTAAGGATGAAAATCGTATCGTTTTAAAATTCGATGTGCGGTACTCTTCGCCACACCCGTTGCAATTTCAATCGCACGTACTGAGGTACTGGGGTCATTTTCAACTTCAGCGTCGTAGTTTCCTTGAGGTCTCCCACCAGATGTACGAGCACTGGGTAATCGTCCTTCCGAGTAAGATGCGTGCACATTTAGGAAGACGCGATAATCTGGGAGCCGCTCCACATTCGGGTGCCTCTCCCGATACAGTCGAGCTGCCGCAGAGGCATTACATTGGCACTCACCGTAGATAAGATGCATATTTGCATACTCTTGCGGTGTGTACAAATGCGGCATGTTGTTCACACACAGTTTGCACAGCACAAAGTCCAAAAAACAAAGCCAGAGTCGTCAAGTACGGATAGAGTATCAAGTCCAGGGTAACACAAACCAAAGTCGATAGTACGAAAGTAACACGATTACGAGAGAAGCGCAGTAAACGAAGAAACGATGCGTACTAAATGTTATTGTTTAAATTTTATTATGAACGACTGATGAGTCGTTGTGAGTGAGACGGATAGTGACGTCTCGTTTTGAAAAATACCATAACTACTATCCATTTCTTTTTATCATTTTTGTTCATTACAAACAATGGAGACTTCGAACTTTTCAAACAAAAGAATATCAGGTATTTTTTTTTACTGAGGGATCCCTACGCATAGCATACGAAATAGCAGGTTTATTGGCAAGAAAAGTGGCAAGTGTTGTACTATTTTGAAATCTAGACTAAATGGGTCATCTTTTAAAAAAACTTGCCATAGGTAGTGTAGTACATTTTTTTTCCAACGTAGAGTGTCAAAGTTGACTGACATAAATTTTATAAACCATAACTCGTGAAAATTTAATTTATTTTACTTAGTTAACAATGATTATTACTTTCATTTGTGGTTACCATTAATAGCACTGTTATTTGAGATAACATTATTAAAAAAATCACTGTAAAATTGTGAAAATTGCGATCACAGTACCTAAAAATGCGACAAAGGGTGTCAAATTTTTAACATTTTCGAAAAATGTCTTTCATCGCTTGACTAAGTGGCATAGATTTTTTTTCTTATTTTTTTCATAACTGGTATACCTTGGCCTCTCGCCCGGTACCAGGTTATCGTTGACTTTTGGGACACCCTGTATATATATATATATATAATAGACTTTTACGAACTAGCCCTCCTGAATATACTCGTATTAGTCAAATTATTATCCTACCTGTCTATATAAACAACACAAGTAACACACAAATCGCTTTTTAACAAATCCCCCGTACAAAAGCAGCTCGCAACTGAATAGGCTCGTTAGTCGTAAAGATAGTTATTATAGTCAATATGACGTATTTATAATACGAATAGTTTTTTAATAAATGAATGTAGATAGATGTTTGGTCATTAAAACGAATTCCTTAAAATGAATTTTATAATAACATAGGATAATGTAGGTCAAAATTGTTTTGATTGTATCTACCCCACAAAGATGTGTTAAGAGCAACAAGAACTGTTTCCACCGTGGTATAAGCCATCGTAAATGTTAATAATATTATTACCGTATTGAAGATGGCATTTCATTTTCATTACGTAATCCATTATTAAGTATATTGTTGTCACTTTTACGGAGTTATGAAGACAGTGACCACAATACACTTCATATTATGTATAAGTCTTCTGGAAGCTGCATTTGAACCGTGTTTATTACGCCTCACTTTATCGATTCCAGGTGGAGTTACGTCGGTACATCTAATATTATATACTATTGACAGTGACAGGTGGACAGGATCAAGATGTCTAGAAAGCGCGAAGTCTCCCTAGCGTCGACACACTTCCGCTGCAATCGTTGACGAGTTAGGTCGTTACTTTGCCCGATTACTATTGGAATATTAGTCATTGTGTCTTTATTCGTACTTTATTCTTAGAAGCTTAGAGTTAGATTCTTTTAAAGTTTTGTTACGGTTTTTTTATTTCTTTTCACAGTAATGATATAGATGTTAACATATTTGTGAATTATTAGTAGGTGGTATAAAATTTTGTTACAAAAAACCCCTTTGGATCTTATTTCCTAGAATAACTACACCACGAGCCATAGTGGCAAAGCAGACCCCAAAATATGGAGTAAAATTTAAGAATAATATTTATCGTCTATAGATAAACTGTTTAGTCTCTCTTAAAAGTGTACGATAAATTTTAAGGTTTCATAACATACATACCAGCTATAATGAAATAAATCAATCTTCAAACTCTATAACAAAGTTGAAACAGTAGCATAGTTAACCAAGAATCGAATGATTTATCACAGTTCCATACAGTTCCAAGTTCCAATAAGTCTTCTCATACAGGTGAGATCTTATTCTATAGTGACGTCACTTTAAATTGATGTATATATATCGTGTGTATGAAAATTATTTAGAAGGTAATTGTTGATAGTTGAGTCGTGTGTGTAAAATACTATTGATCTCCATATTTCAGGCACAGCGAAAGAAATCAATTATTAAATTAATTTATTTGAATATTGTACAAATGTTAGTGTGTTTAATTTATTAATAGAATTGATTTGATTTAATATGGGATAACTATGATCTCTGGAAAAAACATATTTTTTCATTGAATTGAGAACCACTGCCTGGAATGATTTTTAATAATTAATTGTAAAATGTTCATACATTTTAATAATAATATTAAATTACATCAACTGCTACGTGATTAAATAATAAGAGACATTATTTAAGCGAATGAAGCGACAATTTAGTAAATTGCGAGCGTGTAAATTGAAGCTCGGCAATCTGTAGAGTAAAGGTAACAGGCAATTCAAATTGTCCCTATCGAATGACGCTGTTACTTGAATTATTCTTGTTCCATATACATGTAAACATGATTTAATGTAATTATGATGCGTAGGAGATATTTTACTTTAATTTGAAACTTATTTTATCCTTTTACCTCGTGATTACCTTATTACTTTGACCAGATGGTCGGTCCATCTTGTGGAGGGGCCTCCCAACACTACGTCTTCCGGTACGTGGTCGCAATTCGGGTTTTACTGCTCAAACGGAATAGAGTGGATGAGGCCAGCAGGACCGATCGTCATGGCATTCTTTGGAGGAGGTCTTTGTCTCGCAGTGGACGATGGATGGTGATGCTGAAGCTTATTTTAAATATTTATTACAGAAGGGCGCCGTAGCTAGTGAAATAACTGGGCAAACAGACTTAACATCTTATGTCTCAAGGAGACGAGCGCAATTGTAGTGCCGCTCAGAGTTTTTTGGGTTTTTCAAGAATCCTGAGAGGCACTGCATTTAAAGGGCAAGATGAATTGCCATCATTTGAACATCCTACTCGTCTCATCCCTTATTGTTATAAAAAAACTGTTAAGTGCCTAAGAAGCCAGTCCAGCTTCTAGAAGCATCAGACTCATTTTCGCCATCTGGACATGAGGCGTATAGGCGTTCTCATCAGTGATTTTCTTGAAGAAATTTTCCAATTCTAAACAATATTCTTATCGCGAAGTTTCAGGTCGATACACCGATATTAAATCCCCCCCGCACTACTTATGAAGGAATATGTTGATTATTAAAGATCAATGGTAATTAATTATGTAATCGTGTCCTAAGAATTAGAAACAGATTAAAGTATAAAAATAGCCTTTATTTTCTCTGATCTTCTTATAAATTACTTATCATAAATTATTAACCTTAATGTTATTCCAGTTCTTAAATATGAATAAAATAATGAAGATTAAATATGATTTAATTCATATCAACTGTCAGGTCAGGCTGACTTTTAACATAGACCTCCTCTTACTCCTTCCATTTGATTTTGCATATTTGTATAATTCGTCGTTTTAAATAATACAATTGAATCCCCTTAAATCATTTTAAAAATATGTATGATATTCTTTTTTTTGAAAATGTATCTCTCAGTGAGGCTCATTTTTAGCTTGGTGGTTTATTTTTGTGTTGTGTAAACGCTTTTGAAATTAGCCTTACACGTAAAGTACGCTATTTGCCCATTGACTTTCAACTAATATTTGATTTTTTATACTATCAAAATGTATTGGATACTAGATAGAGATATTAAAATATAACAATACCAAAGATACTATGCTACGATTACAAAAGTAAACTCCGCCCAATCAGAATTGGACACTTTTGGAACTGGAACACGCGTTTCATTCATCGAATGGCCACAACATCGGCAAAGACAAGATCCTGTCGAGCAGAATAGCGAAACTATCTGAGAAACAAGCGATTATATGAAAAGCACAGTGATTGATAGATTGATAAATGATAGCTATAATTTTGTAAAAAACGGAGATAGCCGAAATCCACTACGTTCTTATCGACTGTTCGCTTTCAAACTTAGCCGAATAATTATACTTCGTCGCCATATTGTATTTACTATTTCAAACTTATGTCAAATGGTAGCACGTTTCATACTAAACTAAATTTCAATTTGTACTGAGGCCGTCCCCCCTGTTATTAGGTAGTATTTATATCCTCTTTCTTCTCGAGGCCCACAAAATTATTAGTCGTATTCTCAGTATGGAGTTTGTATATTTTTTAAATAAAATCGCGTTTTCTTTAAAAAAAATGTGGCAATGCTCTATCATATTTTTATTGCGTTTTTTAAAGTTTATCAATTTGATGTGAGAATTTTAATGTTTCTTGAATGCAAAAAGGCGACTAAATATGCTGGCATTTCATTAGAATCTAAAAACATAATAGTACACAATGCAAGTATGAAAGATTAAGCTGCACTTAGTGCTTAAATTCTCTTTGGCTTAAGCATTATTGTTACAGCGACATACATTTATACCTGAGGACTGCCTGGGACATTAAAAACAGCTATAAGTTTGAATGCAAAGTAAATTTTCAATGGAGTCCTGTTATCCACTTTTAGTATGTTGCGCAACATAATGTTTCTGTGGGATAACATTGCAAGTTTTGCAAGCTTAGATAATTTGTACGACTAGATAGAGTCTCTTGCTGCTGACAACCGATGAAAACAGACCAGGAATATTAGTTAAGTGTGCGTGACAAGCTACGTCTGACACTCGCGATCACTTTGATCAAAATAGAGGTAAATAGTTCTAAACCAAATATATTTCAAAGTTTTCACAGCTGTCGTAGTCTACGTAGACGTATAAATGATGTATGTTTGCGAGTTTCTAAGAGTAAACTAATTGTAGTAATATTTCTGTATGAATAGTCTGAAGAATAGTACCTACTTGCTAATATAGTTGTAAGTAACAAACTGAAAAAAAAACTACATTTATGAAAACCGACTTTCAAAACTGAAAAGTATCAAATAATTAAAAATTTAATTTAATACACCATTTATGCAAACCTTTACCTTTAATATAAAGAAAATACTATTATTTATATGTGCTACCTATTCATAGGTTTTAAGTCGCTGCCAAGCCCTAAACAAAATAAAACCTAATATTATAAACTGCTTACTTATTGTAATTATTAAGTTTGTCTGGCTACGCAAGTCTGTCCGCTTGGGTTGTTTTTTTCTAGGCTAAGCTATACCGCTCAAAGTCACGCGTGGCGAGTGTAGGTACCTACTATTACATAAGACTTGGCACAGACTTCAAAGCTATCAGTATGATATCTTTAACAAATTTTTTAATTCATATTTCTTAACGACACATTATTTTTACTAAGAATATATTACTGTAGCAAATAATATTATAAAACTATTTCAATATTGTTCCAACATTAAATCCTTTTCTTTTTGTAATACAGGTTGTATTTCAAAGAAAGCGGGAAGAAGCTTAAGGCAGGTAATATTTTTGTCACATACCTCCGCGTTTCCGCATCATTAATATTTTACCTTTTATTTGTCGCGGGAAATGTAAGTTTTCTTTCGCTATTTTTTTATTTTCGTTACATTTATTTAATCCCATGTAAGCAATATGGAAAAAATAGTTAATGATATACATTTACTAAGTCGAAAATTGTAATGAATTTTGAAAAGGATCTATTGCTACAACCTTAAAATCAAAAATATATCGATATTTATAAATAATGACGGAATTATATATTAATATAATATATAATTTGTGTAAAAGTGTGTGAATATTATATTATATTATATTATTATCAGATTAGTAATAAAAATATTATATTAATAAAATATTAATTCACCAACACTGTATTGAAGCTGTATTGGTGCTAGCGAAATTTAATTAATTATTTAATAATAATACTCCTTTTTTTAAATTCAATTTGAAATAATTTACTCATCAATTTGAGTCACAGGCAATCTGGTTTAAGTTTTGGGCTTGTTCAATGACGTTCTATACATTTAAGACGATTCACGTCATACAAAAACAAAGCCAAAATATGGCACATGCCACAAATGACACCATAATAATCATCGACTGATATATCTGTACAATTCTGCGTTGACTCCAGTTGCTTAAAATATTATTGGTCAATAGGCAGCAATGTAATGTAATAAGAGTATTTTTATATATATTAAAACTCAGTTGTTATTTATCATCAAACATTGATACCTCTAAAGGTTCCTGATAGAGACAAAGACGGAAACTCATAAATATCTGAATTTTAAATAAACTGCTAAAACACTTTTCATTCAATGTTTTTGTAATTTTAATGTTTTTATTTATTGTAAATATAGTTGAAAGTTTTGTTTTATTTAAATAAATATACTATGTTGTTTTGTTCTTGTATTGTTATATTCTAAAACATAATTTCACCTGCTTAAATTTGAACATATTGTCTTTGAAAATAAATTAATATCTAATCTGCACACAAAAACACATTATAAATGCTTATTAAAAGTACAAATTGATATTGGTAAATATCGCTTTACCCACACCTCATAGGTACTATAAGAATAAAAATATTTTTATGGATTCGATACGATTGAAACCTTATCATATCGTATATCGTTTTCGGTTTGAAGAAAATCAATTTGCCATTTGATGTGCTAGCCACTGGCTTCTTTATGTGTAAAAATTATTCATAATGTGAATTTTGATTCTACATTACTTCTACATTAAAATAGAGCAATGCTGTTATTTGGTTTCTTTTTATTTGGTGCTGTAAAAGAGCATCACCACCAACAAGGTGATCACATACCATCAGGTAACCTGAAAGTATGTTTGTCCTTTTGATTCATAAATAACTACTTAATAAATATAGGACGTAATTCTAAGCTAATATTATAAATATAAAATATTTCATTGTTTATTTATTTGATTGTATTGAATAAACTCGAAAACTTTTTCTTTCTCTCACCTTTAGTTACCTACATTACCAGCAAATGAAGAAAATAAATAAATATTTATGGTGACGATTCAGAAGCGCTTAGTTTAAGCCTATTTTAATAAATTTTATTTGACTTTGAATGATATAAAGTGAATTTAGCTTTTTACCAGTGCTGCTTTACCACTGGGAGGCCCCTTTGGTCAGGATGCCGGCTCGATATGGATACCACGACGGCCCCTATTTTTGCCGTGAAGCAGTCATGTGTAAGCATTACTGTTTCGGTCTGAAGGGAATTGTAACTTGTGAAAGTACTAAGCACCGTAGACCTAACATCTTATGTCTCAAGGTGACGAGTGCAATTGTAGTGCCGTTCAGAATTTTTGGGTTTTTCAAGAATCCTGGGACCTCGGCACTGCATTGTAATGGGCGGGGTGTATCAATTACCATCAGTTGAACGTCGTAATTATGTCATACCTTATTTTTATAAAAAAAACTTACAATAAAACTGGATATCTCTATATTATATAGCAATTATGATAACTAAGTAAGAACCTAAGATATCAAAGATTTACATCTACAAATAGGGCGTGATATCTAAGTTATGGATAGTACAGAACAAGTCTTATCCGTTTTCTTTTAATTCGACACCTATTTTGAATTGGTTAAGTAAAAATCTTTAATAAAAAAAAATTGGTCATGTTTTGTGCATGAAAATTGGAAGGCGGCAATATTCTTGTATGAAAATATTTTGTATTCTAAGAGATAATACGCCATAAACTTTTACGAAACCGTGATAAAGTCTTCTTACGTTTATCTAAAGAGTCCCAAATAGAAACCGTCTCAGTGGATGTTTGTTAAGGCTGCTCGTAAATAACTTTAGCCTGGCTTGTGTCTAAGTTACTATGACAATAAGAAAATATGTTAGGTACTAGTTATTTCAATAAAATATTATAATAATTACTATCCAAATGTTTTTAGTTTTCTTTAGTGTTAATTCTCTGGCCAAGTCAACATGTCCTGAGAATGCCTTGTGTAGAGGTGAAACACGTGTCGAATTGTTTAAAGATAAATATTAGCGGAATTCACACTAAAGAAAACTTAAAACATTTGGATAGGTATGGATTTCCGCAAAGTAACACCTACTTCAATAAATTTAATATAATAATAATCTTCGTTGTTCCTATTGCTTACTTACTATACGACTCTGTTTATTGTTATATAAGTTTTTACGCCAAAATTGGATGTAAAGATATTTTAATAGATATTCTCTGAGGACTACGAAATCTGACCTTGGGCCTAATTTTCTGAATATATTGATTAAAATCATAGTTTTTGGTAGTTTATCTATCACCATCTACCATCAAGTGATACCTACCCGTACCTTAATAGTTGATATATTCGAATAACCAAGTATGGGCATCACAAAATAAATTATTGCTTTTATATATATTTTTTTCTCACGGCAATAATTTATAGCAACTCAAAAACTGCTCGACAGTCCTCGATGAAAAAGTAGAGCATCTTTTTAGTAATGTACAATAAATATTATATATACCTTTGATAATTATGTAGATTCAGCAAGAAGAGAAAAAACAAAACTGAATTACTTGTTAATTTTAATAATTTTTTTATTTATTTTTTTTCTTTATTATTCGGTTAAAAGTTTGGACTTATTTTATAAGATTATTTTGCGCTACGAACATTATTTGATTTTATATAACTTGACATTTTTTGAATTTTTTTTTTATTTAATTTAAAATCTAATTTTATTATTTTTATTGTATTTCTAGCTTGTAAACACTTTAGGTAAAATTGTAAGTTAGCAAGTTTATATAGTAATAAATAAAACAACTATATATGGTCAAATGTACTTGTGTAATGTTTGTTGGTCAAAAATATGACATTTATACATTTGTCGGTAAAGGAAACATTTATTTAAAAGTTATATAGAAGCACCCATAGCGTGGAACGATCGCCAAAAAGAACATCAAATAAAATTCTATGAAACATGAATTTTGGAATATTACTAGAACAACAGAAGAACACAGGCCCAAATATAATGGCTGTACGATTGTTACACATATAATAAACACGCTTATGTAGGTGAATGTATTTTTGTTCATCGTTACCCATATTATTTCCAAATTTATTTTTTACCAGTGGGAGGCTCCTTTGCATAGGAAGCCGGCTAGATTATGGGTACCACAACGGCGCCTGTTTAAGCCGTGAAGCAGTAATGTGTAAGCATTACTGTGTTTTGGTCTGAAGGGCGCCGTAGCTAGTGAAATTACTGGGCAAATGAGGCTTAACATCTTATGTCTCAAGGTGACGAGCGCAATTGTAGTGCCGCTCAGAATTTTTGGGTTTTTTGAGAATCCTGAGCGGCACTGCATTGTAATGGGCATGGCGTATCAATTACCATCAGCTGAACGACCTGCTCGTCTCGTCCCTTATTTTCATAAAAAAAGTAATTACCGTATTGCATGCTCTTTTGCAAGACGGATGACAGGAGCGTTGTCTGCCTTCGATGGTGACTCTAATTTATTATCTACAGATTTAAATGAACAGACAGAAAAAAACATATAATTATATTATTTAATATCTATAATATAAGTATTTGTCATTTTGGATATTTTAATAACCTTCTATTATAATATAATAATATCCTAATTATTAACCGGAGTCTTAAAATCATTTATTTTTCGAAAATACAATTGTCGGTAATAAATACTAACAAATCTTATTAATCTTAGTATACCTAGTAATTTTATTGCAAAATCTTTTTATTTTACGAGCAAGTTAAAACAAGAGCGGAATTTATTAATGGATGACATGAATCTGGCGTGTGATTTGATGAAAGTTGTAAAATAAACCAGAATTAATTACGCTTTCAAATAATTTCAGGTTAAATTAATACAAAGGTTCGAGAGACACTTATAAGGAATTAATAAGATAATATTATTTAATATTTATTACTTGCTAAGTAAAGTGAAAATGTTAGTTATTAGCATGGGTGGAATTTGTAGGTACATACGAGGCAAAATCGAAAGCTTCAAGATAAAAATAATGTAATAAAAAATCTTTCTTAGGTGTGGGGTTCGAAACCACGCTCAGGAACCAGAGCTTAAATATAACCTAATTTAAAAGCAATTTACCAGTGGTAGGCTCCTTTGCACAGGATGCCGCCTAAATTATGGGTATCACAACGGCGCCTATATCTGACGTGAAGCAGTAAATTTTAACCATTACTGTTTTTCGGTCTGGAGGGTGCGGTATTTAGTGAAATTACTTGGCAAATGAGACTTAACATGTTATGTCTCAAGGTGACGAGCGCGATTGTTGTGCCTATCAGAATTATTGGGTTTTTCAAGAATTCTGAACGGCACTGCATTGATTACAATCCCATTACTGCCAGGCGTATCAATTACCATCAGCTGAACGTCCTGCCCATCTCGTCTCTTATTGTCGAAAAAGATATAATAGACACCATTTCACCCCTACTCCGCAGTCAGCTGTAATGCAACATGCGATAGAAGGACGAAGAAATTATAGGCGATGTGTTTTATATATTTCACTTTAAAAACATTCGACATGCATTCTAGATATAGATTTTCATGTTCAGAAACATTCTGCTAAACTAAATTACCATTCAATGTTCGAAATTAATGGTAGGGTTTCAAATTAAGGCTGACACTGTGAGAATTAGTATCATAACATTACTAAAATTATTTCATGCTTGCTATCGTCAATGATTTTTGTTACTTAGTAATGTAATACTGCTAGAGATTAATACAGAGATTATATAAACAGTAACACGTTAATGAAATGACTAATGGTATTAATTAAGAGCAGAACAAAGCTAATTATTAGGGATTCAGTTTACACAATGGACTGATTACAACTATTCACACATGACACCGTGGACACAATCAGCTGATATAAATCAAACAACATTAACGCTTTGAATCATAAGTTATCCTTATCACTTGTACAATTTAAGTTATTACACCTGAATATCTAATTCACCAGTGGAGGGCTCCTTTGCACAGGATGCCGGCTAGATTATGGGTACCACAACGGTGGCTATTTCTGCCGTGAAGCAGTTATGTGTGAGCATTACTGTGCTTCAGTCTGAAGGGCGCCGTAGCTCGTGAAATTACTGGGCATATGAGACTTAACATCTTACGTCTCAAGGTCACGAGCGCAATTGTAGTGCCAGTAGTTATAGTCCCTTATTTTCATTAAAAAAATATTTTACAACATTTCTTAAAATCGTACAGTAGAAGATAAATTACTGAACAGAATATATCGACAAGCGGTTGGGATTGTTCGTATAAAATATAATATTGTGTGCACCATTAGTTTCTGCCACATTTATATTATAATGATTTGTAAAGTAATAAATATTAAATATATTGTGAAAATATTTTATAGATGTTATATCCAATTCAGTTGTATAAGTTGACTCACTAAAATTGTTCACGTAAATTTAATTGGATCTCGGTAACAATGTTTGCGTCCGCACTCTAAAGTCTGTTCCAACATTTATTTTATAGTTTTTATTTTGTTTCCGTGAATCTGATTTATATTTCTCTTTGTGTATTCCTAACAAGCTGAATATAACTTATTTTAGCCTAGGTCGAGTTAAAAAGAGATAACAAATCTTTAAATACATATTTATGTTTTAAATTATATTTAAATATAATTATAAACATAAATATGCCTTACTTGAGTAACCCTGGCCTCAAGTTAACACAACTATATAAACTACATGCATATTCGTGGGCGGTTTTAAATACAACAAATTTTCATAATAGTATATAATATTAACCTTCGATCAACAATAATTAACACACTTTTACATCTTATCTTGCCCCAAACTAGTCTGTACTATGGGTTGTAAGACAACTATATATTTAACACAATAATAAATACAAATAGACATTTAGCTTTATATTATAACTACTGACATTTCAGGTAGGCTGTTATAATGTAGATCTGTTCCAAACACTCCGTGACCAATATAAATTGAAGCTGACAAGTACCTACATCTTGATAAATTAGGACTCGTCCACAGTGACAGTCGTATTTCCATAATTTGTGTAAATATATTGCCACATTAATTGATACTGATCCGGTCTATCGTAGGTCGATCTAATTTCATTATATTGTATTAATTCAGGTAACGTTAAAGTTGTTTGCTAAAATACCGGAAAAAACATTTACCAATTGATTATTGAATTACACACCCCGAAATAGTGTTATATTTAGTATGTGTTTTTGTAATTACTATATTATATGTATGGAATAATTGTAGTTATTATCTTACAAGTCTTGTTTTTTTTATGAAAATAAAGGACGAGACGATCAGTACGTTCAGCGGATGGTACGTGCTGGTTTTTTCTGATACGTCTTACCCATTACAACGCAGTGCCACTCAGGATTCTTGAAAAATTCGAAAATTCTGAGCGGGACTACAATTGAGACATAAGATGTTAAGTCTCAATTGCCCAATAATTTTACTAGCTACGGCGCCCTTCAGACCGAAACACAGTAATGTTTACACATTACTGCTTCACGGCAGACATAGGCGCTGTTGTGGTACCCCATAAGCTAGCCGGCATCCTTTGCAAAGGAGCCTCCCACTGGGAATAAAAAATAAAATAAATATTGGGTTTCTTCATAATTATACTTTTTCGAAAATCTATTAACTTATTGCATTTAAAACAAATAAAAAATAAAACTTTCTTTGAAATAACTTATAATTTTATTATAAGCAAAGTGCATCACCATTACTAAGTATTTACATTTGAAGATTATTTAAATGACAAAACACATCTTATAACTAAATTTACAATACTACGAGTATCATTACATAAAATTAAAACTATCATAACGGGGAAGCGTACCATGAATACTGGCAGCATTTCCATGTTCGATAGGTAGGCTGAACCATTGACTGAAATAGCTGCCAGTGCTTGGGTTTTCAGAAGCCATATTGAGACGAGAAGATACTACTTTGTACATTCTCCGCGCCTCTGGGCCCCACAGGTCAAGTGTCTCGACACCAAACGGCACAAAGATGTAAGACTCACTGAGACCGACATATTTACGACGCTTGCTGTCTTCGGCAGTCGAAGCAGCAGCCCCAGCAGCAACTGACGTAACTTGGACATGAGATAGCCCGTGACGTCCAAGAGCTCAATGCCACATCTACATTATTATGGTTGCATGATTACGTAGTGGAAGTTATTAAAGTAATTAGTTGCAAGTGCCAAATAATAAATAACCAGCAGCTCTATCCATTCCAGCCTTGTAATACCTAAATTGTTTGAATAGTAAACATCCGAGAAGTCCATTTCAGAACCAACATAAATTACATTACCATCTTCGTTACCATTAAAACGCTTCATATACTTATCTACTCTCACCGAATATTAAAGCTATGGGATATAATGGATGTGCTTGAAAGCTTTATAAAGCATCTATTAAGCTCTTGATAAGCTCTATATGTAATGTAATTATCCCACACGAGCCCTACACATTACCCTGATTTCTTTGTGCGGAAAATGTGTTCTGGGAATAATTTAATATTAACAAAAGAGTGTACGTATATTGAATGTGAATTAATGGTACGGTAGGTAGTTATTAAGAAAAAAAAATTGTTAAAAGACGTTTATATGGTGAGGGTTACAATAACATTTATGACTTTCTTAGTTCAGTTTAGGAATGGAGCGACCGCGATCAGGTTACATATGAAATAAATTTTACTATCTCGAAATATTTAAAAAAGTATGTAAAAAATGTTTATATATAAATGATGTTACGTTTACAAAGAAGGCTTACTATATTATAGTAGATTATATAAATGAATGGTTCTTGTCTGGTTCTCCGCAGGCCACCTGTTATTTGTATACCTAATACATAATATTATATTAAATAGGCTAAGTTGTTACATGACTTAAAAGATGAGCTGGGAGTTTCTTATCAGTTCTTCTCCCCATCTCATAGCCCCTTTACGAACGGATGTAGCTTCATGTCGTATACCAAGTGTGGTTGCAATATATTATGTTATTGTCACTCCCTATGGTAAACAAATATATTAACTATTCAATTTTTTACTATCTCCACTGCAGTTACGATTTCTTAGATCAGCGTAAAATAAACTTTTGTTCGTAAAGTGTAAATACGCATATTAGAATGTATCGTAAAATTGATTGTTTATTGTTTTCGTTTGACGGTTACTGTAAATTTCTCCAGGTATAAATTTTTGCTAGTACCAGGGGTACATAATATTAAAGAGTACTACGAACTCCGACATTATATTTATTATCCAAGGCACTAACGATTTAACATACAGAAATCATGCTGACACTGTCCATACTTATAAGATTATTCTTATACCCAGTAAGCTTGAATTATCTTCTCACCTTGTCCCTGCTTCAGAATTGGGTCACAATGAATCGATAGAACTGCTCCTTAAGAATCTTTGAAGAAAATCAGCGCTACGATATCAATCTGATCTTTATATAATCTGTTGTTTTATCTATTGTTTTTATAATAAAACTAGCTGTTCCCGCCCGCTTCACTGGTCGAATCCTAAAAGGAAATTAAATAATTAAAGAACATTGGGATTCGAAAAATAAGCCGTCCGTAAAGTCCGTAAGTAGCCATAAACCATATAGGATATATTTCGTATCGAACAGTGGTAGTTTCATGTCGATACGATCAGTGGTTTAGGCCTGAAAGAGCCTCAAACAAAGACCATTTTCATTACATATATAGATAGATTATATTTTCAGTATGTTTTACCCCTAGAGCATCGCTAACTCTGATGGCAATCATCGTCCATGGACATCTGCAATAGCACAGGTCAAGGCGTGTTGCCAACCAGTCTCATACTATGACGACTTGAATCAACAGAGGACACAGGTTTGACGATATAATTTTGCAATATAAAGGAAGTTTATGGTGTTGCCTCCTTGACTATAATTAATATATAATATAATAATAATGCCTTTATTTTATTTACGGTATGTGTGGATTGATACATCTACTGTATTGTACTTTAAGTATGTACTTAATAACTATAATTATGTTTTTACTTATTAATTTACATTTTTTGACTTACTCTTGTAAGGTATTTAGTAATTGACGTTTGTGTATTTTGTTGCTTCAGTTTGCATATATTGTAATTGAAATGATTTGTAAAATTTAATTGAAACTAAGAATCTACAATACCATTCTGTTTTGAAAAGAGCAACCTTAGAGTTTCTGACTCGTTCTTCTCTGAGGAAATCTGCCTTCAATTATGCAATGCAATTTAACTACGAAATAAAAAATAGTTGTGTTTGTTTGTTTCTTAAGTGATCACCGCCGCCCACATTCTATTGCAGTTGAGTTGCACAAAAAACTCTTTTCTTATTCGATCAAAACTATTCAATACACAGTTCCTACAACAATACACATTCCTAAAATAATAAATTACAAAATAATAAGTTAACGGTTCTAGAATAATGTTTTAAAGGGAACAAGTATCAATGAAAAAGTTTGATAGAGAATTAAAACTAGCGCGCTCAAGTCTCTTTTTTGTCAAGAATTGTTTTCGTAAATTCAATGGACTATCTACAATAAAACAGAATGATAGTGAAGCTCATAAAGTGTGGCTCACTCGTTGACTTTTATGTTCGTAACAAACATTTAGTTAATTATTCGTGTGTGCCGTATGTATGGGTCTGTTTTATTTATAATACATACATTCCTTTGTTATATCATTTCCTTGAATCTCCTTCAGTCAACTTTACTTCAGTGTCATTATAAAAACTTAAATAAGTTAAATAAAAACACTTTTTTAAATATATCTACCGAGGCTTCCCAGTACGTAGTCAAGGGTAGAGATGGCAAAAAATTGTGGTGCATTCACTGACCTGTGTAAATACCACTGGATAGGTTGTTCCATATGTTTCACAGCAAAATTTTTTTGCCTATTTGAAGCGCCACTCGCGAGCGTCCAGAGAACTAATTTTGACGTATAATGCAAATGGCGAAGGCACGTCTCTCTGAAGTTTTTTTGCATTTTGAATAAATTTTGTTCGTTTTCCGTGTTATTTATACTTCAAGAATCAACGTAATGAAGTACACAATTTTTTTTGTAAGTAGTTTCCCACCATCTATGTTTGCTGAGATTATCATCACTAGTTTTAGTACCACAGACTCTCGCTACATGGCCACCAGCGCTAAAATGGCGAATATCAAACAGGCACTAAAGCACCTTAACAGCCGCCAGTCCAGTGGTCTTGACAACCACGACATCTTTGTTACGAGCATATCGACCGAGAAAATAACTATAGAAATGAATCTGAAGGGACTATCCAAAAGCAATAACGAAGTCTATTTTATAAAATTATTCCATTGTTCTATTTTCAAAATTAGAATTTTGTTAATTTATATATTTTTAATCAATCTTCAATAAAGCAGGAATTGATGTTCATTTTAAATTTCAATATAATCGTGTTTTTTAGTTTTTTTAAACTACTCTTTTTATCATTGAGTTTCAATACTAATTCACTCGAAGCCAAAAGTTCCGCTGCTAGCTATTCTGGTTGTTTACATATGGGGTTATGGTTATATATACAACTAATTAAATAGTTTACTCAATATTATATGTTTATAATTTATATTATTATTAAAATAAAGCATTACTTGTCATGGAAATAATCTTGAGTGTTTTATAATTATAAGTATTATTTAGTGTTAATAGTTCATCGTTAAATTAGAAAATAATAAATGTTAATTTTCATAGTTTCATGGCTAGCTGTATAACAAGACAATAAAACCTTAAGCAATTATGGAATTGTAAATATAAAATTTGTTTAGCGGCAAATGGTTGCATTAATTTATCTTCAAACGACATTTATTTGTTTTAAACGAATTGAACTATAGATATATTTACATTATAAAAACCGCTGAAGCTACGTTGCTATAAAATAATTTTGCCAGACCTCATAATAAAACATTCATTCAACAATTCAATTATTTATTACACGGAACAGTATGTTTAATAAATTGGATCATGCAATAATCATCAAACAAAGGCCTGCGGTTTTCCAAGTCAATTAATTTGCAAATTTTAAGGACGACATCAATCATTGATTTCATTAACGTTCCTCTATTCTGTTTACTTACTCTATACAATATAATACACAAAATATTTGTTTTACAATATGAGGTTAATTAAAACCTGTATTTTTAACGAACAATGGGTTTGTTTCAGTTTCAAGCATCATTAAATATTTTGTAATTGTAATATATTTTTATATTCTGCATTTAGAGTTACGTTTTTCTCATTCTTTCAATATGGATTAAAAACCATTGTTGAGTTGTCATTATTATTGGAGATCTAAAAGTTTTTTGTTTATTTTTTCGAACCGGAAAATGTTTAGAGCTACTAGTAAATAATATGAATAATTATTTTTGTATAACATAGACTACTGTTATGAGAATAAGGAAAGAGTATATCAAAATAAGCGCACAATAGCGCCTATTTTGCGTCAGCGGCATTGTTACCTCTGGAGCTACTGTGACTTTAGATTCATTGTAGACTAACGTGGTTGATTGATTGTTATCATATACCTCCGTCAGGGAACGGTAACCGTTGTATACATATGAGCTTTGACTTGAAAATATTGCTTTGTAGGGCTTGTAGTACTGATTTGCTATCCGAAAGGATCCGGATGGAGTAATCCTTTGCCTTCGTGTCAAAATACGTAGCCATACCCGTAACCGCTTCGATGATGCCCGTATCCCGTTCCAGACCTTGTTTCCGAACCGTCAGTGAAAGTGGACGTGCTGAGTTATATCAAACAACTGGTTTTGAATATAATACAACTTAAATAAAATGGTCAAATTATAAGTTGAGGTATTTAGCGAATATCGCATAATATGTAGATTGACATTCTGTTTTCTTACTTGGCGTATTTCTCGTGACAGGGGTCGAGGGGCGGTTTGTTCCCTTCCCTAAAATAAAGTGGATTTTGGCGATGGCTGGTCCATGCGTCATGTCGTAAACGGGCGATTCTTGTGTGGGCTGGTTGATCCAGTTACCAGGAACTCTATTTTATTTTAAAATTGAAGTTGTTTAATATAATATATGTTCTGTAATTACTAGTAAATACCTTCTCGCATAATAATATATTTGCAGTGTGTGCGGATTGATGCATCTACTATACTCAATAACTCTTGATTTACGTATTAATTTACATTTATTTAATTTAACTCACTCGTGTAAGGCGTTGAGTATTTGACGTTTGAGTATTTTTGTAATATCACTTTACATTTATTGTAATAATTAAAATGATTTGTAAATCTTTGAAGCTGTAAATATTTATTTAAAAGAGGGGCAATAAGTTTATTGCCAATTTTTCTCATTAAAGCTCAAAACTATCCAAAACTTTTTAAATTCATAAGTGTCATTTCCTTTACTTACATGAATAGTGATTTTAATTTGACTTGGTTTGGTATTTGTTAAGTTAGTAGAAATAAAAATGCCCCCTTAGACCGCTTGTTTAGTGAAACGTAAATAAAATGTTCTATAATAATAAATCCCTAGTACATCTAAACATCAGCGATACCATATGTCTATTTTTTATAGATACGTCATATATTTAATGATTTGACATGGGTACCTTCAAAAAAAGCGCGTACACCTTCCTTAAAGGCCGGCAACGCTCTTGTGATTCCTCTGGTGTTGCAAGAGAATGTGGGCGGCGGTGATCACTTAACACAAGGTGACCCGTACGCTGGTTTGTCCTCCTATTCCATAAAAAAAAAAATGACACAAATGTTATATAGTACGCGGCTGAAACCACGTGGCATATCTAGTTATACATAAGATCCATGTGTAATAGGAAGGAACTAACATAGTACTTTATGCATTTCTTTGAAATGGAAAGAAATTTAATTTCACGTAGATGAATTTCAAAATTTTATTTGATTTCAACTATTTAGAAAACCTAATAGAATTAACTCTTAATGAAATTCTTGAGGATACAATTTATGTATGAACTTTTAATTGACTTTCTCTTAACATCTTTAAGACCAACATTTTCCTTGCGTTAACTCGCGAGTTTTCATAGAAAATATAGTGAAGTATGAAAGTGTGTTAGTAAGCATATTCATCTGAAAGGAATATTATAAATATTTTTTTATTTTAAACACACTCGCATAATTTTCGAAGCCTCTAATCATTATTCGAAATTCAAATATCTCAATCACATTCTGTGCGTCTACTTAAATTTTTTTGATTAATTAATAAATAATACTAGGTTGTACTATATTTCTATATTTTACTTCAACTATTTTATAAATACTTAGCTTCTTTAGCTTCGTATGTTTTATCAAGAGCTTGTCTTACTCTTGGCATAATTTTAAATTTTGACAGGTGCTGGTAGGTGAGACATGCGCTGAGACAGTTGAGCCAAGTTTCGCGTACGATCTGGTAGGGAAAAGTCGAACGAAATCAGTTATAAATTTGAAACCAGTCAATTTATCCGTCTAGATAGACTATAATATACTTTAGTACTAACCTCTACTTTGAGCAATTCACGCACACAAACACGAAGTGTCATACAAATCGCGAGTGTAAGACGTAGCTTGTCACGCACACTAAACTATTATTCCTGGCCAGTTTTTATCGGTTGTCTAACAGCAAGAGACTCTCTAGACGTATAAATTATCTAAGATTTTAGTTTCGTTATATTTTAGTTAGTTAGTAATTTAGTTAGTTAGTTACATTTTAATTTGTGTTATGGTTTGAGCTAATGGTCGCGTTACCAATGCTTTTTGTTATATTTTATTTTATTTATTGGGGTCAAGAAAAAATTATACGTTAGATTTTACTAACTAAAATACATTATAAGGCGATTCTAAATGCAAGATAATTTATATTTTCACGAATGTTATGTTCAACCATTGTGATGTATTTTTATAGCATTGTTGAGATTGAGTTTTAAATCTTGCTCTGTAAATATTAAAAATATTCTCGTTAGCTATATTTTGTTTCCCTGTGAGACCGAATCAATAACAAGGAGATCCATAGGACAACAAAAGTTACCGACATAGCCCAAATGATTGCGAAACTGAAGTGGCAGTGGGCAGGCCACATAGTTCGACGGACAGATGGCCGTTGGCGCAGTAAAGTCCTCGAATGGCGACCACGTACGGGAAGACGCAGTGTTGGTAGGCCCCCACAAGAGGTAGGACCGACAATCTGGTCAAGATAGCCGGAATACGTTGGATGAGGGAAGCGCAGAACTGATCGTCGTGGAAATCTTTAGGGAAGGCCTTTGTCCAGCAGTGGCCGTCTTCCGGCTCATGATGATGATATTTTGATATTTTTTCCACTTGATCCAAGCACTTGTTTTATTTTATAAATGTGAATTAATGCAGGCGTAAATCAAGGAGAGAATCGTGAACTTTTAACGAATCTCATAGGAAAATGCTGTTTAAGTAACGATAATATTTTTTGTTGATCGAACCTGTGCGTTCAAAACAATGAACTTTAGTCTCAGTTTGACCCTTTGGCGTCTAAAATTGTTGGCGACTTTCCAACTGTTATCATAAACAATAGTTTGTTTCGTCACCCATTGTTGTTATCTCGCAAATATTTTGAAAACATTGTGTGGCATAAGCACGAAAAGTAAAAGTATTTACAAACTCTGTGAATATTATGTAATTCGGTAGAAGGTCGGTAACTAACTTCTTTGACAAAGAAAGCTATCTATATTATGATTTTTGTCTGGTTCTGCGCAGGCCACCTAACATTGTATAATATTATATTAAATAAGCTTCGTTTTTTTTATGGAATAGCAGGACAAAGAGCGTACGGGTCACCTGGTGTTAAGTGATCACCGCCGCCCACATTCTCTTGCAACACCAGAGGAATCACAAGAGCGTTGCCAGCCTTTAAGGAAGGTGTACGCGCTTTTATATAATTTAAAAGATGGGCTGGGAGTTTCTTATCAGTTCTTCTCCCCATGTCATAGCCCCTTTACTAACTGATGTAGCTTCATGACGTTTACGCAGTGTTGTTGCAATATGTTATGTTGTTGACACTCCTTATGGTAAATAAATTATAAAGCTGCAGTGTTTGTTTGTTTGTTTGTTTGTTTGTTTGAACGTGCTAATCTCTGGTACTACTGGTCCGATTTGAATGATTCTTTCAGTGTTGGGTAGTCCATTTATCGAGGAAGGCTATAGGCTATGTTTTTTTTTCAAAATTAGGGATCCGTAATAAAATTGCTATTTTGTAACACAAGGTGTAAAATCGAAAACCTATTTTTGCGTGCGCTGCAAAAACTATTGACAATAGAACAAAATGATGTACAGGCTATAATATAGGCAATATTTTATTAATTATAAAACTATCGCGTGAATTATACTTTATATGGCAAAACAACGTTTGCCGGGTCAGCTAGTGGTAAATAAATATATTTCTATTTTTATTTTTAATTCTAACACCAAAAGTAAAAATAAAATGCATGTCTCCATAGCACCAATAACATTTATAGTTTTATCATTCCACGGTATTATCTAAGAAGTGAACTCAGATACATTTTCAGGAGTACAATTTTTGGTCTTATTGCATTAGGACCCACTCTTCTGTACTTCTAGTGTGCTTGATGCTTCACGGAGCGGATTTTTACGGCTAGTGATTTTCAGTATAGGTCGTGCTCGAATAATACAAGTAATATATATTTAATAATGTTGGTTTTATTCAGTATTTATTTATATATTATATTTATCATAGTAGTTATAGAAAGTTTGGACAGTGTTAATTTGGAGCATAGACTTACAACATACTATCGTATAGATAAACAAAACATGAGAAAGAAGATCATTTATAATGGAGATACAACAAGATAGAAAAGGAAAGTGAATATATTGTTACTGTAGCCGATTTTGACTGACAAGTAGCTCCTTAGTATTCTGAATATTAAGTTTTGAATATTAATAAAAAAATAGAAATAAACCACTAGCTAACGCACACATTGTCAAATCAAAATTGGTCAAGCATTATCGTGCTGTCAGTTCAGATATTCATCATATAAATGTTCTGCACCTACCGTTATTCGAACCAGGCGTCTCTAGCTCAATAGACAGAGTAACTGACCACTGGGCTATATAGCCTCAATAACATTATTTTATGGAATTGCTTAAAACTCATTTATTTTCTCAAAGTTGATTCCTTTAGAATACTTTTTATGTTATTTCTAATATACTTATGCTAAATGCTTTGGAATAAAATGGCGCTCTGAGAGACAAGAAGAGGCGCAAGAAACTCTCCCAGCATTCTTTTTTGCACTCTTTTTAATAAAATATACAATATGGTACTGTCATTGCTATTGCGATAAAATAATCATAATCTAGTCCCCGGCTGTGCGATCACTTACATATTCAGCTGTGGATCAGTAGGATTAACGTCAGAGCCATTTTTTATTAAAACATTTAAATTTATTTATAGATAATGCCTGAACAGTGGCTGGGACCTTATTATAAAAGTGTACCTTTAAATTTTACATTTACCCTTAAAGCTTTTATGTATCTTCTGAAGCTTACTAGAGCGTGAACTTGTGAACGTATATTAAATTTTCATTAGTAGTGTCTTGTCAATTTCTCATGGGGTTCATCATTCATCCACTTAATATTGTAACGAGTCAAGTGAAGTAAGCAGCGGGTGTCTAAAGAGGTGGCGTTGGTGTAGCGGTGTGAAGTGCGATGCGAGTAGAGGAGGGGCGAGGAGAGGAGAGGGGATGAGGAAAGGGTGGCGAAGGGAATATAATTGTAAAATCTGTTATATCGTGGTTTGTGATAGAATACTGTTTTTATTTTCCTTGAGTGCTTTACAATATAATAAACTAATGATTAAAATTATTTCACAGTATTTTTTTTGAGTCTTATGAAATACATCGTGACAATTATATTTAACAGTATGTTTTGATAAATTATAGCTACAAATAAGAGGCGATGAGGGCTCAGCAAAACAAATGGTAAGAAAATAGAGTTTTCGGATGCAAATAACATATTGTGACGACCCGCTCTAAGAATTGGCCGGATGTCACAACGCAATGCGCCTGGCCGCTGATCATACTGACATTATTGTATTTTATTTACTTTTAAAGATAACAAGTAATATTGATACATATTATAATGTTTACATTGGACCGTTTTATACGTTAACGTAGGAAATAACTAATTTTTTATTAATTTTTTTTATTAAATAACCAACGTTGCACACAATAATAATCCTTATTCTAAAGCGCACTCTTCAATATAAGTAATTATAAAAGGCATAAAATGCATTTATTTTCTCAAAATTGATTCCTTTAGAATTCTTTTTGATGTCATTTCTTATACTACTAGATACTACTACCGCTTAGGAAACAAATGGCGCTCTCAGAGAGAAGAAGCGGCGCAAGAAACTCTCCCAGCATTCTTTTTTTTTGCGCTCTTTTCAATAAAAATATACAATAATGTACAGTCATTTCTATCGCTATAAAATAATCACAATCTAGTCCCAGGCTGTCCGATCATTTAGATATTCAGCAGTGGAGTAATAGGATTTACGACAGAGCCATTTTTTTATAAAACATTTAAATTTATTTATAGATAATGCCTGAACAGTGGCTGGGACTTTATTGTAGAAGTGTATACATTTACCCTTAAAGATATTATGTATCTTATGAAGCCTACTAGAATTAGTTACAAGCAATCCCTTATTTCTAGTGTTATAATAGAAATTGTATACTTCACTTACAGGCTAACATTCATAGCTACATTACTACAAAAATATTAAAAAAAAAACAAATAATGCAATACAATATTAAAACTATAATGTATAATAATCAATATATTAAAAATAATGAAAAAAATAACATAAATTTTTATTACAAAAATACTTTCATTACCATAAATAAACAATAAAAATTATCCCAAGTAATTAAAGTTGCACAAACTTTAAGGATGGCTTCAATTTATAATTTCATTAACAATGGCCTGAGCTCTTCTCATACTGAACAGAACTATTGAAACTCACACAAGAGCTTTTGTAATATTTTTATCGAACAATGAATCCGTTTCAGTTTCAAGGGTCATTAAATATATTTTTCATAATAGAATGGCTTTCAGTAACAATAAGTACTGCACAGTACAATGTGGAACTGTTTTGTTTGCCTTGCTTTAATTTGATATCTATATTACTTTTAATGTAATTAAGTGTCATATTCACTGAAATACACACATCAAAAAAGTCTAAAAAACATGCATGATATTACAGAATTACCATAAATATTAATTAATTTCTAAGTCTTTATTCACTAAAAGTGCATAGGTATGTAAACTTTTATGTTATTGATGACATACTGGCTGGTTGTAAAAAAAAATCGATTATGTTTTGTTTTTTTTTTTCATAAAATTAAATGAAAGGAAATTTGCTTGAATTAAAGCGTGTATTTATTGCTACGTTTAGTCTTGATTTTATAATTTTACCAACCAATTAAAGAAAGTTCAAATAAAGCGACAAAATTGAATTGTTAGATATTCTTTACGTCATGAAGCGACGTCATTTGGCGGCAAATGAAATGCAACAAGCTGTAGGGATGTTGCAAGCGGGAAGTAATCAATCTCAGGTATCTCGGCATTTTGGCATTCATAGAAGTGTTATTTGTCATCTTTGGCAACGCTACAATAATATAAGGGAACCCTCTGAACAGCATTCAGGCCGTAAAAGGAGTACAACCACTCGCCAAGACCGGTTTATAAAACTGACTACAAGACGCCAGCAAATGTTAACCGCTCGAGAGATAAGTTTGAGGCTACAAAATTCAAGTGGTGTTGATGTAAGTCCCCAAACTGTGCGAAATCGACTGCATGAGTACGGCCTACGAGCTCGACGCCCAATTAGGTGCCCACCGATACATCACGGGAATCGAGCTCGTCGAAATAAATGGTGTCGAGAACGCAGAACATGGATCCAGGAATAATGGGATAAAATTATGTTTTCCGATAGTCGCGATTCGGGTTTAGGCCTGATACAAGAAAGCTCAACAGTTATGCTATGGGCGGTTATTATGAAGAACAGGCGAACTGAGCTCGTTTTTGTAAATGGAAACATGAACGCTGAAAATTACGTTGAGGATATTCTCAGACCTTATGTCCATCCATTTGCACAAACCTTTGGCTCCGATTTTAAGTTAATGCATGACAATGCGCGTTCACATACAGCTCGGCGAACCATCAAAACTTGGCAACGTTCGGGTATTACCCTGGCCTGCACAATCGCCAGACCTCAACCCCACCGAGCACGAATGGATATCCTATTCGTGCTCGGTGGGGTGTGGGAGCATATGCTCCAGAGACGTGTTTTGAAGGACTTGGACGGAGTGACAACAACCCAACAGCTGAAGGATTTGCTACAATTCCATTGGGAACGAATATCGCAAGATGACATAAACAGTGTTATTAATTCAATGAATAATGGTTGCCGACAAGTTCTGAATAGCAGAGGAGGCCATACTTTTTATCAAATTACTTATTAATATACTTATTAATTCTTTCACAGTAAATTCATTTTCTTTAGAAATTTCACTTTGTTAAAAAATGTTTATTTATTTATTGGAAAACAAACAGCTTAAGTTATGTACACATTGTTACACATAATCTATATTACACAAGTCAAAAAAGTTTCCACTTAAATATAAACAAAGTAGGAGTGAATATAATACAATATATAACGATTTGATATACAATTAAACATAAGGCAAAAAAAGTACACAAAAATACAAATGAAACAAGTTTAGTTGTTTACGTACATTAGTTTCTGCAGTATATTCTAATATTGTTAATTTCTGTTATTAAAAGAACTTATAAAGACAACAGCTGTTATTAAAAGAACTTATAAAGACAACAACTGTCAGCTGTTTTACATCATAGGACCCTAAAAATATGTTGCTTAGACTTTTTTTGATGTGTGTAGTTGGAGGTAACTCCTGTAAAACGTTCCAAGACACAAACATCACATTTTAAATAATTCGTGTTTAAAGTTTAATAAATATTAGTTTTTTCCATACATGTGTGTTGGGCTACTAAGTTATGATGTCATTTAAAGAGTGACAGTAGGGCTGCCATATTTGTCAGTCTGTTATGAATCACGTGACCAGTTTTGTGTTCTTAACTCAATATCCACATGATTGTGGCTTGGAACGTTTTTCCGCAATAACGTCCAGTTATGTACCAACATAATATATATATATAAAGTATTATGATAATACAAGCTACTTAGAATCATGAAATAATCTGAAGATGCCTGTGAAACATGTTATTTACCTAAGTGCCCGTTTTTTATTCAAAAGAGTATAATATATTAAGTATATATATTGAATATTAGAGTATATTTTTGAAGTAAAAATTCTTTAGGCGCGACTTGGAGTACTAAGTACAAAAGTAAATTGAAAGAAAATTTAAGGGTTTTTAAAAATAATTCAATTTTCTCAGTTATATTTTTTTAATCTCCAAGTTTTTTTTATTGTTTATTTATTACTACTATTGCAATAAATAATATTATATACATTTGCAGAAATTTTCTGACATTCGTTAATTTGTTTTTGGTTTTTGTTTCTCGTTTCCATTATAAATTCAGTCTAACATATGCACCGAACATCGAATAAAGATCCGATTTTGAAATCACACAGTGAAGTTAATAAATAGTAGCTAAAAAATCTAAAAAACACACTTTTTATAGAATTTCTAGTTCGGTTTGTTTTATAAAAGCGTGTTTTTTACTTTTGTTGAACTTACACTTAATTTGCATTGTTGAATTAAAAATTCTCTTTGGTATTCGAAAATTTCGTAATACTAGATAAATCTTTTAAAGGTAATGGTTGAAATTTAAAATTAACTTCAATTCCTGTCATATAGACGATAGACGAAAATTATATGAATTAACAAAATCTTAGAAAAATGGAATAATTTTATCAAATTAATGTATTGTCATCAGACCTCGATAAATCTTCGAAGTTTCAACCAAATCTGGCCGTTTAAAGTGGCTTAAATCGCACCTACATGAGTCGATTACAAACAAACATACAAACAAGTAAAGCTCCTAAAAAGCGTGAAAAAATAACAACTTTATCAATTAATTTTATATACGAGACCCACAAGTCGTTTCGCAATTTTGCTTATATTGAGAAGAATCGACTAGTAACACAACAATTACACTTATAATGTTTTTGGATCCAGTTTAATGGAGCATCCATTATTGTCATCACTGCAGCAAAAGGGCATTAAAGTATTTAATATTATTAGTTATATTATTATTTAATAATTTAATACAGAATGAACTTAAAAAATTCAATCATGTTTGTACAGATAAATAATTATTCATGATAGTTTTATTTTAAGAAGATAAGAAAATTAAATAACTCATCAGAACGCCAGAAGTACCTCCATTTAAAAGCCAAGTTACACTTGACTCGGTCTAGCTGGTCGCTTGATTAAAGCCGGTACAAACCGCTTGATCAAGGTACATCAACGCGTGTAATACGACCGCGATGATAAAAGATTTTAGCCTAATGAATGTTGTACTACTAAACGAAAAAATATTATGATTTTAATATATTTCCCACCAGATACATATTGGAAATGGCTATCAACGTTTTGATTAAATTTATTAACACAGGAATTTACAACGGTGGTAAAACAAAGAAGCCTGCTGTTATATTTACGAAAGTACGTTATTTCTTACTTTGAATAGCCATCGCTATGCAGCAATCTTTCGTCACATGAAATTTATCTCTTTCACTGTATTATGTAAGCTTTTAATATGTGCTACGTACCTATAAACCTACATACTAAACCTTTACAATCCTTTGCACAGGATGCCGGCTAGATTATAATCCGTATGAAAGTACTTATGTACTCCTTCTCGAAAAGGTACAAAAAGCTTTTCTTAGGTACCTCTACAAACGTACGCATGGATACTACCCCTATATGTATCCCACAAAATTTCTTCTGGGTACATTAGGCTACAACTCCCTCGAGGTTAGGCGAAAACGACAGCAGCTCACAGTTGTGTGCAGAATACTCAGAGGTGATATAGATGCGCCGAGTTTGCATGTTGAGCTATGTAGAATCTTTGTACCGGACAATTACTGTTCGAGGCGCAGGCATAGATTGTTCGCGAGTCCGACACATCGTACTGTGGCTCGCACCAACTCACCTATACCGAGGTCTCTCTCTGCTCTCAACGCTCTTCTCGAAGCCAACCCTGCTTGTGATTTATTTACGGATGGATGGCAGAAGATTTTAACAGAGTGCTTGGGTTTTTGTGAGAGGAATGGATGAACGGTATTTGGATGTTAATTAATTGTTAGTTATTTACTGTAAGCTTTGTATTTATTAACTATTATTTGTGTGATATGTTTAGTTTGTAATTAATTCTTACTTTAATATTGTAATTGGCTTACGCCGTTTTATTAAAGTATAAATAAATAAAATAAATAGGTGTGGTACCTATAATCTAACCTACCTATAACGGTGCCTATTTCTGCTGTGCAACAGTAATGTGTAAACATTATCGTGTTTCGCTCTGAAGGGCGCCGTAAGAGTGAAATTACTGGGCAAATGAGACTCAACATCCTATGTCTCAAGGAGACTAGCGCAATTGTAGAGCCGCTCAGAATTTATGGGTTTTCCAAGAATTCCGAGTCGCACTGCATTGTAATGGGCAGGTCGTATCAATTTCCCACATCTGAACGTCCTGTTCGTCTCGTCCCTAATTGTCATAAAAAAAACCTGAACTCGTTTGAAAAGCAATTGAGTGCTTCAGAAAAGTTCCAACTATTATAATCTTGTTATAAGACCGTTCCTTCTTTTTAAATAACCACCGTATATCTTTCAAGCTGTTTTATTAATTGTAGTGCAGTATTCTTCAGGCACTTAAAGTAATACCTAGATCATTATACAAGTAACCTATAAATATTCCAGCATCGTAAAAGCAGCATTAAAGTGCTTAAAGCTGACGCAAAATTAACCCAAAACTGCTTGCATACGAGACGCGGCGGGGAAATCTCGCGAAGTAGGCAAGCTTAATTCCGTCTTTCTATACATTATATCTGGCGTTCTTCTTCAGTGCGGCTTTTAAGAAAGTTACTTCCACGTAAAGAGTCGATGTCGCAATAGGTTTAAACGTTGACTCTCACCACGGAACCCCCGGTTCGATCCTCACCCGGCACGTACCAATGTATTTCGGTTTTCGAATTCATAAGTACATTCTTTCGGCGTTTTATAAGGACGACAACAATTGTAATTGTAATTCCCGTGGTGTTATGACATGATAGAATGGGCTGAGGGTCATTACATAACACGACCATCATGTTCACGAAGCATCCTTACACAAACAATGAGTTCAACCACTAAACACAGATGCATCCAATATACGATAATTTATACTTATACATTTAATTGTTTATTACTTTTCAGAAAATATTTTATATTATTTAAATACGACTCATATATTGGATGCACCGCCCTTCAAACTAATTTGTTATGTATATTACAGCTTTTGTAAAATACTCTATTTGATTGAAAAGTGTGGCCGTTGAGTTTCTTATTATTTGAATAAAGTTTATTTGACTTTGACTTTGAAAAGTGACCCGTATGCTCGATTTTCTTCTTCCTTAAAGAAAACGAACAATTAAACTAGGAATGAGCTTCCTTGTGCGGTGTTTCCAGGACTATACGACAGAAAATGTGCTTCCACTTTTCTTAATAATAATAATAATCATTTATTCAAGACTAATAATATGTGATACAGAATGTTTTGTGCCCTACCGTCTGCGGAAGGATACCCTGAGTTGCAGAGACCTTCATAACTGAATTAAGTGACCAGTATCGTTTCCACGTATTAACTATTCTTCTTTCTATTTCTTTTTGCATACATTCTTCATTAGATATTAACTGCCCTAAGTATATATATTCCTGAACGTATTCTATTTGCTCGTTATTTGCACTGTTTGTGCAGAATTTGTCATTATTTTTGTTTTTGTTAAATTCATTGAAAGGCCTGCCTTAATACTCTCATCCGCTAACTCCTGTAACATTCCATTTGAAGTTTCTGGGCTATCAGAAAATACGATTAAGTCATCAGCAAAACGTAGATGATTCAGATTTTCGCCATTTATATTTAGTCCTTTCTTTGACCAATTCAGATTCCTGAATATCATTTCTAGGACGGCTGAAAACAGTTTAGATGAGATAGGGTCTCCCTGGCGAACACCTCTTTCAATGTCAAACTCTTCACCTGTAGATTCAAACTTTATTTGTGCAGTACTCTTTTTGTAAACGTTTTTCAGGATTCGAATGTATTTTGTTTGTATTCCTTGAAAATGTAATGCATCCCAGATAAATTCATGTTCTAAGGTATCGAATGCTTTGTTAAAATCAACAAATCCGATAAAGTAGATTTTCTTAAATTCTTTAAATTTTTGTAGTATTTGTCGAAGGGTGTGGATGTGGTCTATAGTTGAAAAATTTCTACGAAATCCAGCTTGCTCCTTAGGCTGATTTTCGTCAAGGGTATTGGCTATTCTAGATAATATTATTTTGGAAAACACTTTGTAAACATTGGACATTAAGCTGATTGGTCTATAATTTGATATATTTGTCTTGTCTCCTTTTTTATGTCGTAGTATTATAGTCGATTTGGTCCACTCCTCTGGAATAATTTCCGTTCTGAGAATCTCGTTAAATATAGATATATTAAACTAACAGATGTTAGTTTTGGAGCGATCACTGGTAATGTGGTTTTTAGTAGTTCATTTGTAACGAGATCTGGTCCTGGTGCCTTATCGAACTTTTGTGGCCTAATAGCTTTTATAGTTTCATCCTTTAATATTGCAGGTATTTTCTCTTCGTCCGTCAGCGCAATGCATTCTTTTGTAGTTTTTCGAATTTTATCACTTTTGTATAAATTTTTATAATATTCAGTAGCAATTTTTAATATATCGTGTCTATTGCTACTAGTTTTACCGTCTTTGTTTTTAATATTTGGTATCCAGTCTTTTTTGTGGTTAATTTCCTTTAGTGCCTTTTTAATTCCACCTGTTTTTTCTATATAAACTTTCATCGTATTTGAATGTTTAGTTTTTCTTTCTTTCCTAAGTTGTTCACTAATCTGTTTGCTAATTTCCGTTATTTTTTGACGGTTATCTTTATTTTTCTTTTTTTGTAAAAGTACCTTCCGTTCCTGTAGTAATTTTTTAACTTTAGTTGATGCTTCGTTTTTGTTTCTTGTCTTTGTTCTGCTTGTGATAGTTTTTATGTTGTTAATTAATTTATTGTATTTTTCTTGTATAGATGTCGATTCTTTGTTATCTTGTTCCTCTTTATCTAGTGATGTCTGAAGATTGTTAAGCAGTAGTTCCATGTTTCCTGTGATTCGAAAAGCTGTATATTTATTGATAACTGGTCTAGTTTTCTTGATACGTGTTCCTGACAACGTTGTCCGAATCATCCTATGGTCTGTGTTAAAGTTTAAATTTTTTATAATGGATACATCTTTAAAAACTTTTTTATTGTTTGACATAATGTAGTCGATTTCATTCTTATAGAGCCCATTAGGTGCTATCCATGTCATTTATTTGAGGGTTTCTTCTTATAAAAGCTATTTAGTATGGTAAGTCTGTTTTCTAAAGCAAAATTTATTAATCTTGTGCCATTTTTACTTCTATTACCAAAACCATATCTGCCTATAATATATTCTTCTCCGTTATTAGGTGTTCTGATTTGGCCATTAAAATCTCCCATTACTATGATATTCTTATATGCGGTTGCAATATTATATTTTGGAAGTCATGATAGAATTTTTCAATTTTTACTATATCTCCGGTTTTGTCTGATTCTGTTGGTGAGTAGGCCTGTATAATGGACCATTTCTCTTCCTTTTCTCCATTCACATTTAATTTTATATTAAGAATAGCAATACGTTCTGAGATTCCTCTGAGTTCTTCTATATTGTTTACCATTTTTCTTTTAACCATGAATCCGACTCCGTACAACCCCGGCGTTTCTCCTATATAGTGTAATATGTATGTTCCATGATCTTCTATACTTTCTCCCAATTTTCTCGTTTCACTAAGTCCGATAATATCCCATTTAATTTGTGCGAGCGCCATTTCCAGTTCTTGAAGTTTTTCAGGGGTTCTAAGCGATCGACAGTTGATAGTTGCTACATGAAAATCATTTGTTTTCTTCTTCGTGTGAATTTTATTTATAATCTTTGGAGGGTCATGGTCATTTTCCCCCACGAGGACCATTCGGCTTGGGGGAGGATGATGTTTTGTTCTTATGTTGTCCTTTATATAACTAGGTTGTTGGGTTTTCCGTTTACCGATAGTTACTTGTTATAGTTTGTTAGTTTTTATTGTGGAGGGAAGAGAATTAGATCTAATCTTCATCATATTATACGCATTTACTGAGTTGGTGTTTGTGGGCTTTAAAATTTGATGTTTCTTTATATGTGTACTATTTTGTGGTGATACTGATATATTATCTCTTTTTCTTTTATCGTTGGTTGTGTTAATATGTTTTCCTTTTATTATTAGTTTGTCAAGCTTTATATATGCAATATTTCCTTTTTTCCTCTCCTCAATTATTTGTGGTTGCAGCATTCTCCTTTTTTCCAGAACTCCTTTAGTATAATCTTCCGCAATATATATATCTTTGAGGTTTTTCTTTATTTTCATTACTTCTTTTTTCTTCCATTCATTCACAAAAGAAAATAGAATTGGCCTTGGCCTTGTTATTTACCTTTTCCTTTCCAATACGAAAAATTTTATTTACCTCACTTTCCTCGAAATTTATATTTAGTTCTGATTTGAAGATATTTTTCACTTTATGTATTAGATCTTGAGTAGATTTTTCATCTTCCTTCAATGCGGAAATAATTAAATTTTTTTGTTTGTTTCCCCTTTTCAGTGTTTCTATCTCTTTCTCAAGATTTTCTAACTTAATTTTTAAGATTTTATTTTCTGCTATGATAGGTTGTAGGCTTTCATCCATTCTTTCCATTATTGTTTTAGTTATGGAGTCTGTCAGTTCTGTTGATTGTTTTTGCATTTCATTTTTCATTTTTTCAAATAAAAGTTGAAATTGACTGTCCATCTTTTATATATACGTAGAGATATCTATTTTAAATATATAATTAGTGCATTTACTCCCAACGTATTAAGTTGTTTTGTTTTTTTATAAATAATTTAAATAATTTTAACTCGCAAACAAAGGATAGTCTAAAGATAGTTAATAATCTAATAGACAAAAACTCTATGGTTTCTTTGACAAGGCTGTATGGATGACTTGCCTTTGCCTTTTACCCTTTTGAAGGACTATAAAATTTACGCAGACGTCAGATGTCAATTTGATAGAATCAGATGTGTGAACTGCGAATTTGGTATGTACAATAACAAGTATTTCTAACCTCTTTTTGGAGCTGCGTTTGAACAAATTTCAATATCCAGGGCCTTTATATATGAAATATATATTTCCACAACACTCACTGCACCTTAATTTATATTTTGTGGTCTCGTAATATAAAAAGTGACTATAACTATTTTTTGAATACTATATAAACAGGAGCTGCACAACTATGATGTTACCAATTAGACAACCGGAAACGGAAAAACCAACATAATATATGTAAATATATAAAGTATTATGATAATACAAGCTACTTAGAATCATGAAATAATCTGAAGATGCCTGTGAAACATGTTATTTACCTAAGTGCCCGTTTTTTATTCAAAAGAGTATAATATATTAAGTAAATATATTGAATATTAGAGTATATTTTTGAAGTAAAACTTCTTTAGGCGCGACTTGGAGTACTAAGTACAAAAGTAAATTGAAAGAAAATTTAAGGGTTTTTAAAAATAATTCAATTTTCTCAGTTATATTTTTTTTAATCTCCAAGTTTTTTTTATTGTTTATTTATTACTACTATTGCAATAAATAATATTATATACATTTGCAGAAATTTTCTGACATTCGTTAATTTGTTTTTGGTTTTTGTTTCTCGTTTCCATTATAAATTCAGTCTAACATATGCACCGAACTTCGAATAAAGATCCGATTTTGAAATCACACAGTGAAGTTAATAAATAGTAGTTAAAAAATCTAAAAAAAACACTTTTTATAGAATTTCTAGTTCGGTTTGTTTTATAAAAGCGTGTTTTTTAGTTTTGTTGAACTTACACTTAATTTGCATTGTTGAATTAAAAATTCTCTTTGGTATTCGAAAATTTCGTAATACTAGATAAATCTTTTAAAGGTAATGGTTGAAATTTAAAATTAACTTCAATTCCTGTCATATAGAGGATAGACGAAAATTATATGAATTAACAAAATCTTAGAAAAATGGAATAATTTTATCAAATTAATGTATTGTCATCAGACCTCGATAAATCTTCGAAGTTTCAACCAAATCTGGCCGTTTAAAGTGGCTTAAATCGCACCTACATGAGTCGATTACAAACAAACATACAAACAAGTAAAGCTCCTAAAAAGCGTGAAAAAATAACACCTTTATCAATTAATTTTATATACGAGACCCACAAGTCGTTTCGCAATTTTGCTTATATTGAGAAGAATCGACTAGTAACACAACAATTACACTTATAATGTTTTTGGATCCAGTTTAATGGAGCATCCATTATTGTCATCACTGCAGCAAAAGGGCATTAAAGTATTTAATATTATTAGTTATATTATTATTTAATAATTTAATACAGAATGAACTTAAAAAATTCAATCATGTTTGTACAGATAAATAATTATTCATGATAGTTTTATTTTAAGAAGATAAGAAAATTAAATAACTCATCAGAACGCCAGAAGTACCTCCATTTAAAAGCCAAGTTACACTTGACTCGGTCTAGCTGGTCGCTTGATTAAAGCCGGTACAAACCGCTTGATCAAGGTACATCAACGCGTGTAATACGACCGCGATGATAAAAGATTTTAGCCTAATGAATGTTGTACTACTAAACGAAAAAATATTATGATTTTAATATATTTCCCACCAGATACATATTGGAAATGGCTATCAACGTTTTGATTAAATTTATTAACACAGGAATTTACAACGGTGGTAAAACAAAGAAGCCTGCTGTTATATTTACGAAAGTACGTTATTTCTTACTTTGAATAGCCATCGCTATGCAGCAATCTTTCGTCACATGAAATTTATCTCTTTCACTGTATTATGTAAGCTTTTAATATGTGCTACGTACCTATAAACCTACATACTAAACCTTTACAATCCTTTGCACAGGATGCCGGCTAGATTATAATCCGTATGAAAGTACTTATGTACTCCTTCTCGAAAAGGTACAAAAAGCTTTTCTTAGGTACCTCTACAAACGTACGCATGGATACTACCCCTATATGTATCCCACAAAATTTCTTCTGGGTACATTAGGCTACAACTCCCTCGAGGTTAGGCGAAAACGACAGCAGCTCACAGTTGTGTGCAGAATACTCAGAGGTGATATAGATGCGCCGAGTTTGCATGTTGAGCTATGTAGAATCTTTGTACCGGACAATTACTGTTCGAGGCGCAGGCATAGATTGTTCGCGAGTCCGACACATCGTACTGTGGCTCGCACCAACTCACCTATACCGAGGTCTCTCTCTGCTCTCAACGCTCTTCTCGAAGCCAACCCTGCTTGTGATTTATTTACGGATGGATGGCAGAAGATTTTAACAGAGTGCTTGGGTTTTTGTGAGAGGAATGGATGAACGGTATTTGGATGTTAATTAATTGTTAGTTATTTACTGTAAACTTTGTATTTATTAACTATTATTTGTGTGATATGTTTAGTTTGTAATTAATTCTTACTTTAATATTGTAATTGGCTTACGCCGTTTTATTAAAGTATAAATAAATAAAATAAATAGGTGTGGTACCTATAATCTAACCTACCTATAACGGTGCCTATTTCTGCTGTGCAACAGTAATGTGTAAACATTATCGTGTTTCGCTCTGAAGGGCGCCGTAAGAGTGAAATTACTGGGCAAATGAGACTCAACATCCTATGTCTCAAGGAGACTAGCGCAATTGTAGAGCCGCTCAGAATTTATGGGTTTTCCAAGAATTCTGAGTCGCACTGCATTGTAATGGGCAGGTCGTATCAATTTCCCACATCTGAACGTCCTGTTCGTCTCGTCCCTAATTGTCATAAAAAAAACCTGAACTCGTTTGAAAAGCAATTGAGTGCTTCAGAAAAGTTCCAACTATTATAATCTTGTTATAAGACCGTTCCTTCTTTTTAAATAACCACCGTATATCTTTCAAGCTGTTTTATTAATTGTAGTGCAGTATTCTTCAGGCACTTAAAGTAATACCTAGATCATTATACAAGTAACCTATAAATATTCCAGCATCGTAAAAGCAGCATTAAAGTGCTTAAAGCTGACGCAAAATTAACCCAAAACTGCTTGCATACGAGACGCGGCGGGGAAATCTCGCGAAGTAGGCAAGCTTAATTCCGTCTTTCTATACATTATATCTGGCGTTCTTCTTCAGTGCGGCTTTTAAGAAAGTTACTTCCACGTAAAGAGTCGATGTCGCAATAGGTTTAAACGTTGACTCTCACCACGGAACCCCCGGTTCGATCCTCACCCGGCACGTACCAATGTATTTCGGTTTTCGAATTCATAAGTACATTCTTTCGGCGTTTTATAAGGACGACAACAATTGTAATTGTAATTCCCGTGGTGTTATGACATGATAGAATGGGCTGAGGTCATTACATAACACGACCATCATGTTCACGAAGCATCCTTACACAAACAATGAGTTCAACCACTAAACACAGATGCATCCAATATACGATAATTTATACTTATACATTTAATTGTTTATTACTTTTCAGAAAATATTTTATATTATTTAAATACGACTCATATATTGGATGCACCGCCCTTCAAACTAATTTGTTATGTATATTACAGCTTTTGTAAAATACTCTATTTGATTGAAAAGTGTGGCCGTTGAGTTTCTTATTATTTGAATAAAGTTTATTTGACTTTGACTTTGAAAAGTGACCCGTATGCTCGATTTTCTTCTTCCTTAAAGAAAACGAACAATTAAACTAGGAATGAGCTTCCTTGTGCGGTGTTTCCAGGACTATACGACAGAAAATGTGCTTCCACTTTTCTTAATAATAATAATAATCATTTATTCAAGACTAATAATATGTGATACAGAATGTTTTGTGCCCTACCGTCTGCGGAAGGATACCCTGAGTTGCAGAGACCTTCATAACTGAATTAAGTGACCAGTATCGTTTCCACGTATTAACTATTCTTCTTTCTATTTCTTTTTGCATACATTCTTCATTAGATATTAACTGCCCTAAGTATATATATTCCTGAACGTATTCTATTTGCTCGTTATTTGCACTGTTTGTGCAGAATTTGTCATTATTTTTGTTTTTGTTAAATTCATTGAAAGGCCTGCCTTAATACTCTCATCCGCTAACTCCTGTAACATTCCATTTGAAGTTTCTGGGCTATCAGAAAATACGATTAAGTCATCAGCAAAACGTAGATGATTCAGATTTTCGCCATTTATATTTAGTCCTTTCTTTGACCAATTCAGATTCCTGAATATCATTTCTAGGACGGCTGAAAACAGTTTAGATGAGATAGGGTCTCCCTGGCGAACACCTCTTTCAATGTCAAACTCTTCACCTGTAGATTCAAACTTTATTTGTGCAGTACTCTTTTTGTAAACGTTTTTCAGGATTCGAATGTATTTTGTTTGTATTCCTTGAAAATGTAATGCATCCCAGATAAATTCATGTTCTAAGGTATCGAATGTTTTGTTAAAATCAACAAATCCGATAAAGTAGATTTTCTTAAATTCTTTAAATTTTTGTAGTATTTGTCGAAGGGTGTGGATGTGGTCTATAGTTGAAAAATTTCTACGAAATCCAGCTTGCTCCTTAGGCTGATTTTCGTCAAGGGTATTGGCTATTCTAGATAATATTATTTTGGAAAACACTTTGTAAACATTGGACATTAAGCTGATTGGTCTATAATTTGATATATTTGTCTTGTCTCCTTTTTTATGTCGTAGTATTATAGTCGATTTGGTCCACTCCTCTGGAATAATTTCCGTTCTGAGAATCTCGTTAAATATAGATATATTAAACTAACAGATGTTAGTTTTGGAGCGATCACTGGTAATGTGGTTTTTAGTAGTTCATTTGTAACGAGATCTGGTCCTGGTGCCTTATCGAACTTTTGTGGCCTAATAGCTTTTATAGTTTCATCCTTTAATATTGCAGGTATTTTCTCTTCGTCCGTCAGCGCAATGCATTCTTTTGTAGTTTTTCGAATTTTATCACTTTTGTATAAATTTTTATAATATTCAGTAGCAATTTTTAATATATCGTGTCTATTGCTACTAGTTTTACCGTCTTTGTTTTTAATATTTGGTATCCAGTCTTTTTTGTGGTTAATTTCCTTTAGTGCCTTTTTAATTCCACCTGTTTTTTCTATATAAACTTTCATCGTATTTGAATGTTTAGTTTTTCTTTCTTTCCGAAGTTGTTCACTAATCTGTTTGCTAATTTCCGTTATTTTTTGACGGTTATCTTTATTTTTCTTTTTTTGTAAAAGTACCTTCCGTTCCTGTAGTAATTTTTTAACTTTAGTTGATGCTTCGTTTTTGTTTCTTGTCTTTGTTCTGCTTGTGATAGTTTTTATGTTGTTAATTAATTTATTGTATTTTTCTTGTATAGATGTCGATTCTTTGTTATCTTGTTCCTCTTTATCTAGTGATGTCTGAAGATTGTTAAGCAGTAGTTCCATGTTTCCTGTGATTCGAAAAGCTGTATATTTATTGATAACTGGTCTAGTTTTCTTGATACGTGTTCCTGACAACGTTGTCCGAATCATCCTATGGTCTGTGTTAAAGTTTAAATTTTTTATAATGGATACATCTTTAAAAACTTTTTTATTGTTTGACATAATGTAGTCGATTTCATTCTTATAGAGCCCATTAGGTGCTATCCATGTCATTTATTTGAGGGTTTCTTCTTATAAAAGCTATTTAGTATGGTAAGTCTGTTTTCTAAAGCAAAATTTATTAATCTTGTGCCATTTTTACTTCTATTACCAAAACCATATCTGCCTATAATATATTCTTCTCCGTTATTAGGTGTTCTGATTTGGCCATTAAAATCTCCCATTACTATGATATTCTTATATGCGGTTGCAATATTATATTTTGGAGGTCATGATAGAATTTTTCAATTTTTACTATATCTCCGGTTTTGTCTGATTCTGTTGGTGAGTAGGCCTGTATAATGGACCATTTCTCTTCCTTTTCTCCATTCACATTTAATTTTATATTAAGAATAGCAATACGTTCTGAGATTCCTCTGAGTTCTTCTATATTGTTTACCATTTTTCTTTTAACCATGAATCCGACTCCGTACAACCCCGGCGTTTCTCCTATATAGTGTAATATGTATGTTCCATGATCTTCTATACTTTCTCCCAATTTTCTCGTTTCACTAAGTCCGATAATATCCCATTTAATTTGTGCGAGCGCCATTTCCAGTTCTTGAAGTTTTTCAGGGGTTCTAAGCGATCGACAGTTGATAGTTGCTACATGAAAATCATTTGTTTTCTTCTTCGTGTGAATTTTATTTATAATCTTTGGAGGGTCATGGTCATTTTCCCCCACGAGGACCATTCGGCTTGGGGGAGGATGATGTTTTGTTCTTATGTTGTCCTTTATATATATGGTTGTTGGGTTTTCCGTTTACCGATAGTTACTTGTTATAGTTAGTTAGTTTTTATTGTGGAGGGAAGAGAATTAGATCTAATCTTCATCATATTATACGCATTTACTGAGTTGGTGTTTGTGGGCTTTAAAATTTGATGTTTCTTTATATGTGTACTATTTTGTGGTGATACTGATATATTATCTCTTTTTCTTTTATCGTTGGTTGTGTTAATATGTTTTCCTTTTATTATTAGTTTGTCAAGCTTTATATATGCAATATTTCCTTTTTTCCTCTCCTCAATTATTTGTGGTTGCAGCATTCTCCTTTTTTCCAGAACTCCTTTAGTATAATCTTCCGCAATATATATATCTTTGAGGTTTTTCTTTATTTTCATTACTTCTTTTTTCTTCCATTCATTCACAAAAGAAAATAGAATTGGCCTTGGCCTTGTTATTTACCTTTTCCTTTCCAATACGAAAAATTTTATTTACCTCACTTTCCTCGAAATTTATATTTAGTTCTGATTTGAAGATATTTTTCACTTTATGTATTAGATCTTGAGTAGATTTTTCATCTTCCTTCAATGCGGAAATAATTAAATTTTTTTGTTTGTTTCCCCTTTTCAGTGTTTCTATCTCTTTCTCAAGATTTTCTAACTTAATTTTTAAGATTTTATTTTCTGCTATGATAGGTTGTAGGCTTTCATCCATTCTTTCCATTATTGTTTTAGTTATGGAGTCTGTCAGTTCTGTTGATTGTTTTTGCATTTCATTTTTCATTTTTTCAAATAAAAGTTGAAATTGACTGTCCATCTTTTATATATACGTAGAGATATCTATTTTAAATATATAATTAGTGCATTTACTCCCAACGTATTAAGTTGTTTTGTTTTTTTATAAATAATTTAAATAATTTTAACTCGCAAACAAAGGATAGTCTAAAGATAGTTAATAATCTAATAGACAAAAACTCTATGGTTTCTTTGACAAGGCTGTATGGATGACTTGCCTTTGCCTTTTACCCTTTTGAAGGACTATAAAATTTACGCAGACGTCAGATGTCAATTTGATAGAATCAGATGTGTGAACTGCGAATTTGGTATGTACAATAACAAGTATTTCTAACCTCTTTTTGGAGCTGCGTTTGAACAAATTTCAATATCCAGGGCCTTTATATATGAAATATATATTTCCACAACACTCACTGCACCTTAATTTATATTTTGTGGTCTCGTAATATAAAAAGTGACTATAACTATTTTTTGAATACTATATAAACAGGAGCTGCACAACTATGATGTTACCAATTAGACAACCGGAAACGGAAAAACCAACATAATATATGTAAATATATAAAGTATTATGATAATACAAGCTACTTAGAATCATGAAATAATCTGAAGATGCCTGTGAAACATGTTATTTACCTAAGTGCCCGTTTTTTATTCAAAAGAGTATAATATATTAAGTAAATATATTGAATATTAGAGTATATTTTTGAAGTAAAACTTCTTTAGGCGCGACTTGGAGTACTAAGTACAAAAGTAAATTGAAAGAAAATTTAAGGGTTTTTAAAAATAATTCAATTTTCTCAGTTATATTTTTTTAATCTCCAAGTTTTTTTTATTGTTTATTTATTACTACTATTGCAATAAATAATATTATATACATTTGCAGAAATTTTCTGACATTCGTTAATTTGTTTTTGGTTTTTGTTTCTCGTTTCCATTATAAATTCAGTCTAACATATGCACCGAACTTCGAATAAAGATCCGATTTTGAAATCACACAGTGAAGTTAATAAATAGTAGTTAAAAAATCTAAAAAAAACACTTTTTATAGAATTTCTAGTTCGGTTTGTTTTATAAAAGCGTGTTTTTTAGTTTTGTTGAACTTACACTTAATTTGCATTGTTGAATTAAAAATTCTCTTTGGTATTCGAAAATTTCGTAATACTAGATAAATCTTTTAAAGGTAATGGTTGAAATTTAAAATTAACTTCAATTCCTGTCATATAGAGGATAGACGAAAATTATATGAATTAACAAAATCTTAGAAAAATGGAATAATTTTATCAAATTAATGTATTGTCATCAGACCTCGATAAATCTTCGAAGTTTCAACCAAATCTGGCCGTTTAAAGTGGCTTAAATCGCACCTACATGAGTCGATTACAAACAAACATACAAACAAGTAAAGCTCCTAAAAAGCGTGAAAAAATAACACCTTTATCAATTAATTTTATATACGAGACCCACAAGTCGTTTCGCAATTTTGCTTATATTGAGAAGAATCGACTAGTAACACAACAATTACACTTATAATGTTTTTGGATCCAGTTTAATGGAGCATCCATTATTGTCATCACTGCAGCAAAAGGGCATTAAAGTATTTAATATTATTAGTTATATTATTATTTAATAATTTAATACAGAATGAACTTAAAAAATTCAATCATGTTTGTACAGATAAATAATTATTCATGATAGTTTTATTTTAAGAAGATAAGAAAATTAAATAACTCATCAGAACGCCAGAAGTACCTCCATTTAAAAGCCAAGTTACACTTGACTCGGTCTAGCTGGTCGCTTGATTAAAGCCGGTACAAACCGCTTGATCAAGGTACATCAACGCGTGTAATACGACCGCGATGATAAAAGATTTTAGCCTAATGAATGTTGTACTACTAAACGAAAAAATATTATGATTTTAATATATTTCCCACCAGATACATATTGGAAATGGCTATCAACGTTTTGATTAAATTTATTAACACAGGAATTTACAACGGTGGTAAAACAAAGAAGCCTGCTGTTATATTTACGAAAGTACGTTATTTCTTACTTTGAATAGCCATCGCTATGCAGCAATCTTTCGTCACATGAAATTTATCTCTTTCACTGTATTATGTAAGCTTTTAATATGTGCTACGTACCTATAAACCTACATACTAAACCTTTACAATCCTTTGCACAGGATGCCGGCTAGATTATAATCCGTATGAAAGTACTTATGTACTCCTTCTCGAAAAGGTACAAAAAGCTTTTCTTAGGTACCTCTACAAACGTACGCATGGATACTACCCCTATATGTATCCCACAAAATTTCTTCTGGGTACATTAGGCTACAACTCCCTCGAGGTTAGGCGAAAACGACAGCAGCTCACAGTTGTGTGCAGAATACTCAGAGGTGATATAGATGCGCCGAGTTTGCATGTTGAGCTATGTAGAATCTTTGTACCGGACAATTACTGTTCGAGGCGCAGGCATAGATTGTTCGCGAGTCCGACACATCGTACTGTGGCTCGCACCAACTCACCTATACCGAGGTCTCTCTCTGCTCTCAACGCTCTTCTCGAAGCCAACCCTGCTTGTGATTTATTTACGGATGGATGGCAGAAGATTTTAACAGAGTGCTTGGGTTTTTGTGAGAGGAATGGATGAACGGTATTTGGATGTTAATTAATTGTTAGTTATTTACTGTAAACTTTGTATTTATTAACTATTATTTGTGTGATATGTTTAGTTTGTAATTAATTCTTACTTTAATATTGTAATTGGCTTACGCCGTTTTATTAAAGTATAAATAAATAAAATAAATAGGTGTGGTACCTATAATCTAACCTACCTATAACGGTGCCTATTTCTGCTGTGCAACAGTAATGTGTAAACATTATCGTGTTTCGCTCTGAAGGGCGCCGTAAGAGTGAAATTACTGGGCAAATGAGACTCAACATCCTATGTCTCAAGGAGACTAGCGCAATTGTAGAGCCGCTCAGAATTTATGGGTTTTCCAAGAATTCTGAGTCGCACTGCATTGTAATGGGCAGGTCGTATCAATTTCCCACATCTGAACGTCCTGTTCGTCTCGTCCCTAATTGTCATAAAAAAAACCTGAACTCGTTTGAAAAGCAATTGAGTGCTTCAGAAAAGTTCCAACTATTATAATCTTGTTATAAGACCGTTCCTTCTTTTTAAATAACCACCGTATATCTTTCAAGCTGTTTTATTAATTGTAGTGCAGTATTCTTCAGGCACTTAAAGTAATACCTAGATCATTATACAAGTAACCTATAAATATTCCAGCATCGTAAAAGCAGCATTAAAGTGCTTAAAGCTGACGCAAAATTAACCCAAAACTGCTTGCATACGAGACGCGGCGGGGAAATCTCGCGAAGTAGGCAAGCTTAATTCCGTCTTTCTATACATTATATCTGGCGTTCTTCTTCAGTGCGGCTTTTAAGAAAGTTACTTCCACGTAAAGAGTCGATGTCGCAATAGGTTTAAACGTTGACTCTCACCACGGAACCCCCGGTTCGATCCTCACCCGGCACGTACCAATGTATTTCGGTTTTCGAATTCATAAGTACATTCTTTCGGCGTTTTATAAGGACGACAACAATTGTAATTGTAATTCCCGTGGTGTTATGACATGATAGAATGGGCTGAGGTCATTACATAACACGACCATCATGTTCACGAAGCATCCTTACACAAACAATGAGTTCAACCACTAAACACAGATGCATCCAATATACGATAATTTATACTTATACATTTAATTGTTTATTACTTTTCAGAAAATATTTTATATTATTTAAATACGACTCATATATTGGATGCACCGCCCTTCAAACTAATTTGTTATGTATATTACAGCTTTTGTAAAATACTCTATTTGATTGAAAAGTGTGGCCGTTGAGTTTCTTATTATTTGAATAAAGTTTATTTGACTTTGACTTTGAAAAGTGACCCGTATGCTCGATTTTCTTCTTCCTTAAAGAAAACGAACAATTAAACTAGGAATGAGCTTCCTTGTGCGGTGTTTCCAGGACTATACGACAGAAAATGTGCTTCCACTTTTCTTAATAATAATAATAATCATTTATTCAAGACTAATAATATGTGATACAGAATGTTTTGTGCCCTACCGTCTGCGGAAGGATACCCTGAGTTGCAGAGACCTTCATAACTGAATTAAGTGACCAGTATCGTTTCCACGTATTAACTATTCTTCTTTCTATTTCTTTTTGCATACATTCTTCATTAGATATTAACTGCCCTAAGTATATATATTCCTGAACGTATTCTATTTGCTCGTTATTTGCACTGTTTGTGCAGAATTTGTCATTATTTTTGTTTTTGTTAAATTCATTGAAAGGCCTGCCTTAATACTCTCATCCGCTAACTCCTGTAACATTCCATTTGAAGTTTCTGGGCTATCAGAAAATACGATTAAGTCATCAGCAAAACGTAGATGATTCAGATTTTCGCCATTTATATTTAGTCCTTTCTTTGACCAATTCAGATTCCTGAATATCATTTCTAGGACGGCTGAAAACAGTTTAGATGAGATAGGGTCTCCCTGGCGAACACCTCTTTCAATGTCAAACTCTTCACCTGTAGATTCAAACTTTATTTGTGCAGTACTCTTTTTGTAAACGTTTTTCAGGATTCGAATGTATTTTGTTTGTATTCCTTGAAAATGTAATGCATCCCAGATAAATTCATGTTCTAAGGTATCGAATGTTTTGTTAAAATCAACAAATCCGATAAAGTAGATTTTCTTAAATTCTTTAAATTTTTGTAGTATTTGTCGAAGGGTGTGGATGTGGTCTATAGTTGAAAAATTTCTACGAAATCCAGCTTGCTCCTTAGGCTGATTTTCGTCAAGGGTATTGGCTATTCTAGATAATATTATTTTGGAAAACACTTTGTAAACATTGGACATTAAGCTGATTGGTCTATAATTTGATATATTTGTCTTGTCTCCTTTTTTATGTCGTAGTATTATAGTCGATTTGGTCCACTCCTCTGGAATAATTTCCGTTCTGAGAATCTCGTTAAATATAGATATATTAAACTAACAGATGTTAGTTTTGGAGCGATCACTGGTAATGTGGTTTTTAGTAGTTCATTTGTAACGAGATCTGGTCCTGGTGCCTTATCGAACTTTTGTGGCCTAATAGCTTTTATAGTTTCATCCTTTAATATTGCAGGTATTTTCTCTTCGTCCGTCAGCGCAATGCATTCTTTTGTAGTTTTTCGAATTTTATCACTTTTGTATAAATTTTTATAATATTCAGTAGCAATTTTTAATATATCGTGTCTATTGCTACTAGTTTTACCGTCTTTGTTTTTAATATTTGGTATCCAGTCTTTTTTGTGGTTAATTTCCTTTAGTGCCTTTTTAATTCCACCTGTTTTTTCTATATAAACTTTCATCGTATTTGAATGTTTAGTTTTTCTTTCTTTCCGAAGTTGTTCACTAATCTGTTTGCTAATTTCCGTTATTTTTTGACGGTTATCTTTATTTTTCTTTTTTTGTAAAAGTACCTTCCGTTCCTGTAGTAATTTTTTAACTTTAGTTGATGCTTCGTTTTTGTTTCTTGTCTTTGTTCTGCTTGTGATAGTTTTTATGTTGTTAATTAATTTATTGTATTTTTCTTGTATAGATGTCGATTCTTTGTTATCTTGTTCCTCTTTATCTAGTGATGTCTGAAGATTGTTAAGCAGTAGTTCCATGTTTCCTGTGATTCGAAAAGCTGTATATTTATTGATAAATGGTCTAGTTTTCTTGATACGTGTTCCTGACAACGTTGTCCGAATCATCCTATGGTCTGTGTTAAAGTTTAATTTTTTTATAATGGATACATCTTTAAAAACTTTTTTATTGTTTGACATAATGTAGTCGATTTCATTCTTATAGAGCCCATTAGGTGCTATCCATGTCATTTATTTGAGGGTTTCTTCTTATAAAAGCTATTTAGTATGGTAAGTCTGTTTTCTAAAGCAAAATTTATTAATCTTGTGCCATTTTTACTTCTATTACCAAAACCATATCTGCCTATAATATATTCTTCTCCGTTATTAGGTGTTCTGATTTGGCCATTAAAATCTCCCATTACTATGATATTCTTATATGCGGTTGCAATATTATATTTTGGAGGTCATGATAGAATTTTTCAATTTTTACTATATCTCCGGTTTTGTCTGATTCTGTTGGTGAGTAGGCCTGTATAATGGACCATTTCTCTTCCTTTTCTCCATTCACATTTAATTTTATATTAAGAATAGCAATACGTTCTGAGATTCCTCTGAGTTCTTCTATATTGTTTACCATTTTTCTTTTAACCATGAATCCGACTCCGTACAACCCCGGCGTTTCTCCTATATAGTGTAATATGTATGTTCCATGATCTTCTATACTTTCTCCCAATTTTCTCGTTTCACTAAGTCCGATAATATCCCATTTAATTTGTGCGAGCGCCATTTCCAGTTCTTGAAGTTTTTCAGGGGTTCTAAGCGATCGACAGTTGATAGTTGCTACATGAAAATCATTTGTTTTCTTCTTCGTGTGAATTTTATTTATAATCTTTGGAGGGTCATGGTCATTTTCCCCCACGAGGACCATTCGGCTTGGGGGAGGATGATGTTTTGTTCTTATGTTGTCCTTTATATATATGGTTGTTGGGTTTTCCGTTTACCGATAGTTACTTGTTATAGTTAGTTAGTTTTTATTGTGGAGGGAAGAGAATTAGATCTAATCTTCATCATATTATACGCATTTACTGAGTTGGTGTTTGTGGGCTTTAAAATTTGATGTTTCTTTATATGTGTACTATTTTGTGGTGATACTGATATATTATCTCTTTTTCTTTTATCGTTGGTTGTGTTAATATGTTTTCCTTTTATTATTAGTTTGTCAAGCTTTATATATGCAATATTTCCTTTTTTCCTCTCCTCAATTATTTGTGGTTGCAGCATTCTCCTTTTTTCCAGAACTCCTTTAGTATAATCTTCCGCAATATATATATCTTTGAGGTTTTTCTTCATTTTCATTACTTCTTTTTTCTTCCATTCATTCACAAAAGAAAATAGAATTGGCCTTGGTTTGTTATTTACCTTTTCCTTTCCAATACGAAAAATTTTATTTACCTCACTTTCCTCGAAATTTATATTTAGTTCTGATTTGAAGATATTTTTCACTTTATGTATTAGATCTTGAGTAGATTTTTCATCTTCCTTCAATGCGGAAATAATTAAATTTTTTTGTTTGTTTCCCCTTTTCAGTGTTTCTATCTCTTTCTCAAGATTTTCTAACTTAATTTTTAAGATTTTATTTTCTGCTATGATAGGTTGTAGGCTTTCATCCATTCTTTCCATTATTGTTTTAGTTATGGAGTCTGTCAGTTCTGTTGATTGTTTTTGCATTTCATTTTTCATTTTTTCAAATAAAAGTTGAAATTGACTGTCCATCTTTTATATATACGTAGAGATATCTATTTTAAATATATAATTAGTGCATTTACTCCCAACGTATTAAGTTGTTTTGTTTTTTTATAAATAATTTAAATAATTTTAACTCGCAAACAAAGGATAGTCTAAAGATAGTTAATAATCTAATAGACAAAAACTCTATGGTTTCTTTGACAAGGCTGTATGGATGACTTGCCTTTGCCTTTTACCCTTTTGAAGGACTATAAAATTTACGCAGACGTCAGATGTCAATTTGATAGAATCAGATGTGTGAACTGCGAATTTGGTATGTACAATAACAAGTATTTCTAACCTCTTTTTGGAGCTGCGTTTGAACAAATTTCAATATCCAGGGCCTTTATATATGAAATATATATTTCCACAACACTCACTGCACCTTAATTTATATTTTGTGGTCTCGTAATATAAAAAGTGACTATAACTATTTTTTGAATACTATATAAACAGGAGCTGCACAACTATGATGTTACCAATTAGACAACCGGAAACGGAAAAACCAACATAATATATGTAAATATATAAAGTATTATGATAATACAAGCTACTTAGAATCATGAAATAATCTGAAGATGCCTGTGAAACATGTTTATTTACCTAAGTGCCCGTTTTTTATTCAAAAGAGTATAATATATTAAGTAAATATATTGAATATTAGAGTATATTTTTGAAGTAAAACTTCTTTAGGCGCGACTTGGAGTACTAAGTACAAAAGTAAATTGAAAGAAAATTTAAGGGTTTTTAAAAATAATTCAATTTTCTCAGTTATATTTTTTTTAATCTCCAAGTTTTTTTTATTGTTTATTTATTACTACTATTGCAATAAATAATATTATATACATTTGCAGAAATTTTCTGACATTCGTTAATTTGTTTTTGGTTTTTGTTTCTCGTTTCCATTATAAATTCAGTCTAACATATGCACCGAACATCGAATAAAGATCCGATTTTGAAATCACACAGTGAAGTTAATAAATAGTAGTTAAAAATCTAAAAAACACACTTTTTATAGAATTTCTAGTTCTGTTTGTTTTATAAAAGCGTGTTTTTTAGTTTTGTTGAACTTACACTTAATTTGCATTGTTGAATTAAAAATTCTCTTTGGTATTCGAAAATTTCGTAATACTAGATAAATCTTTTAAAGGTAATGGTTGAAATTTAAAATTAACTTCAATTCCTGTCATATAGACGATAGACGAAAATTATATGAATTAACAAAATCTTAGAGAAATGGAATAATTTTATCAAATTAATGTATTGTCATCAGACCTCGATAAATCTTCGAAGTTTCAACCAAATCTGGCCGTTTAAAGTGGCTTAAATCGCACCTAAATGAGTCGATTACAAACAAACATACAAACAAGTAAAGCTCCTAAAAAGCGTGAAAAAGTAACACCTTTATCAATTAATTTTATATACGAGACCCACAAGTCGTTTCGCAATTTTGCTTATATTGAGAAGAATCGACTAGTAACACAACAATTACACTTATAATGTTTTTGGATCCAGTTTAATGGAGCATCCATTATTGTCATCACTGCAGCAAAAGGGCATTAAAGTATTTAATATTATTATTTAATAATTTAATACAGAATTAACTTAAAAAATTCAATCATGTTTGTACAGATAAATAATTATTCATGATAGTTTTATTTTAAGAAGATAAGAAAATTAAATTACTCATCAGAACGCCAGAAGTACCTCCAATTTTAAAAAAATTTAAAAGCCAAGTTACACTTGACTCGGTATAGCTGGTCGCTTGATTAAAGCCGGTACAAACCGCTTGATCAAGGTACCTCAACGCGTGTAATAAGACCGCGATGATAAAAGATTTTAGCCGAATGAATGTTGTACTACTAAACGAAAAAATATTATGATTTTAATATATTTCCCACCAGATACATATTGGAAATGGCTATCAACGTTTTAATTAAATTTATTAACACAGGAGTTTACAACGGTGGTAAAACAAAGAAGCCTGCTGTTATACTTACGAAAGTACGTTATTTGTTACTTTGAATAGCCATCGCTATGCAGCAATCTTTCGTCACATGAAATTTATCTCTTTCACTGTATTATGTAAGCTTTTAATATGTGCTACGTACCTATAAACCTACATACTAAACCTTTACAATCCATTGCACAGGATGCCGGCTAGATTATAATCCGTATGAAAGTACTTATGTACTCCTTCTCGAAAAGGTACAAAAAGCTTTTCTTAGGTACCTCTACAAACGTACGCATGGATACTACCCCTATATGTATCCCACAAAATTTCTTCTGGGTACATTAGGCTACAACTCCCTCGAGGTTAGGCGAAAACGACAGCAGCTCACAGTTGTGTGCAGAATACTCAGAGGTGATATAGATGCGCCGAGTTTGCATGTTGAGCTATGTAGAATCTTTGTACCGGACAATTACTGTTCGAGGCGCAGGCATAGATTGTTCGCGAGTCCGACACATCGTACTGTGGCTCGCACCAACTCACCTATACCGAGGTCTCTCTCTGCTCTCAACGCTCTTCTCGAAGCCAACCCTGCTTGTGATTTATTTGCGGATGGATGGCAGAAGATTTTAACAGAGTGCTTGGGTTTTTGTGAGAGGAATGGATGAACGGTATTTGGATGTTAATTCATTGTTAGTTATTTACTGTAAACTTTGTATTTATTAACTATTATTTGTGTGATATGTTTAGTTTGTAATTAATTCTTACTTTAATATTGTAATTGGCTTACGCCGTTTTATTAAAGTATAAATAAATAAAATAAATAGGTGTGGTACCTATAATCTAACCTACCTATAACGGTGCCTATTTCTGCTGTGCAACAGTAATGTGTAAACATTATCGTGTTTCGGTCTGAAGGGCGCCGTAAGAGTGAAATTACTGGGCAAATGAGACTCAACATCCTATGTCTCAAGGAGACTAGCGCAATTGTAGAGCCGCTCAGAATTTATGGGTTTTCCAAGAATTCCGAGTTGCACTGCATTGTAATGGGCAGGTCGTATCAATTTCCATCATCTGAACGTCCTGTTCGTCTCGTCCCTTATTGTCATAAAAAAAAACCTGAACTCGTTTGAAAAGCAATTGAGTGCTTCAGAAAAGGTCCAACTATTATAATCTTGTTATAAGACCGTTCCTTCTGTTTAAATAACCACCGTATATCTTTCAAGCTGTTTTATTAATTGTAGTGCAGTATTCTTCATAAATCATAAAGCTCGGTCTACACAGTCTTGGTTGGAAACGAACGTTTAGGACTTCATCAGAGCTGAAGACTGGCTGTTGTCTAGACCCAATCTTAATGCACTGGATTATGATTTATGGTTAGTTTTAGAGAGTACGGCTTGCCCTTAACGCCATGATAATTTGGAGTCCCTAAAACAATCCGTATGATTGGCAGTGAAGAATTTTTGTTTAAGAAAAAAGGACCTACCAATAATTTATGTTACATCCTAATTCCGAATCGTAGCAACACTCAATTTAATTTTCATTAAGAAAGCAAACCATTACAATTAAATGGAAAAGTAAGCTGTGACTCGATTTATTTCATTAATTTTCCGGGAAGTTCACATAATGTCTATATTGAAATCCCTTTCTCGTGTATATTGAACCTATTTGACTCATCTCAATTCTCATCCCATGTCACGGAAATTAGAATGGGTCGATCATATTGTTCAGGAGCCCTTCACGTTTTGAGTAAGTACCTAATGTCATTTTAATGTACTCGATGTGAAGTTAAAAGTTATTTCCTCGCAAGTAATGCAAATAGTTCGTCGGCCAACTACTTCAATTGGACATTTATACTATCTCAAGTTGGTTGAGTTGCAAATTGTTCATAGAAAGTTCTTTAACTAATTTAAGGCTTCTGTGCTGATAGTTATTTAATAATAACTAAGACTATTGTCTTTGCTGAGACGTTTTACTTTATTTATAATTAAAATGGATCATATATACAGTAGGTTTGTATCTAAAAAAGTGGGAAATTAGTAGGTCAAAAAAATAGCTGCGATACTTTTCTACGTCTGATTTATTTGAAAATTTGCACTCGAATCAAGGACCGGGGACAATATCATTATTTTGGCTTTTTATCCTGACCAGTATCGCCAGGATATTAAAATGTCAGTACATTTTAGAATAAAAATGGAATCATTGAATATGATTTCCATTTGGTGAAATTTTGCTTCATGACTAGACTAACTAGAGACTTAATTAAATAATGTGTCGTGGAAGTTTCAACGCCGCCCCGCGGACAATATAGTAAATCAAAGGACAATGTATATTTTCATATCAATCTCTTTAGTATCACAATAATCCTGGCCTTAAGGGTATGATAATGCAAAAAGGAATCCCATCCTAGTTGGTGGTATTCTGTACCATTGGCATGTAATAGGCACTACTCTAATCATTAACAAGCACGGTTAATCATTTAAAAAATAGGAATTTGTGTTTCTGAGTGTGACAACATAACTGTCTTACTATCATTTTCGCTCGAATTTCCATATAATTATTGATTTCTTGACGGATAGGCTGGGAATAAAGCATTATACGATATCACGGAAATCAAACTCAAAGTAAGGGCACCTGTTTAACCTTGGCACTATGTGTAGCTAGGCTCGTTTCACAAATTACGGCGATGTTTAATTCTACTCTCTAATGTATTCTGTTTGTCACTACTCAATGTGAATGTAGACGCTTACCGCCATTAAGCCGGTGTTTGCAGAATTTGTGAGTTATTTTTTGTTAAATGTTATTTAAACAGATAAAACGGTTTTGGTGAAGAATACTTAATATAATTATATAATGTGTCCTAGGTACATAGGGTATGCTGTGCCTTGACCATAAATCCCTTTTTTCGTTTTTATTATTAAAACACATGTAAATATTAAATAAACATTTATGATATTTGAGTATTCACACTCAATTAATTGACCTATCAAAATATCTAAAAATGGTTTGAGTAAAGTTCGTCAAATAAAAATAAAAAAAAAATAAAAAATCTAAAAAACTGTCCTAGGTACAACAGGTCACATCCCCTACTGAAATTGCAAAAAATGAGAATGTGCCATATGATATTAATGGATGTCGTACACAATTTTTGTATAATATGAACCGTGGGTACCAAATGGGTACCAATCAACCACATACGGGGCCAGAGAGCATGCAATGGCCATCTCCTATACAAACATAAAGAAAACCAAAGTCAAAGTCAAAGTTTTTATTTGCATAAACATGTTAGATTGATGTTACATAAATATTATTAAGTACATGTTTGCCACATTTATGACGTGCAAATTTTATAAAATAGATAATAATCTAATTTATTATCTACAGGTAACTTTGTCTTTAGGAAAATGTCGGCTAGAAGACTAACATACACAAATAAAAAAAATACGAGATAAAATCAACACAAAGAGCAGTGGAACGAAGTATCCTAAATCTAAATCTAAAAATACAAAACATTTAAAAACGAAATTATAAGAAAAATAACCAATAAAAAATAACCTTATTCAGATGCTCTTGAATATGTTTTAAAACAAAAATGGCAGCCGGCTGGAAATATCTGCAGAGTAAAAGACAAAAAATGGACGCTGAAGGTAAAACAGGACAAGATCGAGAACGATGGAAAAATATGTGGGAGACTTAGGCCCAGATAGGGGTCCGTATTAAACCAATAATTAGTATTAACTCTACTTTGTGTACTTTAGAATTAACAAAACATATTGTAAAAAGTGATTTGGAATAAATAAAGCTTTATTGTGTAATCACAGACACTGTATAGAATAATTGACCTAAACATATAACACATGAAATTTTTTCTGTTAATATAGGTTGTGAAAAAAGCTACCTAAGAGCTACCATACATTCATTTAGTAATACGTGTATACGGTATACGCTTGACTAGACGAGTTTATTTAATAGACTGAGTAAGAATACTTTAATCTGAAATCTGCCAAATATATTGTCTTCATTTTTTACAAAACACTAGCCGTAGTTATGTTGAACAAAACATAACTAAGGCTATCAGATATTTATGAGTAACGAGCCTATCCACGTGTGAAACGCCTTAAATAGAGATTTATGTCACGGAAAACTTTTGTAACATACGTTCGATATAAAATATGATTTGTAACTTTGTACAATGTTTCTATAGTTTTGGCAATATATTACAAACTGTAATATTCATAATGCTAAAAAACAGCAAAAGATTATCAGAAAGCAAATCGCAACACTGACATTTTGTGCCAAATTGGGCTCGCTAGTAAAAATTATTTTTATTGTTAATCCAGCTAGGCTGCAAGTAATATATTACTAATTCTAGCTTTTTTATACAACAGGAGATGATGTTTTATAACAAGCCATAACAAGTGAGTAATTTGTACCTAATATATAACATACATTCAATAAACAAACTCTGACCTTACAAAAACCTAGTTTTTACTTAATTTCCTAGACTTAAACCTTTATTTTATCGTCATGTAAATAATAAATAATAGTTAAAAAAAACTAAAAAGCACGCTTTATAAAAAATCAACTAAAAATAGAAAATAAATTTAAATTGAAAATAGTGTAAAAATAATATATTTTATTGTAAAAAAAAGCGTGGGGTGTAGAATAATTATTATTTTAATAATATCTTAAAAAGCATCCCCCGCTTAATTTACAATAAAATATATTTTTTTTACACTATTTTCAATTTAAATTTATTTTCTATTTTTTAGCTGAATTTTATACAAAGCGTGCTTTTTAGTTTTGTTTTAACTATTATTTATTTTTAATTTTTTAGTCAAATTAGTGTAATGTCATCGGTCCTCGATAAATCTACTAAGTTTGAACGAAATCTAGCCGTTTAAAGTGGGTCAAAATCGCGTTCAAAGAAGTCGGTTACAAACATACAAACATACAGGTGAAGCTAATATGAAGCATATAAAAATGAAGTACCCGGTGTGCGCCATTCGAACAAAATTCATTCAGCGTTTGCGAGTTTAAGTAGCAGGCAACACTACGTACAAAATTACAAACCTCCAAATTAATAGGAGGATAGGAATTTCCTTATTCTGCATCTTATTGCTTAATCAAAATTTATTAAGGATACAAACTGGATAGTTTATATTAGCCCTCCGATGATTTGTAATCCATGATTGGTGGAAAATAGAATACCTGCTCGCTTCTGAGATAGATGGTAGAGGCTCTAGTGTGCACGATGTCGTAGAGAGCAGACGTATTACGAATGAAGCTGTGGATGTACGGTCAGAATAATTATGTACAATTGAAACCAGGTTAACTATTCCATCTGACAATAATGATACTGTCAGACAAATAACATAACATAAAGTATCACAATACCAAAACATAATCACCGTTTATTTTTCCATCACACTATTCATACGTTGAATGAGACATAACGACCCGAGTTAGGATATTTATGACTAACGAGCCTATTCACGTGTGAAATGATTCTAAATGGAGATTTATGAAATGGAAAACGGTTCCATATGCTAGCTATAAAATGTAATTTGTAGACAAGGAATACAGCAAAAGTCGATTACGGAATAATACATCATCAGATAATATTTTTATGGGATAAGGTTAACATGCGTATCGTAGATAGGTAATCTGATTTTTGAATCGAACACTTTTTTAGCAAAGTTGTGATTAGAAAGTCTATGAAACGAAAAAGTGAGACAAGTGAGACAGACACATAAATTCATCAGATTTAACGTGGGAGAAAATGAGGTAGGAAGCATTATACAGTGTTTTGGTACCAGGTGATCATAGCTGAAGAAGAGATTGTCTTATGTATGTTGACGCGAGTATACCTTAACAATGATTAAATTCTGATGTCACGTGCACGACGTATTCTACATACACACCAAGAGAACATTAATATGGTAGCGATAACAGATTACTGTCAAGACATCAAAGACATTAGTCTTTCATAGTGGTCGAAATCATGTGTCATCCTAGCAAAATGTACCAGAACTTCATATGTAGTTTAGAGGTTAATGCACATTGCAGATTTAACTTCTGACTTGTGTACTTTTTACGTACCTAATTTGCCCTGTATCGGTTTGAAAGGTGTGCTCATACAGTGCGCACGAGCCTGTCTGATAGGCCTAGTTTGTACAGCTTATATATTCAGTCAATGTACTATACCTTGTTCAAAACATTCACGATATCTAGAACATTTTCCTCGAGTTTATACGTGTTACTTGGCTTGACTAGACTTGAGAGTCTTGGCAACCTACTTCACATGGATTGTTTTAGGGAGATTATTGTGAACGAAAATGTGGTGATTTTTCTCTTGCAATGCGATCTTGAACGATACATCATTCAACCATTAATGAAACAAAGATATCCGAGATTGGTTTAGATTCTCCATTCCGCCCATATAATATAATTCTCCTGCTCATGTGTATGTTAGTGAACTGCTCCTAACGGCTGAACCGATTTTTCAAATTTAAAACATGTGTACAGGACAATGTCTGTTGGGTCCACTAGTATATATATAAAAATGAATTGCTTTTCGTTAGTCTCGCTAAAACTCGAGAACGGCTGGACCGATTTGGCTAATTTTGGTCTTGAGTTATCAGTCCAGAGAAGGTTTAAAAGGTGAATAAATAGGAAAATGCTGCTAAATGAAATAAAAACAAATTATTTTCCATGAGAGAATTTATTGACGCATGGTTTGACAGTTCTGCTGTGCAACAATTTCATTAAGACAGCAGGGTGCATATTTTACGAAGTAATTTTTGATGTTATGATATATTATTGACAAATTCATATAAAAACATTATTTTATTTATTATATACAGAACAACGTCTGTCGGGTCAGCTAGTTAGATATATTATACATAGCATCATAATCTTGAATTCAAGAAATGGCTTTTTTCCCCTCCCGTGTTGTGTTTACGATTTTTTACCACACATTTAAAGGAAAGTTTGCTTTTTTACACTGTTTTCCGGAATAAACATGGCACTTTTCGGCCCTTTGAATTTGTTGAAGCACGTAGTGGTTAAATTCTCTTTGGTTGACACATTATAACGTTTTGTTACAAAACTTAATTTTAAATTTTCCGTGGAATTGTAATAAAATAGTGTTTTATACGACGACGTGATAATTATGTTCATAATTTCGTTACATACATACATACATATCTATCAAACACGGCTGTCTCACAGAAGTGTAGCCAGATATGACACAAATCCGATGCAGGTCGGCTCCACTCACATCAAGCTCTCTTAATCTTAGCTCTCTTACGTAAGCTGGTGCTCCTTGTCAATACATTTCCGATCTGCATAAATCAGATCGGGGAATGCCAACCAGGGTGGGTCTTATCAAACATTTCTTTAACATTTCTTTAACGTTATTAATTTAAATAGTCAATATATAAAATGAAATTTATTTAGGCATAATTTGTACGCTTGATACCAAGTATCAAAATTGACTTTCATACATCACAAGACCTCCCGGTAGTCTCTTGAGAGACCGAGACTACTAGTCTTGTTCTGAGAAGAACCGGTAAGAAACTCAGCAAGTTTTATTCTCCCTTTACAGTATCCTTTTCAGTTTTTCTTTCTTTACAGTTTCAATACATTTTTATTGTCTTTATATTCCTGAACTTTTTTATACGAATTCTTTATATACGAAATTTCCTGAATATGAAGCTTAAATTTATATAACGGAAGTTCATTGAGGCTGGATTTTATGCTCGACCGACGGTGACCGCTGATGTCGGTCAATCGAAGCGCGTACCCGTACGCGCTGACTATGCTTTGTTCAGTCCCCAGCTGACAGTAAACTTGATTGCGCGTGTACCTTTCCGCTGAAAAATTAATTCATTTGTAACCTCTTTAATATGTGCTAGTGTGTATGCGGTTATGGGGGATACCAGTTACACAATTTTTTCTCCCTTAAATAATCAATATCCGGACGACCGAGCCTTGCTCGGATTTTTAAGAATGTACAAAACTTGAACAAAAAAAAAACTAATAGGACATCTGGATTCGAACCGGGGTCTTCTGCTTTCCGGATCACCCAATGTCCCATCTGAGCTATAATAGTCTTGTATATAGTGGCGAAATTTACCTTTGTATTCTAATGTTATTGTAGCTGTTTCTCATTCAAACATGGATAAAACCATATTTTTTTTAATTGAAACCTAGCTAGATCGATTTATCACCCCCGAAATCCCCTGCATACTTAATTTTATGAAAATCGTTGGAGCCGTTTCCGAGATTCAGATTATATATATATATATATACAAGAATTGCTCGTTTATAGATATATGATATAAGGCCACAAATACTTTAATAGTATCGTTTTTACACTTTTTTACAACGCACGACGGCTTTTTTAAATATTTTATTGCGACACAAACTGATCTGTCACAGACGATGGCAAATCTCATAATGGTGGTCGATCGGCTTATATTAGTGTAAGTGTGTGCGTGGGGCTATGTATTTACTCGTTTACTGGCTTGTTTTGGTGCTTCACTGTTATGTTAGGTGACACAGAGTCCTTCTTTTTTTACTCGTCCGTGTGCTTGACCGATGTCAGCGCTGACCGTATGTCAAGCACTAAAACCAGCCTTACATGATGTGGGAGTTTATTATATATTTGTATACATTTCCAAATTAATTAGTGACCACTTTAATGAAGTCTGAAGTTTGTAACAACAAGTCTATTTCTGTTTCTGGTGTTTATATTGTGATAATCACTCTTCTTCATATAGGTATACTTGTGTTCTTTCTCTCTACACGACCAAAGTTCAAAATTCTTCTCTCTCGTTTTAATATAAGTAATTTGTTAAAGTATCAGAGACAGGTAAATCACTCCAAAATAAGATAGAACTTTTAATCTAAAATATCATAAGCACAAAATCATCAAAGCTCTCGGTACATCTAAAATTTCCGATATATTCAATTCGAACGTTGGAGGGAAATGCATTTTTCATGTTCTTACGGCACGTTCGCCCAAAGTTTAAAACTTACACTTGCTGTATTGATACAGTTCTCCAAACATAACCCTACTTTGTTTTTCGAACTTTATTTTACTGTTTATATGATATAAGAGTAACTCATATTCGAGCAATAAAAACCTTTAGTTATATACTAAACAAACCCCAATAATCAAGTGACTGTAAGACGGAAAAGACTCAATTCATTTGTATTGTGTGTTTGTTGCCTCAAAAGTCTGTCTATGAACCGATTTGATTTTTGTTTTCTTTTAATGTAAAGGGTTGGCGTCAGTTTCATTCCATAAAAATTATGATACTTACTATATAATGTCTATGTGTAATTCATGAACTCTTTTAATTTTATATTCCAATTCATAAATTGTTATTCAAAATAGGATATTAAATTACTTATTGAACGTCAAGCCCGATTTCAGAAATGATGATATTTTTATTGTTAAACATGGAAAGTTTTATTAAAAAAATTCATGTTTTGCTTTTTAGCAAAATATGAATTTTTCACAAGATAAAAAATTTACGTCTAACCTTAAAATTCCTCGCCTCTTCCTGCCTCGGTACAGCACCTTAACTTCCATCTCAATGCACGGCATTCGTAGCTCAATTGAAGTTGGTTACGGACGTTAAAAGGAGACTTATGAATCGAAACCGTTACGTAAGACGCATCAATAGAACAAGGGGGTTTTAGATCTGACAATGGCATCCATGAGAAAACCATAAAAGTCTTTAATTTGGATAGTCTTAAAGTCTTATAAGTTGATGATAAATTTACGAAAGACAAAGTAACGGAACTCTTCAATTCTTAGGAGCAAATTAACGATACTCGGCCGAATCTTTTTTATGCTATCGGGATATTTAAGTCATCTACCATAACATATGGTCAAGTAATTGTCGTAGTCGAATATGATTAATGGGACTCCTTAACGACTCACAGTAAGGGTGCGATCTGTGGGGTGTGAAAAAATAAATGCCTTTTATTAGATACATCCCACACATTGACAAGTCTATGGTAGTATTTATAAGGACTATTATTTTATGAGTAGGTACGTTACCCATTTTCTGTAACATGCAATTTAAACAAAATTTCTTTTCAACACATGCGACAACAAATATTTTTCTTTATCTTTCGATGTAAGATTCTAGTCTTCTCAATAATAAATTAAAATATTATCTATAAAATATTAAAGATCACTAAGCATATGGCATGAAACTACATTACTTACGAGTATCGAAAAATATAGCCCTGACGTTGCTCCCTCAGATTTCCACCTGTTTCGTTATTTGTTATTAAGTAACGGTAGTTGTTACCTTTATTATCTAAGTGTGTTCTGTGATCGGTGACATGTATAAAAAACCGATATCGGCTAGTAATACACTCGATAGATTATAGATAGATTTGGAAATACTAGATATTTTATGAAAGTGACACTAGACACAATACAGTCATAAAACAGCTATGCAATTCTCTAACGTAACCATTCGTGGCTGTACTCGACGGCGAGCTCGACGTCGAGCTAGCTTTCAATTCGACGTCTACCGTACCGATGTGGAAATTCATATTCACAAACGCATGACAGCTCGACGTCGAACTGGAGGTTGTTGTTGTACCGTTCATCACTGTTCCCTACAGCCGTTTTCAATAACCTATCTATCCATAGTTTTACTTACTAGAGGTAGAAAAATCTATCCTTTTGCGCTTACTTACATTTCGATAACCTATTGACAGATAGCATTGGACTATTACTATATTGGACATAACTATGGATAAATAAGATCTTGTCATTAAACGGTGACAGCAATGTATCCGTAAGTTAAACTAAAGATAGATAGGTTAGAGTAAACTTCTAATCGGTAAAAATCCAGTTTTTTTTTTCGAAGGTAATTAAATTAAAACTGCTATGTTAATCAATTTTTTTCCTAGTAAATAATACTTGTAGTTTTAGGTATAGGAAACAGTCTATATTATAATTTTCTTTAATAATTTTTGATTAATGTTGCAGAATGTCACCGTACCCTTGCTTCTAATCTCAAAAATATTAAGGTATCACGGAGGAGTACGTCTAACCTTTACATCTAACCGTTAGATGCTGTCTTGATGTAGAACAAGATTTTTTTTGCCCATAAACCTAACGGGGGGTCTTCTTGTTATATTCTAGATACTGAAAAAAAAGTATAAATATTATTATTTTACTGTATTTTGGTTAGAGCTGACGGTCTTGTTACCAATCTCTAAATAAATAATCTAAAACAAAACGCATGCAGTTGTTGCACGCAAGAACCTGTGAATACTAAATAATAATTATGATGACATACATTCACCGATCCCTTAGTCTCGTATGACTGACATTGGAAAAAGTCACATCCCCATATAGTTTGGGTTAATTTCCGTTTATTCACAACATTATTCCTACCAAATCGTGTCGACTCCATAAAGGCCCACATTATCAAAAGCCCGTAAGGCCGACAGTATCTACCTTTTACTTAATTTCTCTCTGTGGTTGCTATTATATTTTACAGCCTTTAATTAGATTCCTTTATTGTGAACAGAGGTTGTAGTAATATATTTACAAATTACAATTTTGTAAGGCATTACAATATTGTGTAGGTATTAGTATAGAAGTCTACGTCGGATACAAAAGTAATAGACGTTATTTGTCATTCTTTGTACGTGTAAAAAATTGTGTAAGGAAGGCTGTAAATTCTATGAATAATCTGACAAATTCCTAGCTACCATGCTCTACACAAAAGAAATAATTAAATACCTACCTATGTCTATTTAGGAACCATGATAATTTTTACGTATTCATAACCTTACCTGGCGTATCTAATTTATTGTCAATAGCCAAATTTCTTTACTTTTAATTTTTCTCCATTTAGGAAATAATTCGTCGTATTCTAGAACAGAACTTATTTCTGTTCAGTGGTCGTATCTATGTCAGTTAATTGTCTAATCTTTTTAGCCGCGCATGCTGCAAAACTTAGTCTATTAGCCAATCCTCAATATGGGATAACTTGGAATCAAGACCCAAAAATATAGCAGGTTCCACCGGTATTATCACCCCACCATTTAAAAAAACACTTGCATTTTTGACATTTGATACAGTAAATTTTATATTTTTAGTTTTCTTGCTGTTTAATATTAGATTATTAGCGTTAAACCAGCACAGGATGTCAGATAGAACGCCGTTTGCATCATCATATATAACTTAGTTTTTTTTTTCACTTTGAAGTTTGAATATGAGTGAAGTGTCATCCGCAAACAATTCTACCTTGAGTTTTTTTCTATAAGGTTACGAAGATCATTTATGTAGATAAGGAAGAGGAACGGCCGATGAATAGACACTTGTGGTACCCCAATACAGACAGAGGAGTCCCAAGAGATCTCCAGCTATCACACAAACCTTCTGAATACTATTATATGGTGACATAGCTCGCTGGCCTGCATTGAAAGTTGATCACAATCTAAAGCCTTAGATAAATCACAGAAGTTATCAAGTGCATTCTGTGATTCCCCCTAGGCATCAAAAATATTTTTGATTATCTCAACACCTCTCCTGAAATTCTTCTTTTTCCGATGTATGAATTTCCTTTTTTTATCTACAGTATTAGATTGGGAAAAATAATTTAAAGCAAATAATATACAAGAAAGGACACTCAGAATTAAACAAATATTCGATAAATTTCGCACCGTTAATGCACCATTAAAGTACTTGAAGCTAATGCAAAATTAACTTAAAACAGTGGTATACGCGTTACGACGGCGAAATTTTGCAAAGTTTACAATCCTCAATTTAACTTCCAACGCGTCTACGTAATGAGAATTTTCACAATCTTCTGAAATCTAAGTGAATTTGTTTTACTATGATTCTAATTAATCTTTAACTGGATCTTGTCAGCAGGTTAGTCCATAATGAGCGCTTCTTTCCAGGAAGCTAAGCACTTAGTCCTGCAAATAAATAACTATCTTATATCTAGCATTGTTATAAATACACCGTTATATTACACTATTCAACATTTTAATTAGACTACCACTTAAAACTTACACTATCAAACGAGCAGTTTTTCCTATAGAATTATATTTTTACTACATCCACTCGGAAAGTCCTTTCGTATTGATGTTATAATTAGGCCGAAACTGCATCATTAAATTCATACAAATACGAGGCTAGCGTAGAAAGTTTTATGCATAAGCAAAAAATATGTATCATACTCTACCTGCGATTCATATTTAGCTTTTGTATGTTTGGCTAGTTGAATTATTACTCTCAAAGTTTATCAAGAATATGAAATGGGGCCTAAGCTTTATTAGAAAATTTATTCTTAATCAAAACCTCAGTGGGTTTTTTCCGTTTTCGTGTAATCGCATAGATTCAATTACGTTCATTTGAAATATTTTCGTTTGTAACTCTAAATATTTGAAATAATAATTATTGGCTGGTAAAGATATTGGTGGGATTTATACACAAACTATGTGACAGCCATTTAAATAGTATGTAGGAATCGCTATAGACGTGAACAGATCTCCCCCCATGGTCTGTGGTACGTGAAGCCAGAATTTAAATAGCCAAGAATCATGATCTCTATCTACGGTGGGGATTTGTTCCATATGGAATCTGTAGTCTTTTGGATGTGCTCAAGGAGCCGTTCAGTCTCTGCGTTACCGCTATGGGATCTATACTGATATTTGTATATTCGCAGATGGTCATCACAGTCTCAGCGAAACTAGAGAACACAAAGATCCTTCAAGGATACTCAGACGTCCGGAACAGACATCCCCCTTGACTTAAACACACACACCAGCCCGTGGTGTTAAGGAGTTTTCCAGTTTATAAACCGGGTAGGAGGTAGAGGTAAGATGATTAGCCAGAGAGGATATCTATATGTCGGTCAAAAAAAGCAAGGTGTCTCTAGATGGAAGTGGACAGCATTTAAATTAGATCGAAGCTATTAGACGTAGCTTCAATTTCTTGCTCTAAGTGCCCCGAGTCAGCACAGATTTGCCCCCTCCAGAGAATGCGGGGCAGCCCCGGCATCCGCCATTAGGTACAAGTCTAATCGTGGACGTCCAGGAACGAATGATCCAGGACTGCTTAGGCTGCTGCTGTAATGTGCTCTGGGGGACAAGCCCCCGGACATCCCACAGATCGAAAGAAGGACAGCGGCAATGCTGTTGTTTCACCTAAAACCTGATAACATGAAAACACAATAGGATTAAATTTTCTTGATGCTAAAATTCATAAAGCTTTTATTTTGTGGTATCAGGATATACATTATCATTTGTTAAACACAAAACAAATCTGTGCTCAAAATGTATCTCTCAGTAATTGGCAGGCAGTTATGATAGAGCGCACCCATTATAATTTTGACAGGCTATTAAAAAACAAAATGGATTCTCCTTTGTTGTTTCAGGAAAATCGATACTCAAACAATGTTATTGTTGTTAGGAAAATATTGTAAAACAACAAAGTATGCAATAATGCCACGTAATTGTATCAAAAAATTAAAACTAATAATATCCTTAGAAGTAAAAGTAAAATAGATCAAGTTAAGTTCTGTTAGTGTGTAGTTTTTTTATTCAACAAGGTTTAAGAAATTTTATTTTATATACCACCACGAATACCACCTATAACAATAATTACATACAGGTAAAAAAATAATAATATATCTATAAATTGAATCTTGTACCAGATCTTCTCATGGCCAGAATTAAATATTTAAAGTGATAAAAAAGTATTAATAAAGTGTCGTACAACAATTACTTCGATTAATTCCAGTGTCGCTTTACCAGCCTACCTATCTTCTGTCCATAGATCAGCAAATCTCATAAGTAAAATTTAAGGGAATCCCCTTCAAAGTTTGAGATTGCTGGCATGGAAGAAGCTAGAAACACTTTCTTAATTGCATGCCCAGGTCAAAATTTTCCTGTTTCCAAATTCACACAGGTGCTGGGACGACATAAACTGTTAATTGACTTTTGACAATCTTTTGAGCTGTTGTACAGGTTAGGTCAGCGCGTGCTAGGCGTTTGGCCGTGGGTATGAGGGCGGCTAACGGCTTCACGCGTACCCTTCGTCAATAAGAAACATTTTTAAATGAGACTTAACATCTCATGTCTCAAGGTGACGAGCAAAATTGTAGTGCAGAATCTTTTCTCAGAATTTTAGAGTATTTCAAGAATGGGTAGAGCGTATCAATTACCATCAGCTGAACGTCCTCTGCTCGTCTCGTCCCTTATTTTCATAACAAAATACACGCAAAAGAGAGAGCAACAACAGTAAATATATTTTAACAAATTGCTACGGATACTGGTTCTGAACTGTTCAAGTTTTAAAGCTGGGAAGTACAAAAGCATGTAAAAACACCATACCGGGTAAAAAGCAAGCCAAGTGAATAACGACTAGGTTAGCTTTTGTTCCATTCGCGTGACTCTTGTGTTTGTACCAAAAGCTTTACCAATTTTTCGGTAATTACCTATATTGACTTTTGCTAAATTATTTCACCATGAAAATTTATTTAGCGTAACTACAACATAAGCTTATTATGTGCCAATTTATAATGTTAATCGGATATGATATGAGGCATAAACATTTAGGACTATCGTTTTGTTTAATATCATCTATGTCTGGTGACAAAGTTTAGTCTAAAATATTTTATTTTATTACATAAAAAATATTTGGTTTATTTTATTGGTTCAATGGAAAACAAAGCGTGTACATAATCCACCTGATATTCTACTGAGGTGTGGAAAATACGATTATTGAAACATAATATTATAAAATTTTATGCATATATAATTCTTTTAAATTTCGTATAGCACAATGTATTTATTAATATCGGATATCCATTTTTGAGGAATAAGATTTACCTGTTTTATTATTTACCACCTCTGGGGTACCGGTCTGTCAACAATTTGCTCTACTTGTCCTGGGTGCTTCGCATCATATGATCTGTCCATCTCCACTTGAGCTAGTCTTTTTCTTGATAGCACATCAGTTTATTTTTAAATTAATTTCATTGTGCTTTTTTACTACAAGAAAGACTTCAAAAAATCTTAACTGACCATCAGTATATAATAGGCGTACATATTTTGATACAATAATCTTCAATGATATATATAATGAAAATGGTCTTTGTTTGAGGCTCAATAACGCCTAAACCACTGATCTTATCGACATGAAACTACCACCATTCTATTACTTTATAAAGTAATTTAGATAGTAAGTAAACAAGGAAATTGTCTTATTTTAATACTGTTATTAAGTACTTGTAATTTAATTAATTAATTGCATGTCGAGTTAGCCCGTAAATGGGTAACCTATACGATGTTAAATAATTTAAGTAATTGATGAGTAAATATACGATAATTTGTATACAACGTGGGCTTCCTATTAAATAAATAAATAAAACCTCTCATGAAAAACCTCCCTTTAAAGGAACGGTTCAAAGACTGGTTCGCATTTTACGTAATTTATGATATAGATAGTGATTGATTTCACTCTGTATGAACTTTAACGAAGCTAATACAAAAGTTAATATTTGTCAAAACTTACTCAATTTCTTCTATCACAGAGCAATTTCCTCAGAACAACGAATAAAAAGTAAACCCACATTGAGTTTTAGCAGCCGCCGCAGTCTTCCCGAAGTAATTACTTTCTATTCAAACTTATTCTGTTACTGTTAAAGCACAAGAATATTATAACAACAAGTATTAAATTGTATTATTATTATTAATTATTATATTATTTGCTTTCTGGAAAAGTTAATACCGAAATTACCGAAATTTAATATGGTGCGAATATATGTGCTCTTAAGAAAAAAGATGGTGGTATTCGCCCTATAGCCGTGGGCAGCACATTTCGACGCCTTGTTTCTAAAATTTGTTGTAAACATATTTCTCCTTTCCTATCAACTAAATTCATTTCAACTCAGTTGGGTTTCGGCTGCAAAAGTGGTTGCGAAGCTGCAGTCCACGCTGCGCGATCTTTTTTGGAGAGGAACTCTGGTGATGTCTTTCTAAAATTAGATGTGAAAAATGCTTTTAACTCTGTTGATAGCTCTGCTGAGAGAAGTTAAAAATTTAATTCCTTCAATCAATCATTATATTTGGCAATGTTATAGTAAACCATCCAAATTATTATTCAAAAATCATAATATTTGGTCTTCCGTTGGCTGTCAGCAAGGCGACCCTCTTGGTCCAGCAATATTTAGCCTTACCATTCATTCCGCCATAACAAAACTAAAATCAAAATTTAATGTTTGGTACTTGGATGATGGTACTTTGGGTGGTGAAGTGGACTCTGTTTTAGATGATTTGAAAGTTGTAATAGAAAGTTTTAGCTCAATCGGCCTTGAGTTAAATTTTTCGAAATGCGAGCTTTTTATCGGCGAAAATTTCCAAATTTCAGACTGGGTTGATATTACTAATAAATTTAATGTTCTGGCCCCCAATATTAAAGTTTTGGATAAGAATTGACTTCACCTTCTTGGAGCTCCATTATTTCCTGTTTCAATTCCAACGATCTTAAACGATCACATTAAAAAATTTAATAACGTTTCGGACAGATTATTGAAAATTAATTCTCATATGGCCTTAACTATTATTCGGTCTTGTTTATTTATTCCAAAATTACGTACCTCTTAAGGTCTAGCCCGTTATGGAAATTTCCAAATTTGCTTGATGTGATTGATATTTTACTTAAAAATATTTCAGAAACCGTTTTGAATTGCACGTTTACAGATCGTGCATGGTCTCAATCCTCTTTACCGATACGGTTTGGTGGTTTGGGTACTCGCAAAGTTTCAGACGTTGCCTTACCAGGATTTCTATCTTCAGTTCATAGTGCGCAACCTTTCGTTACTAGAATTGTAAATCATGTACCAGGTAACTCAGAGATTGTGTATTTGAACGAAGCTAACAATGCTTGGCTAAATATTGCAAACATTCAAAATTTTCCAGACGATTTCAAGTGTCAAAAAGCATGGGACGCACTTCTTTGTAAGTCAGCCTTTGATGATCTTTTGATCTCATCTACTGACATAACAGAGCGTGCTCGTCTTTTGGCCGTGACACAAAATGAGTCGGGCTTTTGGTTACAAGCCTTGCCTTCTGCGCCGATTGGAACGCTACTTGACAATATGACATTGTCAATATGCGTATCACTCCGGCTAGGTATAAAACTGAATGAACCACATCAATGTAGATGTGGCGTTCAGGTAGATGCTCTTGGATGCCACGGGTTATCCTGCCTAAAATCGGCAGGCCCGTCAGTCGTCACGCCAGCATTAATGAAGTCATCCGCAGGGCATTTGAAGCTCTTAATATATCAGCTGTTTTAGAGCCAAATGGTATTACCCGCCGCAATGGCAAGCGTCCTGATGGAATGACGCTGGTGGCTTGGGCACGGGGAAGGGCGCTGGTGTGGGATGCTACTTGCGTCGACACTCTGGCTCTTTCTCATGTCCAAGTTACGTCAGTTGGTGCTGGGGCTGCTGCTTCGACTGCCGAAAACAGCAAGCGTCGCAAATATGTTGGTCTCAGTGAGTCATACATCTTTGTCCCGTTTGGTGTCGAGACACTTGGCCCGTGGGACCCAGAGGCGCGGAGAATGTTCAAAATACTATCTTCGTGCCTCAATAAGGCTACTGGAAACCCAAGCGCTGGCAGCTATTTTGGTCAACGGATCAGCCTTGCTATCCAACGCGGTAATGCTGCCAGTATTCTTGGTACGCTTCCACGTAATGATAGTTTTAATTTTATGTAGTCGTAGTATTGTAAATATAGTTATAAGATTTGTTTTGATTAAGTCTCTACAGTATTAAATACAATGTTAATATTATCATTTGGACTCAAATTGAATTTTACTACACACAGGCTCATGCACATTTTGTAGCAGGTTACCTTAGTTTTAAAGACCACTTGTATTTTCAACAATATTCTCGCTTGTCATAATTTAGCGAGCGTGCGGCGCTTGCTAAATTAATTGCCACACGATCTAATTAATTTCTCAGTTCAAACCTCTAGGAAATACCTAGACTGACATAAATTTACTGTCATGTTAAAACGTTTACACCGAACATACTGACATTTAAATAAATAAAACCTCCCGCAATAAAATAAGAACTGCTATATTGTCTATAAAAAAATATCTAATTTTCCAGACAAAATTGGAAACGTAGACAACGAAAATGAATTTAACAAAATATTAAAAAACTAATTATCTAATAAAAGTGCTTCTTTGCTATAAATGAAAGTGAATTTGTTTGAATTTAAGTGTGTTTTTATTGCTACGTTTAGTCTTAATTTTATCATTTTACCAACCATTTCAATAAAGTTAGCGACAAAATTGAATTGTTAGATATTCTTGCCCTGTAAAGACTAGGGGAGTCCCAGGTCCATGGGTGTCGTATGAGGCGACTAAGGGCTTTTTAGAAGTGGGAGAGTCACGCTGCCGTCTTTTAACATCAGCACAATCGGGCCAGGCTCGTCCCGGTTAATTACCACACTCGCACAGAATACCGGCGTGAAGTAGCGGCCTAGTGCTGCTTTGTTTCGCAAAGGTTAGTGTCGAGGACCGGTGGCCATTCCCCCCCCCCCCTCCACCCGAATATGACAGCGGAACTTAAAAAGATTTTACCCCAGGAGGGTACCGGATCTACCAGAGTCGGAGAATCCCTCCCCGAGCACTCTAGCTCAGGCTGCCCTTCATATTCTGGGGAGGGCACAGAACCCCGCATGAGCAAGGACAAACGAGGCAGTAACACCACGGCACCCCGCTCCACACTCAACGTGGACTTTTGCAATATCAGGGGAATTCACTCCAACTTAAACGCCGTCCACCACCACCTTGAGACGGCGAAGCCGGCCTTGTGTTACCTTACGGAGACGCAGATATCTCGACCTAGCGATACGTCATATTTAACGTACCCCTGGTACGAAATTGAGCACAATTTTTTGCCTCATGCCGGGGTATGTGTGTACGTTAGGGAGGATATCTGCTGTCGCCGTCTCGGCAATTTTGAGGGTAGGGACCTGTCCACTCTCTGGCTCCGCGTAGATTTAGAGGACCGCATCCGCATCTATGCGTGTGTCTACAGGTCCCATAGTGGTAACGCAGAAACCGATCATCTCATGGGCTGCGTTCAAGCGGCAATTGACGACGTGCTTCCCCTCCGCTGGAATCGTAGTCTTGGGTGATTTCTACGGGCACAATGCCGAATGGCTTGGATCACGTACCACAGACTACGCAGGGCGATCTGTGCATAATTTTGCATTGGCGTATGGTCTGTCCCAATTGGTAGATTTGGAAATACTAGATATTTTATGAAAGTGACACTAGACACAATACAGTCATAAAACAGCTATGCAATTCTCTAACGTAACCATTCGTGGCTGTACTCGACGGCGAGCTCGACGTCGAGCTAGCCTTCAATTCGACGTCTACCGTACCGATGTGGAAATTCATATTCACAAACACATGACAGGTGGATATCGAACTGGAGGTTGTGCCTTTTATCACTGTTCTCTACAGCCGTTTTCAATAACCTATCTATCCATAGATTTAATTACTAGAGGTAGAGAAATCTATCCTTTTACGCTTACTTACATTTCAATAACCTATTGGCAGATAGCATTGGACTATTACTATATTGGACATAACTATGGATAGATAAGATCTTGTCATTAAACGGTGACAGCAATGTATCCAATGTAAGTTAAACTAAGTATAGACAGGTTAGACTAAACTTCTAATCGGTAAATAACCATTTTTTTTCTAAGGCAATGAAATGAAAACTACTATGTTAATAAATATATAATATATATATATAATAAAAATGCAGAATGTCACCGTACCCTTGCTTCTTATCTCAAAAATATTAAGGTCTCACGGAGGTCTACGTCTAACTGTTAGATGATGTCTTGATGTAGAACAAGATTTTTTTTTGCCCATAAACCTAACCTTCTTGTTATATACTCGATATTAAAAAAAAGTTTAAATATTATTCTTTTATTGTATTTTGGTTTGAGCTGACGGTATTTGTTACCAATGTTTAAATAAATAATCTAAAACCAAACGCATGCAGTTGTTCATAAACAAAAAAAAATTCTTCGTTTGGCTCGCCCTTTCACTCTATCTTTTGTATTTCATTATTAAACTGTTTTATAATTAATAAAAAGGAAAACCTGTGCTACTCGTAGCTACTTTATTGTTTTATTTTATTTATTAAGTTTTATCGTTGCTTGTTTGGTTGTATATATGTCGTATTTATTTCAATGGAAAAACAGATATCCGATTAATTTTAGCAAATATGTTGCGATGATTCAGCTAGAAAAATTGTCAAGAGTGTTTGATAGGAACAAGTTTCTTGCCTCCCGTCACGCTCGTATTGCTTATGCTAGAAACCATATTAGAGCAGCTTGACAGGAACTTGCCACTATTTTCAATAATGATGGCAATGGCTGCATTAATAGCCTAAACACATGATCGGAATTGGCACGGCCGAACTATCGAACGCAGTCCGGTAGCGCACCATATTCGATGGTATGCCGCATTGACAATCGCACAAAATTATTATTAGTACGGTTAGCTGGAGTATGAACGCGGAATTATATGGTGCGAGGCAACCACCGGACCGTACGATGATCCGGCCGTACCAAATCTGATCATGTGTTTAGGTTATAAGACTTGGTAGCAATGGTCTTAAGTCAATTGACTTTATAAAGGTAATATTTTATGTATGGTAACTAAGTACATATTTTATAGCACTTAATTTCAGTGGAATGGTAAAAAATCTTGCCTCAAAAAAAAGGTCACTCAGCAAAACATAGCAAGGCGTCGTACTGGTGTTGGTGTAGCGGAGGAACTAATTAATTTATTTAACTTCCATAAAAGAGAAATAGTTTGAAATAAATTCAGCATCCCGAGAAATATTGTTCTTTCACGAAAATTTCGTAAGTCGTCTGATTTTTTGGGTTGTTTTAATATATACATTATGCACAATTCACAAGCAGTCATTTTAAACAATAATATGCTAACAAATATTCAACAAGAATCTAATATTTTATCAATTTGTTTGTATTTTGAGCGAATCGCCTACAAAATAGCTGCTTTTGATGTTGACAAGTCAAATCGAGGCTGTGGGTGAGGCAGTCGTCGAATTCGTTTTTTGCTTAGCGAATACCGATTGTCACAGAAGAATTTTCAATGTATTCAACCTTGAGTAGTTTCATAAAAAGCCGTTTCCGTTGCTTGTGCTGCGTGAGCGAAGTTAGTGAATATGAAATTGACACTCTCCGCTGCCGCAGCGTCGAGCTAGAGGTCGTGTTGCTTAGAGAATTGCAGTGCAGAACTCTAACTTCAAACTAGAGCGCCCGAATCAACGCACGCACAAACATACATACATGATTTACATGTATACTACAATTAAATAATAAACACGTTGTAGCTAGGTAGAGACTTGGCTTAAGATCTCACCTCCCAGGAATCGATCCATAAACACGAAAAAAACAATGTAGATTGTAGTTGCTAACATAATCGAAATGTTGTACCAATGTTAAATTAATATATCACCATATATATAACTATGCAGTAAAATATAACGCTGTAGGTACATTTAATTTTTAACAGTGTCATAACAATTAAAGTTTTGAGTTTACAATTAAAACGATTAACCCAACTCTGCTATTGCTACTGCTCTCGCAAGGCGACTGTCAACATCAAGCTAGGTGACATGTTAATTTACTCGGCTTGTACAGGCGACATTGACTCTTATTACGTAGGAAATTGAATTACAATGCTGGCAACGAAAGTTTACAATAAACTTTGACATTTTTTTTGCAACAACAGAACTGTCTTGCTAAAATGCCAATCGCTATGATTTAGTTATGGGATTATCAGGAAGCTCTACGGAATCCTTCCATATTCGGAGGTTTCCTGGTTACACCCCGTATAAAAGTCAAGCGGAATGAAACTGACTTGATTTACATTTACAGCTTAATTCTCAAAACGTCTGCTCTTTACGAGACTTCCACCAATTATCGATAGGGGCAAAAATCATTAGAAGGGATATGTAATATCAGGTTGCCACTTGTCAATTTTAAAATTATGCCAAGAGACAGGCAAGAACCTGTCATTACAAAATAATAATGATGATGGCATACATTCACTGATCCCTTAGTCTCGTATGTCTGACATTGGAAAAAGTCACATTCCTATACAGTTTGGGTTAATTTCGGTTTATTCACAATATTATTCCTACCAAATCGTGTCGAGTCCATAAAGGCCCACATTATCAAAAGCCTGTAAGGCCGACAGTATCTACCTTTTACTTAATTTCTCTCTGTGGTTGCTATTATCTTTTACAGCCTTTAATTAGATTCCTTTATTGTGTACAAAGGTTGTAGTAATATATTTACAATTTTCAATTTTGTAAGGGATTACTATATTGTGTAGGTATTAGTATAGAAGTCTACGTCGGATACAAAAGTAATAGACGTTATTTGTCATTCTTTGTACGTGTAAAAAAATGTGTAAGGAAGGCTGTAGATTCGATGAATAATCTGACAAAGTCCTAGCTACCATACTCTACAACAAAAGAAATAGTTAAATACCTACTTACTTCGTCTATTTAGGAACCATGATAATATTTACGTATTCATAACCTTACCTGGTTTATCTAATTTATTATCAATAGCCAAATTTCTTTACTTTTAGTTTTCTCTATTTAGGAAATAATTCGTCGTATCCTAGAACAGAACTTTTTCTGTTCAGTGGTCGTATCTATGTCAGTTAATTTTCTAATCTTTTTAGCCGCGTATACTGCAGAACTTAGTCTATTAGCCAATCCTAAATATTATGGGAGCCGCATAACTTTGAATCAAGACCCAAAAATATAGCAGATTCCACCGGTATTATCACACACTTAATTAATAAAACACTCACATTTTTGACATTTGGTTGGATAAATTTTATATGTTTAGTTTTCTTGCTGTTTAATAATAGATAATTAGTGTTAAACCAGCACAGGATGTCAGATAGAACGTCGTTTGCATCATCATATATAACTTAGTTTTTTTTTTCACTTTAAGTTTAAATATGAGTGAAGTGTCATCCGCAAATAATACTACCTTGTGTTTTTTTCTATAAGGTTACGAAGATCATTTATATAGATAAGGAAGAAGAACGGCCGATGAATAGACCCTTGTGGTACCCCAATACAGACAGAGGAGTCCCAAGAGATCTCCCGCTATCATAACACCTTCTGAATACTATTATATAGTAACATAGCTCCCTGACCAGCGTAGAATATTGATCACAATCTAAAGCCTTAGAAAAATCACAGAAGATATCAAGTGCATTCTGTGATTCCCCCCAGGCATCAAATATATTCTTGATTAACTCAACACCTCTCCTGAAATTCTTTTTTTCCGGTATATGAATTTTCTTTTTTATCTACAGTAATAGATTGGGAAAAATAATTTAAAACTAATTATATACAAGAAAGGATACTCAGAGTTAAACAAATTTTCGATAAATTTCACACCGTAAAGGCACCTTGAAGCTAATGCGAAATTAAGCCAAAACAGTTGGTATACGCGTTACGACGGCGAAATTTTGCAAAGTTTACAATCCTCAATTTCACTTCCAACACGTCTACGTAATGAGAATTTTACTATCACGATCTTCTTGAATCTAAATGCAGTTGTTTTACTGTGATTCTAATTAATAATTATTTATTCTAATTAGCTAAGCACTTAGTCCTGCAGATAAATAACTATCTTGTATCTAGTGTTGTTATAAATACACCGTTATATTACACTATTCAATATTTTCACTAGACTACCACTTAAAACTTTCGCTATCAAACGAGTAGCTATTCCAATAGAAATATACTTTTTTACTAGATCCATTCGGAAAGTCCATTCGTATTGATGTTACAAGTAGGCCGAAACTGCGTCATTAAATTCATACAAATACGAGGCTAGCGTAGAAAAGTTTTATGCATTAGCAAAAAATATGTATCATACTCTACCTGCGATTCATATTTAGCTTTTGTATGTTTGGCTAGTTGAATTATAACTCTCAAAGTTTATCAAGAATATAAAATGGGGCCTAAGCTTTATTACAAAATTTATTCTTAATAAAAACCTCAGTGGGTTTTTTCCGTTTTCGTGTAATCGCATAGATTCAATTACGTTCATTTGAAATATTTTCGTTTGTAACTCTAAATATTTGAAATAATAATTATTGGCTGGTGAAGATAATGGTGGGATTTATTCACAAACTATGTGACAGCCATTTAAATAGTATGTAGGAATCGCTATAGACGTGAACAGATCTCCCCCCATGGTCGGTGGTACGTGAACCCAGAATTTAAATAGCCAAGAATCATGATCTCTATCTACGGTGGGGATTTGTTCCATACGGAATCTGTAGTCTTTTGGATGTGCTCAAGGAGCCGTTCAGTCTCTGCGTTACCGCTATGGGACCTATACTGATATTTGTATATTCGCAGATGGTCATCACAGTCTCAGCGAAACTAGAGAACACAAAGATCCTTCAAGGATACTCAGACGTCCAGAACAGACATCCCCCTTGACTTAAACACACACACCAGCCCGTGGTGTTAAGGAGTTTTCCAGTTTATAAACCGGGTAGGAGGTAGAGGTAAGATGATTAGCCAGACAGGATATCTATATCTCGGTCAAAAAAAGCAAGGTGTCTCTAGATGGAAGTGGACAGCATTTAAATTAGATCGAAGCTATTAGACGTAGCTTCAATTTCTTGCTCTAAGTGCCCCGAGTCAGCACAGATTTGCCCCCTCCAGAGAATGCGGGGCAGCCCCGGCATCCGCCATTAGGTACAAGTCTAATCGTGGACGTCCAGGGACGAATGATCCAGGACTGCTTAGGCTGCTGCTGTAATGTGCTCTGGGGGACAAGCCCCCGAACATCCCACAGATCGAAAGAAGGACAGCGGCAATGCTGTTGTTTCACCTAAAACCTGATAACATGAAAACACAATAGGATTAAATTTTCTTGATGCTAAAATTCATAAAGCTTTTATTTTGTGGTATCAGGATATACATTATCATTTGTTAAACACAAAACAAATCTGTGCTCAAAATGTATCTCTCAGTAATTGGCAGGCAGTTATGATAGAGCGCACCCATTATAATTTTGACAGGCTATTAAAAAACAAAATGGATTCTCCTTTGTTGTTTCAGGAAAATCGATAATCAAACAATGTTATTGTTGTTAGGAAAATATTGTAAAACAACAAAGTATGCAATAATGCCACGTAATTGTATCAAAAAATTAAAACTAATAATATCCTTAGAAGTAAAATAATAGACCAAGTTAAGTTCTGTTAGTGTGTAGTTTTTTTATTCAACAAGATTTAAGAAATTTTATTTTATATACCACCACGAATACCACCTATAACAATAATTACATACAGGTAAAAAAATAATAATATATCTATAAATTGAATCTTGTACCAGATCTTCTCATGGCCAGAATTAAATATTTAAAGTGATAAAAAAGTATTAATAAAGTGTCGTACAACAATTACTTCGATTAATTCCAGTGTCGCTTTACCAGCCTACCTATCTTCTGTCCATAGATCAGCAAATCTCATAAGTAAAATTTAAGGGAATCCCCTTCAAAGTTTGAGATTGCTGGCATGGAAGAAGCTAGAAACACTTTCTTAATTGCATGCCCAGGTCAAAATTTTCCTGTTTCCCAATTCACACAGGTGCTGGGACGACATAAACTGCTAATTGACTTTTGACAATCTTTTGAGCTGTTGTACAGGTTAGGTCAGCGCGTGCTAGGCATTTGGCCGTGGGTATGAGGGCGGCTAACGGCTTCCCGCGTACCCTTCGTCAATAAGAAACATTTCTAAATGAGACTTAACATCTTATGTCTCAAGGTGACGAGCAAAATTGTAGTGCAGAATCTTTTCTCAGAATTTTTGAGTATTTCAAGAATGGGTAGAGCGTATCAATTACCATCAGCTGAACGTCCTGCTCGTCTCGTCCCTTATTTTCATAACAAAATACACGCAATAGAGAGAGCAACAACAGTAAATATATTTTAACAAATTGCTCGGATACTGGTTCTGAACTGTTCAAGTTTTAAAGCTGGGAAGTACAAAAGCATGTAAAAATACCATACCGGGTAAAAAGCAAGCCAAGTGAATAACGACTAGGTTAGCTTTTGTTCCATTCGCGTGACTCTTGTGTTTGTACCAAAAGCTTTACCAATTTTTCGGTAATTACCTATATTGACTTTTGCTAAATTATTTCACCATGAAAATTTATTTAGCGTAACTACAACATAAGCTTATTAAGTGCCAATTTATAATGTTAATCGGATATGATATGAGGCATAAACATTTAGGACTATCGTTTTGTTTAATATCATCTATGTCTGGTGACAAAGTTTAGTCTAAAATATTTTATTTTATTACATAAAAAATATTTGGTTTATTTTATTGGTTCAATGGAAAACAAAACGTATACATAATCCACCTGATATTCTACTGAGATGTGGAAAATACGATTATTGAAACATAATATTATCAAATTTTATGCATATATAATTCCTTTAAATTTCGTATAGCACAATGTATTTATTAATATCGGATATCCATTTTTGAGGAATAATATTTACCTGTTTTATTATTTACCACCTCTGGGGTACCGGTCTGTCAACAATTTGCTCTACTTGTCCTGGATGCTTCGCATCATATGATCTGTCCATCTCCACTTGAGCTAGTCTTTTTCTTGATAGCACATCAGTTTATTTTTAAATTAATTTCATTGTGCTTTTTTACTACAAGAAAGACTTCAAAAAATCTTAACTGACCATCAGTATATAATAGGCGTACATATTTTGATACAATGATCTTCAATGATATATATAATGAAAATGGTCTTTGTTTGAGGCTCAATCACGCCTTAACCACTGATCTTATCGACATGAAACTACCACCATTCGATGCGAAATTTATCCTTGATAGTTTATAACTATTTATTTTTATTGTATTTCTAATAAAATTAATAAATATAATTTATTTCCTTTTAAAATTCGCCCAGCGAAGCGGGCTAGAACGCCTAGTTCTGTATAAAATAATTGACGATCATATTGATTCAGACATACTCTTAAAAAAAGTGAATCTTCATGCTCGATCTCGACTTGCCTTACCCTGTGATAAAACAAAAATTTTTCATGCTTCTTCTACAAATAATAATGTAATGTAACATTATACGTGGGTTACACTGAAAATGTTTAGAACTGGCCAGTTAGAAACATTGCTAATGAAAACTTTTTTTGAATTTCATTTTTAGAATTCTTTGGTAACCTAATCTAATATATTGCATTAATTTGTCATTTGTTTTCGTGAATTGGCGGCAAATCTAAAACTCTTGTTACATGTGAAAATGAACCTAACTCGAAAAAATTTTCGGTCAATGATTTATTATGACTTTCGTTGTGGGCTTACTCAACAACAAAGCTATGATAGGCTACGATAAGCATTCCTTAATGAAGCCCCATCTTGTGCCACTATTTACAATTGGTTGAACGAATTTAAGCGTAGACGTAGCAATCTCAATGATGATCCGCGTGAGGGACGTCCTTTAACAGCGACTACTGAAGATAACATCAGTGCTGTGCGAAGCATGATAGAGGAAGATAAGAGAGTGACCTATCAGCAGATACGGGCAAGCCTACGCATTTTTATGAGTCAAGTTCAAAAAACATTACACGAACACTTATGCGTCAGTAACCTTTGTACCAGATGGATTCCCCGTAATTTAACCGTCGACCAAAAACACCTTCGCATGTACTAGTGTCGCCAAATGTTAGATAAGTTCAACGGCGGTGACTCAAATGCTGTATTTGATATCGTATATATATATTGCTACGAATCCGAAACCAAAAGATAATCAGCTCAGTCGGTGTTTTCTTTCGAGGATCGGCCAACTAAGGTAAATAATGGAAGAAGTCAATGAAAAAAGATGCATGCCTCATTCTTCGGTCGGAAAGGTCATTTCGCGACAGTTGTGCTAGAAGATGGAAGGACAGTTACTGCAGACTGGTATGTCAATCGCTGTTTGCCTGTTGTCTTGGAAAAAATTCGACAGCAGCGCCCTCGAAGCAGAATCCTCCTTCACCACGACAATGCTTCAGCGCACTCCGCAAAACGGACTGTTGAATATTTGACTATGGCACGTGTCGAGATACTGAGTGATCCGCCATAGAGTCCTGACCTGACACCCTGCGACTTTTATTTATTCCCAAGAATTAAAGATAAATTCGACGTATTCGCTTAACAAGCCCTAGAGATAAGGTGAAAGCGTTCGTAAATGCCATAGAAGAGACCCCTAAGGAAGAATGGGCCCATTGCTTTTCTCAGTTGTTCCATCGAATGCGACGATGTGTAGAAAGGAACGGAGATTACTTCGAAAAACAATAAACGTATTGTCAACTTTCCACATTATGCCGTTTTTCATTTTCTAAAAATTTTCAGTGTTGCTTTTAAACCTAGTTGCTCATAACCTTAGATATAATTTGAAATGAAAATAATCTAAAATTAAATCATTTAAAATGTTACAGCAATACCTTCAGCAGAAAATTAAATATTAAAAATAAAATTACTTTTAGACCAAGAATTACAAAGAGTTACCTAGTTAGGCCCGCTCCTATTAACAGAATTGTAATGTCCCATAACAATATATTTTTTTAATAGCAGAATTGTACATATTTTAGAAGTCTACGTCGATTTTCAAGCGCAAAATTAAAAATAATTTAATTAAATAATATCATTAGTTATTCGTATTAGTTAATAGTTGCTGTATTTTAAATTTAGTTTATATAAAGTTTAGTTTTTTGTTTATAAGTTTTTTTATACTTTTGTTTAGGTTACTACTTTATAAAGTAATTTGGATAGTAAGTAAACAAGGAAATTGTCTTATTTTATTAAGTACTTGTAATTGAATTAATTAATTACATGTCGAGTTAGCCCGTAAATGGGTATGCGATGTTAAATAATATAAGTAATTCATGAGTAAATACCCCATAAGTTGTACACAACGTGGGCTTCCTATTAAATAAATAAATAAAACTTTTCATGAAACCCTATAAAGGAGTCTGTACATAAAACGGTTCAAAGACTGGTTCGCATTTTACGTAATTTATGACAGTGATTGATTTTACTCTGTATGAACTTTAACGAAGCTAATACAAAAGTTAATATTTGTCAAAACTTACTCAATTTCTTCTTTCATAGAGCAATTTGCTCAGAACAACGAATAAAAATTAAACCCACATTGAGCTTTAGCAGCCGCCGCATTTCCCGAAGTAGGAAATTACTTTATTCAAACTTACTATGTTACTGTTAAAACACAAGCATATTATAACAACAAGTATTAAATACAATGTTAATATTATCATTTGGACTCAAATTGAATTTTAATACACACAGGCTCATGAACATTTTGTAGCAGGTTACCTTAGTTTTAAAGACCACTTGTATTTTCAACAATATTCTCGCTTGTCGTAATTTAGCGAGCGTGCGGCGCTTGCTAAATTAATTGCCACACGATCTAATTAATTTCTCAGTTCAAACCTCTCGTTTACACTGAACATACTGACATACAAATAAATAAAACCTCCCGCAATAAAATTAGAACTCCATATTGAGTGCATACCTCGAGTCCGTATGTCTATATTGTCTATAAAAAATATAATTATTTTCCAGACAAAATTGGAAACGTAGACAACGAAAATGAATTTAACAAAATATTAAAAAACTAATTATCTAATAAAAGTGCTTCTTTGCTATAAATGATTTTCTTAACGACTTAAATTAAAATAAATAAAATTCAAATTCAAATATTTTCATTCAAAGTAGGATGTGAAATCACTTATTGAAAGTCAAAAAAACTACCACCCATTCCAAAGTGAATGCCTCAGGCCTGAGAAGAATGGGCGCAACAAACTCAGCGGGCTTTTTTTTTTTCATCAAAAATATGGGTCTCTACATACTACGGTCTGCTGTTCAGACCAAATTGCGATACTTAATACTACCTACCTTGTAAAATTATATTGTTTTTACTACAAATGTTATATTTAAGGACTGTATTTATGAAATTGCAATAAATTTAAATTGAAAGTTCTAAGAAATAAAAACTAGATATGGCTTTTCTGGAAACACCCCATTCCTTTCTTACCAACGCGACCGTCGCTTTCGCATGGGTATCGTATACCTATGTTCTTTAGAGATCTTTTAGACGGCCATTACAAAGCAAATACTGCACCATCAGGGTTCTTTGATGTTTGGAATAGAATGAGTCGCAAGGTGCCAGATTGAGACTGGGTGACTCAACGCCCGGCACAGTCCAATATTAGACTGTCCGTGTGGCATGACAACTGGCAAACAAGTTTTAAATTACCAGTCTGCAGATTTCTTCCTTTTGTATTCCGGGACAACTTTCACGATTAGTCCGTCCGTAGAACCCGACCGTCAGGCATTTGCATCAAATCGACAAAGTAAAAGATTTAACTGATCCACAGAGGCTCGCGAGGAAGTTTGTCGGACATAAACCGGTCTAGCAATAAACAAATTTTGGGAGTAACTGTGACGTGTCATCAAAAGTGGATTCTCTAGAATAATCTCAAGCGAACGTTGCAATGGCTGACTTGAGGTTACAAACTCCGCAGGAATCCCAAATGCTAAGCTTATCTATCTATCTTTAAGCTTATCTTTAGAAAAATTATGGTGCCTGTTTAGACGTCCTCCTCCAGTCCAGTGTCCTGTATTTCGAAAAATGACAGCAAATCTTGCTAAAAAGTGCCAGTAAAAGTTACGTAACGATACGCATAAGATTATAAGTTTAAGACATAATATTTTATGACTCATAAGCACCGTAATTTCACTAGCTACGACGAAATTCAAACTGAAACAAAATAATGCTTGCACACTACTGCTTAACGAGAGAAAAAGCTGCCACTGTGGTGTCAGCCCTTCGGTGTCCTGTGCTAAGAAGACTCCCACTAGTAAAACAGACAGACAGTACGGAGCAAAATATTAATATGATGGGATAATATGATCGGACAAGGTCGCGGACAAAAGTTAGTCATTCACAAAAGCCATTTATTTTTCTTGAGTTTAATTCTGTTGTCGAAGAAATCAGTACAACCACTTGAGAAACAACTGGCGCTCTGATAGAGAGAAGACGGCGCAAGAAACTGTCCTACTATTATTTTTTGTGTTCATAATTCCGATTTCACACCATGTATTATATATATTTTACCAAAAACTAACAATAATAAACTAAACCAGCGTCTCTGGAGATCCCTTTAAGAAGACACAATATATTTATCATTTAAAATTTCCAAAATAAATACTTATTTTAAAAACAACAACAAAAACATATAGATATACATTTATATATATATACAGACGTATCAAAACAACTACTCCATAATTTCAAATTTTATAAGCATTGGTGCTTCAATTAGAAACAAGCAGTGTGGTTCGCTGAAATCTACGCTAAAACCACTCCTGTGGGAAGCCTCCTCCTAAAGCCGAGTCTCGAGTTGCCAAAGTATTAGCGAGCACTATGCTATCTCCTCAGCGCACTTGTGCATTTGAGATTGAGGTAAGCTCTATTGAATGAATGTAGATATTCGCATATCAAACGAATACCGTATGGACTGTGGGTCGAGTTCAATTGCAATTTGAATTCAATATAGTGAATATTAGGCAAGATGGCGGATCACCAATTCTACGTTTCAACTTACCTAAGATGAAGTGATATATGGGATACCTACTACCTACGTATTAGATATCGGCCCACTGTCAGGTTTCGTACTATAACGGTTAGTTAACCAATTGTTTGTATGAATTAAGATGCTACAACATTATTTATGTCCGCTGCAAATAAACAACGTGCCCAAGTCATGACCGGACTGGGAGCGATTTCTTAGAAGATTTTATTTTAATACACAGCACAGATCAACGCAACAAATTAATTATCAAATCTGTATGCAGACAAAAAGTTTATTTTCTTATCGTTTCGTTATCATTTATCTCTTATTACCACAGATTAGAAGACGGCCGCGAATACGGTAACTGGTAGGTATGACACAATGTCCCCCCCATATGTCCATGTCACCCCCACGGACAGATGGCCGTTGGGTCAGCAAGGTCCTCGAATGGCGAATATGTACCGGAAGACGAAGTGTTGGAGTGCCCCTCACACGATGGAGTGATGATCTGGTCAAGATCGACGGTTGGATAAGGACAGCGCAGGACCGATCGTCATGGCGTTACTGGGCGAAGGCCAGCAGTGGACGTGTTCCGGCTGAAATGAGGTTCACACATTAGGTCACAGAAGTATTCTCTGTACCTCTTGGAATAAATACGCATTTATATTATATATAAGCACATACATGTTACGTTTAATTCTAACGTTTTGGAGTTACAACTCTTCTTTACTACAATCAAAACATCTTATTCGAAGTTACGATTTATCTTACGGTTCGGCACTTACTTTGATAAATATCTGCTCATTCTAGCGAAAAACTTTTATTAGATCTGTAATATTTACATATCTGCCATAGGTGACAAAATATCAACAAATGAGAATCTAAACAATTTCCAATTCTATGAGCTGAACTATTCATCATTAACATTAATGTATCCTATCTCTGATCTATCGTATTTTCTTGTTGCTAATGAGTTATGTAAATTGTATTCGTTGAAATCACCAAGGATAATTGTTAGGTATTCCTTTACGGCCGTTTTCAATTTCGTATCTCTAGTTGAGGGTATATGCTATCATCGTTTAATGAGAAGATCTTATCTATCCATAGTAATGTCATGTTATATAGTTATGTTATATTATAGTTATGTCGATAGGTTATTGAAATGTAAGTAAGCTTAAAAGGAGAGATTTGTCTACCTCTAGTAAGTTAAACTGAGGATAGAGAGGTTATTGAAAACGGCCGTTAATTATGTTGATGTTCGTTGCTAAAATTACATGGAGATACCTTTTTTATGGATGAGGAGAACAAACGAATGCCCGGGTCACCTGATGGTTAGTGATGATGATTACCGCCATCCACGCTCCCCTAGTATGGCGTCTTTAGTGATGAAACGGTAAAAAAGGATAAGTATTGCTTTTATTTTCACCAAAGTAACTTTATTTACCTTGTTTCAGCTTTTGAATATGGCGGGGTCACAAAATACACACATCAAAAAAGTCTAAGCAAAATGCATGATATTACAAATTTTCCATGTATATTAATTAATTTCTAAGTCTTTATTCACTCAAAGTGCATAGGTATGTAAACTTTTTTGTTATTGATGACATACTGGCTGGTTGTAAAATAAATTTCGATTATGTATTGTTTTTTTTTCACAAAAATAGATGAAAGGGAATTTGTTTGAATTTAAGTGTGTTTTTATTGCTACGTTTAGTCTTGATTTTATCATTTAACCAACCATTTCAATAAAGTTAGCGACAAAATTGAATTAATAGATATTCTTGCCCTGTACTTTTTCCAGGACGTAAAAAGAATAGGGGAGTCCCAGGTCCATGGGTGTCGTAAGAGGCGACTAAGGGCTTTTTAGAAGTGGGAGAGTCACGCTGCCGTCTTTTGACGTCAGCACAATCGGGCCAGGCTCGTCCGGGTTAATTACCACACTCGCACAGAATACTGGCGTGAAGTAGCGGCCTAGTGCCGCTATGTTTCGCATAGGTTAGTGCCGAGGACCGCTGGCCATACCCCGCCCCCTCCACCCGAATATGACAGCGGAACTTAAAAAGATTTTACCCCAGGAGGGTATCGGCTCTACCAGAGTCGGAGAGTCCCTCCCCGAGCACTCTAGCTCAGGCTACCCTTCGTATTCTGGGGAGAGCACAGAAACGCGCATGACCAAGGACAAACGAGGCAGTAACACCACGGCACCCCGCTCCACACTCAACGTGAACTTTTGCAATATCACTCCAATTTAAACGCAATCCACTACCACCTTGAGACGGCGCAGCCGGCCTTGTGTTTCCTTACGGAGACGCAGATATCTCGACCTAGCGATACGTCATACCGGGTACAAAATTGAGCACAATTTTTTGCCTCATGCCGGGGTATGTTCCGCGTAGATTTAAAGGACCGCGTCCACATCTATGCGTGTGTCTACAGGTCCCATAGTGGTAACGCAGAAACCAATCATCTCATGGGCTGCGTTCAAGCGGCAATTGACAACGTGCTTGCACAGATCCCCTCCGCTGAAATCGTAATCTTGGGTGATTTCAACGGGCACAATGCCGAATGGCTTGGATCACGTACCACAGACTACGCAGGGCGATCTGTGCATAATTTTGCATTGGCGTATGGTCTGTCCCTATTGGTCGAGTCGCCAACGCGGCTCCCGGATGTGGATAGCCACATGCCATCCTAATTGGATCTTCTGCTGACTACACATCCCGATGGTTACCAGGTCTTTGTCGACGCCCCTCTCGGAACGTCCGACCATTGCCTGGTCAGGAGTGTAGTGCCTATCCGATGCCAACGTCACAGACCACCAGCGACCCGCTGCGTTTGGCACTACAATTCAGCAGATTGGGATAGGATGCGTTCCTTTTTTGCATCCTACCCTTGGGCCAGGGTTTGTTTCCCTTCGGATGATCCTAGCCTGCGCCGTTGCAGTAGCCGATGTGATACTACAGGGTATGGATATTTTTATTCCAAACTCTGTAGTACCCATCGGTGGCAGATCACAGCCCTGGTTCGATGCGTCAGTTAAAGCAGCATCTGACTGCAAAAAACAAGCGTATCGAGCTTGGGTTGCGGCGCTGGGCACAAAGGGTCCGAACTGCACAGTTCTTAAGAGGAAATACAACCGTGCCTCCAGATTATTAATCGGCAAATCGCCCGTGCAAAGTCAAAACACGTCGTCAATATCGGCGAGCAGCTTGCCAGTTACCCTTTCGACAACGACCAGAACTTGCGTGTTCCGGTCGTTGTCGAAAGCTGCTCTTGGTAACTTCAGCCAGCCGTCCATGCCGCCATTGCACATGAGGAATGACACCCTGGCCCATACGGCAAAAGAGAAAGCCGATCTCTTGTGCGCTCTTTTCGCCTCCAACTCGACTCTTGACGACAACGGAAAAACACCGCCGACCATCCCGCGGTGTCAGAGCTCTATGCATGAAGTGCAGTCCAGACAGAAAACTGTTAGGCGAGCTCTGTTTTCGTTGGACGTCAGGAAGTCGAGCGGGCCGGATGGCATTTCTCCAACCGTGCTTAGAACGTGTGCCCCTGAGTTGCTGTGTGCTGTCTCCCACGCTGTTTCTTCTGCATATCAATGATGTGTTGGACACCTCCAACATTCATTGCTATGCAGACGACAGCATTGGTGATGCCGTATACACTGGCCATGCAGGTCTCTCTCGGGAAATCGTCAACCAGTGCCGGGAGAAACTTGTGTCTTCTATCGAGTCCTCTCTTGAGAAGGTCGCAGAATGGGGAAAACTGAACCTTGTCCAATTTAACCCCCAGAAGACTCAAGTTTGCGCGTTTACCACTAAAAAAACCCCATTTGTCGTATCACCGCTCTTCGACAACACTTCCCTCAAAGCCTCGCCTAGTATCGGAATACTGGGTCTCGAAATCTCGAGCGATTGCCAATTTCGTGGTCATCTGGAAGGCAAAGCCAAATTGGCTTCAAAGAAACTGGGCGTCATTAATAGAGCACGGCAATACTTCAAGCCGGCCCACATACTAGCACTCTACAAAGCGTAGGTCCGGCCACGCATGGAGTATTGCTGTCATCTCTGGTCTGGCGCACCCCACGTATCTGCTCGATCCATTTGACCACGTGCAACGCAGAGCAGCTCTAATTGTCGGGTCACAGTGCTCTGTGAACGGCTGGATCACTTGGTGTTGCGTAGAGACGTCGCTTCATTGTGTGTCTTCTACCGCATTTATCACGGGGAGTGTTCCGATGAGCTGTTTAACCTGATTCCTGCCGCCGAATTCCACCTTCGCACGATATTCCACAAATTAGGATATCATCCCTACCATCTGGATAGTGCGGTTTTCAAGGAGCTTTCTTCCACGTACTACAAAGCTGTGGAATGAGCTTCCTTGTGCGGTGTTTCCGGGACGATACGACATGGGTACCTTAAAAAAAAGCGCGTACACCTTCCTTAAAGGCCGGCAACGCTCCTGTGATTCCTCTGGTGTTGCAAGAGATTGTGGGCGGCGGTGATCACTTAACAACAGGTGACTCGTACGCTTGTTTGTCCTCCTATTCCATAAAAAAAAACTGTGCGAAATCGACTGGGATAAAATTATGTTTTCCGATGAGTCGCGATTCGGGTTTAGGCCTGATACAAGAAGGGTGCGAATGTACCGTCGGCCCGGAAATACTGAAAGGCTTAGGTGCATTTAGGAAGTTCATCCATACAGCGGCTCAACAGTTTTGTTATGGGCGGGTATTGTGAAGAACAGGCGAACTGAGTTTTGAAGGACTTGGACGGAGTGACAATAACGCAACAGCTAAAGGATTTGCAACAATTCCATTGGGAGCGAATACCGCAAGATGACATAAACAGTCTCATTAATTCAATGAATAATCGTTGCCGACAAGTTCTGAATAGCTGAGGAGGCCATACTTTGTATTTAATTAACCTATTCTTTCACAATAAATTAATTTTCTTTAGAAATTTCGTTTTGTTAAAAAAAAGTTTAGTTGCTTATGTACCTTAGTTTCTGCAGTATATTCTAATATTGTTAATTTCTGTTATTAAAAGAACTTATAAAGACAACAGCTGTTATTTTTACATTATAGGACCCTAAAAAAAATATTTTAATAATAAAATACGTTATAATGTGAAAAACCATCCTAAAATTTAAATAAGTATATGTTGCTTAGACTTTTTTGATGTGTGTATAAGAAATACAGAAAAATACATGGCAACTATTTTTTATGGAAAAGGATGACACACGAGAGTACGGGTCACCTGGTGCTAAGAGATCACCTACCTATGTATTTAAAATTTATAAGTACCAACAATTCATCGCAAAATATAACACCAACTATCAATTCAACAATGTACACCAAATTGGCGATATCATAAGGAATATTTCCTACATTGACATATGGCAACTCCGTATCGATTATAAAGTAACTCAATCATAAAGTAACACAGCAAGTATATAAGTAATATAATAAGTATATGTTCATGTTTTAATGTTCATATTTTTATACAAAACATATCATATAATATGTAAGTTCACTAACGGCAGAATATTAGAGACACCTAACGAAGGTATGTTTTGTAGCCACAAGTAAAAGCCAAGGGCTATTTTATTTTCTCCTCAGTGATAATAAATCATTAATAAATCGTCCTCCTCCAACTACTACTACCACAAGCTTATGTCAAATCACTGCACCTTTCATACTAAACTTAATTTCAATTTTTAACCAGGCATTCCCACCTCTTATTTACATCCTCTTTGAAATAGACTCATTGACATATATTGACAGATGTCACTTAAATTTACTCATTGTTTTATGTAACATTCGTTATTTATACAACCCGGATATTATAAGACCCTGGCTTTTACTAAGTTACAAGTGGATTTATTTACTTCCTTCCTTACGAGCAAAAACTACGCAGTGTTTTAACAGAGAGAAAAGAAAGCTTCTTCCATTTGACCGCATACAACGAAGAGCGGCTCGAATCATCGACGATCAAGTCATCTCCGATCGGCTTGATTCTCTAGCATTGCGTAGAGATGTGGGTTCTCTCTGCATCTTCTACAGCATTTATCACGGGGAGTGCTCAGAGGAGCTGTCCGGGTTGATTCCAGCGGCCGAATTCCACCATCGGACATTACGTGCAAAGTACCATCCGCATGGCATTCCACAACCGCGCGTTTTGTTCGAAATTTCTTGCCTCGCACAGCCATTTTGTGGAATCAACTACCGGCAGCGGTCTTCCCGAACAGATACGACTTAGGGACCTTCAAAAAAAAAGAATACTCCCACCTTAAAGGCCGGCAACGCATTTCTTGACACACCTGTTGTTGCGGATGTCCATGGGCGGTTGCCTCACCTCTCCCCATCCCGTGAGCCTCTTGCCCGTTTGCCCCCTCTCATATAAAAAAGAAAAGGAACGTTATCGAACTAGTGAGTTGATAAGGAAGGTGTACGCGCTTTTTTGTAAAGGTACACATGTCGTATCGTCCCAAAAACACCGCACGAGGAAGCTCATTCCACAGCTTTGTAGTACGTGGAAGAAAACTCTTTGAAAACCGCACTATCCAGATGGTAGGGATGATATCCTAATTTGTGGAATATCGTGCGAAGGTAGAATTGGTCGGCAGCTGAAACAGCTCTTCGGTACACTCTCTGTGATAAATGCAGTAGAAGACACAATGAGGCGACGTCTCTCCGCAACGCCAAGTGATCCAGCCGTTCAGAGAACTCTGGTACCCTGACAATTCGAGCTGCTCTGCATTGCACGCGGTCAAATGGATCGAGCTGATACTGGGGTGCACCAGATCAGAGATGACAGTATTAGTTGCCGCACTTTGCGACTACGCTTGCGGTATCTAGTTGCAACGCAGCGGAGACCAATCCTTAATCTAAGGTTTAACTATTAAAAATCTTATAATTGGGGTATATCAAGATTGTCTTTATTATTGTAAAATGAGATTCATGAATTTCAAACTGATTTTTAAATATATTGCCTTAATAACTTTTCTCATCAACTGAATACTTGTTAAAAGACGAAATTTTTGTTTCGTCTTTCGATGTTCATTTTCTCTCATAATTATTACATTATGTAGGTACATTACTGGTAATTTAATTAAATACATAATAATTGTAAAATTTATCAAATAGGTAAATAGAAAATAATCTATTCAATTGTACTATAAAAGTATTTAATTGAATTTAACTTTTGTTTTATATAAATACTCGTATTAAAACCTGATATTTTTTAAAGTTAGTTTGTTTGGCTCGAGGAATAATGTCTGGGACTGTATTAAGGTTTCCTATAGGATCGCTGGATTTTGGCTCGTTTTTTTTATTTTTAATTTAAAATTAAACTTTTTATAAATTTTATCTATTATAACCAGATATATTTATTGTTGTCAATCATTATCAGACCGCAAATTTCAATAGATAAAAAATATTTTAATATATTGGTAAGGCTGAAATTCCTACAGAATGCATTATAGATTTTTACAAACCCAAAATTATTTTCCATACAAAAATTCTATTGTTAAACCTACAGGCAGACTAGTTTAAAAATGAAAAGTAATGTGGTATTATTGCTTGGTCTAGAAATGATCGCCAGTTAAATATCTGAGCCAGGACTAAGCCATTGAATTAATTTGTAGCCTTATACGGTTTCACAATAATAATTTATTGTTGCACAAAATTTATAAAATAATTATTAATGTTAAATATACTTATGAATCTGATAAGACTAAAAAAACTCTGATGTTTATTAAAACTTGATTTTTCAGTCAATTATTATATCACACAGAAATGGGAGCATCGATAATCATCATCATTATCATCATCACTGCTCATTTTCATAATTACAATCTGTTAAAATATTAAAAATATTAAGAAGGCATAGAAATTTAATAGGATTTTTACCAATGGTGGTAATTGCTCTCCAACGAACCATACGAAATCATATTTGTGATAAACAGCGATGGATAGGCATATGGATAATATCAAAGAATTATCAAATTAGGTAAATTAAGCATAAATTATAAAAGCGTTGTACCATAAATATCTTAAAATTGTATATTTTATACATTTTAAATAGCGCACCATTGATGGCCACAACATCAACAGTTTTCTCTTTAAACTTACTCAGAGCAGAAATATAATCTGTACCTTTTTTAAGGCAATAAGAGATGAGACGAGCAGGACTTTCATCTGATGATAATTGATACGCCCTGCCCATTACAATGCAGTACCGCTCAGGATTCTAGAAAATCCCAAATATTCTGAGTGGCACTACAATTGCGGTCGTCAGTTTGAAACATAAGATGTAAAGTCTCATTTGCCCGGTTATTTCACTAGCTACGGCGCCCTTCAGACCGAAACACAATAATGCATACACATTACTGCTTTACGGCACAAAAAGGAACCGTTGCAAGGCATCCTATGCAAAGGAGCCTTCCACTGGTAAAGTTAATAATAATACTAATAATGGTAATATCTACAAGCTTTAGTGATAATCATAATATCACTTACAAACATTAATAAATTTAGCTTATCGTTAAAACATCTCAAGATGAAAACAAAGCGCCTTAATTTTTCTCATTAACTTAATAACAATGTATTTCTTCTAACAGATGTTGAATGAATAATTCCTACTTAAAGACTAACTTCCTGTTATTGATATAATAATATTTGCTCTGTTTTGTGAAAAGAATAAAAATATTTAGATATTGATATAGAAATGATTGCTGACCACGTTAAAATTTGAAACTGATAAAGAGCCATAGCCAAGATATTTTAAGCAGTCTAAATAAATCACTATCTACAATTTTTTTATAATAATTATAATGACATGAAATCAGCCTATTCAACAAGAACTTTTTTAAAGAAGTACAAATGAGCGATGATGTGAAGATCATATCACCTGATGATATGTGATCACCGTCGTCCACATTCTCTTGAAACACCGGAGGAATCACCGGGGCGTGACCTCCCGATAGTCTGTCGCCTATTTCCCGAGAGAGACCTGCATGGCCCGTGTATACGGCATCACCAGTACTGTCTTTTTTTTTTTGAGAGTAGGACATACTGTTACGTATTTACGCCCCGGAACAGGGCGTAATATGTCGGACTCGAGTGTCCGCGTAAGCGGACACCCCATACCGACTAAAACCTCCTCTATGCTGTTAGCCCTGGCTTTTACAGCGAAGTAGGACGTGGGCCGTGGAGGCCGCAAAGACTACGCAACAACAGTCGCGGGGCGTCTCCTAAGGAGACTCGGGCGCCTTGTCAAAGAAGCGTCGCGAGATCTCTTTAAAGTGTTGAGCTATCGTCGGAAGCTCTAGATCGCGGTGAAGATGTACGTTTCGGATGAACCACGGGGCTCCGGTTGCCATACGCGTGAATTTATTTTGAACTACTTGCAAACGACGTAAGTAGCTCGGTCGGGTGTGCGCGAACACGACGCTTGACGACAGTATGGGCCGTACGATGGTTTTGTACAGCGTCACTTTGTGTTTGAGCGGAAGTAGCAGTGCTGTCATCCAACATACCATTGATATACAGAAGAAACAGTGTAGAAGATAGCATACGGCCTTGAGGCGCTCCAGCGTTCACCGGTTCGGGCAATTACCGTCCACAACTTCCTGTATGCCCAGTGAGAAAGCTGGTGGTCCACTTGTTTGAACTTCTTTTGGCCTTAATAGAATAATTTTAGCCGAATATGGAAATGATAATACAGTTGAAATTTGTAACAAAATTAAAAATAAACGTTGAAAGTAAATCAAACATCACAGCTTACAACTATGTAGTTCAAAATTTACTCGCTGTCTCACAATAAAATATGTAATTTTAAACCAAATTTTAAAACGCTGGCTTTATTAACAGTCTTGAATTTCGCTCAATCGTAACCAAATTGTATCTAATTTAAAAACAAACCTGTGAAAACCGAGTTAGTACAATTATTGCAAAGCAAATTAATTTATAAATGTGCTTAACTTGACCCAGCCCTTTAAAATATCCAAACTCATTTTTATGTTATGTAATATATAAAATATTTAGATTTCAACTCATATTTATATAAGCCTACCCTATACCCCAGCGGTGTCGAGAAGCAGCTTAGATTGCCGAAGGATTTCTTGTTTCTTTATTATATATTTTTTTTAAGTATATTATAAATATTCGACAGGCTTTAAAAGTAAATAAAGTACAATAATGTCACTGTTATCGTTATGGCATCCGGCCAGTTCTTGGAACGATATCTCCACCGAATATTCGTATGCTAAGTTTCTTAAATTTCTTTGTGGTTTTATATAATCATCTTGTGAACATCGTTTACAGCCAATTGTTTTTTGGCTTTATACTAAATGTAAAATATAATGAAGTAAATGATAAAATCGTGGAAATATAAATATATATTTCTTACATTAGCTCGAATTGGTCTTTATAAAACTGATAAAATTTACAACAGTCATAATTTGGGAGTTAAGAACCGAACTGGCTATCTGAGCAGTGCATTTTTCGAGGTGTTGTGGTGTGAGGTGTGTTTGTGAGTGCCTTTTGTCAGGAAATACAATACTCATAGTAGATACAGCATTTATTCTACTTAACAAAACCAATCCTTACCGTAATAATAAATAACAGCTTTTTAAACAAATTTGTATTTTCAAGAGGTTATTTCACTTCGAGTGCGCGAAAAGATCTCTCTACATGTTAAGAAATTAGCCGGAAATTTTTTTCGGTACTCTTGCAAGTCAAATGTGATACACTTATTTAATTTAATGAAAATTATATTCTCATACTTATTATCATTAAATATTAATGTTAAAAGTATTTTATTTAATTATGACACTATGAATCTCTAGAGTTGCGAAGAGTGCATAGATCAGAATAGATTAGATAGTTCCTTTATTTCATTTATACAGAACTAACGGCCAGACATATTATAATATATTCATATATCTGTTCTCAAGGCACTTTATTTTCAACCTGTTGAAAGCTGAAAATCACAAAAACATTCACATATTACAAGATTTCGTTCACTTTTTATTGAAATTGATTCGAAAATACGTAGTTATTACAAATATTATAAATTTTTTTCGTGTACGTACTAATTCTGTCAGATTCCACATGAGTTTCTTTAAATATAACCTGAAGTCTTTTCTCGTTCATTGTGATTGTATTAAAATATAATCATCTACTCTCTTTTTGGTTAAATGGCCCTTATGTTTGTAGTCTCGGTATCTGTTAAATGTGGTCGTACATTTCTTAGCAAGGATGTCGACACGCACATAACCGTTTATTGCTTGTTGGCTCAGTCTGCACTGTATCTATTGGCAATACAAAACCGTAAATGGGGAAAGGAAATGGGTGTTTATTACGGCAGTGGCTTATAGTCTACACTACTACAGTTACAACACGCTCCATAATATACAATACTTCAGAATATTTATTCTTAAAGATGAAATAAAAATATTCATTAGTGGAAGTAATATGAATAATAAGTATGATCGGAGCATGCTGTGAGATAAAACTCAGACAGTTGTAAGTGAACACAATTTAAATATCAACTACAAATAGATTAACTCAATATAATAGTTTTATTTACATTAACAATATAAGACGTGGTATGTGTATTTAATGTGTAAATTTTATACTAAATCAAAATTTTTGTTTGTATTAATTCTTAAACGTTTATCCATAAAATTCAAGCCAGACAAACTCGAGGATGCCAGCTAAATTGATATTGAGGTTTAAATAGGTCCAGTTTTGTGTTCATAAAATAAAAGACAAAAAGGCACATGAATCAATTCATTTGATACCCACATCAAGGTTATACATAGGAAAATATTGTCCACCATCTAAGATCTGCTGCAGTGTTCAATTTAAATATAAAACCATTTTATTTATCGCACTAAATGTTGTTAATACAATCCAGTGGGAGGCTCCTTTCAACCGGATGCCGGCTAGATTATGGGTACAACGGCGCCTATTTCTGCTGTGAAACTGTAATGTGTAAGCTACTGTTACTTACTAAGTTACTGTGTTTCGGTCTGAAGGGCGTTGTAGCTAGTGAAATTACTAGGCAAATGAGGCAGTTGTAGTGCCGCCCGGAACCTCGGCACTGCATTGTAATGGGCAGGACGTATCAATTACCATCAGCTGAACGTCGTGTCGTCATTTACATAAAAAAAAAACTTTCAGCAAATGCAAAAAAGCATGGGGTGGAATTAAACTGGATTTAGAATGATGATGTAACTACGTTCATCATCATTGGACTACTAAACTAAGTTTTTTCTATGAAAGTTAAAGCTTGTTAAGTTAAAGCAAAACATTACGTCGTTTGCATTGAAATAGAGAAATAATTGTACATATCTATTTATGTAGAAGCTTTAAAATTAATATTGAAGTAATCTGTATGGCGATTGCTCATTAATTATAATAATTTGTTAATTATTTTACATTATTTGTTCAATACAAGTCAAAATTAGGCTACACAGTGCCTAATTATTGGTAGAAATACGTGGATAGCAAGTACCTATTCTGATGACATAAATTACATGAAAGGGTAAGAGGGTATACACGAGAAAATCTGCTCCAACCACAAACTTAGTATAAACAAACACTCTGCTCATTATCGCGAGACGAATTTTAAAATGTTCATGTGTGTCAGTTTTACAGATGTGTTTGTGAAGTGTTGTATTTTGGTCAATCCCTACGAGAAATGTTGATAGACAATATTTTATTATCTATCACATATTTTTTAAATTTAATATAATCTTAAGAAAATTGTGTGTTTACTGAGTGTTTTAAATGTAATTTAAAATACCCAGATATAGTATAAATACTTTAGTGAATTTATGTTCTACGAAAATAAACACCACGAAGGTAGTATTTAAGAATCGGTATTAACCTGTGATTTGATTTTTCTTTATTTGGATTGTTGCTGTATATAACAACACAATCTCACACAGAACACGACATAATTATTTTTTTCATAAATATAAAACAAAATATTATATTTACGATAAAAACACAAAAATTAAAATGCGGTCCAATGTCACAGGAGACTAATGGACACTAAATTGTTAAAAATCCATGATACCGTGAAACCGCCACCGTATATCTATTCCGTCTCTTTTTCACACTTAGGTTTTTGTGTAAGGATAGTTATATCACTCTTACACATGGTTCGTCTATTACGCTAGTAAACTAAGTTTATGGCCCCAACACAGATAGCCACAGAGACAACCTAAGTTTAAGAATTCTTAACTGTAAGATAAATTGACAAAATAATTACTAATTTCATTTGATTGATAATTTTACTAGAGCTATTAGGTCATGTAAATATGTAGTAAAAATTTGATGATGATTTATTAAAGGAAAAGCGTATATTTAATAATAATAATAATAAAATATTTTATTTGCAGCTCAAAAATGTGTAATTAACAAAAGTAAACTTACCAAAACAAAATATATTACAGCTTAAAATTAAAATGAAACTTAAACATAATAGAAATAAAAGAAGCTCAAACATCAGCTGCAAATAGGCACAAGCTCGGCATATGCTGACACACATCATGTATGTCCAGCGCCGATCTTCCGCTTGAGCCATTCTGTGACCTTGATGCTGTCCCAATACGAATGTACGCTATGATTTTTATAATTTTTAATTTTGTTGTGAATTATACGTTTTCATTTGCGACTTTCTCGGTGTAACCAGTATCGAACCGATGGTTGCTTGCTCTGTGGTCTTCAAGCGTCCTCAAGCGTCAACCAACTGTCTAGGTGACAGATGACACTGTCAACTGTCAAAATAATTACAGGACTTCTAGAGCCACATTATATCAACAAACAATTATTGTCAACTAATATGTTATTCATTTTATATTGTGCATTAGGCTTACAATTTTGAACTAAAAATACCTACGACATTATTTTGCAGTGTAATACAATCAAAACCAAAATGATAATAAAAATACTAGCACCATACAAAGAATAAGTACCTACTAGATAAATATATTATTAAAAGGAACTATGATTAGAGAACGAAAATAGATAATTAGTTCGGTTGCCAATTGAATCACTTTTTAATTTAAGAGGGAAGATCCTATAGTACTAAAGAGACAAGAGCAATCTGAATCTAACCTATATTACACTCATATCTTGAGCCAAGTTCTCTTGTGCTCTTTGCTCCTGTAAAAGAAATTGTCTTAATTTCGTTTTAAATAAGGATAGACTTTTTAAATTTCTAATAGGCGGTGGGATGTTATTCCAACATTTGGATGCCGAGTAACGAAAGCTCCCTCTAAATGACGCCGATCGATGCTTCTCAATAACCATCTGAACAGAACACTGCCGTGACCCACACGACCTAAGACTAGCCGTTCTAGATAGTTTGTCATAAAGGTATTTTGGCTTTTCGAACTTCAATACACCAAAAAGGATACAAACTAAATGAAGTTTTCGCCGATGTTTCATTTTTAACATTGAATGCTTATTCAAGAAAGGGGTGACATGGTCTCTATGTTTTATATTGAAACAAAAACGGGCACATGCATTCTGGACTCTCTGAATCAATTTTTTAGTTACAAAAACTAAACGTGGGCCAAAGACAACATCTGTATAATTCAGCTTTGAGAGAACTAGACTTTCAACAAGACGGATACGCATCTCCTTTGACAGATAAGGTCTCATCCTGTATAATACTTTCAGCCTGTAAAAAGAGTTACTGACTAGGCTAGTGATGTGATCATGGAATCTCAGTTTGCTGTCGAGAAGAAGACCAAGATTACGTGCTACATATGTACGTTCAATGGGCTCACCCATCAAGATAATGTCATGTGAAGACTTTAAACTGCTCAGCTGTTTGTTGGTGCCACAAATTATGTATTTTGATTTCACTGGATTAAGACATAGACTGTTTTTTTGTGCCCACAACATAATACTATTAAGGTCATCATTAAGCAACTGGACCGCATTATCTATTTCACTTGGCTTACAAGATATATATATTTGGGTGTCATCAGCATAAAAGTGGTATTTGCAATGTCTGATATGGCTTTTGATGTCTGCTGTGTATAAAATAAATAATATGGGGCCCAAAATAGAACCTTGCGGTACTCCTTCTACAACCGGTAAAGTGTCAGATGTCAAGGAGGAAGAACTGTTGTGGGACAGCTGTACACATTGGTGACGCGCACATAGGTAGCTATTGAACCATTTTAATGCAGCAAAATCAAATCCATAATAATTTAATTTTGATAGCATTATATCGATATTTATTGTTTCAAATGCCCTAGAAAAATCCAAAAGAACAAGAAGAGTACAATGACCACTGTCTTGCAAACTAAGTATGTTGTCAGTGACATCAAGCAATGCGGTCACTGTACTCCGGCATTTCCTAAAACCTGATTGTGTCTCTGGTAACATATAATTTTTCTCCAGGTAACCTGTAACCTGCTCGCATACTACTTTCTCCAGTACCTTTGAGAGACATGGCAAGATACTTATAGGTCTGAGATCCTTAACCTCAGCAGGGTTAGGAACTTTAGACAGAGGCCTCACTACAGCCTGCTTCCAGCAATCAGGATAAACACCAGTTGTTATAGATGTATTTATAATACATTTAATTGTGTCTAAAGAATTAGGTAAAGACAATAAAACCATATCTAAGCTTTGGATTTCAATGATTTTATAATTCTTATCAAAGAGTCTGTGGATATTGTCTCAAGGTGAAATATAGCATCATTAAATTTATGGTATTCAAAAAAGGTAATGTAAGAAAGCTGCGTGTTAGGAACTGATGGTGTCTTCAAGAAGTGCCTGTTAATCATATTAGGGTCATTAAAGTGCAAAGGGAGTTCACTTCCAATTTTAGGTAAAATTATTTTTTTTATATTTTTCCATAATTGCTTAGGTTGTTTGAGTTAATTTAATTTAATTTACTATCTTAATATATATAAATCTCGTGTCACAATGTTTGTCCTCAATGGACTCCTAATCTAATGAACGGATTTCAATGGGGATTACTTCATCGAGTGCAGTTTAGTCCAACTTAAGAGATAGGATAGTTTTTATTTCGATTTGGGACCGATAATTATTTTTATTTCCAATATTTGTTTTGTTTGGACATATTTTCTGTGAGAGTATTTTTGACGCGCGGTTTGACAGTTCTGCTGTGAAACAATTTCATTATAACAACAAGGAGCATATTATTATGTTACAATGAAAAATTTTTGACAAATTCATCAAAAACGGTATTTTATTTATTATGTACAGAACAACGTCTGTCTGGTCAGCTAGTCATCTATATATATATAAATGAATTGCTGTTCGTAAGTCTCGCTAAAACTCGAGAACGGCTGGACCGATTTGGTAAATTTAGGTCTTGAATTATTTGTGGAAGTCCAGAGAAGGTTTAAAAGGTGAATAAATAGGAAAATTCTGCTAAATTAAATAAAAACAACTATTTTTTTTTCCTTTGATGTGTCCATACATTATTTCTATGAGAGAATTTATTGACGCACGGTTTGACAGTTCTGCTGTGAAACAATTTCATTACGACTGCAGGGTGCATATTTTACGAAGTAATTGTTGATGTTATGATATATTATTGACAAATTCATATAAAAACATTATTTTATTTATTATATACAGAACAACGTCTGTCGGGTCAGCTAGTTTATATTAAATTTAAAATATTCCCCTTTTTCATTGTATAGCGCCTTGTTTACTAATGTTTTTAAACTTTTATAATATTATTTTTTACTGTCAAGTTTTGTTCTGTGATACTCCGCTAGTGCTCTGTCACGCAGTCTCATCATTAATTTTATAGAGTCTGTGACCCAAGGGTGGGATTTCTTTTTAATTCTAGCTGTTCTTATTAGTGCATGTAGATTAAAAAGTGCAAGGATTTGTGAATTAAAATTACCTACCATTTCATTGACATCATGTAGTGTTAATATGTTATCCCAGTTTATAGCCTGTAAGTCAGTGTTAAAGCTGTCTATGATAATGAATTTAATAGGTCTATATGTAATAGTATAAGGTTCAGTCTTCTCTTTTTTTATATTTAATTCGCATCCAACCAAATAATGACCATACAATGAAGCAACATGTTCAATAAATATATTTTTTGCTGTGAGATTAGAACTAATAGTGTCTATCAAAGTTTGTGCAGTTTCTTTGAAGTAAGTTGGTGATGTAATCAATTGATTTAAGCCTAGGCACCTTAGAAAAGTAATTAGTTTCTTTGAGTTTGATTGTTCAGGACAAAGAAGATTTATATTAAAATCACCAGTCAAGATTAAATAGTCATGACTGGGTATTGCATTAATTACATCTGTAAGAGCGTCAAAAAATGTGTCTATATCCTGCCATGGGGGTCGATAAGCTGTGCCAATTACTAATTTCTTGCTGTTTATAGATAGCTTGAGCCACATATGCTCAACAGCTCTATGAAGTGGACCAATGTGGATGGTGATAGGGTGCTTGTAACTATACCATTACGAATATAAAATCCAACTCCTCCACCACGTGAACGTATATCTTGAATTCATGGCTTGTGGTACAGTTTGTATCCCATGATATGTGGGGCTCGGAGTTCTTCCCCTGATCTTAACCATGTCTCATTCACAGCAAGTATATCCAGGTCAAGTATATTGACTTTAGCAACTATGTTATCATGATTTGTGCCTAGAGATCCTGCATTATACAACCCAACTTTAAGAGATTTGTGAATCATTTTTGTTTTTTGTTAATGACATATATAGTAATATAAGCATGCAATGATCCAAACTGAGAGAAAGAAAATTGTCATAAAAGCATATGTGAATGATGTTTAATAATAAAATTATAAAGTTGTGTATATCAATGTTGTATACAATATTATTATTGTTGCATAAATAATATAAAATGATACTATTTAAATAAATTGTATAAAAGGGATTATTGTAAATATTATAATTGTGGTTTCTTGGGATATCAATATAATTTTGCCATAATCTTAATATAATATTTAAAATATAGCCTATGCCTGAAAAATATCGCTGAACTAATGTGATGAATAATATGAATTAAATAAAAAAGGTGTGATTCGATTAGCAACCAATAGTAACAAATATTCTCTTTAATTACACTAAAATAATAAATTAAAATGGAACTTATATCTAGAAGCATTAAGCATTGTATAAAATTAAAACGGGCCAACTGACCGTCAAACAGTGGTGTACTTAAAAACCCGCTCAATGTAATCGGTGGTCCGAATAAGGTGCACCTGCTTACCATCACTGTGCCGCGCAAAAATACGACCTCTTTTGGTCCACGAGTATCGCCACGATTATGGCGCGTCAACCGCTCGTTGACGTATACCCGCTGAGGTGCACCAGCCACCCCGAGATCGGTGCTGGAGAGCGTGCGGCAGACTCGCGCCGCGCGCAGCAGCTGGCGGCGAGTTAGACGTACCACTATGCGCCGCGACCGCTTTGGCTCGTCCACAGCGATCTCGCTACCCATCACGTTGCGACCAACACGTTCAGCGAACATGATATCAGCAGGCGCCAGGGTCACTCCCAGCTTTGAGGCCAGGACGGTGATTGTGTGAACTGTGTTCTCACCTGCAGGCTCCGGGATGTTACCGATATCTAAGTCGGTCAATAAGGCCTCCTGGTCTCTGTCGTTGAGTCTCTCTCGTTGTCTTTTGTCTCCCCCTTTAACTGCTCTACCGCCTTCTCCAGCTTCACCATCTTCTCCAACGACACGGAACCCTGGTCAACTGCATCAAGTCTACGCTCCACGGAGTCGAGGCGCTCATTTAAACCTAACAGAGTACTCCGGAGTTCAGACATCTCTTTGCGATGTTCGCGAAGCTCTGCCATATAGTCCGCAAGCTCGCGTCACATATCTCTAATCTCCGAGCTCATGTCAGTAGTAGTGTGTTGTGATGAAGTGCTAGGAGTACTGCTGCATATTCCTCTTATAGGGGTTGTGCTGTTGTCACCCTTCTTGATCCTCCTTTTACAATCTGGGCAAACCCAGTCTTTTATAATAGTGGCCGTACCCGGTACACCCACGCACCCCTTATGGTAAAGACTGGGGCAGATGGTACAACTAGCGGCTCCTATCGAGGAGAGGAATTTGCCACACGCTCCGCACTTGCTCATGGTCGTTTTGTTGACCGATGATACGTTGGCGCTGTCGTAGCAAACAATATTTGCCGGTACCCACGTTTAAATATAATTGTAACTTACAATCTCACTTATTAATTCTGTATTATACTGTTGCAAAAAGGCGGAAAGAGCTAATAATATTCACACACACGAGTTACACCTTTGCGAACAAAACCGTTTTACAATTTGATCAATATTCGCGAGAAAATAATTATTTAATTTTAAATTCTGAAGAGCGTAACTACTACCACAACACGATCCGATCATTTTAAGGTATTTCTTATCATATTACTGGCGTTAGTGCTTTTGATGGCGGCTAACAATAAAATAACAAAAATAAACCAGTCACAAAATTAACGTAATGAGCAGTGTAGTATTTTGGGTATATACATTAATTTAAGACCCAGGGCGCTAATTAACTTAAGAAAGTTTACTATTTATTCAGGACTGCTAATGAACAAACTTGATGCAATTCAGAAACCCGATTCTCAAATGCCTTGAGGAATACGAAACTTTCAATGTGTAAACCTTGTATGTTAGTTGAATTTTTTTCATTGCAATATAACATAAATAAAATAATAATTGCAAAATACATCAGCACAAATATAATACAGTATCATTTCAGTAAAAATGTAAGATAGACGCCAGCAAAATCGAATTAAAGAGTCTTAAAATTCTTGGGGTATAAAAAATAGATGACGACCGATTCTCAGATCTACGAAATATATCGCACATAAAATTTATCGTACTAAAATAATAATTACTTTTGCGTATCTGTGTATGGAATAGAATAATATTAAAATCGCGATACAAAAATAGGTGACCGATAGTAGACCGATGAAAATTTTAAGTTGTATGTATTTTTTAATGCTGAATATAAAATATAACAAAAAAAATTTGTCAAAAATATATTTAGGGGTAACCCTTATCATTTAGGGGTATGAAAAATAGATTTTGGCCATTTTCAGACCTACCCAATATACACACAAAATTTCAAATTAATTGGTTTAGCCGTTTCGGAGGAGTTTGGTAACAAACACCGGGACACGAGAATTTTATATATAAGAGATTAAATCAATATAATATATCTTTGAGGAATGAAGTTATGAAGAAACATTTAAATTTGAAGCGCGATGAATATTTTTCGTTTAATTCTATGTAAATTCAAAACGTGAGAATTGGAAATTTCTCACTCATGAAATTATACCTATTTCTAATTATAGACTTTCACTAAACACTAATTGCCTTCTGTGTTATCTCATAAATGTTATATTCCTAGACGTATAGTTTGAAGAAACGTTTCTCAAATAAAAGTCCAATGATATCGACACGAAATCTAAAGCTATTAGAATAGTTCTCGGGAAAGCAAAATTCACGTGCGACGTGTTTAAATTTACAATCAGTCTCAGTTTCCTGTAGCACTGCTTTTACGACATTAGTATGATGAGTTTTTTTTTTATAAGAAAAAGTGAAGAGATGAACAAATCTTTTTCCTGATGGAAAGTAATACAACAGCCCATTATAATGCAGTGCTGCTTGGGATTCTTAAAAAATTCTGAGTGGAGTCGCAACTGCGCTCGTCACTTTGACACATAAGACTTTAAGCCTTACCTATTAATTAATAATTATCAGTAGCCAATAATTTTACTTGTTATAATGCCCTTCAAACCAAAACACAACAATGCACACAAACACAGACAGATGATTTTTTTGTGCATTTTTATATAATTCACTGGATTCTTTCAAATGATAATATATATTTACGGAAAAATAGTCTCGATAATTTGTGTAAAAGCCCATCAATTTGGTAATTTGATTTTTATTAATATCGTATTTCATGCAGCTTTTGTTGATATTTCTAACCAAAGAGTCATAAGAACATTCCTAGAGCATTTACGGCTTTGTAGTTTATCTATAGCAATACCATAAAATTCAAACCAAATCAAAACCAATTTATATAGGTCACGGTAATGACACTTAAAAATGTCAAAAATTATTTTTTTCTAATTGAATTCACCGCTGCTTCGTAAAGGATTGAGCTAATGCGAAGTAGTAGCAAGAAACTCAATGCCACTCTTTTAAATCAATCAATCTTTTAGATTTTCATGGTTTTACAAATTATTTCAATATGTAAAGTGATGCCAACATACTAAAACGTCAAATAGTCAATGCCTTACACGATTGGGTCGAAGTATTTAAATGTAAATTAATACAAAACAAAAGTTATTGAGTTCAGTAGCGGCATCATCCACACACACCGTAAATAAACAAAGGTATTTTGCGAGCATTTTACAAGCAATTGATTCAATCACCGAGAGAGCACGTAAGTAGTAGCTCATCACTGCATACGATTTATTTCTTTCGAATATTAGTGATGCGCAATTGCGCTTGTACTTTTGTATTCCAGTTTAGACATCCCAGACATGCCATTTGAGGTCTCAGGGTATTGAGTGACCAGCGACGTATAGCGGTACGTGATACGATTGTTGGTACTGTATTACATATATATCCGCACGACCAAGTCTTACTCGGATTTTTAAGGATGTACAAATCTTGAACAAAAAAAAACTAATAGGACATATGGATTCGAACCGGGGTTTCTGCTTTCCAGAGCACCCAATCTGAGCTATTACAGTCCTGTATATAGTAGCGAAATTTACCTTTTTATTCTAATGTAGCTGTTTCTCATCAAAACACGCATTAAACTACATTTTTAAATTGAAATCTAGCTAGATATACTAAATTTGATAAAAATCGTTTAAGCCGTTTCCGAGATTCCGATTATATATATACAATTAGGAAATATGATCAAAAAGGGGTTTTTAAACTTCTAAGAATAAATTTCAAACAACACAATGACTAATATTCGAATAGAAACCGGGCTGAGTAACGTCCTAACTAGTCAACGGTTGCAGCGAAAATGTGTCGACGATTTTTTTTTTGAGAGGAGGAAATACAGCCCCGGAACGGGTCTTAATATGTCGGACTCGAGTGTCTGCGTAAGCGGACACCCCATACCGACTAAAACCTCCTCTATGCTGTAAGCCCTGGCTTTTACAGCGACATAGGACATGGGCCGTGGAGGCCGCAAAGACAACGCAACAACAGTCGCGGGGCGTCTCCTAAGGAGACTCGAACCTCGCACCGGCTGTGCTTGTGGGAAGGAGAGAGAATGAAAATGTAGATGAAAGATGAAAAGATGAGAAGAACACACTCGCCGGCGAGTGTGGTGATGTTTTGTGTAATGTATGTAAGTGTGTATGTATGTGTTTATGAGTGTATGTATGTATGTTTGTATGTATTTAAGTAGTGTAAATGTTTGTGTGCATGTATGTTTGTGTTTGTGTCTGTTTGTGGAGTGTGTTTATGATTGTGTAAGTGGTGTATGTCAGTCCGTCAGTCAGTCCGTGTGTGTCGACGATAGGGAGACGTCGCCTTTTATAGACGTCTTCACCCTGTCCACCAGTCACTGTCAACACAATTAAAATAATTACTCGTGTTAAGTCGGACTCGAGTGTCCGCGTAAGCGGACACCCCATACCGACTAAAACCTCCTCTATGCTGTTGGCCCTGAAGGCTTTTACAGCGAAATAGGACATGGGCCGTGGAGGCCGCAAAGACTACGCAACAACAGTCGGGGGCGTCTCCTAAGGAGACTCGAACCTCGGACCGGCTGTGTGCTGAAATGAAGATGAAAGATGAAAAGATGAGAAGAACACACTCGCCGGCGAGTGTGGTGATGTTTTGTGTAATGTATGTTAGTGTGTATGTATGTGTTTATGAATGTATGTTTGTATGTATGTAAGTAGTGTAAATGTTTGTATGCATGTATGTTTGTATGTATGTAAGTAGTGTAAATGTTTGTGTGCATGTATATTTGTGTTTGTGTCTGTTTGAGGAGTGTGTTTGTGATTGTGTAAGTGGTGTATGTCAGTTCATCACTTAGTCCGTGTGTGAGTGTGAGTGGAGTGCAACGATTACAGGACGACGACTAAATGGTCACTAACTGTTCTGCTACCGCTTATATAGCGGTCTGTCGGCTGCAATTGGAGAGAGGTGACGTCACGTCTTGAAAATTTTCTTGTGTTTCTAAGAATACAATATTTACTCGTTTAAAGATATTAGATATCACAATATTGTCACTGTTATAGATTAATGGGCCAAGTCTGATAATTTAATCGCTTGTTTCATAAAAAACGAGATGGAAAACAAGAACTTTCATTTCTTTTTGTGGTTCTCAACACTCTATTTCAAATGTTAATTATATAAATACAATGAAAGTTAAGGTTACGAGGTTTTTATTATTATATAATTTAGTCTCTTGAACAATGTTATTATACAGTACAAGGTATTAAAAATTTATGAATCATCATTTGGCTTTTCATAGAAGAACTTTAATACGAGACTGTTTTAAAAAAACTGATTAAAAAATTCTATTATAACATTATATAAAAGTTAATAAAGCATATTGCATTGCCTCTAAAAACTTGGAGGCTTATTACTTTTAGTAAAAATATTATATTATCTATACTAATACTAATAATATTATAAAGCTGCAGTGTTTGTTTGTTTATTTGAACGCGCTAATCTCTGGTACTACTGGTCCGATTTGAATGATTCTTTCAGTGTTGGGTAGTCCATTTATCGAGGAAGGCTATAGGTTATTGATTTTTTTTTCAAAATTAGGGATACGTAATAAAATTGCTATTTTGTAACACAAGGTGTAAAATCGAAAACCTATTTTTGCGTGCGCTGCAAAAACTATTGACAATAGAAGAAAATGATGTACAGGCTATATTTTATTACTTATAAAACTATCGCGTGAATTATACTTTATATGGCAAAACAACGTTTGCCGGGTCAGCTAGTCAATAATACATGTGACTGTAGACTTCGTGAGCGTACTTACAAAAGCTCAACTATTTTTAGTTATTTCATTAAATTCCTGAGGCAATTTTGGTCATTACTTAAGTGTTATTTCTTGTGGTAGATACGTAGGGCGGTTCATTTTCTTCTATACAATATGATGAGGAAAGCGATGTTTTCATGCACGTGAACGGGAGATGCCGAAGGGGTGACTGGTCCATTTTGTCACCGCAAACGTTTTATATGCTCATAAAGTATGGCTAACTCGTTTTCTCTTGTGCCCATTGGGCTACCTAATTATTATTGTGTAATACGCAATGCGGTGTAGATTTTTGCCCATAATATAGCTTGATTCCTTGTTTTTATTAAAATAAATAAATTTTATATTATATATATGTTTATTAGAAAAAAATTCGCACGTTACGTTTAGTTCTTTGTATGTGTGTAAGACAAGAATAAGCTATGGGGGAATTTGTTACGGTTGAGGATGTGTGTAAATTAAAAAAATTTATTGCAGATTTTGATCACTTCTTCGATAGTTTTAAAATTAGTAGCTGCCATTGTTCCTACTGGAAGATTTCTTTTGTAAATATAGTATAATATATCTACATATGAAAAGTATATTATCGAAATGTAATATTTATATTAAAATTAGTAAAATGGCTAAGCCATACAGATCGGCATGAAAGCCAAGAAGATTCCACAGAATAAATTAATGTTTTATTCCTGATTTGAACATCTTTTAGCGGAGAGACATAGTAAGATTTTCTACCGTTTCACTGTGACCTAATTGTGAAGAAAGGCCAAGGTGAGCAATTAAATACGGCGTTATTTTGTGGAAATCCATGATTATCTAAAATGTTATTAATAATAATATCTTGAGTGTTAATTCATTACATTTTACATTAACATAAAGCAGCTTATTTGAGTATAAAATTATACATTATCATCTTAGATAATTAATACCTACGTCTAGATAGAGTATTTGTATAACACTTTCTGTTATTTGTGCGTGAATTGCTCTAAATAGAGGTTACTTCTAAATATAATTTTTTTCGACGTTTTCACAGCTGTCATAGTCCAGAACGTAAATGAAAGTGTTGGCAAATGTCAAATTAAGCAGGAATTCCACGATCACATCGACTGTATATGTACTGAAGGAGAATAATTTTTAACTTTTTTTAGAGATTCAACGATTTATACTCTAAGTCGTTGAAACTCTAAAAAAAAGTTGAATGAGGGAACATAAAGTAAATGGTAAATGACTGTTTGAAATCCGTATTTTGTTAATTTTTTTTTCAGTAACCTATTCGAACAATTTAATCACATGCACACGATGCAATGATAGACGAATATAGGTACTATCGAGACATTATTATATTTTATTAAAACATGGCTCTTTCCTAAATCCTACTACTCCATAGCTGAATATTTAAGGGATCCGATAGCCTGGTACTAAATTACGATAGCAATGAGAGTAAAATTTTGTATATTTCAATAAAAAGAGCGCAAAAAAGATTGCTGGGAGACTTTCTTGCCACTTCCTCTCTCCGAGGGCTCCATTTGTGTCCGAAGCGATAGTAGTATCTAAAATTAGAAATAACATCAAAAAGAACTCGAAAGGAATCAATTTTGAGAAAATAAATGCTTCTTATGCGTTTTATAGAGAGATTTGTATCTGGGGCACCAATTGACTTTCAAAATTCTTATGCAACACTTACTGTGTATTGTGACAGCGGATATTCTCTGTGTGTGACCCAAACTTTGGACACATCCTAAGTCGAGCCACTTGTTCACGTTCGGTTAGCGCAATAGACGCTGTGCCAATATGAAGAGCATGCTTAATTAAGAGTTGTGGTAAATAGAGTTCCGTAATTTGTAACTACCATCTGGAAGACAGAAAAAATTGTATTATAAAAATTGAAAACAAAATTTTAGGAACATGAAGCTACAACCTGAGGAGAGTGGAACAAAGCATACAAGGTTCATCAACGATACGTCACTCGAACGTTTGGCTCAGTTGGAAGAGCGCTCGCACGGAACGCGAGAGGTCGCGGGTTCGAGTCCCGCATCGTTTCTAAAATTTTGTTTTCAAATTTTATTTGTAGAGTACCAAATTGTATAGCTTCAAATAGATTAATATGTATTCTACGATAGATGTTCCGAAAAAATGGTAAATTGATTCACGCGTGAAATACGAGGATTTGTAGTCACACAACACAATTTGGTCAAGACATTATGTAATAGCCCGGAGCTACGTTTTGCCAACTTCGTTGTCGCGTTAACTAGATATACTTGCAGCAAAATACTTGCGATGTTGGTTTCGAATACTAGAATAAAACCGCAGAATATAAATTGCCGCACTTATCAACTTTTATTATGATTTGAAATTCCGTAGACGAAAATTTTCAAATTATAAGTACCGACATGATATTTATTCTTGTTATTGTAACTAACGTAAGAAAACGTATTATTAATGATAATTATACTTATGCATTTAATTTAATGAAATAATCAAATGCCCAAAAAATAAAGTAATATATTAGTCCCCATGGGTTAATATGCTTAATATGCTTAAATTATACCTACCAGTATTTTCCATAGATTTGTAACTTAATCTAGTAGGCTTCATACACTTTCATAATAAAGTCCTAGCCACTGTTCAGGTATTATCTATAAATAAATTTAAATGTTTCATTTAAAATCGCTCTGTCGTAAATCCTACTACACCACAATATTTAAGTGATCGGACAATCTGGGACTAGGTTATGATTTTTTAATAGCAATAACAATGACAGTACAATATTGTACATTTTATTAAAAAGAGCGCAAATAAGAATACTGGGCCTGGAGTTTCTTGCGCCGCTTCTTCTACCTCAGAGCGCCATTTGTTTCCAAAGCCGTAGTAGTATTAGAAATTACATCAAAAATAATTAAATTAATGTCTTTTCGTTATTAAGAGCCTCATAATTCTATTGTGTGAAGGTAATATGAAGATTATGGAATGCGCCAGAATGTCAATGTGTTTCATATTTAAATAACATTTAATAACGCTTATCATACTATATTATTATTATAATTGGTAAGCATTCACATTATGTACAAAATGTTAAACTAAGATGGCGACTGAAATATTTGCTATCAAGCTTATTTTTATGATTGTGGTTTTTGAGGATGTTTTAGGCTTAGTTTCAATACTGTTACATATGTCTTCTGTGGTATGGTTATACTTGGAATAAATTGAAAATAGAACAAGAATGTTGTTGACAATTAAACAGAATATTACCTTCACCCTTCTGTTAAATCAAAATACGGTCAAAGTAATTTTATTGTAAGAACTTTTTATGAAGATAATGAAATAGGTCCGAATATCAGTATCGCCCCCTTATTAAGAAATAACTTTCGTTTGTCACAGTGTGTTCTACATTAAATTACATTTAATAACGCTTATCACTGTCATTTAAGGCGAAGCTAAATGAAATACGAATGGTCGAAAGTTTGTGACAGTCAGGATTTGTGTCCAACTTAACTTGAAATGGATTTGTCACTCGGCGGTTTACGGCTTTTTTAATTTATCTCATTTTTATTTTCCTCACAAATCATTATGAGCTCGGACTTGAAACATTATGTAGCTTGGGTTGCTCTTATCTTTGAATGGTGGATTTTTTATTTTAAAGGGCTTGCTTTGTGTCTCCACAATTCTTTTATAAAACAGTAATAATATTTTCATTCATTTTTTTTTCTTTTTTAAAATTTTATTATTTACTGACACTCCGACAGTTAACCAGGTACATGCTGAAAATCAGCGCTGCAGCTAGTTTTGACTTACAGCACAAGCTGAGCGTCGGCCTTTTCTTTTGCCGCCATAGCATATTTAGTTAAGTTAGGATTTGGAATATATATTAAGTATTTAGATTGTATTTTTATGTGTGTGGCATGGAATATTTTTTTTTTCTTTCTTTTTTCCTTCTCCTTTCTTTCTATTATGCACTAATATATAATAGAAGACTCAATATTTGTAGATCTAGAAATAAACCTGTTTACAAAATATTAGGTTAAGATTTACAATCACGGTATAATACTGTACATATTTTTTAAATATCGGAACATAATAATGTTTATTATATTAAAAAGAGCGCAACAAAAATGCTGGAAGAGTTTCTTGCGCCGCTTCTTTTCTCTCAGAGCGCCATGTGTTTTCAGAGCGGTAGTAGCGTTAGAAATGACATCAAAAAGAATTCTAAAGCAATAAATTTTATAAAACACAATGCCTGAAAAGAAAATACATATAAAACTTAAACCATTGTAAATGCAATAATTGTTCTATTTCTTGTGAAGATGAAAATTCGCGAATTAAAATACTCAAGGTAGGGAACTTTCAAGCAATGATAATAAAACTCGTCAAGGTTTTATCACTAAACTTAAGTACAAACTAATGCAGAAGGCTATAGGAATAAGTTCCTACCAATTTTTTGGTTTTGTTTAATAAAAAACAATACCAACGTAGGAATTTGTTTTTGCATTTTAAATACTTAAAACTTCATAGCGTAAGTACGTTTTACGATTGCTTAACATATTAAGTGTACCTTTACGCAATTTTCCACAATCACATAATTATTTCAAGTAAAACTTTTCAAGCACATATAGTTTTCCTCATATATTAATCGGAATAATATGTAGGGTTCGTGTTGGATAATTATATTACACAGAAAGCTTAACAAGAGCTTAATACATGCTTTACAAAGCTTTCACGCACATCCATTTGTATCTCATATCTTTAATGGTAGTAAATTAAACCGAAATATTTTAATAAATATAATTTGAATATAACCGAAATAAAATTTGAAAACAAAATTTATGAACGATGCGGTACTCGAAACCGCGACCTCTGACATTCCGTGCGAACGCTCTTCCAACTGAGCCAACCGTTCAAGTGAAGTATCGTTGAGAAAGTCTTGTATGCTTTGTTCAAGTCTCAGGGTGTTCCTTTATGTTCATAAAATTTGTTTTCAAATTATGCTCCCGAAATATGGTTAATTGATTCACGCGTGAAATACGAGGATTTGTTTATAAGACATTGTGTAATAGCCCGGTGCTACGTTTTGCCAACTTCGTAGTCGCGTTATCTAGATATACTTGCAGCAAAATACTTGCGATGTTGGTTTCTAATGCTAGAATAAAACCGCAGAACATAAATTGCCGCACTTATCTACCAGTTTGTTCGCATATATTTTTACAGCATTTTTTTTTGTGGAATCGAAATTCCGTAGACGAATATTTTCATATTATCAGTTACATGATATTTTTTATAACAACTCTATTCTATATACTGGTCACAGGTCACAGTATACATGTGTACTTTGGTATGGGAACTACCAACAACCGTTCGAAATAGCACACTCACACAAACATGCGCATCGACGAGGCCCCTAAGCAGTTTTCACGGTGTTGTAGTAGCGAGACACCTTGTTATTTGTTGCCGCGATCTTTTTAAAAATGCCAACGGCTGTAGTGTTCATGGCAGAAATAGGCGCCGTTGTGGTACCTGTGCAAAGGAGCCTACCACGTGTCATGTGCACGAGATGCTTGACGAATATACTACATTTGTATCTGGGGCAATAATTGACTGTCAAAATTCTTATACAGAACTTACTGTGTATTGTGACAACAGATATTCTATGTGTGTGAACCAAGCTTTAGACACGTCCTAAGTCGTCTGTTTACGTTCGGTTAGCGCAATAGACGCTGTGCCAATATGAAGAGCATACTTAATTAAGCGTTGTGGTAAATAGAGTTCCGTAATTTATAACTACCATCTAGAAGTCAGAAAAAATTGTATTATTATGTGTATTTCTATATTTCCATTTTAAAATAAAATACTTTAAAAGGATTAAATTGCGTGTAATTTGATTAAGTTGTAGTAGCGAGTGACATTGTTATTCGTTGCCGCGATATTTTTAAAAAATGCCAGCGGCTGTAAACGGCTGTTTAAACTCGGCTCCATCAAAACAGGAGCGAACGTTTTTTAAACTAAAAAGTAGTATAGTATAATAAGAATGAATTATTGTTATATAATTATACCAGTTTTATAATTCGAAGGTATTCGAATTATGTACAAAATGTTAACTAAGATGGCGACTGCAATATTTGCTATCAAGTTTATTTTTATGAGTGTGGTAAATGTTAATGGTTTTCGAGGATGTTTTAGGCTTAGTTTCCATACTGTTATATGTCTACTGTGGTATGGTTCTACTTGGAATAAATTGAAAATAGAACAAGAATGTTGTTGACAATTAAACCAAATATTGCCTTCACTCTTCTGTTAAATCAAAATACGGTCAAAGTAATTTTATTGTAAGAACTGAAGATAATGGAATAGGTCCGAATGTCAGTATCGCCCCCTTATTAAGAAATAACTTTCGTTTGACACAGTGTGTTCTACATTTAATAACATTTAATAACGCTTATCACTGTCATTTAAGGCGAAGCGAATGAAATACGAATGGTTGGAAGTTTGTGATAGTCAGGATTTGTGTCCAACTTAACTTGAAGTGGACCCTCGATAACATTTGTCACTCCGCGTTCTACGGCTTTTTTAATTTTTCTCATTTTTATTTTCCGTACAAGTCATTATGAGCTTGGACTTGAGACATTATGTAGCTTGTGATGTTCTTATCTCTGAATGGTGAATTTTTTATTTTATAGGGCATGGTTTTGTGTCTCCACAAAATTAAGACAGTAAAAAATTTTATGCACTAATATAATATTATAGAAAACTCATTATTTAGAGGTCTCGAAATAAGCCTGCTTACATTAGAGTTACAAACACGGTGTTATGTATATATTTATTAAGTATCGGTACATAAGTTGTCATAAATGGTATAATTTATTAAAAAGAGCGCAAAAAATATCTTGGGAGAGTTTATCGCGCCGCATCTTTTCTCTCAGAGCGGCATTTGTTTCCGGAGCGGTGGAAACGTTAGAAATGACACCAAAAAGAATTCTAAATTAATCAATTTTATAAAATAAAATGTCTTGGAAGAAAATACATATAAAACTTAAGCCATTGTAAACGCAATAATTGTTCATTTTCTTTCAATCTAGAAGCTTAATATTTGCGAATTAAAACACTCAAGGTAGCAAACATTCAGGCAATGATAATAAAACTCATCAAGCTTTTATCACTAAGTACAAACGAATGCAGAAGGCTGTAGGAATAAGTTTCTACCTATTTGTTGTAATCGTTTTATAATAAAAACAATACCAACGTAGGAATTAGTTTTTGTATTTTAAATACTTAAAACTTCATAACCTAAGTACGTATTACGATTGCTTAACATATTAAGTGTACCTTTTCACAATTTTCCACAGTCACATAACTATTTCAAGTAAAATCTATCAAGCACATATAGTTTTCCTCATATATTAACCGGAATAATATGTAGGGTTCGTGTGGGATAATTGCATTACACAGAAAGCTTAACAAGAGCTTAATACATGCTTTACAAAGCTTTCACGCACATCCATTTGTATTTCATAACTTTAATGGTAGTAAATTAAACTGAACTATTTTAATGTAAGGGAAGATATATATGTTATTAATTAAATGAAAAAAATATCAGAACCAACCAGAAAGAAAAACTACAGAAATGCCGTCTCATTATCATCATTTCAGCCGGAAGACGTCCACTGCTGAACAAAGGCCTCATCCAACGTCTTCCGGCGATCTTGACCAGATCTTCAATCCATGTTGTGGGGGGCTTATCCACACTACGAGTTCCGGTACGTGGTTGTCATTCGAGGACTTTACTGTCCCAACGGACATCGGTCCGTCGAGCTATATGCCCTGCCCTGCGACTTCAGTTTCGCAACCATCTATAGTCTATACAATTACAGTTTATAATATTTAGCAAATACTGTATATAATCTCCAAATTTAAAAATAAATGTTTTTTTCGCTAGAGCTATAAAGAGCATAGAACTCACTGTTCTTTGTGAATAAGCTCAAAAAGTTCTTTAAATTTATTCAAAATGTTATGTTTCGATAAAAACCATAGCAAATTAGAGTATGTTTTTTTTCACATAATTATAAATCCTTACGATTATTGCATACACAACGCAACCCAAAATAATAGCGATCGAAAGATAATAGAATACTTAAAAAACCGTTAAAAAACCATTAAATATTATTAAGGTTTCAGTTCAAACTGAAATGATGATGGCAGAAATAAACAATGATAATAAACTATATAAGTATATTCCACAGTATTAAATACAATATTAATATATAAGCTGTTAACTAACTTTCTTCATAAATATGAAATATAAACTTAAATGAAACTGTATTAAATTTGAATAGGTCAATATTTTACCTGAGAAACAGTCACAATATATATTTTTTTAATTTATAGATTATACTACGATTACTCCGAATAACCATTACCATATTTATCAAATCAAGCAATGGCCATATTTATAACTTTGTTATAAATATGGCCAAATTGTTATAATATTTGTTATAATAAGGCTACAAATTTACACATTAATAACTGGGCACTTCGTCTACAAAACATTTATTTTAATTACACAATCGCATACCAGAGCATACGACTATTTCGGAGTAATTTGTAATTGAATAACCCATTACTAAATGTATTATGGAGTAATTCAGCAAACATCATTAATGATCCCTGGATTAATTCATAATGAAATTAGAACGAAATACGATACACCGGATCAGTATCAATTAATGTTGCCATTTATTACACAAATTATGGAAATACAACTGTCGGAGTGGACGGGTTCTGACTAATAATGATTTAGGAACTTGTCCGCTTCACTTTGTATTGTAGACGGAAGTGTGAAGCAGACGATACATTACTACTGTCTTCTACTTCTACAAAGTTACATAATATCCATTATCAATGTTAATATTTTTAGTACGAAATTAAGTCCATGAAGATACATGCATATAATACTCCTACCGATTATATTTTAGCATCAAATTAACCTTACTTTTCTGCTTATATTATGTGGACTGTTGGACCCTGACTTCGACTCAAGAATAAATGAGTGACGAACGCAATCGTAGTGTCCGTTAGAATGTTTATTTATTATGTCCATGTATATTAGGTATGTTTGTTATATTTTGTAAGAATTCTAAGAATCGTAGAATGTCTTGATTTCCTCATTCAAGTTTATTATTATTTATTTGTGATTTCAGTTTTTAGCCACAGTTATAAAATCAATTCTTAGATAATTAATGCGTATAGATAGAATCTATTGCTGATAGACAGCTAATAAAAACAGGCCAGGAATATTATTTTAGTGTGCGTGATAAGCTACATCTTACACTCCCGATTTGTATGGCACTTAAGTAAGTGAATTGTTCAAAATAGAGGTTACTTCTAAAGCCTATTTTTTTAACGTTTTCACAGCTGTCATAGTCTATCTAGAAGTATAAATGATCTAAGTATCAATTAAAACAGCAACTTTTAGCCCGGTAAAAATGAAAATTGTCTGTTTATACTTTTAAAATTTCAACAATTTATTGAAACGCTGTTCAATTCATCATTAATTAACTACAAAGCCAATTATAAAATAAAATTCAGTATTTTGATTATGATGAAACAATAATATTTTATTGTTTTCGTTAGTAAACAATCAATCAATTTGATTCAACGTTGGGAATATATAATTCTGCAGATTCTCGTGTCCTAAATTCAAACCAAATATTAATGCTTTTTAATAAATTTTAAATTATTTTTGTATCGTTATACGTAGAATTGGTTGTTGTTCTAGAATCCATTGGTAATTTTCAAGACAATTCGGACGTATATATTGTCGCGTAGCATCGCTTCGACGTACATGATGAGAGTCGTCAAACTGTCAAAATTTTCAATGCCTTGAAGGCAACTATACAATAATAAAGAGCGAGTGTTCGATGCGTTGTGATCTGCTGAAGGCACCGCCATCAGACACAGCGGCAGACCGGCGAAGTACAAGTTCGTAGAAGTGAACTCTAATAAAGACTCGGACGGCCGCGTGATATAAGAACTAAAAAGGCTATTAGTTCGGTTCAATCCAGAATTTGCCAAAAATCTTATAAATAAAAGGAGTCTTCCACGTAGAACATCTAAGAAGGTCAGTGCTTGCAGTCCATATAAAGTAAATGTTATAAATAAGTTCCTGCAGCTCGATCAAAAATCGGAAACGAGCTACGTCATGGTTTTCATGCTGCGTCACCTACGTCTGGTGGGGATGTCTTTGCAAGGAGTCAAATAGCTTCATTTTTGTGAAAAACGTGTGACGACTTTTTTTTAAAGTGCGCAGCATAGCAGATATGCAGTCGCATCACATAAGGCACATATTTGTCTATTGACAAAGGCCTCTTCCAACTTCTTTCACTCTTTTATATCTTGAGCTATCCTAGATCATGTCTTGCCTGCTATCGTCCTTAGTTCATCGGACCATCTAATTTAATTTAATGAATATATATTTGAAACAGTTTCATATGGAAGATGGATTGAATAAGTTCTAAGTAGTTTATTAGCTGTAGGGTTGATATTGAAGGGCGGACCTCGCGTGTTAATTTAATTTATGTGGGGTTGTATGGGAAGGTGTGCCAGTGGCACTTATATTCCCTATTAAGGGGACGTCGAGACAGGAAATATTCTCAGTTGGACGTCAATCACGACACTCACAGGGCGTCGATTGACATCTACGTAATCCATAATTTAATAGATCAAATGTGGCTGTGTTCATCATACAATATTAAAGACATCTTTTGAATATTACTAATATTAACAATTTATTATGTTTTGAAGTGATAACCCTCACTTCTTGGATTAATACACAAATAAAATTTGAAAACAAAATTTTATGAACGATGCGGTACTCGAACCCGCGACCTCTCGCGTTCCGTGCGAGTGCTCTTCCAACTGATCTAACCGTTCGAGTGACGTAACGTCATAAAATCTTGTATTGTATTAAAATATGTTGATTGACGCTGAAGAAATATGGCTTTCTTTATAAGTTCATGGGTCGTGGTGCTATTGCGTGATAGCACTTAAGTCCATAAGGAAAAGATTGTGGAAAAATCACGAAACGGAAATAAGACGTATCATCCAAACATTTATATGACCGAACCATGTTTGTAATGTTTCAATACTCCGGCTGTCATCATAAAAGCGTCTAAAAGATTCTGTATCACTCTCTTTCATTGCCTCTTTTACGTGGTTTGTCTCTGAAATGAAAGTGAAAGCAATCTATTTCCGGTAAAAATATAATTAATCCTTCTCCTCACTAATATTGGTCAATAACCAGTGCTTAATTGTTTTTATAAATAAAAATGAAAAAAAATAGATTTTATTTTTATGAAAATAAGGGTCAAGATGAGCAAGACGTTCAGTTGATGGTAGTTGAAACGCCCTGCCCATTACAATGCAGTGCCGCTCAGGATTCTTAAAAAACACAAAAATTCTGAGTGGCACTACAATTGCCCTCGTCACCTAAAGACATAAGCTGTTAAGTCTCACTTGCCCAGTAATTTCACTAGGTACTTCAGACTGAAACACAAATACTTCACGGCAGAAATAGGCGCCGTTGTGGTACCCATTATGTAGTCGTCATCCTCTGCAAAGGTGGCTGGTGAATTGATACTTCAACTGATACTTTTTTGAAATAAGTTTTACATATTGACTTATTTTGAAAAAAAAAAAAAACAAAAAACTTGGTGGATCAAAACTGGTTGAGATGTTTTGGATTTCTGTGCGAATACGATACTTTAATTCGTCAAGAGTTACTGGGTTGGTTGGCTGGAATGCAGGGGTTTTTGATCACCATGACACAGTGTCACTCCAATAACGACAATTTTGTCTATTAACATGCCCATTTAGGTGGATGTGTGCTTGTTGAGAAAAAAATGTTTGTAAAACTGGTGAATCGCTCTACCATTTCGTTCGCAAACTGCAACCTAGTTAGTGGCATGGTCCTGAGGCCTTAATTCCTGCACCATTTGGATTTTATAGGAATGTAGACTTAAATCTTTCTTGAGAATGCGGTTTAATACATCATTTTCTTGGTACGTTAAGGACAGCAGACCGCTTTCGAGTTGATAGTCCAGGTTGGTCACGAACAGACGCTTTTGCTCGTTCCACCTTTACGGGGTCCCTCGACGTTCTAGACCGGCCAGATCGACGTAAATCCATTGTTGAACCCATCTTCTCAAACTTGAGCACCCATTTTTTAATTAACACACCTGATGGAGCTTGATTTTTGTGTCGTATCTTGTAATGGTTGCAAAACTTTCGTTGAGCTAAGGTCGCAGAATAGTTGTTTCGATAGTACTCGCGTACACAAAATGCACGTTGACTACCGCTACACCACGCCATGGTACTAAATTCCCATTGGCCGCTCTTGCAATGCGTAACCCTTCCACCCCCCTCCGCCGCTGTTGCTAGACGCGGCAACCGATTCAAATGTAAACGGACTTTTGGTCCACCCTGTACTTATATTAAATTTGAAATTTTCACCATATATTTATTATCCATTCAATTTATTTATTTATCACAAATGGAAAACATAAACCGTTGCTTATTTACAATATATCTACTACGTCAAACTATTCTGAAATTAGGCTTAAAATAAAATAAAATTTCAACTAAGCGCTTTGTGTATAACTTCTAAACAATATAATTAGTTGACACTTACTGGATTGTATAATCATATGTACTTATTAATATCTGAAAGAATCAATATTAAATAAAGTTTAAAGATAAATATATTGTTTACATAATTTGCTTAAGATTCATTAATTTTTATTTATATTAAATAGATGTCTTTGAATGAATTTCCCATTAAATTCATAAAATATAATTAACTTAATAAAGTAACAATAAAACACTTTATTTATTTAAGAAAGATCATCTTTATGAGTTAATGGGCTTCTGTTGATTAATTTCCTTCAAGTACAATCAGATTTATTAAATCCATTTTGACAAACAATTAATTGGAATGTACATTTTGAAGGCGTTATTAAGGAACTTTCTATTCTCGCTTTTCATTCTGATTGATATTAATTTTAGTAAAGTCCTTATATTTATTGAAATTATTTATTATAACTTATGCCATGGGAATAAGTAGGATACCGTCAACAGGTGACAAGTTACAATACAATATATAGTGGAAGCATTTAGCTATGACGTATCCTTGTTAAGGGTTTTACAACAGCTTTGCACTACTTGAGTTTCGTTATGAAGGGTGCCGGAGCTAGAGCAATTAGTGAACAAAAGTAACATAACCTGGGATTAAATATACAAATTACATTTATGTGCCAAAATTTATGAATGATGCGGGGTTTGAAACCCACCTTTAGGAATACGGTTAAGCGTCCTTAGATAAACGTCCGAATGAATTATCCATAAATATTAGTATGCTTCTTCAACTCTCCGTAAATTTTGGTTACTGTATTTAATTTATATTATATTAGCTTTCACTTCTACGTCATAAAGCACAATATGGAACGTTAAATTCGTACTTCAGTAATCTTCATATAAGCCTTGAGGGATCGAGCGGAGCTAGGTTAACTCTCTCGCACAAGATCGACATTGTATTAATTCAGAATTAGAAGCATTTTTAATTAAAAACACAATAGAATTTTCTTTACAAAACTATGTGATGCTTAACAGTATTGGTGTGCAATTAATATATTTTCGTACTATTTTTTATCTAGATTGAAAAATTAGCACGGCTCCATTTGTACAAGTTGGGGGTATTTTGATGTTTTGTTTTCGCACTGTTTCTAATAAATAGAAATGTAAAGAATAAAATATTTTTTCTTCTCATATTCTGTAGATTAATAATTATTTTTTGTAAAAATATAAGCTTTATATAAACTGTTAATAAATGGTTACAATTACGTGCAATTTTGGCGATTTCTTGGGATAGCGGCCTTGTACAACCTCTAAACATTTAGTGCATTCTAGTAAATAATATGTTAGATCTGACTATATTGAACACTTTTTTGTCACTTGGAAAAAAAATTGTTTTTCTTGATGAACAGTGGTAAGAAAATGTCGTTTTCTGTACACCTCACACCCGTGTGTACAAATATCCATAATGTTCGGAAGGGTAGGCGAGACAGCATAAAAAAACTAACGAATTAACTCACACTCCATAACACTAGTAGTTTTCGTAACAAACTTCAAAACTAGATAAAATAAAACTAGATAGTAGATTTATGGAAAAGCATTTGTAATACGCATCATATCATAAATATGTACCTTTCTACCAACTTCTACAAAATCTCGTTGTTCAATTATTTAATAGACGCTAATTGTAGCCAATAGTTGAACGCCTACGAACGTACTCATAAGTAAATTCATAACATCACAATATGGTCGTATAGTAATCTAGCGTGGGTAGTGGTAATACCTGGTATTCGTGAGGTATCAGCGAGTTACGTTTCAGTAAGCACGCGATGAATGACGATCATTTGTTTCAGTTTGCTTCCATTAACTAATGCTAAGAAATGGTTCGGTTTAAACCTTAACCCTAACAGATGTAAAACTGAGCGAATCCGACTCAAAGCTTGTTTTATTGAGGTCAAAGGGATACATTTACATATCCGTGTTGAGAAATATCTTACAAAGGAATCGATGCTTTTAGAACTTGCCTAGATATAATATATTAATAAGGATTGGCGATGCGAAAAATTTTTTACAAAAGTGTTTAGCTAGACAATTATTTACTCGAACTAGGCTGTTTATTTAAATATCTATATTTCATTTGGCTGACTTAAAAAGGGCCCTCCCCTTGATGTGTGCCTTTTATTAAATCTCGTTTTCCCAAAACTCATTAAAATGGTCAAATCAAAAGTCAAATGAAGTACGTTCCAAATCATAAAGCATAAGAAATGTATCATTAATTATAATAGAGCTAATGAAAACAACCGCAATTCCTTTGAACCTCTCAATGATATGTAGTTTACGGATGTCTTCACAAGATAATTCAGCAACAAATATTTAGTTAATAATAGAATTTAAAGGTCCTGTTGAAAACCATTTTCCTTTGAACTGATGAATTGAATTGAATTGAACGCGGTCGATAATGTTAAGCACAACATTTCCAAGAGAAATTGTGTTAATTGGGAATATATTGAGATGTACTCTATCGTTAAGCATAATATAGAAATGTGAAGTCATGTTAGTACGACTACTACCACTAAAGTAAGTTCTACTAGTGTTTTACCTTTTAGTTACCTTAATCTTTACATTTAAATATTTTTACTAAAGCATAATTTTTAGTCTTTCTTTACATCAAATACAGATCTCAGAATATTACATAGACGAATAAACGCTCAATAAACCAGAAATAAAAACTTTATCATGGTGAGGTTAATCATACGAAATATAGCTATGATCAACGAGCGAATATCCCTCAGCCGACTTGAGTTGAGCTTGCCTGTGTTAATGTAGTTTAAAGAAAAATATATCTTTCTGGCTTTATTGTATTGTAGCTTTGTCGAACATACTAATTACGATTTACGCTATTAGATTGAAAGGAGTATCCCACGACCCACACTTCATGTACTGTATACAGTACAAGATGGCCACCAACTGACAAAGACTACATAGAGTGATGTACCATAGAGTGGAGTGAAGTTGCTCCTACAACAACCTGTATCAGTGTTACAGTGTCGACAGCTCAATCTCATTAAATACCCACAAAATAATGTGCTTAGCAAGACTAAACAGCTTTTCACTTCAATTATCGAATTTGAACTTTTGATATAAAGTTGAATGACAGATCAAATTAATACAAACTTATTTAGATACAAAAAAGTTTCAATTATATATCATAGTATAATTAAGTTAAATGATTTTTTCAATAATTAGATAAGGATTGGTCTTCTCTGCGCTCAAACAAGACACTGTAGGCGTATTCAGAAAGTGCGGCAACTAATACTACGCCCAATTAGGCGTACTCAAGCCAGTCTCGAACAATGTGTGACGTTGACGTGCCACATGTTCTATTAAACTTTGCTAATAATTGAAACTACAATGCCAGATTGCGTAGTAAAACGTTGTAAAAATAAAACTACAAGAAATAAGAAAGATACTGATTTTGTTGCCGTAATAAAAAAAGCTTTTTTCTTTGTAGTGCGGTATCTAGTTGGAGAGCAGCGGAGACCAATCCCTAATCTAAATTTCAATTTTCAAGTCGTTTATTTAACTTTTGTTGCACCAACGTACACAAGTTAGTTCGAGTCTAATATAATATTTTTCCGGCAGACAATAATATGTTTTTTATCTATATATTTTAGATTATTAAAGTGAAGTAGAGCGAAAAATATCAAGATACGAATAAATATCATAATCATGAAATAAATTATCATCAGCTAAAACGTCCTGCTCATCCCTTATTATCATAAAAAAAAATATTTCACAATAAGTTTGGTTTACATTTTTTTATGACAATAAGGAATGAGACTTGCAGGACGTTCATCTGATGGTTATTAATACGCTCTGCCTATTACAATGTAGTGCCGCTCAGAATTATTGAAAATCCCAAAAATTCTAATCAGCACCACAATTGTGCTCCTTAGACATATGTTAAGTGTCGTTTGCTTCTCGTTCATTAGTTACGGCGCCCTTTAGACCGAAACACTATAAATGGGCACCGTTGTGGTACCCATGATCTAGCCGGCATTCTGTGCAAAGCAAAATGGTAAAATTTACTAACTTATCTTGCTTTTTTTGCGTTGTTAATTTAAATTAAAACTGAATTCAATAATATTGAAGATTTTAACTTAATATTAATACTTAACTAAGCCTTTTACGCCTTAACTTAATAAAGGACTTTTCTGACGTATAGATAAATAGTTAGCTAGACTCATTGAGTAGAGTAATTCACTTAGCAATTATCAAAAATGGTTTATTATTTTAAAAAACCAGTAAGCTTACAATCGCTTTTAAACCAATTTATATTTTAGAATTAAACTTAATTTTGTATTGTTTGTTTTATTTTATAACTTCTGAAGTTAGTAATAATATAAAAAATCAAACCTAGAATAACGAATTAAATATTTAAAAAGAAGTAAGTAGAAGGTATTATTAGCCTAGTCCTTATTACATTTAAAAAAAAAAGATGTAAGATTCATTGAGACCGACATATTCGCGATGCTTTCTATTTTCGGCAGTCGGAGCAACAATCCCAGCACCAACTGACGTAACTTGGACATGAGAAGGAGTGCCGACGCAAATCGCGTCCCAGACTCTGCTTCCCCGTGCCCAAGCCAACAAAGTCATTCCGTCAGGATGCTTGCCATCGCGGTGGGTAAACCATTTGGCTCTAAAACAGCTTAATTCCTTTTAATACGATTTAAACTGGTGCAGCATATTTTTCATTTAATCTATAAAGTAGACGGGTATTTTCTAACACGTTCTCGTTTGTAGCAATTTAGCGAAGTGTTTTGACCCGCACGGAGCGTGCTATAAGATCTAATTAAATTTCTTGCTCCGGTCAAACCGCAGGTAAGTTACAGGCTAAGAGAATATATATTATTTAAAGTGGTTTGTAATATATATATAAATTTGATGTTTCATACAATGATGTTCAATAATTAATAATTTGCTTGCAAATCGGCAGTGCCCCCAGGGCACTAGATATTTCAGATACACCAAAACAGAGAGTGCCGTACGGCACACTATTCCGTCGCCGAGTTCTGACCCTTATTTTGTACATGAGATGGTTTATTTTGCACGGTCTTATAGCTTGTTGCAATAGCTTTCAGATACATTCACTTAAATCATCCTAATTATAAACAATCACGCCGATGGACGTCATACCGTGCGATCAGAGTTTCCCGGAACGGAAAGGTTATCAAAAATACTTAAGAACAGTTTGTTACTTTCAAGTGATATCCCTCACTTCTGGGATTAAATGTACAAAATTAATTTGTACCAAAATTAATGTACGCTGCATCTCTCGATTCCACCTGAAGCCCTTACCAACTGAGCCAACTGTACGAGTGACAAATCGATTATAAATCTTCTTTATTGCAATTTATTTACTTTTACTTTATTATATTTGCATTGGATATTTTGGAAGCAGTACTCCTTTTCACAGATAAATATCGGATAATAGTTCTAACACTACCTCTATAAATCACAAACCAAAAACTTATTCGAATAGACATCTGTTTACGAAGCGGAAAGGTTTACGTCTTTTATATGAAAATTATATTCTGAAGTTACTTATTCTCATAGAGAAATAACAATTCAACGATTTTAGTTCCATGTGGCACAACAATTATCACCACAGTCATCTTGGATTTCAAAAATGATCCCAAATTCGTTCTCTGTACCCTCGAGAACCTCGGATACGATATCCATATTGTTGAAATCATAATTTTGCACGGCGGCCATCTTGGATTCCAAAAATGATCTTAAATTCGTTCTCTGCAAACTCGAGAACCTGGGATACGATATCCATATTGTTGTAATCATCATTTTGCACGGCGGCCATCTTGGATTTCAAAAATGATCTCAAATTCGTTCTCTGTACCCTCAAGAACCTTGGATTCGATATCAATATTGGAATCAAAAATTTGCGCGGCGGCCATCTTGGATAATAAAAATACAAAATGGCGCGTAACCGAAAATCGTGATGATTTGCTATAAAATTTCTCTCATACGTCGATAAAGAAGCTTCACTTCAAAAACATACCGACGTATTGAGAACCTCCTCTTTTTTGATCTCGGTTAAAAAGAGTGGCCGTTTATGTTCTCACGAGCTCAACTTTTTCCAAACATATGGTAGATTCAGTAATTTATAAGAAATATTTATAGTGACTATTCAAAGCGCTTAGTTTAAGCCTAATTGAATTAAGATAATTTGACTTTGACTTTGAATACTTACAGCATCATGTGGTGTCGTACATTATCGCCTCCTTTCAATACCCACCAAAAAACATAAAAAGCGAACTCAGCGTAGGAACTAGGGGTATATAGTACTTTCATAGCTGGCAACATATTTTTTTAATGGCGTCTGTTTTTTTTTTCAAAATATTTTGCTGTTTTGACGAATGTATTAACTTAAATTAATAGTTGTGAAATAGTATTTATGTGTGAAATGTGGTTTTCTTATCATATTTTTTATTATAAGACACTTTGTGACACCCTTTCACTACACAGTTAGTAATATTTCAATTAAATTTCGCGCACTGATTGTCCTGGAAGTTGACAGAATGACACTGATGCAACGGGCGTATGTGGTCATAAACGTCCACATTGAAACTGCTTCATTTCGCTTGGGCCAGAGCAATATAAAAGCAGATTTCAACTTATAATCTTTCATTTGTATATATTTATCTCGTTATTAGGTACCTACTGTACAAATTATTGTTAATCAACACATACTCGGTAGCTGGTATATGAACACAAACTGTGAAAAACGAGTAGCTTTATAGGTATTATAAACCTTGACTTCTTTCGGGCGTGCCTAAACTGCACTGTTTTTTTTTCGTAGTAGTGCTTCTTCCAACATACATCAGCAATATCTAATATCTCCACGAATTTAGGTAAACACACATTCTTCTTTCAATATGTAACCATTTCTTTCCAAGGAATTTAAAAAACGGAATGTGCTCAATCAAAAACCACATGAGTGAAATGAAAAAGGCGAGATTATTCTTACAAATATATTAATTTAAAATGGCCCAGTTATCTACCGCGACTGGAAAAAGATCGGATGTAACACAAAATAATTAATATATAAATATTGTGACTAACACGATAATATACCAATAAATCATGACAAGTTAGGAGAATATTGTTTTTGACTTGGAATGTGAAAAGACAACGGCAGGCTTAGCCAAGTTACAAACGCTTTGTATCGATTGAATTTCTACAAACGTCAACGATTCGGAGTAAGCGATTGTAGAAAACGCTAACTTGGTAGTCAATCGCTCGTTCTTCAATATCTTTAGAAAACATCTATATCTAAGTCCATGATGAGCGTTCTTCAAAAATCAAACCTAAAGTCATGTATGTGTTACCGGCAATCTGTATAATTCAGGCATTGTATACAATACCTAGGCAATGCTTATTATTATAAGTGTGACCTGGGTTATTTTTGGTTGGTTGGTAATAATTAAAGACAAGGTAATATTTAATATTATAAGATTTCCACGACGATCGGTCCTGTGTTGCCCTCATCCAACGTATTCCGGCGATCTTGACCAGATCGTCGGTCCATCTTGTACCAACACTGCGTTTTCCGGTATGTGGTCGCTATTCGAGGACTTTAATGCCCCAATCGCCTATGACGAACTATGTGCCCTGCACTGCCACTTCAGTTTCGCAATCATATGGGCTATGTCGGTAGCTTTGGTTCTCCTACGGAACTCCTCATTTCTGATTCCATCTCGCAGGGAAACTCCGAGCATAGCCCTCTCCATTGTCCTCTGAGCGAAAATGAGCTTCCTCATAAGACCCATAGTTAGCGACCACGTCTGCGTACCGTAGGAGATCACTGGCAACACACACTGGTAGAATACCTTCGTCTTCAGACACTGCGGTATTTGGCACGAGAAGATTTTACGAAGCTTCCCCGACGCTGCCCATCCGAGTTGGATTCAACGAGTGACCTCTTTCGCGATATCAGACCTGCCTAACTGGATTGTTTTGTCTTGATCTTCCAACGCAGCGGTGAACAGCTTGGGCGTTATGATATTGTCTTGTCGGAGTCCCCGCTGCAGTCAGATAGGCTTCGAGATCTGATCCTGGAGACGGACTGACATGGTGGCATTTCCTTACAATTCATCGCTTCGATATATCGGTAAGCAATGTGACACCTCTGGAGAGACCATCGCCCAGGCTTAGATCGACTGAAAGGCTTTCTCATAGTCCACGAATGCCAAGCATAGTGGCTGCACTATACAACGTTTAAACTATTTGACCAGCCAGTAAGTAGTAATACTAAGTTCAGATTTGAAGTATAAAGTGTATCTTTTTATTGTTTAGTCAATAGTATCTAACAACGAATTTACCGATATGCAATACAGATTTGAAATAATCTTCCCTGTAAATAAGCGTTCTTAATTAAAGAAGGATTTAACTGAAACGAAGCTCTAAATTTAAATTATTTTGTCATACACACATTTATGAATATACATATTAAATGAAAAATAATCAATGGAAATATTTTATTAAATTTTTCTTGATTTAATTTTCGCTTTGTGTATGATTTTTAAGCCAATCCCTCAAACCATCATCAGCTAAGTTGGTAAAAACCGCAGGCATATATTCTTCACAATCTTGTAGAAAAGACGTCAATCCAGCGACTTTCTTGGTTGCCGTGTCAAAGAGGGGACGGCCGGAATCACCCTGTGTAGAAATAAAAATATATTTAAATACCTAACAGAAAATCTAATGTAATTACAGTCAGCGTGTAATTTTCAAAAGTCCTAAATCTCCAGATAAGATAATCGTATAAGATTCAGCAGTACTAAGTATATTTGACAGTGACATTTGATTTGGCTGTTATAACAATAAATTGCTCTTATTTTATTATATTATATGCCCTGTTTCACAATGTACAAGAAAAATTACGAATAGGCTACTTGCAACTCATCTATCGAATAAAGATATCATTTGCGTCTCACAATGTATCAAAAGTGTTATCTAGCAGATAAGCACCGTTTAAGTTATAGGATGGATCTAGAATTATCATAGTTATTTGCCGGGTTCTAGATAACCTGACAGAGTGACTAGCATTTGACAAAATAATGTCAATTTACATAATAGTAGGGGAGCCCTAGAGGCTAAATAGGGCTTTACTTGAGCGTCGTGATTACATATTGCACTGTGAAGGATTTGTGTAGATGTTAAAAAGAAAAAAAATATATTTGATCTATATACACACGTATTTGCGCACCACGTGTTTCTGATAACAGAAAAATATTTATCTGCCGGTTTGCATGGTGTGGGAGGCCAAACGGAGAAAATAGAAAAAATCGAGATGTTAAGTGAACCCTCTTGTAGCTTCTATTTAAAAGACTGGCGATTACGATATGGCCAAAAGTTATGACAGATTTTTGACAGTGCAAAAAATTATGCAAAAATTATTTTATATCACTTAATTATCTTAACGACTTTGTCATCCTAACACATAATTTGAGATTTATATGTAGGGATTCCCTCAATCTGACGGTTTGAAAGTTTTGGTTTGAAACTTTCCCATTTCCCTATGTCACGCTCAAATTGTCAGATTATTGAAATGCACATTTTCGTTTCTTTTTTGGTGCAAATTAGATATCCAATATAGGTTTGTTATTTTCTTCTTTTTCAAATAACAATACTGTAGTAAAATTCATATAGCACACACAACCTCTACGTCTGACATGACTGTATATAGTAGTGAAGTTATGTGATACACAATCTTTGTTATTTGGAACATTTATGTAGTAATGAATTTATCTAGCCTATGACAATTGCTACCTTACTTCTACGTTGTGAAATAGCCTCTAATGGCCGTCTTCAATAACATTTCTCTAGTTACGGATATATTACTGTCACCGTTTAATGACAAGATCTTATCTATCCATAGTTTTGTTCCATATAGGTAAGACGTTAGACGAAAGGTTATAGAAAAGTATGTAATCGTAAAAGGATAGATTTGTCTACCTCTAGTAAGTTAAACTAAGGATAGATAGGATATGTACGTACCAACATTTTCGTTTCTTTTTTTGGTACAAATTGGATATCCGACATAGTTTTATTATTTTCTTCTTTTTTAAAATATCTTAGTAAAAATCATGAAGCATACACAACCTCTACGTCTGACATGGCTGTATATAAACATAGTGAAGTTGTGTGATATACAATATGTGTTATTCGGAATGAATTTATCTAGTCTATGACAATACTTTTCTTGGACATTGTGAAAAAGCCTCTAAGTCTACATGCCATATGTTGATAAGGTCATGGGTCATAGAATGGTGATTTTTTTTTATGGAATAGACAAACGAGCGTACGGGTCACCTGGTGTTAAGTGATCACCGCCGCCCACACTCAATTGCAACACCAGAGGAATCACAAGAGCGTTGCCGGCCTTTAAGGAAGGTGTACGCGCTTTTCTTGATTTATGTTTATATTCCAGCAAAACGTTACTGGACTCTACCAAAACAATATGTGAACTTTTCGCAATAACAGTTCTGTCTGTGATAGATCCCATTAGCATCCCGAAAACTTTATTTTTAGAAAATTAGCGAATGTCCTGTAAAAAAACGTTTTAATAATACAAATAAAAATATATGTTTACCCGACACACATTAGGAAATTCAGCCCAACGATCTGAAGGAGGAGCAGCACATACCATTCTCGGTGTTAGATATTTTTCGTAGTCTTTTGAACATTCCTTATAATTTACTTTCTCAAGAAAGGCTGACTTTAAATACGCAGAGGGTGCCCCGCCTTTCTGAAAACCATATGCGCTCATAAAAAAATACTTATTGAGAACCTAAATCTTAATATATTTGTGTTAGTACCAGAGCTATGTTAGGAGTCAGGACACTTAACGAGACCAAGTGATAAAAATATAAAACGAATAATAAGTAAATCTTACAATTGTAGAGCCCCATCCAGACACTGTGCAGTTTGTACCATCAGCAAGCTCCTTTCCTCGTTCGACGAAGGTGGCTTTGGCTATTTTAACACCATCAACAACTTTTTTAATAATTTAATGAGTGCTATGTCATAATCAAAATTAGTATTCTTTCCAGGATTGTTATATTTTTCATGCACGGTATAGGTTCCATTCATGTATGGATATTTCTGTAATAATATATAATATATCAATCTATTGAATACTCCCTCGCATGACTCTAAAAGCAAAAACAATATAATGTTCCTAATGAATTATTATTATAACCTTCTTTTTATGTTTGTCAATGTAAAGGAAGAGCTTAGTTTTGTTGAGCTTTGAAAAGTATTTTTGATATTTTTTACTTACTTCTTCCGAATCGTACCAACTGTTAAATCCCACTCTTATTTGAACTCTTTTGATACTAAAACATAAGAAAAACAATAAATTTCATTAAAGGTAAATATATGCTATATATTTATGGCTATAACAAGAACTGCAATCTACAAAATGGGCAAAATATGGAGAAACAGAAATATTATAAAAGCCACAAAGATCAGGCCAATGCTAGCACTTATCTCATCCAAATTTTTGTATAACGCTGAAACGTGGACATTGCAAGAGGTTGAAGAGAAGAATATAAACACGAAAATGTGGTGCTGGAGAAAGATATTTCATGTATCGTGGACCGAATATCGTGCCAAAGTTTTGATACGCTAGGAACTAAAATCAAACAGCGAATCTTCCATAGTGCACTCTTGTATACTCGCCATCTTTGGACCACATCGAGAAGAGGCAGCTAGTACATAGAACCTTCTTCACAATCAAGATCGCTCTGTCACGAGCGTATCTGTGATAGCGAAGAAGATATTATGTACACATTAGACAACTTCATTTCGTGGTATTGACATATCAATATAAGATAGGCAAGGGGCGTAGCAGAGTTAAAACAGAGGTGAATTGACTGAATTGAGTCTTGAAAAATGTTAAGTTTAATAATTTGGAAAAAACGTATTAGAACGACGCGAAATGACGATCTTTGGGTTTTTTCATCTTACTTTATCTGCTTAACCTATGATGTTTATTAAGAATAGCTGATACGTATGCTTAAAAAACTAATAAGTTATTAAAAAAATACAAAAAATGGAACAGCAGAGGAATTCTTCTACAAGATAACAGTTTGAAAGCACTTTATCGATACACCAAAAATACGGGAGTGCTGGCAGAAGTGCAAACATGAACTAGCATTTATGTGGTTAAATTCATTTATTGCGCTATCGTACACTAAAATTACAATTTATATTACATAAAAAAGTTAACACATCAGAACTATTACAATAATTTTACTTTTTAAACTTTCTCGTGTAAGGCATTGACTATTTAACGTTTGAGTATGTTTGTTGCATCACTTTATATATTACATCGTAATTGAAATGATTGGTATAACAATGGAAATATAAATCTTGATATAAAACAGTGGCAATGAGTTTCTTGCTACTTCTTCTCATTAGCTCAACTCTTTACGAAGTAGCGGTAGATTCAATAAGAAAAATATTTTTTTGACATTCATATGTGTTATTTCCGTGACCTACATGAATAAAGTGATTTTGATTTGATTTGATTTGAAAAATGTTATCCATCAGAACAATCTACTTTGATTCATAATAAACTGTAAAAATATTTCACGGCTGAGATTCGATCCCTCGACCTTGCGGTGTTTCGGCTTCTCAATCACAATGATTCTACCACTGGTCTAATGACCGTATGATCATTAAGTTGAAATAGCCGAACTATAATTACTAAGAGGTATTAATCTTTCATCCATAATTTCAACGATTATCTTACGGATTTTTGATCATGCCCCGTGTCCTGACGCGAGTTTAACATTTTACATATAAAGAAAAGTGCTCAACGTCGCTAAAGAAGTCTTCACTTCAAAAACTAAAATAACATAATACCGATGGGCAAAATCAAACTAATATTGGGTCTGTCGGTTATTTTTATATCGATTATATTTCATGTCGGATACGGATGAATCGCTCACGGATTTTTCAGTGGCTATTTGATGATTCTTGCAAAAATTATTTTATATCACTTAATTATAGTTTCCCCATCCCCGACCATATTAGTCTGGCCGGAGGGCCTATCGTATCACAGAGATAAAAAGTTCTCGATCACATTTTGTGCAATCCTAGGTGAGACTAACTCGACGATAGTCATGACTAAATTGAGAACTAAAATGGATAATTAAAATAAAAACACATACTCTTGAAGACAATGTGCGGCAGTCACAATATATTCTTCATTATATATGACCCCTACACAAGTATTCTTATCTGTTAACACAAAAGCTTGAAAAGGAACTTCTTCAATTCCGATGTATTCCCCACCCACGATTTTATTAGCTGTGGTATCATCGCCTGAGTGGCTGAACACATCTGAAATAAATAAAATTGGTACATTTTGGTACATACAAAGAACTCAAGATTAGCTTAAATTGGGGAAGAAAATTTTAGTAACCTTAAACGAAAGCAACTTGGCATAGTAACTCAAGTAATAATAATTGTCTCCCCCTCATAGTTTGAAAAATCAGACGCTGAATGCTCTTCAAGTTAACAATGTAAAGTATGACAAATAAAATATGCCCTCAGATCTATTTATACCATATATTTAATTAAAGGTGTAGTCTTGCATAATTTAACAAAGTAATTTCCCTTCCACTAATTACTTTTAGAATTAATTAAACATTTTGGCACAGTTGACTTCATATGTACCAGTATGGAAACCAAGCCTTGTTTTTTGTAAACACTTTCTTACACGTGCCTACACTCCATTGAAGCAATAGGGATGACAGGTTATTTTTCTAACCGACCTTAAAAAAGGAGGAGGTTTTCAATTCACCTGCATTTTTGGAATGAAGTTCCTTGTGGGGAGCGGAGCGTAAAAAAATTAAAAGCGTAAGATTTTTATGTATAGTGTACGTATGATAGCTAGTGTATGTCCAAAATAAATAAATAAAAAAAATATCCTCGAAAACCAAACCACACTCATAAAATTAATAGATTATAAATATTGCAGCCGCTATCTTTGTTTAAAATTGTGAATATGTTCACAAATTTACTATAATCGATCTCACGGACTTATTATCGCATACCTACTAATTATAATAATAATATTACAATATATCATTCTTATATAATATTCTAATATTTAGAGTTTAACAAACAAAAACAGGAGTTTTGATGAAGCCGAGTTTCAATAGCCGTACGCCAATGATATTTAAAAGTATAGATAGGTTACGTAGACAATATTCGGTGTTTGAAAATGATACACTAACGCTCACATGAATAATTTAAAATTGCAATAGCACACTACATTACAATTACACGTCAAAGAAGGATAGTAAATGCAATTATCGCAAGCGAAAAAGAGATAACTCTAATTTGCTAATTGCTTCGTATTTGTATTGAGAAAATACAGTTAATTCATCAGATATGATTTTTACCGTACACCGTGATTTATGCCTAAATTCATGAGTTCATGTAGTAAAAGTAAAAACTGCATTGAAATTAGGTAGATAATGTGTCATTGATTTTATAAAAAAATAATTTAATATTGATCATAATATATAGCCACATTGATGATTTCAATTATTTATACATAAAATAATGAAAAACATACAGACACCAAAACAAAACCGAAAGGTATCTACAGTAAGGGTCCCATTTTCACAATTTTACTAACGACGGCTCCCAAAAGGTTTTAAGATTACAATTATATTTTTTGTATCTTATATTATTTACGAATGTCTGTTTGTTGAGGTTTTATTACAATAAGGTAATGGGAGGAGAAGAAAATGATCCATTGATTCTTCTGCAGTTAGCAAGGGATATACTGAAAGGGACAGTGTTACTGAAAAAACTCCTACGTAAACAAATAGCACTCACAGTCTACATCCGCTACCTACCCTAAAACTTGTTTTAGTAGTTTGATAGTTCAGCTACCTATATACGCACTTGTTTATTAAAAATTATTACATTCACTGCAACAATTACTTTTTTACATACTTTCCTAAAATATTCTACCTCGATCATACCGCAACAGACAGCATCAATATTTTGTCATTTTTATGATCGGCTTGGCGGCAATCGGCGTTGACATGGCAACATATTTATTTTGTTAGATAAATAATGAAATCAAATAAAATGTTATAATTCATGATTTCTTAACTGTGGTATGTAATTCTATGATTTTTTTTTACTTTCGTATCATCAGTGCATCTTCCCATAACACAAGACAGCATTTTATTGTTGTACCTATATCAAATTGTAAGCAATTCTGTCAACAACAAACGCGTGTGCACAGTTTTCGTATCGAGAGAGCGACTACCAATCAATAGACTCAATTTAGGAGATTGATTTTCGGCGCGCTAGTGACACATCTACGTCTTTTATTACTTTAATATCATTGCCGTATACCATGCATTACGCTAGCATTTTTAAAAAGATCGCGGAAACAATTAACGTGTCACTCGTTTTGACGCTGACACCCGCTACTGCAAGACCGTGAAAACCACAGAACAGAAAAAACTAGTAGAAGTGGCATCATGTCATTTTACTATGGAAACTTATATAATTATACTATATATCAATATTATATTATATATATTATTATATCATATTTTAATCGGAAACTTATGATTACCGATGATAGGAAATACCTTTGTTGGACATATTTTTATTGCGGCTATGATATCTACAGTCAAAAATTACACAATAACGCATATTTGTATTTTTTTAACAGATAATTATGCTTCACTTGACATCAAACGACTGTTAAAATGATTTGAGTTTTCTTTTATTAATTTTTAATTGCTCTAACACATTCAAACGAAATCCTTTTTCACATGTATGTAAAATGTTAAAATTATTATTGTTTCCGAGTGAGTAACCGCTGTCAATTAAATGTTCCGCGAAGTGTGATTTTTCGGTATGATTATTCCTAAATGCGGCAATATGTTCCATTAATCTAATTTCAAAATTTCGACCTGTTTGACCTAAGTATATATACCCCGTTACAAGTGTAATAACTTTGTTTATAAACGCCGGATTTTTCGGAATTATTTAATCGATCTTTGCCATTAAATATTCGATTGATATTGTGATTCATACATAAGGACACATAAATATTGTTTTTCCTAAATATTTGAATTGTTTAAAGACAAATATTGGCGGAATTAACACTAAAGATAACTCAAATCATTTTTATAATTATGGATTTCCGCAAAGTAACGCCTATTTCAATATTTTTTTTGTTGTTATCAAATGACTGGTCTCAGTTGAGTCTCCAGTAGGTACATTTGTATACTATAGTGCCGACAGGGTAACGCCCACATGCCACTTCTACTAGTTTTTCCTGCACCGTGATGGAAACCGATGTCGCCAAATTCACACATTTATCTATTAAATATATAAAACACACACTTAATTGCGGCTTTGTGATAGGCCTAAATTCACAATCACGAAAAGACATAACTACAAATTTATTTAATCAATTTCAAACTTAATTAACAATTACGCAAATCTCATAATCTTAAAGTAATTATGACAACCTCAGAACTTTTTCTTAAATTGCGAAAAATAGCATATAAAAACTTGAAGTAATAGAAACTCTGTAACCATAGATTTAACTTCTGTCAAAATACCTAGTGTTGTACGAAAATGAATAAACATATCAATAAGTTAGTGTAAACTAGAAATGATGTAATCAGGGTTAATAAAGTATATTACCGATAAAATACGTCGTAAGCTAAAATAATAATAGGCTATATCTTTTCTTAGGTATAGTTTTATTTGAAAAGATGGACAATATTTAGCTCAAATTAAATAATATCAAGACAGCGCACAAGAATAGTGTTGGAATCAATGATATTTAAAAGTATAGATAGGATACCTAGACAACATTCGGTGTTTGTAAATGATACACAAACGCACACATGAATAATTTAACATTGCAATAGCACACTACATTACGACTACACGTCAAAGAAGGATAGTAAATGCAATTATCACAAGTGAAAAAGAGATAAGTCTCATTTGCTAATTGCTTCGTATTTGCATATCAAAAACACAGAATCATTCACCAGATATGATTTTTTACCGTGCACCGTGATTTATGCCTAAAATACGATTAATTCATGAGTTCATATAATAAAAGTTATAAAGTAGTAAAACTACATTTAAATTAGGTAAATTAGGTGTTATTGATTTTAAAAAAATATATTTATTATATTATATAGCAATATTAATGATATAAATTATTTCTACATAAAATAATAAAAAACATACAGACATATCAAAACAAAACCGAAATGTATAAACAGTAAGGGTTCCATTTTTACAATTTTACTAACGACGGCTCGCAAAAAGTTTTAAGTTTACAATTATTATTTCTTGTATATTATATTATTTATGAATGTATTTTTGTTGAGGGTTTATTACATTAAGATAATGGGAGAAACAGAAAATGATCCATTGATTCTTCTGCAGTTAGCAAGGGATATACCGAAAGGGCACTGCCCTTACTGCCGGCTACTGAAAAAACTCCTATGCAAGCAGATAGCACTTACTGTCTACGTCCGCTACCTACCCTAAGACTTGTTTTTGTAGTTTGATTGATTGTTTGATAGTTCATCTACCTATATACGCACTTGTTTATTAAAAATATTACATTTCGTATTTCATTCATTTCAACAACGTTCTTTTCTACATCATTTCCTAGAATATACATTCTCATCCTGCAATAGACAGCATCAATATTTCGTCATTTCTGTACTATCTATGTCCGACTCGAGACTCGAGTCGCGTTGTCATGGCATTTATGGCGTCATATTTATTTTGTTAGTGAAATAATGAAATCAAATAAAATGTTATAATTCATGATTTCTTAACTGTGGTATGTAATTCTGTGATTTTTTTACTTTCGTTATTAGTGCATCTTCCCATAACATAAGACGGCATTTTAATGTTGCACCTACTCGTATATGAAATTGTAAGCAAATCTGTTAACAACAAACGAACAGTTTTCGCAACGAGAGAGCGACCGAAGGGACCAATTGTCTCCATTTTCGGCGTGCTAGTGACATATCTACCTCTTTTAATACTATAATGTCATTGTTCGTTGGACATATTTTTATTGCGGCGATGATGTCTACAGTTCAAGATGGCACAATAAGGTATATTTGTACTTTGTTAAAGATAATTATGCTTCACTTGACATCAAATGACTGGTCTCACTTGAGGCTCGAGTAGGTCACATATGTAGTACACAATAGTGGCGATAGTATAACGCCCACATGCCACTTCAACTTGTTTTTTCTGTTCCGTGGTGAAAACCGCTTAGGGGCCCCGTCGATGCGCATGTGTGTGTGAGTGAGTCATTAGTTTGCAGGTAGTTTCCGTACTGGTACATAATATGTCTTCTGTGATTTTGGTCTTCACATAATATGTATATTAGTTCAGTAATCAAACACAAAAAGAAACGTAATTAAACTCTTTAGTTATCATACATAAGTGACGTATTTACCAATGGAAACTTTTCTTTAATGTCGCAAGAGTCAGTAAATTACTTTTAAATAGAATAGAATTTATTTTCAATTTAATCAAATACAGAAACAATACTCTTATTATTATGTGTATGAGTTTGTTGTGACTCAACAGAAATCTCAAATGAACACAACAGTGAGTAATAACTTCGTATACCTGATCAAGCGTATAAATACTATTATGTTTCCATTATAAGGAATGCATGACATTACCACGGCGTAACTATTAGAAAAACCTGTGCCCGATATGTATTTAAAATTTTGGTGTACCATTAAACAAGTGCTTTAAAAAATCATAAATCACAGAAAATAATAAAAAATAAAAAATCACAAAGAACAGTTATCGGAATAGAAAGAAAGCTGATCTGTATCCCGTTTTACTTCTTCGCCAAAGAGTGATAGAAGTAGAAGTTAGAAGTAAATAGTGAGAAGCAACTTGAAATTTCGTCGGGGCCTCTCTTTGAAATAACCAATATTAACATTATATCAAAAGCCGTGAAATTATACACCGGATATTTTCTTTCTGTTAAAATTTTTTCTAAATCTTAAACTGCAACTCTTTTAATGTTTGGATCTTATGTATACATTTCTTGATCTCTTATTTTTCTTATAATAGATTTATTTTGACTGTTATAGTTATCCTGTAATATAATCTTACCTTCTTTATCAATTCTATACATATTTGGCACATGACATGTTTCTTTGGTCTATGAAGATAAAGTTTAATATTGAATACTCTGTGTGTATTGATATGAACTGGCTAATTGTATACCTTGGAAATGTTCGGCTTCAGACATCCAATCTGTATAGACCCTAACATATTTGAAATATTTAAAAAGTAGTGTCTAGTAGATTTATTTCTTAAATAATATGACTCTATACAAGCAAATGATTTAAAATGGTCTGCAAAGTATTAACTTTAATTTTGCAAGGTCGAATCGTAATGTATTCATAAGATCTCGCTTTCTATCAACTCTTACACACGTAAAAGTAATTAATACAGGGTGGACCAAAAGTCCGTTTACATTTGAATCGGTTGCCGCGTCTAGCAGCGGCGGCGGAGGGGGGTAGAAGGGTTACGCATTGCAAGAGCGGCCAATGGGAATTTAGTACCTTGGCGTGGTTTAGCGGTAGTCAACGTACATTTTGTGTACGCGAGTACTATCGAAACAACTATTCTGCGACCTTAGCTCAACGAAAGTTTTGCAACCATTACAAGATACGACACAAAAATCAAGCTCCATCAGGTGTGTTAATAAAAAATGGGTGCTCAAGTTTGAGAAGACGGGTTCAACAATGGATTTACGTCGATCTGGCCGGCCTAGAACATCGAGGGACCCCGAAAAGGTGGAACGAGCAAAATCGTCTGTTCGTGACCAACCTGGACTATCAACTCGAAAGCGGTCTGCTGTCCTTAACGTACCAAGAAAATGATGTATTAAACCGCATTCTCAAGAAAGATTTAAGTCTACATTCCTATAAAATCCAAATGGTGCAGGAATAAAGGCCTCAGGACCATGCCACTAGGTTGCAGTTTGCGAACGAAATGGTAGAGCGATTCACCAGTTTTACAAACATTTTTTTCTCAACAAGGCACACTTCCACCTAAATGGGCATGTTAATAGACAAAATTGTCGTTATTGGAGTGACACTATGTCATGGTGATCAAAAACACCTGCATTCCAGCCAACCAACCCAGTAACTCTTGACGAATTAAAGGATCGTATTCGCACAGAAATCCAAAACATCTCAACAGAAACATGTAAAGCTGTCATCGAAAATTTCCGCTCTAGATTGCAGCAATGCCAGAATAATGAAGGATTGCATATGGATGATGTGATTTCTTAGAAATAAATTCCCCTTTTGTTTACTATCGAAAACAATAAACAATTTTGATCTACTGTAATTAGTTTTTTTTTAATCATAATTCCAATTATAAGCGGACTTTTGGTCCATCCTGTATTATTTGCAATAGATTTTTTTTTCTGTTTCAGTATTTATGGCAAGACTAGGTATCCATAGTCAGGCACTTTATGTATACATTTAAATTAGCAAACATGGCAAAGTATTATATATATATATCACAAGTAGATCACCCGGTACTTCGCCAAGCTCTTTGTCGAGTACTTCGACAAGTACTCCGATAAGTACTTCGACAAGTACTTCTATAAGTTCTTCGATAAGTTTTTGAACAACTTTGACGACCCATATAGCCGAATGGTGACCCTGACTACTTAGCTAGAAATCCCGGGTTTGAATCCCGGTAGGTGCAATAATTTATATGATGAATATTAATGTTTGTTTCCGAGTCATGGATGTTTATATGTATTTATGTATATTAAAGTAAGTATATTGTGTCAAATATATCGTTGTCTTCTACTCATAGTGCAGGCTATGCCTAGATTATAAAAAAAAGTACCTCGATAAGTACATCGCCGAGTACTTCGCCATGTATTTTGCCAAGCACTTCGCCGAGTTCTTCGCCAAATACTTTACAATTAATTCGCCGAGTTCTTCGTATTTGTTACTGTTATTGACAAATACTTCGGTAAGTACTTCGCCGAGTACTTCGCCAAGTACTTTATAGTACTTCCCCGAGTACTACGCCAAGCCCTTCACGAAGTTTTTCGTATTTGTTATTTAACAAGTACTTCGACAGCTTCTTCGACAAGTACTTCAACATTTTACTGTTATCGTTATATATAACGTGCAAGTGCGAGTGCGAGTGCGAGTGCAATTGACAACGGTGTCATCGGTGTCATCGGTGACAACGGTGACAGCGGTGATATGAGTGACAATCAATATCAACATAAAATATCTGTTGACTATGACAATGGTGTTACTCCTTTGAAAATATTATAGTTAACTCGATACTTTATATAACTGTCATCAGCTGATAGTCCCTTTAAACCACCAATAGTGATCTTCTTTAGGTAAAAAACCAAAGGAGATGCAATGAAATCTGCAACGACACCGGTCCTGCACTCCAATTGTATTCGAACATAACTCAGATTCCTTACAAACAATTCATTGTCATTACTCCAAAGTAAGCTTGCATACTTATAAATAACGAATCTTAAAAATCTTAAAAAACGAATAAGACATTTTTAATTTTTTGGGGAACAAGGCCGTAATCTATATTACGCTTAAGAACGTAGTTAAGTTTACAGCACATTCAGTAGTAATCGCGATAGTTTTTGGGGAACAATAATTTAATTTAAATTTAATGAGGAACAAGGTAAAGTGTTGTTATAATGCTTACTTAAACTACAACTAATAAAATTTTGTGACAAAAGAGCTTTCAAAAGTTTACTTAAATTAATAAAACATTTCTTTAGGCATAAAAAGGTGTCATACTATTTACGTGGATATTAGCAATTTTTTCTGTGTAATCCTTAAAATTACTTCTTTAGTCAATATAATTTTTGTCAACCGTAAAAATACACAAATAACAAATTATTGAATTACTCGCTTACTGCTTGTAAGAACACTCTGAAAAAAAATTCAGCTGATGTAATTTGAGTTTCTCTTAACTATGACGTAAAAATCAACAAAAATTGACATAAGACCACTTATGCTTTTGTTCTTCTCAAGGTATATCATCATCATATCAATTTATATGAAGTAGCACGTATTTTCTGCCAAGAATAAACATTACCATTTTCATCTGGTCGCGTAACGGTGATAATATATTCTTACGAAAAGCAATACAAGCGACGTAATATAAGTGAGATCAAAGGAAAATTATGCCACCTTAGCATACAATTCTCTAATCTTGTTATGTATATTTGTATATCTTCTTATTGATAAATAGTCTTTATATCTTAATAAAAAAACTACCTTTAATAAAACCGACTTCAAAAACTGAAAAGTGTCAAATAACTAAAAAATATTTATTTTTTATTTTTGACTTTTTAGTGTCAGTTAGTAATCTAATATATAAAATTCTCGTGTCATGATGTTAAACTTTGAACTCCTCCTAAACGGCTTGACCGATTCTCATGAAATTTTGAGTGCATATTGGGTAGGTCTTTCATCCCCCTAAATGTTAAGGGTGGTCCACACGATTTTTTTTTTTAATTTTTTTTACACTTTTTTTTTAAATTTGTTTGATTATGAGCCAACATTAAAAAATACATACAACCTCAAGCCCGAGCCCTGAAGTTGCGGTGAAAGCGTACGAAAATGCCACAGTCTTCTGTGGAACCTAACCCTAAGGAAAAATGGGCCCACTGCTTTTCTCAGTGGTTCATCGAATGTGACGATGTGTAGAGAGGAACGGAGATTACTTCGAAAAATAATAGAAGTATAGGCAACTTTCTACAATAAGCCGTTTTTCATTTTGTAAGCATTTTCAGTGCTACCTAGGTATCTAACAAAAAACATGTACGTCTAGGGACGCCCGACAGAAGTGATAACTTAAACTAATCTAAGTAGAGCTATTTAATATTGAAATTGCTTAACTTGAGAAAAGCTTAGGTTATTACTTAAATTTATTGTGTATTAATATGATTATGTAAGGAAAGTTTAATAATTAATAAAATTTCTTATATATTATAAAATATATTTTATTCTTATTTACAATATTATTGAATATGCAGATTAGAATTTTGTGTATGTATGTTATTAGTATAATTAATTTAATCGTATAGGATTGTAAATATAAAAATAAAATTTGGTAGAGTGAGAGAAGACGAGTCTACCTACCACTGCCGTAAGCGTGAGAGAAAGGGAAGCCAGACAGACTGGCGCCGTAACGCGTTACGTTACGAAGCTATTTGCCCTCCAATAACAAGTTATCACGTCTTCAATATATGTGTAGTCTCATTACCCCCAGGAATTTCAATAACTACGGTGCTCTTCAAATATTACTGCATCCTGTTCAGATTAGCTTCCCACTGGTAGGGCTGTTAAAAGGACTTCAAAATATATCGTCCTTTTAATTTGTGTAAATGATATTAATTGTAATTTATTTTCCGTAAGTGCACCTACTTGTTATTTTTAGGTGTAGTATAAAGCACTATAACTCCGTCAATTGCATTACCCTCACTATAAACCGCTAGCATTGTCCCGATATTGAAAAATGTACACAAAACTATAAAACTAAGATAAATCATAGTTTGAAAGAGTCTCCTACAACAGCCATAATATTGGTAATAATTTATTTTTTATCTATATAAGTTTAAATGGTCGAAGTTTCACAAAATGGCACCATTTGTTAAATGGTATTTTTTATCGATGATGATATATTTACTATCGCTCAACCTAAAGATGGATAAGAAACATTTAATTTACTTATACTGTACTACTTTATCATATAGAGTTTTACGGTCGCCTGCGAATAAATCTGCGTAATTCATCTGTTCCTTTACGTGGAACGCGTTACTTTCACGTGGAAAGTAATTCTTTGCAATTTCGTATTCACGTATTTGCCACTAAAAGATCATCAAAATTGTTCAAGCAATTTAAGATAATAGCCAGAAAAGTCTGGAGTCTAATAAGCCTTTAAGCCTCTGGACTGGAAGGGGCTGGGTATATTGATGCTGATCATATTCATCAAAGGCGAATACATCACTCACCTTCGATTCGCAGGCGATATCGCAATCATGGCAAAGACCATGGAAGACTTAAACCATATCTCGATAGCCTCAATACGGCTTCCCAAGGAGTAGGTCTCAAATGAACATGGACAAGACAAAGATCATGTCTAATGCCCATGTCGCACCTACTAACTGTACTCTCGAAATTGTTGACGAGTACGTCTACTTTGGATAAATAAACCAGTTGGGCAGGTCCAATTTCCGGACAGAAGTCAAATCCATCTCGAAGGGGCAGCGTTCGGGAATCGGTTCCGTAAAATCTTCTCGTCCAAAATACCACAGTGTCTGAAGACGAAGGTTTTTAACCAATGTGTGTTGCCAGTGATGAAATACGGAACACAGACGTGGTCGCTTACTATCGGCTTTATGAGGTAGTTCACTGTTGCTCAGTGGGCAATGGAGAGGGCTATACTCGGAGTTACCCTGTGAGATCTAATCAGAAATGAGGAGATCCGTAGGAGAACCAATGTCACCGACATAGCCCAAATAATTGCGAAACTGAAGTGGCAGTGGGCAGGGCACATAGCTCGGCGAACAGATGGTCATTGGGGCAGCAAGTTCCTCGAATGGCAATCACGTACCGGAAGACGTAGTGTTGGGAGGCCCCCCAGAAGATGGACCGACGATCTGGTCAAGATCGCCGGAGTAGGTTGGATGAGGGCAGCGCAGGACCGATCGTCGTGGCGACGACGTGCTACCGATTCCAATCAATGTAATCAAAACCAATCAATGAGTTTAATCAATACAGAATATACTAACATACCTATAGCTTTGTTTTGGTAATAAGGCTGTAAGTTATATTCAAACGGGTAATGGTGATTGTCATGTTGGTTGTAACTGAAACAGCTGGCAGTATTCCAAATAAATTGTCTAATATATTGCATTAAATAATTTGAATCTAATATTAGCTCCTTACATATGAAATTTGCGTTTTGTCCTACTGGCCACTCTGACCTAAAATATTTCCCCTTTGGTTAAGAATTTCAAATTCAAATTTATACAGATATTTGTCCTGCATTCGCGTTGCGAAAACCGTAATTCATTTTTTTTTCCTCTTTTTTTTCATCTTTGCGTCACCCAGTTTACAAAATGGCAAACTTGAGTTCCAAGGTGGCACCAATGCTGCAGACACGGCTCGAAGGGTTAATGATGTATATGGTTGCGGTTTTGCAAAAGAAACCACAGTGCGTTTTTGGTTCCAAAGTTTTCGTTCTGACCTCGTTCGACCTGCAGAACAAGCCCCGTGGACGGCTGAAGACCAAAAGTTGATAATGAAGAATGGAAGACTATTGTGGAAGCGAATCCATCACAAACCACGTCCGAGTTCGGTAGTGACAAAACTGTTTTAATTAATTAAACAAATTAAGTGTAGGATTGAGCGTAGTATGTTGAAAATAAGAAAGCAAGATAAAGTATGAATAACAAACATAAGAAAAAAAAACAAAATGGAAAAATGTGGAAAAACAATTTAGCAGCTAAATGGTGATCACTTAACACCAGGTGACCTGTACGCTCGTTTGTCTTCCTCTTTCAAAAAAAAACGGCGTTGGACATAAATGGCTAAAAGATTTTATAGAGCGGTATCCAAGATATAGAAAAAAATAGAGGAAGAGAAACGATACGATGGGAAGATGATATAAAAAAGATTGCTGGACCAATATGGAGAAGAACTACTTACGACATGTGGAAAATTCGGAAGGAGGTTTATGTCAGAGGACAAGCAAGAGATGAAAAACATAAGAAATGAATGTATATTACGTGAAATTTAGCTATAATCATTTAGTTTAGGTAATAGCATAACTTGAGAATATAACTTATTTAATTTGCTTGCAATAAAGGCTTCTTTCATTCATTTACAAATTAGCAGTACCTTGTAAATTGAAAATAAAATCCTGAGATTGATTTTTATCTAATGTGGTTCATTTTTGAGTCTTCTTAATGATATATGGTTTGATTGAATGACTTTCAAATAAAATCAGATAGTTTTAAATAAGACAAATTATAATTTTATCCTATAAGCTGCAAATGGCAAATTAACATTATTCTTGTCTAAAACCTATAAAAACCTAAAGCCTATTTCAAAACCCGTAACTGTTATGTTGACTTGTTTACAAATGCAGGGTATCATGGGTATGATGTTTTTTCAAATCTCAATGATTTTCGAAAATACATGTTTAAGCTAATCAGGATCATTTTCGATGTTAGTATAATATTTTTCAACAGCAAATTATAGTCTGCATTTTTCTTATCAAATAGCTTAGTGCATTGATACTTCCTCACCAGTTGTGTCCACATAGCAAATATATCAAGTTTACATGGTAACCGAGCCATTGTAAAGCTTTTATCTTTGTCTTCTCACATTCACAAATCCGTATAACCGGCACTCATATCTTTGAAATAACGCTTATATTCTGCGCTCTCGAATCGATTTACAGAAACAATATGGTAAAGCTCTTGAAATTTCAATGCGATTCGATAGCAGAAGCTTACAGCCATTATGAAATACTTTATAATATGTGTTTTAAATATTTTATATAGGTTTCGTTGTAGTTCTTATTATGAGATTATATTATACTTTTAAGCAATCCTATAATATTGAAAGTAAAAAAGATAAAACCTGCATGTTCTGAGGTTGTCTTAGTCACTTTAATAATATGAGATTAGCGTGATTGTATTAAGTTCGAAATTGATGTAAATAAATTTGTAGTTATGTCTTTTCGTGATTCTGAATTTCGGCCTATCATAAATCAGGAATTAAGTGTATGTATAACATATTCAATAGATAAATGTGTGAGTTTGGCGACATCGGTTCCCATAGTAAAATGACATGATGCCACTTCTACTAGTTTTTTTCTGTTCTGTGGCTTGAACAATACATATTCGTAAATATGAAATACATTGATTTGATCTGGCGTAATAATATGACGTACTGAATTAAGAGAGGTTACAAATACAGCTAACGTCCAATTAGGTCTTCCAATAGTCGATTGTAGTTCCAGTTTAACAATAACACTTCATTTACTTTTGCACAACAGCTTAAAACGATAATTAGTTTTAGCTGGGACTTAGATTTGCTGAACGTTGATGATCTACATAAAAGCTGCACAAATTTTTAATCCACAAATACCTGGACGTATATCGATTTCTAATATCCTTTTGCTTATATCTTCTAGAAGTTATAACTACACTATAAAATTGTAAATTCACATCCACAAATATCTGGACGGATCTCAGTTTCTAATATCCTTTTACTAATAAAGTTATTAATTATTAAAGTTATTATTAAAAAGTTATTTATGACTACACTTTGAAATTGTATTAGAATTCTCGTTTATTATTAATATTACCAGGATTTTAGTCTGAAAAATATAGACACATGTTAATACCATTAGCAAAGGGTTGTATGGGGTGGAGTCCTATGCGGATGTCAGTCCTCCCTCCAATTAAGGTGACTTTGGTACAGGAAATAATGTCTTCTGGCTGCTATTCACTACTGAGGGAAGATTAGAATCATCCTAAGTCATGTTTTCATGAAAAACCTTCGGATGATAACGGAGCTCACGTTTACGTATATTTAAATAGTTAAACTGTCAGATTAAAAAAATGTATTGATTCTAGCGGTAATCGAACCCACAACCCTAATCCCTTCCGTAAGATACGGTTGGGGGGGAAAGCGTTTATTCCACAGGTTGATGCAATTTTTTACTATCAAGTGTAATATATAAGGGGTCAAAGTAGAAAAGAGCCGTGCTATACTGTAAAATGTAAGTCCAATAGAGTTAAAATAGTGTGTCGAGACGTGTGAGGTATTGAGTACAACAATATTGGTGAAGTTTACTTATAGGTCAGGACTGTATCGCCATCATTGATTGAAGTTCAATACAATAGACATCTGTTGTTATGTAATAAGCCTATCTGAATTGTAGTGATTTATAACATGAAAGCGATTAAACCAACACGCACGGTGCCATCACTAGCCGTCTCCTCTCCAAACAAATATATTGAGATGCTTCTTCTATTACGTTAGTTCCACGCACCGCGGTATTCATATTAAATTTTCAATGTCACCATCTTAACAATTTTTTTGTCTTTTTAATGACAATAAGGGGAGAGATGAGCAGGAAGTTCAGCTGATGGTAATTGATACGCCCTGCCCATTACAATGCAGTGCAGCTCAGAATTCTTGAAAAACCCTAAAAATTCTGAGCGGCACTACAACTGCGCAAACCACTTTGAGACATAAGATGTTAAGTCTCATTTGCTCAGTAATATCACTAGCTACGGCACCCTTCAAACCGAAATACAGTAATGCTTTCACATTACTGCTCCACAGCAGAAATAGGCGTCGTTGTGGTACCCATAATCTAGTCGGCATCCTGTGCAAAGAAGCCTCCAACTTTTAAAGCTGAATGAAAAACAATTATAAGTCAAATATTCCATAATTTTAAATTAAAATCAATGTCTACAATCTAGAATGTTAGAACATTAACTAACTATTATGCGAAATTGGTTTCAGATTGAAATCTCGCATCAATTATTATCCAAATTCATTCAAACATGAGTTTGAATAGGAATAATAAGAGAATACTTGCAACAGGTTAATCGTAAATAGACTTAAATATATATCTATATATATATATATATATATATATATATATTTTTATATATTTATTAATAAAAAACAAATTTTACATTGCGGTTTCAAAGCAATAAAAACCACTGAGGTTTGTACAATTGCTAAATTAAGTCTACACCAACAGAGTTAAATTAATAAAAGAAAAAATAGTTCACAATCACTTAGCTATACATTATAATTATACAAATAAAAGTAAAAGTACTTGATACAATTAATAGTTAAGCACGATAAGTTGATCGGTGGTCAGTCCAGTCTTAAAAAGTATTTTTTTAAATTCTGTTTTAAATTAGTCTCAGTCAACGAGTCGGTCAAGTCACGTGGCAGTTTATTAATCAGTCTAGGTACTATGTAAGCTGTTGTTCTTTCACCGAACGCATTGGATGCCCGAGGCATGTGCAGCCGGTTTAGACTAACAGCGCGCGTATACACGGGGTGATCTATGGCTGTTTTTAATTTATTATTAAAATAATTTTCTTTTAGTATTGCATATTCAATTTGCTTAAATATTGACAACACACACATTTAAGTATATATATAATATAAAATTTTAAATGTATCCGTTATATTTGATAGAAGTAATTCCTAAGCTCTTTTTAAAATTAGTTCATAAAGTACAACAAATAACCGCTGAAACTTCATTATATTCCACAAAGAGCTGCACCGGACTTGTGCCGCGGGGCGCAGCACAAACACAACCAATCAATTGTTTCCGATATTGTTTACTGATCTCATATGATACTTTACTATACTCATACTTTCTGATTCAATTTCTGTTCAACTTTGTATTAAACTCAATACTATATTGGTTTTCAATTTATATTTTTGCTATTATTTGTTATTGGAATTGAAATTATAAGATTTAAATTTAATTAAGAATTATGGTAGCAAAAAATGAAAATATATTCAATAATATAAAAATGACTATAATTATGACTTTTTAACTGGGAATTTGAATATAAACAGATAATAATTAGACTGTAAACTAACCAACATTTTTTTTCCTACTGCACTTGACTCAAAGTCACATTCGAAACTTTATACGAGCTGAAGACCGGCCTTCGTCTAGCCCTGACCTGAACCATTTGTATGTTAAAATTGGTTTTTGAAGAAATGCCCTAAACGGCATTCTAAAATCGAATCGCTTAAAAATGTCTAGACTCTAGAACAAGCAGTAAGTAAGTTCAAGTCAGTTGGAATAGAATTCTTTTTTAATTTTTGTCTGAGACATAAATAAATAAAAGCATACAGGTTTTATTAAAATTACTACCTAAAAAGTGTACTATTAAAAAGTGTAAGATACTGTATTTGTAACAGAACTTAAGGCTAGTCTACGTATCATATACCAGAAAATAGAAGTTTGGATTTAATTTTAATAATTGGTCATAGGAGTACCATTGATAATCAGTACGTGTTAAAAAATAAGACAAATTCTAACTCAAGATTCTCTCAAAAATGGAAAATTTCCAGTTTGCCGCCTTTATGAATAGTATTTTGACATAAATAAAAAGATATCGAACGTTACAAAAGTCAATTAAGCAATTATTATAATCAACAACAAAATCAAACATTACATTTACTAACAGACATAAAACTAAACACTATGATAGTCATAAATGTTTATGGAGCATATGATTCGAAATAAACGTTTTTAATTGGTAAATAACAAGCTTATATTAGTGTTATCCGATACACTATATTATGACAAAATCCTTCATTATTATAATAAATGTGAATGTAAATTTGTTTATTTAAGGATTCGCAGGCAATTTCTAGTATTTTCTTACTTCGTTCTGTTATAAGCTTATGGACTCAAGTTTTTAGTGAAGCTAAGCTAACTAAACTGTGGATAGAGCACATAGTTCGACGGTCAGATGACCGTTGGGGCTGTAAAGTCCTCGAATGGCGACCACGTACCGAAAGACGCAGTGTTGGTAGGCCCCCCACAAGATGGACCGACGATCTGATCAAGGTCCGGTCCGGATCCGTTCAAGATCGCCGGAATACGTTGGATGAGGGCAACGCAGGACCGATCGTCGTGGAAATCTTTGGGGGAAGACTTTGTCCAGCAGTGAACTTCTTCCGCCTGATGATGATGATGATGATGAAGCTGACTTAGCCGAATAAAATATGTTTTAGCACGATGTAATCGTACTAACATTATCGCAAAATAGTCCCTCGCCCCGCCTAAAATCGCCTCAGTGTCCAGGTATTCTAAAACATTGTGTGTTGTATATATAAGTAAAACTGACAGTGTGTATTATCTGATTTTAAATATGAGCTGATAATGCAGAAAATGCAAGTAAGACATCCAACCGAAGACTGTATTCTGGTAATAAAACGAAAATTACCACTTTTATTTTTCAAACATAACAAACATGTAGACTAAGAAAACAAAAAAACTTACAGAAGAAAACCAAAGAATAATTACATTATTCTAAGGATTTCTTTTTGTTTAATTGTCAACAATACATTTCATGAGACTTTAATTACAAGAAACTAAAGAAATAAACACAAATTATCGCTGCGTCAATCTCCTAACGTTAAAACGTGATGTAGGTAAGAACAGGGTGTTTACAACATTACTTTGTAATTACAATTACTTTGAGAAACTCATCAAGTCTGAAGCAAGGGCAAAAAGTTGAATAAACCGAAACTCGACATCAAAGCCTTTGTTTATGAACAATGTATTAATAAATGGCTTTTGACGATCATATATTATTAAGATATTTTAATAATTATATAACATTTAACACATTGTATCTTTGATTGGATTGAGTATTCCAGGTTTAACAATTAAGTGTTACGGTCTCCCTCCGCCATTTTTATGCAACATTTTATAATAAGATTCCATTTAAGAGATATATCCTTAAAAAATCCAAACAATTTATATCATTTTATTTTTTTTAAGTTGTACGACGATTTACAAACGATACCAGGACTATGAATAAGCCAGAAAGGTATAAGTTGAATTTAAAATATCTAAATTTAATATAATAGATTTAACTTTTTTTTCATTATAAAATGGTTTATTACTTACACAGCTAAAATTTCTGTAAGAACTCATCTATCGTTATAAAAGCAGTTCTTGCGTTATGAGTAATATTACATATATTACTATTTAATGGTGAGGGATCCTAGGAATTCGGAGCGAGAGTTGATGTGTTGCATTGTTTTTCAATGTGATACATCACAGGTAAGTTATCTTATATTTGTCTCCGTACGTTAGTTAACATACATTGAAAATAGACTACTATCACGATTGAGATATATTTTGTCGTAATTCGAAGACTTTTGAGTATTCCGATATTATTACACCCTTAGAATAATGACACCAATAGATGTGGGATAGCCAACCATGATTTGCAGTTACAGCAATATATCTTTGCTATAAATTTAATGCGACGTAAATTTCTTTATAAAAATTATTTATTCAGTACGATCGTGGTAATCACTTTTATGGTCAGCTTTAAATGCTAAGTTTAATGTGTTCAGAAGAAATCACGAAAAACGATTTTTTTAATAATAGCGAGACTTAAATACTTAACAATTATCAATAACAATCAACAAATTTTACTGCCAACAATAGCGTTCTATACATAAGAAGGCTGCAAAGCATCCAATGCAACTCAATATACTTTTGACATAATGTCTTATCATTTGTATCTACAAATGAATTGCTTATCTTATGAAACCAATTATAGTTATAAAGTTCTCGGTGGGATAAATATCCATATAAAAATAAAATTCCGAAATAAAAACACACAACTTTTTATTTCGTCTTGTGATTAAAGCAATTAAGCGTGGAATTAATCCTGTAAATAAAGTCTGATACTCTCGCATTTTTTACTACAGTTTTATTGACGGGATAGCTGGCAGTTCAAATATTATTTCAAAGGTTTAAGTGTGAATGTGTCGAAGATGGAATAGATGGTACCATTGATTCTTACCACGGTTGCCACGGTGCCCACGATTCGATTATTCTCGCTCCTGTGATTCTCTGGTGTTAGAGAATTTGGGCTGCGATCAACACATACCATTGGGTAACAATCAGTATGACATTTAGATAGAGGATAATAGAGTATCAGATCTTAATAGTTTAAGCTCAAGACGGAAAAGAATAATCATATTATTATTAATTCACTAATTGAAATATGCGACAATTCTTTACAATTTAATTTACACCAACAATTTGAAAAAAAAGTTGTGGCAGATTAGTGTATAGATGAGAGTTAATAAAATGTACATGTACATTTTTTTATTTATTTATTCAATGAACAAAATTATCTTAAGATATAATAATAAAGACATACTCGCAAAACCTTAGAAGGTTTATGTGCGAGCGGTAAGTTCGCATTACAATAATTATTTTAATTACTTAAGACTTAATTTAACATATAGTAATAATATTAAAATATACATCATAGGTATTCCTGGTTATTAGATTCTAGATAGATTTTTTTTAACTTTACTTTCAAATTTTTCCTTTGTAGATATATATATATATCTATAAGATCATCGGGTAATGTATTTAATATCCTAGTTAATATATAGTTACAGATTCTTTTACCATATATGTTATTATATTTAGGTAGACAAAACTAATAAAGCTTTGGATGAGGGTAGCGCAGGTTCAATCATCGTGAAGATCTTTGGGGGAGGCCTTTGTCCAGCAATGGACGTCTTCCGACTGATATGATGATGATGATAATATAAAGCTTAGAAAAAGAGTAGTCAATATTTTTATATACCTAGTATATAGTACAGCGAGTCTCTTTTTGTTACATTTATACTTCTTATCTTATACTACTATCCTTAAATTTTAGAATACATTTATCTTTGGTCAGATAGAAATCAAAGATGTATTATAGATGTGAGGAATGTGGCACGTTGAATAACTTTGAGAGTATGCCGAGTAATTGCAATTGGAGCAGTTTAATATATTTAATCGCTAGATTAGTGTAATTCAGTTATTTTCACAGCATCATGACGTACGGCATTTTACTATGGGATCATGCTGCTGACATTGATATAGTATTTGCTCTGCAAAAGAGAGCTGTTCGTGCTATATATCAGCTTGGTTATAGACAGTCTCTCAAAGAAAAATTTAAAGAAATAAATATTATGACTGTTCATTGTCAGTACATTTATGAAAATTTGATATACGTTTACAAGAATCGTCACCTTTTTGCTCTCATAAATGAACAAAATATATAGGTATTTTAACTAAAAAAGCTATAATTATTACTAAATATAATATAATCATATCTTAAAAATTTATATATATATAATTATTGTATTTATATTATTAAAAATATAAAAAATCCCTAAAAATAAAGGTAAAGAAACAAATAAAGTGTAAAATAATAAATATAAACTTGATTTTCATTACTATAACACTAGACATAAGGGATTGCTTGTAAGTAATTCTATTAGGCTTCATAAGATTCATAATAGCTTTAAGGGTAATTTATACACTTCTATAATAAAGTCCCAGCCACTGTTCAGGCATTATCTATAAATAAATTTCAATGTTTTATAAAAAAAATGGATCTGTCGTAAATCCTATTACTCCGCAGCTGAATATCTAAACGATCGGACAGCCTTGGACTAGATTGTGATTATTTTATAGCGACAGAACTGACTGTACAATATTGTATATTTTTATTGAAAAGAGCGCAAAAAAAGAATGCTGGGAGAGTTTCTTGCGCCGCTTCTTCTCTCTCAGAGCGCCATTTGTTTCCGAATTCCTATTAGAAATTACAACAAAAAGAATTCTAAAGGAATCAATTTTGAGAAAATAGATGCCTTTTATGCCTTTTATTCCTAATGTTTGAGTTTTCGGGTTTGAAGATTCCTTAATTATTAGCTTACAACATAATATGTATCATATAGAGTTCTATTCCAGTGTCAGTTAATGTTAGTTAAGGCAGTAACTTTGTTGTTTGATGCTGTATGGTGGTTTCAGTTTCATGGTTTCAGTGCAGAGTGCTCACAATAAAAAGAACTCAATATAGTTATGTAGAAAAACATAAAAACTTAATATATTATTCCCATATGCACCAGTTGTAATCGTAGAAATATGAATCAGCAATATAAAAGTACGTAGTCGCGGTTCGTTACGTTTGCCGTCTCTAGAGAGAACTCAGAACAACGAGCTTACAACATGAATCTTTCACGGGCGTCTTGGTGTCACAATACTGATTTGTAACCACTACATAATCAGTTTTAATACTATCCCTACTGATTAGAAATTTTGTTAATGTTTGACTTTATTGCATTTCGATACGGGCACTTGAATAAAAGTAAGTCACATAATTGGACGTAATTCAGGTAAACGTCCTGCTCGTCTCGTTGCTTAATTTATAAAAAAAAAAAGATTTAATGGAACAGTGCAATGGGGCGCAAGCTCTGAGGCTATCTAGATTACTTCAAAGCATGCTTTGGGATTATATTCCCTAGAAATCAGTAAAGTAGCCGTCCAAAGCAAACCTAGCGACTGACGGACTATTGCAGAAGCAAATTTGAAAGGACCTGGATTGAAATTAATACTTATCTGGAAGAATTTTTTTTGTTTGACAAAAATACGTAAACAAGCAATCATAATAGCGATATTGTAAGATAAGTGCTATAATTACCCTGTTATTCAAACTGATTCGACAAAAACCTACTTTCAATGGAAATACGCTCTAATTAAAATATACCGTTATCTCAATTTCATTACGGGCTCTACGATATTAAAACAAATGGAATGTACCCTTATTATTTGAAATGAGAATTAAATAATGTAATGAAAATAAGTTTAAAAGTTAGTTTGTTCATTTTAGATAATAAGTATACGATTCAAGTGAGAGTTCCGAGTGAGACTAATTTTTATTGAGGTGCAGATTTTTTTTTAATTCGAGAATAATCGAATGCAGGTAAGAAGTAGCACTTATTTATCAGTAGCTAGATATTGGTATATCTTGACAGTTTTCTTATGCGTTACCCGTTTGCGATTTCCAAATTTTTATCAATTAAGCCACTAACAATTGGAGCTATACTACTGATAGGATATATATTTTTATAGAGTTGACCCAAAATAAATTAAGATTTTACGATATTTTTAGTATATTGATGGCACTAGATAGGATTAGTAATGGTATTTATTTTCTCAAAACTGATTCCCTTTGAATTATTTTTGAAGTCTTCATTTCTAACACGACCACCGCTTCGGAAAGAAATGGCGCTCTAAGAGAGAAGAAGCTCCCAGCATCCTTTTTTACGCTCTTTTTAACAAAATATACAATATTGTACTGTCATTATGATTGCAATAAAATAATCATAAAAAGTCTCTGGCTGTCCAAACACTTAGCTGCAACATAAAACATATTTACACATATTAGCTTTCGGGTGAGGGCATAAAAGAGTGCTGTATTTTTTTTGTAGCTGTGGAGGTGATCAAAGATGATATCATAAGCTTGGTGCCTCATCGACAGCCGACACCCTTAATATAATTATCATCGCCATTAACAGTGCAGTTATAGACAGCATTGTATAATTTTAAATTAAATTATTTTCACTAAATGTGTGACGTATGAAATATAATTATATGTTTGCAATGCAAAATCAATAACTGCTAGCAACTATGGGCTGTGATCACAAAGGAGAATTCATTTCGCTTTTTAATAGCCTGTCAAAGTTATAATTGGTATGCTCTATCATAACTGCCTGTCAATTACACACGGGTAAATTTTGACACGTATTTATTCTGTATTCTGCAATCAATAGCCAAAACCAGAAATATTATTTTGACAATTAAATAAGACACTAACTACTACAATGATTGTACATTCATAACAGAAGGTAAGATATACAATCAGTTTATTTATTATAAACATAAATGTATTTAAACAAAACAAATAATATTTGTTAAACTATATTTGCAATACTTTGATAACATTAATTAAAACTATTACTAAGGGGAAGCGTACCGAGAATACTGTCAGCATTTCCACGTTGGATAGCTAGGCTGATGCGTTGACTGAAATAGCTGGCAGCGCTTGGGTTAGCAGCAGACCTATAGAGGCAAGAAGATTTTACTTTGTACATTCTCCGCGCCTCTGGGCCCCACAGGCCACGTGTCTCGACACTAAATGGCACAAAGATATAAGACTCACTGAGACCGACATATTTGCGATTTTTACTATTTTCGGCAGTCGAAGCAGCAGCCCCAGCACCAACTGACGTAACTTGGACATGAAGGAGCTAGAGTATCGACGCAAGTCGTGTCCCGTACCCAAGATTATTGTTATATACTTTTTAATTATTAACTTTTGCCCGAATACCATATAAAAGGGATACCAAGAGAACAAAAGCGTGAAGCTAATATAATTATATGCATATTATGCACACTTATAATAAATCAAACCAATATATATATATAAAAACGTTTGGTACACAACAGTTAATGTTTAATTAAAGTAAATTTTATATTTAAATTATTGTGGTTTTCTTTTCGCACGCACGATGCGTTCCGGCTTGCGAGTCCTCGCTCAAATCATTGCATCCAGGGAAATAATAATAGAATTAATAAGTTAATATGTATTCTATTAAGTTAATAAAGATCGCACTGTTTTTAGGAACAAGTTGATTTTAACTTCAAGTACTGGAGATTTTATATATTTTTTATATAAGAGGGGGCAGACGGGCGGAAATTGATGAGGCAGGCACCCATGGACATACGGACATATGTTGGGAATATGCTCTCTTAACTAGAAGGTCCCTAGATCGTATCGGTTCGGGAAACTGCAGCCGGTAATTCATTCCACAAAGTGGCTGCACGAGGCAAGAAGTTCCTCGCAAACGCACAGTTGTAGAATGCAAAATATTTATAATAGTGTTCGTCGCTCCATTGGAACTAAATTAAATAAACATGTAGCTAAAGATGGTAACCTCGATGTACACAATGGAATTCAGAATTTTCAATAACCTGACTTAAAACCTTTTGTTAAGGTGTTACATTAAGGCATGAATTATATTTATATTGGTTATAATTTCAAAATATTTATTGTGACGAATTCTCACAATCAAGCTTTTGGTGCAATGACGTTCGATACATATAGACACATAGACATATAGACACACGCCACAAATGACACCATAATAACCTTTGACAGCTATGTCTATACATTTCTGCGTTTACTTCAGTTCTTTAAAATATTATTAGTCAATAGGCAGCAATGTAAACACTATTTCAGTTTCAGCTGCGTATTTTGAATTTAGAACCCGATTGTCCCATTCTGACAAGCGGATCTTGTCTGGGGGCTTGTCAATAATATTGTACCATATTTAAAGAAAATATATTCGTTATATTAAATTACTTCCGCATTTTGCACATAAATCTTATATAAATAAAATAACCTTACCGATGATAATTCACACCACCTTTTTTGGAGTTGTTGATGCATTATTGAAGCATTTTTATTGCACAATTAGGCTTGTAGATTGACGCACAGCTGACACACGACTAAGGAGAAAAGTGTGCTTACATTGTCTTTAAGCACACTTTTGCCGTTCCGTTATCAGAATGCGAATGATATGTCCATATGTATAGAACGTCATTGTTCTGGTGTATAATAAAATCTCTCTTGCTTATTCTTTAACAATTACTTACAATTGCACAACTTTATTTATATTCAACGTCTGTTTCCGACCAAACGCTCGATAAGAATGCCCCAATTGATCATAAAAATAAACATGATTTAACTGACAAATTTGTAAAACAATAATAAATAATCATAAATTAATAACATTATTAAATTGAAAACTATATCTCAACAGTTACTGCTAACAAGATCGGTACCGTACGACGAATCATTAAAATATAAATACGTACTTACAGATCACATATTCTTAGTACGACATCATTATATTTACAAATATAATTCTTAAAATACACGTCATAAATACGTTGAACAACTGAACCGAAATACTGTAATACAAAATGAGATTACAACAAAGTTTAACTGTATAATCATAATATTACATTGGATGTTATAATAATTTCATTATCAAAATAAATGTAAATGTTTTTGTTGCAGTCATTATAATTAAATGGTATTTTATTTCTACGAACACCAAACTGAATTATGGTCATGTATCTATATTATTAAGTCTAATTTTTTTTTAAGTTTATGTCGACTGTTTATCTAGGATCTCTTCATATTATTTTGTTGTCAATGAAATTTGAGAGAAATAGAGAATATTTTTTATAATTAGTTTTGTAGAAATATTTATTCAATGAAAATCGCATATCTTAATGTGTTTGTAAACCTTTTAATAAAATGTTTTTTTAAAGAATCAAGTATTACTTTTACGCAAAAACCTAACGCTTACAATACAGTTACAATTACCCGCATTTTAATCCTTTAAAAAGTATTTTATTTCAATTGATAATACTAGCGTTAATGAAATAAAATACTTTTAAAACTTATTACGATTTTGTTGTGTTTTATTGGTATGTTAGTGTAATGAAGTTTAATGTACTTAATACAATAAGATTAAAATCGCAAATAAATTTTATGTTATAGAAATCAAGCCATAAGTTTATTTTCACATTATAAATTACAAGCCTAGATGAATATGAGGCTAGTAATATTATAGGACCTCGTCCAAATAAAATAAACATGTGATGACAATGTTAATTTGAGTTACCAGCTTATAGAAGCCGAGCCCACCATCTTAATTTATTGCTCAGCCTATATCAATGACACAATCTTTTGTCATGCAAATAATAAGGACAATGTTACATTTTACATTAACATTAACAACAGCAAATTTGAATGATTATTTATATGCCATTTAGTTTTATAGGCAAATTTTTACAATAGGAATCTTTTTTTGGTGATAAAGGAAAATGGAAACCTTAATACCAAAGAGCGTAATTTGCGTTATGAACGTTCATAGCACGTTAGATGCATTCTATAGCACAAAGATTTATTTATCTATAACCTTGTAACTCGGACAATGATTGGATTTCTATAGTTACTAAATATATTAAGTTCTCTAGATTTACCTAATTTGGAGCAAGGAAAATTGTGTGAAAGTGAATCATTTATAGGCATAAATGGCATATATTATATCAACCCATTGTTTGTTGAACCAAGAGATAGTTTGACCTGGAATAGTGTATATTTGTAAACATAAGTCCTCGAGTTTTAGTGAGACTAACGAACAGCAATTCATTTATATATATATGTAGATATTGTATTATATATTCGAAAGGGTTTTCGTTTTCGCTTAAAGCTCTCAGGCGGCTTATTTTTTCCGACATCTTCAACAAATATCGTTAATGTATACACATGTGTAGTGCACTTAAAGAATTTTAAACTCAAACCTTCCTCGAGAACATGCTATCCATTGGTGAAAACTGCATGGAAATCGGTACAATATTTTTGAATTTATCGCGAACAGACAGACAGACGCGGTGGAGGACTTTTTTGTATAATATGTAGTGATAGTACGTTATTGGATAAGGTGTCAATCTAGATTTAGTGGTAATAATTTCGGATGAAGTGCTTTCATTAGAATAATCACGTAAGTTGACATAATATTATTGTATATGAAAGTTTACAATCAAGTAAACTTTAATATATTTTAGATATCGGCTTTACTTAAAAACTTTAGGTTTAATAATAAAAAAACACTACTAAAATCATTCTTAAATATACAGAAGATTTTTTTAACACAAAATAATAATTAAACGACATAATTATACGGAATCATTGTATAACTTAGTTGCAGTAGAAACTTCTGTGAATTAAGTTGTAATGGTGCATTTATTACTAAGGAAATTAGCGCAGATTATCGATAACTATGCAGACGAGATCCCGTTATGGATTAATTCAAATCATATTAAAACATCTGCTTGTAGTTTCGAGAAGATTGTGATACTAAAGGTGTTGGAAGTGAGATTAAGGATTTCAATTTGCAAAATTTTATATCTGAACGGCGTACGGTTGCTTCGGATTATATTCACGGTACCTCTAAGCACTGCACTACTTGTTTTTAAGGGTCACCGAAATATAAAACCTTACAAATAATAAACTTGTACATCAATATAGCCATATATTTGGTTCTTTCCTAAATACTTTTATTTTTAATTATTATATCTTTATAAGAACATTATTATTCTACTATATATATCGCCGCTTAGTTTACAGTGGGGGATTTTTCTGTCGCTATTCAGTTATATGGAAGAACTATGTCTATATGTGATAAGATGAAGACCCCAATCGATTTGCTGATCATATTTGCTGGTTTCTTAAGAAACTTGAGCATCGCTACGCAGCATTGGGCAGGTCGTATTACTTACTATTTGGTCGTCATCTTAAAAGTAAAATAATAAAAGCAAGCATACTAAAGCTAAACATTTATAATAAAGCACTTAGAATAAATTGTATAACACTCATGTCCTTTTAAGCATGTTTGGATTAAAGGTTTTTAACGTCATTGGTATTTTTTCATATATTTCAGAGGAAGCGTAGATATAATTTAAGATGCTACTTGTAATCTTTATTCTCACCTGCTTCTTCTTCTTCATTCAACAAACAGAATGCATATGATTTATCATATGCATTCTGTTTGTTGTAAGTAGCAGGAGTTACAACCAGGTTAGAATACACGTCCTATCTTGATTAATATCCGACTTTCTTATCGATTCAACATCAGGTCATTTAATACAAATACTTATGTATTCAACGACTTTTTTTACCATTAATTCTTACCATTTAAAAGTCTGCCCGATAAATAACATTATTTTAAAGTTTAAAAACAAAACTTATCTTTTGAAGTCAAATTTTGGAGAATTCTTAAATACACACGTACTACAAGTGTTACTCGTATGTCATTTTATATAGGTTGATAAGCTCACAGTGCTTTTGTAGATATCTTAAATAGCTTTATTTACTTATATTAATTTATAATATATAATCGCAAATAGGAACAAAATTTGAGTCGATGTTCTTAATACTACTGATCGGTTAAAATTTTTGAATGTCTACAGTTTTTTAAGTATGTGAATTATATACAGGGTGGACTGAAAGTCCGTTTATAATTGAAATGATGATTAAAAAAAACTAATTACAGTAGATCAAAACTGTTTATTGTTTTCGATAGTAAACAAAAGGGGAATTTATTTCTTAAAAATCTCATCATCCATATGCAATCCTTCATTATTCTGGCATTGCTGCAATCTAGAGCGGAAATTTTCGATGACAGCTTTTCATGTTTCTGTTGAGATGTTTTGGATTTCTGTGCGAATACGATTCTTTAATTCGTCAAGTTACTGGGTTCGTTGGCTGGAATGCAGGGGTTTTTGATCACCATGACATAGTGTCCCTCCAATAACGACAATTTTGTCTATTAACATGCCCATTTAGGTGGAAGTGTGCCTTGTTGAGAAAAAAATGTTTGTAAAACTGGTGAATCGCTCTACCATTTCGTTCGCAAACTGCAACCTAGTGGCATGGTCCTGAGGCCTTAATTCCTGCACCATTTGGATTTTATAGGAATGTAGACTTAAATCTTTCTTGAGAATGCGGTTTAATACATCATTATCTTGGCACGTTAAGGACAGCAGACCGCTTTCGAGTTGATAGTCCAGGTTGGTCACGAACAGACGATTTTACTCGCTCCACGTTTTCGGGGTCCCTCGACGTTCTAGGCCGGCCAGATCGAGGTAAATCCATTGTTGAACCCGTCTTCTCAAACTTGAGCACCCATTATTTAATTAATACACCTAATGGAGCTTGATTTTTGTGTCGTATCTTATAATGATTGCAAAACTTTCGTTGAGCTAAGGTCGCAGAATCGTTGTTTCGATAGTACTCGCGTACACAAAACGCACGTTGACTACCGCTAAACGACGCCATGGTACTAAATTCCCATTGGCCGCTCTTGCAATGCGTAACCCCTCCACCCCCTTCCGCTGCTAGACGCGGCAACCGATTCAAATTTAAACGGACTTTTGGTCCACCCTGTATTTCAAATTAAAAAATAACAGCTTAATTTTTATACCAGTTCATTTTATCTCTCTTTTTCCTCTTTCTAAAATGGGAGAAACTATACAAGGCTTAGGATCTCAAATACAAAATTTAACTAATATTTTTTTGTGTGAGCTCTTTGTCTAATACGAAACACATATTTTTGTAAATAATAAACACAAGCCGACGACAAAGAGCTACATATTCTTTGTAATATGAAAAAAGGTTGAATGTCGCTATTGTGTTTTTATAGTGACACAAGATAATATTATATCAGATATAGAAAATACCTTTGCATATCTTAAAAGAAATCTTACATAAGATTCCTGATCCGTTTGTTATTCGGACATAATTTATCAGCAACAGATAAAAAACGTTGAAAAGTGCCAGATAGACTACCGTACTTGTTTAGAAAAAAAATATTTTGAATGATAATGATATACTTTGCTATCCATATTTTTTAAACAATTTGTTTGTCTTATTTCAACATACTTCCTATAACCCTTTCAATTTATAATGCGTAGATTTTGATGAAAAGGGCTATGCTCGGAGTTTTCCTGCGAGATTAGATAGATTAGATTAGTAGGAGAACCTAAGTTACCGACATAACCCAGATAGTTGCTAAACTGAAGTGGCAGTGGCTAGGGGACATAGCTTGATGGACAGATGGCCGTTGGGACAGTAAAGGCATCGAATTGCAACCACTTGCCGGAAGACGAAGAGATGGACCGACGATCTGGTCAAGATCACCAGAATAGGTTGGACGAGGGCAGCGTAGGACCGATCGTAATGGCGATCTTTGGGGGAGGCCTTTGTCCATCAGTGGACGTCTTCCGACTGAAATGATTATGCATGATCATTAAGTAACTGGAATTAATTTTATATTTCATGCCATTTTTTTAATTATATTTCTCCATGAGTTTCCGAGATTATATTGACAGATGGATATATATGTATATATATATATATATAATTATGACGTAACGAGGAAAGAAAATCGATTTTTGACGCTTTTTGAAATTAAAAAAAAATTGGTGAGAACCGCTTAATTTATTTTTAAACATCAAAAAGTAACATATTTTCACTCGAGACTAAAAAAACTTGACTTAACTTGACCTCCTCCAACGCATTCCAAGCTGACATTTTCTTCATCGTTTTCACTATCCAGTCTTTTCAAGTAGGTAACTATAGTGGAGTTATAATATCTCGATAATTAGCATGACGTTGTAGGTATCTGACCAACTCTTAAAGAACTTGATCATTATATGGGTCATGATTAAGGAATATAATAATACCAATTTTTTCTATAATTTAAGATTCTATTATAATAAAAGAGCAATATTATTAGTAACTCACACTTCTGGGATTAGTAATTATACAAATAAAACTGAAAACAAAATTTTATGACCGATGCGGGACTCGAACCCGAGACCTGTCGCGTTCCGTGCGAGCGCTCTTTCCAACTGTGCCACGAATTGAACGCGAGAGGTCGCGGGTTCGAGTCCCGCGTTGTTCATAAAATTTTGTTTTCAGTTTTATTTGTGTAGTAGCAATATTAATATTAAAATCCATTTATACAAATACACAACAATGTTCAAGAGACACAAAAAATACTCTCGCTCGTCTCATGTGTGCTGGTCCTAACACCTTTTATAATTCAAAATCGAACCAGAACTGTAAATTGAGTTAGCTCGCCGGATTGCGTGTCAATTTAAATGACACGGCTGATTTTTCGCTTGACTCATTTAACACGTCCTCGATTCGTTTATTGAGTAGATGAGTTTCAATATAATTTAAAATAAAGATACTTGGTAGATACCTCCAATTACAGATAGTTGAAAACAAACACTAAAACAACAAAACGTGATGGAGAAAAAACATCTCTAAGGGAGATACATCAAGATTTTTCTATCTTTCAAATGCAAATATATTGTTGCTCTTACCGGTTTTTTATTAACAAGTCGTAAGCCACAATCAGCCACGCTTGGCATTAACTCCTTATAGTCCAGGAGGAATCGGCACATGAATGTACCGATAACTATTCCACCTCAATTTTTTTTATGCGATCCTCTTCAAATTGCCCTACTGGTAATATAAATGCATGTTGCTTTATTTTAATAAAGAATATAAGAAAAAATGTTCGATTGAAAAATAAAAATTACTTGCAATTGTTTAAACAATTTCGGATCAAACAATATCGCACAGGGTTTAAAAAAATATTATTTATATTTCTTAGATATATTTTTGATGGGTCAAAAGTACTCAAATTTGAAATTATACGAACTTTTAAAAATTTATACCTCTAAAAAGATTCTCTCTATCGTGATAAGTCATTCGACCTTTTTTATTTTAATAAAGAATTAAAAAAAAAAATGTTCAGTTGAAAAATAACCATTCCTTGCAATTGTTTTAACAATGCATTTATATCATCAGTAGGGCAATTTGATAAAGATCGCATAAAAAAACTGAGTTTTCAGTACACTTGCAGCGATGCCTCCTGGACTAAAAGTATTTTGAATAATATTAAACTACTAGCTAACACATACATCATAGTAACACAGACACACACACACACATTATCATTAAAACTTATGTCGTATTAAATATAACACAACATAATACAAAAAATATTAACAGTTGGATTTATTAGATTACATTAATTCAACATTCGTTCGAGCCAAAAAGATTTTACAATAAATAAAGGTATTGACGAAATTATTTTGTACACTATTCGTATTTATAAGTATTTTGTTTTTCATAATCTTATGTATATTTACTTTGAGTCAAGGTGACTTAGAATAATAAAAAAACAAATTCAAATATTTTAATTTCAAAATTTGATATCACTTATTGTAAGTCAAAAACTACGACCCATTCTAAAAAGTATGCCTCAGACCGAAGCTCCTTTTTTTCATAAAAATATGGTTACAAATAATATCGTACGATTAAACTTATTTTTTTTTTATTCCCAATCTGTAGTATCATTTAGAAAGTCATTTATAGTTACCGTTACCATACAAACTTTTTTTTAAAAATTCTTTTGAATTTCGTAAAACATACAATAGTGCGATAGTAGCAATAGTGGAAAATATAATATTATGATTACATCAAAAGCTTGAAACTTCAATAATTTGTTAGTGATTTATAGTTACAAACGATCGCAATAAAAGTGACGTCACGTTGGAATTCAGTCTAACCTTAGTTCTAGAGAGTGTCCGGAACTGTGATAAATCACTGATTTGAGACAAGTATACTTTATGTAACTTTGCCAAAAAACATTAAGGATTTATTAGGACATTTGGACGAGCCATATTATAGCGCAGTGGTTAGTCAAAACAAATATTGACGATCGCCATTCATTATAAAGAACCTATGTTTTTTTTATGATAGTAAGGACGAGACGAGAAGGACGTTCAACTGATCGTAATTTATACGCCCTGCCCATTACAAAGCAGTGCCGCTCAGGATTCTTGAAAAAAACCAAAAATTCTGAGCGGCACTACAATTGCACTGAGACATAAGATGTTAAGTCTCATTTGCCCAGTAATTTCACTTGCTACGGTGCCCTTCAGACTTTTAGTAGTTGTCCGTTGCATTCGCAACTATAGGTATTATCTCAATAAAATGTTTAAGTTGGGATAACAGAGAGAGTCATCATACTGAAATATGCAGAGCAAGCCTGTCATTAAGCTGGCATAGCGTGATCCCATTCTGTATGGACGCACGCAAGGAAGGGGAAGATATTATTAGGATGATAAAAACTTCATGAAAATACATTTCTGCACTTAAAACGATCAATCGAACAAAAGTTCCATAGTCAAAACAGCACAGTTTTGTCAAATTAAACAGTTAAAGTAATATCTGACAGTTCATTATTCTTTCATTTTTGCCTTACATTCGGCACTTTTCATTCAGAATGAAACGTCTGAACACAAAATGAATCAAAAGTGCCGAATGAATTTATTAGTTAACCGATCCAACAATGTCGAATTTAGGCATTTGGCATCATTCACTTTCACATCGAATGGACAAAAACTGTCTGAAGATAAAAGAGAACATTCATTCGCATTCAGCCATTTTGTTTAGTCTTGCAGTGGTGGTCCACTAGTAGCCTAGTGAAATTCTCTTAGAATAAAACAACTCACTCGATTGTATGAAACGTGCAGTACAGATGACGGCTATAATCTTGAAAAAAACTAAGATCCAAAATCTACTAAGTTTTAAGCAACTGTTCGTCTTCAAACTTAGCTGGATTATACTTCGTCGCCAATCGGAATACTGTAATTACTACTATTTCAAACTTATGTCACATGATAATACGATACGTCAGGAGTACCTTCAAAAAAAGCGCGTTCCTTTAAGGCGACACTAAATGCCAGCGACCTTGAGCGATATGAGTTCACGGCTGCCGGCCCGCCATCTATGTAACAAAGCCAATATTTTCAAAATTCTTGGGTGGAAAACAGTTTATATGCTTACAATCCTCGTTATTCACTACTAATCTGAATAAATGAACCTGATTTCTGAGATTTTCTGAGAGAAGTACCAAAAAAATGCGTCACGCCATGCCAAAAAACTTGTTTAACTTCAAAGAAAAGTGGTAGTTCAAAAAGGCTCGGCAGTGTTAAGTATAACCAAGAGCAAGCATTAGCAACCTACAAATAAGACTTAAGGATATGTGTAACAGGATTAAGTAGTGTTCGTAGCTCGAAATGCTATACTTTCACCACAAAACTTGTCTAAAAACACCATGTTTGCGTGTTTTCTGCTTACTCTTCGCCTTAAGGCTGGCAACGCTCCTGTGATTCCTCTGGTGTTGCAAGAAAAGGTTGGCGCTTATAACCAGGTGACACGCACGCTCGTTTGTCCACCTTTTCCATAAAAAAATACTGCACGTTTCTTACTTAACTAAATTTCAACTTATACTAAGGCAGTCCCGCCACATATTACGTAGTATTAACATCCTCTTTGTAGCAGACAAATGTCAGCGTTCAGTCAGTTTTAGTCGACAACACATTGAAATAAAATAGCTGATGAATGTAATTATCTCTATCATTTTTTAAATGCCGTGTGCACATGGAATGAAAAAAATATTCGCTTGAGTGAATAATCCTTCGAGTGAATCGTCTGATTTCACCTTTACTTAAGAAGTATTATAATAGTTAAGAGAATACTTTATTAAAAAATAATGTCTTATTTTATTTAATACAATAATACGCACTCCAGATATACTTATTGTTATGATATACGAAAGGGTAAGAAATTTAAAAAAAAATATTCCGATTTAGTTTGAATTTTTGTTGGTGTCCTTTTTTGTTCATTTTTGATGAATTCGTTGCTGTTAATACAAATCAATTTACGATCATAGATTATTATTTTGCATTAGAAAACGTTTGCCACCACCTGCCGGTGAATACCGGTTGCCGAAATTATACATATAGATTACTATACAGTGATTATCATCATAGTATAGTATGGTATACTTTATATATTTGTATGACCAGTGGGAGGCTCATCTGCATAGGATGCTTGTTAGATTATGGGCTGCTGTGAAGCCGCAAAGTGTAAGCTTTTTTGTGTTTCGGTCTGAAGGGCGTCGTAGCTAGTGAAATTACAGGGCAAACGAGACTTAACAACTTATGTCTCAAAGAGACGAGCGCAATTGTAGTGCCGATCATAATTTTTGAATTTTTCTAGAATCATGAGCGGCACTGCATTGTAATGGGGAGGGCGTATCAATTACTATCAGCGAAACGTCCTGCTCGCCTCGTCTTTTATTATCATAAAAAATAACATCATTACAAAAGCTCATAAATTTAGTATTATTCCCCGCATACGTTACCGTATTCAGTTTCATAAATCTCCATTTAGAATCATTTCAAACGTGAACTGGCTCGTTAGTCATAAATATCCTCACTCTGTTCGTTATGTCTCATTCAACTTATGAATATTGTGATGATAAAAATAAAAGCCAATGATGTTCAGGTTTTGTTATAAAAATTGTCATATATTTTTTTAAAGCAAAGAAAATCACTTTCCTCAATCAACTCATTGGATTGACACTTCAAAATGTAAAACGTTATATGTTTTACTATCTACCAACCCTGAGGAAAATGTTCAGCTATAAGAACAGGCAAGAAACTCATTGCCCCTCGTATAAATAAAATTGGAAATGTTGCTTACACCTTCATAATCTACAACAAATTTTTTTTACAAGGGGGATGCTTTAAGGGGGTTCAACAAAAATACTTAAACGTCTTGAGTAAGTCTTAAGTTCAATAAAACATGTATATTATTGAACAAAACCAAAAGATGAGTCAAAATATTTTCTGTCCTACTATTATAATAATATAAAAAATGTAAGAATTGATTCATAAGAAAATGCAAATATCTTAAAGGATTTGTACAAAGACGGTACTCAGGTAGCTTATCACTTGTATTAAAGCCAACGATATTTTAATCACGTCTTTGACCCAATTCTGAAGTTAATGTAGATAAGGTCCAAATCCAAATAATAAGAAGTATTTTGTTTCTCCATCCGTTGATATTATAAACTAAAGAATTATATACATCAATAGATCAAATATTATATTATATTATATATTATATTATTATATATATTATATTATTACATTAAAAGTTAACAATAACTAATTCATAGCTTTAATGTGCTACGCTAGTGCTACGTATATTTACTGTTCTACCTATAATAATACTAGCTGACCCGACAGCTGTTTATGTTTTATGAATTTGCCAATAATATTTCAAAACATCAAGAATTATTTCGTAAAAAATGCTCCCTGTTGTTATAATGAAATTGTTTCACAGCGGAACTGTCAAAACAGTGCGTCACTAAATTCTCTCATAGAAAATATGTCTATACAAAACAAATATTGAAAATTTATACCAGCGGCCGAATTCCACCATCAAACATAATGTTGAAATACTAAATACCATTAGCATCACGTTATCGTCTAGCATATAACCGCGCGGTTTTCGAGAAATTTCTCGCCTTGCACAGCCACTTTGTGGAATACATTGCGGGCTGCTGTTCTCCCAAACTAATACGACTTAGAGACCTTCATGAAAAGCGCATGCTTTCTACTCTCTATTAGAAGAGCTAATTGGCCTCTTTCTCCCCTTATTATCGCTATAGAAGGAATATTCCATTAAAACTCTAATTTTGAGCGTTTGTAACTTAGTGCTATTATTAATCCATTAAAAAGTATTTTATCATAAATATTTCTTTAAAATTAAAAAACTTGATAACTTAAGAAAGTTAAAAAAAAATCATTCATACTTTTAACCTAACATCTGGTAAATAAGGCATAAAGTGCTGCCAACAGTAATATTTTACGTCAAGATCCTTTTAAATCGTAAACATCGCTATTTTGTTGCCAACTGTAAGAAAAACCAAGTTGCGGTGAGGCTAAGTAATGAAGTTTTGAGATTTATGTTTGTAGGGAGTGCCTCTTTCAATTACAAGACGTTCTAGATATTTCTCGTTTTAGGCCTTACTAGAATGAATTGTTCGCCTTTGAGTTGAAAATACAGAGTTGTCTAAATAAATATAATATCTATTTATATATAAATGAATTGCTGTTCATTAGTCTCGCTAAAACTCGAGAACGGCTGGACCGATATGGCTAATTTTCGTCTTGAATTATTTCTGGAAATCCAGGGAAGATTTAAAAGGTGAATAAATATGAAAATGCTCAGAATGAAATAGAAACAACAATTTTGTTTTTTCTTTGATGTGTCCCCCATCGTTCATAAATCTAATTGAAAGAATAGTTTAAAATGAATAACTAATTAGAATCTTTATAATATCATTGTAACTTTCTCAGGAGGTAAAAAATAAACTTAATTTTAGCTAACTATAGTTGGTAGATTAACAATAGTAGTTAACTATCTATCAGATTATTTTTATGTAGACTGATAAGTCATAAGTTTGAGAGTGACAATTAAGTATATAGGCTTAGAATTCAACAGCACCTGCCGGTGAACACCGGTTCCACACAATGAGGTTTAATTCACCCATCATTGACGATGCAATTATTCTTATTTCCAATATTTGTTTTGTATGGACATATTTTCTATTATTCACAAATTCATAAAATAACATTATTTTGTTTATTATATACAGAACAACGTCTGTCGGGTCAACTAGTTCTAAATATTTTAACTGTACTTTCCCCGGGGCGTAAAAAGAATAGGGGAGTCCCAGGCCCATGGGTGTCGTAAGAGGTGACTAAGGGCTTTTTAGAAGTGGGAGAGTCACGCTGCCGTCTTATGACGTCAGCACAATCGGGCCAGACTCGTCCGGGTTAATTACCACACTCGCACAGAATACCGGCGTGAAGTAGCGGCCTAATGCCGCTATGTTTCGCATAGGTTAGTGTCGAGGACCGGAGGCCAACCCCCCCCCCCCCCCCCCAACAAAATATGCGAGCGGTCCGTAAAAAGATATTACCCCAGGAGGGTACCGGCTCCACCAGAGCCGGAGAATCCCTCCCCGAGCACTCTCGCTCGGGCTGCCCTTCGTATTCTGGTGTGGGCACAGAACCGCGCATGACCGAGGACAAACGAGGCAGTATCACCACGGCACCCCGCTCCACGCTCAACGTGGACTTTTGCAATATCAGGGGAATTCACTCCAATTTAAACGCCATCCACCACCACCTTGAGACGGCGCAGCCGGCCTTGAGTTTCCTTACGGAGACGCAGATATCTCGACCTAGCGATACGTCATATTAAACGTACCCCGGGTACAAAATTGAGTACAACTTTTTGCCTCATGCCGGGGTATGTGTGTACGTTAGGGAGGATATCTGCTGTCGCCGACTCGGCAATTTTGAGGGTAGCGACCTGTCTACTCTCTGGCTCCGCGTAGATTTAGACGACCGCGTCCGTATCTATGCGTGTGTCTACAGGTCCCATAGTGGTAACGCAGAAACCGATCATCTCATGGGCTACGTTCAAGCGGCAATAGACGACGTGCTTGCACAGATCCCCTCCGCTGAAATCGTAATCTTGGGTGATTTCAACGGGCACAATGCCGAATGGCATGGATCACGTACCACAGACTACGCAGGGCGATCTGTGCATAATTTTACATTGGCGTATGGTCTGTCCCAATTGGTTGAGTCGCCAACGCGGCTCCCGGATTGGATAGCCACATGCCGTCCTTATTAGATCTTCTGCTGACTACACATCCCGATAGTTATCAGGTCTTTGTCGACGCCCCTCTCGGGACGTCCGACCATTGCCTGGTCAGGAGTATAGTGCCTATCGGATGCCAACGTCGCAGACCACCAGCGACCCACCGCGTTTGGCACTACAAGTCAGCAGATTGGGATAGGATGCGTTCCTTTTTTGCATCCTACCCTTGGGGCAAGGTTTGTTTCCCTTCGGATGATCCTAGTGCCTGCGCCAATGCAATAGCTGATGTGATACTGCAGGGCATGGATATTTTTATACCAAGCTCTGTAGTACCGATCGGTGGCAGATCACAGCCCTGGTTCGATGCGTCTGTTAAAGCAGCATCTGACTGCAAAAAACAGGCGTATCGAACTTGGGTTGCGGCGCTGGGCACAAAGGATCCGAACTGCAAAGTTCTTAAGAGGAAATATAACCGTGCCTCCAGATTTTTTAAGCGGCAAATCGCCCGTGCGATGTCTAAGCACTTCGTCAAAATCGGCGAGCAGCTATTCAGTTACCCGACCGGAACACGCAAGTTCTGGTCGTTGTCGAAAGCTGCTCTTGGTAACTTCATCCAACCGTCCATGCCGCCGTTGCACATGAGGAATGACACCTTGGCCCACACGGCAAAAGAGAAAGCCGAGCTCCTGTGTGCTCTTTTCGCCTCCAACTCGACTCTTGACGACAACGGAAAAACACCGCCGACCATCCCGCGGTGTCAGAGCTCTATGCCTGAAGTACAGTTCAGACAGAAAACTGTTAGGCGAGCTCTGTTTTCGTTGGACGTCAGGCAGTCGAGCGGGCCGGATGGCATTTCTCCAATCGTGCTTAGAACGTGTGCCTCTGAGTTGACGCCGGTGCTAACGCGCTTATTCCGGCACTCTTATTCCAAAGGCGTAGACCCTGCCTCATGGGAGCCAGCCCTTGTCCATCCAATCCAAAAAAAAAGGAGACAGTTCGGATCCGGCGAACTACAGGCCTATTGCTATCACCTCCCTGCTCTCCAAACTCATGGAGAGCATAATTAGCCGCCAGCTTTTAGTATACCTAGAGGGTCACCAGTTGATCAACGACCGACAGTACGGCTTTCGCCATGGACGGTCGGCAGGTGATCTTCTGGTATACCTAACACATAGATGGGCGGCGGCTATTGAAAGCAAGGGGGAAGGCCTGGCAGTTAGCCTGGATATAGCGAAGGCCTTTGATCGTGTATGGCACAAGGCACTCCTCTCAAAACTTCCATCATTTGGGCTTCCCGGGAGCTTGTGAAAGTGGAGCTTCCTCACTGGGCGTAGCATACAGGTCGTTGTCGACGGATATTGCTCGAACCCGAAGCCCGTGAATGCTGGAGTGCCCCAAGGCTGTGTGCTATCTCCTACGCTGTTTCTTGTGCATATCAATGATATGTTGGACACCTCCAACATGCATATGCATGCTATGCAGATGACAGCACTGGTGATGCCGTATACACGGGCCATGCAGGTCTCTCTCGGGAAATCGTCGACCAGTGCCGGGAGAAACTTGTGTCTTCTATCGAGTCCTTTCTCGAGAAGGTCGCGGAATGGGGTAAATTTAACCTTGTCCAATTTAAACCCCAGAAGACTCAAGTTTGCGCGTTTACCACTAAAAAAACCCCATATGTCGTATCACCGCTCTTCGAGAACACTTCTCTTAAAGCCGCGCCTAGTATTGGAATACTGGGTCTCGAAATCTCGAGCGATTGCCAATTCCGTGTCCATCTGGAGGGCAAAGCCAAATTGGCTTCGAAGAAGCTGGGCGTCATCAATAGAGCACGGCAATACTTCAAGCCGGCCCACATTCTAGCGCTCTACAAAGTGCTGGTCCGGCCACACATGGAGTATTGCTGTCATCTCTGGTCTGGTGCACCTCAGTATCTGCTCGATCCATTTGACCGCGTGCAACGTAGAGCAGCTCGAATTGTCGGCGACTCAGTGCTCTGTGAACGGCTGGATCACTTGGCGTTGCGTAGAGACGTCGCTTCATTGTGTGTCTTCTACCACATTTATCACGGGGAGTGTTCCGAAGAGCTGTTTAACCTGATTCCTGCCGCCGAATTTCACCTTCGCACGACACGCCACAAGTTAGGATATCATCCCCACCATCTAGATGTGTGGCGGTCCTCCACAGTGCGGTTTTCAAGAAGCTTTCTCCCTCGTACTACAAAGCTGTGGAATGAGCTTCCTTGTGCGGTGTTTCCGGGACGATACGACATGAGTACCTTCAAAAAAAGCGCGTACACCTTCCTTAAAGGCCGGCAACGCTCTTGTTGACTCCTCTGGTGTTGCAAGAGAATGAGGGCGGCGGTGATCACTTAACACCAGGTGACCCGTACGCTCGTTTGTCCTCCTATTCCATAAAAAAAAAATTAACTGTCCTATTTACTTTAGATGATTAGGAGTTGCCAGTATATCGTTATTCAAACATATATTTTCTCAGATATCAAGTTATTGAAGCTTATAGTAGGAGGCTTCTTTCCACCGGATGCCGGCAGATTATAGGTACCACAACGGCATCTATTTCTGCCGTGAAGCAGTAACGTAGCTAGTGAAACTACTGTGCAAATTAGACTTGACATCTTATGTCTCAAGGTGACTCAAAATTTTTGGGTGTTCTAATAATCTTGAGCGGAATTGCATTGTAATGAGCAGGGCGTATCAATTACCAGCAGCTGAACGTCCTGTTCGTCTGGTCCCTTATTTTCATAAAAAAAAAGATTTTTAGTTTTTAAAAAAAAAAAGATTTTTTGTTTTAAAAGCAAAGGAAATATTCTTTTCAATAGTTTATAACAGAATTTAGTTATTGGTCATGCATTTGACATTCTTACTCAAGTTTAAATTGTTTAAAAGAGAGTTAAGGAATTGAATCTAATAATTAATTATTAATTTTAATACGTGTACTATCCTACTATTCTAAAGATTTCTGCACTTCTTCTCAGTATAAACTTACACTATCCCAAAACATACCCAAAAAGGGATTTGAGGTTTCGCATCATTGATACGAGCATTATAAATATGACGTCAGCCTTCTTCGGTTGGTTCGAGTCCCGCATCGTTCGTAAATTTTGTTTTCAAATTTAATTTGTGTAATTAATCCCAGAAGCGAGGGCTATCACTTTAAAACAATAACAAATTGTTTAGATTAGAAAGAGCGATAAGTCAATTTCGTAATATGAAAATATTAGGGTTGAGCAGGTTAACAACTATAAAGTAGATCCTGTAGATGAAGCCACAACCTGAGAGTTGAGCAAAGACAAGATTTATGAACGTGATGTAACTCAATGGAATTGCGCTCGCACGGAACGCGAGAGGTCGCGGGTTCGAGGCATCGTTCATCAATTACTATTAAACATTTATAATCTTAGCAGTAAGTTATTTTTTTTTAACAAAGTATTAAAATATACCAAGTATCACTTTAACTCTCAACTCAATATGTGTAACCTATTATAAAACATTTAAATTAGACCATAATATAGAATTTTTTTCAAATTTTAACTTTTATAAAAAAATAGGTGTTCTTGTCATTAAAATGCTTAAATACAGATTAGTAAATAATTAGTTAGTAGTAAATTCATTAATATTATTTTTCTAATTTGTTTTTAGCTTTCGTTTTTTAGTTAAGTAAAATTGTGGATATCTTTCATTTAGATATGTAAACTATTTATTAAGTAACACTTATTAATCTTTATCTTATTCGTATATGTTAAATTATATATCTAGTTGGAAAGCCTTAATAAATTAAAGTTTTGTACTCGCACCGTTACGAAAAATCCTCAAACATATTTTCTCTCATGAATCGTCTTTGCAAGTCTATTATGAAGTGCAGTTGAAAGGAATCGCAAGAGATGCTCAAAGCCCTATTAATGGTGACTCCATACTTAGATGAAAATGATCCGTAGACATTTTATGGTGACCTATATCTGAAGCAAGTCTCATAATTATTCACGTACTTGGAATTACTTGATCTGATGAAATTTGTAACTTTAATTTTATGAGTTTGTGCTAAAAATCACATTGGTATATTAGAAGCTATCAGAAGATGACGAGAGATATATAAGCGAGTCAATCAGAAGACCCGAGCATTCATCATAAAAATACGACATGCTTAATACCACAGAACAGCTTTACCTATACTCAAGTGAGAATATGATTTATGAACATCTTCAAAACAATTTAGTAAGCGAATATGCATAAACTGTAAAATAATCTCATCATGTTTTGCTGCTAAAATAATAATTTATCTGTATTTTAGTAAAGGAATTATATTGGCCCTATTAATTTTTAGTGAAATATATCTACTTTAAAATATTTATATTTACAGAGACAATGCAAAAATAAAAATTAAAATATAGGATATTGGTATTTTTTTTAAATTGATAACTGTTATATATATTAATTACACAAATTAAATTTATGAACAATGCGGGATTCAAATCCGCAACCTATCGTATTCCGTGCGAGTGCTCTTCCACTGAGCCAACCGTTCGAGTGACGATAGATTCATAAATCTTTATATGTCTTGTGCAACTACGAAGAGCGCTCGCATGAAACAGGAGGGTTCGGGGGATCGATTTACATTTGTGTACATAGGATATTTTGAAAATTTATTACAAATTATTAGAAGAAAACTTTCCACATTAGATCGACGCGCATCTGCTCTGTGATAAACGAACAGAGGACGTGAGTGAAGCGACAAATTAGACGGAGCATGTAAAGTGAAACTCGGAAATCCTGGGAGTTAATTTAATTCCGAGTGTCACTCTGTAACTGTGCTTCATCTACATTTTCTCACTACGCTGTTAATATTGATTTAATTTCGAAATATAATATAACATTGTATTTTGATTTTAGTGGAATTGGAGAACAAACCTAAAATATTGTCGAGGGAGGCGATGGCTGGCCCACGCGTCATGCTCGTGAACGGGCGCTACTTGTAGTGGCAGGATGATTACCGCAAATTCTGCTTCAGATTCTTAAAAGTTATTATATTATTATTTTTTATTAACTACAATGTTTATGGACCTGCCACGTTACTGTAGCCTTTCATTAATGTTAACACTGTACAGGGTTAATGATTTTTGTGCAGTAAGAAGAATAAAGGTCCATTCCATTAGAGACCGCTTAAGTAAAAGTTCCAATATTGTGTTTAAATGCAGTGAATAACTTTGATAATATAATGAATAGACATTGGCTTCAAAAATTAAAGTGTAGAAATAAAAGTAATTAATGTATTACTGACCCTAGAATAAGATTATTACTAGCATTATATTGGCCACATAGAGCCTGAAATAAATGATATTATTATTATTTAATCTGTTATAAAGGTTTTACTAAAAGTACTGAATAAAGTATTATATATTTATATTTCTGAATTAAATATCTCTTTCGTTATTAAATGGATTGCATTTGTGTGAGTGTAGCTTTAAGTGTAAAAACAATTGTTTACGTGTTGCGGAATATATAGGTGGTCTATTCAGAGTAGAACAAAAGCAGTTTAAAAGCTAGATCAAAATATTTTCGAGAATTTATCTCCTATAATTTATACGATTTACCAAAAAAAAATGTCACTATTTTAATCTTAGATTTTGTGTTTTTTAATTTTACTTTTTATTTAATTACATTTTACAACACAGGAATAAATTCCGCACGAATAATTTAACAAATTTACAATTAAAATTTAATCGATATTTAGTTTACATAGATAATTTTAAGTACAGATATTATAAAGTTGTCTAAGAAAAAAACTTTAAAGAAGACGTTATCCAGTTCAAGTAAATATTTAAATAATAAATTCTCAGCAGATACGCCCCGTAAAGTTCCAAGTGACTTGACTTCCTAGTTTAAATGAATTTTTCAATACAAAATGAATTAGTCTATCTGAAAATAATATATTATGTAAATTTACTTTTATGACATTGAATTTGTTAATATTCTACATAGGTACTAAATGAATTATTAAGTTATTTACTTCTCATATTATAACATCTTATAATTTCATTTTATAAATATTATTGATATCATTGTGAAATCCGACATGTTTCGGTATAACAGTACGAGTAGTGTTTAGAAAAATTTTGTAACATATTTTGCATGTCAATTGACGAAACATATTGGATTATCCATTATATTGTTAACATCTTAAGTACAAAGTTTCCTGCAAATAAAATATCATTTCAAAATATTGTTGTCAAAACAGCAAAACATTTAGCATTTAGTAATTTCTGATTTATGTTTATTAATATTTAATACAAGACAGGCTATTGAAGAACAAATTCAACAAAAATGTTGAAAACGTGTTTGGATTGGAGTTAGCTTTAATATTACTATAAAATAACGAAATGACACATTTAAAAAGAAAGAGTGTAAAAGAAGGCATAAAATGTTACTAACAGCAATATTTTACGCCAAGAACCTTTTAAATCGTAAAAATTAGCGCTATTTTTTTTCGAACGGTAAGAAAAACCAACTTGTTTTTAGATTTATGCTTTTTGAAAGTGTTTCGTGCGAATTGTAAGTGTTCCAGAAACTTCTCGTATTTTAGGCCTTGCTGAGTAATTTGCGGTCGCCTTTAACTCGAACAGTATCTGAGTAATGTCGGCAAATATTTTCATTAACAGAATTACAGTTTTTAGATGTACATATAACGAAATTTCCATCTTAAATTTTGGTGACTAAGAAAAGAACAGTAAGGAAAGAGTAAAATATGGTAAACTGCCAATATTAAGCTTACAAGCGATAGGAGTTTGGGCGGGGGTATCGTCAGTGAATCGATATAGATATTGACTGACGCAATCCCTACTCCCAGCGTCTGTCCGACGGTGGGTTTGGCGAATGGTCTAGGGGAGTTCCATTAAAGTGATCCCCTAAACAAGGCCAGTGGACTATCCTTCACGAGGTTGCCGCCCGTTCTTTGGCCAATTACCTTTGTAGAGTCACATATACTTACGGCAATTGGCTAGACAAAAACTTCTGGCCGCCCCACAACCTTTACAAACCCCTAATCCCTTCCTCCCCCCCTTCCTCCTTCACTTCACCTCATGTGGTCGTGAGGTCGAAGGCTCATTACACTAATGGGTAAGGGACCTTCGACCACCCACGTGTTTGTGCCGTGCGTGGTACGGAGGGAGCAGGGAATCCTGGTGGTTGAGCGGATAGCGGATCGGTCAGTTACCTGCTTGACGTAACACACCTCTTTGGTCCTGGGCTTCCTCTTAAACGGGCGGTCGAGGGCCAGCCACCCTCGATCAATCGGCTGTGGCTTCCCGTCAGAGGGCTGCCGGCGAGCTACCTAAAATCCATGTGGGTGCCTATGGCCCGGTCGCGGGTGCTGGGCTAAGCGCGGGGGGCTCTCTTCTCCCCGTATGCAGCTCCTGCATTTCTCGACCGTCAGTCATCAGTCATTCACGGTGAGGGTTGCTATATCGCCGCAGAAGTCCTGGCGTCCATGCACATCAGGGTGTATGGCGTCCCCTACTGAGGCTCCATGGCGGGTGGGGCGCTGTCGGGGATGAAAATTTTCAAAAATTTCAAGTATTGACAAAAAGAGAAATACTGATACGCCTATCAGTCCAGCTACTCTCCCGGGAGCGCTTATTCAGGTGACCGCAAAGTTGCCTAAGACCCAAACTTCAGCTGCTCCTACAGCGCCAAAAGAGACTTTAGACCTCTCCACTCTTAAGGAAGCTATACCGGCAACAACCTTCACGGACGATGCCTGGACGCTTCCTATCAGGAAAATAGAGGGGCAAGCCCAGCTACAAAGCACCTAGTAAGGCTGCACGCAACCGCAAGCGAGCTGAAGCTAGGAAGGCGAGGAAAATTGCCGCCAAAGCCAACCCTCCCAAACCCAAAGAGGTTAAAGGAGGTGGCGCGGTCGGAGACAAAGGCAAGCCTCAAGGACAGCCTCAAATCCCACCGAAAGAAACAGACAAACAGGCACAGAAAAGGCCGCGTGGGAAACGCGCGAAAATTATGCCGACATATGCAAGTCTAACGACCTGCTAGTCGCTATAATGAATGAGCCCTTTAAAGATATCAAAGCTGAGCAAGCCGAGGCAATCCAGATGGCTATAGAGGAAGCGATAGATGCAGACATATGCGCCGCTACCTCCTCTACAGACCCGCTAAGGCTGCCCAGCTTCAGAGGCAGAGCCAACCACGGTGAGGGTACCCTCAAGCTTTGGTGCGAGGATACATACACCGTGGAATGGCTTAGAAAAACGGTCGCAAAGATCAGCTCGCCACTGCCACACACCAGACTGGTTGTTCGGCGCCAAGCCGATATTCCCAAGAAGGTAAAGGCGGTGATGATCATTCCGAGGTTCACCAAGGGTAAAAATCTGAGCCTACTCCAAACCAGATTCGCCGGTCAAAATCCCTGGTACAACGTCCGCACCTGGAGTCTGTACCATATTCCAGAACCGGACGAAAATGGCAAAGTTCGCATCGTCCTTGGTATTCCGGAAGAAGACGTAGTGGAGCTCAAAAAACGAGACCGACGAGTCTCGTACAAATGTGGCTCCATATATGTACACTTCCCCGACGAGGAAGGTAAGGGCAGCGAGCCTCCGAAACCCAAATCGGACTCGGCACCGCAGCCGACTCTGCCTAACTCGTCTGCTCCTGAGGCATCGCCCGACATCCGTATGGATGACGAGCCGGAGGGTGGACAAGACCTCACCTCAGGAACAGCCCCTGCGGCCACCCGTCAGGGGACAGACGGTGTCTCTGTGACCACCACTCCTAAAGAGGGTGGAGCTCCCACAGAGACCAAGCCGCACTCCAAGGACTGGTGGCAGCAAGGGGTCGGGGAAGACCATCAATTAAAGGATCTGGAGGAAAGTCTGCTGCATAGTGATGGCAGCCCAGACCCATCCACCTCCACTCCTTAAAATTCTACAAACAAACCTCCAGCACAGTTATACCGCAACGGCTAACCTGCGAAGGGTGCTGGAGGAAAACACCGGGACAATAGCCCTAATCCAAGAGCCGTGGATTAGACATGGCAAAATATGTGGTCTGAATAACATCGGAGGCAAAATTCTAGTGGACACTACCACCGAAGGTAAACCACGTTCATGTATCTACACACCAAAGCATGTAACGACTACCATTATAAACGAGCTATGTTCCAGAGATCTAACCGCTGTCAAGCTCCAAGCAGATGACCGCCTAGGCCTGCCAAGTGTGGTCCTAGCGTCGTCGGAGCTCTCTGCGCTGGTGACATACTGCGAGACAGAGGAGCTCGAGCTCATCATCTCCGCAGACTCCAACGCGCATCACACCATCTGGGGCAGCCAGAACACCAACAAAAGAGGTGAGGATCTACTTACTTTTCTCTTTTCAACCAACCTTAATATACTAAACAGGGGCTCCGAGCCGACCTTTGTCACAACGCGAGCCCAAACCGTTATTGACCTAACGCTAGCAACCGATCATGTATCCACACACATCACCGACTGGCACATGTCGGATGAACTTTCATGCTCGGACCATAGGTGGATTAGGTATAACCTACACATAAACATAAAACCTGCCCTACCAAGGCGCAATCCGCGCAAAACGGACCGCGCCAAGTACAGCAAATTGGTGAGGAATGAGCTTCAGTCCATCACCATACCGTATGAATACAACGACACGGCGTGTATTAACACACATATAACTGACTTATCTCATGCATTAATCAACAGCTATGAACAGACGTGCCCTCTTACTTCGACAAAGTCCATTTGAAGCAACAGATCTGCGTGGTGGGGTCCAGAGCTGGAAAGGCTACGAGGCAAAGTAAGGAAGCTGTTCAACAGAGCCAAGAACACCCGGGCACCAGACGACTGGGACGCGTACAAGCAAGCCCAGTACCGGTTCAAGAAGCGTATCCGCGATAGGAAGAGGGAAGGATGGAGACGCTTCTGCACCAGTATAGAATCCACTAATCAAGCGGCTTTAGTTAAAAACATACTTTCACGCGACCCAGAGCGAGACTTAGGTTGCCTGAAAAAATCTGACGGAACGCACACCAAATCCGACACCGAGACCTGCGAATTGCTCCTGAAAACTCACTTCCCTGGCTGCCGCATCACCAACAACCGGTCGTGGAATGAGGCGTCGCAGAGTAGCACACCGGATCAGACGGATTGGACCACAGCTCACAGGGTGGTAGACACAGATAAGGTAATGTTGGCAATCAATAGCTTTCTTCCACTTAAAACAGGTGGCCTTGACGGTATTTTTCCGGGGCTGCTACAATGGGGAGACACCGGGGTGCTGGCCCTACATCTCACAGCTATATACAGGGCCTGTCTAGCACACCGATACGTGCCACTCCAATGGAGGGAGGTGAAAGTAGTATTTATCCCTACGCCCGGCAAGAGTGACTACACGAATCCCAAATCGTTCAGACCAATCAGTCTTACATCCTTTCTGATGAAGACTTTAGAAAGACTTTGCGATAGGGATATTAGGGAAAATGCTCTCCTACACAAACCACTACACATCAACCAACATGCCTATAGTCAAGGTAAATCAACTGAATCTGCCCTTTACTGCGTAACATCACTTGTAGGTAAAGGTCTATCACGTAAACAATCAACTTTAGGTGCATTTATTGATATTGAAGGCGCCTTTGACAAAACTCCTTTTACTAGCATAGGCCGAGCGCTAGCTGTACACAATGTCGATCCTACAATTGCCGGGTGGATAGACAACATGTTGAGGCACAGAGCGTTACGTTTTACTGTGAACACCAGCACAAGATGTGTGGTGGCAACTGGATGCCCACAAGGAGGGGTACTCTCACCACTCCTTTGGAACCTTGTGGTGGACGAGCTCATCGCGGAGCTAAACAGAAAGAAACTATACACAGTAGGCTATGCGGACGATCTCGCCATTCTAATAACAGGTCCATTCGAGAATGTCCTATGTAATCTCATGAGATCTGCTTTTAAGATAATCGAGGAATGCTGCACACAACATCGGCTAACCGCTAATCCATCAAAGACTGAGCTAATACTTTTCACTAACAAACGCAATTTTGGCAATCTTACATTACCTTAAGTTGTTCAATACCGAGATAAGCCTTACTAAAGAAGTTAAATACCTGGGGGTCATACTGGACAGTAAGCTGCTTTGGAATAAACACATAGACCACAAGCTGGAAAAAGCATGTATAATATTTTGGCAGTGTAGAAGACTCGTAGGGAGAACCTGGGGTCTTGCTATATACAGCAGTTACTAGACCAATTATCACCTACGGAGCAATAGCTTGGTGGCCCAGGACAGAGCTAACAACAGTACAAACCAAGCTGCAGCGATTCCAACAGCTGGCCTGCACAGCCATAACTGGTTGCATGCGCACTACGCCAACATCTGCCTTAGAAACCATTCTAGGGCTCACACCGCTTGACATACATATCCAACATGAGGCGACAATGTCGGTTCTCCGCCTGAAGCTGATGGGTGTATGCAAGAATGACGACTGCCTCACAGGAAACCTCTGGAACAGAGTAAGGAAGGATTTCCCACTCTGTGAGGCACCCTGTGATAGAATACCCAAAACACACATCTTTCAAAAGAATTACCGTATTCAACTGTTCGAAGTGGGAGCAGACCAGTCAGGTGTAAATGAACTCAGAATTTACACAGACGGCTCCAAAATGGCAGCCGGAACTGGAGCTGGCATCTTCTCACAGGAACTGAATATACACACCTCTATACCCTTAGGCATACACAGCTCCATATTCCAATGCGAATGCATAGCCATCAAGGAAGCTGCAGACGCGATACTAAAAAGGAAAATACACGGATATTATATCCGTATTCTATTCGATAGTATGGCAGTACTGACTGCGCTGGGGAGCAACACCTATAACTCAGCGCTGATATACGAGTGTCACCGATCCTTAGAACGAGCTGCCTCTAACAACTGGGTAGCTCTGCAATGGATCAAAGGACACAGCGGTTCGTTGGGGAACGATGCAGTGGATGAACTTGCAAGGCGGGGGTCGGAAACACAAGTGGCTGGCCCAGGGCCAGTCCTGCCGCTACCCTTCAACCAAATGCGGTCATGGATACGCTCTCTCACCAACAACCTACCCGATGGACAAATGTCTCAGGCTGCAGACATTTGAAAGAGGCGATTCCTGCACTATTGCCCAAACTGACACGTCGACTTATTAGCCTAAACAGACATGACATCCGAATTATGGTCGGCACCCTAACGGGTCACACATCACTGAACAAACACCTATTTACAATCGGCGTTACGGACAGTCCTAAGTGCAGGGGCTGTCTAACCGAAGATGAAACGGTCACTCACGTAATCCTGGGGTCACTCACGTAATAATGTGCTGGGGTGGCCAACCAACGGGCACAAACCTTAGTAAATACAAGGTCGCTCCAGGAAGTCTGCGAACACCCCAGGAGTGTTCTGAACTTCTGGAAGGAGCTGGGCCGGTTGGAATGACTGGCCAACACTGCACGCAAAATGGACCCAATTAAGTGGTCTAATTGCGGAAACAGGAGCCCTTTACCAATACCAATACCAATAGGAGTTTGTATGGAAATTGCAATTCACGTCCCAATATAAGGCGATAAAAATGACTTATCGGGTATATTGGTACAGCTTTAGATTATTGACAGCTAAGCTTCACCAAAAGCCACCGCCTGCAACTTTATAAGGCGCAAATTCGGCCTCACATGGAGTTGTTCGAGAGTACTGTTCTTACCTCTGGGCGGGTGCTCCCCAGTACCAGCTTCTTCCATTTGACCACATACAACGAAGAGCGGCTCGAATCATCGACGATCAAGTCATCTCCGATCGGCTTGATTCTTTAACATTGCGTAGATATGTGGGTTCTCTCTGCATCTTCTACCGCATTAAGCACGGGGAGTGCTCAGAGGAGCTGTTCGCGTTGGTTCCAGCGGCCGAAGTCCACCAACGGACATTGCGTGCAAAGTACCATCCGCATCACGTAGACATCTGGCATTCAACAACCGCGCGTTTTTTAGAAATTTTTTGCCTCGCACAGTCACTTTGTGGAATCAACCGGCGGCGGTCTTCCCGAACAGATACGACTTAGGGGCCTTCAAAATAAGAGTATACTCACAATCTAAAAGCACGCAACGCATCTCATAATCCCTGGAGTTGCGAATGTCCATGGGTAGTTGCCTCACCATGAGCCATCACGTGGGCCTCTTTCCCGTTTGCCCCTGCGGATACATATACGAGTAAAAGAAAAAGATATGATTCGAACCAAGCCTTATTTCTTCTCTCCTTTCCTAATGTCAAATACATTTAAAATAAGCTGATGGGTATATTTTAATGAATAAAATTTAAAATGCACAGAAACCACAAATGGAAATTTTGAGCAAAAATATTCTCGATGGTAGACATAGTGTCACGAGCTTCGTCGCTAAAATAAAATATTAAAACGCTCTTCAACTATTACACTGCAATAAATCTCTTTCAAATCGTTGACATTGTGGCTCCGGTTCTTATACATTATTACAATATGTATGATATTTCAGCTGTTCTCTTTATCTTCAAGACCGCTGTCACACACATTTCTACATTGCCAAAGGCGTTAGTTATTTGAACATTGGTGTAGGGTCTAGACAAAAATCTTGGTATGATGTGGATTAGGCCAGATCGTATATTACTCACCTGTTTAAAATGGCAGCCTGACTAATTAATGGGGGTATTTTGCCAGGCTGCCAATCTGACTCACGTAAGTCTCTCACTACCCCAGTGAACATCGGATTAAAACTCGAGGAAAATCGTCCCCTGAGGAAAAAGTGGCATTATTTATATCTCTCGCCAACAAGACGGGATTTAATCGCACTGAAAGGGAACTGAAAAAAATGCTCAAGAAGTCTTCTATTCTAAGACAACACTACGTTAAAACTAATACCACACTGTAATTAATAACAACTCTCGATGGAAAGCTTCTAGAAAAGTTGATAAGTCATAGAAATATTGCCAAAATAGCAGCGAAATATCTGAATAGTTCGCTTCTGATCTAGTTTAAGTATTTACCAACTTAACTCAGAGTAGGTTGTGCGTCTGACTTAGTCTTTGCGCTCCAAAAAGAACCCAGTCTACCATCTGATCTTCCCTATGTTGCTCAAAGAAATACCAAACAATAATTATATTCCTAGCCTGCCTGTTCAATTTAAGCTATACGAGCTTCTCTGCACTCAACAAACATCTGGGAAGGAATATTTCTAATTTGCTTCAAATCCCAAATTGGTGTATGTATGATATCTCGCAACACTGTGAGTGTAGCAAATACTTACTTAATAACCTGGATCGTTGTCACAGAATGTCTATAGTGACTACTGGATGGAATGAATGAAAGGATGGAACTCAATTCTCTTTAATAAAAATAAATTTATTCTATTTATTGTACTATTAATATTGCCAGCAACATAATATGTGTGCAAAGAGCACAAAACGCAACTTTGCAAGCAATTTTTGCTTGGAAACAAATGCGTCCTGGTTAGTGAGTAGATGAATCATTACTTGGATATGCCAAGCTAATTCCAAGCCACTCACCATAATTCCTTGGCTACTAATTAATAAGCCCTGAGAATTCCAAAAAAAAAGCAAACCTCGTTAATATAAGGTTTAGTTAAAACGATGGTCTCGAAAACCTAAATCCAGTAACTAAAAATGTGGAACTGTTTATAGTCGCTATTGACGAATGGCAGTTTTAATAAAATATTTTTTTATAAGAAAAATCTCCGATATTTCATCTATATCCTTCAGACGAAGTCTGTAAGTATTAAAGGAATATTGTATAAAGGTTCTGTTCCTAAGCAAATTGAAATCAAATAAAAGAAATACATAGATCACGGGAAGTTCAATGATGCATACTAAGAAAGGCATTCTTGATAAAATAATATATTTCTGTTATAAAAGGTTCTTTGTTCAGGCTAAGGTTGTGCATCAAAAGTGACTGACCCTTTGCTTCTTACTTTACCTTCTGGATATGGTTATATTAATGTTTCATAATATTATGTTTATCAAATATATTTATTGTTTTTTAAATTATATTCCTTCACTATTTACACACACTCTTACATTCTTCGAAAGCAGTTGAGGGACATCTTTTATAGCCTGTCGGAACATATGCCTGTTAGCTTATTGGAGATAAATCTAGATAAATTTTCAAAAAAAAAAGATGCAAAGTCCCGACTGTCATCAATTCTATATTAAGGGTCATCAAAAATTCATTCGTTAGCTCGGCAGAATGTCAAATTTGAGGAAATACAAATGACAAAAGACAATTTGAGGTATGCCTTTGCCCAGCAGTGGAGTCTTTCGGCTAAAGTGAGTATCATGATGATTCGGAGGCTCTTTAAGGGGTTTCAGTACCGATTTTCGGACGGAATAAAGAGCGCATTTCTTATTATAACCTAATAATGTTATTCTACATTTATAAAAGAAGCTACGAAGAGAAAATATGTTAGAGTTATTCATAATTACTTGCAGTTTGCTATTATGTCCTTCGGAAAAAGTCAAAGAAATCCGCTGAAAGTGTTCCTTTTAAATATTCGGAAATATTTTTAAATTTTGACAAAAAATGTGTTTTACAAAACAAAGGTGAGCGGATTTCATAAAATTTCAAGACTTTTAGAATTTTTTTGCAAGGAACTACACCTGTTTATTTCTTTTATAAATATATTATGGTTTATAAAGAAATACTCTCTAAAGGTAGACAAATGCAAAAATAAAATAAAAACCGATTACAAAGGGCTTTTTGTGATGTGGAAAGATGTTGAACGTCGGCATTGTGTTTTTATGTTTAGATATGATTTATTTTACAAATAACTACCACAAGAATAACATAAACAACGTAATCCGATTGTTTTTCGAGAATTTTCCAAGCATAGATTGGAAAAACTTTACTGTACTTTACTTCTATCAAATATTTTCAGAACTCATTAAAACTTTGATTTTAAGCTCAAGTTGTAACTTAATTGTATTTGTATGTTTACTTGTGATCCATAATACAGGCATGCTTAGTGTGTAAAGCGCTGTTAATTTTTTATTTTTATGTATCCATTTTGTCAATAAATACATTTTTTTTAAAAACCAGACAAGTGGCTATTGTCTAGGAATGAGTATACTAGTGAAAAAAAATTATAGTTTACTCGTAAAATGAAATATAGATTAAATAGGGGTATTATCGTACATAAATAAATGCAAAATTGTTTAATGTATAGGAAATGTTAATAAATCCTCATCTAGATAAAGTTGACTAGCTATGTTTAAGCTACATTTTAATATTAAACAAGAAATTGTATTACTGAAATAACATTTGACTGTTTGCTTACCTAATTAGACTTGCCCTATGTTTATGAATGACCTTACCTTAAACTGATTGTACGTCATACTACGGCATTTCAAATTGAATTTACATATCTCTAATAAATAAAATTCTCGTGTCATCGTGTTAAACATTGAACTCCTCCGAAACGGCTTGACTGATTCTCATGAAATATTGAGTGCATATTGGGTAGGTCTGAGAATCGGACAACATCTATTTTTCATCCCCCTAAATGTTAAGGGTAGCCCACACGATTTTTTTTATATTTTTTTTACATTTTTTTTAAATTTGTTTGATTATGAGTCAGCAAAAAAAATACATACAACTTCAAATTTTCACCCATCTACGATCAACAGTTACTTTTGTATCGCGATTTTAATATCGGTAATACAACGTTTGCTGGGTCAGCTAGTCATAATATATTTATTAATTACAAGCTGCCCCGACAGACGTTGTTCTGTATATAATAAATAAAATAATGTTTTTATATGAATTTGTCAATCATTATCATAACATCAAATATTACTTCGTAAAATATGCACCCTGCTGTCGTAATGAAATTGTTTCCCAGCAGAACTGTCAAACCGTGCGTCAATAAATTCTCTCATAGAAATTATGTATGGACACATCAAAGGAAAAACAAGTTTGTTGTTTTTATTTAATTTAGCAGCATTTTCCTATGTATTCACCTTTTCAACCCTCTCTGGACTTCCACAAACAATTCAAGACCAAAATTAGCCAAATCGTTCCAACCGTTCTCGAGTTTTAGAGAGACTAACGAACAGCAACTCATTTTTATATATATAGATTTTTACCATTTCCCACCACTACCACGTCTGAAAAATCACCATTAACTAACTTAAGATTATTGCTTTTTTTCTTAATTTTTTAAATTACCTTAGTTAAAAATCTATGAAAAGTGATGCAACAAACATGACTTAGTTTAAAAATATAAATGTCAATTAATAAAAAATTACAAGAATTATAATTACATTGGATGCATCAATCTACACCTATTGTGTTTTTAGGGAAACCAACGACCCACCCCACCGCGCTGCCACAAGAAATAATACCAAGAGATAATTCATAAGAGCTCAACCGTATAGCAAGAAAGAAGGTATTTTATAATGCAATATAGATATAGGTTACATGAAAATTCACCGATGAATAAGTAGGCTTATGTGGCAAATATCATTGAATGAAAGCTTATCAGTTCGAAACAATGAAACCCATGCAAGTCGGCGTAGAATCGGCCAGTACTCTGTGAATAGCTCGATCGAATTACGTTTCAGTGAACCATCGCTTCATTGTGTGTTTCCTACCGTTTATCACAGAGAGTATACGAAGAACTCTTTGATCTGATGTCTGCCACGAATTGCAAAATCCCACCACACACCACACAACAACAGACGTTCATCTGATGGTAATTGATTTGATAAACCCAAAAGCTGTGAGTGGCACTACAATTGCGGTCGTCACTTTGAGACATAAGAATATAAGTCTTAATTTGCCCAGTAATTTCACTAATTACGGTGCCCTTCAGACCGAAACCCAATAATGCTTATACACCGTGTTTCACGGCTGAAAAGGCGCCATTGTGGCACCCATAATCTAGCCGGCATCCTGTGCAAAGGAGCCTCCAACTGGTAAAATCATCCTCACGTACTGTATATGTGTGGCTTTCTTACAAGTATACTTTTCATGGAACTTTCTACCTCCTCCCACCATACTATTGAATGACCTTACTTGTGCGGAGTTAACAATATTGGTACCTTCAAATTAAGGACGAAAGTAGACAAACAGAAAAGGCTCGCAAAGGTGCTTAGTCATAGATAAAATGAAATAGTATAATAAATACGTAATGTTTAAAACTGTTTGCTTGCGAAAACCATTTCGTAAACTTAGATTATAAGTAGCAGTTAATGTGCTTAGCTTATAAATAAATATACTCATAAAAATAAGATGAATTTGATTCAAACAACACAAATCTTATAGCTATATTTACAATCATAATAGAAATTATCATCATACACTTTTGTGTGACTGTTTGTTGTCATAAATAAAATGCTCTTGCAACTCCCCTGGTATTGTAAAAGAGAAAAGGTGGTAAAATTAATAGTTAGATGTGCCCATTTTAATTACTTTAGAATTATATCAAATCTAATCATTTTACAATAATTACTAGTTTGGCGAAGTTATATTAATTAATTAAATAGTTTCACTGTACAAACAGCCACGCCGTGTATTGATAATGTTAATAACTAAATATTACCAAATATTCATTAAAGATCCTTACTTAGGTCTCTTCAGTGTGGCAACAATCCAACTCATCAATGTGGAATATATAATTTTATGCTCTAATGAACAATAATCGTTTATCTTTTATACAGATCAAAGCCCCTAATTATTGATCTAATTAATGAATGATAAATGCCTGGATAGATATGATTGTATTATATGTAATGAAAATGGTCTTTGTTTGAGGCTCTTTCACGCATAAACTACTGATCGTATCGACATGAAACTACTGCCATTCGATGCGAAATTTATCCTTTTTTTTATTGTATTTGTAATAAGATGAAAAACCTTAATTTATTTCCTATGCTTATTTCTATTTAAAATTTTAAACGAACGGATAGTTTGTACATAAGTATATGTCACCCTTTTGGCCTTTTCCCAGCAGTGATATGTTAAATAAAATATTATAAATTAATTACTAATAGTTTTATAATATTGTAATACGGCACCTCAGTACGGATCTGTTAATTATTTTTGTTTTAAGCCATAAATTTTACAGTAAAGCACAATTTGAACTTCATAGCACTTCAAAATTGGAAAATTGCGAATAGGCCCACACATAAAGTGTTTAAGCTCGAACAAAGGGCGCCGATATGTATCAAGAAAGCGCCATAGTAATGTGACAAATTGATTTTTATTATTTGTTTTAATGGTGACAATAGACATACTCTGTCTGAATTTCAGCAGTCTATCTGTCGAGGTTTATGAGACACATATCGCCCTCTGACAGACGGACAGACAATGCAGCCATAGACCATACTAATAGAGTTCTCCATGGTTAGGCTTCACTAAAAATGACTAACACCTATAACTTTTTACTGAGCATAAATTTTTAACAAAACAACTACTTAAAGTTTTGTCGACAAGCCGTTAACAATCATACTTTATTGGTAATTATACTCATAAAGTTTGTTATAATATATAGATAATTTCTTCCGAGCACTCTTCCATTGAGCCAACCGTTTGAGTATGAACGATACGTCACTCGTTAGTTTGCGAGTTCGAGTCCCGGATCGTTCATTAATTTTATCATAATAATACAAAAAGTATACCCGGTAATAATGTTCTGAAAAATAACGTAGACCGCAGTCAAGTTTCCGTGGTAGTAGTTGTTGGTGTTGAATGAACGAACTGTTTTTTTAGAAGCAAACTTCGTCCCAGCAGATTTTTCCTCTGAGCAAATATGAGACGTGCAGCGCCGCGACCCGCAGTGCAGCGACGCTCAATGCGACATAGCAAGTACGAGTCGCTTCGCTATGCGTACTGTTACTTGTAATGTTTATTGAATTTTGTCCTTGACATTCTGAAATAATTCAGAAGTCCATTCATTGTGTGTCTTCTACCGGATTTATCAAGGGAAGTGATTCGAAGAACTGTTTAACCTGATTCTTACCGTCCAATTCCACCTTCACACGACACGCCACATATAAGAATATCATCCCCACCATATGGATGTGTGGCGTTCCTCCACAGTGCAGTTTTGAAGAAATTTTCTTCCAGGTTCACCAAGTGGTGAAATGAGCTTCCTTCTGCGGCGTTTCTGGGATGATATGACCTTAAAAAAACCTTCAAATAAAGCGCGTATACCTTCCTTAAAGGCCCGTAACACTCCCTCTGAATCTTCTGGTGTTGCAAGACAAGTTGGGCGGCAAGGATCACTTAACATTTAATTAAAAATAATTTAGGCGCAAATATTGGGTCGCAATTTTTTCGAATATATACCATCTATAAAGCGCTTAACACCTTATCCCATGGGGAAAAAAGGTAAATCCATTACTTGACTGCATTATTTACTTTATGGTAGCTGGTAGGTAAACTCTTCTTAGTGTGACCAGTCAGAAATTAAAATAACTAGAAGGTTATTAGTAGGTGTGTGGCCCATAGGCAAGCGTAATATCATAGATGGCGATAGCAGTTGCTTAACCCTTTAAATTTTGCTGAACCGATTTATATGAAATGTTGATTACATCGTTACGTACGCGTAGAAGTGTGTCATAGAAGGATTTTAAATTAAATTAATTTAACTGGTTTTTGTAAATGGTCAACATGTTGAAAAAACTGCTTATGTTTTAACTGTTGTGCTTTAAATCCTCTATTAAAGAGGTCCCGATGTCCTAGTAACCATTACATCATCCAAACGAGTGTTGTAATGTTGTACTGAAATTCATTAAAACTGGACTGGCTTTTTTTAATTTTAGCAGTAAGCTAACTGTTTCAGAATCTTTTAAAGAGGATTCATATTATCGGTGTCGATAAAGTCTTGTATGCAACTGTTGATAATTAGGTATTAAAGCACTCATGTGATACTATTATCACCATAGTACATAAACCCACATTCATGTTGGGGGTAGGGGAAGTAAGTAGAGAAGTAGAAGGGGTAGTAAACCCCTTATTACACAACAGTTGCATAAATATCTATATATAAATAAAATTTATTAACATCAAACAGTTCTAATACAATGAGCGAGAATAGATTTCTTAAATTCATTCTTTATAAAATAAAGGTTTTTACTTTTATTTAATAATTTTACCTTATCATATTTTTAACATATACACAATCATATGTTCCACAGAGCTACGTTTTGAGTTGTATATTAAACGTTGACATTATAATAAAAACAAATTCAGACGAGTTTGAATCAAAAGCTTTATTGCATCATTCTACTTGTTTACACATCTTTTGTATTATGAAGACTTGAGAGATAAGTGCATGAAATTGTTTGAGCCAAGAAAAATTTCAATTACGCCAGTAGACGGCTGCAGAGGCCTGTTTTATTAACATACGCTGAGCGTGCCTCTTTCAACGATCATAAAATCAACCTATTGACTTTACGATCATCGATTGCTAAGATTTTATGGAGTATAAGTTCAAAATTGTGAATGGTAAGTTTTTGGGCGCTTTTAAAATAATGGCCTCGATGTTTTAGAACATTTATTGGGGTTTAGAGGTTTGGAAGTGTCAGAATAGAATAAAATTATATTTTTATAACTATCGAATGTGTGATAATAAACGGGTCTAAGTGTAAAACGAATGAGTTCATAGAGAGCTTTGATTTCATTTAGCCCAATTCTTTTCAATTAGTTGCCTCGAACTGAAGTGCAATAATTTTAATTTCATGAATATTTTTTGCAGATCATCGTCATATTGTGAAATATACTTTGCAAAACAAAGTTATTGTACAACGTATTTCAATTGATTTATCAATATATATATACTATCTCATGGAAATATATTGATAAAAGAAATGTTTCATTCATACTTAGTTAATTTATACGTCTAGATAGAGTCTCTTGCTGTTAGACAGCTGATAAAAACAGGCCAGTCATATTAGTTTAGTGTGCATGACTAGTCATGTAGCTTGCTACTTCTTACACTCGCGATTTGCATGACACTTTGTGTTAGTGTGCGTGAATTGCTCAAAATAGAAGTTAGTTCTATTTTGAGTTAAGTCTATTTTTTTCGACTTTTTCACAGATGTCATACTCTATCTAGACGTATAAAAATGATCTAAGCATTTATATAAAATAAAAACACATGAAATGCATCTTGCATCTATTGACAGTTAACAAAGAATTCAATTACAAAGGATGATCGCGATAATAGATTTTCCACAGCACAATGAGCTTTTAAAAGAAGATTAATTGCAACTGTATCGTATTTGCGAGTTTTCGTACACGCTTGCAATTGCGTATATATTCAGTTGTTTACTTAGCAATTTCACACTCTTTTAAAATAACGACCTTGATGTTTAAGAACATTTATTGGGGTTTAGAGTTTTGGAAGTGTCAGAATAGAATTAAATGATATTTTTATAACTATCAAATGTGTGTTGATAAACGGGTCTAAGTGTAAAACGAATGAGTTCATAGAGAGCTTTGATTTCATTTAGCCCAATTCTTTTCAATTAGTTACTTCGAACTGAAGTGTAATCATTTTAATTTAATATTTTTTGCAGATATATTGACGACATCGTTATATTGTGAAATATACTTTGCAAAACAAAATTATTGTACAACGTATGGATTTATCAAGATATATATACTATCTCACGGAAATATATTGATAAGAGAAATATTTCATTTATATTTAGTTAATTTATACGTCTAGATAAAGTCTGATGCTGTTAGACAGCTGATAAAAACAGGCCAGGCATATTAGTTTAGTGTGCATGATTGGTCACGAAGCAAGCTACATGACAATTACATCGCGAGTGTAAGCAGTAGCAAGCTACTTCTTACACTCACGATTTGCATGACACTTTGTGTTAGTGTGCGTGAATTGCTCAAAATAGAGGTTAGTTCTAAAGTCTATTTTTCTCGACTTTTTCGAAGCTAGTCATAGTCTATCTTTTTTTTTTCTTTTTGTATTCTGCGTCTTGGCAATCTGTCTTTCAACAATGATCCATTAAGCTGTTTGAAAATGATTTTATTTTGGCGTTGTGTTTAGGAGAGGCTTTTCCGGTGAGAAGTCTCTCAATTCTTGTCCACAAATCTTGCTGCTAGTCCCTGAATGCAGTGGCGCTTCAGCCTGGTGAATTTAAGGCTGTCAGGACCCTGAAGTTGAAAAGCAAGTTTGTTTCTATGCCTGTTAAGTCTAAACTGGTAGCTCTTACTGTACTTTTCTATTTCTTGCTTAATGGTTTCCAGTTTTATGTCTGCGTACATCAGTTTGTTGTTCACATGCCAGGGAATATTAAGCATGTTTCTGATTGTTTTGCTTTGGAACCTCTCCAGTATTTCTATGTTACTTGTGTTTGCCAATCCCCAGAGCTGAATTCCATATGTCCAAATCGGTTTTAGAATGGCTTTGTAAACAGCCATTTGGCTTCATATGTGAGTTTGGATTTTCGACCTAGCAGCCAGTATAGATTGCGGACTTTGGTATCTAACTGTTTGCGTTTGGTCCAGATATGTTTCTGCCACGTAAGTCATCTATCCAGGTGCATCCCTAGATATTTTGCATCATCCGTCTGCGGCACTGGCTCATTGTAGATTAAAACTGGTGGACATGTTTCTCGCCTGAGTGTATAAGTTACATGTATGGATTTATCCTTGTTTTCTTTAATGCACCATTTATCAAACCATTCCTGAACTAAAAGAAGATGTCTTTGTATGTTTTCAGATGCTGTCTGCGGTTTCTCATGTACAGATAGGAGCGCTGTGTCGTCTGCATATGTAGCTGTTGTGGTAACTTCATCAAGGGTTGGTAAGTCTGCTGTGAAAATAAGATAAAGCACTGGTCCCAGAATGCTGCCCTGGGGTACACCTGACTTAATCTCATGCAATGGTGATACTTCGGCGTTGTATTTAACCTCAAAGCATCTTTTTCCCAAGTATGATTTGATGATTTGGAAGAAGCAATGAGGAAAATTTCGCTTGATTTTATAAAGAAGGCCATCATGCCAGACTTTGTCAAATGCTTGACTGATGTCTAGAAATATGGCAGAGCAGTATTGTTTGTTCTCCAAAGTTCTGTTGATTATTTCAACCAGGCGGTGGACTTGATTGATCGTGCCATGACCGGATCTAAGCCAAATTGGTGCTGAGGCAACACCTTCTCAAGATGATTTGTCAATCTGGATAATATGATTTTTTCGAGTAATTTACCTACTATTGGTAGCAGACTTATAGGCCTATAGGAGGAAAGTTCTTGTGCCGGTTTTCCAGGTTTTAATATCACAATAATTTGAGCTATTTTCCATTGACTTGGAAAACACGAAAGTCTTAAGCATGCGTTGAAAATTAAGACCAGAAAGACTATTCCTTTTTGCGGGAGTTTTTTTAAAAGAGTTGCATCTATTTGATCGTAGCCGGGAGCTTTTTTGTCTTTAAGTTTACTGATTTCACTTAAGACTTCTTTCGGTGATACACTTTTCATTGGTAGGCACATTTGGTTAGCTGATTTAAGATAGCTATGTATTTCATCGTCATACTCCTTACTCGTGCTATGTAAAGGTTGGAATACTTGCTCTAGGTGCTTTGCAAATGCGTTGGCTTTGTCCAAGTTCGATCTGACCCATGTTCCGGCTTGATTTCTTAAAGAGGCTATTTGCATTGTAGGACGTTTAAGTTTTGACGTCGCCTTCCAAAGCGAATAGTTTGTGTCGCTACCAGGGCTGAGGTTACTTAAGTATTCCTGTAAGTTACTATTATTAAGGTCTCTGATTAGTCGTTTCAGTTCTTTTGAGGATTTGTTAAATGCTGCTTTGTCTCTGATGTATTTGGATTTATGCCACACCTTTCTCAGCTCCCGTCTCTCTAATTTTTTATTTTTTATATAAATTGGATAGATATGTTCTTTGGGAACTCTTGATTTATGTTTCGGGGTCGATTCATAAGCTGCTATGTGTACAACTCTATAAATTTTTTCTATAGCTTTTTTTATGTCTTCTGAGTTCTTTAAAGGTATATTTAGTTCTAACTTGTTTGATATGATGTTTTGATATTTTCCCCAGCTAGTATATTGGCTGTGTATTTTCGATGGAGCCTCTTGAAGAATAACATTACTAAAAATTTTCAGTAAGACTGGTGTATGATCAGATGAGAGGTCTGCTATATGCTCTGTTTTCATGTTATTGAGTGCAAGGTTTTTCGTTACAAAGAAGTCAACTAAGTTAGGTTGCCTTGCCCTATCAGTAGACCAGTATGTGGGTTCGCCGGTAGAAAGATAGTCGAGATTCAACTCACCCATTGCATAATAAAGTTGCCTTCCTTTAAGGTTAATCAGATGAGATCCCCATTGTGTATGTTTGGCTTTCCAGTCACCGCCACAGATGAAGCGGTTGCCTAGAGTATTTAGGAATTCTTTATAATCATTCACTGTTATGGTATGCTTTGGAGGACTGTAAACCGCTGCTACTGTGATTTCTGATACTGTGTCGATGATTTTAATGATAGATGCTTGAATTTTGCTGAGGAATAGGGTTCTAGGGGTAATGTTTTATATTTGTTTTGATAATAACGGCAGCCCCTGCATGAGCGTTCCCTGAAGGGTGCTTTATATATATATATTATATACTACATATATTTTATAATTTTTGAATTCAATATGGCTTTTTGCAGTAAATCTAGTTTCAGATATTAGAGCTATATCAATTTTCTCTATTATTAGGAATGTCTCTAGTTCTAGCTTACGTTCTGTCAGGCCATTGGCATTCCATGTCATTATTCTAATATTATTAATCATTTTATTTGCAGTCTGCTGAAAAGTTGGAATATTCGATCCACCATTTTGTCAATCATGTCCGCCATAATAATTTGGAATTTGTTGAACATTCTGTCCATGATTACTTCCAGTTCAGTTTTATCTGGTAAGCTGCTGGCTATGGTCGCGTGTCTGTCGACAATTTTTTCTTTGATCATTATGGCATAGGATTTGCCTTGTCCTGATATTGTTTTATGTCTTTCTAACGAGGGAATAGAATTTTTCTTAATGTCCGAATCAAATCTTTGTTCCAGTGTTGGAAAGTGTTGTTCGCGTAGTCTGGGTGCCACGTGCTCTGAGCTTCTTCTGAGTGCTTAGTCTATCTAGACGTATAAAAATTATCTAAGCATTTATATAAAGTAAAAACACATGGAATGCATCTTGCATCTATTGACAGTTAACAAAGAATTCAATTACAAAGGATGATCGCGATAATAGATTTTGCACAGCACAATGAGCTTTTAAAAGAAGATTAATTGCAACTGTATCGTATTTGCGAGTTTTCGTACACGTTTGCAATTGCGTATATATTCAGTTGTTTACTTAGCAATTTCACTGTAATGTAAGTACCTAGACGAACTAAAGTAAAAAAATTTACAGTTTCTTCTTCAAAATACACGTTATGAGCTTGTTTTGGGCTACTCTACTATTTATAACGTTGCTAGGAGAGCTCACGAGATACTCTTGGAAAATTTTTGAATGACTGCTCTGCAAAATATTATGATTTTACTAATATATATGACGCGGCAAGGCCAGTCCCATGGTCAAGATCGACGTGGCTGTCTATTGTTGTGGGCATTTAACACGACAGCAAGTAAAACACAGTCTTACAAACACACGGTATAATAATAATCAGCAAGAAACGTCACTTCACACAGACAGCTGATAGATTACGTAATAAGAACGTAGTGTTCCCGATAGTTCTTCCTTGACAGCCCGCTCGGCACTCGCCCGGTGCCCGTTCTCGTCCGCATTCGCACAGCACACCGAACTAAGACGAATACCAAATCATCTTCGTACTCGTTTCTTTTGCTCGATGTTTTTGACAGCTAGAAGCTTGAAGGATGACTTTGGGATTATCTTTCAACATCCAATTTCTTAAATGATCCCATGAGATCAGTGAAGACCTAGGACTGCGACGAATCCGACGTATTCCGGAGTTTAAATCAAAGATGGCCACCGGGTAAAATTATCATTATAAGTGTGTATCTAGCTTTACCAAGGATCTTAGGGTGGTTGAGATCGAATTCAACAAAATTATAACGTCATATCCGATAAATGGCCATTTTGTAGTTTATATGCATAATACATAAATACATACCTATGCCCGACGTTGCACCGACGTTCCACCTTGACACGACACGTCACAAATTAGGATATCATCCCCACCATCTGGATGTGTGGCGGTCCTCCACAGTGCGGTTTTCAAGGAGCTTTCTTCCACGTACTACAAAGCTGAGGAATGAGCTTCCTTGTGCGGTGTTTCCGGGACGATACAACATGGGTACCTTCAAAAAAAGCGCGTACACCTTCCTTAAAGGCCGGCAACGCTCTTGTGATTCCTCTGGTGTTGCAAGAGAATGTGGGCGGCGGTGATCACTTAACACCAGGTGACCCGTACGCTCGTTTGTCCTACTATTCCATAAAAAAAAAAACAAAACCTATGCTTTGCAGTTCCGTATGTCCAAGTGAAAAGCTGATAGTCTATCAATCTGACAAGGTACATCAAATTCGGGGCAAATAATACCAGTAAGCTATTCATATTTTGTTTGTTTTTGGTTTCTTATTACTTGGAAATTTTTATATTGATTGAAATGGTTTACGTGCGCTGGGTTGTACGTAAGATCGTTCATCTAAGAATCCCCGAGGAGTGTGATACATATTTGATGCGGACCGAATCGCGTACAAACACTAGTTTTATATTTTATCAAGGTATCAAAATCATTTTTATGTGTTAAGCAAGAAAGAGTTTTTGACACAAATAAAACTATGCAGACTGCGGGTCATAAAACCTTCGCTTAGTCCCATTCTTATTCACCGTAATAAAATAATACTGTCAAGACCAGAGATTTCCTTGCCTTTCATACGACTTAAAGTTCATTTATTTTTTTAAACTATGTTTTCTGTGTATAAGAATTCCCAGTTCATCGGTCAACTTTCAGATTTATCATGAATTAATGAAACTTAAATTTTTAAAATCTTGTAGCTATAATGTTCATTAACAATTACGCAAAGTTCTTTATTATTCGACTTTTCCAAATACCCTCCATCATGCTTTATGCATGTTCCATTCTTTTAAACCAACATACACGTTCTTACAACAGTTACAACAACAACATTTTCATATTTACCACTCATGACCCAACAGGTTAGTAATCACTACTACATGCGCAACCACGACTTCTTCTGCGCTTGATCATTAATTTTTTCTTTCACTTTTTGGTAACAAAAATAAGTCATTATGCAGATGAGGCAGAAACGATAGGAACCTCAATCACCTTTGTCCTCAGAGAATTTGAAGTGTCGTTATTGTGATGCAGCATGATTCCCCGGAGTTTAGGTTTCTTTTTTATAAAAGAGGGGGCAAACGTGTAAGAGGCTCACGGGATGGGGAGAGGTTTGGTAACCGTCCATGGACATCCGCAACAATAAGTGTCGAGAGATGCGTTGCCAGCCCTTAAGGTGGGAGAATGCTTTTTTCTTGAAATAAGTTAAGTATTGCAAAATACGCGGTTGTAGAATGCCAGACGTCAACGTGATGTGGGTTTTTATATGGAAGAGGAGGTCTAAGAGCATACGCGTCATCTGACGCTATGGGACCATTGCAGACTATACGACAGTATGTTGTAACACCAGAGGAGAGGAAGCGTCAAATAAACGTACGTATTATGAATTCAATAGCTGAAAACACATTTGTATGTGGCGGGTGGCTGGCGTGGCTCTGTGTGTCAGAAGTTCAACATATTATGGTCTTCTCTTCCGCATAGTATCATATATTATGGCAATCCATATTAAGAAATATAATGAAGTCTAGTTGATAACACGGCAGATAGTTTGTTCTCTACATGATAGTATATACACTATATGAATTGATGTTAATTATCATTCAAATAACAATATTGATCTACCTACAGGACGTGTACTCTTTATTTTTCACGATTTTCGTTGATAATTAACATACAAGTAAACAAAATGAAACCCAGCTTAAGCTAAATCCATTTTAACTATAGTACAAATTCAAGCCAATAATTCGTACACCTTATTGGAATTTCGTCGTGTTTGTGAATGTCCTTTCATTGAGTTAATTGTATGTCATAGTACGCTGGATTAATTGTATGTACATAACAAATATATGATATAACAACTTATAGTATTTGTGTTTTTAATTTATTTGTAGTACAGAAGAGCTTAATTTTTTATTTAAAGTTATTTGTAACCACAGACGAGTAAAAAAATAAGGACTCCGTGTTACCTACATGTCAGTGACGCATCAAAACAAGTCAACGTGTAAACATATAGTTTCACGCACACACTTACACTACTATAAGCCAACGTCTGTGATGGACAGTGATATTCAGTGTGGCTGGTACATAAACAGGTACTTTACCCGAAAAATTGGACAATCCATGTAATGGATACAAAAATTTACTAATACTATGCCAGCGATATTTATTTTTAATTTAAAAAACAATCTGACTAACACAAATTAGAAAATCTGAGTTAAAAGTAATGTGGTTATATAGACTAGTACTATGACTAATAATGGGACATAATTTGTGTTATCTGGTATCCCCCGTAACTACACACGCACTAGTGTAAAGGTTTATTCCCTTATATTTTTACAAGTACAAGACATTTATCCATAACCTTATCTATTTCTCTTTCTCTATGAATTTCATTCATATTATTTGGATGAATTAATAATTCTCAACATATATTTATTCATATAATTCCCCAAGGAACTCCAACTATATTAATACCATTTATAGTATTAATTGAAACTATTAGAAATATTATTCGACCAGGAACATTAGCTATTCGATTAACAGCTAATATAATTGCTGGTCATTTATTAATTACTTTACTAAGTAATACAAGTAATATTTTAAATTCTTATTTATTATTTTTATTAATTTTAATTCAAATTATTCTTTTAACTTTAGAAAGAGCAGTAGCAGTAATTCAATCTTATGTAATTTCTATTTTAAGAACATTATATTCTAGAGAAACTAATTAATGTCAAATAATTTACATAATCATCCTTACCATTTAGTTGATTATAGTCCTTGACCTTTAACAGGAGCTATCGGAACTATAACTTTAGTCACAGGACTAGTAAAATGATTTCATAATTTTAATTTTAATTTAATTTTACTAGGATATTTTATTATTATCTTAACTATATTTCAATGATGACGTGACATTTCACGAGAAGGAACATTTCAAGGCAAACATACTATTTTAGTATCCAAAGGTTTACGATGAGGTATAATTTTATTTATTATTTCTGAAATTTTTTTTTCATTTCTTTTTTTTGAGCATTTTTCCATAGTAGTTTATCTCCTAATGTAGAAATTGGAATTTCATGACCCCCTACAAGAATTATCCCATTTAATCCATTTCAAATTCCTTTATTAAACACTATTATTCTAATTACTTCAGGATTAACAGTAACCTGAGCTCACCATGCTATTATAAATAATAATTTTAATCAAACAACTCAAGGATTATTTTTTACTATTATTTTAGGTATTTATTTTTCTTTACTTCAAGCTTATGAATATTTTGAAGCCCCTTTCTCTATCTCAGATAGAATTTATGGATCAACATTTTTTATAGCAACAGGATTCCATGGACTTCATGTTATTATTGGAACTATTTTTCTTTCTATTTGCTTAATTCGACATTTAAATTTTCATTTTTCTAGAAATCATCATTTTGGGTTCGAAGCAGCAGCATGATATTGACACTTTGTTGATGTTATTTGATTATTCTTATATATTACTATTTATTGATGAGGAAATTAATTATTTATATAATATAAATAGTATATTTGATTTCCAATAAAAAGTTTAATAAATTTAATATAAATAATACTTATTATTCTTTTAATTTCAATGATTTTCTTTATTATTTCTAATATTCTTATAATAATTTCAATAATAATTTCTAAAAAATCAATTATAGATCGAGAAAAATGTTCTCCATTTGAATGTGGATTTGATCCTAAATCTCTCCCTCGAATTCCATTTTCATTACATTTTTTTTTAATTACAGTTATTTTTCTTATTTTTGATGTTGAAATTGCTTTAATTTTCCCTATTATTAAAACATTTAATTTAACTAATTTAATTATCTGATTCAAAACTTCTATATTTTTTATTATTATATTACTATTAGGTTTATATCATGAATGAAATCAAAAGATACTAAACTGAAGCTATTAATATAGGATTATAGTTTAATTAAAACATTTAATTTGCATTTAAATGATAATGAAATTTCATTTTATCTTAAAATAAGAAGCAATTTTGCATTTAATTTCGACTTAAAAGATAGAGTTATTAACTCCTTATTTGTTAATTAATTGAAACCAAAAAGAGGTATATCACTGTTAATGATAAAATTGAATTCTATTCCAATTAAAGAAATATTCCTATTAAGCTGCTAACTTAAATTCAGTGGATAATTCCCATTAATATTTCTATTTATATAGTTTAAAAAAAACTTTACATTTTCATTGTAATATTAAAAATTTTTTTCTTATAAATATCTAAAGATTTTATAATCACCTCAATATCTTCAATATTATACTCTTTTTAAGCTATTTAAATAAATTATTATAACAATTACTAAAAATAATATTCAAATAACAAATCTATATAAATAAATCTTATAATTATTTACTTGTATAAGATTAAAAATAATTGAATAATTTTTTAAAATATTATATAAACCTTGACCGCTATAAATTTCTCTTCACTCTAAATCAATATTTTTTATTAATTTAAAACCAAAAATAAATAATTAAAAACTAAACCATAAGTTAATAAATTTGGTATAAACCATATTAATCTTAAAAAATTATTTAAATTATAAAATAATTTTAATTTATTTATAGAATATAAATTCATACTTCTAATTAATCATCCTAGGAATATTCCAATTCCTCTAACATAAATTACTATTAATTTTATTCTTAGGGGTAAATAAATTATATAAGGATAATTAAATATTAATCATCTTAAACCTCTACCAGAAACTACTCTTATAATTATTAATAAAAATATTCTTTTTAATATAATATAATCTTCTTCATATAAATTATAAATACTTCTTAAATTAAACTCATTAATTATTAAATATATAATTAAACGTATTCTATAAAATATTGTTAAACCAGTAGAAAAATAATATAAATAAAAAATTATTAAATTTAAATTTCTTATTCTAACCATTTCTAAAATTAAATCTTTTGAATAAAATCCAGCTAAAAATGGATATCCGCATAAAGATAAACTTGAAACATTCATACACAATGACGTATAAGGAATGTAAAATGAAATATCCCCTATTATTCGAATATCTTGATTATCACTTATTATATGAATAATTATTCCTGCACATATAAATAATAAAGCTTTAAATATAGCATGAGTTAATAAATGAAAAAAAGCTAATTCTTTAAATCCTATTAATAAAATTCTCATTATTAAACCTAATTGTCTTAAAGTTGATAAAGCAATAATTTTTTTTAAATCAAATTCATAATTAGCTGAAATCCCAGCTATAAATATAGTTAAACTAGAAATTAATAAAATGAAATTTGTAAATTCTAATGTTATTAATAATCTATTAAATCGAATTAATAAATAAACCCCTGCAGTAACTAAAGTTGAAGAATGAACTAAAGCTGAAACAGGAGTAGGAGCTGCTATAGCAGCAGGTAATCAAGCTCTAAAAGGAATTTGTGCTCTTTTTGTTATTGCCCCCAAAATAATTATTACACTAATAATCTTTATAGAAAAATCATTATTTATTAATTCTAAATAAAAAATATAATTTCATCTCCCATAATTTAATATTCAAGCAATTACTATTAATAATATAACATCCCCAACCCGATTAGATAGAACTGTTAATATTCCAGCATTATAAGACTTAATATTTTGATAATAAATTACTAAACAATAGGAAACTAAACCTAATCCATCTCACCCAAGAAAAATTCTAATAATATTAGGACTGATAATTAATAAATATATTGATAAAATAAATAATAAAACTAAAATTAAAAATCGTATTAAATTTAATTCAGACTTTATATAACTTTTTCTATAATAAATTACAGAAGCTGAAATTAAACTAACAAATATTATAAATAATGTAGATATCCAATCTAATAAAATTGTAAAAACAATATTTATAGAATTAAAAGGAATTAATTCCCACTCTAAAAAATATGTTATATTAATTATAATTAAATAAATTGTTAATATCATATTTAATATTATAAATATTATTAAAAAAAAATCTTAAAAAATAAATATTTTTATTAAAAATAACTTAAAGTGAATATACACATTTTTGATACCACAAATCAATATATTTTTTTAAATTATTTAAATAAAATCAAACTATTAAATAATCAATTTTTATAATTAAAATATTTAAAGGTAATCAATGTAATAATAATAATAAATATTCACGAGAAGAACTTAAATAAAATCTATATAAACCTAAATTATATTCACCATGTTGAGAATAAGAATATAAATAAAGTCTATAACCAGCTCTAAGGAAAGAAATTATTATTAATATAAATATTCTTATTCAAGATCATCTAATTAAACTATTAATTAATTCAACTTCCCCTCAGAAATTTATTGAAGGAGGAGCTGCTATATTAGAAGTTATTAATAAAAATCACCATAATCTTAATGTAGGTATAAGATTTATTATTCCTTTATTAATAAATAATCTTCGTCTCATAAAACGTTCATAATTTATATTAGATAAACAAAATATTCCAGATGAACATAACCCATGACCAATTATTAATAAATAAGACCCTATAAAACCCCAATAATTTATAGTTACTATACCCCCAATTACTAATCCCATATGAGCAACTGATGAATAAGCAATTAAAGATTTTATATCAACTTGACAAAAACATTTTAATCTAATATAAACTCCACCTAATAATCTAATTACAATTCAAATAAAACCAATTTTTTTATTAATTTCTTGAAATATAATTAAAACTCGTAATAACCCATAACCCCCTAATTTTAACATAATTCCAGCTAAAATTATAGACCCTGAAATTGGAGCCTCAACATGAGCTTTAGGTAATCATAAATGAACAAAATATATAGGTATTTTAACTAAAAAAGCTATAATTATTACTAAATATAATATAATATAATCATATCTTAAAAATTTATATATATATATATATATAATTATTGTATTTATATTATTAAAAATATAAAAAATCCCTAAAAATAAAGGTAAAGAAACAAATAAAGTGTAGACTAATAAATATAAACCAGCTTGAATTCGTTCTGGTTGATACCCCCAACCTAAAATTAAAATTAAAGTAGGAATTAATCTTCTTTCAAAAAATAAATAAAATATAAATATATTTATAGAACTAAAAGTTAAATATAATAATAATAATAATGATATAATATTAAATAAAAATAATTTATAATAATAATTTCCTTTATATAAATTTTCTCTTGCTATAATTATTAAAATTCTAACTCAAATACTTAATATAATTAAACCAAAAGAAATTATATCACACCCTAATATATAACTTAAATTTGAATAAAATATTAAATTTATAGATAAATTTATGAATAAAAATATTATTAAAAATAATATTATTTGAGCCAATCAAAATATATTTTTTAAAAAACATAAAGGTATCATTAATAATAAAAATATAAAAAATTTTATCATAATAAATTATAACTTTGAAAATAATCATTTCTATGAGTTCGAATTATTGAAACTAAAATTGATAATCCTAAAGCCCCCTCACATACTGTAAATACTAAAAATACTATTAATATAAATATATTATAATTTATTATAATTATATAAATTAATATTATTAAATAAATTCTTATCTAAGTAAAACAATTAATAAATGTTTATGCTTTCTAACAAAAATTATATTTCCAACAAAAAATATTAATATAAATAAAAATTTTATCATTAGTTTTTATAGTTTATTCAAAACATTGGTCTTGTAAATCAAAAATAATATTTTATTTAAAAACTTCAAAGAAAAGATTTATACCTTATCAATAATCTCCAAAATTATTATTTTTATTAAACTATTCCTTGATATTCTAAAAATATTCATTATTTTATTAATAATTTTAATCTCAAGTATAATAATTTTTATTAAACATCCTTTATCCATAGGAATTATAATCTTAACTCAAACTTTATTATTATGTTTAATTTCAGGAATAATAATTAGTACTTATTGATTTTCTTACATTCTATTTTTAATTTTTTTAGGGGGACTTTTAGTTTTATTTATTTATATTTCAAGAATTGCATCAAATGAATTAATCAATTTTTCTTTAAATTTAAAAATATTTCTATTTATTTTAATTAATTTTTTAATTTTTAATTGATTTTTTTATAAATCTTACTACTCATCAAATTTATTTATTAATTATGAAATAAATAATTTATTAAATATATTTTTAATAATTGAAGAAAATAACTTAAATTTAACTAAATTGTATAATAATCAAACATATTTTTTAACTATTGTATTAATTATTTATATATTTATTACATTAATTGCTGTTATTAAAATTACAAATATTTTTTTTGGCCCTTTACGATCATTTAACTAATGATAAATAATTTTAAACCTTTACAAAAAACTCATCCTTTAATTAAAATTTTAAATGGAGCATTAATTGATTTACCAAGACCATCAAATATTTCCTCATTATGAAATTTTGGATCTTTATTAGGATTATGCTTAATTAGCCAAATTATTACACTTGATTGATTAATTCATTTGATGCAATTCTTGAAATATAAATAAATAAAACTAAAAGTCCCCCTAAAAAAATTAAAAATAGAATGTAAGAAAATCAATAAGTTCTAATTATTATTCCTGAAATTAAACATAATAATAAAGTTTGAGTTAAGATTATAATTCCTATGGATAAAGGATGTTTAATAAAAATTATTATACTTGAGATTAAAATTATTAATAAAATAATGAATATTTTTAGAATATCAAGGAATAGTTTAATAAAAATAATAATTTTGGAGATTATTGATAAGGTATAAATCTTTTCTTTGAAGTTTTTAAATAAAATATTATTTTTGATTTACAAGACCAATGTTTTGAATAAACTATAAAAACTAATGATAAAATTTTTATTTATATTAATATTTTTTGTTGGAAATATAATTTTTGTTAGAAAGCATAAACATTTATTAATTGTTTTACTTAGATAAGAATTTATTTAATAATATTAATTTATATAATTATAATAAATTATAATATATTTATATTAATAGTATTTTTAGTATTTACAGTATGTGAGGGGGCTTTAGGATTATCAATTTTAGTTTCAATAATTCGAACTCATAGAAATGATTATTTTCAAAGTTATAATTTATTATGATAAAATTTTTTATATTTTTATTATTAATGATACCTTTATGTTTTTTAAAAAATATATTTTGATTGGCTCAAATAATATTATTTTTAATAATATTTTTATTCATAAATTTATCTATAAATTTAATATTTTATTCAAATTTAAGTTATATATTAGGGTGTGATATAATTTCTTTTGGTTTAATTATATTAAGTATATGAGTTAGAATTTTAATAATTATAGCAAGAGAAAATTTATATAAAGGAAATTATTATTATAAATTATTTTTATTTAATATTATATTATTATTATTATTATTATATTTAACTTTTAGTTCTATAAATATATTTATATTTTATTTATTTTTTGAAAGAAGATTAATTCCTACTTTAATTTTAATTTTAGGTTGGGGGTATCAACCAGAACGAATTCAAGCTGGTTTATATTTATTAGTCTACACTTTATTTGTTTCTTTACCTTTATTTTTAGGGATTTTTTATATTTTTAATAATATAAATACAATAATTATATATATATATATATATATATATATATATATATATATATATATAAATTTTTAAGATATGATTATATTATATTATATTTAGTAATAATTATAGCTTTTTTAGTTAAAATACCTATATATTTTGTTCATTTATGATTACCTAAAGCTCATGTTGAGGCTCCAATTTCAGGGTCTATAATTTTAGCTGGAATTATGTTAAAATTAGGGGGTTATGGGTTATTACGAGTTTTAATTATATTTCAAGAAATTAATAAAAAAATTGGTTTTATTTGAATTGTAATTAGATTATTAGGTGGAGTTTATATTAGATTAAAATGTTTTTGTCAAGTTGATATAAAATCTTTAATTGCTTATTCATCAGTTGCTCATATGGGATTAGTAATTGGGGGTATAATAACTATAAATTATTGGGGTTTTATAGGGTCTTATTTATTAATAATTGGTCATGGGTTATGTTCATCTGGAATATTTTGTTATATAAATTTAATAGTTTAATATAAATTATGAACGTTTTATGAGACGAAGATTATTTATTAATAAAGGAATAATAAATCTTATACCTACATTAAGATTATGGTGATTTTTATTAATAACTTCTAATATAGCAGCTCCTCCTTCAATAAATTTCTGAGGGGAATTTGAATTAATTAATAGTTTAATTAGATGATCTTGAATAAGAATATTTATATTAATAATAATTTCTTTCCTTAGAGCTGGTTATAGACTTTATTTATATTCTTATTCTCAACATGGTGAATATAATTTAGGTTTATATAGATTTTATTTAAGTTCTTCTCGTGAATATTTATTATTATTATTACATTGATTACCTTTAAATATTTTAATTATAAAAATTGATTATTTAATAGTTTGATTTTATTTAAATAATTTAAAAAAATATATTGATTTGTGGTATCAAAAATGTGTATATTCACTTTAAGTTATTTTTAATAAAAATATTTATTTTTTAAGATTTTTTTTTAATAATATTTATAATATTAAATATGATATTAAGAATTTATTTAATTATAATTAATATAACATATTTTTTAGAGTGGGAATTAATTTCTTTTAATTCTATAAATATTGTTTTTACAATTTTATTAGATTGGATATCTACATTATTTATAATATTTGTTAGTTTAATTTCAGCTTCTGTAATTTATTATAGAAAAAGTTATATAAAGTCTGAATTAAATTTAATACGATTTTTAATTTTAGTTTTATTATTTATTTTATCAATATATTTATTAATTATCAGTCCTAATATTATTAGAATTTTTCTTGGGTGAGATGGATTAGGTTTAGTTTCCTATTGTTTAGTAATTTATTATCAAAATATTAAGTCTTATAATGCGGGAATATTAACAGTTCTATCTAATCGGGTTGGGGATGTTATATTATTAATAGTAATTGCTTGAATATTAAATTATGGGAGATGAAATTATATTTTTTATTTAGAATTAATAAATAATGATTTTTCTATAAAGATTATTAGTGTAATAATTATTTTGGGGGCAATAACAAAAAGAGCACAAATTCCTTTTAGAGCTTGATTACCTGCTGCTATAGCAGCTCCTACTCCTGTTTCAGCTTTAGTTCATTCTTCAACTTTAGTTACTGCAGGGGTTTATTTATTAATTCGATTTAATAGATTATTAATAACATTAGAATTTACAAATTTCATTTTATTAATTTCTAGTTTAACTATATTTATAGCTGGGATTTCAGCTAATTATGAATTTGATTTAAAAAAAATTATTGCTTTATCAACTTTAAGACAATTAGGTTTAATAATGAGAATTTTATTAATAGGATTTAAAGAATTAGCTTTTTTTCATTTATTAACTCATGCTATATTTAAAGCTTTATTATTTATATGTGCAGGAATAATTATTCATATAATAAGTGATAATCAAGATATTCGAATAATAGGGGATATTTCATTTTACATTCCTTATACGTCATTGTGTATGAATGTTTCAAGTTTATCTTTATGCGGATATCCATTTTTAGCTGGATTTTATTCAAAAGATTTAATTTTAGAAATGGTTAGAATAAGAAATTTAAATTTAATAATTTTTTATTTATATTATTTTTCTACTGGTTTAACAATATTTTATAGAATACGTTTAATTATATATTTAATAATTAATGAGTTTAATTTAAGAAGTATTTATAATTTATATGAAGAAGATTATATTATATTAAAAAGAATATTTTTATTAATAATTATAAGAGTAGTTTCTGGTAGAGGTTTAAGATGATTAATATTTAATTATCCTTATATAATTTATTTACCCCTAAGAATAAAATTAATAGTAATTTATGTTAGAGGAATTGGAATATTCCTAGGATGATTAATTAGAAGTATGAATTTATATTCTATAAATAAATTAAAATTATTTTATAATTTAAATAATTTTTTAAGATTAATATGGTTTATACCAAATTTATTAACTTATGGTTTAGTTTTTAATTATTTAAATTTTGGTTTTAAATTAATAAAAAATATTGATTTAGGGTGAAGAGAATTAGCGAAACTATGCTATCTCTTCAGCGCACTTGAGGATTTGTTGAGATTTCGGTAAGTTCTAATGAATTAACTATAGCATATTTCAAACGTAACTATTTAATAGAATTCAATGCAATTGAATTCCGCAAGAACTACAGCTGACGTTTACTGTGTACAAACACTTTCCAGAGATATTAGAAAAACCTAAAAAATGAAAATTATTGTCACTATTTAAATCAAATAATTTTATTCAAAATAGGATATGATATTGACATAAATATGATTTATTGAAAGTCAAAATCTATCACCCAATCGAAAAAGTATGCCTCAGTGAATAAGCCTATAAGCCCTAAGCCTCAGTGAAGAAGAACGGACGCAAGAAACTCAGAATTTGAATTTCGCAGCACATTTGGTTTGTATCGCTCAACAAAAGACTTACAGTTGTGTCTGTTCCTGGTGTTAATATTATGATTATCACACTTTCTATCTAATTTATTATCTAAATAAATTATTATATCATGATTCAAATACATGTTACAAATCTAGATATCAGTGATGTGAGGATTCACTTATTCAAGTTAATATACGAATGAAACTTTAAAATGCACTACAATTGATGAAAGGATAAATGGTGAAAATAATCTCAGTGGCAGACGATATTACATCGACATGACGACGTAAGCTATGTTGCTATATTAATAAAATGTCAAAACGCTCCACAACTAAAAGATTGAATTAATATTTTGTAAATCGTTGGACAATGTCTTAAGTTTTGTATTTTACTAAAATATCGACACCTTTCCTGTAAAAAACGATTCCGTAGGGCTTTATATACCTGCAGACTAATATTACAACCTAAATACTGTTCATTTATTTCTTATTTACTAAGGGTTTTTGATAAAAAGAATATCGTAAATAAAAAAAAAAATAAGAACCTGCGCACAAATGTTTTATTTATATTCACAATAGTGTGTGAAACAAATGTTTTTGCATTTATATATTTCTGACATGTTAAATCTTACCTAAATAAATATAAAAAATATTATTTTTCAACATTTAATGAAATATAAAAAGAAAAACTTCAATAAATAAGGATAAACGATTGCAGCTACAATATTTACGTACTTTTATGTAACTTGCAGTATTAATTTTAATAAGTACTTTCGCTTAACCTACTGAGTTGAATGTTAATCCATTCAAATGAAAAAGCTGAAATGAAAAATGAAAAAGCTATTGTGATGTCTTAAAACAACAAAATAAATAAATTGGAAGGAAAAAATAGCTCATTCAAAAAACATAACTTGTTCATGACATCACCCGAATTCTTCCTTTCTATTGTAATGAAGTCAACAGCAGTTGGTTGAAGTGACAAGTTCAAATGAACAACAAGTTAGAACAGAGCCGTAGGATCTCATTTCAAATGAAGTTACTACTTATGTATTCATCCCCGTACACTAACAGGGTAACTTTTCTTATACAAGTTTGTCTTACCTTATGTTTTATTATTGTGACACGAGTATATATTTGTTTTATAAGCCATTGCATAAAATTATGTTAATATGTTACGAAGTTAGAATTCAAATAAGGGTTACATTTATATATACAGGATATCCCAAAGTTATGGGACATGAAGGGAAAGTACCTTAAATATCGAAGATAGGCTATTTTCTTGAAAGAAGACTTTAAGTTATTTTTAAAAGTTAGTAATTCTGCATTTAAAGATGTTCTAAAAATTACTTGCCTCGTTTGGGAATCGAACCGACTTAAATGTAAAATAAACACCCCTACTCTTATGATGCCAATCTAAAGAATGGCCAAAAACTAATAACTCTTCTTAAGTAACATAGTATTTTAAAAGAAAGTAGTCAATTAAGTGGGTTTTTTATCTTTTGTAAATAAATTAATTAAATGCTCCAAATGTGATCTCTCTTGTCTTACGCAGATCGCCAATCTTTTAATGAGTCCGCTGCCTGTTGATTTTCTTATCATTTTATGGTGAATACTCGATATGATATGGCACAATTCTGTTTGTAACTCGCCCACGTTCTCGTACCGCTTTTTGTATAGCATATCTTTCACATATCCCCAAAAGAAGACATCTAATGGTGTTAGGTCCGGGGATCTGGCCGGCCATCTAATCGGTCCATTCGTACCAATCCAAGTAAGAAAACATTACAGTAGGGGTGTTTTTTTTTACATTTAAGCCGGTTCGATTCCCAGACGAGGCAAGTAATTTTTAGAACATCTTTGATTGCAGAATTACTAACTTTTAAAAATAACATAAAGTCATCTTTCAGTAAAATAGCCTATCTTCGATATTTAAGGTACTTTCCCTTCATGTCCCATAAGTTTGGGACATCCTGTATATATAAATTTATTGCCATTTTTATGAACACACACTAAATTTTTGTATATACTCGTATATTGGTTAGAAACAGTCACAATTATAAAATCTTTAAATTTAGATCTAAGCGACTCTCTTGCCATAAATTTCCCAAACAGCTTTCTACTGCAAAAATAGATTCAATATTAACATTATTTAGCATTATCCCATAATAATATACCATATGATATAATGCTGCCAAAGTTACTAAAATAAACTAATCTTGCAGTTTCAATGTCTGTTAAGGAACGAATCTTTTTTACTGTGTATGCAGCAGCACTAAGTCTACTCGACAAGTTTTCTATATGATGCCCCATTAGAGTTTGGCACTTAACGTTATTCCGAGAAAAACAGCGGTATCAACTTTGTATAATTTCTCGTTTTTAAAGCTATATATCTTCTGACATTTGTTTAAAATTAGGTGAAGTAAATTTAAAGCACTTCGTTTTATTACGATCAAGTAATAAGTTTTTAGCTTCAAACCATTAATGTACAAATCGATACTTATCCTTTGCGATGTAAAGGAGATCATTTATATGAATGAGGAATAGAAAAGGTCTTAAATTCGAGCCCTGTGGAACCCCCATTTTAACAATTGATCCACGTTTAGTAGTCTACAATTTAAATAAGAATGGTGAAGTTTTCTGACTAATGTTTCGTGTTCAACAATAACAATCTAAGACATAACAAATTTATCTGATATGCCTCTACAATCATTATTTTCGTCTAATTTTCAGTAGATTTAAAAGCATTTATACCATCAGAGCCAGAAACAATCCAATTTAAAGATCTTATCAAATTTAAGAATATTATCTTTCAATAGTGAAAGAGCGAATTCTTGTGATGAGTTCAATTATTAGATTATCATACAGAAAAGTAATCAAAGCGAGTAATTATATAATTGTAATTCATTTTAAGAAGTGTAATAATAAATAATTCATTACTTAAATGTATACAAAGGGAGAGAGAATTAAGCTTGCGTACATCGCGAGATTTCCCCGCCGCGTCTCGTATACAAGCAGTTTTGGGTTAATTTCACGTTAGCTTTAAGCACTAATGCTGCTTTTACGATGCAGGAATATTTATAGCTTCCTTGTATAATGATCTAGGTATTACTTTAAGTGTCTAAAGAATATTTACACTGCAATAAAGCAGCTTGTTAGTTACTTTCTTGAGCATTAATGTTTCTATAAATGTTATGAGTATGAATTAATGTGGTTATTTAAATAGATGGAACATTCTTATAACAAGACTATAATTGTTGAAGCTTGTCTATTACTCATTCATTTTACAGATGACTTCAGTAGTCTACTTGGCTGTTAGAATTCCTTAAAGACCCATTTCCAAGGATATAAAACAAAGCATGTTTAGTTTTGTACCCCTGTTAATCACCGTGTATTAAAACTCTATATTTCATATTCACAATAATTGCTCATTTAAAAGTATATATAAATCTTTTATCATAGCAGTTTAAAGCCTTGTTGTATAGGTTTGTATTGGCTTTATGTAAGCGACTAAATTCTATGTATCAAGAGTACCCCGTCACGTCATATATAAATAAAGACTATTTGATTTCATTTGAAAAATATTTGACTTTGACTTTATCGGCTATACAAGAAAATACGGAGTTCATGATAATTTCATTACAGTGCATTTAAATATACGTTATTCAAATACAATATGTTTATTATATTGGTATATATAACATGAACTTTGACATTATATAATCTAAAATAAAATCAAATAATAGAGAACACAAATTAAAGCGATTTTTTTGCAACTTCATAAACAAAACGGTTCTACATTACAGTACCTATAGTTACTGAAATCCTAATGTCTATTATGAAAATATTTAATGAACCTTGATGCTGAAACGGAATCAATGTTTGATAAAAATATTATAAAAGCTCTTGTGTGAGTTTCAATAGTTCTGTTCAGTACTAGAAGAGTTCAGGCCATTGTTAATGGAATTATAAATTGAAGACATCCTTAAGGTTGTGCAACTTCAATTACTTAGGATTATTTTTCATTGTTTATTTATTGTAATGATAGTTGGCTTGTAATAAAAAATTATACATTATTTTTAATATATTATATACAAATTAAATATTATAGTTATTTTCTACGTGGAACGGATAAAACGGTTCAACGTAAATACTATAATATCTATTTTATGGCAACAACGGACGGGGCGAGCAGGACGTTCAGTTGCCTACTACAATACAGTGCCACTCAGGATTCTAGAAAAACTCAAAAATCCAAAGCGGCACCTCAATTGCGCTCGTCACCTTGAGACATAAGAATATGTTAAGACGGCTAGCTAATATAGCCGGCATCCTGTGCAATGAAGCCGTCCACTGGTAAATAATACCAACATTACTCGTTATCTTTAAAAGTAAATTAAGTACAATAATGTCAGTATGATCAGCGGCGAGGCGCATTGCGTTGTGGCATCCCGCCAATTCTTAGAGCGGCTCTTCACAATATGTTATTTGCATCCGAAAATTCTATATATTGAGCTTTTGTCTTACCATTTGTTTTGCTGAGCCTTCATCTCCTGTTATTTGCAGCTTTAATTTATTAAAACGTAGTGAGAAAGTCTTAATGTTACGATGTGTGATTAAAATTGAATTTATTTTTTACCAATTAATTTAACCAAATCTTGACTCGCCAAAATTTGGCACGAGACATGTCCTGAGAATGCCTAGTGTGGAGGTGAAACACGTGTCGAATATTGTCGGAATTAGTACTAAAGAAAACTCTAAACATTTGGATAATTATGGATTTCCGCAAAGTAACGCCTATTTCAATATATTTTCAATTAATTTAAGCCCACACTCTCACTCACTGATAACATTATTTAACTCATACTTTATGAAAATTACAAGCATTAAGCTCCTATGAAGTCATAGGCGTATTCATGCCCAGCATATGCAGGGGAATGCATAGATATTATAATTTTTACTGACGTACGGACGGTCCCAATCGGTTGAGTAGCCCACAGATCATCTAGACATGGAACACCAGATGTTATTGAGTTGTTGATAGCGATGGCAGGTCTCAGTCAAGGCTCCTCTTGGTACTTCCACCCGTAGAAGATCAAAAGCATCCAAGATATAATGTGTCCATTAAATCAGCAACCGATATCAAATAACAGAATCACTGAACATGGGTTGAGGCGTTAGACAAAAACAATAATCAACCGGCTGGTAATCTCCCAACAAGCTTAACAAATAGATGAACATTGGAATTGAAAATAAAGTAATGTAATGAATACACGTAAAAAGGTAAGTGTGAATATAGCAAAAGCCTTTGATATTGTAAAACACAAGGGAATTAGCTCGAATCATTAATCTTATGGACTTTCTCAGCAGGCCCTAGTCAATCTTTCATTCGGGAAATTCATTGGATCGTTATTAATTAATGAAATTTTTCCTTAGGAGTGTGTATTTACAAACACACACTTTACGATCTGATTGAAGATGCACTGAATAGGGGCCTCTCAAGTGTATCAGGAATAGAATTTGTATGAAAGCCAAGTAAGTGTGTTAGGACCGTGGTAAGTTGAAAATAGTAGGCTCTGGCTGCTAATCTGCGCTGACGCTGCGGTCAGCGTCAGGGGTGAATAGCGTTCATAAATGAGGAAGATGATTACTTGTGTTTGTAGTGTAATGGTTATTCGACAATCCAATTAGTACCAACATTCAGTTATGATAATATTAATAGAATAATTTGTAACCTGTTAATATTATATTGTTTTAGTTATTATATTTAGTTATTATAATTAGTATATTTTTACTAATTGTAATATTATATAAACACAAGCAAAATTTTAGTGATGTCACTTTATTATAAAGTTGGTAGTTTCGTATTATTAAAATTGGTAGTAGGGTAACTATTACGAATTGCTCTCTGCTATTGGGCATTTGTTGTTGGAGCAGTCGAAAGTATCGGACGTGCTGGCTGCTGGTCACCCGACTGCCCTATTTTTATAGTGAAATAATTGAATATATTACTCGTATATTCTATTCAAGTGGTTCGTTTTATTAAAGTCAGAAGTGACAAGTCGCACGATCTGCGCTCTAGACCATGGTAAATTGTAATTAGTAAATTTATATTTTCTACTTTAAATCAATACGTAGTTTATGGGTGTATATTGAATGCTTATTTCATCAATGCAAACTTCATAGACATTGAAATCAAACATAAAAGTCCCAGGCAGTTGAAGTATAAGTATTTGTCAATGCTTGTGGTACTTTGGGTCGGGGCAACTAGCCGATAAAGCTCATTGCTGCCTTGAGGAATATTTTGAGGGTGCGGTGAAATTTGATCGGGGCTACTCTCTAGTAGTTTCACTGCGCTTTTCATTACACTTCTTATATAGCGAATGCTTATTTTACTATTGCAACCTTTATTGGCATAAAACGAAATTATAAAAATCCCAGGCAGATGAAGTATAAGTATTTGTCAATGTTGGTGCTATTTTATGTTGAGGCAACTCCCCGATAAAGCTCACTACTGCATTGAGCATGCATGCTCATTATGTTGTATTATGCATATTTTGAGGATGCTGTGAAATTTGATCAGGGCTACTCTCTGGTATATTCCTTGCGAGTTTCAATTCGCTTATATATTGACAACTGATTATATTTGATTCGTACGGTACAGGGAATGCATTTGGCCGGGGCGAACCCTCGGTAATGTAGTTACTGCACAGTGCTAATCTAACAGGATGCGGTATGATTTGGTTGAGGCAACTCTTCAACAATTTTACCGTGTCTAATTTCAAAAGTTTGCAATTTTACCTTTTTCTGAAAATTATTAAAATGTTCATTATATACATATTTATATTTGTAATTTTGCACATTACCATACTGATTGTAACAGCCATGTAGGTATACTGTTGTACATATATCATTCATGTAGGTGTGCTGTTGTTCGTATTATCAGCCATGTAGGTGTGCTTAATTAAAAAAATATGAAGTTAAAAATTTGATGAAATAAAAAAAATATTAGGTTTAATGATGAAGTTGTTCAATGAAGTTATTTGAGGTCTTATGATGAAGTTATACGATGAAGTAATAACCTCAAAAATGATGAAGTTATTTGAAGATAAACAAAGAAGGTATTTGAAGCTAAACGATGAAGTTATTTGATGTTAAATGATGAATTTAAACTAAATTTTAAGTTATAAAATTAAACATCGAATAATGAAATTAAATTTTAAATTATGAAATTAATAAATCAAGAAAGCGATTTAAACCTTTAGCGATTTAAGCGAGGCATCCTCGATAAAAATAATGAAGGAGCATTGAAGGGTTCGAGCCTTTCTCATTTCAGCGGGAAGGGAATTGCATATGTTAACAGGTTGCACAGTAAATGAGAACGAAGTTTTATGAACAGGAGTACAAATGTACGGTAAGTGTATGACTTATCACGCACATGTAGAATCGCTACTGCGCTACGGGCTTATATTATTGGGACACAGCACAGATATAAACAGAGTATTTATTGCTCAAAAAAAGTGTATTAGGGTAATGTACGGGATGCAAACGTGAGCAATTGTGCCAACCCATATTTGAAAAACAATGTAGTTTACCTTTGCCGTCTCTTTATATTTTCGAGGTATGTTTGTAAAAAAAATAACGAATTGTTTAAAACAGCTAATGATCTAAATCCGCGAAACCAACGTGATGCACAAAGACTCGTTCTTCATGATGTTCCCAAAATTGCTAAATATAATAAAAATTGTGTTCGTGTTTATAATAAGTGACCGAGTAGCATTAAAAATTTAAATTCTAGATTACTTGAGAATAAGCTATATAGTTGGCTAAATGTTAAGGAATGCATGGATAAGATATTACGTTCTAATTATTATACATATATAGATTCTGATCGAATAATATTAAGTTAAATATTTGCATGCTAGGAATAGTGCTAGCAAAACATATAAGTTCATTATTATAATATTTCAATACCATTGTATACTATTAATTATTGCAAATAAATATATTATTACTAGGTGACCGGGCAAACGTTGTTTTGCCATATAATTTATTTTTAGTGTTCGACGGTTTTTTCTCCGACGTATTTTACAAAGATAACAACTATGAAAAAGTATTTTTAGTAAAAATATAGTATATATATGACACTCACAAAAATTTGAATATCTATTGATAACAGAAAGTTTTCAAAATTGGTTTAGTAGATTCAGCGATAAACTCGGGCAATGCTCTTGTGATTCCTCCGGTGTTGCAAGAGAATATGTGTGGCGGTGATCACTTAATACCAGGTTGCCCGTACGCTCTTTAGTCCTCCTTTTTCGTAAAAAAAGATTATCCTCTTAAAAAATGGTGATAATGATTTTAAATGAAAGAAAGTATTATCTTGCTTGGTAAATTTTTCAATGATTTGTATTATTATTCTACCATTCGGGATGGAGGAAAATCCAACAAATTAAAAAACATGAAAATCAGTCCAGCCGTTCTGCAGATAAAAATGTTCGGAAAACTATATTGTGTAGTGTATGTTAATTTCTACTAAGAATTTTTATGATGATTTTACCGATATATATAATAAACGCTATAGTTTGTAAGGATAAATAGGTCGGATATATGTTTATGTTGATTGATAATAATTCATAAGGTATAGGTAGTTACTGAAATATATTCCTATGTCCTCCTAAATTATGTTAAACGATTTATTTCAGTCAGCACGAACATGCAGATTTTGCGATTGGCCTTAGGAAAAACATGGCTTGTCCAAATTTATGCCTGCTTCTTTTAGGGTTTGACCCTGCGATTTGTTGATAGTCATTGAAAATGCAAATTAATAGGATCTGCAGGGATTTAAAATTAATAACCCCTCCATCCGCAGCCCTCCGGTTGTCCGCAAGCCCGTCCATACATTCTTACAAACTTTCGTATTTATAATATTAGTGGATACTTCTTTCAAAAGCCAGAAGATAAGGCTGAGATTTTCACAGGTCCATACATCCAGGGATCCATACATTCTCACAAACTTTCGTATTTATAATATTAGTAGATAGTTCTTTAGAAAGCCAGAAAGAAGGTAGGGCTGAGATTTTCACAGGGTTGTAAGATTAAGTTAAGTATGTATCGATGTACCTATATATTATATTGACCGGCAACATAAAGTATCAAATGCCAAATTTGATTAAATAATGTGTATAACTTGTTATGTACTACACTATAAAAGTAAGTAGAGGTTTTTGACTGTCCCACGGGAACTCTTTAAATATCCAGGATGAAAAGTATGTATGGTTTTGACCGGTAATATAAGGTATCAACATGCCAAATTACCAGTATTAAATTATGTGCCTAAGTTGTTGTGTACTACGCTATATAAGTAAGTAGAGGTTTTAAGTGTCCCACGGGTACTCTTTAATTTTCCGGGATTAAAAGTGTCTTAGATGTTGACCGGAAATATATAAGGTATGAACATGCCAAATTTTATTAAAAAATGTGCATAAATTGTTGTGTACGACGCTTTTTAAGTAAGTAGAGTTTTTTAACTGTCCCACGGGAACTCTTTAATTTTCCGGGATGAAAGTATCTAAGATGTTGTCCGGGGATGTATAGCCTCATCATGCAAAATTTCAATTAAATCGGTCCAATAGTTTCAGAGATTAGCCCGTACAAACTGGCAAATAGACAGAGAAATTAGAAATTAAAAAAAAAATCGGGAATTATTTCTCTTTTTACATCTCCCTGACTCGGTTTTGATCATTTTTTTTCTTTTTACAGAAATTTGATCTCTACAGATTTATTTTAAGTAAAGATATCGATTATTAGTGTACCAGACAAGAGATGGACGCAATACTTTATATAAGACCTGCACTTAGTTTAGATCTAGCATGTGGGGCTTGATGTTTTATTATTGCCAATCAATATTATATTACTGGCAATCAATCGAGACATCAACACCTAATACTAGGTGAGTCATTAGGGAGAGTATTTTCGAAGATACTAATTCTACGAATATATGTATATATAATATGGAGAGACCGTAACATCACGCGAAAATCTAAAACCAAATTGTGACTACATTAGTTTTCTCTTTATTCAGTTATGGAGCGGATATCTGGATACTGAAAAAGGCCGACAAAGACCGAATTGACGCCTTTGAAATGTGATGCTACAGAAAAATGCTACACATTCCATCGACCACATTTCGCACCAACTATTCTGAGAGGGCTTAGTGTCAAAACAAAAATATTGCTCGTAAAGAGGGTCACAATCTTGAACAGCAGATGGTGACAGGCAAAGTGGATGGCAAACGTCCCAGAGGATGCAGTCCCACGAAATGATCGAACCTAATACGATCTTCTCTGAACATCAACTTTCACAATGCCCTTCATGAAGCTAATGATCGCAGCAGATGGAGGGAACCGTACGGGAGAAACAGTAATGAGGAAAACGACGCGATCCTATGCTATATCCTCCTCACGAAGAATGGTTTATTTTAGTGATTAGAGCAAACCTGAATCTTCCGGTGGTAAATTGAACAGGGCTCAGTTTACTCTATTCCTATACATTATCAAGGTCTCGTCGTGTGTTTGTTACAAATCAATAATGTGCTCTTTTTAATTCTCCAAATGCATTCGATTATTTTACCGTTATCTATTGACCTTGCTTGCAAGTTACACTATAATCAGTTCCAGGTATTTTTACATTGTAATACCAGTAGGAGGTTCCATAGCACAGGATACCCGCTATTATCGGTACCACATTGGCGCCTATTTATGCCGTGAAGCAGTAATGTTTATGCAGTATTGTGTTTCAGTCTGAAGGGTACCGTAGCTAGTGAAATTACTGGGCAAATGAGACTTAACATCTTACGTCTTAAGGTGACGAGCACCATTATTGTAGTGATGCTCAGAAGTTTTGGGTTTTTCTGAGCAGCACTCTATTGTGTCAGGCAGGGCGTATCAATTACCATCAGCTGAAGGTCCTGTTCATCACGTCCCTTATTTTCATAAAAAATGTTATAATAATATTTGTAATCTATTTCCATTCAGACGATCAATAAATTAAAAATGAAATAATTACCTACAATTTTTTTATTAAACTCTATTTCACGAGTTAAAACCAACTATTCCCCGAAATAATTATCCCACTTCTGATTTTAGTAATAGTCGTTAGAAACGAAGAGTCTCGACCAACAAGTAATGGGGCTCTAGATCACATAAAAGTGCTTATTCAAATGCTAATTCTGTGAGTTGGTCACAAAATCACTTTTACTTGTGTCTTAAATTGAGATAATTATTATTATTTTGTATAATTTTATTGTTATATAACATCAACTGTTTGACTCATATTTTTTGTTTAAAGAACAGAATGTTTGTTACTATTTTCCACGCAATTTATATTTTATTAGAACGTTCCATGTACCTTAAGAAACAGTTGTCGAGTTCTGTGCTTAGCAACATTTTATTTTTATTTGCAAAACAATGAACACCGATTGGTGCATTAGCGATAATATACGTGTTTAATTAGAACATTAACGATCTGGAGAAATATTTACTAAACAACTCATTGCCCTCGGTAGTAGAAAAATTCATGATGATGGTTCGACTGGGTGTACGTATTATATTTCCGGTCGATTTTTGTCATTTTACTGAAATAACAATCAAGCCCATTGAAAAGGTCTTCCCAAACGTCGCTCAAAATTACAAAGCTAATTATTATAACGTTAGACCAGGGTCGATAATTTTTTAAACCAAAAAAATATAATAGTTGGATTAAACCTCTTGGAAAGGCAGAGAATATAACAAAAATGAAAGTAAAAATAAATTACAATCGATCTGAGGTCGGGAAGTTGTTGTTTGAATTTGAAAGTGTGAAAACAAAAGCTGTAGATCTTTCTACTACCTACAGCTTTACTGTTTAACTTTTTTCCATAAAACTCGAAGTTTCGCCGGAAATCGAGGTGAACTGTTTAAAACCCTTAAAAACTCCCCTTTTTTGACTTCCCAACCCCAGTTAGCCTATAATTTAATTTTCTTTTAATTTTTGTTATATTCTGTTTCTTTTCCATTGGCTTTCATCTTACTATTATTATTGTTTTCACTTTTTATCATTTTCAAAGACTACAGCATTGGTCTACGTGCTATCGTCATCATCAGCATCAGCCGGAATATGTCCACTGCTGGACAAAGGCCTCCCCAAAAGATCTCCATGACGATTGCTGCGCTAGTAGCTGCGTAGTTGGCGACCACGTCACTGGTTGAAAACCTCTGTCTTCAGACATTGCAGTATTTGGGACGAGACGATCTTACGGAGCTTTCCTTCTACAGTAATTTCCAATGCAGCTTGCATCCATCTTTTAAGTATTTGCGGCGTTCATCTTGAACTCTCATGTATGTCTCATCATGGTTCTCTCATGAATGTTGCCTGCTCCCGCGTTGGGGAACCGTCAGCTTAATTTGTTAACGCGCAAAGTAATTAAACTAGAAATATTGTGCCATAAAAGATTGGAATGAGTATCATCAAGTATAAATTATTGAAGTCTACGAAATGGACACCTTATTTTTGTAAGTAATTGTTGTTTATTCTTAAAACATAAATAACGGGATCACTCGGAAATACGTTATATTAATTTAATTTTAACTATTAATTTTTGACAGAACTTTTATCAGTCGGAGGCTCCTTTGCACCGGATGCCGGCTAGATTATGGGTACCACAACGGCGCCTAGTAAGGGCGCCGTAGCTACTGAAATTACTGGGGAAATGAGACTTAACATCATATGAGACATAAAGTGACGAGCGCAATTGTAGTGACGCTCAGAATTTTAAGTTTTTTCAATAATCCTGAGCGGCACTGCATTGTAATGGCAAGGCGTATCAATTTCAATCAGCTGAATGTCCTGCTCGACTCGTCCCTTAATTTCGTAATAAAAACATGACGTCTGTCCGGGCAGCTAGACCACAAATAATTATTAACTCAACATCGTTTTAATGCTATATATTTGAAAACGCACACAGTGATAACAACATGACAAATATTGTGACTGTTACATCTATAAACTTTAGCATAACACCTTAATCTACTTAACACAAAACAAAATATCAAAACAAATACCAATACTTTCAAGTATTACATTTCAATTAAAGTTATTTATTTTTATATAGTTATACGTGTTTACATGAAAAAATCTGTATAATATTAAAATAAACAATTTCATTTATGTTAGATGACATAGTCGTAGGTATATTTTTCAAGTAGGCCGCTGATTAACACTACTGTTCTATTACATATATTGTGTCTGTGGTATCTTCTAAGGTATAATATTAAATTAATGCTAAAAACAATTTGTAACCAAAATTTATGAACGATGCGGGATTCGACGAGGGATTGGATGAGCCAACCGTTCGAGTCCCGTATGGTTCATAAATCTTGATATGCCTTGTTAAACTCTCAGGTTGTCGCTCCATGTACAGGATCTTATTTACAGTTGCTAACCTGCTCAAGCCAAATAACTCAAGCTTATTAGGAAATTGACTTGAGATGTCACTCTTTTAGAAGTGAGTTAGAAGAGCGCTCGGACGGAACCCGAGAGATCGCGGATTCGAGTCCCACTGTGATTATAATTTTGGTAACAAATTTAATTTAATGAATCCCAGAAGTGAGGGGTATCATTTTAAGAATAAAAAATTGTTTAAATAATATAATTATGCTATAAATATCCATTTGCATCAACAACAAATTTTACAAGATTCATCATTCTGCTTTTTAAAAAAAAGCTGTAAAAATCCGAATTCAATACAAATGAGTAATTTGAATCATCACAATTAAATAAGTAACCAAGATATTCATTATTGTTACTGGCAACATTAAGTCTATAGAAAGTATTGAGAACATTTTGAACTTGAACGGACGAGCGTCGATGTATGCGATGAATCTCTTGATTTTCTCTTTTTCCTTTTCATCTGAAAGAAGAAAACAGAATAAATCACAGAAGACGATGGCCATCATTTTTCATAAATAAAATAACATGTTAAGGTAAATTAAGAAAAGAATAATTTAGCATTGTATACTTAAAATATTTAATTTAACAATAACACGTCTGCTGATTATTGTTTGATTTGGTATAAAAAACATTTTCAATAATTGCAATTAAAAATGTATTAAATTTGTTACGAAATTCGATTGTACATATTATAAAGATATATTAAAATGGGAAGACCTAATATAGTGTTAATACTGTCTCGGTTCTCAAATATTATAGTTTGAAACTTAGTATACAGTTATATATTTTGCAATTGATTGTTTTATAAAAGAACTTAGCATTGAATTTTCATATAATATATTTATACTTAAAAACTACGATAGACGTGACATATTAAATCCATGTATAAAATTACCAGTAGTACTCAAAAGCAGGTTATAAAGCATCTTTTTCATTTTATTTGTTTCATTTAGAAGCATTGTTCCAAATATTGCTGGTATCATATAGTTATGTATTGCTTCCAGAATAATAGTAAAAAAATCAAGACCGTGATCCCCAAAACTAAAACTCTGAAAAGAAACGGAATATGACGTTTTACTATAAATTATGACTATATTACTTTAGTTGTATAACAACTAACACATTATATACTACCTGGTAATAATATCTCTGGGTCTGACGTCGATGACGTCACATCGTCGCTTGTTACGGTGTGCAAAACAAGCATCACTGCGATATTATTATTAATAAATAAACAATGATTTATTTTTTCTATATTATTGATCGATGTAAAGGTCTTGTGTTGTGATGCTGATTAATAAAATTATAATGATGAAAAATCAATGAAAGAATCTGGGTCTTAACCTCTGGGCTAAGAAAAAAAAAGTATTTATTTTTGAATTATATACATTAGAACTAGTACAGCGACAAAGAACAATAGAATCTACAGAAGTATTAACTGTAAAAATCAAAACGTTACAATGAAAACTTCAAAAAAAAAACAGTGATGGCATGAAAATACACTACATACAAGGTCTCAAAACGTCGGGTCAACTAAAATAAAAAATGTAACTTTTACGCAAAAATCTAATGTAAAGACATGGAAATGGGCCGGACACATGCTGAGTGATAAAAATAGAACGAATGAATAAAAAGAAACGGATAAGAAATAATATTTGAAGTGGTAAGGGATGGCAAACGAAATAAAGGGCGACCAATGTGATGTTGGGTGGATGATCTCAAAAGATTTGCCGGTCCAGTATGGACTAACTTGCAAGAGACAGAGATAGGTAAAGTCATTGGAACAGGTATTTGTCGAAGGAGAAGCTGTTGTTGCAAAACCGATTGTCAGTAACAATTGTACATAAAATTGTCAATTATTGTAAAACAGCAATAAAGGCTTATTTTTTAAATTATTTTATATGGACAAAAGATACTAGCTTCTTAGACAAAATTATTTAAGATTTTTTGTTGTTATTTACATATATATCTTTATAAGTTACGTGTCACTAGTTTTTATTTTACTAAAATTCTGTAATTTAAAACCTTCTATCAGAATGTCCGAGGCTTGCGTATAAAAACACATAGCTATGACAGTCAAATTTATTAAAAAAATTATGTATTGTAATATTGGTTGAATCATGGCTCAATGACAGTATTTTATCACATGAGTTATTTGACGACAGGTAGACGATGTACAGAACAGATCGAGTAAGCTGTAATTTTTACGATAGAAAAGAAGGAGGGTTTTAATGGATGTACAAATTAAATATATCGAAACGCCTGCGTTTTTGGGAAAGTAACTGTGAGCATATATGCGTCTCCCTCGATTTTTTCTTGATCTAAATCTCGAAACCGATTGAATCAGTGTGCCGTATACTTACTTACCACCAACAATTAATCAGAATATGCTGGATCACTGTTTATATAAATGGAATTCTGTATTACTATTTACTTTAACAATAATTCTTAACTTTGTCATAGTGGGTGACTCTAATTTGAGTTGTGTAAATTGGTCATTAATCTGACAAAAAAAATCTATACAGTTCCGAATTTGGGTCAGCATTTGGTTGACTTTACTTATTTATATAAACTTAATCTATTGATGTTATCAATGAAACAGTTAGAATCTTAGACGTAGTGTTAACATTTTAATTGTGAAATTTCTAAATCATTTAACCAACTAAGTAGTGTTGATCTTTACCATCCCTCGATAAAAATTGTATTATCCTTAATCAAAGAAAGGAAGCTTGACTTTATGTGAAATATTCTTAAGCCTAATATTGTAGTAGTAGTCGTAGTCTCATCAAGTCTCTTAAAGAGAAATATACGATAAGGTGGCGCTACATACTATATAGTAATCTTATGGATACAATAGCTATAAAAATTTGCAGTGATCGTGTTAGTTATCTTGCAAGGATTAATTATAATTTCTATACTTATAATATCGAACAAGGTGTTATAAGAAATAGTAAGTTATTTTTGACATTTGCTAAACAAAAAAGGAGTGATTAGAGCTTGTACCCGACTAATATGACTGACGGAGTTACAGAAAGGTCCGAAGGCATCTTGATTTGCAACTTATTTACAAAACAATTTTTCCTTGCAGTCAATAACAATCAAACTATTACCTCTGTGATTGAATCTTCCTCATATAGCCAAATGGTTAGTGACTCTGACTACTAAGCTGGAGGTCCCGGGTTCGAATCCCGGTAGCAATCATTTATTTGATGAATATGAATATTTGTTTCCGAGTCATGGATGTTTAAATATGTATTTATGTATGTTTAAGTAAGTATATCATATATATATACATATACACATATATATATATATATATATATATATATATATATATATATATATATATAGTAACAGTATTTCTGTTACAGTTCCTACAATGACTAGTGAGGAAGTACAAAAACTTTAACAATAAAGGTACTGATCCCAATAAGGGTGCAGGTCCAGGTGGCATATCTCCATAATTTATTGTATCTTGTGCTTCAGCTCTGGCTGTACCATTATGTTCTATTATTAATGAATCACTGGTCTCTGGCACTTTTCCGGATTAATGGAGATCAGCTATGGTGGAACATATACTACATACAATACTGTATATAAATCAGATAGTTCTAATCTGACATTTAACTATAGATCCATCTCAATTTTGTCTACAGTCGCTATGGTTTTTGAATACGTTGTTTATCCTTTGATTCGGAACCATATTAACAATCATCTCTCCTCATATCAACATGGAATTTCCAGTTCCTGATCTACATGCACAAATATGGTATCTTTTACTGAAACTATAATCAATGCAACAGACAAAAATAAGAAAATAGATGTAATATACTATACAGATTTTAGTAAGGAGTTTGATATTGTCCCACATGATATTCTTTTATGTAAATGATGAGCATATAGATTTACTGTATCTCTTATTGCCTGGCTGAATATATATCATAATATATTTACAGGCTCGCTCGTTCTGTTTTGCTGTTAATGGTTTTCAATCCAATGTTTGTAAGATTACATCTGGCATACCTCAGGGCTCACATTTAGGTCCCATATTGTTTAATATTTTTATTAGTGATATATTCAATTGTTTTTTGATATTTTCTGTGTTTATATACGCAGAAGATTTCCAAAGACTTCTGATACCCCTAGTGATTCTTTTCTCTTTAAGATTACCTAGAAAGACTTATGCAATGGTGTGAAATTTATTATTTATAAATTCCTTCTTAAAAAAAAGCCCTTCCTCTAAATGACTACATTGGATGAACGTCGGGAACTTCTGGATCTTCTGTTTGCTTATAAAATACTGAACGGCTTTATTAACTGCCCCAAATCGCTAAATTAATTTAGCCTGAGAGTTCCAGTAAAAATTCCACGAATTTCCACGTAAGCCAATTACTCCACTTTGTCCTCCACTTCGTTGAACGATACTTGGTACCAATGCCCTATTCCCACGTTTATGTAAAACTTTGTTGATTCCTTAGACAAATTCCGCAAGACCATTTGCACAAAAATTGATAATCTTTAATAATGTTATAATTGCTAAATTAATGCAAATGTGTACCTACTCATTTCTTTATTGTAAAAAACTGTTTACTTCTTAATTTATTCAGTATAACACTTGAAAATTAATTATTGCTGTGCATGCTGTGTCACTACATTTAGATCGTAGGTCTTAGTTCTATTTTTTCTATTTGTGTGTATTAATGTAAGTTACTGTAAATTAAGCTAATAAATAAATAAATTATGTTTGATAGGTTCAAGTTGATACTGAGGTCTAGTATAACTGAGTAAATACAGTACCTACTAAGCGTCACAGAGCAAGAGTATCTGAATGTTACTTAAGTTCAGCGTCGCCCTATTTTTGAAAATTCCTTCTATATTTATATTTATGATTATTTGGGAAACTTACGGCCAGCTTACCATCATAACTTAGGAAATAATTGAAATTAATGGTGTCTACTTAAAAGTTTCCACATATATGTAAAACTGTTGTTATAATTTAATATTACGCTTTAAAACTTATCTTAACTAGAATTATTTAAGGAAACTGGAGAGAAGAACTTATTAGATAAGGTTATTTTTTGATTTGGTGCTAGATGTAGAAAATATCTCTAGATCTACTTCATAATTGAAGTCGTTGTAACTTCAGCAGGATCTAGTAATGTAGCTATTTGCACGATAGTAACACCTCGCCATGGGAGTATGAAAAAGGATAGGATTACCTAATGGAAAGGCATGAGCCACTAGTCCAAGCATTTCAAGGCATTCGAAGTCTGTTTTATTAACAATAAGGCAGATGTCTAAGGCCTAGCCTTAAGTGAGTAGCAGACATCTGCTACTTGAAGAGACACTAAGCCACAAAATATGTGTCTTCTCAGTGTAACATCCAACTAAAATTAATATAACAAGTAATTAATATACATAATAAAACTCACCAAATTAATCTTGATTTCCACCAAAATAGCGTAAACTATTGCAATTGTAATAGGTATGTTAAATATTAGTTTTATGAACAACTGAAAACAGTTAAAGCTAGTTAATAATATTCCAATAGATCAGAGGGCTATGAAGCTGGAAAGTGCTGCGAAGGGGTAATCTTCTCATTACTGGCTTAACTTAATTATCATATGAGGGGCTTTTTCTCTGACTTCTGAAGCAAAGTATTTTTGAGATCTCAACGATATTTGTGCATGGTATTAATATTAGGTGATAGATTTGTGTTTTTAATCATATAATACAATATTACCATAAAATCTGCGATAATCTTGCAATGCTCTACAACATCAATCAATTCCTTATACAACAAGTTAACTGTGTCAATATTGTGAGTATCCTTAAAAAACAATCTTATATTCCGAAGCACAATATACGCCGCAAAGTAATATATTATTACAACAGTGCTAGAGGCATGGACTGTAATACAATTACAATACTTATAAATTATTAGAAAAATCGTTTTAGGGGTATTTAAATCATGTGGAAGGAAAATTATTATTATGTAAAAGAGATTGAATAACAATAATCCATTTATTTTTGAAAAAATGCCATTGGCTCCTGTTTTCTGTTCAATAATATTTAATGTTTTAAAATAATAAGCCAGTGTCGTGTCTTTCATCGTAATAGACAGAATTTTTAGAACAATTATTATTGTGACGATTTCCGCTTGTGTAATAAGAAGAAAGCTTAAATCCAGAAGGAAAATATTCAGACAAATATAAATCAATGGACAAGCATAGCGTAATGACACTTGAAATATTTTCTGTAAAAAAGATTTATGCTCAAAGACTCCAAAGTCCACCGAAAATATTATCTCAAACACCAATAATATGAATTTGATATATTTAGGTATTGGCTTAACAATAATTTTATTGTTTATTTCTGGCTGCCTAAAGCAATTCATTGTATTACTTTCGTTCACACTGGCCACTAGACTAACCTAGAAGGACACTTATATAAATTAATACCACAGAAATGTAATCAGTTGAATCACCATAATGGCAGCTTATAAAATTTCCTCACACAACTCATAAGCGAAGTATTGAGCTAGTGCTGTACTCTCGATATGTTAAAAAAGCAGTTATTTCGAAACTGAAATTGATTTTTCTTATTTATGTCACAAGCTAATATGAGTACATTTACATGAAGTCGAATAATTTGTGAAATAAATAAAATATATTTCAATTATAATTATTATGTTTGACTTAATAAATATTAACATTAAAAACTATCTTATCTGGACGTCCCGTGAATGTCTTTGTGGATCTATGTGGCAGGGAAATTGGTCGAAAAAATTATCATATCTAATTTTTTACACTTTCTTTAGATAAAATGAGCAACTCAATTAATATGAGCATTAAATTTACTGTCATGTAATTATTATTTATAAAAACCTAAGATACGACTGGACATCGATTACGCTCGTGTTGAATGTGTTGGTAATTTAAATGCACTTCAAATTGAAATATCTGTATTTTACAGTTTCCACTAATTATAATTTGGGAAGCGTTACCCTTTAGAATTCACAATAAGTAATTTCCCCTGGAACTGAGCACTCTGGCTTATATAGGGCACGACCGTCTACCGTAATGATGCTACCAACTGTTAGTTGGCACTACAGTAGTGCCAAGTAACTTACACGAATCAAGTTATCTAAAGATCTGAATATAATATGCTATTATAGTTATTTGTATGTATGTATGTATGTCTGTATGCGAAAAGACTTTTCCCCAACTCATTATTTACTTCATAACACTATGTGGTTCACAATCTGAATATCAAAAAGAACCCCTGACTTCTTGTACCAGAAAACTAAGGTCATCGCCGTGACCGCGGTCCAATGGCGTATAGCTAGCATCAGCTGTGCGGCGGCTCAAAAGAATAAGGCGGGGCCTCTCGCACCTTTGTATGCCGCTGTTCTTTGGCTGATGCCGGCAATCGCGGAAATTAAATCAATACATGAATGAATTGGGTGTGTAAGCGGGGAAAAATGAAATGGCTGCAGGCCTAAGTGTTAAATTTTTTATAATTGGGTATGTTAATAATCTTTTTTTTTTCAAGATATAGTACAGGATTTTATAACAGCCTGTTTATAGGTAGAGAGGCAGCTGTCACACGCTACCTACCTTGTGTCTCGCTTTCACTCACGTCAGTGTACGAAGCTGGCGTGGCTCTCTATTTCCTTCTCTACTCTAAGCATCCACGCTGACATCTGCAAAATACATTATTCCATAAAAAAACCCTGTCCAGTCCAGTAGAAGTAGAACGCAGGAAACAAAATTATCAGTAGGGGATTGTTGTACGTGATTGTTAAATTTCTATTATTTACTAATAATTTTTGGAGGACGAATTTCAATTCATTCTTGGTGTAAATATATACAATAACTTAACAACAACTTAGATGCGTATATAATATAATTAAATACGAATAGCCAAAACAATAGCATTTACTTCTTTTATACCTGAATTACTTTAAAATACAACTACTAAATGATAGTTGTAGTGAAAACTTGTTACAGTGGAATAGTTAAACTAAATGATAGACTGAAAACAAAATATATCCAATATAAAAACTAAAGATACTCAAATTATATTAAAATTAGAAATGTAACCAATTTTGTAGTTGGGCCAGCTTGCTATTATTGTACTTCTTACTAGTTCCAAAGAGTCATTCTGAGTCATACTTAGGGCTCTACACAATTTTGTAATATAATAAAACTTTTATAATGCTGTCTGTGGTGACATCAATTAAATAAACAGTCATTACAGCCATTCTACTGATTATGTATCTGTGGTTTTAATTTACGTAAGTGTTTTTCTAGATAACCATTACCATTATTAGGTACCATTTGGCTCTAAAACAGCTGGTGTATTAAGAGCGGCAAATGCCCTGCGGATGATTTCATTAATGCTGGCGTGACGACTGATACGGCCTGCCGATTTTATGCAAGATAGCCCGTGACGCCCAAGAGCATCTACCTGTGCTTTTGATTTTTGATTTTTTTTTTGATATTTTTTTACATTACATGTCTCTAGCACTGATGTAATTGTGTATTACTTTACGTTGTGCTTCAGAATATAAGATTGCTTGTTAAAGATATCTCGTAATATATTAACAGTTGACTTCTTGTATAAGGATAGATTGGTGTCGTAGAGCATTGCAAGATCGTCGCAAACTATATGGTAATATTGTTTTCTATTATCAACAATAATAGATTAACTTTTCAAGTTTTTAATGTATGATCAACAAATGTACCACTTACCTATTCGCAAGTGAAATACCACACCTCGTAGACATTTACAATTCTGTAGACGCCACAATTACTTTACTTCAGTGCAACCTAAGTCATAGCAAAAAGTCTCTTAAATGATAAAAAATAATCAATTAGTTAACACAGAGATAGGGAAGTATACGCACTAGTATATTAATAGTATTTTTAATTTATATGATACGCCTCCTGACAGCCGGCAAATAACAAACAAGAAAATAAAACACACACATAAAAATACCAAAAAAATTTACTAAATCGCTAATAACTTGGGCATTCGATGTAACAAAAGACACATTCTTCCTTCATTTCTTTAGTAGCGGGGCGTTCAATCAATCAGTCAGTTATTTATGTTTTAAATAAGGTACGTAGGTACACATAGCCCCGACCTAGTACCATGTGATTTCTGTATTTTCCGCAAAATCAAAGATTTGATGAGAGGTTTCACTTTTACCAAATCCGAAGAGGCAGTGATAGCGTTCAATCAGGACGTAGAATACATGCCTTGAGATCTGTGGTCCACCTGTTTTAAAAAATGGTTTGATCGCATGAAAAATTGCTTAAAATGTAAAGGAGAGTATTTTATAAAGCAAAAAACATAATATTTTGGTTATAACATGTTGTTTTTTTTTTAAGTTACGCAAAACTTTTAATGTGACCTACGTATGTGCTTAGTTTTGTTTCCGAAAAAATGTCTGCCCATTACGTTGACACTTTTGTAATCGAATCAGAACTCATCACAATAACACTAACATCAGTAAAGGTTAAATTAATGTAATACGACCTGCACCATATCACTGAAGACTTATATTGTTATAGATTGTGTGTCGTTTATGTGTCCACGGGTAACTAAAGCGGAACATGACAACACAACCACTATTTTAATACTGCCCGGACAGTGTCCTCTTTTTTTTGTCAGTAAAATCATCTATCCAGCATCAGCAAATACCACCTTCGAGAGCAACAAATAAGCAAGGTCTTATTATAATGAAAATATTTCTGTAGTTTAGTTTGTAAACAACAAATAAATATCGTTTGAAAACAAATTAACGCAACCATTTGCCACCTATCAAATGTTACGAGTAGTATTTATAGCTCGTTTTTATTTCCTTGTCTAGTTAGACAGCTAGCTAATTTACTATAACATTTCACATCCATTTTTTAATTTAACAATCATGAATACTTATAATTTAATAGTTGAATTGGTTTTCACGCAAAGTAATTATATTATTTACTATATTTTAGTAATAATACAAATTATTGAAATGTAATTTTAAGATTAATGTAAAATAAATGGTAATGCAGTAATTATACCAAAATATTACTATCCCCGAAGTATTACCTTGCATCTTTACATGAGATTTTCTTTTCATATCAAAATTACGACTAAAACTAACTAGAAATAAACTATTCATTAATTAATAACAATAAACACCTGTGTCCTCTTCTTTTTCTGAGTAAAAACATCTGCCATCTCCGAGAGTAACAAATAGTGCGAAACTTTACATTGACAACTACGACTAATACTATCTTGACTCCTGTCAACCGCAGTTCCCCTGGAAACGTGCTCTGCAAAGTTCATGCAACTTCGGGTTAGGTAAACTAATAATAAAAATGTTACGTTTACCCAAAATCCTAATCTAAAAACACAGTTACTTAACGTGTCATAATCATTCAAAAAGGATTACATTTAAATACTTTTTTCAGGATTATGACACGACAAACATTCAAGTTTTGCTTTAATAAATAAAATTTATAAAATACTATATGAAACCTATGTTATTAAATATATCACTTGTATTATACTCGAGCACAACCTATACTGTAATCCACTGGCCGTAAAAATCCGCTTCCGTGAAGCATCAAGTACTCTTGTATAGAAGAGGGTGTCCTAATGCAATAAGTCTAAAGATTGTGCTCCTTAAAATATTCATGAGTTGAGAATATTATACAGAGGTTGAATTAGAAATATGTTAGAGATTACTTATGATAACAGAGCCTAGCGTTATATGCATATATTAAGATTAATAGGCACTAGTTTCAAAATTTTCTGTAACAACTATTCCAAAGTCATTCAAACTGATCTACTAAATAGTATTTAAGCATGATAATGTACATTTTGTCCTATTATATTAAGCGCTGAAGTTTCCGTCCATATTTCAACACAAATAGTAGAACAACAGAAACTATTTTTATCTACAACTTGCAAATTTAAATAATATCGGTGAAAGATTTTGTTTTACCTTCAAAGTCTAATATATAATAAGACTAGAAATGGTCATAACTATAAATTAGTATGAACTACTTACATAATATCTGGATACTTGAATCTGTAAAAAGTGAACATACTTAATCATCGCGATGAATCACTGACAATAAGCTAAATGCCAATTTTTTAATTCAACAATCACAGGATGCAGTAATTTTACCAAATTATTACTTTCCCCGAAGTTTTACCTTGCATCTTTACATGAGATTTTCATTTCATATCAAAATAAGACTAAAACTAACTAGAAATAAAGTATTAATTAATTAATAATAATAAACAGAATTTATTGTTGTTCTTGAACTCACTCTGCGATTATAATCTTAATAATCAACATCATTATTATCATCAACCGGATAATCAGTCCTGCGCTGCCCTCATTCAACGTATGCCGGTAATTTTAACCAGATCGTCAGTCCATCTTGTGAGGCGCCTACCAACACTGTATCTCCCGGTACGTGGTCGTTATCGAGGATTTTACTGCCACACCATCTGTCCGTCGAACTATGTGCGCTGCCCACTGCCACTTGAGATTCGCAATCATGATGAACATTTTGTGTATTTAAAAGTAAAGAACGTTATATACAGGATGGCCCACCCAAACCGGTCAGTAAGGGGATTTCAAAATATATAAGATATAGAAGAATACCTTCTAAGGAACCACGATACCGATTTTAGAGAAAACAAAAACGGCATTCATAGATTTTCAAAAAAAATCATACACGACTTGGGAATCAAACCTGGTCATTTTGAAAAAAAAAAAGACATTTTTGTTTTATTGCCATATTGATAGTGTAGGTTGTAAGAAGTGATTGTTGCTCTGAAACCTTGTGTCTAAAATCAAAAGAAGTTGCTTTTTTAAATATTATTTTAATTATTTTAGTAAATGTTCAAAGTGGCTGAAGGGTGTAGGCCGTGAAAAGAAAAGATTGTAAAAGGATCAAACTTGATTTATTTAAGTATTTTGGGAGCACACAGAAAAACGCAGCGAGTCGATGGTCAGTCGCTGGCAGAGAGCATAGACGTTTGACAGGAGTAAAGATAATACAACACCATAGACAAACCACCTACTCCGTAATGCTTCGTTTACACTTCCAACACTGGCCCTTAAACGAAGCATTCACAATAACTTACAGTTATATTTACTTTATTACATTGTGTACATGATATTATGTTATGGTCATTAAACATTAATACAATATTCAACATAAATACATAATCACCAAACAATATTTCACCTAATACATAAGCAAAATCTTAAGTTAAACACATAATTCAACCATAGAACATACTCTAATAATTACTTATGAAAACTTAAACTAAGTTATTCTTAGACAAGCCCAACTGATTTACATTTTTTTTCAGTTTTATACTGAGTTAAGGGCTTAGTTAATATATCAGCCATCATGCTATCCGTCGACATATAACACAAATTAACTATACCTTTATTTATAATTTCCCGAATAAAATGATGCCTTACATGAATATGCTTTGTTCTTGAATGATACATGGGATTAGTACTAAGTTTTTGTGCAGACTGACTATCATTATATATGGAAATCTTACAATTTATACCTAAACATTCAAACAAAAAAGATCGTATAAATAAAGCCTCTTTACATGCATCCGATAACGCCATATATTCAGCCTCAGTACTAGACAAAGCAACCGTTTTTTGCTTCCTACTTTCCCATGATATTGTTGAATTACCAAGTTTAAATACAAAACCTGAAAATGATTTTCTATCTAGTTCATTAGAAGCCCAATCCGCACTAAGTTCCATACCACTTTTAACATAAGTAAGACAATGATTAATTGTACCTTTTAAATAACGCAGCACGCGTTTTGCGGCTTTCCAGTGAAGTTCACTATAATAATCATTAAATTGACTTAAAATACTAACAGCATTAGCTATATCAGGCCTAGTACACACTACAATATACATCAAACAACCTATCAATTCTCTATATGGTAAATTTAGACCATGATTACTATTACATTTCTCAAATTTGCTGGTTTACAATCTGTCATGTTAAAACGGTCTAACACCCTACGAATGTATTCTGACTGATCTAAAGAAAACATACCATTCTTTCGACATAGTCGCATACCAAGGATGTGATGGGCTGGCCCTAAATCTTTCATCTCGAACTGAGTCATTATCTGCTGTTTAATAAAAAAATTCTCTTTATGGTTATTAGTAAACAAAATAATATCATCAACATAAAGAGCCAAGATTGTCATGGTGTCATCATCATGATTCTTAATGAATACACGTGGCTCTGAGGAAAGTTTTCTAAAACTCATTTTGTTTATCAAAACAGTATTAATCTTTTCATACCAACTTTTAGAAGCCTGTGTGAGACCATAAATTGCTTTATTCAAGCGATTAACCATATGGGGCTTTTTTTTATCTATAAAACCTTCTGGTTGTTCCATGTAGATGGTTTCCTTAAGATCACCATTAAGAAAAGCTGTTTTTACATCTAAATGATCTATCTCCATATTTTTCTCTGCAGCTAAAGCAAGTAAAATTCTCAAAGTTGAATACCTTACAACTGGCGAATAAGTTTCAAAGTAATTAACACCATGTTTCTGTGTTTATCCTTAAGCAACTAATCTAGCCTAGCCTAGCCTATATCTCAAAATTTCTCCAGTTAATCCTCTCTTCCTTTTGAATACCACTTTACATTTGACAGGTCTTTGACCCTTAGGCAGTTCCGTCAATATCCAGCAGTTGTTATCAGCAAAAGATCTATACTCATCTGACATAGCGGCTCTCCATCTCTCAGAATCTCCACCCTGCAAGGCCTTTGTCACCGTCTCTGGTTCACCACAACACCAGCTCGCACTGGCTGAGTATGCAGACAGCTCGGCCAGAGATGATTCATAGTAAGATTCAGCAGAGTCGGAAGAGTCTATTGTCGTTTCACCTGGAATGTAAGTTTCATCGAGCGGATCATCTGATTCAATACTGCTCACAGATATTGGGCCTATTTGTGTAGGCTGCCTGCGACTGACCACCGGCCTTTCCCGTTGTGACCTTATAGTAATATTTCCATCAGATCCCGCTTTACTGGGGCTCCCCCTGTCATCACATGGAAATACAGGTCTACTAGGTGGATCAGATGGGTCAGACTGACATGGGTCTGAGGATTTTTGTGTAGTGACACTTCTACTGTGTCCGTAGGTTCTGGTGTGACTGATTTGTAAAATTCATTTTCCAAAAATGTTACATTCCTAGCTTTTATGCACACCTTAGGATTAGTTGGATTTAGTAATCTGTATCCTTTGGTCTAATCACAATATCCTACAAAAACACATTTATCACACTTTGCATCAAATTTCTTTTTCTTCTCAGCTAATGCATATGCTAAACAGCCAAAAGTTCTAAGGTGAGTCATATTTACCTTTTTATTTGACCATTTCTGCTCAGGGGCAGTGTCCCTCACCGCTTTGGTAGGCGATCTGTTCTTCAGGTACACAGCCGTATTCACAGCCTCCGCCGAAAACCGCTGGTCGAGACCGGCATCGAGAAGTATGCATCGTGCTTTCTCTACGATGGTGCGGTTGGCTCGCTCTGCAACACCATTCTGCTGCGGCGAGTGAGGCACTGTGGTCTGGTGGCGAATTCCATACTTCTTTAGAAACTCCTGAATGTTATTATTAATATAATCTCCACCATTATCGCTGCGAAGAACCTTGACCATCTTCCCTGTCTGATTTTCAACTAGGGCTTTATATTCTCTAAATTTATCAAAAGCCTCATCCTTTGATTTAAGAAAATATACATAGGTCTTTCTACTGTAGTCATCAATGAATGTGAGGAAATATTTACTTCCACTAAAAGATGCTTGAGGCATCGGACCACATAGGTCTGTATGAACTAACCCAACTAAACTGTTACCTAGCCCTACTAAGCGACTTCTTGGGAAACGGCAGCCTGGTTTGCTTTCCCTGTACACAAGAGATACATGATTTGAAAGTTGAGTTATCAAAATCAATACCAAGAGCCATACCTTTTAGTAAATCCATACTACGCCTGTTCAGATGTCCCAGCCTCCTGTGTCACACCACCTGCAACCCCCGGGACTGAGGTGCCGACACTACCTGCTCAGAGTTTGGACCTGTGGACGAGCTATAACATTCCTGCCTAAGTTGAGGCTAATCTAAAATGTAAACACCATTTGTTTGTGTAGCTTGAGCGACAACCTCATCCCCATCTAAAATCCTACACAAATTGCCCTTAAATGATACAGTAAGACCCTTTTTGGTCATCACACTAACAGATAATAAATTCACTGATAGATGAGGAACATACAGTACATCACTTATGGTCCTTAGTAGGGGAATTTCTACCTTTCCTCTACCCGATGACATCAATGTTTCACCATTTGCAACTTTGACAGCAATAGGAGATTCACTCACATAATCAGTTAATGAATTGAGGTTATTACACATATGATTTGTCGCTCCGGAGTCCACATACCAAATATCACTGCCTAAATTCACTGACATCGCACAAAACAAACTTTTATTCTTCTTCTCTTCCTTCTTTGCTCCCTCAACACAGTCCTTGAATCTGTGCCCGGGCTTTTTGCACCGAAAACAGCGGATAATCTTATTCCTCGGTTTACTCACAGCTAAAGCCGAATTAGTGTCATCTTTCTCAAGCCTCCGTTGATACTCCTGTGTTAACCGGGATCTTACTGACTCTGTGGTGAGCTTCTCTGAAGAGTTTTCCAAGGTCATTATGAGCGGGTCGTAGTTGGATGACAGCCCACTCAGCATAATGACAGCCAGAAAGTCATCCTCCAATCCAGCACCGATGTCTTGTAGCTGCTGTCAGACGTCGCTTATTTTATTTAAATAAGTCTGCATGTCCGTGAATCCTTCTAGTTTTAATGCGAACAATGTGCGCAACAGCCCTAGGTGCCTCGTTAGACCTTTACCTTCGTACACATTTTCGAGTTTTTTCCACGCCTCGTTTGCAGTTTTTGCGTTTCTAATATGTGTCAACACGGGGGGCTGCACGAGCAAACAAATACGCGCCACCGCCTTGAGTTGCTTTTTGTCGTCCACACCTTCCGTTTTTTCAACGGCGTCCCACATATCCTCGTGGATTAGTAACATCCGAACAAGGAATTTCCATGTGGAGTAGTCTTCCATACCTTTAAGTTTGTCAATTGTGACTCGCGATATCGACTCCGCCATTGTTGCGTAGTTGTAGATTTCACCGCCGATATGTTGAGGTTATAACTTACTTGTTATTTAACAAAATATGGATAACTACTATTGCCTGACGGGCTGGGCCCATAACCTGAAGGGTGTAGGCCGTGAAAAGAAAAGATTGTAAAAGGATCAAACTTGATTTATTTAAGTATTTTGGGAGCACACAGAAAAACGCAGCGAGTCGATGGTCATTCGCAGGCAGAGAGCATAGACGTTTGACAGGAGTAAAGATAATACAACACCATAGACAAACCACCTACTCCGTAATGCTTAGCTTAAACTTCCAACAATGGCAACCATTTTTGCGGTAATAGTCAACTCGTTTAGGTAACGATTTTGTTATGGTATTTTGTACTTTGAACTTGTGAATTTGGGTTAAAATAGTCTCTATGGCTATTTTTAGATCTTCAGTGGTGTCGTAGCTAGTTTTGTAGATTTCGTCTTCAACGTAACCCCACAAGAAATTAACTAGTGGGGTTAAATCGGGTAACCACGTGGGCCACATGATAGGTCCGGTTGTTCCAATCCATTTTTGTTGGAAATGATTATTTAAAAAATCGATGGCGATCCGACTATTGTGTGCTGGTGCTCCATTCTGTTGGAAATACACTCGTTCTCTTTCTTCTATCGACATATCTCTCATGACATCTAAAACATCTTCTTATATTTCGATGAATTTGAATCTGTCCAAACGTCCATCATAGATTTTAAAGAACATAACTTTATTGTGAAGAAATCCAACCCAGCAGTTAAATGAAAATCTAACTTGACGTCGTCCTTCATGCACTCGTAAGGGGTTTTGACGAGGCCAATAGTCATGATTTTTGCGGTTGTACATCCCGTTATAGGAAAATAATGTGTCATCAGAAAATATTAGGTACTTTAAAATAATTCTGTCTAAATTTATCTGCTCTTTTAACCAGTGACAAAATTCAAGTCGCCATCATCACCAGGCCTGATCCAAACATCCATTTCGATAGCACCTGAATTTGTGTTTTTTAGGATTCGTTGAATAGTGGTACGTCAAACGTCAGGGATATCACGTTCTGCATCACGAGTGGAGGCATCTGGTGAAGCTTCGAAATACGTTAAAACATTTATTTCCATGTCAGTGTCATAACTTAGTGGACTTCTCTGTTTTTGTTTCTTAAAGCTTCCATAATTATTTAAATCGATAACTATTTTCGGAAATATCTTGCGAGTTGGTAAAATCCGTGAGGGATATTTCATACGATACCAATCTAGTGCACGGGTGCAATTTCTGTTATTTTTAAAGTAAGCTTCTAATAAATCTAAATTCTCACAATTGAAATTTGGTAATCCAGAAGTTCACGTTCCATTTTCAAATAACAGCAAAAAACATATTTTTACTGGTACGAAGACATGAAGCATTCATTTTTTAAAATTGAAATTCGGCAATCTTAGAAGTTCACATTCCATTTTCAAATAACAGCAAAATAAAATCTTTTTACTGGTATACACAGACAACATGACGATTGGTTATTGCCTACATTTTTATAACGAGTAAAAACCGACAACGTACATGAAACAATGTCAAATAAAGCAATTTCTTTTAATTTTAGACACAAGGTTTCATAGCAACAATCACTTCTTACAACCTACACTATCAATATGGCAATAAAACAAAAATGTCTTTTTTTTTTTTCAAAATGACCGGGTTGGATTCCCGAGTCTTGTATGATTTTTTTGAAAATCTATGAATGCAGTTTTTGTTTTCTCTAAAATCGATATCGTGGTTCCTTAGAAGACATTCTTCTCTTATATATTCTGAAATCCCCTTACTGACCGGTTTGGGTGGGCCACCCTGTATATTAACTGAGTAAAGGACCGGTATATGTAAAGAGTTGCTAGGTGTCTTACTTACATAATATTTTAAATATGTTGAGACAAAACTGTAAAATATGGTAATAAAACTTCATTTGAAGAAAGAGTGATACCACGATGAACGTAAAAACTTTGTAAAATGAATTTTCCCCGCAATTATTAAAGGTAAATCTACGTGTGAAAGCCTAGTCATTTTATATTTTTATTATTGCTATCTTTATTCATAGAAACCCTAAGTCCTTTAAGACTTTTCTTTAAGTCGTTAGTCGAAGAACGGAAACGCAGGCATCTGTGATTTTGTATTCCATTTTAGACTATTTTGTCTATTGATCAGGATTATAATACAATATATTTCACGTAGATAGTAAAGCAACACTAACTTTCAATTGCTTTATTACAGTGATGTAGTTCAATATTGTTATTATTATCAGCGATAATATAGTCAAATCAACACAGATTCAATGTCGTTAATAAATGGTTTTGGCTTAACTTACTTACACTTATGCAGATAAGACAAATATATGAAATTTTCGATGCGCAATCTATCATCAACGCAAACTAATCCAATAATGTATGCCCAATTATTTGGAGCACTCCCACTGATAAACAATGCACGTGGTCCTCTATTAATATTGTAAGAAAAATTAAATGTCTGGGTATCGTATACGATGAAACTCTTAATTTACGCCTTGCCTTACCGCCTGACGATACAGTAATTTCAATAGCAAAGGCGCCCTAAAACCGAATGATTGCTTGGCTACAGAAATATTCACAGCTATCTAGCCCTATCCAGACGGTATTCCTAAATTATATTTCAAGAAGATATTGTACTAAATTTAATATATATGAAATATTAAGTACCATAACACTTTACCGAATGTAATCTACTAAAAGAGTAGATTGCTTGAGTACTTAAAATAAGTTTGTTGTAAATTCTTGGTAAAGTTCTGTCTGTACAAGAGAGGACGGCTAACTTTGCTACACCGTTCTTTCTCAACAACTCTGTTTTAAAAGCTTCACCAGTTGCGGTACGATTTCATAGAATTCATTGCGAAACTAGATTAATGAAACTTGTAAACGAGTCTGGAAATCTTTTTCACTTATAGAACACGGTATTGAACAAGTTAATTCAATGTGAAATACTTTTCATGTTTTCTCATTTAAATACGATGCTAATTGTTTCAATTTAAATTCCATTGTTTTTATTTGAATCGAATATCATATATTTTACTATCATTTTTTAAATTTAATCTGATTGTTCCATATTATTTTTTTTAACATCCACAACTGTCAAAATAATAATATAAAACATAATCTTCTAAACAAATAATTTTAATTCTCTAAGCAATGGTATTTTATATCAAACTGGTTTTTATTATTGCTTTTTGAAATTGCGGTGAATAATTTCTCTTTAGGTTCATTTTAATTTCATTCTCATTAAAATTTTCTCATTATTTTAAGTTACCTACAGCGAAACATTGTCTATTTAAAGTTTTAGTAATTATGTTAGATTCAGTTTATGTATAATTATGTTTCAGTATGAATTTCAAAGCTGACAATGAAAGAGCTAATACAAACCAGATAACCAAGGAAGAAGATGAGCAGTTGCAGTGTAATGATTTAAATATAAGCGCTTTTTTAAGTCTCGGTATTAGAGTTAATTCGGAGTAACATGGAATAGAGTGGCCTAAGATAGGCAGGAATGGAAAATGTTGGAGGAGGCCTTTGCAGATCAGCAAACAGATCTACAAAATATAATTAAGTAATAGAATAAAATATATTAAGTTTAATTTAGCTACAAAATATTTTTGTATATCTATATTCAAAGTATTTAGTTCTTAATACTTTGCAAAATAGATACTAAGTTGGTCTAAATAAAGGGCATTATTAGTATTATAATATCAGAGTTAGTTCAGGAATGTTCAAAACAAAAGTATAACGTTATTCAAAAGAATTGTTAAAAAGCGTTTGTGAGGTAAAAGTAACTATAACATAAATGACTTTCTTAAGTATACCACAGATCGGAAATGGAGCTACCGCCCTCAGGCTACTAAATTACTTAAATTGTACAAATATTACTTTGTAAACATATTTTTTCGATGAGAAAAAAAGCCCGCTTAGTTCTTTGCGCCCATTCTTCTCAGGTCTTAGGCATTCGTTTTGGATAAGTGATGTCACATCATATTTTGAATAAAAATATCTGAATTTTAATAGTTTGTGACTTATTCAAGACTCCTAATGAACGAACTCATTACAAGTGTAGAAACTCGATTCTTAAATTGATTGGTACAAAACTAAGAGTATAAGACAATTTAATTTCGTGAAATGTCAGAAGCACAAAACTTTGTTGACGATGTGTTTTTTAAATTTTTCTTCTTAAGTCAATGATTCCAATACCGGGTCACAGTTCTGTATGATTCACCATACAGAACTGTGACCCGGTATTGGAATCATTAAGTTATGATTTATCCAAAAAAAAAAAAAAATAATTAACCACTTGATAGCTGAAGGATCAAAGAAATCGTTACATTTTGTGAGAACTGGGAATTACTGCAACTGTTAAAGCACCGTATTTTGAAGTGTTTTTGTTGCCTCACTTGATTATACTTTTTGGGTTGCTACATTTCATATAAGATGTGTCCACGTATAACTAATTCTGCTTAAGAAAACTATGGAACAAACGAGAAAGAGTACGTGTAAGAGCAAAAGAAAGGGATCTCCCCTTCCCCTACTGTATAAGGCCTGATGCGACCGTTGTCGCGGACAGAAGGTAATCAGCAATAAAGAAGAATGATAGTGAAGCTCATAAAGTGTGGCTCACTCGTTGACTTTTATGTTCGTAACAAACATTAAGTTAATTATTCTTGTGTTCACACACTGTGCGGTGAATATGGTTTGTTTTATTTATAATAAGAAGATAGCTTCGTTTTATTCAATTTAATACATTAACTATTATGATGATATAGGTTTTTTAATTAAAGTCATAGGATTTGACGTGTTCCTTTTGTGTGCCTTACCTTACGACCTTTAAGAGGTTGTCTCTTAGAGGTACAGATAGATATCAAGCGAAATACATAAATGTATGTTTCTTTTTGCTTAGCTGAAGTTATACATTATATTTTATAGCATAATATATATTGCTGCCTTTGAAGTACATAGGAATCTTGAGGGTTTCAAGGAAGGTATATCCCTAAATAATAAGAATCAGAATTCTAAGAAAATTTTCTTTATGAAGCATTAGACTCACACTCGATCAAAATCAAGCTGTGGAATGAGCTTCCTTGTGCGATGTTTCTAGGACGAGACGTCAGGGGTACCTTCATAAAAAGCGCGTACACCCTTCTAAAAGGCCGGTAACACTCCTGTGATTCCACCTGCTCAACCCCAATATTTGCATATTAGGAAATTGGCTTGAGATGTCACTCTTGTAAATCTAAACAATATGTTATGTTTTAAAGTGATAACTCACTTCTAGGATAAATACACAAATAAAATTTGAAAAACAAAATTTTCCTGTAGACGAAGCCACAACCTGAGAGTTGAACAAAGCAAACAGAATTTTATAACGAGGCGGTACTCGAACGGTTATTTCAGTTGGTTAGAGCACCGGCACGGAACGCCGGAGGTCGTGGGTTCGAATCCCGCATCGTTCATAAAATTTTGTTTTTCAAATTTTATTTAACTGTCTGCTTCACAAACGCTTAAAGAACATTTTTATCGATTCAATATGACCTAATTCTGAAGTATGTACAAGGTGAGAAGATAATTCTAGCTATGCTACGTATATTCCAGTCTAAGTAATATGGACATATTATTTTTAGACTTTTTGACTGTCTTATTACCCTATTTGAAAATAATTTATAGTTAATTAATTTAAAGAAAATTAATTATTATCTGCTCACGGCGACTGTTCCGATAAATACGTTCGGGAGCGCTTCTTCCAAAAATAAACATTTAAAACTAACTGAGAGAACCGATATAATTTAATTAGCGTATTAAAACATACAAAAACAATTTTAACAAAAAAACAACAGACCTCAAAAAAACTATTCCAAAACAATAAATATAAAATGCACTAAAAAGAAAATAAAAACCATGCCACTGCCAGATCTGGACTAAAGTGCAATGGGACCACACGGAAAGCACCAGATTTCAAATAAAAAAAGAATTATCAAAATCGGTCGAGACTCATTAGAAAGTTCTGAGGTATTAAACATAAAAAAAATATACCGACGAATTGAGAACCTCCTGCATTTTTGAAGTCGGTTAAATAAGGCATATTAATTTTTATAATATTATACTCATTATATAATCCATTATACTCAATTATAATATTTAATAATTTAATCACTTTCATATTTTGATCCGAATGAAATGGAAGTTTGCGGGAATTTGTGTCCAACTTTACTTGTAATAAGCCCCTGAAAACATTTGTGCTCCTTCGCGATATATGACCTGATTTAAAGTTTTTCTCATTTCTAATTTTTGTTTTAAGGCGTTATGAGCTCTGTTCATGAGATATTATATAGCTTAGAAAGAGTTTTATCTCTGAATGATCGCTCAATTTAGTTCGCTACTTTTGTATCTATGGAAAATGTGTAAAGAAGAATAAGATTTCATCTAATTATGTTTCCCCTTATTGTAATAAGCTGTAGTGTGTTCTTGAATTATACTATATATTAACTCAAATATGTAATAAGAATTTTGCAAGGATGGTGTTTGACCAAATTCGATCATTAGTTAATTAATAATCTAATTAGCACCAGCAAGTTGTACGAATTTCAAGAAACCGCAATGTAGCTTTATAGACAATGCTAGCATAAAGAAATACAAGCAATGGGAAAAGAGTATGGGCGGTGCTGAAATTATTTGCAATTTTTAATATTTTTTTCATGATTTATTGCAGTATTTACAAAAATAATAAAAGAGAATCTTTTCAGCATATAATACAATACAAGAATACAAGACCAATATCTACAATAAAATTTGTTTAACACTGCTGAACATTCAAGAAGTGAAATGAGTGATAATAAATGAACTGCTAGCGACGGCAAAGGCAAAAAATTAACATGCAAAGAAATGTCTGCGCTGTAGAAAATCGTCAGATGGTAAAAATCTCTCTCTTAAAAGTTTTTCTTGCCCATTTTAACGACCAATGTAAGGAGGGAAAGAAAATGAAACCTTACTTTTCTCTCCAGAATACTCACTCCATTTATTCAAAAGTGATTTAGAATTTTTGTGTTAATTTTCGAACGCCTAAAATATGAGTCAATAAACTTTCGTTCGTTTCAGCTTCAGCAGGAAATTTCAATTAAGATATCACCATATATCAGAACTCATATAGAAATCAGGGTAACATGAGAACTCGTGTAGGATAATTATATTTTATAGAAAAGAGCTACAAGAGCTTTGCAAAGCTTTCACGCACGTCCATTTATATCATAAAGCTTCATCATACGATGATAAAAGACAAGTATATTATAAAGCGTTTTATACTTTATAGTGCGATGAATAGTTTAAATTTATAATCAAGTTTACTTTAAATTTTTACAAAAAAAAAGAGCGCATAGTAATTTAAGAATCGAATACCGGTATGGGCCAATGTTTTTATGACGAATATAAGAATCATAATGCTTATAATATGTTTATTGTTTTAATGATATAAAAAGCTGGTACCCATAGAAAATTATATGTCGTGTATGGAGTGAGATAATTTGTCAGTTAGTGCATCAATAATTTTTATTATATTATATAGTTATCTCAATTTACATTATACTGAAATGTCGTTGTAAAAAAGAAGACATAGTATTTATTCATTGAAATGTATATGAAACATTTTGGCTTTACTAAGGGAAGTGTAACTATGTATGCAAATGTTGAGCTCAGTCTCGATCAAGAATATTTTTGACGCCTGGTAGGAAACACGGAATGCACTTGGTTATCTTCTGTGATTTATCTAAGGCTAAGGCACGCGGTCTTCTGATTTCACATTTAAACAAAATAATTCAGAATGTCAACGTGAATGGCAAGACATCTTCTTTGGCTCCTCTCAGTATGGGGGTACCCCAAGGGTCTATTATTGGACCGCCCCTCTTTATTATCTATATAAATGACCTAACTTTATAAGAAAAAAATAAGATAGTATTGTTTGTGGATGACACTTTACACACATCAAAAGTAGAAAGAAATGAAGTCAAGTATGATGAAGGAAATGATGTCCTATCTGATATCGTGTAGGTCTGGTTTAGTGCTAATTACCTAATATTAAATAGCAAGAAAACGAAAAATATTAAATTTATGTGATAAAACCGGTGGAATCTCCTATATTTTTTTTTGCCCTACTTTAGATACCAAATTGCAGTGGGACCCCCATATAAGGATTGCTAAAAGACTTCTATGTGGTAAAGGTTACTAGAACATAAATTACTTTCTTCATGATACCTCAGATCGGGAATGGAGCGATTGCCGTCAAGCTATATACTATAAATTTGATTCTCAGGTCTGAGGCATTTGGTTCCGAATGGGTGGTTGTTATTGACTTTGAATATATGATTTCATTTCCTATTTTGAATAAAAGTATTTATGATTAAAATACACATCTACAACATACTAATGTCCAATCAGCAAACATTCAAAATTATTTTATTATTATTTTTAACACAAATCACACCAATGCTATGAATATTTCAGAGTGCGTATTTCAGTAACCCATTCCAAGTATTAAGTCTTAATTCAGCAAACAGTATTAATGATTCCTGAAATAATTCATTATGAAAATAGAAGGAAAATCAATAAACCAGATCACTATCAATTCATTTGGCCATAATTTATTTACACAGATTTTGTTAATGCAACTGTCACTGTAGACGAGCCCTAATTTATCACTATGTAGGAACTTGTTAGTTTTGATTTATTTTAGGCACGTACTGATAGGAGGACACTTTGTATTGTCAATCATAACAATCTTGATCTATGTTTAATTATATTATATTTAATACGTCAACGAATATTTTACCAGTGGGAGGCTCCTTTGCACAGGATGCCGGCTAGATTTTGGGTGCCACAACGGTCACTTATTCTGCCCTGAAGCAGCAATGTATAAACATTATTTTGTTTCGGTCTGAAGGGCGCCATAGCTAGCGAAATTACCGCAATTAAGGTGCCGCTCAGAATTTTTGAGGTTTCTCAAGAATCCTGAGCAGAACTGCATTGTAATTGGCAGGGCGTATCAATTACCATCAGTTGAACGTCCTGCTCGTCTCGTCCCTTATTTTCATGAAAAAAAAATCAAGTATCTATACTCTGTGCTCAGATCCGTTTTAGGGGTCCGTACTATAAAAATTAATTATAGATTACGTTTAGTTTGAGTCTTTTAGTCCACTCAAAACGCTGTAAATAATACTCATCATTTGAATGTATAGAAATACTTGCTTTTAAATTTTATGCAGCGGGAGATCTATAGAGACTAACGCTTTTTACTGAATACTCGTAAATCTATAACGTGCCTTAAAGATATTCGTTTAAAACCAATAATAGCACCAATTATGATGAAATTGATGTCTTTATAAATAATTAACTTACTTGCCTCTTTTATAGTAGCAACATTGAGAAGACCTTTTAGAAAAATCTGTTCATATTCGAACAACACGGAGTTTCAAAAATAACTTAAACGAGTCAACGAGTAAACTTTTGATGGTTGTAGAATAGCGACCGCAGCCCTTGACTGAAATATATTTTAAATATCTGTAGAAGGATCGCGAGCACTGGTTTTATGGAATAGGAGGAAAGATAAAACACTTTTCGATTTGTGTTCGTTACAGTATGTAATAAAGCTATAAGAAAAAAAACCTTTTTTAAAAACAAGCTTTTATGTAATTAATTAATATAATTACTTTCTGTTAATTAATAAAAAAAAATGAAAAAAGCGTTCATTCTATTATTTTTAATAGAAAGACCTAAAAATTTAAAAAAAAAATACTATATTCGTCTACGTCACAATAATCCCATCTCGTAAGTGTTAGACATTTTTATTGAAATCTAAAACTTTACACCTTGTATCAAATGTTTCCGTTTTAAGTACATACCCACCCTATTTTTTATTAATTCATAAATGCGTGCTACATTGTGATGGAACATTAAAGAACACTTATAATAATAACACATTCATTATTTTTCTTTTGCAATGTCATTGAAGCACGCATTTATTTATAAAAACTGCATATGTGATGAAAACAAAAAAAAAATAACAGGTTGCAGAAGTGAAAACTGGAACATTAACGGTGTAAATTTTGCTTTATTTATCAGCATAAAAATACTAGCATAAATGTGGTTAAATACAATATTCATTTATTGCGCTATCGTACATTAAAATAACAATTTATATTAGATAAAAAATTTAACTATTATAGTGTTTTTACTTACGTCTTACAAATTTTCGATCAGGTCATTTTATACCCATCCCAAGAAAAGTGCTCAACGCCGCTAAGAATGTTTTCACTTCAATAAGCTACTAAAACCAGACTAATAGTACAGAGCTCCGTATCTGCATGTTTATAGTCAATGTTGATATTAATATATCAACACAACTTACGGTTTGTTGACAATCTAATTTGAATCCTATAACCTGTCATTAAAAGTTCATTTTCCATGATTTCAATGACTGTCTTACAAATTTTCTATGAGGGTCACGTGTCCTGACGCGAGTTTAACATTTTATATCCATCCCAAGAAAAGTGCTCAACGCCGCTAAAGAAGTTTTCACTTCTAAAATGCATTTAAACAATACTATGTCAGGCCGACAGCTGTTCTAAATGACCCATCATTTATAAAAATATTCTCAATGGATTGAGACAACCCATTTCGAATAAATTTATTTCTATCCTTGGGATGATCCTATTGCATGCAGTTTATCGTATTCATAACCATTTAAAAGATATTAATAAATCTCGATGGAGTTTATAGATTCTTTTTTATATTTCTGGCATGCTTAAAAACTTTAAATAATAAATACATGGTATTCTGACGTAACTGCTAAGGCCATCTCATACGTAACTATCTAGGAATATGTTCATTCGACAGTTCATCACGTTGCTGGTGTTCGTATAGTAAAGTAAGTGACCGTAGGTAAACCATATTCATGTGGTTCCTATCAGAGGGTTACGTTTCTGTCGATATAAATCGATATATCTATAATAGTGCGCATGCAAAGAGAAATGAAGGAAAATGAGTATGGATAATAAGTATTAGTTAATTGGCGCGAACAGTAGTAATTTATATGATATTATATGACATCTGTTGCACATAAACAGAATAATATAAATAGAGTTAAAATATTTTCTTTAAATCTATTTTTAATTTAAACATTTTATTCGTTTTATAATTTATATTATTCTTAACTACAATAGGAGGGGTTATTTCTAAAATATTCTCATTTATCGTCATTAAAGTGTACGGGTCCGCACGAAGCGTGCTATAAGATATAATTAACTTCTTGCTCGGGTCAAACCTCTGGAAAATACTGCAGACTGAAATAGAAGTTGTGGTACTTTTAGGGATTTAAATGTTTGGCTTTAAACATTATTTAAATTAAGTTAAACATAACCTTGAATTAAATATAATCTTCTTATAGTCTAAATTCAATAAATCACACTTTAACAAGGGTGAGGTTTGATTTGAGGGTGTATACTGTATATTATTATGTATATCAATTTTAACTGTAGAACAGGCCAATAAAGAAATAGAATTTTTAACTTTTTATACAATAATAAAAATTTGAAAATAATTAATTTCAATTTTTTTTTTATTATTGATTCAAATTAAGGGCAGTCTTATATATGTCGCAGTGAAATGATAATAACAGAGATTTGATCAAATCACGGAGTATGTTTAAAGAACACCACGAGTTTATCATTTCTCTTAACAAATCTAGTGATTTGATCAAATGCCAGAGTTGATTCCCTGAAATGACAATGAGTGACGCGACTAGAAGAACATAGGATGTAAAAGCGAGCGAAGTGAGCATCAGGCTGGAGTCATACCCCGACCTGGACAGGGTAGATTAGACCATTTCATTTTTAGATTTCACCATTTCATTTTATTCCATTTGTGTTTTTTTTTTTAATAATGTAGGGCCTGACTGTTTTGATGTTAGGTTACATTAATTTGATTTTCAAGAGACTGGTGCGTTACCTTTTCATAGGAATGGGGTAGTGAGCCAGGGGATAGAGGACATCACCTTCCCTCCCCCTTCCCTTCTCACCCCCTTTTACCCGCGTCATGAAACTAAATTCTTACCAAATTATGTCTAAGTCATACCAAATACACCTAAAATAAACACCAAAGAAAATACTTTTTGTCATTTCACGGAACCAACTCTGGCATTTGGTCAAATCACTAGATTTGTTTCGAGAAATGATAAAACCATGTTGTTATTTTAACATCCTCCGAGACTTGATCATATCACTGTTTTTATCATAACTCTGCGATATATACATCCTTTGCGCCCTGCGCTGCAACCCAGGTTCTATACTGCTTATATCTGTAGATGTATATTGTTATCATCGTAAGGCCGGCAACGCTCTGTCATTCCTCTGGTCTTGCAAAAGAGTTATGGACGGCAGTGCTAATAGTATTTATTAACCCATACTATACTTTGTCCTTCAAATCCTTAGTAAAAATAATCATTATTGATCGTAGACCTCTTTTTTTCCAATGGTCGGCGATCTTGTGCCTGTTTCATGAAGTTCTGAACGAGTTGTAATTATGTTGCCTCATATGTTGTGGAAGATTCTGTGGATTTAATAATATAAAAATACACTCACCAAAAATTAAAAAGGACTCGTTTGAATTTCACGCCCACAATATGTAAATATGGACCTGTGTTGTTTTCGTAATATTCCATAAACGTTTCATACATTTTTATTGAGTTCGTTTATTGGCGATCGTTCCACGTTATGTGGGTCAGGGCTTGTATATTACTTTTTAATTAATGTTTCCTTTAACTACAAATGTAAAACTATATAAGACTAACAAACAGATTACGCAACCATATTTTATCACGTGTCCTGTTTTTGATTACTTCATTTACTTGTTAATCGTAGTGTTTTTAATATTTATTATTTACAAAAAATAATACAAAATCTATGTTTTTTATTGGACTGTCGAAAAATCTTTGAGTGATATAATATTTCTCAAATAAAAAATCATAGACATAGACATAAGTATGGCTGACTAAAAATTTTATTTAAATTGCATATACTTATAATAAATATACTATGAGCTAATGGGAAAATATTATTTTGGGAAGGGGACCAATCTTGGATTATCACAAAGTTAATATTAATAGAATATTATTAGTCAAACACATACTTTAACTAGTTTTGTTAACATTAAAAAAAACACCGCCTATTTAAAAAATATCATATCCATATTAATATTTTATTAAGATAAGTTATATATGTAGTAGTTAGTGTGAAGAAATGATAATAATGTATTTATAAGTATTTGTAACTTTGTATTTCTTATTTTAAACATGTTGCCACTTTATTATACTTCTCGATTCTTAGTTAAATCAACACGTGATTTCCAATTAAATATTCAATTGCTTAGATTAAAGATTGGTCTGAAGCGAGAAGACCAGTGCACTGTTATGTAAACGTTGTTTTCAACAAACTAACACCGATTTTGTAGTAACCAATAAAACATTGTCATTATTGTTACATCTGCATTTGTAACCATATTCACCATGCTCCCGCGTAATCCAAAATTGCAACACAATTATTATTGGAAACTAGTAGTATACATAGAAGTATTTGGTACAGTTTGTTTGTTTGTTTAAGCAACTCGCAAAACACAACATACTAACTGTGGAAAACAGGACTCCATTGCAAATTTACTTCGTATTCAAACTTATAGTTGTTGTGTATGTATGTCGCCGTATAACAATAATGCTTATGCTCTCATACTTGCATTGTCCTCTGTTATGTTTAAGATTGTAAAGGAATGTGTTCATATTTAGTTGCCTATTCACATTCAAGTAAACGTAAAGTTCAGATAAATAATCATACAAGTACTATTTGATTCTTTGATCAAATACTTATCATAATCAACAAAAAAATTGGATTTAAATCGATATTTATTTTTTGATGTTACATAACTGTCTTATTTTGAAAACAGCTTGTAGTGAATGTGATTTCAAGATAATGATAAACAAACGTTAGCTAAAAGCTAGTTGTTAAAGTTATAAAACTCATTGTAGTGTGAGTGAAAGAGAAAGAAGCATTATGTCATCTCTAGTGCACGTGCGATCGTGATACAGTCAGTCAAAGAGAATATAAATACAACGTAATAAGAGGTGGAACTGCCTAAGTAAAAATTGAAATTAAGTTTAATATGAAACGTGCAGAAATTAAACATAAGTTTGAAATAGTAGTAATTACAGTATTGCGATTGGCCATCGTAAATCAGTCACCCTTACTAGCTAACGGGAATACGTTGAAATACCAATAACCCTGTATTTTAGTATATCGATTGTAAACTGTGAAAACAAAATTGTCTGAAACTGGTAGAAAATTTCTAGAGAGCTGTGAATGAACCCACTCAACCAGATGTTGAGTGGTCGCTCCTCGAAGATGGAAGTTAGAAGCACCAATCGGTTTTCAATTCACCAAGAGTTGCGAATGACTTCTTATTTATGTTTAAAATTATTAGTAATCATAAAGTTAATTTTAATGTACCTCAAAAATCTCTTAGACATAGCCCTCCACTTGGTGTTCTTAGCAATTATAGGCAAAACTCATATATGGTGCGCGCGTGTAGAACAGTGAATGATGTTAGTAGATTAATAGATATTGACATATTTGCTACAAGCATTTCCAGGCAATGCAGTGTATAAACCTCAACTTTTCTGATTAAGTATAGTTTTTTGTTATTTAATCTTTTTAAAGTATCTTTATTGTCATGAATTTGAGCCGAAATAGTATTAATGTACCAATACCATATTTTATATTACTTCTATTAGTGAAAACCTGTAATTGGTAAACCTGTAACCTGTTAATGTAAGTATCTGTCTACTTAAGTATCTATAGAAATTGTATTAGCTGTTGGTTTTCTTTCAATAAAATAATTAAAAATAAATAAATTAATTAACAAACCAATACTTAGTTATATTGTGAAAACAATTAAAAGCAAAGGCAGCCCGAGTTTATTTTTCTTGTTGGACTAAACGAACTGCAAATAACGATCATTTAATCATGGTATCAAAATTTCAAAGCATAAGTATTTATTTAAATGAAATGTCATTATTATAAAATTTTATTATTTTATTTGTATAATTAAATTTTTTTACATCTTTGGCGACTAGGTCCCGGGTTCGATTCCCGGCGGAGCAAAAATTTACATGATGAATATTGATGTTTGTTCTCAAGTCATGAATGTTTGTATATTATATTAAATAGTGCGCAAAAAAAGAATGCTGGGAGAGTTTCTTGCACCGCTTCTACTCTCTCTCTGTTAGAAATGACATCAAAAAGAGGTAAACCAATTTTGAGGGAATAAATGATTTTCATATGTATTTATGTATGTTTAAGTAAGTATATTGTATTCAATATATAGTTATCTTGTGCCTCTAGTACAGGCTATGCCTAGCTTGGCTTTAGCAAGATAATTTGTATTAAAGTTTGTCGATGTTATTTATTATTTATATATTATTACATAACTAGCTGATGCCCGCGATTTCATCCGATAAGATAAAGGGTTTTTAAAGGTAGGCCACCTTTTTTTTTTTACTTATTTTATTGGCCAAGTTTTATTTACATAATATGAATGGTAAGCCTTGGTTTGCGTATATTTTAGCACGATTACCAATTGGCTGGATCTGTTACTGCTGGGACTGATCTATCAGGGTTTGGCTTTTAAATATTGATATCTCACCTGTAAAGTGTAAGAAGTCTGAAATTCAGTATGTTTGAGATAAGTGTGGGAAATTGTTACATAAACGATAGCCCAGAAACCCGATAAAAGAGAAACATGTCAATAAGAATATTTTGGTTTCAAACTGTAACAAATCGTTTTTTTTTCTTTTGAAACACTTTTCTGAATTGTTACTCTTTGGAACTGAGGTATCGATAGGACTCTTCTTCCTCTTCTGGACCATCCAACAATGTAATCTTAAGAAAACCTTAATAATATAGCCCAGCAAAGTTCCTTACCGATTTTCTTCCGGTGCTGCAATGGCAAAAAAACAAACACACATATCGCATTTACAATAGGAAATAAAAATAGTGTATACATTATTGATTACATAGAGTAGGATTTGTAGGTCATCCCATGGGAAGTCTAAATTTTTTCCTCTGTTCTTAATATTATTAGGATTTCTTGCGAACGATCAGAAAACCTCATTTAAGTTATATTGAAATCGGTCCATCCGTTTCAGCGTGAATAAGGAACAAAAAAAGAAAAACACACAAACTTTCACATTTCTAATATGAGTAAGATATGATAAAGAGACTTCACTTATTAAACCTTTTTATGCTAGAGATGGAAATTCGTGATATTTCTCCGAACATTGGAAGAGTCTTGAGGCAGGTTAGTAATTTTATCGCAGCCCTTCTCCGAGTTTCGACTTCTTTAATATTTTCCCTTTTACCTATGACAAGGAATCGCGGCAGTTTTATGTTGCTATTTTTATTCGCCAGGTTATTATCGTAATAAAATATGTATTATGGTTGATATAGATAATATGGTAATGATGTGATCATATATGATATAAATTTAGCTGACCCAGACGTTGTTATGTACCTACATAATAAATAAAATATTTTTTTTATAAATTTGTCACATATATTTCATACCATCCAGAATTATTTCGTAAAATATGCTTCCTGCTGTTATAATAAAATTGTTTCACAGCAGGACTGTGAAACCGTGCATCAATAAATTCGCTCATAGAATATATGTCCATACAAAACATGTATTGGAAATAAAAAAAAATAGAATTATAATAAAGATAATAACATAATAAAATAAAGATATATCTTATCTCTCAAGTAGCACTTAACTGTACTCCATGAAGTAATCCTGGACGAGGGAGTGCTACTGCAACCAACATAAAAATATATTATAAAGGTTAAAGTTATTTTATTTTTTGTAATCGGTAGTTAAATGCACGCATAATAAATATCTTTATTTATTTACGGTGTGTACAGCTTACAGTTTGATACAGCCACTGTACTTAATAGTTTGTTGCGCCCGTTCTACTCAGCCCTGAGGCATTCATTTTGGAAAGGGTGGTAGTTTTTTTGACTTTCAATAAGTGATGTCACATCCTATTTTGGATAAAAATATTTGAATTTAAATTTTGAATTTGAATTTAAATAACCAAACTAAATACGAAAGAGCTACTAAATTCCACCATGACTTATACCTAAAATAATACTGTGGTACCATCAAACTCCGCAATATAATGATTTATATGAGTATGTTATGGAACGAGAATTTTCTCCTTAACATGATATGAAGTGGACCAAATTCTCCACTTAGTGTTAAATATCAACATCTGGCAAAAAATCTACAGCAGCGTTTTGTGGAATGGCCCTTAATAAATTGCTCAATGTTCGGGCACTCAGTGGCTTTAAATATGCTTTGGTTAACGGATACTCGTGTGAAAAGGATATTATGATTAAATACCTCACGTGCTTGTAATACATCGACATACAAACTTTAAACCGAAACTAAATTACCCCTCAATTACTAACCGAAGCAAACATATCTAATTACGTTTTCGAGATTTTGATAAAGTTGTTCCATTAAGGAGATAATAACATTACTCTTACTTTTAATGCATCTGAACATTTTGACATAAAATATAATATTATCTTAGTACACATCTGTACTATTTATTACCTAGAAGGCAATTTAAACAAAACAAATCTTAAAACTATATTTACAATACTATGATTACATTAAATTAAAACTATCATTACAGTGGAGTGTACTAAGAAAAAGCAGCATTTCCACGTTGGATAGCTAGGCTGATTCGTTGAACGAAGTAGCTGCCAGCATCGCTTGAGTTTCCAGTCCTTATTGAGGCGCGAAGATAGTATAGGTAATAGAACTTTGTACATTCTCCACGCCTCTGGGCCAAATGGCACATATATGTAAGACTCACTGAGGCCGACACATTTCCGACGCTTGCTGTCTTTGGCAGTCGCAGCAGGAGCCCTACCACAAACTTATCTTTTTTACCTACGAAAATATACTGTGCAATACTTAATTCTACATCAGTAAATACAAATACGGTTTATGCCCAACAATACATTAATAATATGATAGTTTTCAATTAATCTTTAAGTTGACTTAACCCACTACTAATTGATATTGTCTCAAAGTTTGTATTGTCAGTAGGCTTATAATTTCGCAGTAGATAATGAAAAGACAATAAGCCAACTTCGTGCAATCGAAATTGATTATCCATTCTCTAACTTATCTAAAACTATATTTAAATAAAGATTAACTATCGCAAATATAATACTAATGTTTAAAACAAACCTGTAATTTATATAGGGTAAAGAAATTTATTATTTTATTTAAATGTTTTTATTTTAAAATCGAATATCTGTATATTTAATTAACCAGCTTACCCGACAGATGCTGTTAGGCCAATAAGAAATGATAAGCATTAATATCGCATTTGTGCAAACGGCTTTTACATTACCGTTCAATAATTGCCAATTTCGAAAATATAAGAATGGATATAGTATGTTATCTTTTAAAGATACACGCAGACTTTTCTGGAGACCAATTCCGTGATACATTATTTTGTTATATCTCAAAGGGTTTAGACAGCATTTTTTATTCAAAGCTTCTAGACTGCTTATTACTGACATCTCCAACAAATTTCGTAAATATACAAAAATGTATACAAAAACTTAACAAATTATATACTTAAACCATCCTCGAGAAACACGCTATCCATTGGTGAAAACAGCGTGAAGATAGGTGCAGACGTTTTAGTTTATCGCGAACAGACAGACAGACAGTCGCTGCGGAGGACTTTGTTTTTAATATGTAATGATAAATGTTAATAAGATAATTTACTCAACATATCGACGCAGATATACAGATATTATACTATAGTATAGCGGGATCAGTAATAATTTTATAATTACTCTATAAATTGTCTTTTGTTCAATTCTGTATGTGTAATGGCCAGATTTATTTATTGGTATTGGTATTGGTAAAGGGCTCCTGTTTCCGCAATTCGACCGCTTAATTGGGTCCATTTTGCGTGCAGTGTTGGCCAGTCATTCCAACCAGCCCAGCTCCTTCCAGAAGTTCAGAACACTCCTGGGGTGTTCGCAGACTTCCTGGAGCGACCTTGTATTTACTAAGGTTTGTGCCCGTTGGTTGGCCACCCCAGCACATTCCAGGATTACATGAGTGACCGTTTCATCTTCGGTTAGACAGCCCCTGTACTTAGGACTGTCCGTAACGCCGATTGTAAATAGGTGTTTGTTCAGTGATGTGTGACCCGTTAGGGTGCCGACCATAATTCGGATGTCGTGTCTGTTTAGGCTAATAAGTCGACGTGTCAGTTTGGGCGATAGTGCAGGAATCGCCTCTTTCGACTGTCTACAGCCTGAGACATTTGTCCATCGGGTTCTGTGTAGGTTGTTGGTGAGAGAGCGTATCCATGACCGCATTTGGCTGAAGGGTAGCGGCAGGACTGGCCCTCGGCCAGCCACTTGCGTTTCCGACCCCCGCCTTGCAAGTTCATCCGCTGCATCGTTCCCCAACGAACCGCTGTGGCCTTTGATCCATTGCAGAGTTACCCAGTTGTTAGAGGCAGCTCGTTCTAAGGATCGGTGACACTCGTCTATCAGCGCTGAGTTATAGGTGTTGCTCCCCAGCGCAGTCAGTACCGCCATACTATCGGATAGAATACGGATATAATATCCGTGTATTTTCCTTCTTAGTATCGCGTCAGATTTATTTAATGAGGTAATTCGATTCGATGGATCAAATAGCTCTTGGGCTTGGCACGTCTGCATGCTAAGAGAAACATTTTCTCACAAAATATATAATACGATCATAAAATCCTACTTGTTTTGTATTCCGGAAAGATATTTGCGCTTGAATATTCGCAGATCCTTTGTTCGGTCAAGCATGAATGTTTCCATTGTGAGATTCACTATTGCACGCACTGGTGACCAAGTATTGGATATTGTTCTCAGCGATGTATTTTTTTATGGAAAAGGAGGACAAACGAGCGTACGGGTAACCTGGTGTTAAGTGATCACCGCCGCCCACATTCTCTTGCAACACCAGAGGAACGACAGGAGCGTTGCCGGCCGTTAATGTAGATGTACGCTATTTTTTTTTAAAGGTACCCATGTTGTTTCGTCCCGGAAACACCGCACAAGGAAGCTCATTCCACAGCCTAGTAGTACGTGGAAGAAAGCACGTTGAAAATCGCACTGTGGAGGACCACCACACATCCAGATGGTGGGGATGATATCCTAATTTAAAGCATGTCGTGCGAAGATGGAATTCGGCGGCAGGAAACTGGTGAAACAGCTCTTCAGAACACTCCCCGTGATAAATGATGGTAGAAGACACACAATGAAGCGACTTCTCTACGCAACGCCAAGTGATCCAGAAATTCACACAGCACTGGGTCCCCGACAGTTCAAGTATATCAACGGAGCTTCTATAAAATTCCTAGGCAATATATTAAAACCTAAATGGCCTTACAAATAAACTTTGCATAAAAGTTATACCTGCCTGAAAACAAAGATTATGCAAAATGCTTACGAAAAGACTTTTTAAATATGATTGGTTTATTCGGACGTGTCACGTTTCCCGCGTTTATTTGCAAGGCTGCTGGACATTTGGAAAACTTCAGAATTATCATTATATTGATAGAGTTGTCAGCGGTATATACAATATTTAGTATATTATTGGTTTATTTTCAGGTATAACTTCATACAAAACTCAAACGTAAAGCCGATTAGTTTAGATATATATGATATATCTGATAAGATATATGATATATCTGATAAGATATATGATATATCTGATAAGATATCTGATGCGATATATCTATCTAATATACAATAAAATAAAGTTACTTATGTCATCTAACTTTAAATTTGTTAATGCCGACACAGACGATGCAAATCTATCGACGAAATGTTCCAGCTGTGTTGCATTAGCAGTGGCGTGCGGTTTGTAATCAAAAATAGTGTCTAAATACGCGGTCGCCAAAACCCTCTTAACCTATCCACTAGAGACTAGAGCTTGAAAAATAATGTAATAATTATAAGGTGACGGAATTATATCTGAATACACTGACATCGCTTTGCCAGTTAACTTACCAATCAAATAATATAATTTATCTTTGAAAGTGAGGGGTTATCGAATAAAATGCAACGATTAAATTTCTCTGAATTACGCTAGAAATTTTATTTTAGCTTGGTAATATGGTTAAGTGCAGTGATCGCCACAAGGCCACAAAAATAAAACACACCGCTGTATTTCTCGCATATCTTCTTTTCTAATGTTGTTTTGTTATTCTTAATAAGAAATGTTTAAGTAATACAAATATTGTAAGGAACTTGACTTTTTTATGACAATAAGGAACAAGACGAGCAGGACGTTCAACTGATGGTAATTGATACACTTTGCACATTACAATACAGTGCCGCTCAGGATTCTTGAAAAATCCAAAAATTCTGAGTGTCACTTCAATTGCGCTCGACTCTTTGAGACATAAGATATTAAGTCTCGTCAAGTAATTTCTCTAGCTATGGCGCCCTACTAACCGAAACATAACAATTTTTGCACATTACTGCTTCACGGCAGAAAAAGCCGCCGTTGTGGTACCCATATTCTAGCCGGCATCCTGTATAAAGGAGCCTCCCACCGGTAACTTTATCGTATTAATATCGTAGTTATTTACGGATTATATTATTACGGTTATTTACGGAAAGCATGTGGCTTCTCAGTTAAAAAAACTCTCTGGGGAACAATGTATAATAGCACAGGAAGAAATTCAGAGAATAATATCGAAGTGTAGACTAGCACATCTAGAAAAGAGAAGAAGAAACGTCAATATCTACCCAAATACCCACTTTTCTATGAGGGCGGAGTCCAGCTTCTACGACAAACAGCGGCAACAGTAGCTCCTTAGGTTTTTATCCCACCCAGTCTACACAGACAGCTGTCCCCAGTAGCAGCTCTATGGGAATTTACTTTTCATCGCCAACTGAAGGTCCAAGATATGTAGATCCCAGTCAGGTGATCATCAGTGCCGCCCGTACTCCTAATAACGTTGAGTGGGAAATAACTTAATAACAACTTATGTTATTGATTATGCTTTTGATACAGCTTAAGTACCTACTTTTGACTAGATTATAATGATTTATGTGTGATTGTTTATTTTTTGATATTTTAGTACTTTTTCAATAAATAACTTACCTTAATCTGTGTTTTCAATGACTCATATATTGCCCAGCACACTTCCGGTATTAAATTAGAAATAGATGGTATCGAGACACGATAAAAGTGAATGAGATTTCGAAACGACATGTCAGAAGCCAAAAATGTCAGCGTGATTTCTAGTTTCACTTTGACTGGCAAGGCGTCTCTCATAAATGTGTCTTGACGCTGAATGGAGCTTGATAACAACATAAGCAATTCGTCGAAGTTGTTTGACGTCATTCTCAAAGCCAGTTTATATTCCCGAGGATCTTCAATCCTCAACTGGTTTAGCAACATAGCAGAACCTCAATTTTTATCTCTATCATCTATCCATTTTCTCACCCAAACTCTTTTCTGTTTGGATAATTCTTTTTCTAACATACCAGTTACTTCTTGTATCATGACAAACGTAAATTTTCTAAACAAATTACTAAGTTTTATTTCTTGCTGTTTTCGATAATTTATTTTTCCGCACTGACTTCACAAACGTGAGTAAACCGAAAGAAATATCCTCGACTACCGACGAAATACTGACTGCGTCTGAATAGCACGAGTCAGTTTTCGGCGCCAGCACTGACGACAGTTACTGACCCTGTCTAAACTTGCCTGTACTCTTGCGCAACCGTTTTTATAAAATATTACGCGGTCCTTCCGGGGTGGGGTCGTTGACCCGCATAGCTCGGCTAGTGTCTCAGCCATGCCTGTGTCGAACGTATATGTACCGCTATAGATAAATACGTTCGAGTGAGTTTTGCCTAAAGTGTTGGGAAAACCTCGTCTTAATGTCAATTTACAAGTCATCAAAACTCGTCAGCAACACATTTAAATGGTTGGGTTTTGGCACAACTTTAATTTATTCACATTTAAAATATAAATAATCAGGTAGTATACCTATAATATGAATAGTTTACATTTGATTCCTGTGGTATTCTTGCTAGACTGCGCCTAACTTTGGACTAGTAGGGCTAATTTTAAACACAAGCTTACAAAATATTAGCTTGAAGACGATCTGTTATTAATAAGTTTTATTTTACCTATCTTTTTAAGTAAATAACTGAATATATATACCACACCACACGTGTACGAAAACTCACAAATACGAAACAGTTGCAATTAATCTTCTTTTAAAAGCTCATTGTGCTGTGGAAAATCTATTATCGCGATCATCCTTTGTAATTGAATTCTTTGTTCACTGTCAATTGATGTAAGATGCATTGCTTGTGTTTCATTTGGTATGGTATGACTCACGGACTAGTAAAAAAATAAGGACTCCGGGTCACCTTACATAACAGTGCAGCACTAAAACAAGCCGATTTACGTGTAAATACAAAGCCCCACGCACACAATTACACTACTACAGGCCGATAGGCGGCTTATGAGAATTGTCATCGTCTGTGACAGATCAGTTTGCGTCTCAATAAAATATTTCATAAAAAGTGTAAAAACGATACTTTATAAGTATTTGTGGCCATATATCATTATTTAAGGGAGAAAAAATTAGCATAACGGTGCGTTACTTGCTAATATCACGGCGCGGAGACCTTCTTTTTTTACTCGTTCGTGAAAAAATTAGTTTGCTTTTAAAATTAAATTATAATATTCAATATTATTTCAATATTCTCTACGACGACGATTGATCGATCTTTGGGGGAGAGCTTTGTCCAGCAGTGGATGTAGTAGTAGTGGAGTGTCATATTTTTATAAATCAATTGCAAAATCGAAGTATCAGGTAAAGACAACAGTTACTGTTGGTGTATGCTACAACAACAACCAATAGTAAAACAAAAGCAGTACCGACCTAATGAAACAGGCTTTTCGAAACTGAAAACATCTCGGAAGGAGTACCTACTCCTAAAAAACTGCCAGTCTTTTTGTAATATATGCATAATTTGAATAACATTATAACACACTTATATAACATGGTATTTATAATAGAATACAATTTGTTCTCTGTATGATCCTCGAAAGTCATTAATTATTAAAAATATGTTGCTGTGCTTTCAACAGATTATGAATGGGTCTTTTAAATTATGATACCGTAAAAGGCGATCCTAAGTATTTTTATAAAGAACTATAAATAAATTATTACGCGTTACAGAGTTATAGTTTTAGTATAATTTTTTGTATAAAATCTATTTGAAATACAAATTTAATAATCATAATAATATTAGGACACGAATTGATTTGCAGTTATATGAATAATACATGAAGAAGTATTGTAAGCTATCTCGAGACAAACATAATATGCAATAATTAGCAAACGCATTTAGGCCAAGCATTGATTTTTGAATTAAGAATTATTTGAATTATAAAAAGACATATAAACTAAATATGTTTATTACCCCGAGTCCAATAGACGCAATCTGTAATTTAAAATACCAAAGTGATATTTAAATTTAATAAGTTTATGGTTTTAGAAATTGGTTGTGGTGTACAAAATTACTGTGTCGTGTATTTAAACATTATATATTTGAAGATATCATATCGACCATGTTATTTACAACAACCATAATACTTAATTCTGTACTATGAAATATATAGAGGAAATTGTACAATAAAACTACAACCATGTCTCGTGATAAATAAAAGGGAAAATAGGAAGTCGAAATTCTTAGAATGCGCTGTGAGTAAATTATAGCCAGCTTTAGGACTCTTTCAATTTTTTGTGAAATATCACAAGCTTCCAACCCTTGTTTAAAGAAGGTTTTTTAAGTACATTCTCAATATGTTTATGTTTATGATAATTAAAATCTCAACTAGAGACCCGTAATAATACTACGCACAATAAGTTTTCGACAAGGTAAACAGTAGTTCATTATGAAATTAGAGGAAAAGAACAAAAAAGAAGTATTGTAAAGTATCTGCCATAAGGTAACTTACATCTGACAGTGTAATTTAAAACACTATTTTAAGGCGTACAATTAAAACGTCGTCTTCAATTGTTACTTAACTTACAATTACTTCTCATATTACTTCACTTAATAAACGAAAATGGTATTAGAAGGCAACTATACTGGGGAACTGTTGAAGATCAACTGGCTTGCTGATCGTTTATGTTAAACACGTAAGTAATCGATTGACAACTTACTGAACAAGGAGGAGGTTAAGTTGTCAGGAGGCAGATTAGAGACAACCAACATTGTCTATGGAATTAAAGTAAATTAGACTTATGGGTTTAATATTTGTAACACTATTGACCCCTGTCAGGAATGTCAATTGATTTGATGTTAGATTTAACATGAAATCACTTACATGACAATTTTACATAAATATAAAATATATAATAATTTTAGGTTACTATTACTAAGCATGCAAAACAAAGTGAACTATTTCAAAAATGAAGGTACATAAAAATTGCTCAACAACATCAATATATTTTATATTTATACGGAATAAGAACGACAGGATGTGGCTAAAGACTTATATATATAACAGTTGAAGTAAACTAAAATAATACTTACGGTTTGAACAATAGCAATAGTGATGTTAGTCGAAGCAAATGCCAGACAGAGCATTGTTGAATTGCTTCATATTTTCTTGCTAATTATTAGTGAAGTTTTCATTTCTATCTTTAAGATTTTAAAGTTCTTTACAAACTTCTTGGTACCTGAGTACAAGGTAGCTGAGTCACCGTGGGCTGCCCTGAAAATAAGCTTGCACAGCATTTTTATCTAGTTTTGTGAGGCTAACTGTCTTCTTCTTGTACTAATAACTTCATGAGAACGAAGTTAATAATTTAATCACCCAATGCTTTTATCCGGCGTTCTAAGTTTCTCTTGTGTTGAATATTTCTTGTTGTCATTGACGCAAGTCTTCATTATCTATGTAACTGAAGGCGGCATTGTCTTTGTTCGTCACTCGCTTTTTATCATTCTGAAATGCATTCTAATAGTTCGGATCTTCTTTTGTAATGTCAGCAATATCAAAACAGTGAATAAAGAGCTAATTTTAGGGATCGTATAGTATCCGATACCTAATTCGAATAACCTAACCTAAACGAACCTAATTCAAGTTAGAATATTTTTATTTAAAACAAGATTTTAAATCACTTATTTACATATTAATAATAATAATTTCTTTTTTATTTGCGAAAACTGCCACCAATTTTTTTACAAGTACAATAGATATGAACAATTAACATTATATATAGAAAAGAAAAAATAACAATAAAAATGTTAAAAAATAATAAAGAAAGAGATATTAATGCTTTAAAACATGGAAGGATTATTTCATAACTAGAATCATAACAAACGAAGCAGCAGCGCAATTCGCAAAAAGGAAAGTTCTCAGCAAACGTTAGGACGTATTTTCCTAGCACTGATATTATGAACTTCCTAGATTTTTTTCCGTGCAAGCTATTTTGGCAGTAGTGTGTGAAAAAATAATTATAATATTTAAATATTTATCGTATCCTATATCCAAAAAACAAAGCTCAGAAATTAATAAACTTATAAATCTGAAAAGAAAATATATATTAAGTAGTGATGTGGATATTCTAACATTTAGATTTAGACGAATATATAGCTTGTTCCTGGTATTTATTTATCAATATCATATTGATAAAATTTTGTGTGATTATTTCCATAAATTATTCTACTAATGATTTTTTTATGATCTAGGTTATAAATTTCACGAATAGCCTTCTTCTGCAGCACAACTATGGTATTTATATCGGCTGCGTTGCCAAATAATGTCCTACAGGATATAAAAATATGAAAATATTTAATAATAAATTGTTGATAATATATAATAATAATTATAATTGCCTTATATTTTATAACACGTTTGCTGCAAAACTAAATAAACAGTCTTCACTATGGAAGTACCATTGTAGATTTGAATCAAGAATAATTCCTATAATTAAAGTAGGTTTTATTACCTCTCCGTTTATAAATACACTGGCATTGGCCTTTGGCATGGTAAATTTTATATTTAGTTTCCCTGCTATCTAACAAAAGGTAAAACAAATTAAACTTAATCAGTTAAACAAAGAGTAAAGATTGAACAATTTTTAAATTATTATATTATGTTACTTCGTTTCTTTTTCCTTTATATTTGAGTGAAGTGATATACGCAAACAATTCTACCTTTTATTTTTTTCTACAAGGTTAAGTATAGATCATTGATATAAGTAACTAAAGAAGAAAAACGGTCGAAAAATCGACCCTTGGCGTATTCCTACAGAGAGGAATCAGCCATTCACAATTATTTTGCTTATGAGTTTAAATGGTCATATTAGATACGTGCAAATTATCTAGGTAATCGGTAGCCCGTGATTCAATTAGAATCACGTAGAATATAATTATTATGTCCATACAAAGATAATACAACAACAACATACAAATACAACCATTAATATGTTGAAATAGGCGAGACTATCCCGATTACCTCAGTACAAGATTAAAGTAATAGCAAAATCTCAAATTCAATCAATTTAACAAACACATTAACAAAAAACCAAACTTTATTTTAACTTTAGATAGGGTCTTAAATATTGGTGCGCAATGGGTTTTTAATTATTATTTATGTTAATGGTATGTTTTTGCAATTAAATTGCCAAATATAATGCAGAGTGTGCTCTGCACATATTATGTGTAATATTGCGAAGTAAAACGAAAATTAACAGCATTTTTGAAGGATGTAATTATCATTTTTATTATTTTTGAAAACCTTTCTATATGCTGATACAGTACTTCGAACAATATCAAATACAATATGAAGCTACAAGAAAAGCTTACGAGACATGAATATTCTCCGAGTGAACAAGATGACGTGAGACGCATTTGAAATGGCAATGATTTTCTTCAAGAAAGCTGAACTCAATATCTGTCAACAAAAGTGCTCTACAATATTTATATTTGAACTGAAAAGGAATCAGTACTTCTCACTGTCTTTTTTTAATATAAGTTATATAACTCGTATAACTAAAATAAAATATTGCATGTAATAAAAAAAACACTGAAAAATTATGTGTTTCAAACATTAATTAATTGTTCATGTTTCTGGTTTATCCACAGAAAATCGGTGGCTAGCTTAGCACATATTCTTCAATACACAGTCAGTGGACTGAAGCACTAAGTAAATCTTTAGCTTCACTTATAAGCTAGTATCCCTAGATTACGACTTACTTTAACATTGCTTTATCCCGCATACATATATTTATATGAATTATTTAATGATGTAGTTTTACAAATGTAAGAAACGGTAGGTCTGTAATGTAGGTATGTTGCTCTTCAAAAGTTATGTTAATATCGTTTGCTTTAAATAAAATAATGATTGAAGTAGTTATTAAAAATTTAAGAAACTGTAGTTCAAAAGTGTGTAACTCCTGAAAAAGTACGTCTATAAATAAGTGTTTGTGTTATATAAAATAATTAATGATGTAGCTTTAAAAATGTAGGAAACTGTAGGCCATTAATGTAGGTATGTTACTCTTCAAAACTTATGTTAATATATATATATATGCTTTAAATAAAACTATGAAGTAGATTAAAAAAAAATAAGAAACTAGGTAAATAATTTAGATGGTATGCAACTCTTCAAAACTTATGTCTATAATTAAGAATTCGTGCTATATAAAATAATTTATGATGTAGCTTTAAAAATATAGGAAACTGTAGGTCCATATTTTTATAAGTGTTTCTCAGCTAATATAGTTATAAATGACTGTTTGTTTCTGAATAAAATAAATAAATAAACATATCCTCCTAAAGAAACAAACGTTCAACAAAAAAGATAAAACCGAAAGTAACTTGCTAAAATACAGCAGCTTCAAACATTTAAATGATCTTGATCACGCTATCATACATGGAATAGACGTTTGATAAAGTCCATCAAAGATTAGAAGCCTTCTGGAATGAATGAATCTGCATGGTTACTTTACTTGCTACACTGTACTTGCTCATTTTGACGAATATAACCTGATATTGTAGCTAACAACATGCTGTGTTGAATAAGTAGACTGATCTGTTGGCCGAAAGAGCAGCCAGTGCTTGGGTTTTCAGTGGCCCTATTGAGGCGCGAAGAGAGAACCTTGTACATTCTTCGCTCCTCTGAGCCCCATGTAATACGCGTCTCAACATATTTGCGACGTTTTCTGTCTTAGGCAGTAGAAGCAGCAGCACTAGGACCAACTGCTTGGACATGAGAAGGAGTCAGAGTGGAAGACAAGTCGCGTCCAAACCAGCGCCCTTTCCCGTAACCAAGCCACTAGGGTCATTCCATACAGATGCTTGCCACAGCATAATTTTTTGAAATTGTATTTAACTATAAAAATTTAAAAACAGGATGAAAACAAAAGTATATTTCATCATCACCAGCCGAAAGACGTCCGCTGCTGGACAAAGGCCTCCCCCAAAGATTTCCACGACGATCGGTCCTGCGCTGCCCACATCCAACGTATCCCGGTGATCTTGACAAGATCGTCGGTCCATCTTGTGAGAAATACAATAAATTCTTTCAATATAACAGTAATAATTAATATTAAGAGTTATTATATTGTATAAAACTTTAGTTGGATCCCAACTACCATACTAACCTTAACTTCCTCTGGTATAACTTTAAATCTTTGTTTTAAAATAAAATAAAATAAAATGTTTCTTTATAATAAAATTCAATTACTTTAAACTAACATAAAAATTACGTTAAGTTACATAAAAATCCATTATTGAATTTAACCTTCGCCTGCTACCGAAACATACTCTCATACTGATTTGAGTAACTACTTCTTTAATATTATATCAAAATTCAATACATAGTGCTGAGCTACTTTATACAATTTGGAGTGAAATTGTGTGGAATAATAATGGAATATCCACGCTCCTAAATCAATAAATTGCGGAGAAAATTTGTTTTTGTGTATTGGATATGCTTCAAATTCAATCGACACGACGCATACGAATCGTAACTTTTTGATCAGGGCGAGAATACGGAATCAATTTGCCACGCGGGTCCAAAGGCTTATCTATAATATATACAAAGTTATAATAATTTACAAATGATTTTATTTAAGAATAATTAATGAAAACAAATGTGTTTCAGAAACGTATTCAATGCTTGTGTAAGGTTTCATATGAGAACACTAATCAAACATCAAGACGGCATCAAATAGGTATTTAAAGACTTACCATATTGGAAGAGTTACTTCTTTTAGATCGGTATTCGTCGCACTTAACACATAAATTAATATAATTCCCCTTTCCATTCCATTGAATTTTATAGTATATTTATAATAGTATTATTATAGTATATTCAAACAAACTTGGGCTCGTGAGATAAACACCAGGAAGCAATCTCTCTCTGTGACTTCCATTTTTGGTCAAAATATGTGAAAAAGATTATTTTTATGCCTAACGAACACATATTCTTATAGATTTTGTAATGTTTGTCTGTTAAAAGTGCTTAAACCTTAAGAACAGCTTGACGGATCTTAGTTTTAAAAACTATCGACTAGGTTTCTTTTTCATGAAAATAAAAAAGTGATGAGACGAGCAGGACGTTCAGCTGATGGTCATTGATACGTCATGCCCATTACAATGCAGTGCCGCTCAGGACTTTTGAAAAACCCAAAAACGCTGAAGGGCACCACAGTTGCGCTCGTTACCTTGAGACAAATGATGTTAAGTTTCGTTTGCCTAGTAATTTCACTAGCTACGGCGTCCTTCAGACCGAACCACAGTAATGTTTACACATTACTGCTTCACGGCAAAAATAGGCGCCGTTTTGGTACCCATAATCTAGCCGGCATGCTTTGCAAAGGAGCCTCCCACTGGTCAAAGTTAGGTGAACCCATTTTGATGATTCTTTTTTTATTTGAAAGCTGGTGCTTCCCGTTTGGTACTTTTTTCCAATATTGGCCAGTTCTGACAGTGGCATCCATGAGAAAACCATATAAGTTATAACCTTGTATGTGCGCGGCTAATGGACGAATAACTCAATATCACGCCAACCGATTTCGATTATTCTGTTTTTATTGAAAAGAACTTCAAGGGTAGTTTGATGAGAGTTTAGTTAGGTTCAGATTATGGGCTCCATGACAAAGTAACGGAACACTTCAATTCATAGGAGGAAAATACGATCCGTATGTGTCACCTAGCGTAACCTCGTTATGTTCAAGTAATTGTCGTAGTCGAATATGATGATCAATGGAACTCCTTAAAAGCTTAGGCATTTCTCCCTGACTACATTTGTTTCATTTGAATGGCGCTGTCTCATATGAGCAGCACGTTTAATAGCTCTACACATATTCAGACAAATCAGTTAGTGTTTTTCAGATTCACTAAAAATTGTATTCGGTGTCCTCCTTCCGCGGCCCTGTTCTCTCATCTCGCCTCGTCACAGCAAGCGTGCGACACAAGCACATCTCACCTATTGCTATATATACAGTTACAAACCTGTATGTTGTAAGGTATACCAGAACACCATTTAAAAAAAGTTATTGAAAACTCTTAACACCGTGATTCCGTTTCACACAATGATATAGCTGAAGTTTTGAAAGCGTATAAAAAACCACAAGTGATTAAATTTTCGTAAAAAACTTTCGTGAGAAATTGTAAGCTTAATTAGTAAAATGACTTTACTCTCGATTTATCTGTGTGATTACCGTGGAGACCATTCGGACGTCCTTCATCAGGGTGAGTGTAGAGGGTTCGCGATAACATCCCGTCTCTTAGTGCGGACTTGTGCTCGTAGTGCGCCGCTGAACAGGCGGTGCGCGGCGGGCGCGGAGTTGCCGGTGGCGATGAATAGCACGGTATCACTGACACTATGTCACTAGTGTCCACGGGTGCAAAAAATGCACTAACAATGTCCAGTACGTGATCATCGGGAGACGGCTACACTCACCCTGACTGAAGGACCTCCGATTGGTCCGAAACCGGTAAACGGTACCCACACCGATAAATCGTGAGTAAAGCCGTATTATTAAATAAACCACAAGTGGTATTGAATCAAAAGTACAAAACAATATCACAAGCATTTTGCTGCAACTGTATCTAGTTAACGCGACATCGAAGTTGACAAAATGTAGCTCCGGGCTATTACACAATGTCTTGACCCACTTGTGTTGGCGGTGTAAAACAATACAAGAAATATATTTCGTGGAATAAAATTTACCATCTTTTTGAAAATGTTTCAGTTTAAAAACATTGTGTCAGTTTAAGGGATGTTTTACACTTTTAATGAATGATTAAGGAAAGTATAATGTATTACGGGATAAACTAAAAATTATTTATTAGATTTTGTAGTGTATTATTTGATAGGCTCTAACAGTCTACTTAGACGTAACTAAGTAAGTATACAGGTAAGTTATGTAATTGCATCGTAACACAAGTGGTAAAGTCCTTAAAGCTAACGTCAAAATAACCCGAAGCAGCTGTACGCCGAGGAGCGGTAAAATTCAAGACCATAATCTCACTTCCTACAGCTTTAGTAACGAGTTATTTATTATCACAATCTTCTTGAACCAAAGAGCGGTTGTTTTAACGTGATACAAATTATTATTAAACGAGATCTCGTCTACACAGTCATCCATAATGGGCATTTATTTTCGTAGTATTAAAGACACCATTGAAGTAAAAGTAAAGTAAAGTTAGCATTTATTCATGAAGTAACATATGTTAATAGTAAGATAACAAAATATAAATATGATATCATGAAAGGGACACCAACTCAGCATTTTTGGAATTGAAATTAGAATCACCCCGATTCCAACACTGATTTTCAGTAGGTCGACCCGTTGACAGCAGCCGTAAATAACACGGTTCCTTTTGATAAACTACGTTTTAAAAGTCTTAAGAATAGTAGAAGAAAATAAAAAAGATTTTTGAAGTTTAACTGGAGTTTTAAAATATTTTTTTTTTATTTAAGTGAAAACTTCTTTAGCGGTTTTGAACACCGGCTTTCTTGGGATGGGTATAAAATGTTGAACTCGCGTCAGGACACGTGACCTGATCGAAAATTTGTGAGACAGTCGTTCCTTTTTATGCCTTTAAACCCTTTTGTTTTTCTAGTAGATAAGATTTCAGTTTGTATTTAAAAGAGAAAAAACTTTCTTGATCTCTAATGGGTGGCAGCAAATTTTTCCAGCATATAGAGGCGCTGTATTTAAAGCTACCCATAATTGGTGCGTTACCATGTAGGGGCACTTGCAGGAAAATAGGGCCGTGATGCGTCAGAAAACTCTCATCTGAGCCGGACATCTACTTAAGCCTTTATAAAGGTAAAATTCTATTCTATATTTAACCAACCTCGTTATTTAAAAAGTAACGAGGCAAAATGTAATTGTCTACGAAACTCCTCCGTCGTTATGTTGTTGGTGTTCATAGTATCATTACAAAATCTTGTGCAAGCATTTTGTACCCTTCGTATAAAGGATTGATATGGCGAGTTGTGTGATTTAATTTGACTTTTTAAATATAATTAAGTAACGTTAGTGACGTAACTTACATAATCTTTCTAATGACAACCCTTAATCCGAACTAGCGAATCTAGCCTGAAACCACATCCCTTAAATAAGAGATTTGCATCTTTGCATTGATTCATCACTATAATATCCTAATTTAAGTACCTGAATGTTAAAAATTTTGTCATGAACTTCTTCATCGTAAAATTTATATGATCTTATGATGTTGTACCGCTAGGACTTAATGTACACTGGCTTTTGTACATTTTATTTATATTGTTATGATAGTAAAGATATTTTAAAATTGAAATTTATTGATATCTCTAGAACCATTAGGCGTTCAGACTTGAATGTAGAAATATTCCTTTTGCCGAGTAGAGGTCGGATAAGAGCGGATACATCAAAGTTTCACCCGCAAGGGCGTTTGCGGGGGGTTAATAAACATTTTCATTTTAGTTCATTTTTACACTTAAGCACAGAAGTGCCGTAGATTAATACGTATTACCGGCATAGTATTTTTGGTGCTTATAGCACCCACGTCAGAGCAGCAGCTAGTTTATAATATAGTGTAAACATAAATATATACAATAAACAGGAACCCTGAAAATGTATTAAACATGATGATGACAACATGACTTTCTTAACACCCCAGATTGGGAATGGAGCTACCGTACTCAGGTTTTTAATACTAAATTTAATTGTATTTAATTGAATTGACATAATTTTATTAAAAATTAATGAGAAACCCGCATATAAAACATACATAGTTTAATTTTTCGTCTGCTACAGATCTCATTCACATGAATTGTATGGATGGTTTTATATTTATTTAATTCATGAATAGTTTAAATCTAAGTTGTAAACATTTGCTCCAAGTATGAAGGTTAATAAAATACAAAATACTTACTGACGATATTTGATCCCAGTGTCTTTCTTACTTCTTGTAATATTATTTTTACAAAGTTTTACTACTCAACCCGGCATTTAAGTTTCAATTAATGCGTAATAATTATTAATTAATTAGTAATTAAAAGCAAAGCGTAACAGAACACGTCAACGTCACACATTGTTCGAGACTGGTTCGAGTACACCCACTTGGGCGTAGTATTAGTTGCCACACTTTACGACTACGTCTACGTCTACGCAGTATCTAGTTAGAGTGCAGTGAAGACCAATTCTAATCTCAGATCTATATCTAATTTAATGCAAGATTTAAAAAGAATTTGTATTTTATAATTGTCAAATTATTATTTCTGTTCAATACAGCGTGCTAAAATTTTACCAGCGAGTAATTGACAACCGGCTATGATAGAGCGCGCCTATTACAATTTTGACAGGCTCTTAAAAACGAAATGGAATCTCGTTTGTTATCACAGTTGAAACGATAGTCCTAACGAGTTATTGATGTTACTTAAAAGATATATGAATGAATGAATGAAAACTTTATTAATAACAAACACAAACCACAATGAATAATAATAATTTAAAAGTATTGTATAGCAGTTATTGCTATCAAAAGGAGTTGACTCAGCGTCATGCTACGTTGGTATAATACCAACACAGCGCTCATTTTCAGCAGCCCCCTGGTGACCCATTGAGTAACTACTATGTTAAATGATAATTTTATTTTAATAAGGTTCGTATATTTTTCTTTTAAAGATGATAATTTGAAATTTGGTACCACTGATCAGAATATAGGTACATAAATATTAAAATAATAGCAATTTCAGAAATATTGTCAACAGAAACAAACAAAAAATTCAATCCCATCATAAAATTATATCACTAAAATTACACTTAAAATTACAATTAAAACTGGCGAAAATAATTTAAAAGAAATATAAATAAAAAGTAAATAATTGTATTGCATTTTTTGTTTTTTTTTTTTTTTTTAAACCAAAGTAATATTTCGTTTAATATTGTATCATGGTGGAAGGTTTATCGTCAGTCGGAAAGTTATATATACAATACGCCTAGGGACCATCAAAATAGACTATAAAGTATACTCCCAACTTAAAGGCCGGCAACGCATCTCTGGATCTTTTTTTTATGAAAATAAGGGACGTGGCGAACAGGACGTTCAGCTGATGGTAATGCCCATTGCAATACAGTGCCGCTCAGGATTATTGAAAAACTCAAATTTTGAGCGGCACTACAACTGCGCTCGTCACCTTGAGGCATAAGTTGTCAAGTCTCATTTGCCCAGTAATTTCACTGGGCACTTTAGACCGAAGCACAATATGCTTACACATTACTTCTTCATGACTGAAAAAGACGCCGTTGTGGTACCCATAGTCTAGCCGGCATCCAGTGCAAATGAGCCTCCTAATGGCGCCTGTTGTTCTGGGTGTCCACGGGCGGTTGCCTCAACACTCTCCATCTCGTGAGCATCTTGCCCGTTTGACCCTCTTATATAAAAAAATCGTCGCTAATATCCTGACTCAAGTGTAAAAGTAAAAATGTTTTAGTGTAATTTCATCAATTCGCAAATAAAACCAGCCACAAACATTCGTCTATCGTTTTGATTTTCATATCCGGGGTTTTCATGAATGCATTTGATACAAGAAATTCTACATGAAAATATCTGCATACGTTGCTATATTTTGTATCCGTTCGGCTACAAATCCTGACGTTTTGATTGTCGAAGCTTGCGTTTGGATTTTCAATTCAGAAAAAATCCTAATCCAACACTCTGGACATAATAGTTTCACATATCTAGACTCGGCATACTCACTCACACACTAACTTTAATTTCTTTTGTTTGACTCTCGCACTCATAACCAACACATACTCTGTTGAAGACAATAAAAGCGACGTTTCATGTCTTCATAAAGCCTCTTTCTGTTGGGCAAAAACAGGCCAGGTTTATTACTTTAGTGTGCGAGACAGCAAGCCTACACTCGCAATACATTAGACACTTTAAGTGTGTGAGCGTTTGCTGAAAGTAGACTCATGACGATAAATATGTTCTGTCTGCAAAATATATTTTTTGTTCCCAGGGTATAGGAAAGTGAGGTCTCTATTTATTGTAACTACTCCGAATCTATTTCTACACCCTTTACCAAAGCTAAGTGTGTAGAATGATAGTATATTCCGGTAAGCAATTTGTTTCTGATCTTTTATATCAATAGTCATCGTAGTAATTTTTCGGGTCTCCGGTTTCACTTTCTGTTTTAAGGTGCAGAAAATTCTCATTTAGCTCTAAGTCCGTAGCTTAACAACAATTCTTAGTGGCGGTGCTTGCGGCTGAACAGTTTCATGATATCTTTAAAGTTACTTGATATTTTATAAATAATACTCCAAAATTTCACTATGTTATTATTATTATAATATTATAATTTAAAATTTCCTAAGACAGAATGTTTCATGTGAAATCTCTCTTCAATTCTTTAAACCGATACAATAGTATCAGAGCTATGTTTTTTACAGCAGCAAGAGGTTTGGTGACACCATAGTCAAACATTGCAAATATAATTAATAGAGCTAATAAAAAAATACAAATTCCTCCAAATATTTCACACGTAACAATACAAACAGGATAATAAGGCTCATCAGGTATGAAGTGCTGATAAATCATAATTGTGACACCGAGACGACTGTAAGTGGTTCATGCTGTAAGCTTGACTTAGTGAGGGACTTTATATAACTGATAATATAATATATTTCTACATCATAAAGCAATGTCTTTTTTTATGACGATAAGGGACAAGACGAGTAGGATGTTCAGTTGATGGAAATTAATACGCCTGACCATTACAATGCAGTGCCGCTTTCTTGAAAAACCCCAAAATTCTTAGCGGCACTACAATTGCGCTCGTCTTCTAGATACATATGATGTTAAGTATCATTTGCCCAGTAATTTCACTAGCTACAGTGCCCTTCTGACCGAAACAATAGTGCTTAAACATTACTGCTTACACTATTCTGTTATTTCAATAGACTAGAGCTTTTGGAATTATACTTCATTTGGCGCCTGAGGGTCAACTAGAAAATTTGTAGCATACTTAAGCTATATAAACCATAACGTATAATAACGTATAATAATAATAAGCCATAAAGTATATACATAACTCATATGTCCACTCAACCACAACCAATGGACGAGAGTAAATTAAGTTTCAATAAGTTTAATCTGGAAAATAAAAATAAAATTTTGATTTTTATTTAATTGTATAGATAAGTATATTGATATTTACATAAACGTTATTTAACTTAGTTATGCGGAATAATAATATTTTTATTAATTGAATTTAATACCTTATTACAATATTGTTCTTTCTACATACGTAGCAAAGAAGGTAGCATTTTTATGCTACCTTCTTTGCTACGTAGCACATAAAGTTGAACGACACGTAGGATACACCGTAGCACAACGCGTGGAACAAAATGAAGCACAATTGTAGCGAAAACAGCACGAAAAATTTATTTGAGGATTTTTCTTTTGCAAAGAAATATAACAACTTGCGTGACAACATTAGTACACAATATATACTTAATTTCATGTATTTTTGTAGAAGTTGAATGAAATAGTAAATATGTTTAAAACTTTTTGTAAATATTCCACTTGGTTAAAATGCACTGTATAATTATAAATGGCGAGTGACGGTCTGCGCATGCCCATTGCGCCGCTCGGTCGCGTAATTCACATATAAATAAGAAAGACACTGGGATCGCATATCATTAGTAAGTTTTTTGTATTTTGTTAATTTCAATGTAAAGTAACACGAAGCGTATGTTAGAAAATTTTGAAAGATGCCTTTGAGTGTCAAGATGCCAAGCACACAAGCATCTAATAGTTGCCGCAATTAAAAATCTATTGTTCTTAGGTAGTGCGTTATCTAGTTGTAGATCAGCGGAGATAAATCCGTAATCTGAGGTTAAGACATTAAAAAGAAAAAAAATTAAGTAAAAATTGTATGGGTTTTATTTGAAGGATATTATAATAAGATCCATTCAAATTCAAATTCAAATATTTTTATACAAAATAGGATTTATAATCACTTATTGAACGTCAAAATCTACCACCCATTCAAAAGAGACTGCCTCAGACCTGAGAAGAATGGGCGCAAGAAACTCAGCGGGCTTTTTTTTTATATAAAATATGGATTACAATGTAATATCGTACAATAAACATTAATAATTAAAGAGCCTGAGGGTGTTCGCTTTAATCCCAGTAACCTTTCCCACACAAACGTTTTTTAACAATTCTTTTAAATTTCGTAACACATTTGTTTTGTACATTTTCTGGGATCATATTGTAGAAGCATATACATCGCCCAACAAAAGACTTACTAACTCGACCCAACCGAGTAGTAGGCATAACAAGTTTATGTTTGTTCCTCGTGTTAACATTATGAATGTCACAGTTTCTAGAAAATTCTTCAATGTGCTTATGAACATACAAAACATTATTAAAAATGTATTGAGAAGCAACAGTCAAAATGTTTATTTCTTAAAATTTTTCTCTTAATGATTCTTTAGGACCTAGGTTATAAATCGCGCGAATAGCCCTCTTCTGCAGCACAAAGATAGTATTAATATCGGCCGCACTGCCCCATAACAATATACCATAGGAAATTATACTATGAAAATAACTAAAGTATACTAATCTCGCCGTATCTATGTCAGTTAACCGTCTGATTTTTTTAACCGCATATGCTGCAGAACTAAGCCTATTTGCCAATCCTTCAATATGGGGGCCCCACTGCAATTTGGAATCAAGAGTAATGCCAAGAAATATAGCAGACTCCACTGGTTTTACCACCTCTCCATTTAATAAAATATTCGCATCTACATTTTTGACATTTGGCGCGGTGAATTTAATATATTTGGTTTTATGATTATTTAACAATAAGTTATTGGCGCATTGAAGACATTAAATCTTTGGAAAACCACTCAATCCCCACACCCAGAGGTTCTAAATGAGGTGATTGAAAAGGAGCCTCTGCTGTTGGCAGTAAGTGATAGATCTCCAAAGGAATACATATTCGATAAGAGATACAAAATACAGCTGCATGAAGAACTGAAAGAGGACCTCAGTACAAAAAACCTCAGGATTTTCACAGATGGCTCAAAGACAAGGTCGGGCACGGGATACGGAGTGTTCTCGGATGACCTAAATATAAGAATAGCTGCATCACTAGGAGCTCATAACACTGTCTTCCAAGCAGAATGTATGGGTATCATAGAAGCAGTCACTGCTACTTTGACTCGAAAGGTAAAAGACTACTCCATCCGCATCCTTTCAGATAGCAAATCAGTACTACAAGCCCTACAAAGCCACACTATCACCTCTAAGCTAATATACAACTGTCACCAATGTCTGAGGGAGTTATGCGAAAATAACAACCAAGTAACTCTTCAATGGATAAAGGGACACAGTAACTCACGAGGGAATGATGCCGCTGATGAATTGGCCAGGAGAGGCTCAGCGATGACAGCAAAAGGACCAGAACCAACTATCCCTCTCCCGCCTAGCTGGCCTACGAAGGTAATACGCCAACACACCAAGGAATTACATAATAAGTACTGGATGAACGTAAGTGGGTGTAGACAAGCAAAAGAAGCTCTACCACAAATAGACCCCAAGCTCTCTCGCAAGCTAGTAAAACTTCCACGACCTAGGTTACGGAAAATAACTCATGTACTAACGGGTCACGGCCCTTTTAACAAGCATCTGTTCAATATAGGTGTCACCGACAGCCCACTGTGCAGAGCCTGCACGGAGGCGGACGAAACGGCCGCACACGTCATTTTGGAGTGTAGGAGTGTGGCCTCATACCGGGCCAAACACCTGGGGTCACCGAGGACTCTCCCCGAGGTCATGGGTGACATCAGAGGTTTGATACATTACCTTGAGGAACTAGGGTGGCAGGATTAGCCGCCCTCCTCACCACGCAAAATAGGCGCGCTGTAGTCGTCGAGTTGCGGATAATAGCCCGTGATAACCTATAACCTATAACCTATATATAAGTTATTGGCGCTAAACCAGTACACGATGTCAGATAGAGCATTGTTTACTTCGTCATATAAAAGTTGGCTTCGTTTCACTTTGAATATAAGTGAAGTGTTATCCGCAAAAAATACCTATAAATTGTGTTTTTTTTCTACAAGGTTAGGTAGATCATTTATATAAATTAGGAAGAGGAAGGGTCCAAGAATAGACCCTTGTGGTACCCCCATACCGAGAGGAGTCCCAGGAGATCTCCTGCCATTCACCTCGACCCTCTGAATCCTATTATTTAAATATGAGATCAGAAGATCGAGTGCAGATCCTCTTATACCATAGTGGCATAGCTTCCTGACCAGCGTTGAATGTTGAACACAATCAAAAGCCTTAGATAAATCACAGAAGATACCAAGTGCATTCTGTGATTCCTCCCAGGCCTCAAAAATATTCCTGATGAGTTCAACACCTGCATCCGTAGTCGAGCGTCCCCTAGTAAAGCCAAATTGTTTTATATGAAGTAACTTATAAGTGTTAAAGTGAGTAAGCATTTGGCTTAAAATAATTTTTTCAAAAATTTTACTAAGGCTCGGCAACACCGAAACAGGGCGATAGTTATTCGGGTCAGAAGTGAGTCCCGATTTAAATATTGGTGTAATTTTACTATACTTCAGAAGGTCAGAAAACACGCCATGTTCAATACAGCTATTAAAAACTAGTGCTAGATATGGTGCTATGACGTCAATAACAGAACTTATTATTTTTACAGATATGCCCCAAGTATCAGCAGTTTTTTTCATTTCTAAGGATCTGAAAGTTTTAATTATTTCTGCGGGGCTAACAACACTGAATTTGAAATTTTGTTTATATTCCTTAACATTTTCCAAAAGAAGTGACTCGGCAACACTGGTGGAGGAGACAAGGGTGCTTGAGATAGAAACTGGAATTTCAGAAAAAAATTTCTCAAAAGCAGAAGCTACTTCCTGCTCAGAGTGGATTTTTGTATTGTTTATTATTAGATTATATTCAAACTTGCAGTCTTTCGCTCTTCCAGATTCCCAGTTAATAACTTTCCAAGTCATTTTTATTTTATTTGAAGCATTTTTAATTATTCCTCTAATATGCATTGATTTAGCAATAGTACATACTTTCTTAAATAATTTTGAATAATTTTTCACATATACAAGGAAAGATGCATCATGATTGATGATCTCTCACTATATAATTCATATAACCGTTGTCTGCTCCTATGAATACCAGCTGTTGCCCAGTTGTTAAATGACAAGAGACCACCCGAGTTGACTGTCTTTGAAGTAAATATAGAAGCAAACTCTATTTTAAATAACTTACCATACATCTCATTTGGAGTACTGTTATAATTCAAATACAAGTTTGAAAGTTTTTCTGAAACATTGCCTCTATATTTCTCCATTCGCCTATTGTTTACCAGAACAAACATAAACTTTTTAGTTGAAGTACATTTGTTCCCTTCAATATTAAAAGAGGCTAATTGACCAAAGTGGTCTGAGCTCAGTTTACTAATTATTGATTGAGAAATAGGTTTATAATTAGTAAAAATATTATCAATACAGCTTTTAGAGGTGCTGGTTACTCTAGTAGGTTCTAAGAAAATATTTGATAAATTATATGATTTAAACAAAGATTTGAATCTAATATTTTGTGGTGGATTTTTCTAATAAGTTAATATTCAAGTCACCACAAATCATAATATATTTCTTAGATTCTGATAATTTTGATAGAACCTCCTCCAATACACTCTCAAATAACTCATATAATGCATCGGGGGGTCTGTATATACTTACATCAATGGCACACTCAAGCTCTGCACAGGCTATTTCAATGGTACGTTCAACAGAGAGGCCCACAATATCTTTACGGTCTTTGAATTTAAATGATTTACTTATAATTATAAGAGAGCCGCCACGTGTTGCCTTTTCTGTGCTAAACACACTTGCCACCCGATGAACACTGGAGTTAAAAATGAGCTCATATTTTCTAAGCCAGTGTTCAGTAAGACATAAGATATCAATATTTTCATGGTTCATTAGTAACTCCAGTTCCAGTTCTTTACCTTACAATTCTTGCATATTTTGGTGCATCAGGTTTATAACTTTACAATTATTATGTTTACTATTACTTGTACATTGTGTATTTATATTGCTAGAGGAGTCCCCTATTGTCTTATTGACTAATTTAAATAATTTGGAACATATTCCAAACCAGAAACTAAACTATAAGACTGCTCAATAGAAGCAGTGTTAATCAAATAATTACTTTGCTCAATAGGAGCAGAGTCCAACAAGCTATTACACTGCTCATTAGAAGCAGTGCTAATCGACTTAATAACCTGCTCAATAGAAGCAGGGGACCGGGTTGCCAAATTATTGGCTGAGTTATAAAATAAATAAAAGGATAGCGATTTAGCTATCTGTCTTTTATAAAAATTAGATAGGTGTAACCTATCAAATGTCAACGGTTTACATTTATGATTAATTATATTATTAATATCAATTATGTGTATGTTACTACATAATAAATTACCATGATATGTCACATAATTTGAATGAGACAATAGGGTTAACATATTATTCAAATTGTCTCTTGCTTTGTTTTCCTGTGGCAAATCCTGTATGAATGGCGGTGTGAATATTATAAGATTTTCTATTTTTAAACTATTTAACTCATTGATAATTTAAATTAAATTCAGTAAATGTAAATTCAGCATGAAAGTTGTTTTGGAGCTAAAAATACACGTATCACCCAGGGCGACGCTTAATTGTTCATAACGCAGAAAATTCAATCAGAGGTAGATTATTATTATAGGAATATACGAACGTCAAAAGCCATTTATTAATACATTGTTCATAAACAATAGCTTTGATGTCGAGCTCAGGTTTACTTAACTTTTTGCCCTTGCTTCAGACTTGATGAGTTTCTCAAAGTAATTGTAATTAGAATATAATTTTGTGAACACCCTGTTCTTAACTATGAACGCCCGCTTTAAAGTCAGGAGATTCAAACTGCTATCAATTGTGTTTACTTCTGTAGTTTGTGGAAATTAATGAAGTAAAGTAATGATAAGGGGACGCCTGGCACGAACCTCCACATGTGGGTGCAGGTGTTGGTCTATAAAGTAATGACAGCTACACATACCTGAATGGAGAACCTTCCTCCTTGGTTAATCCTGGTAGCATTGGCTTAAAAGGTATAAAATTCATTTATTTTCTCAAAATTGATTCCTTAAAAATTCTTTTTGATGTCATTTCTAATACTACTACCGCTTCGAAAACTAACAACTAGTTCAAATTGAATAAAATTTGAAATATTATACTGTGTTTATACAATTTCTGCTTGCTTTGATAAAAAAAGAAGCACAATGAGTTTGAGAGTTTTCATACCTTTTGGAATGGGTTTTTGACTCTCAATAAGTGATTTAACATCATATTTTGAATAAAAATATTTGAATTTGAATTGCTGACTGAAAATTCAGGCTTCTAATTTTATGCACAACCACGTTATAGGAGATCTAAAATGGCTTGAACTGCTTCGAGAAATGGATGGTACTGTTGATGTTTTTGCTCGACTTGGCGGGGGTACTACCGTGCCCCCAAATGAAAAAATCATAGGTTTACGGGTGTCTTACAGATTAATTGTTAGCTAAACTACCGACAAAAAATATTAATCATAGATTTATTTGACGATGCGCTTTTGACAAGCCTACACACGACTCGTGCTAAGCCTGCGTGAAGCAACTCTAGTAAAGAAGATGTTCTACGTACTAAGCGCCGCCCGCTCCAAGTTTTTGTCTCGAGTAACAGATCGAGGTAACAGATAGAGAGCCGATCTATTCTTGTTATTATTCCAATATTGCCTACATTTTTGTAACATACATTATACTTATCACATAACACATTGTTTTTTAAAACTTTATTTTTCCTCACCTTTTGGCAATTTTATATTATCTTACATAATTATATTTTATCGTCAATATAAAATATAATATATAACAACCAAATTGTTAGTTTAAATTCAAAATAATATTGCTTTTAAGACAAAGTTGAACAGAAATTGGAGGTCATATGAGATCAGTAAACAATATCGGAAACAATTGATTGGTTGTGTTTGTGCTGCGCCCCGCGGCACAAGTCCGGTGCAGCTCTTTGTGGACTATAATGAAGTTTCAGCGGTTCTTCGGTGTTCTTTATGAACTAAATTAAAATAGAGCTAAAGAATTACTTCTTTAAAATATAACGGATACTTTTTATTATACCACATTATATTTATTTATTTTTAAGTCTATTAACGATAAGCCTGAAGCAAGTATTCTGTTATGTTCTTTCTCAATCCAACCTAAAATATGAAGTTTTACGAATAATTTATTCTGACGTTTGAAAATCTTTAAAAAATAGAATCAGAATAAACTATTATTTTATTATAATTCAAATACATATTATATTATAATGCGATTTATATGTTGTTAAGCTTCAAAGTATAGTCATACTTTGCAAAGTCTTGAATCCAAAAATATTTGGCCATTTTATCAGAATTTTGGTCTCAATAGACCACCGCCGCCCAAGAATCCCCTCGTATAATAGAACCTTTCCAGTCTGACTTAACTTAGCCATAGCACCATTTCATTTAATATGTGGTGATAAAATATTTAAGTGACTATAACTAACCACATTACCGCGGAATGCAAGTAATACCATCAACTTGATCTGGTGATGAAGCTAGAAGATGTATCTGATGTTGATGATGTGATATGAATCTGATATTTACCATGTTTAGTTAACAATGTACAATATAACAACAACCGAACACTGCAGGAAAACTACGATTAAAAAAACCGACTTGAAAACTCAAAAGTATAAAATAACTTAATAAAGATTTAACTTAATACACCTCTAATGCAAGTCTTATACCATTAATTTTAATAAAATACTATGTTTTGTATGTGTACCTATTTATAGGGTTTTATTCGGTCGTTTTTTTTAAACGTAGTGATTTTTTGCTTTTTAGTGTCATTTATTAGGTAACTTAGCTATTAGATTTCGTTGCTTTTTATTGACATGTATTAAAAAGTTTTTTTTAAGTAGCTATGGGTTCGACCTACGAAAGATTCTGCGTGCCTTAAACAATATAGATCCCTTATTTCACGTTCTTAACACTGAAATATCCTGAAGCACGTTCGTTAGCTATGAATGACAGGTAGCCTAAGACCCACTTTTCGGAAAACGGGTTAATAATATTAATATATAATCAATTTAAATTAAAACTCCTAAAAAAGTAGTACACAAATTATAATAACATCATCCACGTAAACTAAACTATTCATAAAAAATGTTCATAAAATGAAAACTACTAGGTCTAACTATGTCAATTTATATATCAATTTATCAAACAAAAGAATCATAAGTTTCAGAATAATCGTACAGCAATACATACATAAAAAAATACCAACCGAATTGAGAAATTCCTCGTTTTCGAAGTCGGTTAAAAATAATTAAAAGGACTCTTCGTACTTTAAAAGCACAAATTCAATTTAAAATTAAAATTTCTACTCGTAATTTGTCAGTATAAAAATACTCAGAAGTGATAATATTTTGAAAATCTAATCAGTACCTTTTAACAGTTACAATTTATACAAATTAATGAACCTTTGATCAATCTGTAAACAAACAACTCGAAATAAATATTAATTAAAGCGGAAAAGCCAATTGTGTTCAATCGAAACGAATGTTAATTAACGATTCAATTAACTAATATGTTTTAAAATGATCAAAGCACTTTGATCGTAACTATTTATCGAAAAATTATTTAGTTCTGTTGGTTTTATTTGATTAAAACTGAAAACATTTACTTGCTGCAAACGTATTGTAAATAAATTTTACTAAGGCACAGTCTATAATATAAATGTATAATAATCCCGTACCATGTTCAAAGTCGATAGAAACTCGAACCGCGCGTTAGATTAAAATGAAATTTCGTAACAATTTATACAATCAGTACAACTTTGAGATATAATACTTTATATTCTGATTCGTAAGGTACCAATTACTACCTATAAAAATAATCTCACTGCTTCGACCAGTATCTGTTCTAGCCATAAAAATAGCCAACCCGATATGGACAACTATTTTTGTAGAACATGAAAAATTCAAGTGAACAGTTACGAACAACATCATAATTTCTCGTCACACAATTGATGGTCACAATCTGACCGGATTGCTTTTGCAATGACGTACCGACGCGTTCTCTTGATCCGCAACAAATTGAGATTAGCCTTTTTCCACAATAGACCATTCGTGGCGATCGTAGCTTCCTGATTATATTGTAGATAAAATAAAAATTATTGCATTGGTTACATTAATAAAAATCGCAAGAGTACTAGTATTATTTATATTTTTATTATACCAATAAACAATTACAGTCATTAATAGAAATATCTGCAAAATACAACACACGACACATAATATAAATAATTTATTATGAAAGTGATTTACTCTTGCTGGAGAATATTTGCAATCTTTTAGATTTTTACTTAGTGAGGGTTCTTCATCCAATATGAACTTCATAATATAGAGATAGATAGTATTATTGATAACCTTAAATCTGAATCAGCCACTGGATACGACAATATCCCTACAAAATTTTTGAAATCAGCTAAATCCGTTTTGATCCCAATTATTACACACCTAAGCAAGATCTCTTTACAACAAGGAGTATTTCCATGCGAATTGAAAAAATCAATAATACATCCAGTGGACAAAAGTGGGCCTAAAGACGATGTAAACAATTACCGCCCAATTTTTGTTCTTTCAACTATATCTAAAATACTAGAGAAAATTATTAACAAACGTTTACTAAAATATTTAGAGACGTATAACATACTCTCACCATCTCAGTATGGCTTCCGTAAAGGTGTAGGCACTGAAGACGCTATACAAGACTTAACTCAGAATATTACAAATCAACTTGATAATAGAAACAAAGCTCTTTGTATTTTCCTCGATTTAAAAAAGGCATTTGACACCATCTCAGTTTTTCAAGAGGATGGGTCTCTTGAAAAAACTTGAAAATATAGGTATAAGGGGAACTTTTTTAAGTTTAATAACGGATTATCTACAAAATCGCATACAAAGAACGAAAATTAGTGATGATATAATTAGCTCTGATGCACCTATACTACAATTCGGAATACCGCAGGGAAGTGTATTAGGACCAACTTTATTTTTAATATACATAAATGACTTATCTAACTTTAAATTAAAAAATGAAAGGGTATTTTCCTACGCTGACGACACCGCGTTACTCTTTCATGGAAGCAGTTGTGCAGAAGTATTTTCCACAGCTGAGTTGGGATTAAACTCAATGCTTAAATGGTTACAATTAAATCTCTTATCTCTTAATTTAACTAAAACAAATTATATTACTTTTGCCATTCGTAATTCTACATAGCCTAATAAGAGCATGAGATTAGCTGCTCCCTGTTGCAACTTATTAAGTCCTATTAATTGTAAACGTTCTCAAATAGAAAGAGTAAATACCACAAAGTACTTGGGTGTGATTATTGATCAAAATTTGTCATGGTATCCCCAGTTAGAACTTGTTGCTAACAGAGCTCGGAAAATGATATGGATATTTGAACGCCTGCGAAATGTATGTAATAGAGCGCTGCTAACTTATATTTATAAAACTCTAGTGGAATCCGTTCTCCTATACTGTATAAGTGTATGGGGTGGAACCTTTAAAACAAAATTTCTACATATTGAACGTGCACAACGAATAATAATAAAAATCATATATTCCAAAAGTAAATTCTATAATACTAGCAAACTTTACCATGAAACATCATTACCACTTTAATATATATATATTGTTAATATTGTTAAGATGTTATATTTATGTAAGTTCTTATGTTTACGTGCATATATATATGTGTGTTTGTGTGTGTGTGTAACATAATATGTTTCAAAATCAGTAATAATAAGTAACTACAATGTTTGATATATTTTACATTTTTACTATAACCTTTATTAATATCAAAAAAAAAATGTACATGATCCTAACTCCCATATTTATGTAGTCGTCCGGCTGCGTACCTGCGGCTAGCATGATGCTAATATAACCTGATCCACATTGAAATCAATGACTTATTTCGCGTGCGATCGCACGGGCCGCCGGGCCGTCTAGATAACTGGTTTTGTTTGTTTAAAAACCAATTCGCTTGAGTCAACAACTTCCTTACTTTTAGTTTTTAATATTGTTTTGTATAACTTGCAATGAGCGATTCTCTCCTAACACAGATAAAGAAATTTTGAATTTGAATTTGAATTGAATAAATGGTTAAAATGAGAAAAAAAAAATTAAAATCCATGAATATATTAACCATCAAACAAATTTCTGTAATAAAAAAATATGTACAGAATGCACATATAAAAAATCTATGTCATTGAAAAGTAGATATCTTCTAGAACAAAAGTAAAGGTTTATTTTGCTTAGCAGCGGTGGACAAAAGTTATCGAGTTTTAAAGAAGTTGTGTAACTAAGGCAAAAATCTTTGTTAAGTATATGTATAGATAACTGGATATAAACTAATTTTGTATTGTGTACTCGTGAACGGGTGCTGCTTGTGGTGCCTTTGTATTTGTTGGATGCAATTACTAATTGTGACAGTAATCACGACCATCATGTTCACGAAGTATCCTTACACAAACAATGAATTCGAGCACTAAAGTTTGATTCATCCAATATACCATAATTTATATGAATACAATTAATTCAAAGGCCATATTGTATTCACAGACACTATAAAATATAAACGTATACCTAATAATATTATATTATAACACAATATAACGAATGTATACCTATTTTAATATTTAGTATTTGTCATTTTGACAGTCGAAGGTTGAGTGCTGCCAACATAAAAATTAAATAGTCTATATATATAACTATGTTTAGATTATCTTATTTTATTTAAATCGATTTGTTGATAAGATATGATTGGGTATGTATCTTTATCAACAAAAAAAAATAATTAATTATATAAAAATTGGGCGATAAACAGGCCCGTCTGCGTTTCAGAAATATGTATCGGATATTAGTTGACTTTTTTTATATAAGAGGGGGTACACGGGTAAGAGGCTCACGAAATGGGGAGTGGTGAGGCAACCACCAATGGACATCATGCGTTGACAGCCTTTAAGTTGGGAGTGCGCTGTTCTTGAAAGAAATAAAGTTGCATTGATTCCAGAAAACAGCAGCAATTAGTGATTCCTCAAAATGGCTGTACGAGGCAAGACTTGCAAAACGCACGGTTGTGGAATGCCATACGTCAACGGCATTCTTTCCCAAGTGACAACAAAACTGAACGTCGCTCGATATATCGACGCCAAGTATGCCGTTTTCAACGGTAGGTTTGACTCCAAGGAATATATATTGTATTATATTAAATGCCGTAAATTAAACACAACTTGTTCAAGTAAGTTAACATTTAACCTTTCGTTGAAAGAATCGCCGTTTATGAACCAATAAAAAATGACAAAATACATTTAAGTATAACGATCCTCTTAAAATTGCATTATTTCTCTCAACCTATATTATTTACTAGAGGTTTGTCCGGAGCAAGAAATTAATTAACGCTCCCTGATGTGGATAGCCACATGCCGTCCTTATTAGATCTTCTGCTGACTACACACCCCGATAGTTACCAGGTATTTGTCGACGCCCCTCTCAGAACGTCCGACCATTGCCTGGTCAGGAGTGTAGTGCCTATCCGACGCCCACGTCGTAGACCACCAGCGACCCGCTGCGTTTGGCACTAAAAGTCAGCAGATTGGGATAGGATGCGTTCCTTTTTTGCATCCTACCCTTGGGGCAGGGTTTGTTTCCCTTCGGATGATCCTAGTACCTGCGCCGTTGCAGTAGCCGATGTGATACTACAGGGCATGGATATATTATTATTTTATACCAAGCTCTGTAGTACCAATCGGTGGCAGATCACAACCTTGGTTCGATGCGTCAGTTAAAGCAGCATCTGACTACAAAAAACAGGCGAATCAAACTTGGGTTGCGGCGCTGGGCACAAAGGATCCGAACTGCACAGTTCTTAAGAGGAAATACAACCGCGCCTCCAGATTTTTTAAGCAGCAAATCGCCCGTGCAATATCAAATCACGTCGTCAAAATCGGCGAGCAGCTTTCTAGTTACCCGACCGGAACACGCAAGTTCTGGTCGTTGTCGAAAGATGCTCTGGGTAACTTCAGCCAGCCGTCCATGCCATCGTTGCACATGGGGAATAATACCCTGGCCCATACAGCAAAAGAGAAAGCCGAGCTTCTGTGCGCTCTTTTTGCCACCAACTCGACTCTTGACGACAACGGAAAAACACCGCCGACCATCCCGCGGTGTCAGAGCTCTATGCCTGAAGTACAGTTCAGACAGAAAACTGTTAGGCGAGCTCTATTTTCGTTGGACGTCAGGAAGTCGAGCGGGCCGGATGGCATTTCTCCAATCGTGCTTAGAACTTGTGCCCCTGAGTTGACGCCGGTGCTAACGCGTTTATTCCGGCACTCTTATTCCAAAGACGTAGTCCCTGACACGTGGAAGTCAGTCCTTGTCCAGCCGATCCAAAAAAAGGAGACAGGCAAACTACAGGCCTATTGCTATTACCTCCCTGTTCTCCAAAATCATGGAGAGCATAATTAGCCGTCAGCTCTCGGTATACCTAGAGGGTCATCAGTTGATCAACGACCGACAATACGGCTTTCGCCATGGTCGGTCAGCAGGTGATCTACTGGTATACCTAACACATAGATGGGCTGCGGCTATTGAAAGCAAGGGGGAAGGCCTGCCAGTTAGCTTGGATATAGCGAAGGCCTTTGATCGTGTATGGCACAAGGCGCTCCTCTCATAACTTCTATCATTTGGGCTTCCCGAGCTTGTGCAAGTGGACCTCCAGCTTCCTCACTGGACGCAGAATACAGGTCGTTGTCGACGGACATTGCTCGAACCCGAAGCCCGTGAATGCTGGAGTGCCCCGAGGCTGTGTGCTATCTCCTACGCTGTTTCTTTTACATATCAATGATATGTTGGACACCTCCAACATTCATTGCTATGAAGACGACAGCACCGGTGAATCCGTATACACGGGCCATGCAGGTCTCTCTCGGGAAATTGTCGACCAGTGCCGGAAGAAACTTGTGTCTTCTATAGAGTCCTCTCTTGAGAAGGTCACGAATCAAATCAAATCAAATCAAATCAAGTCATTTAATTGCATAGATTGAGTGGGTACATTGGTGTTACATTATAATCATAGGTGCTAACAATCTGCCGGGTAGGCATGCAAAAATAATATTTTACAATTCTTACTCTAAGTTTACCGTGAAAAACATACAACATAAAAACCAAATTATTCATAAAAGTCTATCCACCATAATATTATAAAAATGTGAAAAATAAAAATTTGCTTACTAAAAATGTTAATTTGAAATATCTGAATTAACTTATTCTAATGACTATACATTCATGTCTGTTAAATATTCTTTAACTGAATAATATTTCTTCGTCATTAAAAATTCCTTAATTTTATTTTTAAAAGAGTTAATATTTAAGTTTTGGTCCGCTAATGATGCTGGTAGTTTATTATATAGCTGAGGAGCCATATTAAATATACTCTTACCAAAAAGTGAACGGAATGGGGTACATTTAACCGTGTCCAATTTAACTCCCAGAAGACTCAAGTTTTAAGCGCGTTTACCACTAAAAAAACCCATTTGTCGTATCAACGCTCTTCGACAACACCTCCCTAAAAGCCTTGCCGTCATTAATAGAGCACGGCAATACTTCAAGCCGGCCCACATTCTAGCGCTGTACAAAGCGCAGGTCCGGCCACACATGAAGAATTGCTGTCATCTCTGGTCTGGCGCAGTATCAGCTCTATCCATTTGACCGCGTGCAACGCAGAGCTGTTTAACCTGATTCCTGCCGCCGAATTCCACCTTTGCACGACACGCAACAAGTTAGGATATCATCCCCGCCATCTGGATGTGTGGCGGTCCTCCACAGTGCGGTTTACAAGGAGCTTTCTTCCACAAAGCTGTGGAATGAACTTCCTTGTGTGGTGTTTCCGGGACGATACAACATAGGTACCTTCAAAAAAAGCGCGTACACCTTCCTTAAAGGCCGGCAACGCTCCTGTGATTCCTCTGGTGTTGCAAGAGATTGTGGGCGGCGGTGATCACTTAATAACAGGTGACCCGTACGCTCGTTTGTCTTCCTATTCCATAAAAAAAAAAACTTAAAGCACGCTCCGTACACTTAGCTAATTTACTACAAGCGAGAATGTTTTAGAAAATATTTATTTTAATTTATGCGCACAACAGATTTACAACTCACACATAATAAACAAAGAAATTAACAGCTTAATATACAATCTTTCACTCTAGACTAATGAAATATAATGAAATTTCATCCCCCCATTCCCTTTGAATTTGTGATAAGTTTCTAAACCCAATAATAGATTCCCACCCCACCCAAACCCAATAAAACTTTGTTCATTTTGGTAATTATGAGCTTTTTTAAGGAAATTTATACATCAAGAGACTAGTCGAACGAATAACCATTAACCTCCTCTCGAACCACCTTAATTACCCAATGAATAATATCACATTTTTACATTACCACAAGTTAGGCCTGAACAATATGATCCACTGGAAACAGATTTTATATTTGTGATGGGCGATGCATTTCATCAACATACTAATTAATTCTTTAAGCCGGAATATATTGAAATACTTGTAACATGAATTATCAAATATTGCTACATAACAAGGCTATTATTATTGACAATAAAATGTGCTCAGTAATAATTTAATTACACACAGTCAATGGTAAGCCACAAAATATAAATAATGATAATGATATTTAGGGTTTACCACATTGTTAATTAAAATTTTAATAATTTGAGAATACTTTCATAATTTGTTATTACTAATATATAATTTGGACTAGGTCGTAATACCATTTATCTACCTACACACATGCTTTAAATCCTCTATTAAAGATTCTAAAACAGTTAGCTTATTTCCAACATTAAAACACCTAATGTTCTAATAACCATTACATCATCCAAACGAGTGTTGTAATGAAATTCAGTATATATATCCTCCGTTTTAGGACTGGCTTTTTTAATGTTAGTAGTAAGCTAACTGTTTCAGAATCTTTTATAGAGGATTCATATTATGACTGTAGATAAAGTCTTGTATGCAACTGTTGATATTGGTTATTTAAACACTCATGTGATACTATTTATGTGCTTCGCCTCGTGTGATAATAGTATTATATTCATGTTTTAATACTGCTTCTTACACAACAATTGCATAAATAACTATTTTGTGTATTAATTGTAATTAACGTATTCTTGAACTAACTTTATTTTGTTAATTTTTAGTTTTTTAATAATTTAAAATGTAAGTTTCATCTGAATTACAAAATAGGTGTTATAGCGATTATAAGCTTATTTGTTTTTATTTTGTATAAAAAAATGCTGTGAAAATATTAAATATTTGTAGAAATAGTAAACCATTTTCATACTTTCTGAAGTCAATTATTAAAAGTATTGTAAATATAGTTATAAGATTTCTTTAGTTTGAATAAAAATGTATAGATATGTCAATAAATTGACTGCGATTAACAGATTTAAAGCTGAAGAAGCTATTTCAATATTCAATAGGTACCTGAGGTAGCTACCTAAAAGTTACTGATATTATAATATTGAATATTGTGAAAAATCCTCATCTTAACGAAATTCTTATTAATAACTATTTAAAACAAGTATGTCAACAATATCCAAATTGTAAATATTTGAATTCAAATGTAAATTATACTGGATATTATAATGCTAAAAATAATTATATTAATAAAGTTTGCAACAACATCAGCAACGAATTAGAAAGTCAGCATTATAAACAGGAAGTTTTGGTATGCAAGGATTGGTTAAACTAAAATACAAAAATAGAAGCGTTAGAAACCAAAAAGAAATGTCTACACAAGTTGATAAAACGATATTGTCAGTTAAAAACTATTGTAATAAAGCGACTCAAACAATTAATCTAGAAAATAATACACGAGCTAATTTTTTTCGACCATAAACCATGTAAGGAAATGTATCTCTTGCACCAAAACATTGCTGGTGTTTTAAATAAGCAAGAATGGATTGAGCTAGCGTTGTCTGAAATAGAAGTAGATATAAGTATCATTTGTCTTACTGAAACTTTTATAAAAAGGGGAGAAGAATCTAATCTCATACTGCAAAATTATGATGTCGTTTCGACGTTTTGTAGATTGAATGAAAGACGAGGAGGTAGTTGTATTTTATTGGAGAAATCTCTAGATTACAAGATTTTCGATCAGTGTACTGAATACTCAACCGAAAAAATATTTGAATGTTGTGCTGTTGAAGTAAGAGCGATAAATTGCTACATTGTTTGTATATACAGGACACCAAACTCAAATATTACTTTATTTTTTGAAAAATTAGAACTACTTCTCCATAACCATCAATAATAATAAAAAGATTATATTAGCCGGAGACCTTAACATTGATATATTAAAAGAAAATCAGATATCAAAATTATTTCAAAATCTATTAAGTAATTTCAATATTAATATAAATATAACGGAACCAACTCGACAACAAGCATGTCTAGATATAATAGCGACAAATATTCCTACAGCAGAAGGCAAAGTAATTAAACTTTTTCTATCGGATCATGAATCATGCCAACTAGTAAGTTTACCGAAAATATTTATAAATAAACCGAAAAATTGGTCTATAAAAATTAGGGATTATTGTCAAGAGAATATACATAAATTTAATATGTACTTACAATCTCTAAATTGGATCGATGTATTAAATGACCCACTCTAAATAATTCCCAGAGAAAACTGGCAATTCTATCTTAGGCAGTTTGACTTGAAGATGTTGTGTACCTGAACCCATTGGTTGCTTAACTGAAGTGTTTGTTTTTTTATTCATTTTTCTTAATAGTTCCCTAAGATCAGATTTATAATCTATGTACAATTCATTTACGGTTTTGTATACATTTTTAGAAGAATAATCAGTTTTTTCTAAATCTTTAGGTGTTAAGGGTGAAACAATTTTCATATGATTATCAGAGAAGTTTGACCATTCAGCTTCTAAATTTTCTAGTCTAGTTTCTACATAGGAAATATTTAATCTATCTTTAGGTGATTTCTTAAAGTTTACTTTAGCCTTATTGATAGTGCAATGTAAATTAAGCTGAACGTTACATAAGCTTCCATGTTTATATTAATAAATTTTTCGGAAAAAATTACAAGTTGAAGTTAAAACCGAAAAATTTTACAAGTGTTTGAACATCTTCTTGTACCGATAGAAAATCGGGCATAGGTTCCCCGTCACACAACTTTTTGCAGAATTATTCTAATTCCTAAGCACATGCACATTTAAATTTACTAAGTCTAAATCTTTAGTGAATTTTTCTGAAGTTGAAATTTTGCAAGTTAATATTAATTTGACTTCTTAGTTAATCTTCCTTTAATCATTAATGTAAATAACAGAATGTACTCACTTATAATAGTCCACAACTCCACACACTAAATTATATGCCAATACCTCTTGCTGACGTCACTGACAGATGCACGTTACCAAGGGGGGGTGAAGTAGATGATTCCTCCCGAACCGCTACTGCCGCTTCGTCACTCGCCGCTGCACGTCACTTCCGCCGGGCGCCGGTCTCTGCTTGTCCGCACCACAAACACAGCTCACTGGTTTCCCGTAGATTTTCCGTCACCGGTGAAACGTCACCAGTTCCTCGTTCTTCACTTGCTGGAAGATCTCACAGGTGGACTAGTTTACACTAGTCCGTATCCGCTCTCAAGGACCATGTACAAGTCTCAAAAAGGTCTCCTATGTTGGTGTATGAATACTATGAAATCAAACACGCTATAAGGATCTGAATCTCAGTCTGATGTTCGAGTCTGAGTTTTTTTTTTTTTTGAGAGGAGGAAATACTGTTACGTAGTTACGCCCCGGAACGGGGCGTAATATGTCGGACTCGAGTGTCCGCGTAAACGGACACCCCATACCGACTAAAACCTCCTCTGTGCTGTTAGCAGCTCTGGCTTTCACAGCGAAGTAGGACGTGGGCCGTGGAGGCCGCAAAGACTACGCAACAACAGTCGCGGGGCGTCTCCTAAGGAGACTCGAACCTCAGACCGGCTGTGTGCTTGTGGGAAGGAGAGAGAATGAAAATGAAGATGATAAGAACACACTCGCCGGCGAGTGTGGTGATGTTTTGTGTAATGTATGTAAGTGTGTATGTATGTGTTTATGATTGTATGTATGTGTGTTTGTGTGTATGTACGTAGTGTAAATGTTTGTGTGCATGTATGTTTGTGTTTGTGTCTGTTTGTGGAGTGTGTTTGTGATTGTGTAAGTCGTGTATGTCAGTCCGTCAGTCAGTCCGTGTCCGAGTCTGAGTCTAAGTCATTACAGACCTAACTAAATATAATAAAATAGTGTTAGCGCGTTTTATAATATCAAGCCTCATAGTGAGCGCCATCTCTTGAGAGTTTTATGAACTAAACTCTAAACAGCACTATTTGTTAGAATGCATACAAAAAAATATATAAATCTTTTAAAATTTGTGTCCATTTATATTTGGAGAAATCCTTTTTTGTTTTGTTTGTCGTAACCACTTAAAAGATATCAATAAGAAAAAAATATTTTTATTAGATTGTGTCGTGAAAATTATCACCAAACATCTTTTACTTTTTACCTCTCTCCTACAACAAATTAGGGTACTTCATTGTCCTTCTTGCACATTCTATCTACTACCTGTAATTGACCCCGACAGCCAGCACTACGAATGTAATAATAGTACTACATAGTAATTTTATCTTAACCGCTATTTCGTGGTAAAGAAGAACCATCAACAATTTTGAATTTTTCAATGTGAGACAGCACACTTTTAAATTTTCTCAATATAATATAGGACTTCGGTCTCTAAATATTAATTATCTCGATTTCTGCATTCTTATGTATATGAACAATTATTCTGTCCACAATAATTGAGAAAGTATATATTCTGTTGTCGTCAGTTTCCAAGTACTTAATACCATGTTGGTTAATATTATTTTGTAATATTTACTAGATATCTAATGAAATTGAAATTATTATAATGTATTTGTGCACAATAAATGAATAAATTCTGTATAAATTTTGTTAAGACACAAAAACAAGGCCGGATATCAAATCTATCATTTCGATATAAAATCATCCCAAGCTCCGTTATATCTTAACGGCGATCTCATAATCGCTTGAGAGGAAAATAAAAATGAGAGAAATTTAAAAAGCTGTAAACCGCGTAGTGACAAATGTTCTCGAGGGTCCATTCCAAGTTATGTTGGACACAAATCCTGACTGTCACAAACTTCCGTCCATTCGTATTTCATTTAGCTTCGCCTTAAATGACAGTGATAAGCGTTATTAAATGTTATTTAATGTAGAACACACTGTGACAACCGAAAGTTTCTCCTTAAATGGGGGGCGCTGGTTCTGGTGTGTTTTTTTCTTTAATCTTCTTACAATAAGACTATAAGGGTAACATATGTTTAAGAAATATCATTGATATCTACACTTTCATTATATACCTATTTAAAGCCCCAGTGCCAGCCACTGTTCATGCATTATCTCTAAAAAAATTAAAATGTTTTATTAAAAAATGGCTCTGTCGTAAATCCTATTACTCCACAGATGAATATCTAACTGATCGGACAGCCTGGGACTAGATTATGATTATTTTATAGCAAGAGCAATAACAGTACAATATTGTATATTTTTATTAAAAAAAGCGCAAAAAAAGAATGCTGGGAGAGTTTCTTGCGCCGCTTCTTCTCTCTTAGAGTGCCATTTATTCTGAGGCGGAAGTAGTATCTAGTATATTAGAAATCACATCAAAAAGAATTCAAAAGGGATCAATTTTGAGAAAATAAATGCCTTTCATGCCTTTTAAATATATAAATTCGAATTTATAATATAATCACTACTTCGTTTTAATATAGACACTAACTTGAATTAATTGTATTTGTAGGTTTGTAAATTTGTTTAGATAACAAGTGTTACTTATAGAAAATAATTTTATGTTATGTTTAAAGTCAACCAAGGAACGACATGTACTCGTATGTTGTCAACGACTGCCTTATTGAAATAATGGATCATAGCTTAGTAGCTTAGATTTCTTCGGTTGGCCTTAAACGAATGTAAATTTCCTCATATACCACTCTTAAACTACTATTATCTTTTTTTTGTCATATAATAATTCATTGCCACAATTGGCAATAATAAGACCTCAATATTGGCATAACGTGTGACATGAAAATATTTATACAAAGTAAATATTAATAAAATCATACTATTTTAAGTGTCATTGTATAAATATTAATATAATTCATATAATCAAATGCTTCATATTAATAATACTTATTATAGATTTTGACAGTTATTAAAACTTCGAAATAAAATAGCGTGAACTGCAGTTACCCTCAGCCATTTTCAGCAATCGCACGGACACTTTAACAAAGTGACTGGCATATCGCGAGTTCGTAGCTGTCATGCACACTATAGTAATAACCCTGCCCTGTTGTTATGCCTTGCCTAACAGAAAGAGGCTCTATCTAGACGTATAAATTATCTTATAATCTAAGTAAAATATTATCAAAAAAAAATATAAAGTCCCTTATTAATTTTAAAAGTAATTGTCTAATAAAATATCAATAATTGATCTGTTATTTTTTTAAACAATCTGGTAAGTTAGGCGATTGATATTCTGCAGTTTCATTCTTATATTTTAAAGCAACACCACAACTATTTTACTGCAAAACATATATCTGCTCAAAGCCACAAAACGTTGCTCCGAGCTATTACACAATATCTTGACCCACTTGAGGTAACTTCAAACAAGTGACAAGAAATTCGTAGTTCACGTGAAATCGAATTTGCTATCTTTCCGAATGGAAAAATATTTATAATGGGACTTTACTGTTGCATTTCCTGTTTATGAATGTAGATAGTCATAGGCCGCTCTGTTTTTCGATAAAATAAAATACCATAACTAAGTTGTTTTCTTAGCCAATAAAATGGCCACACATGGAGTATTGCTGTCATCAGTATCAGCTCGATCCATTCGACCGCCTGCAACGCAGAGCAGCTCAAATTATCGGGGTCCAGTGCTCTGTGAACGGCTGGAACTGGCCGAATTCCACCATCGCACGACATACCACAAATTAGGAACACCACACATCATCCCCTCCATCGGAAAGTGTGGCGGGCCTCATGTGTGCGGTATTCAAGGAGCTTTCGTCCACGCACTACAAAGCTGTGGAATGAGCTTGCTTGTGCGGTGTTTCCAGGACGAAACGAACTAGGTTCCTTCATAAAAAGCTTGTGCACCTTATTCATAGGCCGGCAAAGCTTCTGTGAATCCTCTAGTGTTGTAAAAGAATATGGGCGGCGGTGATTACTAAATACCAGGTACCACCCGTACGCTCGTTTGTCCTCCTTTTCAGTAAAATAAAACGCATTGATTGTAAAAGGGCCTTAACAGATTTATACAAAATCAGACAATGTAATCTCTTTCAATTCTTTCGGCCGAATAAAAAAACAAAGGTTTAAAAAGGTTCATCATATACAAGAGTAATAAGCTCAATGTTTGTTACGGATATAAGGGTCAACAAGTAGCCATAATTTATGAGCTTCTGTAACATTTTGTTTCATTGTTTATTTAACAGTCGATTTGTGGTAGCAAGTAACATTTATATATCTTTTTATTTATTTATTTAAAAAACCTAAAAAATAGAAACATAATTTATAGACCAAATCATTAGACTAAATCTTAAGGCTGATGATTGCTATTTTCAGTCCATTTATCCGTAGCCTACGCTAGGGCTGTCCAAATATCCTCGGACAAATAATAAAAAAATAGATAAAAGTTTTGATAAAAAATTTAAATTTTATGTATTATGACATCACTAAGATTTTGCATGTAATTATAATATAATATTACAATTACTAAAAATATACTAAATATATTAACTTATACAATATAATATTAGCAGGTTACAAATTATTCTATTAATATTATCATAACTGAATGTTGGTACTAATTGGAATGTCGAATAACCACAACGCTAAATTTATTTATTATTAGCTTTCTTTGGATTATCATAATATACATAAACGAAAAAATATATGAAAAAATAAATAAAGTAAAAATATGTAATTGTTCTAGACAAGGCGAATAGAACTCTCAACATGTGAAAGGATTATCTATACCATAGACTTTAATTATACTATCGTATAGACTACGCGACAGCCCAATAATGTGTGACTAATTTTGATTTGTCAGTGTGTGCGTTAGCTAGTGTTTATTATTCAAAATACTTAATAGCTAATGCCAAGCGTTGGTGACTTTTAAAACTAGTCAATCAAGAGTGGTTGTAGTAATAAGGTAAAGCAAACAACTCCAACTTACAGAGAAGGTACATAATAATAATAATAAGCCTTTTATTTCATGCAAAAAAGTAGCATACATACATACATAGTTTACAAAAGAAAGTTTATACCACTTTGGTACTACCTATTTTTAACAACTCGTCTGCCCATCTCGTGTGGGGTCTGCCTCTGCGACGTTTGCCGATTGGACCTTTCCACGTCATTACCCTGTTGGTCCATCTCTCGTCCTTTCTCTTCTTCTCGGCCTAACTACGTGCCCAGCCCGCTTCCATTTAAGTTTTTTAGCGTAAGTTAGAGCAACCATCACTTTGGTGGTTTCTCTAATTTTTTTGTGACGAATTTTTTGCGTCTTTTTAATGTTGAGCATACTTTGTTCTATACCCCGTTTTCAGGTAGAGAGAAGGTACATAAAGAAAAAAAAAATAAGAGCAATAAAATTTTAGTCAGATACGCTATCCATATTTTACTATATAAAACTTTGAGGTATACAATGCGTAGTACATAGAAAAAGTGTTTATAGATTACTTATTGAAATTACAGAAAACAAAACTTAACTATATATTTCGAACACATACCTACCTGAATTGAAGGAACAAGTTTTTTTTTTTTGAGAGGAGGAAATACTGTTACGTATTTCCGCCCCGGAACGGGGCGTAATATGTCGGACTCGAGTGTCCGCGTAAGCGGACGCCCCATACCGACTAAAACCTCCTCTGTGCTGTTAGCAGCCCTGGCTTTCACAGCGAAGTAGGACGTGGGCCGTGGAGGCCGCAAAGACTACGCAACAACAGTCGCGGGGCGTCTCCTAAGGAGACTCGAACCTCAGACCGGCTGTGTGCTTGTGGGAAGGAGAGAGAATGAAAATGAAAATAAAGATGAGAAGAACACACTCGCCGGCGAGTGTGCTGATGTTTAGTGTAATGTATGTAAGTGTGTGTGTATGTGTTTATGATTGTATGTATGTATGTTTGTATGTGTGTAAGTAGTGTAAATGTTAGTGTGCATGTATGTTTGTGTTTGTGTCTGTTTGTGGAGTGTGTTTGTGGTTGTGTAAGTGGTGTATGTCAGTCCGTCAGTCAGTCCGTGTGTTAGTGAGTGAAGTGAAACGATTACAGGACGAGGACTAACGTCTCGTCGGGTATCAAAACAATGTGTGGTGTATCTAGGGTGCGGGCCGCTGGCCATCGTCAGAGTGACGAGTGCCAGTGGTTTGCGGTGGTTGATCGCGCCTACGCCTACGAAGGCGGTGTGTGCGTGTGTGTGTCGGTGTTTGTGTGGGTGTCGCGTTCGCGATGGTGATGTCGTCATCCGGGTCTTCCGTTACGTGTCTGGGACGTCTTATTCGGTATAGACTATGGTGAAGGGGGGTGTACCCGCATGCCTTCCTAACCAAGATGTTGGGATGGTTAGGCGCCTTGTCAAAGAAGCGTCGCAAGATCTCTTTAAAGTGTTGAGCTATCGTCGGAAGCTCTAGGTCGCGGTGAAGGTCAACGTTTCGGATGAACCACGGGGCTCCGGTTGCCATGCGCGTGAATTTATTTTGAACTACTTGCAAACGACGTAAGTAGCTCGGTCGGGTGTGCGCGGAAACGACGCTTGCGTATGACAGTATGGGCCGTACGATGGTTTTGTACAGCATCACTTTGTGTTTGAGCGGAAGTTTGCTTCGCCCACACACAAGTGGATAAAGGCGACTGAGGACAAATCGGGCTCTATTGCATACCGTATCAATATGTTTTTTGAAGTTCATATTGCTGTTGAACGTGACTCCTAAGTATTTGTAATCCTTCACCCACGGTTTGAGTGTTTCATACAATTTAATGACGTCGGTCGGTCGTTTTTTAGCGCGGATGCTATTCGCGTTACCGAAGAGTACCGCTGCACTCTTGGTGGGGTTAACTTCAATCCCGCCATTTTCTGAACCAGTTGCCTAGTTCATCGACGGCGGCTTGAAGCACTTTAATGTTCCTGCTCAAGGTTGAGCGGTTCAATAGAGCGGAGCCAAAGTAGAGTGCCATATCGTCAGCGTACTGAGCGAGCTGGACACTCGGAAACTTGGGAATGTCGCTCGTGAAGAGCGAGAAAAGAGTGGGAGAGAGGACTGAACCCTGTGGCACGCCAGACCTGATGGGTCTGGGTGAGGATAGGGTGCCCTCTACTCGATATCGGAAGGAGCGATCAGTAAGATAGGCTCGTATGATGCGCACGAGCCTGTCTGGCACTCCCAGTTGATACAGCTTGAATACTAAGCCGTTGTGCCATACCTTGTCGAATGCCTTCGCGACATCGAAAAACACGGCTGCCGTGGTAGCGTGAAGTTGACGCCGTACGAGAATGTACTCGGTGAGTCAGTGAGCCTGCTGAGGACACGAGTGAGCGGTTCTGAATCCGAACTGTATGTCGGGTATCAGGTTTAGCTCCGCGATGTAATGATTAAGACGCGCGAGAATTAATCTTTCGTAAAGTTTCCCGATCGAGTAAATTAAGCTAATAGGCCTATAGGTACTCGGATTAGCTTTAGGTTTATTGGGTTTTGGGATACCGATAACAATGGAATCTTTCCATTGTTCGGGGAACGCGCTATTAGACAATAGAATATTAAAAATGGTAACCAATAAAGTGATAAGAGTCTAGGGTAGGATTTTAAGAACCCTACTGTTTATAGTGTCGGGCCCCGGGGCCTTCTTGGAGTGAAGCTCCTTAATGATTAGCTTCACCTCTTCGTAAGAGGTGGGTTTTATTACATCGCCTGAAGGGCTCAGAGCGGAGCGACGTTCAACTTCACGATCAACTTCGTCAACGTGTGTCGGGTCGGCTGCTGCATTTGGAGAGCACTGACTCTCGAGACTATCGGCGAGGCATTCAGCCTTCTCATCGTCATCGAGCGCCGGCTGCAGTCCCGGTCTGTCCAAAGGAGGCATGACAGTGGGCGGCTCCTGTTTGAACGCGCGAGGCAGCTTCCAGAAAGCCACATGTGATGGCTTAAGGTTGCCGAGCAAGCGGTCCCAACGTTCACCGCGGAGTTCTGCGATACGTTCCCGTACCACCCGCTGTAGGTAGCGGAGGTGGCGCCTATTCTCGACCGACGGATACCTGTCGTAAAGTCTAGTGGCTCTGTGCTTCTGTGTGAGTAAGTTCCTGACCTGTGGAGGCAGGTTTAGACGATGCGGTTGCATCGTCGAAACCTGCCTGGAGCAGGCCTTGATCCTATTCTGTATATGTGACGTCACATGAGAGATAGCACTGTGAGCCGTGTCGACCGAGTCGATGACGTCCGGTATAAGGTCAAGGTCGTCGGACTTGATAGACTCGAGATCCTTTTCCAGCCGTTGCCAATCGATCACTGTTTTTGTCGGTAGTTGAAAGTTGACCGGTGGGCCTAGATTTAGGACGACGGGCCGGTGGTCTGACTCTTATTCGTGAAAAACCTCGATTGAATTTACATTGAGCGTTACGTTCTTAAGTAACGCAACGTCTAGAAAGTCGGGTCGGTGCGCGACGTTATCCGGATAATGTGTTGGTTCGTCGGGTGCTATTACTGAAAAGTTCAGCGTGTCTATCAGCGAATCTAATAAGATTCCGTTTCTATTTGTGGCTCTACTGTTCCAGCTGGAGTGTTTGGCATTAAGATCGCCACTCACTATGACTGCAGCCCCGTGGCCGAGGAATGCTTCTACATCTGTGTATAACACTTTTTTGTTGGGCGGAAGATAAGCTGAAATAACAGTGATCGGCTGGTGATTCGCCATACTGACCCGGATGGCAGAGGCCACGATGTTAGTGAGGACCGGAGGATCTATAGGTATACAGTGTAGAGACTTTTGAAAATAAATGAGGTGCCGCCCATACGGGTGGTGCGATCATTCCTGACTAAGTTATAATTAGCGATACGCGGATCGCGTATACGTGGTTTTAGAAATGTCTCTTGCACTAAGAATAGGTCTAACTGATGTTCGTGAGCGAGCTCCTTCACCAAGTCTAGTTGAGGCTTAAGGCCTTGGGCGTTAAAATACGCTATACGGAGCGTATGTGGTTTAACCCGTCCGCTTACGTAATTAGGCATCGCGAATGTTTTTATACTTTCGCCCTATATCGGTGAGGGCACGGAATATTTTGCCGTTGTCTGCCATAACTTGCAGGAGCGACGGTGGGTCGTCCCGGACAGCATCGAGCCTGCTGGCCAGGGCTGTGATTTCATCAATGTCGAACAGCTCTGACAGTTCGAACATGAAGGCAAAGGTGCTGCCGCCTTTGTTACCTGTTGCCGCGGACGCGGGCGCCGGTGGCCTAGGTCGCGGGACCGACGCCGCCGGGCGGGACGCTAGCGGTGGCCGGAGGGGCGCGGGGCCCGCGAGAGTGGCCTCTGTGGCAGCGTTGGCAGCCGGAGGAGACCTCGCCCAGGCGTTTACCTTCGGAGGCGGCGCAGGTTTGAAGGTCGGAGTGAACTCTGCTCTGCCTTGCGGCTGGCGGCGCCCTGGGTGACACTTGTGTTTGGGTGCCTTGGGACACCCGCGATAGCTCGCGGGGTGCCCCTTCTCCCCGCACAAGACGCAGGCCGGGGGCTCCGCGCATTGCGCTGGTTGAGGGCACTCCGGCGTTCCGTGTTTTCCGAGGCACTTCACACACCTCGGGGTGTGTTCGCAGTTGCGTGCCGAGGGAGTGGAGCCAGTCGTGGCCGCGGCTTTCTTGGCGGGTGTCATCAAGAGAAGGCCATTCGCGACCGCGCTACTTCTTGCGACTGACGGTGATGAAGCCGTCAGCATCCGACAGAGTAGAGCGGTTTCCGGCTGGGCCGGTGAAGCACTGGAAGCCTGAGGGGCTTCCGTGCGGTCAGGACTGACCGCGGGGACCTTAGGGGTCGCCTGCGCGTCAAAGTACGCCTGAAGGACAGGCGGGCGGGCTGATCGGGTGATCACCTTTCTTGGTTTGACCGAGGCCACGGAGCTTGCGTCGGAGTCATTTCCTAATTCCATTTCGGATTCCCCGTCGGAACACGAAACGTCGGATGACGAGTTATATTTGTTGGATTTCGCTTTTTTGATTTCAGAATATTTATTATCTCAAAAAGAATACAAATTCACTTACTGAGATACTTAAACTAACATGATACATATATTGAGCGGCAAATCGTTATATACTATACACAATTTAAGACGTTATATTTAAAGTTACAATAATTACACAGAGTTACAATAAATACTAATTAGGTAGATACATTAATAACGAAATAGGTGGGCAAAGTAGTTTAGTTGTACACTTGCACATTAATAAATTACTATTAATAATAATAAAGTATGCAAAATTAAAAGAAATTAATAATAATAATTAAGCCTAAGACTTAGCTTTGGTGGATGTCGAGTGGCTGGGCCGGAACCCCGATACACGCTGTGCAGGCCCCCACGGAGAAGACACACACGGCACGATCTGCAACACTCACAACACACACGATTAGCGTGCAAAATCGCGAAACACAGCACAGGTGCTAACTAACACGATCGTAAAACCGGGTAATTAACACAGATAATAACTAAGCTACGTTCCGCGAAGGAACGTAACAGTTGTGAGAATCAAAGAGTCCCGAACAATAGCGCGCGATAACAATAGCTAGCCCAGGTGGCCTGAGCAGATAGTGCGATAACGCAGGTAATAAAAATATTCGAAGGAGGACAGATATCGCGGCACGTGTGCTCGCGTTGCCTGCCTGAATCGAACTGAAGGAACAAGTAATGCATTTTATTAATTTTAGACATCATGATAGTACGTACATGTAGTACGTAGTATTTACATCCTCATTCTCGAGTACTAGTTTTTTTAAATTAAATTTATTTTTATGGATTTTTATTGAGTATAAATTCCGCTTAGTTAGAAAAAAAGTAACATGGATATATTATACTTTTTTAAATGTTCGTTAAAAAACACACTTTTCTTATAATATTAGTTGATTTCATAACACGAAAAAATAAATTAAATCCCTATCTCGATCACAGTAATGCTTGATTTAACAATCTTCATCTCTTGAAATTTACTTAAATATGAAGCTCAAAGAAAAGTAAGTTGACTTTATTTATTTGCAGACTCTATTATTTAAATTATATATATAATTATTTATACTTATACACCTACGGCCTAACAAATAATCTTGGTATAAAGTTATAACTGATGATAAACTAAGAAAATGCAAAATGTTTAAAATATCGTTGACGACACTGTCAATACAATGATAATTCTGAAGTTTTCCGAATGACAAGCTGCCTTGCAAATAAACGCAGGAAACGTTATACGTCCGAACAAACCATTCGTAAGCAAAATGTCTATTGTATACATTTTACATAGTCTTGGTTTATGCTTAGTTATAACTTTATGCCAATTTTATTTGTAAGGCCGTTATACTTTAACACATAAAAAAGTTACATGGATGTTTTGTTTTGGGCACTTATTATTTTTATTAATTTAATATATTCTACAAGACTAGTTTTTCCACAACTTGAATATTCTCTTAAAGAAAACCATCTAATTCGAAATTGTGCGTTGTTCTAAAACTCTATAACTCGAATTTTTCGGCGTCTCCCTTGAATTTTTACATACAGACGTACTATTTTATTCTTGCTGTTTTGTATATCATTATATTTTGATGAAACAAACGCCAACAAACAAACTATAATGCGTTGCCTTTGAAGGTTTCGTATTCCTCAAAGTATTTGAGAGTATCTGTATTTGCAGCGAGTTCGTTCATTAGCTTGAATAAATCGTAAACTTTCCAAAGTTAATTACTAACCCGAGTCTTAAATTAACGTTTATACCCAAAACATTACTCTGTTTGCTCATCAAGTTTTCTTGCTGACTGGTTTATATTAGATCTTTGACTATAAGCCATCTCTAAAACTACCAGAAGTGAGTAATGTAATCACTAAAAGATAGAGAAAGTTTTTCTCAGTAAATAACCAGATTAAATATGCATGATTATGCACCATAACATATTTAAAACAGATTTTATAATGAGTATAAAGGAGTATAAAGTATATATTATTGTGTTTATTTCAGTAGGAAATGCATAATTAAGAACTTATTTGCAACACTTACTCTAACATCCCAATTTTTTTTAAAAAACGGGTGTAGTCTTGAAGACAACTTGAGTCTTCTGGGGGTTAAATTGGACAAGGTTTATTTAAGTGTCGAAACTTGAAACATTGCAAAGCTGCAATGCAGACTGCATATGCGGTTTTGTATTGTCAAACCTTTCCATATCTTATAATATAACGCACTTATAACATTAAAAATGTGAAATGCTCCAATGATACTTATTACTCATTCATTTAAGAATATTTACATGTAATCTTTGATAAGTAATAATGCTACGACACGGCAAGACAGCCGTCACAAAACTGCCAATATCTACTTGAGCCAACAAGCAATAAACGGGGTGCGTGTCGACATCCTTGCTACAAAACAATGTGTACATTTAATAGATATTAAGACGCTACAAACATAAGGACATGACGTTACCTGTTACCGTTATATAGAGTACCTACATGATGCTATTTTAACTGAATCACAATTTACGGGAAAATACCTCAGGTTATACTGTAGATTATTTATTCAGAATCTGATAAAATAAATACTAGGTATTCAGCGAATGAGAAAAGTTACTAAGGATTTTTTTTTGGAAGAAGTAAATGACCGAGCGTACGGGTCACTTTTATGGGATTACCGCCGCTCATATTCTACTGGAACACCAGACGAATTACAGGAATATGCTTCCTATAAGTATACGCGTTCCTGTTGTCATCTACAATTTTTTTTTTTGTGTGTTAATAATATTAAGAACTTTAAATAGGATGATACTAAAGTAGTGCCATGAGAACAAATAGAAACGTATACTCTTTATAAATAGTGTGGCCATACCGTGAGATGAGTGTTGTTATTGGAGGGTACCAGTCAAATACTTTTATTGCGACATCTGGTGTTCCGCAGGGTTCCAATCTGGGCCCCACGTTGTTTGGTATTTTCATTAATGACATAGTCAAATGTTTTAAGTTTTGTCAATTCCATCTTTATGCAGATGGCCTCAAGATGTATAGTGAAATAAATAATATTGAAGACTCGATTAATATGCAACAGGATTTAGATAGACTTTCTAAGATGATATTAAAAGAAATTAATAATACCAACGATCTTTTAAAACTATATAACTATGCAATCGTAGAAACCAATAGATCTCTGTTTTTTGCATGAAATTGTAAATGGAGCTATTGCCCGAACTTATTAAACAGAATAAGGTTAGCAGTTCCAAGACAAAATGCACGGTCACATATTAAAAATAAAATTACTTTTATGCCAATAATTACAAAGAGTAACCTAGGTAGGACCGCTCCTATTAACAGAATTGTAATGTCCTATAACAATATATTTAAAATAGCAGAGTTGGACATATTTTGGAACTCTGCATCGATTTTCAAGCGCAAAATTAAAAATCATTTAATTAAATAATATCATTAGTTTTTTTTTTCGTATTTAATAATAGTTGCAGTTGTAGTTGTTTATTAAGAAATTTAGATAAGTAGTAAGTAAACGAAGAAATTGTCATATTATGTTAATAATGATTTTAAGCACTTGTAATTTAATTAAGTAATTAATTGCATGTCGAGTTAGCCCGTAAATGGGGTATAGGATGTTAAATAATATAAGTAATTAATGTGTAAATATACCATAAGGTAATTAATACATTGTATACAACGTGGGCTTCCTATTAAATAAATAAAAAAAAAATAATAAATAAAAATAAAGTTCTGTTTTAATGGAATAATGAAACTTTAACAAAACTTGCAATTTATTTGCAAGAATAAATAAAAATTATTTATATTTTGAACTGGCCTCTTCGTAACCACGATTCACTAATATGGGATTATGCACTATTGCCACTTGCAAAGCCCTTATATTTGAGTGCAACTATCGTGAATAACTTAATTGATATTGATTATGGTTAATAAAACTTAATTTCTTGCCTTAGCAATCTTAATTTGACTGTCTTAATACTCGTATAATATGAAATAGGTTAATAATGGATTTAATATTTATTTCATTTTAAATACAGAACGTCATTGAACGACGGACATAAAAAGTGGGTAAAATCGGTTTTTCACCTTGAAAATCCCCATGAAGTAAATATCATCAAACTATTGGAGAGGTTTCCAAGATTCTTATTCTTGGAAATCTGTTACAATACATGGATATTAAACTGTTTGACACAATACCAAAAGCTTTTGTCCTTCGTCCTACGATCAAACACTTCAATATCTCGCTCGCCGTGGTTGTGATTTTGTAGCTCACGTGGCCACCTCTTCGATTTTGGCTTCTTTTGTTCATTGAGGCCCATCGTGGGATGGCTATAGGGATGACCGCTTCCCTGACGACAATGACATCCGGATGTGGATGCGGCGGTGTGGTGGCAGCGACGCGGACGGTACCGTGCTACCGAGCTTCTCCGCTCATGACCCGCCTCTTCTCTAAATACCCGGTAAGATGTATTACTCGCCATGTGGGGGCCCTCATAGGTAATGAAACTGGCAGGATCTGTCAGCAGCCGAGGGCACTAACTTAGCTGGCAATCCCCGCTCTCACTTCTGCTAACGGCTAAGCCTTTTAAAGCAATTTCATCATATTAAAACGGATGGGGATGAATAATGGTGTAAGTATTTACAAAGAAATCTATTCAGTAAAACTTACTCGTGGTATCAAATGTCTTTATCACTTAATTATATTAAAGCCAAAAAACGTTTCGATATAAGAGATGTTCACAAGATGCTGACGTAAAACCACAAATAAATTTAGAAACTGGCCGGATGCCACAACGCAACGCGCCTCGCCTAGGATCATATTGATATTATTGAATTTTACTTGCTCTTAAACATAACAAAACCCTTTCAACCAAACACAATATAGATATAATAAGAATCAGGAAAACCTTGGACATCATTTTTTTATTGAAAATAAGGGACGAGACGAGCAGGACGTTCAGCTGATGGTTATTGTTACGCCCTCCCCATTACAATGCAGTGCCGCTCAGGATTATTGAAAAACCCAAAAATTCTGAGCGGCACTACAACTGCGCGCGTCAGACTTCAGACACTTCACGGCAGAGATAGGCTTCGATATGGTACCCATAATCTAGCCGGCATCCGGTGCAAAGGAGCCTCCCACTCCTCCTCATTCCCCTCCTGTTACCTGTACGGCAGCAAATTATACTGCTCTAGACACCGTCCGAGCCTGTGACCCCATATAAAGTTTGTAGCATAATAAAAATATGTTAAATTTAAAATTAATTAAGTATAAATATTGAATATTGATGTGTGATAAAATTTTAAAGCAATATTAAGCTGGGTCAAGCTTTTGTTTAAATTGAAAAGGCAATATTCCAGTGACCCTCAATTAATAAATTTGGTTTAATAAAAATTAATTTATATATATTTTGACTTGCCATGGTCCTGTTGAGTAACACAGGGTTGTTGTCAATTAATTACGATTTGGTTTCGAATAAACGTAATTAATACGTTGGATGAGGGCAGCGCAGGAGCGATCGTCGTGGAAATATTTGGGTGAGGCCTTTGTCCAGCAGTGGACGTCTTCCAGCTGATGATGATGAAACGTGATTAAATACGATCATTAGAACGTGTGTTTCGATCCTTTTTAACTTCTAGTAGACTTGGTTTTACCAAAGCTTTGTGCGTTTAATTTTCCGAATTGAATGAGCCATCGCTGATATTTTATGAGCATTATCAATAATTAACTCGTTTTTTTTAGCTTCGTATATTCTTTGATTAACGAGATTGTTACACATTTTTATAAAACACTTTTTAAAAGATTAAGTGCGTGTTATTGTAACTGTGTATTTACATTAGTTTTTACGTACAAATTACATTTTTATTATTATTATAACTAACCAGATGCTTCGTGACAAGTGTGCTACATCGTTATTATTGTTGCTTAAGAAATCAAATTTCATAATTCACTAAGTTTTTCTTGTTTCCCTACGTGCAATGTTGTTATATTTATTTGTCTCTAATGTCTCCAATATATAACGATGTACATCACAGTGGATAATAATAAATAAATAACGGCGACCTATTTAGCCAAGTGGTTAGCGACCCTACCTACTAAGGTAGAGGTCCTGGGTTCATATCCCCGGTAGGTGCAAATATTTGTATGATCAATATGGATGTTTGTTTCCGAGTCATACATGTTTATACGTATTTATGTATGCTTAAGTATATTGTATTAAATATATCGTTGTGTTGGAACCTATAGCACAGGCTATGCCTAATTTGGGGCAAGACAATTTGTTTGAAAGTGTGTCAATATTATTATTATTATTACAATATGGACGTCTACTGATTTATTTTTACCAAAAAAGGCAAAGGCGACTACACTATCAAATATTTATTGAAACGAACGACGGTTGATGTATTGACAATCTAAGTGTGACAGATGGCAGTTGTTTTACGTTATATAAAAACTGAAAACAACTACATAGCTAAACGTGGTTTCGCTTCACTGTGACTCGTAGATAAAGCAACAATATGCAAATAATTTTGCTATAAAATGTTCGTAAAATTAGAATGATAATTAATGGCAGACGACCATACGGCCTAGTGGTTAGTGAAGCTGCCTATTGAGCTAGAGATCCCGGATTCTGATGTTCTGATGTTTTTTTGCGAGTCATGTTTAAATGTATATATGTATGGTTAAGTATGTATATTATATTAAATATATCGTTGTCTTGTACCCATAGTACAGGGCACAGGCTATGCCTAGTTTAGGGCAAGATAATTTGTGTAAAAGTATGTCAATATTATTATTATTATTAGGTATAATAGTTAGCTAGATAGTAAAAATATAAACATGTGTTACATAGTTCATAACATTTTAAAAATATATTACTATTGACTATTTTATTCATCAATTGCAGAGATATTAACAACACATCTCTTGAACCCTGGTGTGGTGGATGTCCATGGATGGTTGCCCCACCACTTCCCATCATACGAACCTGTTGCCTGTTTGCATCCACTTATTTAAAAATACCTCTTTATTCTTCTAATACCGAATTTAATCGTCTGCCATTTATCTGAAATATTAACTCATGTTTAACATTGCTTAAAAAACCGTTAACAAATATATATTTCCTTATTTTATTTATTAATATGTTATTCATTAAAGCTTTCTCTACTTCTTCTTCATTTATACATTAATTAAGACGGAACTCGACGACATTTTTACAAACGGATTCAAAGTTCTCACATTAGATATATTTAAAAATATTGTTTTATGACACAGGGACTACATGTATATGCAACTGTAATACGTAACAATTTTATATAATTTATACGTTTAGATAGACTGTAACAGCTGTGACCACATCAAAAAAATTGCGTTACTACTACTTAACTGTTAGTTTCTATTTTCAGCAAACGCACGCATACAAAGTGACTGACTTATTGCGAGTGTAAGATGTAGGTGTCATGCACACCAAAGTAATAAAACTGGACTGTTGTCATGCGTTGCCTAACAGCAAAAACCTATCTAAAGTCAAATTTAAAAATAAACTAAGTTAACTTTCTACGCGCCAATTGTTTTATATAAAGTGACATAATATAATTAAAGCACTACTTAGTCACCCGGAAAGATATCTTGAATGAAGCTGAAATGAAAATATTTATTAATTAAAATCAAGACAATACTTCCAAATCAACCCAATTCATCCCATATTCTTCAAATGATATTAACTGCAGCCCAACTGTTGAGACATCCCCAGTTGTTATTTCACAAATATTTTGTAAAATATCAACCATCTCGTTAAATCTAGTCGAGTCACGTACATAAACGCTATTAAGTTAAAGGATATTGGAAATTGATTTTGGAGCAAATATTTTCCTGTAATCTGTGTACCTTTGATGAGAAAATTATACCCAAAGAGTTGCTTTACCTATTTAGTCAGTAATTGGCTTGTATGTAACTTCACAGGAATTAGCTGATAATCTTTAATGTGCAAAAAAATTGCAAAAAACTTTCTATAGTTATACTAGCTGACCCGACAGACATTGTTCTGTACATAATAAATAAAATACTTCTTTTTCGGAATTTGTGAAAAATATTTCATAATATCAAGAATTATTTCGTAAAATATGCTCCCTGTTTGTATAATGAAACTAGCGGCCCGCTCCGGCTTCGCACGGGTATAAAATAAACAGCCCATGTCATTCACTAAAACAAATAGGGAGAATTGCGGCCTCCGACACGCTATTTATGGGCACGCTCCCGCCGCTCGACATCACATTAGAAACCTACAAAATAAAAATATTTCTCCACTATTTAATGGATGTTATTATATATATAAACCTTCCTCTTCAATCACTCTATCTATTTAAAATAAACCTCATCAAAATCTGTTGCGTAGTCTTAAAGATTTAAGCATACATAGGCGTATAGGGACCGAGAAAGCGACTTTGTTTTATACTATCTAATGATTGTTTCACAGCAGAACTGTCAAACTATGCGTCAATAAATTCTCTCATAAAAAATATGTCCAGACAAAGCAAATATTGGAAATAAAAATAATTACGGGTCCGTAATCGAAATAAAAACTATCCTTTCTCACAAGTTGGACTAAACTGCACTCCATGAAGTAATCCCGATTAAAAAATGGTCGCTAGTTTAGTAGTTCACTGGAAACAAACATTAGGACGCTGGATTTATATATATTAAAATTATATGAGAGCTATGAGCAGGCGTTTGCCATAACCAATTGAAATAAAATAAATCTTTATTGAATTGAAACATTGGTAAGCCATTAATTAGATAACGCATTGTGAAATAGCCAATTTAATTTTTTTTTTTTACAAAATGTTTTCTTTTTGTACATTTTTTTATTTAGATTTTTCAATTTGGATCAAAGTTTCAGGCTTGATTATAAAAGTAAACGCAAGTATATTATGTGTGGCTCTATCACGAATAAATTTACACAGATTTATTTTATCCCAAAAAAATATTTAATAGCCTATTAAACCAAATTTCCCCTGGTCAAAGTCGCAGACATTTAGTGAATGCTATTTTTAGCAATAATTACTTTTAATTTCATAGGAGCCTAACTGTAAATACATAATATTATTATAATCACAAAATATAATCACATAATACACTAAGGGGCAGTAACTATTTGACTATTAGACGTTTAATCTATAGTTTTCATATTGAACTAGAAAATGATAAATTAGGAACGAGTTTATTATATTAGAAACATTGAAAATTTCCCGCCATTGCACATATATTTTTCGAGGTTACTATTAAATCACAAAAGTGGAGTGTTTTTTAATTAGCATTTTAATTAGCATTGTAAAATACTGATTGTTTATCCCACGATGGCTTACAGCAAATATTCCGGCATGTATCTCTTGATAATTGTACACTAAATTATGTACATTAAAATCAATGTTTTCCCTTTGTTCACATGGCGACAAATAAGAATATTAATAAGTCAGATTTATCTAAATATATAATTTAAATACAAATGAATGTATATTCTTATTAAATTGTAATAAAAGTTTAGAATACATCAATTTTTGAAGTGTTAACTTCTTTAGCGGCGTTGAGCACTTTTCTTGTGATGGGTCGAACACGTACGCCTGAACACGGACACGTGGCCTGATCGAACATTCGTAAGACAGTCGTTGATATTATGAACGAAAGATTTATACTTCTAACTTATTATAGTTCGGCTATTTAAACTTTATGATCATACGGTCATTGGACCAGTGATTGACTAATTGTGATTGCGAAGCCGAATTACTTTTACAGTTTATTATGAATCAAAGTTAATTTTATTGAGAGATCAAATTTGTAATGTATAATAATTGTAATAGTTCTAAAATGTTAAATTTTTTATGTAATTTAAACAGTTATTTTTGTGAACGATAGCGCAATAAATGAATATTGTATTTAACTACATAATTGATAGTACTTTTATACCGATCAATAAAGCAATTCATGCGAAATTATAAGCATCCCAAAATATTCACAAATACACAAAAATGTTCAAGCTCTCACTTCACTCCCGGAGTGCAACCTGCAATTTCATGGAATAGGTTTCTATGGTTATCATGATATAGTTCGATGGATTTCATAATAACTGGTGCACATACCACAAGCACCTTGCACAAATTCTCTTTCCTCTTTTAACATCGAGCTCTAGTTCAACCAAACTGATAGTAACATGAGTTGAAGCTTTTTGTTTTCTTTCACTTTGATCCACACGGTGAAACGGGCCGTATTAAGATATTATTCTATTATGATGAATTAGTAATTTATTTCTAGAATATTTTTTTATAGAATAGCAGGACAAACGAGCGTACGGGTCACCTAGTGTTAAGTGATCACCGCCGCCCACATTCTCTTGCAACACCAGAGGAATCATTGTAGTGTTGCCGGCCTTTGAGGAAGGTGTACGCGCTTTTTTTGAAGGTACCCATGTCGTATCATCCCGGAAACACCGCACAAGGAAGCTCATTCCACAGCTTTGTAGTACGTGGAAGAAAGCTCCTTGAAAACCGCACTGTGGAGGACCGCCACACATCCAGATGGTGGGGATGATATCCTAACTTGTGGCGTGTCGTGCGAAGGTGGAATTCGGCAGCAAGAATCAGGTTAAGCAGCTCTTCGGAACACTCCCCGTGATAAATGCGGTAAAAGACACAATGAAGCGACGTCTCTACGCAACGCCAAGTGATCCAGCCGTTCACAAACCACTGGGTCCCCGACAATTCGAGCTGCTCTACGTTGTACGCGGTCAATTGGATCGAGCTGATACTGAGCTGAATGTGATAGCTTTATTGCGAACATGAGAGGAGAAATCAAAATATGAAGAGAATATTTATTTCATTTAGATCACTTCTCTTCAAACAATTGTCTTGAACTCAAATGAAACTATAATATAATTTTATTTAATAATACGTAATTTTTTGGCCAAATGTTGAAAGAAGAGTAACGCATTATTAAAAACTTATTTCTTCTAAGTAACTTCGCAATTGTATATAATGTATATAAGGTTGTTTAGTTTTATTACATTTATACTAAACATGTAAACAAGTCATTGTAACAAATTCCCAACCCCTAAACGCAAATGTCCAAATATAACCATTCTGTTTTCCTATTTAGCGCCAATCAACACAACCTGTTAATACGAAGTTATTAATCTGCTCAATGTTCATAACTGCAAGCTACCATTATTGCTTGCCCGATGACGCTTAATTAGTTCATGTATACATACGAAAATAACCCGCGGCTCCGTTTGTTTAGATTTCATTTACATTAATTTTTACACTGAGGTTTAATTTAATCCCTACTAATATTATAAATGTGCATGTAAATTTGTTTTTTAAGCTTTTACGCTTATACCACTGAAACGATTTTGATAAAATTTAGTACAAAGATAGACAAGAGCTTGGGAAAGGACATAAGCTTGGCTGGTTTGAAACAGGTCTTGGGGATTTGTATGAAAGTTCGTCATTATCGAAGATAACACCATGAAACTTAGTACTTAGGCATTCGAAAAGAAATATATAGATGATTCTAGCGTTTTTAATATTTACACCTGTGTAGGGATGACAAAAGGGGATGAAAGTTCTACAGTTGGTAGCTTTTAAAAATGTATTAACCACAGCAGTTTTAGTGTGTTATTTGCAAAGTGAGTATATCAAAAAATATAACATGCTGCCCAAAGTACCTTTTACTTTTTACCTAATTCGCTGGTGAACGCTAGTTTCTTATAAAAGTAGTAGGTAAAACAAATAGCTGGAAACATACTATTATTACTCATCTGTTTCTTTTTTTGAAATTTAAGCTATTTAATGTCATCGAAATAAGCCAGATTAGTACTAGACTATTTATAGTACAGCAAAAGAGGTTTAATAATATGTTCACACAATAGTACTTCATGCGAAAAGACTTTTCCTCTATGTATTTTATAAATAAAAACGTTTAATAAATTATTTTATAAAGATCCAATAAATGTTCTATTTCACTGAAATGAAGTGGTATTATTCAAGAGGGAAACGTTTTATTGATACTAAGTAAGACACGGGAAATGCATCTTTGCATTGCCCATTAACAAAGGAATTCATTTGCAACTAATGATAGCGATAATAGATTATTCTACAACACAATGAGCTTTTAAAGAAGATTAATTGCAACGGTATCGTATTTACTAGTTTTTATTACGTGTCGGCCACAAGTTCCTAGAATGGGGAATCTACTTTAAAGAAGCATGGCTCCTCACCAATGGAAGTTACGATTTGTAGGCGCAGAGTGAAAACTTGCGGCGCAACATATAGAAGTGGTATCTTCACTTACTTGGACTCGTTGAATATGGCGCTGCGCAGAATGGCATCATGGCGTAGTTGGTCCATTTACATTTTGCCCTGAAGGGCATGGAGTGATCATTTATCCTTCCTTTTTTTCCTTTCCTTCTCTCAGCCCTCATTGGGTGGGGGTGTGGGATCGCCTCATAGATAGTATTAAAACTTCGCTGAAGGTGATCTTGAATGAGCGCGCAACGCGACAAGAGACTTTGCTTACTTTAATAGCGGATGTGGAGAATCTAGTAATTAATAGTCGTCCCTTATCTGACGTTCCGGTCGAGCGTGACAGTTTTGAGTAGATATTGGGTTATCACTTAGAGCAGACAATGTCTTAAACTTACATTAGTGTGCACTTGAATCTGGGCTAGACGACGGTCAGTCTTCAGCTGTTATAAAGTGCGGAACTTTGACTTTAAGCCAAACATTGGTAGTTCACGCCTTTTTTTAAATGACAATAAGGGACGAGACGAGCAGGACGTTACAATGCAGTGCCGCTCAGGATTCTTGAAAACTCAAGTTATGCGCGTAGACTTTGTCATTTTGTTCCTTTGGAGTTATGAGCGTAGACTTTGTCATTTTGTTCCTTTGGAGTTATGAGCGTAGACTTTGTCATTTTGTTCCTTTGGAGTTATGAGCGTAGACTTTGTCATTTTGTTCCTTTGGAGTTATGAGCGTAGACTTTGTCATTTTGTTCCTTTGGAGTTATGAGCGTATACTTTGTCATTTTGTTCCTTTGGAGTTATGAGCGTAGACTTTGTCATTTTGTTCCTTTAGAGTTATGAGCGTAGACTTTGTCATTTTGTTCCTTTGGAGTTATGAGCGTATACTTTGTCATTTTGTTCCTTTGGAGTTATGAGCGTAGACTTTGTCATTTTGTTCCTTTGGAGTTATGAGCGTATACTGTGGCAGTGGGCAGGGTACATAGTTCAACGGACATAGACGGGTATCAAAGTCCGTTGTAGTGAGCAATACTAGCTTTATGAAGCTGAAATAAGTATGATTCATCAGTTTATTGCTTAATGTATATATTTCATCATAAATATCTGTATTTTACATGCTCGTAAAATTAAAATAGCCTAACAAGTACAGTCATAAAATCTGAATAAGCTCAATGCCATAATTTTAACGTTCGCTTTTCAAAATCACATTCAGTAATAGTATAATAATCATATAAAACCTATTACTGAATAAGATAAGTTATATAGCAACAAAAGAAAGCTAATAGCCATCTAGCTGAATGGATAGTGACCCTGACTACTAAGCTAGAGGTCCCGGGTTCGAATCCCGGTAGGTTTATATGATGAATATGGATGTTTGTTTCCGAGTCATGGATGTTTATATGTATTTATGTTTGTTTAAATAAGTATATTGTATTAAATATATCGTTGTCTTGTATCCATAGTACAGGCTATGCCTAGTTAATTTGTGTAAAAATTGTCAATATTATATTATATTATACTAGCTGATAACCCCATGACGTCGTTCGCGTACGTATTTTTACACTTTGGGTTACATTACTAGACCTTTAGTAGGGATCGCTAATTTTTTGAAAATGTTATATATAACACTCGGGGATAATGTAGCTTCCCAACAGTGAAAGAATTATTCAAATTCAAAGCCTATTCAATGCAAACAAACAAACAATCAAATCTTTCCTCTTTATAATATTAGTATAGATGACATATCTTAGGACTATTCTTGTTACTTAATATATTTATATTTAGAAAAAAAACCATTAGTAATTTTGTGGAATAATAAGTACCAAAACAACTATGACTACTATACTATATATATATATATATATATATATATATATATATATATATATGTATATATATATATAATAGACTATTACGAACTATACACCTAGCCCTCCTGAATATATCAGTCAAATTATTATCCACCTGTCTATATAAACAACATAAGTAACACACAAATCGCTTTTTAACAAATCCCCCGTACAGAGGCATTTCACAACTGAATAGGCTCGTTAGTCGTAAAGATAGTAATTCTAGTCATTATGACGTATTTATAATACGAATAGTGTTTTAATAAATAAATGTAGATAGATGTTTGGTCATTTAAAGGAGTTCCTTCAAATGAATTTTATAATAACATAGGCTAATGTAGATAAAAATTGTTTTGATCGTATGAACCCCACAAAGATGTGTTACGAGCAACAAGAACTGTTTCCACTGTGATATAAGCCATCGTAAATGTTAATAATATTAGGTCCGTATTGAAGATGGCGTTTCATTTTCATTACGTGATCCATTATTAAGTATATTGTTGTCACTTTTAAGCAGTTATGAAGACAGTGACTACAATGCACTTGATAAAATGTATAAGTCATCTGGAAGACTGCCGTCGTGCGCTTGTTAGTACTAGACGTGTATCTGTAATTCTGGAAGAAAAATATCGATAAATGGTGAAATATCTTCAAAAAAAACAAAAAGAGTTATATCAGTGTGTTCAGTAGATAAAAAGCTAACGAAGTGTTGTTAAATAGTAATTAAATAGTGAGTGAATAAGTGCTAAAACTTAAAAACAGTTTCGAAATATTCCGTTTCTGACGTATAAATTGACCTCAGTGAACAAAGGATTGGACTTTGGACTCATTAGTAGGTAATCATTTCATTAAAAAGAAATCTTAATAAGTTGATACAAATAGACAATTTTAAACCCAACTAGTAAATTCTGAGTGGTCTAGTGGCTTAGGCACAGGTTATTGGATGATCCGTTGACACCGATTTGTGAGGACGCTCGCGAGGATCGAATCTCTGCTTAATATTTTTTTTTTTACTCTCTTTTATTTTTTCTCTTTAATATAATATATTATATAGTTTTTCTAATTTTATTGTTATTTTAACGAAAGTCAAGGAACGTGGAATAGACATTGCTCGTTTGGTTTTGCACTCGTCTCAGTTCTGAAATACTTCTATGCGATGGCTTCACAGAAGACTTGTGCTGGGTGTCAAAATACTCTGCCTAAGAGGGAATATATAATTTGTGTCACATGTAAGCTGGGATATGATCTGCTTTGCGCAAACTTGACATCTAAGCACTTCCATCAAATGGATGCAGAAAGTAGGACTAAATGGATTTGCCAACAATGTCGCAGTAAACTACCAAAAACAGGCAATTTGAATACTCCTGTACGTACAAGTAATCATCCTATTGCTTCTAAGAAAGATTACATCCCGAATCCAGGTGAGGAGAGTAATGTCACCATGAGAATAAAAAATAAAAATACTAATAAATAAAAATAAAAAAATAAAAAAGAAAAATAAAAATAATTATAAAACAGGAAATAACTGACAGCATTAAATCTCTAGTATCCGAACACCTAGCGAACCTAAACTTTCAAGTGTCTGGGTTCCAAGAATCCCTGTCATTTATCAGCAACCAGTACGATACACTTATGCAGACTGGTAAAGAGAAATCAGAAACAATCAATAAACTGGTGTCAAAGAATGAAAATTTAACATCACAGGTAAAAAACCTGACTGACAGGCTAGGACAGATAGAGCAAAACATGCGCGTTTGTAATGTTGAGATTACGGGCATTCCCGAACACAAGTCGGAGAACCTCCTAAACACTGTGGGACAACTCGGTAGAATTGTTGAGAACCATATTGCTGAATCTGACATACTACATGTTACAAGAGTTGCCAAATTAAACAAGGAGAGCAATCGTCCCCGTGCTGTCATCGTAAAGCTTCGTAGTCAGCGACACCGCAATGAATTGTTGGCTGCGGTGACACGATTCAACAAGAAGAACAAAGATTGTAAGCTCAACACCGAGCATCTTGGACTCGGAGGACGTCGAGAGCCCGTATTCGTATCTGAACACCTAACGCCTACAAATAAACATCTACATGCCGCAGCCCGAAAGAAAGCCAAGGAGGCTGGGTTCATGTTTGTGTGGATACGGGATGGAAGAATACTTGCAAGGAAAAACGAGCAAAGTCATGCTATTCATATTAAAGACAACGAAAGCTTGAAACTATTGATTTAGTTTAGCTAAATTGTTTATAGTAGTTAATAGAAAATCTTAACAAAATGGCTCTAAATATTTATTATCAGAATGTGCGGGGTTTAAGAACCAAAACAGAGGATGTTTTTACAAATATTCTGATTAACAACTACAACGTAATTGTATTTACTGAAACGTGGCTCAATAGTCATGTTACGAGTTCGGAATTTATTGATAAGCGTTATACCGTTTATAGGAGAGATCGATTGTGCTCAGAAAGTACTAAAAAAGACGGAGGGGGAGTGTTGATCGCTGTTTCTAATCATATTCCTTCTTCTAGTCATTCAAACTGGGGGAGCGATGCAGAGGACCTATGGGTCTCAATTGATATAAAAACAAATAACGTTGTCACCAAAATACTAATTTGTGTAGTATACCTTCCCCCACCAGTGAAGCTGGAAAGCCTTACTCGATTTTTAGAGCACACTAACGATATTTTAGACAAAACAGATCAAGTTATAATATTGGGTGACTTCAACTTGGGCTTTGTTGGTTGGTCTCGCAATTCAGATGGTGGTTCATGCAGTGCATCTAATTATAGTTCACCACAGGGTATAGCACTCACTGACTTCATGGCACTAAATAATATTATGCAAATGAACCCCGTCTCAAACGAAGATGGCAGAGTTCTGGATCTTGTTCTAACCAACTGTGTTACCTTAAAAGTTTCTAACTCCTTAAATATTATAAGTAAAATTGACCGAAAGCATCCTCCCTTATTTATTACTGTACCGAAACTAATACCACACTTTCTTAAACCAGCACAAAATCCACGACACAACTTTTTTAAGGCAAACTATGATCTAATCTTAGCTCACCTGAAGGAAATTAATTGGTCACAACAGTTCGATAAGTGCCAAAACGTTAACGAGATGACAACTGTATTTTACCGTATTTTAAATAATACCGTGGAAACATACGTCCCTGTTTCGAAGCCAAAAAAAAGCAGGTTCCCTCCATGGTTTAGTAAGTCTCTGATAAGAATAATCTTGGAAAAAGAAAGTAAGAGAAAAAAGTATATGAAATACAAAAACCCACGCGATAGGTTGGAGTATGAATTACTCCGTGAGCGTAGTAAAAAAATAATAGACGCATGCCTACAAAATTATAAAAAACGAATCGAGGGTAATATTATCAGGAATCCTAAATATTTCTGGAACTATATTAAGGATAGACGAGGTGGTCAAACTACTATACCTGCCGAAATGACCCTTGATGAGGTAACTGCTAACACTGGTACAAAAATTGCAGAATTATTTGCTAAAAATTTTTCATCAGTATTTAGTAACGTAGTATTACCTGACAGTCTAGAGTCCGCAGCGCATGGTCTGCCATTTTTGAATGTAATAAAATTCAGTGAACGTGAAATTAAACGTGCCATTAAAAATCTAGACGGTTTCAAAGGTGCCGGCCCAGATGAGATCCCTCCCGTATTTGTAAAGCGCTGCGGCCCTACTCTTGCTCTGCCACTGTCCCTCCTTTTCAACAAGTCTTTACATGACGGGGTATTTCCTGAATTGTGGAAAAAAGCTAAGATCGTTCCAGTGTACAAAAAAGGTGACAATAAAGACGTCAAAAACTACCGTCCTATATCCATACTTTCCTGTATACCTAAACTGTTTGAATCCCTTGTTTGCCCAATTGTCACGCGCCACTTGGAAAGCCTGATATCAGATTGTCAACATGGGTTTCGAAAAGGACGTTCTGTCACAACGAACTTGGTGTCGTTTATGTCCCATCTCAGTAATGAAATAGATAGTCGTCAGCAAGTAGACTGTGTGTACATGGATTTTTCGAACGCTTTCGATAAGGTGTGTCACTCGCTTCTTGTAGATAAATTGAGAAGGTCTGGTGTGGGCGGTACCTTGCTAGAATGGTTTAAGTCATACCTAGCAAAAAGACTTCAGTTTGTGGTGCTAAACGGTCATATATCACATGAGTATGTTGCGTGTTCAGGAGTACCACAAGGATCCCACCTGGGCCCTGTTCTCTTCTCGGTGTTTATAAATGATATTACCTCTTCTATACATCGCTGTAAATACTCACTTTTTGCCGATGACTTAAAAATATTTAAAACTGTTAGTTCGAATAATGATGTGGAGCTCATCCAAGCTGATCTTGATGCAATAAATATGTGGTGTAAATTAAATGGTATGGTTATTAACACAAAGAAATCTTATCACATAAAGTACACAAAGAAAAAAATACAATTTCCATCATCGTATAATTTACAGTCCGAAAAGTTACAAGAGGTAACTGAGATTCGAGATTTGGGCGTGACAATGGACTCACAATTGAAATTCAAAGTACACATGGATATGACAGTAAAACAAGCAGCCAGGATGTTAGGTTTCCTTAAAAGAAACACAAAAGGATTTGTTTCTCCTCAAACCAAAATAATTCTTTATAACTCACTGGTTCGCAGCAAATTAGAATTTGCATCAGTTGTGTGGAGTCCCCAATACGCAGCACCTTCTCAACGTTTAGAGAGACTACAAAGATCCTTTACTAGATACTTGGCATATCATAGTTCCGGCATCTTTCATAAGGCCACCTACGACCAGCGGCTGAAACACTTTAAAATGTTGTCACTCTACAATCGCCGCATAATACTGGATCTAACATTTCTCAAAAAGCTGTTATCAGGACAGACAGCGTGCAGTGAATTGTTGGATAAAATAAATTTCAAAATCCCGCACAGATATCCACGAAATCCGATTACTAACATACTTGTGGAACCAGTAAGTAGGACAAATGCCCTTAAACATTCTCCATTATCAAGAATGTGTTCTGAGTACAATCGATTTTTCGCGTCCATAAAAGATTTTGATATTTTTCATGATACAGTGACAATTCTGAAAAAAAAACTAACCACACATTTCTGTCTGTAAATAATAATAATATATTAGTTGATATTCATACAAACTATTTCTTCGTTATATTGTATCTATTATTGTTAGTAATCTGCTTAAAATCCATGTTAAATTTGTAGGTCGAACTGTATTTTGTATTTAAATTAATATCTTACAATGAGAGTGGTGTATGCACCAGTAACTGGCATTCATACCAGATTATAAACCTATAAGACCATAATTATTTTTAATGTTTTGTATGTAATGCTGTTGGTGTGTCAATAAATAAATAAATAAATAAATAAATAAGTTGCATTTGAACTGAGTTTAATACGCCCCACTCTATCGATTCCAGCTGAATTTACGTTGGTACATCTAATATTATATACTATTGACAGTGACAGGTGGACAGGATCAAGATGTCTATAAAGCGCGAAGTCTCCCTAGCGTCGACACAAATACGTAAATGTATTTTCTTCCTCTCCAAAAAGAAAAAAAGCGTCGACACACTTCCGCTGCAATCGTTGACGAGTTAGGTCATTACTCTACCCGATTACTGTACGAATATTAGTCATTGTGTCATTATTCGTACTTTATTCTTAGAAGCTTAGAGTTAATTTCTATGAAAGTTTTGTTTCGGTTTTCTATTTAATTTTACAGTAATTATTTAGGTGTTAACATATTTGTGAATTATTAGTATGTGGTATAAAACTTTGTTACAAAAAACCCCTTTTGATCTTATTTCTTAGAATAAAAGAAACACCACGAGGCAATATGGCAGACCCCAAAATATGGAATAAAATTTAACATTTAATAACATTATTTATCGTCTATAGTTGTTTAGTCATTGTTAGTCTGTCATATTAATGTACGACAAATTTTAAGGTTTAATAACATACATACCAGCTATAATGAAATAAATCAATCTTCAAACTCTATAACAAAGTTGAAACAGTAGCATAGTTAACTAAGAATCGAATGATTTATCACAGTTCCAAGTAAGTCTCCTCATGCAGGTGAGAGACATCATTTTAAATTGATATGTATATATCGTGTTTACGAATATTATTTAGAGAGTAATGGTTGATAATTGACGTTGATAGTCGTGTGTGTAAAATAGTAATGATCTCCTAATAGCAGGCACAGCGAACGAAATCAATTATTAAATTAATTTAGTCGAAAATTGTGCAACTGTGTTAGTGTTTACGGGAGCAAATACACATAATATATTAACAGTATTTAATAATAGAGCTGATATGATTTAATATGGGTTAGCAATAAAAAATCATCTTTTTTCAATGAATTCAGAACCACTGCCTGGAATTATTTTTAATTATCAATTGTAAAATGTCCATACATTTTAATACTGTACCCATATTAATACAGGCCTCTCTTGCTGTAGTTATTCACTGAAATTATATGAAGTTGCATCAACTGCTACGTCATAAAATAATAAAAGACTTGATTTAAGCGAGTGAAGCGACAATTTAACAGGAGCGTGTAAATTGAAGCTTGGCAATCTGTAGAGTAAAGGTAACAGGCAATTCAAATTGTCCCTATTGAAAAACGCTGTTACTTAAATTATTCTTGTTCCATATACATGTAAACATAATTCAATGTAATTATGATGCGTGTGAGATAATATTACATAGTTTAAATGATATTGGTATATCATCCACGTAGATACAAACTTGTTTCTATATTTTGATGACAAACATGGTTGCATGATCGTTAATTGCAGTCTGATTGTACCAATAATCCAAAATAAATTCGGTTGAATTTTATCTTACTTTAATTTGAACTTTTTTTATGCTATTACCTCATGATTAGCTTATTTTTTGACCAGATCGTCGGTCCATCTTACGTTGTCGGGGGCTAACCAACACTACCGTGTACGGTCCTTCCGGTACGTGGTCGCAATTCGAGAGCCTTACTGCCCCAACGGAAAAGGGTGGAGGAGGGCAGCAGTACTGATCGTCATGGTGTTCTTTGGGGGAGGCCTTTGTCTGTCAGTGGATGATGGATAGTGATACTGAGGCTTATTTTAACGTAGTTAGTGAAATTACTGAACAAACAGACTTAACATCTTAAGTCTCAAGGAGTCCTGTTATCCACAGTTAGTATGTTGTGCAACATTATCTTTCTATTGGATAACATTGCAAGTTTTGCAAGCTTAGATAATTAATACGTCTAGATAGAGTCTCTTGCTGCTGACAACCGATAAAAACAGGCCAGGAATATTAGTTTAGTGTGCGTGATAAGCTACGTCTGACACTCGCGATTTGTATGAAACTTTGTGCTAGTGTTCGTGAATTGCTCAAAATAGAGGTTAGTTCTAAACCAAATATTTTTCAAAGTTTTCATAGATATCGTAGTCTATGTAGACGTATAAATGATCTTTGTTTGCGAGTTTCTAAGAATAAACTAATTGTACTAAAATTTCTGTAACAATAGTCTGAAGAATAGTACTTGCTAATATATAGTTGTTACTTGTGAATAAACTGTATAAAAACTACATTTTAAAAAACCGACTTCAAAAACTGAAAAGTATCAAATAACTAAAACATTTAATTTAATTCACCTCTTATGCAAACCTTTGCCTTCAATATTAATGAAATACTATTATTTATATGTGCTACCTATTCAAGTCGTCATCAAGCCCTAACAAAATAAAACTTTATATTATAAGCAACTTACTTACTGTAAATATTTAGGTTGTCTGGCTACGCGAGTCTGTCTGGTGGGGTTGTTTTATTCTAGACGAAGCTTTACCGCTCAGTCACGCGTGGCGAGTGTAGGTACCTACTATTACATAAGACTTGGCACCGACTTCAATATGATATATTTAACAAATTTTTCATATTTCTTTACGACACATTATTTTTACCAAGAATATATTACTGTAGCAAATAATATTATAAAACTATTTCAATATTGTTCCAACATAAAATCCTTTTTTTTTTGTAATACAGGATGTATTTCAAAGAAAGTGGGAAGAAGCTTAAGGCAGGTAATATTTTTGTCACATACCTCCGCGTTTCCACGTCATTAATATTTTACCTTTTATTTGTTGCGGGGAATGTTATAAGTTTTCTTTCGCTATTTTTATTTTCGTTACATTTAATCGCATGTGAGCAATATGACAAAAATAGTTAATGATATACATTTACTTAGTCAAAAATTGTAATGAATTTTGAAAAGGATCTATTGCTAAAACTTTAAAATCAAAAATATATTGATATTTATAAATGATGACGCAATTATATTTGTGTAAAAGTATGTCAATATTATATTATTAATAGATTAGTAATGATTATATTTAAAATTATAACTCACCAACACTGTATTGAAGCTGTATTGGTACTAGTGAAACCATTTGAATTTAATCATAATACTCCCTTTTTTACAATTCAATTTGAAATAATTTATAAATCAATTTAGGTTTTAAGTTTTGGGCTTGTTCAATGACGTTCTATACATTTTAGACAATTCACGTCACACAAAAACAAAGCCGAAATATGGCACATGCCACAAATGACACCATAATAAGCAACAACTGCTATGGAGAGTTTCTTGCGCCGCTTCTTTTCTCTCAGAGCGCCATTTGTTTCCGAAGTGGTAGTAGTATCTAGTAGTTATTAGAAATGACATCAAAAAGAATTCTAAAGGAATCCATTTTGAGAAAATAAATGCCTTTTATGCCTTTTTAAATGTCTTTTATATCTATACAATTCTGCGTTTACTCCAGTTGCTAAAAATATTATTGGTCAATAGGCAGCAATGTAATGTAATAAGAGTATTTTTATATATATTAAAACACGGTTTTTATTTATCATAAAACATTGATACCTCTACAGGTTCCTGATGGAGACTAAAACAGACGGCCAGCTAAGAGTTTCTTTAACGTGTCCTCTTACTTTACGGAAACTCATAAATATCTGAATTTCAAATAAACTGTTAAAACACTTTTCATTAAATGTTTTTGTCATTTTAATGTTTTTATTTAATGTAATCATAGTATTGTAAATATAGTTTAAAGTTTTGTTTTGTTTAATAAATTTACTATGTTGTTATGTTCTTAAATAAATATGCATATTATATTATAATACATATTTTCTCCTATTTTAATTTGAAAATGTCTTTTTGAAAATAAATTACAGTATGATCTGCACACTAAAACACATTTTAAGGGCTTATTATCACTTTACTCACACCTACGGTACAATAGGAAGAAAATATTTTTTATGGATTCGATACGATTGAATCGTTATCATATCGTATATCGTTTTCGGTTTGAAGAAAATCAATTTGCCATTTGATGTGCTAGCCACTGGCTTATATTTGGAAAAATTATTCATAATGTGAATTTTCATACTACATTACTTCTACATTAAAATAGAGCAATGCTTTTTTTGGTTAATTTCTTTTTATTTGGTGCTGTAAAAGAGCATCAACAAGGTGATCACCATCAGGTACCGGTCACCTCAAAGTATCGTATGTTTGTCCTCTTGATTCATAAATAACTACTAAATAAATATAGGATTTAACTCAAAGCTAATATTATGAATATAAAATATTTCATTGTTTATTTATTTGATTGTATTGAATAAACTCGAAAACTTTTTCTTTCTCTCACCTTTAGTTACCTACATTACCAGCAAATGAAGAAAAGAAAGAAATATTTATGTTGACGATTCAGAAGCGCTTAGTTTAAGCCTATTTTAATAAAGTTTATTTGACTTTGACTTTGAATGATATAAAATGAATTTAGCTTTTTACCGGTGCTGCTTTACCACTGGGAGGCTCCTTTGCTCAGGATGCAGGCTCGATATGGATACCACGACGGCGCCTATTTCTGCCGTGAAGCAGTCATGTGTAAGCATTACTGTTTCGGTCTGAAGGGCATTGTAACTTGTGAAATTACTGAGCAGAGTAGACCTAACTTATGTCTGAAGGTGACGAGCGCCATTGTGGTGCCCTTCCGAATTTTTGGGTTTTTCACGGATCTTGGGCGGCACTGCATTGTAATGGGCGGGGTGTTTCAATTACCATCAGTTGAACGTCCTGATCATGTCATACCTTATTTTTATAAAAAAAACTTACAATAAAACTGGATATCTCTATATTATATTGCAATTATGATAACTAAGTAAGAACCTAAGTTATCAAAGATTTACATCTACAAATAGATCGTGATATCTATTTTATGGATAGTACATAACAAGTCTTATCCGTTGTCTTTTAATTCGACACCTATTTTGAATTTGTTAAGTAAAAATCTTGTGCATGAAAATTGGAAGGCGGCAATATTCTTGTATGAAAATATTTTGTATTCTAAGGGATAATACGCCATAAACTTTTACGAAACCGTGATAAAGGCTTCATACGTTTATCTAAAGAGTCCCAAATAGAAACAGTCTTAGTGGAAATTTGTTAAGGCTTCTCGTAAATAACCTTAGCCAGGCTTGGGTTTTAGATTAAATACTATGAAAATAAGAAAATATGTTAGGTACTAATTATTTCAATAAAATATTATAATAATTATTAAAATATTTTAAGTTTCCTTTAGTGTTAATTCTCTGGCCATGTCAACATGTCCTGAGGATGCCTTGTGTAGAGGTGAAACACGTGTCGAATTGCTTAAAGATAAATATTAGCGGAATTCACACTAAAGAAAACTAAAAATATTTGGATAGTTATGGATTTTAATTGCTTACTATACGACTCTGTGTATTGTTATATAAGTTTTTTCGTAAAAATTTGATGTAAAGATATTTTAATAGATATTCTCTGAGGACTACGAAATCTGACCTTTGGCCTCATTTTCTTAATATTCAGATTATAATCATAGTTTTTGATAGTTTTATTATTAGAGTTTATCTATCAACCATCAAGTGATACCTACCCGTACCTTAATAGTAGATATATTCGAATAACCAAGTATAGACATCACAAAATAAATTATTGCTTTTATATCGATTTTTTCTCACGGCAATAATTTATAGCAACTCAAAAACTGCTCGACAGTCCTCGATGAAAACAGTACAGCATTTTTTTAGTTATGTACATATATACCTATGATGATTATATAGATTCATGACGCAAGCAAGAACAGAAACAACACAACTTGAATTACTTATTAATTTTATTAACGTTTTATGTTTCTTTATTATTGACTTAAAAGATTGAATTACTTATTTTAATTGATTATTTTGTGCTATGGACATTATTTGATTTTATATAGCATGACTTTTTTTGTATTATTTTATCATTATTTTTATATCTTTAATTTAAAATCTAATTTTATTATTTTAATTGTATTTCTGGGACTACTAGGTTGTAAACGCTTTGGGTAAAACTGTAAGTTTACAAGTTTATATAATAATAAATAAATAAAACAACAACATATTGTCATATGTACTTGTGTAATCTGTTTGTTGGTCAAATATAACATTTATATATTTGTCGGTGAAGGACACATTAGTTTGAAAGTAGTATAGAAGCCCCCATAGCGTGGACCTATAGCCAAAAAGAACATCAAATAAAATTATATGAAACATTTGTGGAATATTACTAGAACAACACAGTCCCAAATATAACGGATGTACGATTGTTACACATAAAATAAACACGCTTATGTAGGTGAATATATTTGTGCGCATCGTGACCCATATTATGTACAAATCAAGATGATCAAAAAGCCTGAAATTGATAATTTTTTTATTGAGATTAGGACGAAAAACGAGCGTACCGGGTCTCCTAATGGCAAGTATACCAGTGGGAGGCTACTTTGCACAAGATGCCGGCTATATTATGAATAGTACAACGGTGCCTATTTCTGCCTTGAAACTGTAATGTGTAAGCATTTTTGGGTTTTTCAAGAAATCTGAGCGGTACTGCATTGGAATGAACAAATCGTAACAATTACTCTCAGCTCTTTCATAAAGTAATCACCGTATTGCATGCTCTTTTGCAAGACGGATGACAGGAGCGTTCTCTGCCGAAGGCAGATAGTGTATGTGTGTATAGTGACTCTAATAACTCGAAAAACCATTTAATTATAATGTTTAATATCTATGATATAAGTATTTGTTATTTTAGATACTTTAATAACCTTCTATTATAATATAATAATATCCTAATTCTTAAGCGGAGTCTTAATTTGAATAATTTTGCGAAAATATAATTGTCGGTAGGATAAATACAAACATATCTTATTAATTTTAGTATATCTACTAGTTTTATTGCAAAATCTTTTTATTTTACGAGCAAGTTAAAAAAGGAGCGGAGGTTATTAATGGATGAGATGAATCTGGCGTGTGATTTAATGAAAGTTGTAAAATAAATCAGAATTAATTACGCTTTCAAGAAATTTCAGGTTAAATTAACACAAAGGTTCGAGAGACACTTATAGCCGTAATAATTAGACCACCTATTTGTGGAGGGTTTTAATTGGCCTATATATAAACATGTAGATATATGTATTTGTATTGACGGCTGTAAGGCACCCTATGAAAATAAAATAAAATGAAAATAAAAATAACGCTAAGCAAAGTGAAAATGTTAGTTATTAGCATGGGTGTAATTTGTTGGCACATACGAGGCAAAATCGAATGCTCTAAAGAAAAAAAAATAATGTAATAAAAACCTTTCTTAGGTGTGGGGTTCGAATCCACGCTCCAATTACTAGGCAAATGAGACTTTACCTTTTATGTCTCAAGGTGACGAGCGCATTTGTTGTGCCGCTCAGAATTATTGGGTTTTTCACGGATCCTGGGCGGCACTGCATTGTTATGGGCGGGGCGTATTAATTACTATCAGCTGAACGTCCTGCTAACCTCGTCCCATATTTTCATAACGGCACTGCATTGATTACAATCCCATTACTGCCAGGCGTATCAATTACCATCAGCTGAACTTCATCCCTTTAACTGAATCCCTTACTGTCAAAAAAAAAACAATAAACACCATTTTACCCCTACTCCGCAGTCAGCTGTAATGCACAATGCGATAGAAGGATGAAGGAATTACAGGCGGTTTGTATTAAATATTTCACTTTAAAAACATTCGACAAGTACTTTAGATATCGATTTTCATATTCAGAAACATTCTGCTTAACTAAATTACCATTGAATGTTCGAAATAAATGGTAGGGTTTCAAATCAGAGCTTAGACACTGCGAGAGTAGCATAATATTGCTAGAATTATTTCATGATTGCTGTCGTTAATGATATTTGTTACCTAGTAACGTAATATTGTTGCAGATTATTACAGAGATAATATAAATAGTAACACGTTAATGAAATGACTAATAGCATTAATTAAGAGCAGAACAAAGCCAATTATTAGGGATCCAGTTTACACAATGGACTGATTACAGCTATTCACTCATGACACCGTGGACACAATCAGCGACTATAAATCATTAACGCTTTGAATTATAAGTTATCCTCATCACTTGTACAATTTAAGTTATTACACCTGAATATCTAATTCACCAGTGGAAGGCTCGTTTGCACAGGATGCCGGCTAGATTATGGGTACCACAACGGCACCTATTTCTGCTGTGAAGCAGTTACTTGTGAGCATTACTGTGTTTCAGTCTGAAGGGCGCCGTAGCTTGTGAAATTACTGGTAAAATGAGACTTAACATATTATGTCTCAAGGTGACGAGCGCAATTGTAGTGAAAGAAGTTATAGTCCCTTATTTTCATTAAAAAATTTTTTACAACATTTCTTAAAATCGTATAGTAGAAGATAAATTACTAAACAGAACATATCGACAAGCGGTTGGGATTGTTAGTATAAAACATAATATTGTGTTCACCATTAGTTTCTGGCACATTTATATTATAATGATTTGTATAGTAATAAATATTAAATATGTTGTGAAAATATTTTATAGATGTTACATCCAATCCAGTTGTATAAGTTGACTCACTAAAATTGTTCACGTAAATTTAATTGGATCTCGGTAACAATGTTTGCGTCCGCACTCTAAAGTCTGTTCCAACATTTATTTTATAGTTTTTATTTTGTTTCCGTGAATCTGATTTATATTTCTCTTTGTGTATTCCTAATAAGCTGAATATAACTTACTTTAGCCTAGGTCGAGTTAAAAAGAGATAACAAATCTTTAAATACATATTTATGTTTTAAATTATATTTAAATATAATTATAAATATAAATATGTAATATATATTTAACTTTATAATTGCTATGCATTATTATTAAATAATTACTGTACAGAGCCTCACCGATGCACTGAGCAACTGACAGCAGTGCATAGTATTGTTTCAATATTTTTGTTTTAACAAACACTAATGTAAATAAATAAAATATATACTTATACTCTATATCAGTATCGGTATTTACGAAAACATTCTTTTTTGAATTGATTTCTCTTTTAGTTGTGAATGTAATAATGATTTAATATTACAAAGAGACGGATCTATTAAGAGTAGAGCTTGTGGTGTACAGTAATTATACAATATTTGAAAGAATTATTTTACATTAATACGTTTGTTAAATTAATTCAAATTGGGTCAGAAATATTTTTATAAAATAAATTTTATTGAAGATTGAAGGAGGTTCGCCTTCTTAGCCATCTTTTCATTTTAGCAGCTGTCATGTGGAAAGCTGTTGCAAAATACAGTTAAATACATAAAATTAATTCAGAAGAATGAATGACTAAACACTTACATATTATTATTTAAATATCTATTTATTTTTAAGAATTATTGTTGTTAAAACTTTAAGGAACAATTAGTGTGGAATAGCACATTACGATACAAGTACGCAAAGTAGGTCGTTCCCGCACGAGCGAAGCGAGTGCAGGATACCCTACGAGCGCACATTCCCGCACGCTCAGCTATATTCCCGCACGCTCATGTCAAAGTGTGGGAAAGTGAAAAATCGAGATGAGCAAAATCGAACTTTGCGCACAATACTAGGAAAATGAATTTCATTTCCTTTCCTCGTGAATGGCGTAGCGTTGTAGTCTCGCTGACATCCTCGTACACTGAGTTAACAACGTCGATAGTTACGATGTGTTAGGTAAAACTATTACGTATTTTGTTATGACTAGTTTATTATAACATAATCGCTATATTTTCGGCACTATGTTATTTGGACTTATTATTAGTTGTTTATTCTGTTGTATTATTATTTTCGTTCCTCTCTGCATCCCATACGATACGATGAAATAGCCTAAGTACGGTACTAAAGTTTTGACGTGCACTATTTACATTTATTTAATTTATCAAGTATGCGTTCCTCTGTTAAATATGATGTTAATACGATTACTATTGATGCTTATTTATTAATAAGCATCAACAGTAATTGAAAATGTAATACCACGTATAAATCACTCCTAATTAATCCTTTATTATGAAGAACGTCCACACACTTCCAACCAATAATGCCTCACTTAATATGGCCGCTGCCCTCGCTCTGCCAAACATCCCCCCCCCCCCTTAATTACTCACATTACTGCTTTCTAATTGCCAATTTTTTAAAGTATTAAAATGGATATAGAATGAGAGGTAGACATATGCCCTCGCGGACTTTTCTGTTGGCCTATGTAAGATACACAGTTATATCTTAAAGGGTTTATAGACAGTGTTTTCGTTAAAAGCTCCCAAATGGCATATTATTTTCCAACATCTCCTACTAGTATCATTAATGCATACAAAAATGTAGAAAAAAATTTAACAAATCATTTTAAAACCTTCCTCGAGAAGCACATTATCTATTGGTGACAACATTATGAAAATCGGTGCAGTAGTTTCTGAGTTTATTGCGAACAGACAGACAGACGCAGCAGACTGAGTTTTATATTATGTAGTGATAGTGATATAAGTGTTTGCTTGTACTGATATCAGTATAATATGGTACTCCAAGATATTGCAGAATTGTTTGTATTTTATTATAATATTTGAATAACAAATATACTTACTAAATGGTTTGACAAATAGGTTTAATTGTAGTAAATTAAGCAAATGGGTAAGAGTATTGAGTAACTAATGAACAAGGTAGGAACGATATTTAATTCTTAATTTATATAAGTACATACAACATTTTTTCTTACGAAATCCTTTAGTTACTGAATAATATTTTAATGTCCTGGTACTTGTGACTCGCTTGTATTCGTTCTGTTGAAATGTTTACATGAACTACATCCCGCGTATATTACATTGGCGACGGTGCTTGCTTCCATTTCATTCCAATTTCACTGCTTTTAACTGAAAATCGACACGACATTGCCAACTCAATATTCAATAAGCTCAAAATTTTACTAGAGACAGTATTTCATATTCTTTAAACTTCAATATACGCTTACAATATTTAGAATCATCATGTGAGAAAGTCTCTAAACAAATCTATTTGGGGGCTGCAGCCGATTTGCTTACGAATAAATATTGTAAATGGCATAAAAGACATTTATTTTCTCAAAATTGATTCCTTTAGAATTCTTTTTGATATCATTTCTAATATACTCTCGTATCTATACTACTTCCGCTTCGGAAACAAATGGCGCTTTGATAGAGAAGAAGAGGCGTAAGAAACTCTCCCAGCATTCTTTAACATAATTATTAGACAATTAAATCATAAATCGAATAATACGTGTACGATATAAAACTAGCAACTGTAATCCCGTTTATAAATATTAAATACATTATAAACTTAGTTACTAATATTTATAAGTATTTCACATTTTCCTACAGACTCTGTTTCTACATAATTAACAGACTGCTTCAAGCTTGTTTTAATGTTTGGTTGCTGTCGCCACCACAATATGGCGTCGTGGGCACAAGGTTGCTTTAGATAAGGCGAAGGTAGTGTTTACTGGTCCATGCTTCTTCACTGGTCGTTTTTCTCATTGCTAGCTCTCCTTTTTATCGTACCTGTAGTACCGTTAACAGTAGAGTTTGCAGGTGGTGGTTTCTTGCCACTTCTTTTCATTACGCTCAACCTTTTGAGAGGTAGTGAATGGTAAAATTATTTTGGACATTCATACGAGTAATTTCTTTCTTTATGTCGATGTACTCTAAATGCTCGAAAAAGGTGTTGCCACACTCAATTTAAAAGTAATTGATTGACTTGTTTTATTAGAGTATTAGAGAATATAATAAAAAGTTTTTCTTAACCTTATAACGATAAAAAATGTATTGAAAATAAATATTTTCACCACAATTCAATGTGGTAAGCCGAATATTGTTATCCCGCAAAAATATCCCCTGCATTTTTTAAATAATATGTTGTCCCCCAGCGGTACGTATCCTCGTCAAAATCAAATCAAATCAAAATCACTCTATTCATGTAGGTCACGGAAATGAAAATTATGAATGTCAAAAAATTATTTTTCATTATTAAATTTACCGTCATTACGTAAAGTAAAGCTAATGAGAAGAAGTAGCAAGAAACCCATTGCCAATTACAATATATTAATATGTAAAGTGATGCAAAAAAAATACTCAAAACGTCAAATAGTCACCGCCTTACACGAGTAAGTCAAAAAATTAAATGTAAATTAAAACAAAACAAAAGTTATTGAGTACAGTAGCTGCATCAACCACTCACACGATGATATAAAATATATAATAACCTTTAAGAATCTGAAGTAGAGTTTCTGGTATCAGGATCATCTTGCCACGACAAGTAGCGCCCGTTCACAAACATGACCCATGCCTTACTTGAGTAACCCTGGCCTCAAGTGAATCCGTGGGCGGTTTTAAATACAACAAATTTTAATAATAGTATATTAACCTTCGATCAACAATAATTAACACACTTTTACATCTTATCTATTCTAGTAGTATCTAATTCTAGTAGGCTTCATAAGATACATAATAGCTTTAAGGGTAAATGTATACACTTCTACAATAAAGTCCCAGCCACTGTTCAGGCATTGTCTATAAATAAATTTAAATGTTTTATAAAAAAATGGCTCTGTCGTAAATCCTATTACTCCACTGATGAATATCTAAATGATCGGACAGCCTGGGACTAGATTGTGATTATTTTATAGCAACTGTACAATATTGTATACTTTTATTGAAAAGAGCGCAAAAAAAAGAATGCTGGAGAGTTTCTTGCGCCGCTTCTTCTCTCTCAGAGCGCCATTTGTTTCCGAAGCGGTAGTAGTATCTAGTAGTATAAGAAATGACATCAAAAAGAATTCTAAAGGAATCAATTTTGAGAAAATAAATGCCTTTTTATGCCTTTTTTATCTTACCCCAAACTAGTCTGTACTATGGGTTGCAAGACAACGGTATATTTAATACAATATACTTACTTAAGCATACTTAAATACAAATAAACATTTAACTAGATGTAACAATACGTTACAGAATGAACAAACAGCTTTATATTATTACTACTGACATTTCAGGTAGGCTGTTATAATGTAGATCTATTACAAACACTCCGTGATCAATAAAGGCATAAAAGGCATTTATTTTCTCATAATTGATTCCTTTAGAATTCTTTTTGATGTCATTTCTTATACTACTAGATACTACTACCGCTTCGGAACCAAATGGCGCTCTGAGAGAGAAGAAGCGGCGCAAGAAACTCTCCCAGCATTCTTTTTTTTGCGCTCTTTTCAATAAAAATAAACAATATTGTACAGTCATTTCTATCGCAATAAAATAATCACAATCTAGTCCCAGGCTGTCCGATCATTTAGATATTCAGTAGTGGAGTAATAGGATTTACGACAGAGCCATTTTTTTTATAAAACATTTAAATTTATTTATAGATAATGCCTGAACAGTAACTGGGACTTTATTGTAGAAGTGTATACATTTACCCTTAAAGCTATTATGTATCTTATATAAATTGAAGCTGACAAGTACCTACATCTTGATAAATTAGGACTCGTCCACAGTGACAGTCGTATTACCATAATTTGTGTAAATATATTGGCACATTAATTGATATTGATCCGGTCTATCGTACGTCGTTCTAATTTCATTATATTGTATTAATTCAGGTAACGTTAATGTTGTTTGATAAATTATGGCAAAATACATTTACTAATTGGGCGCTTCTGGGCCCCACGGGTCAAGTGTCTCGACACCAAACGGCACAAAGATGTAAGACTCACTGAGACCGACATATTTGCGACGCTTGCTATCTTCGGCAGTCGAAGCAGCAGCCCCAGCAGCAACTGACGTAACTTGGACATGAGACAGCCCGTGACGTCCTAGAGCATCTATCTCAACGCCACATCTACATTGTTATAGTTGCATGATTACGTAGTGGAAGTTATTAAAGTAATTAGTTGCAAGTGCCAAATAATAAATAACCAATAGCTCTATCCATTCCAGCCTTGTAATACCAAAATTTTTTGAATAGTAAACATCCGAGAAGTCCATGTCAGAACCAACTTAAATTACATTACCATCTTCGTTACCACCGAATATTAAAGCTATGGGATATAATGGATGTCATTGAAAGCTTTATAAAGCATCTATTAAGCTCTTGATAAGCTCTATATGTAATGTAATTATCCCACACGAGCCCTACACATTACGCTGATTTCTTTGAGCGGAAAATATGTTCTTGGAATATTTTAATATTAATAACAGAGTGTACGTATATAGAATGTGAACTTATAGTACGTTAGGTAGTTATTAAGAAAAATGTGTTTTAAATAATTATGTAATAGTTATATTATGCAACTTTTCATTCACCACGTTTAGAGGTTTTTTAATCAGTTAACAAATTGAACGGAACACAATGGAATTTTCTAGAAACTGTGAAGAAATTCATAAGAATTGTTAAAAGACGTTTATGTGGTGAGGGTTACAATAACATTTATGACTTTCTTCGTACAGTTTAGGAATGGAGCGACCGTGCTCAGGCTACACATAAAATAAATTTTACTATCTCGAAATATCATTTAAAAAAGTGTGTAAAAAATGTTTATATATAAATGATGTTACGTTTAAAAAGAAGGCTTACTATATTATAGTAGATTATATAAATGAATGGTTCTTGTCTGGTTCTCCGCAGGCCATCTGTTATTGTATACCTAATACATATTATATTATATAGGCTAAGTTGTTACGTGACTTAAAAGATGAGCTGGGAGTTCCTTATCAGTTCTTCTCTCCATCTCTAAGCCTCTTTACGAACTGATGTAGCTTCATCCCGTATACCAAGTGTTGTTGCAATATGTTATGTTATTGTCACTCTCAATGGTAAATAAATATATTAACTATTCTATTCTTTACTATATCCACTGCAGTTACAATTTCTTAGATCAGCGTAAAATAAACTTTTGTTCGTAAAGTGTAAAAACACATATTAGAATGTATCATAAAATTGATTCTTTATTGTTTTCGTTTGACGGTTACTGTAAATTTCTCCAGGTATAAATTTTTGCTAGTACCAGGGGTACATAATATTAAAGAGTACTATGAACTCCGACGTTATATTTATTATCCAAGGCACTAACGATTTAACATACAGAAATCATGCTGACACACTCCATACTTATAAGATTATTCTTATACCAGGTAAGCTTGAATTATCTTCTCACCTTGTCCCTACTTCAGAATTGGGTCACAATGAATCGATAGAACTGCTCCTTAAGTATCTTTGAAGAAAATCAGCGCTACGATATCAATCTGATCTTTATATAATCTGTTGTTTTATCTATTGTTTTTATAATAAAACTAGCTGTTCCCGCCCGCTTCACTGGTCGAATCCTAAAAGGAAATTAAATAATTAAAGAACATTGGGATTCGAAAAATAAGCCGTCCGTAAAGTCCGTAAGTAGCCATAAACCATATAGGATATATTTCGTATCGAACGGTGGTAGTTTCATGTCGATACGATCAGTGGTTTAGGCCTGAAAGAGCCTCAAACAAAGACCATTTTCATTACATATATAGATTATATTTTCAGTATGTTTTACCCCTAGAGCATCGCTAACTCTGATGGCAATCATCGTCCATGGACATCTGCAATAGTACAGGTCAAGGAATGTTGCCAACCAATCTCTAACTTATACTATGATGACTTGAATCAACAGAGGACACAGGTTTGCCGATATAATTTTGCAATATAAAGGAAGTTTATGGTGTTGCCTCCTTGACTATAATTAATATATAATATAATAATAATGGCTTTACTTTATTTACGGTATGTGTGGATTGATACATCTACTGTATTGTACTTTAAGTATGTACTCAATAACTATAATTATGTTTTTACTTATTAATTTACATTTTTTGACTTACTCTTGTAAGGTATTTAGTAATTGACGTTTGTGTATTTTGTTGCTTCAGTTTGCATATATTGTAATTGAAATGATTTCTTAAATTTAATTGAAACTAAGAATCTACAATACCATTCTGTTTTGAAAAGAGCAACCTTAGAGTTTCTGACTCGTTCTTCTCTGAGGAAATCTGCCTTCAATTATGCAATGCAATTTACCTACGAAATAAAAAATAGTTGTGTTTGTTTGTTTCTTAAGTGATCACCGCCGCCCACATTCTATTGCAGTTGAGTTGCACAAAAAACTCTTTTCTTATTCGATCAAAACTATTCAATACACAGTTCCTACAACAATACACATTCCTAAAATAATAAATTACAAAATAATAAGTTAACGGTTCTAGAATAATGTTTTAAAGGGAACAAGTATCAATGAAAAAGTTTGATAGAGAATTAAAACTAGCGCGGTCAAGTCTCTTTTTTGTCAATAATTGTTTTCATAAATTCAATGGACTATCTACAATAAAACAGAATGATAGTAAAGCTCATAAAGTGTGGCTCACTCGTTGACTTTTATGTTCGTAACAAACATTTAGTTAATTATTCGTGTGTGCGGTATGTATGGGTCTGTTTTATTTATAATACATACATTCCTTTGTTATATCATTTCCTTGAATCTCCTTCAGTCAACTTTACTTCAGTGTCATTATAAAAACTTAAATAAGTTAAATAAAACACTTTTTTAAATATATCTACCGAGGCTTCCCAGTACGTAGTCAAGGGTAGAGATGGCAAAAAATTGTGGTGCATTCACTGACCTGTGTAAATACCACTGGATAGGTTGTTCCATATGTTTCACAGCAAAATTTTTTTGCCTATTTGAAGCGCCACTCGCGAGCGTCCACAGAACTAATTTTGACGTATAATGCAAATGGCGAAGGCACGTCTCTCTGAAGTTTTTTTGCATTTTGAATAAATTTTGTTCGTTTTCCGTGTTATTTATACTTCAAGAATCAACGTAATAAATTATACATTTTTTTTTATTTTTTTTTCATTGTTGTATTTTATTAACTTTTTAAGATAACGAGTAATATTGATACATATTATTATAATGTTTACATTGGACCGTTTTATACGTTACATGTAGGAAATAACGTAACGTAAAAGTAGTTTTTTTTTATTAAATAGGAAGCCAACGTTGCTCACAATAATAATCATTATTCTAAAGCGCATTCTTAAATATAATTATAGAAATTGTATACTTCACTTACAGGCTAACTCAACATACATAGCTTAGATAACTACAAAAAAAAACACAAAAATATTAAAAAATAAATAAAACAAATAATGCAATACAATATTAAAACTATAATGTATAATAGTCAATATATTAAAAATAATGAAAAAAATAACATAAATTTTTATTACAAAAATACTTTCATTACCATAAATAAACAATAAAAATTATCCCAAGTAATTGAAGTTGCACAAATTTTAAGGATGGCTTCAATTTATAATTTCATTATCAATGGCCTGAGCTCTTCTCGTACTGAACAGAACTATTGAAACTCACACAAGAGCTTTTATAATATTTTTATCGAATAATGACTCCATTTCAGTTTCAAGGGTCATTAAATATATTTTTTATAATAGACTTTGGCTTTCAGTAACAATAAGTACTGCACAGTACAATGTGGAACTGTTTTGATTGCCTTGCTTTAATTTGATATCTATATTACTTTTAATGTAATTAAGTGTCTTAATCACTGAAATACACACATCAAAAAAGTCTAAGCAACATGCATGATATTACAGAATTACCATAAATATTAATTAATTTCTAAGTCTTTATTCACTCAATAATAAAATAGGTATGTAAACTTTTTTGTTATTGATGACATACTGGCTGGTTGTAAAAAACGTTTTTTTTTTTCATAAAATTAAATGAAAGGTAATTTGCTTGAATTAAAGTGCGTATTCATTGCTACGTAGTCTTGATTTTATAATTTTACCTACCATTTAAATAAAGTTAGCGACAAAATTGAATTGGTAGATATCTAAGAATATTCTTTACGTCATGGAGCGACGTCATTTGACGGCAAATGAATTGCAAAGAGCTCTAGGGATGTTCGAAGCGGGAAGTAATCAATCTCAGGTATCTCGGCATTTTGGCACTCATAGAAGTGTTATTTGTCGTCTTTGGCAGCGCTATAATAATACAAGGGAACCCGCTGAACAGCATTCAGGCCGTAAAAGGAGTTCAACCACTCGGCAAGACCGGTTCATACAACTGACTGCAAGACGCCAGCCGATGTTAATCCCTCGAAGAGATAAGTTTGAGGCTATAAAATTCAAGTGGTGTTGATGTAAGTCCCCAAACTGTGCGAAATCGACTGCATGAGTACGGCCTACGAGCTCGACGCCCAATTAGGTGCCCACCGATACGTAACGGGAATCGAGCTAGTCGTAATGAATGGTGTAGAGAACGCAGAACATGGAACCAGGAACAATGGGATAAAATTATGTTTTCCGATTAGATCCGATACAAGAAAGCTCAACAGTTATGATATGGGCGGTTATTATAAAGAACAGGCGAACTGAGCTCATTTTTGTAAATGGAAACATGAACACTGAAAATTACGATGAGGATATTCTCAGACCTTATGTCCATCCATTTGCACAAACCTTTGGCTCCGATTTTACTTTAATGCATGACAATGCGCGTTCACATACAGCTCGGCGAACCAGTCAATACTTGGCAATGGAGAACGTTCGGGTATTTCCCTGGCCTGCACAATCTCCAGACCTCAACCACCCCGAGCACGCATGGGACATGCTCCAGAGACGTTTTCTATTCCATTGGGAGCGAATACCGCAAGATGACATAAACAGTCTCATTAATTCAATGAATAATCGTTGCCGACAAGTTCTGAATAGCAGGGGAGGCCATACTTTGTATTAAATTATCCTATTCTTTCACAATAAATTCATTTTCTTTAGAAATTTCATTTTATTAAAAACATGTTTAGTTGCTTATGAACCTTAGTTTCTACAGTATATTCTAATATTGTTAATTTCTGTTATTAAAAGAACTTATAAAGACAACAGCTGTTATTTTTACATCATAGGACCCTTAATAATATTATTTTGTGAAAAACCATCCTAAAATTTAAATAAGTACATGTTGCTTAGACTTTTATGATGTGTGTAGTCGTAACGGGGACGTAATTCCTGAAAAACGTTCCAAGACACAAACATCACATTTTAAGGAATTCGTGTTTAAAGTTTAATAAATAATATTAGTTTTTTCCATACATATGGGTTGGGCTACTAAGTCATGATGTCATTTAAAGAGTGACAGTAGGACTGCCATATTTGTCAGTCCGTTAATATGAATCACGTGACCAGTTTTGTGTTCTTAACTCAATATCGACATGATTGTGGTTTGGAACGTTTTTCTAGAATTACGTCCAGTTATGTACCAACATAATATATATATATATATATAAAGTATTATGATAATACAAGCTACATAGAATCATGAAATAATCTGAAGATGCCTGTGAAACATGTTATTTACTTAAGTGGCCGTTTTTTATGCAAAAGAGTATGTTATATTATTTGTATATTGAATATTAGAGTATATTTTTGAAGTAAAACTTCTTTAGGCGCGACTTGGGGGTAATACAGAATTTTTTCTGACAGAAGTAACGCTCAGTACAAAAGTTAATTGAAAGAATTTTTTAAGTCTTTATAATTGAATGGTTAATATTTCAAATTGCTCAATATTTTTTAAAAATCTCTAAGTGTTTTTATTATTTATTTATTACTACTATTGCAATAAATAATATATACGTTGGCAGAAATTTTCTGACATTCGTTAATTTGTTTTTGGTTTTTGTTTTTCGTTTCCATTTTTAATTCAGTCTATCATAAGCACCGAACATCGAATAAAGATCCGATTTTGAAGTCACACAGTGAAGTAAATAAATAGTAGTTAAAAAATCTAAAAAACATGCTCTTTATAGAATAATTTTTAGTTTGGTTTATAATATATTATAAAAGCGTGTTTTTTTAAACTTGCACTTTATTTGCATTGTTGAAGTAAAAATTCTCTTTGGTAATTGAAAATTTCGTAATACTAGATAAATCGGTTAAAGGTAAAGGTTGAAATTTGAAATTAACTTCAATTCCTGTCATATAGACGATAGACGAAAATTATTTGAATCAACAAAATCTTAGGAAAATGGAATAATTTTATCAAATTAATGTATTGTCTTCAGTCCTCGATAAATCTAGGAAGTTTGAACCAAATCTGGCCGTTTAAAGTGGCTTAAATCGCACCTAAATGAGTCGGTTACCAACAAACATACATACAAGTAAAGCTAATAAAAAGCGTGAAAAAATAACACTTTTGCCATTTAATTTTATATTGGCAACCTACGATTCGTACAATATAGCTTATAAGAGAAGAATCGGCTAGTAACACAACAATTACACTTATATTAATTGAGCACCCATTATTGTCATCTGCAGCAAAAGGGCCTTAAAGTACTTAATATTATGAACTATATTGATATATAATAATTTAATACAGAATTAACTTAATAATTCAAACTTGTTTTTACAAAAAATCATTCATGATAGTTTTATTTAAAGAAGATACGAAAATTAAATTACTCGTCAGAACGCCACAAGTGCCTCCATTTAAAAGCCAAGTTACACTTGACTCGGCATAGCTGGTCGCTTGATTAAAGCCGGTACAAACCGCTAGATCAAGGTACATTAACGCATGTAATAAGACCGCGATGATAAAAGATTTTAGCCGAATGAATGTTGTACTATTAAACGAAAAATTATTAATTTATTATAAGTTTTAATTGACTTGACAATCGCATACCTTTACCAGTGGGAGGGTCCTTTGCACAGGATACCGGTAAGATTATGGGTACCACAACGGCGCCTATTTCTGCCGTGAAACAGTAATGTGTGTTTAGATCTGAAGGGCGCCGTAGCTAGTGGAATTACTAGCAAATGAGACATAAAATCTTATGTCTCAAGGCGACGAGCGACAGCACGTATCAATTTCCATCATCTGAACGTCCTGTTCGTCTCGTCCCTTAGTGTCATAAAAAAACCTGAACTTGTTTGAAAAGCAATTGAGTGCTTCAGAAAAGGTCCAACTATTATAATCTTGTTATAAGACCGTTTCTTCTGTGTAAATAACCAACGTATATCTTTCAAGCTGTTTTGTTAATTGTAGTGCAGTATTCTTCAGGCACTTAAAGTAATACCTAGATCATTATACAAGTAACCTATATATATTTCTGCATCCTTAAAGCAGCATTAAAGTGCTTAAAGCTAACGCGAAATTAACCAAAACTGCTTGTATACGAGACGTGGCGGGGAAATCTCGCGAAGTACGCAAGATTAATTCCCTCTTCCTATACATTATGTCCGGCGTTCTTCTACAGTGAGGCTTTTAAAAAAGTCTCTTCCACGAAAAGCGTCGTTGTCGCAATAGGTAGAACCGTTGACTCTCACTCCCGGTTCCATCTTGCCCGTCACTTACCAATGCGTGCACTTATTTTCATAAAAAAAATGCACACAAACTATATATATGTTGCTATACATTGGTTGCCATTAAACGTCCTCTAAAAACTTTACTTCCGCGAAATGAAAGTTTTGTTTACTACTGAGATTTGAAAAAATGCCTTCTAATAGTTTTTCTCCACGAACCGGGCCTCGTGAAAAATGACATTCTTTGCGCAATTGCATCGAAATGTATTATTATTTACCAGTGAACTCCCGCTGCATTCGAAAAAAGTTGCGAAATTTTCAGACTATCATTAAAAATAACAGATTTCATTATAATAAACTAGCGGACCGACAGACGATGTTCTATTAAAAAAAAAACTCTCGCCGATGGAAGTTCGTAAAATGTTCATAAATTTCTTGTGCGTCGAAAATTATCTAGTTGTTGATCTCTGAGGTTTACTGGCTGCCTCGCTTTACTCTTGTGATTTTCTGAATCACAAGAGAGTCGTCACACAACGTCGAGACCATACTAACGTGGTGTATTTTACCTGCAATTTCTTGTTCTTCGTCAGTCCAATTCGCAATGTTTCGGATCCTAGTTGCATTACGTCTATGTCGGGAAAGATAGCACAATAAGCTAATAGAAAGTCGAAACAAACACACCCATCCAATGACATTCTATACATAAGAACGTCATTGCACCCACCAGTTAACTTGAATAACATGACGTGCACTGTCAGTTATATTTTATTACTCATGTAGCGTGAAACTAAAAAACAACTTCATTGAATTCTTTCTATTCTCGAGATGTCATGAAAATGTCAATCCATACAAATTGTATGAGAAAATAAATGTTTTTATAATAATATTTTTCTGTGATTTTTTTGATATTTTATTACTTATTATCCTATTTCAGACTAAGAGAAACCCAAAAAATCAAACAACAGAAAAAATGGTCTAGCCGTTCTTGAGTTATAAATGGTGTAACTGACACGACTTTTGTTTTTTTTTTGTTTTATATATATATATATATATTTAATCGATTTATTTTTTGTATCATCCCTAGCCCTACATTTTATATCTTAGTATTAATCAATATATATTGTTTTCATAACTTGTTGTTATAACTCAAGGCACGGCAGTCGGCACTATCCATAATTAATAAAAAAATATTTTCTTTGTACGAAATATCTCATCATTGGATAGTTCTTGTTTCAAATTTGATCTGACAATAATAATTATCAGATGAATAGTTTAATGTGAACGTAGTGTTTAAATTGTCTTTGGTTTAATGTGTTAAAAAAAATTCACATTCACCATTAAATCACATAAAATTACATTCACAAAATACATAATTGAAAATGGTAGTTGCCGTGTGTATAAAGTTTACTTTGTGTAGATTCAAGTACAGAGAGCGTTAAAAGACACTTTTTCAGGACACGGAAAGTGCATTTGCTGTTCCATCATAAACGTTTCTTTGTGGTTACTATGTCGACTCAGTGATGAACCTTTATTCGATTTATTCGTTTTCATTCCACTTTTATTGTTATATTGGATATAGAATTAAACTAAAACATGCCTCAATGTGACCTCATGCAAATGGATAAGAACTTTATTATGATAAACGATATATGTAAGTCAGACATATATATATGTATTATATATATTACCTCTACGTGTGTAACGATGCTCCTACCTCGGCCCTCACACCGCAACTCATTTCTAAAGAAGCTCGCACAGGATCTTTTTGGTTCTGTACCACAAATAATATTTTTTAAATTTCTTATTTAGAGCTCTAGCGTATTAGTACTTATGCTTCCTTATGGGAGCAATTGCAGACAGCATAGGAAAAAAAAGGCAGAATAAATGACGTAGAAATGTGATATTTGCAAAAGAGCATGCAACCTAGTGAATAGCATTCAGGTCTGTGGGACGAGGAGGTCCGTAATCTTTGCGAGACATAACTTGTATGTTTGTAAGTAACTCATGTATAAAAATGTAATAGTTATTTAGACATAACTAGATGAGAAGATATTGTTGTGTCTTGTTTAAGAAAAAAGGCTGTGCCAATAATTAATCTGGTACATCCTAATTTCGAATCGTGGCAACACTCAATTTAATTTTCATTAATAAGCAAAGCATTAGTATTAAATGGAAAAGTAGGCTGTGACTTGATGCGTTTCATTAATTTTCCGGGAAGTCCACATAAGGTCTATATTGAAATCCCTTTCTCCTATATTGAACCTATTTGACTCATCTCATCCCATGTTACGGTAATTAGAATGGGTCGATCATATTGTTCAGGAGCCCTTCACGTTTTGAGTAAGTCACCTAATGTCATTTTAATGTACTCGATATGAAGTTAAAAGTTATTTCCTCTCAAGTAAGTAATGCAAATAGTTCGTCGGCCAACTACTTCAATTGGACATTTATACTATCTCAAGTTGGTTGAGTTGCAAATTCTTCATAGAAAGTTCTTTAACTAATTTAAAGCTTCTGTGCTGATAGTTATTTAATAACAATCTTCCTAACTATGACCATTATCTTTCCTGAGACTTTGTTCTATATTTATAATTAAAATGGATGATACATAAAGTAGGTTTGTATCTAATAAAGTTGCAAATTATTAGGTCAAAAAAATGGCTGCGACACTTTTCTACGTCCGATTTATTTGAAAATTTGCACTCGAATCTAGGACCGAGGACAAGATCATTATTTTGGCTTTTTATCCTGACCGGAATCACCAGGATATTAAAATGTCAGTATATTATATAACAAATGGAATCATTGAATATGATTTTCATTTGATGACGTTTTGCTTCATGACTAGACTAACTAGAGACTTAATTAAATAATGTGTCGTGGGAGTTTCAACGCCGCGCCGCGGACAATATAGTTAATCAAAAGGCAATGTATATTTTCATACCAATCTCTTTTGTATCACAACAATCCCGGCCTTAAGGGTATGATAATTCAAAAAGGAATCCCATCCTAGTTGGTGGTATTCTGTACCATTGGCATGTAAAAGTCACTACTCTAAACACGGTTAATCATTTAAAAATTCGGAACTTGTGTTTCTGAGTGTGAGAACATAACTGTGTAACTATCATTTTCGCTAGAATTTCCATATAATTATTGATTTCATGACAGATACATTTGGATGGGAATACAGCATCATACGATATCACGGAATTAAAACTCAAAGTGAGGCAACCTGTTGAACCTTGGCACTATGTGTAGCTAGGCTATAGGCTCGTTCCAAAAATTACCGCCATATTTAATTCTACTGTCTAATGTATTCTGTACGTCACTACTCAATGTGAATGTAGTCGCTTACCGCCATTAAGCCGGTGTTTGGTGTTATCGACGTTAAAAAGTTTTGATTTTGTTCAGAATTTGTTAGTTATTTTTTGTTAAATAATATGTAATAATTAATAATTAAACGGATAAAACGGTTTTGGTGACGAATAGTAAGTGTAATTATATAATGTGTCCTAGGTACATCATAGTACTGGCCTAGGTACATAGGGTATGCTGTGTCTTGACCACAAATCTCTTATTTCGTTTTTATTATTAAAACACATGTAAGTATTAAATATACATTTTTAATATTTGGGTGATGAATAGCCAAATAATTGACCAATCAAAATATGTAAAAATGGTTTGAGTACAGTTCAAAAAATGAGAGTGTGCCGTATGACATAAATGGATGTCGTACACAATTTATGCATAATATGAACTGCGGGTACCAAATGGAAAACAATCAACCGCATACGGGGCCAGAGGGCATGCAGTGGCCATCTCCTAAACTAACATAAAGAAAACGTAAACTATAATTATGTTTTAAATATGTTCAGTTCTAATATTAGAATTTTATTTTAATTTTCTTACGGAAATGCTTTTGCCGCAAGACCTATTCACTATTTCTGTTGTATAGAATAAGAAATACATTACGAGTCACCTCAAACTAATACGTACCCAAGTAAAATAATAATCTGTCCCATATATTGAAGTACATGAATAATTTTCATTCAGTCTAGCTTACGTTTCAGGTCACAGGTTTTCAACAAGCTATGGTCATCATTTATGAAGCTCTGAGGACCTCTTGCTACAATCCTCAAGAGGTCATTACTGACTCACCAAGATACTTAATGGAGTAAAGGAAAATTATTATTCACATACTTAAAGATATGATCGTACTTGATAAAATTCAATCCTAAAAGAAAATTTTCCACGTAAAAGTTGATGCACAAAATATTTTATCGCGCTTTTATTTATTATCTCCAGGTAACTTTATCTTTTGAAAAAAGTCGGTTAGAAGACTAACATAAACAAATAAAAAAAAAAAAACGAGATAAAATCATCACAAAGAGCAGTGGAACGAAGCATCCTAAATCTAAAGAAAATACAAAACATTTAAAAACGAAATTGTAAGAAAAATAACCTAATACAGATGCTCTTGAATATGCTTTAAAACAAAAATGGCAGCCGGCAGGAAATATCTGCAGAGTAAAAGACAAAAAATGGACGCTGAAGGTAACGAAATGGAAGGGGCCGATAGGAAAAAGACAAGTCGAAAGAACCAAGAGACGGTGTTCAATGACATAAAAGCGATAGGGGGAAAGGAATTGATAAAAACAGGACAAGATAGAGAACGATGGAAAAATATGTGGGAGACTAAGGCCCAGATAGGGGTGAGTATAAAATCAATAATTAGTATTAACTGTACTAACTTTGTGTACTTTAGAATTAACAAAAACATTTTGTAAAAAGTAATTCGGACTTAATAAAGCTTTATAGTGTAATCACAGACACTGTATAGAATAATAGACCTAAACATATAACACATGAAATGAAGTCTGTTAATATAGGTTGTGAAAAAGGTACCTAAAAGCTACCATACATTCATTTAGTAATACGTGTATACAGTATACGCTTGACTAGACGAGTTTATTTAATAGACTGAGTAAGAATACTTTAATCTGAAATCTGCCAAATATATTGTCTTCATTTTTTACAAAACACTAGCCGTAGTTATGTTGAATAAGACATAACTAAGGCTATCAGATATTTATGAGTAACGAGCCTATCCACGTGTGAAACGCCTTAAATAGAGATTTATGGTACGGAAAACTTTTGTAACATACGATGGATATAAAATATGATTTGTAACTTTGTACAATATTCGTATAATTTTGGCTATATATTACAAACTGTAATTTTCATAATGCTAAAAAACAGCAAAATATTATCAGAAAGCAAATCGCAAGACTGAAATTTTGTTCCAAATTGGGCTCGCTAATAAAAATTATTCTAATTGTTAATCCAGCTAGGCTGCAAGTAATTTATTTATTTATTCATGTATAGGAAACAAACAGTATTATGCTACTTAAATATTAACAAATCTTAAAACTTACACTTTCACCAGTGAAGTTTCCAACAATTTATACGACACTTTTAGTTAAAAGGTAAGCAACGGTAATATAAAAACCACAAAACAAAAGTAATACAAATTAACAACTAATTACAAGCTATATAAGTTACACAATATAAATTTTAATTTTAATTTAATAAGTATTAAGAAAAAAATGTAAGAATGGGGTTAAAAAAATCAGTAATTATTAAAATTATCACAAACCAATGATCTGAAAACATTTAACTTTTCATGAAATATGTCAATATGACTGTATGCTCTATTATAACAGCTACATGCCCGAATTATAAACCTGTTCTTTCCATGTACTGTTCTCGCATAGGCAACATCTAATACATCTTTACATCGGGATGTAGGCCTTCTGCAGTGTAATCCTATTTTACTTAATAGAAATGGATAATATATTACTAATTCCAGCTTTTTTATATAACAGGAGATGATGTTTTTTTAACAAGCCAAAACATATAATATTATAACATACATTCAATAAACATACTCTGACCTTACAAAAACCTAGTTTTTATTTAAATTCCTAGACTTAAACCTTTATTTTGTCATCATGTTTATAAAAATAATGTACCTGGTGTGCGCCATTCAAACAAAATCCATTCAGCGTCTGCTAGTTTAAGTAGCAGGCAACACTACATTCTAAATTACAAACCTCCAAATTAATACTGTTACAAAAATTTCCTTATTCTGCATCTTATTGCTTAATCGAAATTTATTAAAGATACAAAGTGAATAGTTTACATTAATATTAATAATTATAAAGAACACCTGCTCGCTCAGGAGCTATAGACAATCTATCTCAGGAGATAAATGGTAGAGGCTCTGGTGTGCACGATCTCGTAGATAGTAGACATATTACGAATTAAGCTGTGGATGTACGGTCAAAATAATTATGTACAAGTGAAACCAGTTCAACTATTCCATCTGACAATAATGATACTGTCAGATGAATAACATAACAATAAGTATCACAATACTAAAACATAATCACCGTTTATTTTTCCATCACACTATTAATACGTTGAATGAGACATAACGATGAGAGTTATGATATTTATGACTAACGAGCCTATTCACATGTGAAATGATTCTAAATGGAGATTTATGAAACGGAAAACGGCTACATATGCTAGCTATAAAATGTAATTTGTAGACAAGGAATATAGCAAAAATCGATTACGGAATAATACATCATCAGATAATATTTTTATGGGATAAGATAAATATGCGTATAGATAACCTGATTTTTGAAGTGAAAACTTCTTTAGCAAAGTTGTGATTTGAAAGTCGATGAAACGAAATAGCGAGACATAAATTCATTAGGTTTAACAGATGATCATAGCTGAAGAAGAGATTATCTTATGTATGATGACGCGAGTAAAACTTATTAATTATTAAATTCTGACGTCACGCACCCTTCGTATTACTAAATAGACACCAGTAAAACATAAATATGGTGATAGGATGTCTTTCATAGCTGTCGAAATCATGTGTCATCCTAGCAAAATGTACCAGGACTTCATATGCAGTTTATAGGTTTATGCACAATGCAGGTTTCACTTCTGACATGTGTACTTTTAACGTACGAATTTTTTTTATACTAGAGGAGACAAACGGGCAACATGCTCACGTGATGAGAAATGGTGAGGCAACCGCCCATGGTGGCTCGAATTTGAGCCTTACATAGGTTCAACTCTCTAGAGTGACGCTACAGGATCGTATTTTACAAATGAAACCTACTCGGCCCTAATCATCTCTCTTTCAAATATAAATAATTTGCTATCTTAAGTGATCCACCTCACTTCTGAAATTAAATATACATGCCGCATCATCAATCAATTAGTAAAAATTAAATTTGCGCAAGAGGCGTTCGGAACGCGGCGGCGACTTGCTGGAGACACGGTGCGGAAGCAATAGTAATCGCATCCGAGTGCGAACATGAAAGGGGATTCGTGTTTGGTGTATATAATATTATATTGTTTTTGTGGTTTCTGTCTGACCGTCCATCTGTAACACTTCAACATTATTATTGTGTGTGTGCGTGTATTTATAGATGTGTAGAATTGAGCGAGTTTAGAATGAGGACTATCTGGTCGTTTGGGCGCAGTGTTCTTGATTTTGTCTCGTTCGTCCAGGTTGACTGGTAGAACGAAAAGGGACATCAAACTTGATGGTTTAGGTCAAGGAGAGTTTGCCCTCTATCGGTTTGAAAGGTGGGCTCACACAGTGCGCACGAGCGTGTCTGATAGGCCTAGTTTGTACAGCTTATATATTGAGCCAATGTACTATACCTTGTTCAAAACATTCACGACACATAGAACATTTTCCTCGAGTTTATAAGTGTTACTTGGCTTGACTAGATTTGAGAGTCTTGGTAACCAACTTCACATGGATTGTTTTAGGGAGATTATTGTGAACGAAAATGTGGTGAATTTTCTCTTGCAGTGCGATCTTTCCGATACATCATTCAACCATTAATGAAACAAAGATATCCGTAAAAAGTTGGCTAACTTTTGTGATAAAATGTCGGAACTCCTAACATCTGTCGGGAATCGTAACATAAATTTCTGTTATAGCATATGCGTTGCGACCACGAAGAAGAAAGATGTAAAAACGCCAAGTTTACTGTTTTACGCAAACGACCTCCGTCAAGTACTAATTTATTGTTAATAAATAATACTTAAAATAAGTAAAGATAAAATACTACAGAAACGAGGTAAACAATAAATTCTTTTGTTTATTTTGCGAGCATATTGTCAAGTGGTGTATCTGTCTTTCGAGCAACAGTTTGCGGGTCCAAACCTCGCTTAGATACTTTTCTGTATATATCTATATACATCATCTGATCGTGGTGGGTATGATTAGAGTAACATTATTATTAAACCATAAAAAAATATGGTTTGATTTATATATTATATATAAATTAAACCATAATATTAAACATAGCATCATAATCTTGAACTCAAGAAATGGCTTTTTTTCCCTCCCGTGTTGCGTTTACGATATTTTACCAAAAAGAAAGTTTGCTTTTTTACACTGTTTTCCGGAATAAACATGGCACTTTTCGGCCCTTTGAATTTGTTGACGCACGTAGTTGTTAAATTCTCTTTGGTTGACGCATTATAACGTTTTGTTACAAAACTTAATTTTACTTTTTCCGTGGAATTGTAATAAAATAGTGTTGTATATAATACGACGACGTGATAATTATGTTCATAATTTCGTTATATACATACATACATATCTAACATACACGGCTGTCTCACAGAAGTGTAGCCAGATATGACACAAATCTGATGGAGGTCGGCTTATTGCGGTCTTAATCTTAGCTCTCTTACGTAAGCTGGTGCTCCTTGTCAATACATTTCCGATGTGCATAAATCAGATCGGGGAATGCCAACCACGGTGGGTCTTATCCAACATTTCTTTAACGTTTGCGACATTAATTTAAACAGTCAATATATTAAATGAAATTCCTTTATTCATTTAGTTTTAATTTGTACGCTTGATACCAAGTATCAAAATTGACTTTCATACATCACAAGACCTCCCGGTAGTCTCTTGAGAGACCGAGACTACTAGTCTTGTTCTGAGAAGAACCTGTAAGAAACTCAGCAAGTTTTATCCTCCCTTTACAGTTTACTTTTCAGTTTTAGGTTCAGTTTTTTTTTTTTTCTTTTCAGTTTCAATACATTTTTATCGACTTTAGATTCCTGAACTTTATAATACGAATTCTTCATTAAAATTTCCTGAATATGAAGCTTAAATTTATATAACGGAAGTTCATTGAGGCTGGATATTATGTTCGACCGACGGTGACCGCTGATGTCGGTCAATTGAAGCGGGTACCCGTACGCGCTGACCATGCTTTGTTCAGTCCCCAGCTGACAGTAAACTTGATTGCGGAAAGGTACACCCTTTGCGATGAAAAATTAATGCATTTGTAACCTCTTTAATAATATGTGCGTACTATTCACACAAACGATTACGGAATAAACGACGACAAAGATATAGTGTTTACCCAATTATTATAGAGCTCCTAATTGAGAGTGAAATTTATAAAATGTCATGAGTGTGTGAAATCTCATGCAAATTGCCAGTGGCATCGTGAATCGGTTATACTTTATCAAGCCACTAATTCTAAGACAAAGGTTAGAGTTAACCAACTGCGCACTGCTTTGACCAACACAAATTTTATTGTGGCATTGCATATTATTGCTACTTACTCGGCAAAGCTTGAGCCTGTCTGCAACCAACTTCAACAAGTGGATTTAGACATTAATTCAGTGAATGACCACATTTGCAAAATCATTAAAATAATAGAGAGGGTCACAGACAAACCGCATCACAGGATTTTTTTTTGTAAATGCGAATTGTGTAATTACTGCCTACTAATTATTGTGAATAAAAAAATGATTTCCAACAGACGGCTTTTTATTTCAATAATTCCTCGAGATTCCCAAGGGGTGTGCATCCCCTGGCACCATCCTGCCGGTGCCCATGGGAGCAGCAAGTCTATTTCCACTTCTGGTGATTACATTGTGATAATCACTATTCTTCATATACTCGTATACTTGTTTCCTTCCACTCTACATAACCAAAGTTCAAAATTCTCCTCTCTCGTTTTAATGTAAGTAATTTGTTAAAGTATCAGAGACATGTAAATCACTACAAAATAAGACAGAACTTTTAATCTAAAATATCATAAGCACAAAATCGTCAAAACTTTCGATAAACCTTAAATTTTCGATATATTCCATTCGAAGTTAGAGGCAAATGTATTTTTCATGTTCTGGAGGCACGTTCGTTCAAAGTTTAAGTCTTACTTACACTTATTGTATTGATACAGATCTCCAAACATAACCCTACTTTGTTTTTAGAACTTTATTTTACTGTTTATGTGATGAAGAGTAACTCATAATAACTCGAGCAGTAAAAGACATTAGTTATACCAAACAAATTACCTATACAAATAAACAATCAACTGACTGTAAGACGGAAAAAACTCAATTCATTTACATATTTTATGTTTGTTTCCTCAAGTCTGTCTTTATGAACCAGTCTGATTCCATAAAAAATCAGTTATTAAGTATATATATTATGTCTACATGTAAGTCATAAATTCTTTTAATTTTAAATTCCAATTCCAATTCAAATTCATAAATTGTTATTCAAAATTTAAGGATTTTAAATTACTTATTGAACGTCAAGCCCGATTTCAGAAATGATGATATTTTATTAACGAAGATGGAAAGTTTTTTCTATAAAAATTCATGTTTTCATTCATGCTAAAACATTATGATACTTTTGAGGAATGTGACTCATCTCATTGAAGTCCATAGCTCCGACTATTTCTGTTACTAGTCGCTACTCGCTGGTGGCTCCCTAGAAAAAACCTCTCTGTTGTGTGTTACAACTAGCGCTGGTAATTCGATATAAATATTTATTGATATGGACTATATTCGATTATATTATAAACGAGGAATTAATGTGAGACCTCTTAGATCCCTACCTCAATGTACAAAATTGGGCCAAAGATAAAATAGTGACCAAATTTCCTCACCTCTTCCTGCCTCGGATCCAACACCTTAACTTCCAGCTTGATGGATGGCACTCGTAGCTCAGTTGAAGTGCGTCACGGACGTTAAAAGGAGACTTATGAGTCGAAACCGTTACGTAAGAGGCAACAATAGAACAAGGGGGTTTTCAGAGTGTAAAGTGACAGCACCTCTTCTTCACATGTGGTCGGACGCAGACTTTCGACTCCTGTGTGATTGTTCGCACAAGACGGTGGGCGTTGACAGCAAAAAATATAACTTTACAGTCGCTTCTATCCACCACCGTCATTTGCACATTGATCGAACAATCTCTGTCATACTATTTCTAGAATCTTCAGCGTTCAATTGCAGCGTTTTAGCGAGAAGAAATTCGATTACAATTCTTTTTAACACGATGGTAAATTGTGGTAAATTTTTGATAAAATATTTGAATATAAAAAACAGCTTCGACCTCCGAACATTAATATACAGTAATAGTTCACTAACTAACGCTCCCGCTATAAATCACAGACCGAAAAGTTTTTCCAATAGACAGCTGTTTACTGAATGCAAAGGTTTTTCTCGTATATTATATGTATCTGCAAATGGAAAGTCGAATAGTAAAGTTTTTGTTTTCGCTTGACATTACCTTCTTAGTATTTTGAATATGAAATTTTAACCGACTTCAAAAAAGGAGGAGGTTCTCAAAACTTTCGACTGGGTGAACCGATTTTGATAATTCTTTATTTGAAAGCTGGTGCTGCCCGTGTGGTCCCATTGTATTTTGGTCCAGATCTGACAATGGCATCCATGAGAAAACCATAAAAGTCTTAAATTTTCTATACATACGTATAACAAAGTAAATGATAAATTTACGAATAACTCAATATCACGACAACCGGTTTCGATGATTCTTTTTTTATTGGAAAGGATATACTTCAATGATAGTTTGTTTAGGTTCTGACTACGCAATCCATGACAAAGTAACGGAACTCTTCAATTCTTTAAGAGCAAATTAACGATACTCGGCCGAATCTTTATTATGCTATCCGGATATTCAAGTCATCTACCATAACATAGTTATGGTCAAGTAATTGTCGTAGTCGAATATGATGATCAATGGGACTCCTTAACGACTTACAGTAAGGGTGCGATCTGTGGCAGAATTTCTGTCTGTAATTGCAAAGCACTTACGTTCATTGCTGCACTGAAAAATTTAGTATATCGACACACATTTAGATAAATTGTTAGTTAGTGTACTTCAAATACACTAAAAATCATAAAACAAATTTTTTTACAAAAAAACAATCAAATTCAAAAACACTATCCCAAATCAATAGATATTATATGCACTAAAAAGTATAAACATAATTGCGTATTTTTATACAATCTAATTAATTAATCTAATTCTAGTTACGATTATTTTAATTTTTGGAGTCGGTGTCATCCAAGATAGGTTTGTTACTACATACATAGTTATAGGTGAGATGTGCTTGAGGCGAGAGCGGGAAGGACACCAATTCTAAACATAACAATATTTGTAACTAGAATAAGATTAATTAATTAGGTTGTATAAAAATACACAATTATTTTATACTTTTTAGTGTACATAATAATTAATGTATTGGAATAGTGTTAATGAAGTCGGTTGTTTTTGTTAAAAAAAATTTTGGAGTTTATTGCGCCGCTTTTTCTCTCTCAGAGGGCCATTTGTTTCCGAAGCGGAAGTAGTATCTAGTATATTAGAAATGACATCAAACAGAATTGGTCATGCATTTTCGGGCCGTCTGTTTGTATATACGCTAATATATTCTAAGACTATGATAGTGTTGATAAGGACTATTATTTTATGAGTACGTTACCCAATTTCTGTAACATGCAATTGAAACAAACTTTCTTTTCAACACATGCGTATTATAAAACAAATATTTTTCTTTATCTTTCGATGTCAAATTCTAGTCTTCTCGATAATAAATTAAAATATTATCTATAAAATATTAAAGGTCAATAAGCTTATGGCATGAAACTACATTACTTACGAGTATCGAAAAATATAGCCCTGACGTTGCTCCCTCAGATTTCCACCTGTTTCGTTATTTGTTATTAATTAACGGTAGTTGTTACCTTTATTATCTAAGTGTGTTCTGTGATCGGTGACATGTATAAAAAACCGATATCGGCTAGTAATACACTCGAAAGATTATAGATAGATTTGGAAATACTAGATATTTTATGAAAGTGACACTAGACACAATACACTAATAAAACAGCTATGCAATTCTCTAACGTAACCATTCGTGGCTGTACTCGACGGCGAGCTCGACGTCGAGCTCGCTTTCAATTCGACGTCTACCGTACCGATGTGGAAATTCATATTCACAAACGCATGACAGCTCGACGTCGAACTGGAGGTTGTTGTTGTACCGTTCATCACTGTTCCCTACAGCCGTTTTCAATAACCTATCTATCCATAGTTTTACTTACTAGAGGTAGAGAAATCTATCCTTTTGCGCTTACTTACATTTCGATAACCTATTTACAGATAACATTGAACTATTACTATACTGGACATAATTATGGATAGATAAGATCTTGTCATTAAACGGTGACAGCAATGTATCCGTAAGTTAAACTAAAGATAGATAGGTTAGAGTAAACTTCTAATCGGTAAAAATCCAGTTTTTTTTTCTAAGGTCATTAAATTAAAACTGCTTTGTTAATCAATTTTTTTCCTAGTAAATAATACTTGTAGTTTTAGGTATAGGAAACAGTCTATATTATAATTTTCTTTAATAATTTTTGATTAATGTTGCAGAATGTCACCGTACCCTTGCTTCTAATCTCAAAAATATTAAGGTATCACGGAGGAGGACGTCTAACCTTTACATCTAACCGTTAGATGCTGTCTTGATGTAGAACAAGATTTTTTTTTGCCCATAAACCTAACGGGGGGTCTTCTTGTTATATTCTAGATACTGAAAAAAAAGTTTAAATATTATTCTTTTACTGTATTTTGGTTTGAGCTGACGGTCTTGTTACCAATGTCTAAATAAATAATCTAAAACCAAACGCATGCAGTTGTTGCACGCAAGAACCTGTGAATACTAAATAATAATTATGATGACATACATTCACTGATCCCTTAGTCTCATATGTCTGACATTGGAAAAAGTCACATTCCTATATAGTTTGGGTTAATTTCCGTTTATTCACAACATTATTCCTACCAAATCGTGTCGACTCCATAAAGGCCCACATTATCAAAAGCCCGTAAGGCCGACAGTATCTACCTTTTACTTAATTTCTCTGTGTGGTTGCTATTATATTTTACAGCCTTTAATTAGATTCCTTTATTGTGAACAGAGGTTGTAGTAATAAATTTACAAATTTGAATTTTGTAAGGCATTACAATATTGTGTAGGTATTATTAGTATAGAAGTCTTCGTCGGATACAAAAGTAATAGACGTTATTTGTCAGTCTTTGTACGTGTAAAAAAATGTGTAAGGAAGGCTGTAAATTCGATGAATAATCTGACAAAGTCCTAGCTACCATACTCTACAACAAAAGAAATAGTTAAATACCTACTTACTTCGTCTATTTAGGAACCATGATAATATTTACGTATTCATAACCTTACCTGGTTTATCTAATTTATTATCAATAGCCAAATTTCTTTACTTTTAGTTTTCTCTATTTAGGAAATAATTCGTCGTATCCTAGAACAGAACTTTTTCTGTTCAGTGGTCGTATCTATGTCAGTTAATTTTCTAATCTTTTTAGCCGCGTATACTGCAGAACTTAGTCTATTAGCCAATCCTAAATATTATGGGAGCCGCATAACTTTGAATCAAGACCCAAAAATATAGCAGATTCCACCGGTATTATCACACACTTAATTAATAAAACACTCACATTTTTGACATTTGGTTGGATAAATTTTATATGTTTAGTTTTCTTGCTGTTTAATAATAGATAATTAGTGTTAAACCAGCACAGGATGTCAGATAGAACGTCGTTTGCATCATCATATATAACTTAGTTTTTTTTTCACTTTAAGTTTAAATATGAGTGAAGTGTCATCCGCAAATAATACTACCTTGTGTTTTTTTCTATAAGGTTACGAAGATCATTTATATAGATAAGGAAGAAGAACGGCCGATGAATAGACCCTTGTGGTACCCCAATACAGACAGAGGAGTCCCAAGAGATCTCCCGCTATCATAACACCTTCTGAATACTATTATATAGTAACATAGCTCCCTGACCAGCGTAGAATATTGATCACAATCTAAAACCTTAGAAAAATCACAGAAGATATCAAGTGCATTCTGTGATTCCCCCCAGGCATCAAATATATTCTTGATTAACTCAACACCTCTCCTGAAATTCTTTTTTTCCGGTATATGAATTTTCTTTTTTTATCTACAGTAATAGATTGGGAAAAATAATTTAAAACTAATTATATACAAGAAAGGATACTCAGAGTTAAACAAATTTTCGATAAATTTCACACCGTAAAGGCACCTTGAAGCTAATGCGAAATTAAGCCAAAACAGTTGGTATACGCGTTACGACGGCGAAATTTTGCAAAGTTTACAATTTCACTTCCAACACGTCTACGTAATGAGAATTTTACTATCACGATCTTCTTGAATCTAAATGCAGTTGTTTTACTGTGATTCTAATTAATAATTATTTATTCTAATTAGCTAAGCACTTAGTCCTGCAGATAAATAACTATCTTGTATCTAGTGTTGTTATAAATACACCGTTATATTACACTATTCAATATTTTCACTAGACTACCACTTAAAACTTTCGCTATCAAACGAGTAGCTATTCCAATAGAAATATATTTTTTTACTAGATCCATTCGGAAAGTCCATTCGTATTGATGTTATAAGTAGGCCGAAACTGCGTCATTAAATTCATACAAATACGAGGCTAGCGTAGAAAAGTTTTATGCATTAGCAAAAAATATGTATCATACTCTACCTGCGATTCATATTTAGCTTTTGTATGTTTGGCTAGTTGAATTATAACTCTCAAAGTTTATCAAGAATATAAAATGGGGCCTAAGCTTTATTACAAAATTTATTCTTAATAAAAACCTCAGTGGGTTTTTTCCGTTTTCGTGTAATCGCATAGATTCAATTACGTTCATTTGAAATATTTTCGTTTGTAACTCTAAATATTTGAAATAATAATTATTGGCTGGTGAAGATAATGGTGGGATTTATTCACAAACTATGTGACAGCCATTTAAATAGTATGTAGGAATCGCTATAGACGTGAACAGATCTCCCCCCATGGTCGGTGGTACGTGAACCCAGAATTAAAATAGCCAAGAATCATGATCTCTATCTACGGTGGGGATTTGTTCCATACGGAATCTGTAGTCTTTTGGATGTGCTCAAGGAGCCGTTCAGTCTCTGCGTTACCGCTATGGGACCTATACTGATATTTGTATATTCGCAGATGGTCATCACAGTCTCAGCGAAACTAGAGAACACAAAGATCCTTCAAGGATACTCAGACGTCCAGAACAGACATCCCCCTTGACTTAAACACACACACCAGCCCGTGGTGTTAAGGATTTTTCCAGTTTATAAACCGGGCAGGAGGTAGAGGTAAGATGATTAGCCAGAGAGGATATCTATATCTCGGTCAAAAAAAGCAAGGTGTCTCTAGATGGAAGTGGACAGCATTTAAATTAGATCGAAGCTATTAGACGTAGCTTCAATTTCTTGCTCTAAGTGCCCCGAGTCAGCACAGATTTGCCCCCTCCAGAGAATGCGGGGCAGCCCCGGCATCCGCCATTAGGTACAAGTCTAATCGTGGACGTCCAGGGACGAATGATCCAGGACTGCTTAGGCTGCTGCTGTAATGTGCTCTGGGGGACAAGCCCCCGGACATCCCACAGATCGAAAGAAGGACAGCGGCAATGCTGTTGTTTCACCTAAAACCTGATAACATGAAAACACAATAGGATTAAATTTTCTTGATGCTAAAATTCATAAAGCTTTTATTTTGTGGTATCAGGATATACATTATCATTTGTTAAACACAAAACAAATCTGTGCTCAAAATGTATCTCTCAGTAATTGGCAGGCAGTTATGATAGAGCGCACCCATTATAATTTTGACAGGCTATTAAAAAACAAAATGGATTCTCCTTTGTTGTTTCAGGAAAATCGATAATCAAACAATGTTATTGTTGTTAGGAAAATATTGTAAAACAACAAAGTATGCAATAATGCCACGTAATTGTATCAAAAAATTAAAACTAATAATATCCTTAGAAGTAAAATAAAAGACCAAGTTAAGTTCTGTTAGTGTGTAGTTTTTTTATTCAACAAGATTTAAGAAATTTTATTTTATATACCACCACGAATACCACCTATAACAATAATTACATACAGGTAAAAAAATAATAATATATCTATAAATTGAATCTTGTACCAGATCTTCTCATGGCCAGAATTAAATATTTAAAGTGATAAAAAAGTATTAATAAAGTGTCGTACAACAATTACTTCGATTAATTCCAGTGTCGCTTTACCAGCCTACCTATCTTCTGTCCATAGATCAGCAAATCTCATAAGTAAAATTTAAGGGAATCCCCTTCAAAGTTTGAGATTGCTGGCATGGAAGAAGCTAGAAACACTTTCTTAATTGCATGCCCAGGTCAAAATTTTCCTGTTTCCAAATTCACACAGGTGCTGGGACGACATAAACTGCTAATTGACTTTTGACAATCTTTTGAGCTGTTGTACAGGTTAGGTCAGCGCGTGCTAGGCATTTGGCCGTGGGTATGAGGGCGGCTAACGGCTTCCCGCGTACCCTTCGTCAATAAGAAACATTTCTAAATGAGACTTTACATCTTATGTCTCAAGGTGACGAGCAAAATTGTAGTGCAGAATCTTTTCTCAGAATTTTTGAGTATTTCAAGAATGGGTAGAGCGTATCAATTACCATCAGCTGAACGTCCTGCTCGTCTCGTACCTTATTTTCATAACAAAATACACGCAATAGAGAGAGCAACAACAGTAAATATATTTTAACAAATTTGCTACGCATACTGGTTCTGAACTGTTCAAGTTTTCAAGCTGGGAAGTACAAAAGCATGTAAAAATACCATACCGGGTAAAAAGCAAGCCAAGTGAATAACGACTAGGTTAGCTTTTGTTCCATTCGCGTGACTCTTGTGTTTGTACCAAAAGCTTTACCAATTTTTCGGTAATTACCTATATTGACTTTTGCTAAATTATTTCACCATGAAAGTTTATTTGGCGTAACTACAACATTAGCTTATTAATTGCCAATTTATAATGTTAATCGGATATGATATGAGGCATAAACATTTAGGACTATCGTTTTGTTTAATATCACCTATGTCTGGTGACAAAGTTTAGTCTAAAATATTTTATTTTATTACATAAAAAATATTTGGTTTATTTTATTGGTTCAATGGAAAACAAAACGTATACATAATCCACCTGATATTCTACTGAGGTGTGGAAAATACGATTATTGAAACATAATATTATCCAATTTTATGCATATATAATTCTTTTAAATTTCGTATAGCACAATGTATTTATTAATATCGGATATCCATTTTAGAGGAATAAGATTTACCTGTTTTATTATTTACCACCTCTGGGGTACCGGTCTGTCAACAATTTGCTCTACTTGTCCTGGGTGCTTCGCATCATATGATCTGTCCATCTCCACTTGAGCTAGTCTTTTTCTTGATAGCACATCAGTTTATTTTTAAATTAATTTCATTGTGCTTTTTTACTACAAGAAAGACTTCAAAAAATCTTAACTGACCATCAGTATATAATAGGCGTACATATTTTGATACAATGATCTTCAATGATATATATAATGAAAATGGTCTTTGTTTGAGGCTCAATCACGCCTAAACCACTGATCTTATCGACATGAAACTACCACCATTCGATGCGAAATTTATCCTTGATAGTTTATAACTATTTATTTTTATTGTATTTCTAATAAAATTAATAAATATAATTTATTTCCTTTTAAAATTCGCCCAGCGAAGCGGGCTAGAACGCCTAGTTCTGTATAAAATAATTGACGATCATATTGATTCAGACATACTCTTAGAAAAAGTGAATCTTCATGCTCGATCTCGACTTGCCTTACCCTGTGATAAAACAAAAATTTTTCATGCTTCTTCTACAAATAATAATATAATGTAACATTATACGTGGGTTACACTGAAAATGTTTAGAACTGGCCAGTTAGAAACATTGCTAATGAAAACTTTTTTTGAATTTCATTTTTAGAATTCTTTGGTAACCTAATCTAATATATTGCATTAATTTGTCATTTGTTTTCGTGAATTGGCGGCAAATCTAAAACTCTTGTTACATGTGAAAATGAACCTAACTCGAAAAAATTTTCGGTCAATGATTTATTATGACTTTCGTTGTGGGCTTACTCAACAACAAAGCTATGATAGGCTACGATAAGCATTCCTTAATGAAGCCCCATCTTGTGCCACTATTTACAATTGGTTGAACGAGTTTAAGCGTAGACGTAGCAATCTCAATGATGATCCGCGTGAGGGACGTCCTTTAACAGCGACTACTAAAGATAACATCAGTGCTGTGCGAAGCATGATAGAGGAAGATAAGAGAGTGACCTATCAGCAGATACGGGCAAGCCTACGCATTTTTATGAGTCAAGTTCAAAAAACATTACACGAACACTTAGGCGTCAGTAACCTTTGTACCAGATGGATTCCCCGTAATTTAACCGTCGACCAAAAACACCTTCGCATGTACTAGTGTCGCCAAATGTTAGATAAGTTCAACGGCGGTGACTCAAATGCTGTATTTGATATCGTCACAGTTGATGAAAGCTGGATATATTGCTACGAATCCGAAACCAAAAGATAATCAGCTCAGTCGGTGTTTTCTTTCGAGGATCGGCCAACTAAGGTAAATAATGGAAGAAGTCAATGAAAAAAGATGCATGCCTCATTCTTCGGTCGGAAAGGTCATTTCGCGACAGTTGTGCTAGAAGATGGAAGGACAGTTACTGCAGACTGGTATGTCAATCGCTGTTTGCCTGTTGTCTTGGAAAAAATTCGACAGCAGCGCCCTCGAAGCAGAATCCTCCTTCACCACGACAATGCTTCAGCGCACTCCGCAAAACGGACTGTTGAATATTTGACTATGGCACGTGTCGAGATACTGAGTGATCCGCCATAGAGTCCTGGCCTGACACCCTGCGACTTTTATTTATTCCCAAGAATTAAAGATAAATTCGACGTATTCGCTTAAGAAGCCCTAGAGATAAGGTGAAAGCGTTCGTAAATGCCATAGAAGAGACCCCTAAGGAAGAATGGGCCCATTGCTTTTCTCAGTTGTTCCATCGAATGCGACGATGTGTAGAAAGGAACGGAGATTACTTCGAAAAACAATAAACGTATTGTCAACTTTCCACATTATGCCGTTTTTCATTTTCTAAAAATTTTCAGTGTTGCTTTTAAACCTAGTTGCTCATAACCTTAGATATAATTTGAAATGAAAATAATCTAAAATTAAATCATTTAAAATGTTACAGCAATACCTTCAGCAGAAAATTAAATATTAAAAATAAAATTACTTTTAGACCAAGAATTACAAAGAGTTACCTAGTTAGGCCCGCTCCTATTAACAGAATTGTAATGTCCCATAACAATATATTTTTTTAATAGCAGAATTGTACATATTTTAGAAGTCTACGTCGATTTTCAAGCGCAAAATTAAAAATAATTTAATTAAATAATATCATTAGTTATTCGTATTAGTTAATAGTTGCTGTATTTTAAATTTAGTTTATATAAAGTTTAGTTTTTTGTTTATAAGTTTTTTTATACTTTTGTTTAGGTTACTACTTTATAAAGTAATTTGGATAGTAAGTAAACAAGGAAATTGTCTTATTTTATTAAGTACTTGTAATTGAATTAATTAATTACATGTCGAGTTAGCCCGTAAATGGGTATGCGATGTTAAATAATATAAGTAATTCATGAGTAAATACCCCATAAGTTGTACACAACGTGGGCTTCCTATTAAATAAATAAATAAAACCTTTCATGAAACCCTATAAAGGAGTCTGTACATAAAACGGTTCAAAGACTGGTTCGCATTTTACGTAATTTATGACAGTGATTGATTTTACTCTGTATGAACTTTAACGAAACTAATACAAAAGTTAATATTTGTCAAAACTTACTCAATTTCTTCTTTCACAGAGCAATTTGCTCAGAACAACGAATAAAAATTAAACCCACATTGAGCTTTAGCAGCCGCCGCATTTCCCGAAGTAGGAAATTACTTTATTCAAACTTACTATGTTACTGTTAAAACACAAGCATATTATAACAACAAGTATTAAATACAATGTTAATATTATCATTTGGACTCAAATTGAATTTTAATACACACAGGCTCATGAACATTTTGTAGCAGGTTACCTTAGTTTTAAAGACCACTTGTATTTTCAACAATATTCTCGCTTGTCGTAATTTAGCGAGCGTGCGGCGCTTGCTAAATTAATTGCCACACGATCTAATTAATTTCTCAGTTCAAACCTCTCGTTTACACTGAACATACTGACATACAAATAAATAAAACCTCCCGCAATAAAATTAGAACTCCATATTGAGTGCATACCTCGAGTCCGTATGTCTATATTGTCTATAAAAAATATAATTATTTTCCAGACAAAATTGGAAACGTAGACAACGAAAATGAATTTAACAAAATATTAAAAAACTAATTATATAATAAAAGTGCTTCTTTGCTATAAATGATTTTCTTAACGACTTAAATAAAAATAAATAAAATTCAAATTCAAATTCAAATATTTTCATTCAAAGTAGGATGTGAAATCACTTATTGAAAGACAAAAAAACTACCACCCATTCCAAAGTGAATGCCTCAGGCCTGAGAAGAATGGGCGCAACAAACTCAGCGGGCTTTTTTTTTTTCATCAAAAATATGGGTCTCCCTACTACGGTCTGCTGTTCAGACCAAATTGCGATACTTAATACTACCTACCTTGTAAAATTATATTGTTTTTACTACAAATGTTATATTTAAGGACTGTATTTATGAAATTGCAATAAATTTAAATTGAAAGTTCTAAGAAATAAAAACTAGATATGGCTTTTCTGGAAACACCCCATTCCTTTCTTACCAACGCGACCGTCGCTTTCGCATGGGTATCGTATACCTATGTTCTTTAGAGATCTTTTAGACGGCCATTACAAAGCAAATACTGCACCATCAGGGTTCTTTGATGTTTGGAATAGAATGAGTCGCAAGGTGCCAGATTGAGACTGGGTGACTCAACGCCCGGCACAGTCCAATATTAGACTGTCCGTGTGGCATGACAACTGGCAAACAAGTTTTAAATTACCAGTCTGCAGATTTCTTCCTTTTGTATTCCGGGACAACTTTCACGATTAGTCCGTCCGTAGAACCCGACCGTCAGGCATTTGCATCAAATCGACAAAGTAAAAGATTTAACTGATCCACAGAGGCTCGCGAGGAAGTTTGTCGGACATAAACCGGTCTAGCAATAAACAAATTTTGGGAGTAACTGTGACGTGTCATCAAAAGTGGATTCTCTAGAATAATCTCAAGCGAACGTTGCAATGGCTGACTTGAGGTTACAAACTCCGCAGGAATCCCAAATGCTAAGCTTATCTATCTATCTTTAAGCTTATCTTTAGAAAAATTATGGTGCCTGTTTAGACGTCCTCCTCCAGTCCAGTGTCCTGTATTTCGAAAAATGACAGCAAATCTTGCTAAAAAGTGCCAGTAAAAGTTACGTAACGATACGCATAAGATTATAAGTTTAAGACATAATATTTTATGACTCATAAGCACCGTAATTTCACTAGCTACGACGAAATTCAAACTGAAACAAAATAATGCTTGCACACTACTGCTTAACGAGAGAAAAAGCTGCCACTGTGGTGTCAGCCCTTCGGTGTCCTGTGCTAAGAAGACTCCCACTAGTAAAACAGACAGACAGTACGGAGCAAAATATTAATATGATGGGATAATATGATCGGACAAGGTCGCGGACAAAAGTTAGTCATTCACAAAAGCCATTTATTTTTCTTGAGTTTAATTCTGTTGTCGAAGAAATCAGTACAACCACTTGAGAAACAACTGGCGCTCTGATAGAGAGAAGACGGCGCAAGAAACTGTCCTACTATTATTTTTTGTGTTCATAATTCCGATTTCACACCATGTATTATATATATTTTACCAAAAACTAACAATAATAAACTAAACCAGCGTCTCTGGAGATCCCTTTAAGAAGACACAATATATTTATCATTTAAAATTTCCAAAATAAATACTTATTTTAAAAACAACAACAAAAACATATAGATATACATTTATATATATATACAGACGTATCAAAACAACTACTCCATAATTTCAAATTTTATAAGCATTGGTGCTTCAATTAGAAACAAGCAGTGTGGTTCGCTGAAATCTACGCTAAAACCACTCCTGTGGGAAGCCTCCTCCTAAAGCCGAGTCTCGAGTTGCCAAAGTATTAGCGAGCACTATGCTATCTCCTCAGCGCACTTGTGCATTTGAGATTGAGGTAAGCTCTATTGAATGAATGTAGATATTCGCATATCAAACGAATACCGTATGGACTGTGGGTCGAGTTCAATTGCAATTTGAATTCAATATAGTGAATATTAGGCAAGATGGCGGATCACCAATTCTACGTTTCAACTTACCTAAGATGAAGTGATATATGGGATACCTACTACCTACGTATTAGATATCGGCCCACTGTCAGGTTTCGTACTATAACGGTTAGTTAACCAATTGTTTGTATGAATTAAGATGCTACAACATTATTTATGTCCGCTGCAAATAAACAACGTGCCCAAGTCATGACCGGACTGGGAGCGATTTCTTAGAAGATTTTATTTTAATACACAGCACAGATCAACGCAACAAATTAATTATCAAATCTGTATGCAGACAAAAAGTTTATTTTCTTATCGTTTCGTTATCATTTATCTCTTATTACCACAGATTAGAAGACGGCCGCGAATACGGTAACTGGTAGGTATGACACAATGTCCCCCCCATATGTCCATGTCACCCCCACGGACAGATGGCCGTTGGGTCAGCAAGGTCCTCGAATGGCGAATATGTACCGGAAGACGAAGTGTTGGAGTGCCCCTCACACGATGGAGTGATGATCTGGTCAAGATCGACGGTTGGATAAGGACAGCGCAGGACCGATCGTCATGGCGTTACTGGGCGAAGGCCAGCAGTGGACGTGTTCCGGCTGAAATGAGGTTCACACATTAGGTCACAGAAGTATTCTCTGTACCTCTTGGAATAAATACGCATTTATATTATATATAAGCACATACATGTTACGTTTAATTCTAACGTTTTGGAGTTACAACTCTTCTTTACTACAATCAAAACATCTTATTCGAAGTTACGATTTATCTTACGGTTCGGCACTTACTTTGATAAATATCTGCTCATTCTAGCGAAAAACTTTTATTAGATCTGTAATATTTACATATCTGCCATAGGTGACAAAATATCAACAAATGAGAATCTAAACAATTTCCAATTCTATGAGCTGAACTATTCATCATTAACATTAATGTATCCTATCTCTGATCTATCGTATTTTCTTGTTGCTAATGAGTTATGTAAATTGTATTCGTTGAAATCACCAAGGATAATTGTTAGGTATTCCTTTACGGCCGTTTTCAATTACGTATCTCTAGTTGAGGGTATATGCTATCATCGTTTAATGAGAAGATCTTATCTATCCATAGTTATGTCATGTTATATAGTTATGTTATATTATAGTTATGTCGATAGGTTATTGAAATGTAAGTAAGCTTAAAAGGAGAGATTTGTCTACCTCTAGTAAGTTAAACTGAGGATAGAGAGGTTATTGAAAACGGCCGTTAATTATGTTGATGTTCGTTGCTAAAATTACATGGAGATACCTTTTTTATGGATGAGGAGAACAAACGAATGCCCGGGTCACCTGATGGTTAGTGATGATGATTACCGCCATCCACGCTCCCCTAGTATGGCGTCTTTAGTGATGAAACGGTAAAAAAGGATAAGTATTGCTTTTATTTTCACCAAAGTAACTTTATTTACCTTGTTTCAGCTTTTGTAATATGGCGGGGTCACAAAATACACACATCAAAAAAGTCTAAGCAAAATGCATGATATTACAAATTTTCCATGTATATTAATTAATTTCTAAGTCTTTATTCACTCAAAGTGCATAGGTATGTAAACTTTTTTGTTATTGATGACATACTGGCTGGTTGTAAAATAAATTTCGATTATGTATTGTTTTTTTTTCACAAAAATAGATGAAAGGGAATTTGTTTGAATTTAAGTGTGTTTTTATTGCTACGTTTAGTCTTGATTTTATCATTTTACCAACCATTTCAATAAAGTTAGCGACAAAATTGAATTAATAGATATTCTTGCCCTGTACTTTTCCCAGGACGTAAAAAGAATAGGGGAGTCCCAGGTCCATGGGTGTCGTAAGAGGCGACTAAGGGCTTTTTAGAAGTGGGAGAGTCACGCTGCCGTCTTTTGACGTCAGCACAATCGGGCCAGGCTCGTCCGGGTTACCACACTCGCACAGAATACCGGCGTGAAGTAGCGGCCTAGTGCCGCTATGTTTCGCATAGGTTAGTGCCGAGGACCGCTGGCCATACCCCCCCCCCCTCCACCCGAATATGACAGCGGAACTTAAAAAGATTTTACCCCAGGAGGGTATCGGCTCTACCAGAGTCGGAGAATCCCTCCCCGAGCACTCTAGCTCAGGCTACCCTTCGTATTCTGGGGAGAGCACAGAAACGCGCATGACCAAGGACAAACGAGGCAGTAACACCACGGCACCCCGCTCCACACTCAACGTGAACTTTTGCAATATCACTCCAATTTAAACGCCATCCACTACCACCTTGAGACGGCGCAGCCGGCCTTGTGTTTCCTTACGGAGACGCAGATATCTCGACCTAGCGATACGTCATACCGGGTACAAAATTGAGCACAATTTTTTGCCTCATGCCGGGGTATGTTCCGCGTAGATTTAAAGGACCGCGTCCACATCTATGCGTGTGTCTACAGGTCCCATAGTGGTAACGCAGAAACCAATCATCCCATGGGCTGCGTTCAAGCGGCAATTGACAACGTGCTTGCACAGATCCCCTCCGCTGAAATCGTAATCTTGGGTGATTTCAACGGGCACAATGCCGAATGGCTTGGATCACGTACCACAGACTACGCAGGGCGATCTGTGCATAATTTTGCATTGGCGTATGGTCTGTCCCTATTGGTCGAGTCGCCAACGCGGCTCCCGGATGTGGATAGCCACATGCCATCCTAATTGGATCTTCTGCTGACTACACATCCCGATGGTTACCAGGTCTTTGTCGACGCCCCTCTCGGAACGTCCGACCATTGCCTGGTCAGGAGTGTAGTGCCTATCCGATGCCAACGTCACAGACCACCAGCGACCCGCCGCGTTTGGCACTACAATTCAGCAGATTGGGATAGGATGCGTTCCTTTTTTGCATCCTACCCTTGGGCCAGGGTTTGTTTCCCTTCGGTTGATCCTAGCCTGCGCCGTTGCAGTAGCCGATGTGATACTACAGGGTATGGATATTTTTATTCCAAACTCTGTAGTACCCATCGGTGGCAGATCACAGCCCTGGTTCGATGCGTCAGTTAAAGCAGCATCTGACTGCAAAAAACAAGCGTATCGAGCTTGGGTTGCGGCGCTGGGCACAAAGGGTCCGAACTGCACAGTTCTTAAGAGGAAATACAACCGTGCCTCCAGATTATTAATCGGCAAATCGCCCGTGCAAAGTCAAAACACGTCGTCAAAATCGGCGAGCAGCTTGCCAGTTACCCTTTCGACAACGACCAGAACTTGCGTGTTCCGGTCATTGTCGAAAGCTGCTCTTGGTAACTTCAGCCAGCCGTCCATGCCGCCATTGCACATGAGGAATGAGACCCTGGCCCATACGGCAAAAGAGAAAGCCGATCTCTTGTGCACTATTTTCGCCTCCAACTCGACTCTTGACGACAACGGAAAAACACCGCCGACCATCCCGCGGTGTCAGAGCTCTATGCATGAAGTGCAGTCCAGACAGAAAACTGTTAGGCGAGCTCTGTTTTCGTTGGACGTCAGGAAGTCGAGCGGGCCGGATGGCATTTCTCCAACCGTGCTTAGAACGTGTGCCCCTGAGTTGCTGTGTGCTGTCTCCCACGCTGTTTCTTCTGCATATCAATGATGTGTTGGACACCTCCAACATTCATTGCTATGCAGACGACAGCATTGGTGATGCCGTATACACTGGCCATGCAGGTCTCTCTCGGGAAATCGTCAACAAGTGCCGGGAGAAACTTGTGTCTTCTATCGAGTCCTCTCTTGAGAAGGTCGCAGAATGGGGAAAACTGAACCTTGTCCAATTTAACCCCCAGAAGACTCAAGTTTGCGCGTTTACCACTAAAAAAACCCCATTTGTCGTATCACCGCTCTTCGACAACACTTCCCTCAAAGCCTCGCCTAGTATCGGAATACTGGGTCTCGAAATCTCGAGCGATTGCCAATTTCGTGGTCATCTGGAAGGCAAAGCCAAATTGGCTTCAAAGAAACTGGGCGTCATTAATAGAGCACGGCAATACTTCAAGCCGGCCCACATACTAGCACTCTACAAAGCGCAGGTTCGGCCACGCATGGAGTATTGCTGTCATCTCTGGTCTGGCGCACCCCACGTATCTGCTCGATCCATTTGACCACGTGCAACACAGAGCAGCTCGAATTGTCGGGTCACAGTGCTCTGTGAACGGCTGGATCACTTGGTGTTGCGTAGAGACGTCGCTTCATTGTGTGTCTTCTACCGCATTTATCACGGGGAGTGTTCCGATGAGCTGTTTAACCTGATTCCTACCGCCGAATTCCACCTTCGCACGATATTCCACAAATTAGGATATCATCCCTACCATCTGGATAGTGCGGTTTTCAAGGAGCTTTCTTCCACGTACTACAAAGCTGTGGAATGAGCTTCCTTGTGCGGTGTTTCCGGGACGATACGACATGGGTACCTTAAAAAAAAGCGCGTACACCTTCCTTAAAGGCCGGCAACGCTCCTGTGATTCCTCTGGTGTTGCAAGAGATTGTGGGCGGCGGTGATCACTTAACAACAGGTGACTCGTACGCTTGTTTGTCCTCCTATTCCATAAAAAAAAATTCTTTACGTCATGGAGCGACGTCATTCGACGGCAATTGAAATGCAAAGAGCTGTAGGGATTTTGCAAGCATTTTGGCATTCATAGAAGTGTTATTTGTTGTCTTTGGCAGCGCTACAATAATACAAGGGAACCCGATGAACAACATTCAGGCTGTAAAAGGAGTACAACCACTCGGCAAGGTCGGTACATACACCTGACTGCAAGTCGCCAGCCGATGTTTACCGCTCGAGAGATGAGTTTGAGGCTACAAAATTCAAGTTGTGTTGATGTAAGTCCCCAAACTGTGCGAAATCGACTGGTGTAGAGAATGCAGAATTTGGACCCAGGAACAATGGGATAAAATTATGTTTTCCGATGAGTCGCGATTCGGGTTTAGGCCTGATACAAGAAGGGTGCGAATGTACCGTCGGCCCGGAAATACTGAAAGGCTTAGGTGCATTTAGGAAGTTCATCCATACAGCGGCTCAACAGTTTTGGTATGGGCGGGTATTGTGAAGAACAGGCGAACTGAGTTTTGAAGGACTTGGACGGAGTGACAATAACGCAACAGCTAAAGGATTTGCAACAATTCCATTGGGAGCGAATACCGCAAGATGACATAAACAGTCTCATTAATTCAATGAATAATCGTTGCCGACAAGTTCTGAATAGCTGAGGAGGCCATACTTTGTATTTAATTAACCTATTCTTTCACAATAAATTAATTTTCTTTAGAAATTTCGTTTTGTTAAAAAAAAGTTTAGTTGCTTATGTACCTTAGTTTCTACAGTATATTCTAATATTGTTAATTTCTGTTATTAAAAGAACTTATAAAGACAACAGCTTTTATTTTTACATCATAGGACCCTAAAAAAAATATTTTAATAATAAAATACGTTATAATGTGAAAAACCATCCTAAAATTTAAATAAGTATATGTTGCTTAGACTTTTTTGATGTGTGTATAAGAAATACAGAAAAATACATGGCAACTATTTTTTATGGAAAAGGATGACACACGAGAGTACGGGTCACCTGGTGCTAAGAGATCACCTACCTATGTATTTAAAATTTATAAGTACCAACAATTCATCGCAAAATATAACACCAACTATCAATTCAACAATGTACACCAAATTGGCGATATCATAAGGAATATTTCCTACATTGACATATGGCAACTCCGTATCGATTATAAAGTAACTCAATCATAAAGTAACACAGCAAGTATATAAGTAATATAATAAGTATATATTCATGTTTTAATGTTCATATTTTTATACAAAACATATCATATAATATGTAAGTTCACTAACGGCAGAATATTAGAGACACCTAACGAAGGTATGTTTTGTAGCCACAAGTAAAAGCCAAGGGCTATTTTATTTTCTCCTCAGTGATAATAAATCATTAATAAATCGTCCTCCTCCAACTACTACTACCACAAGCTTATGTCAAATCACTGCACCTTTCATACTAAACTTAATTTCAATTTTTAACCAGGCATTCCCACCTCTTATTTACATCCTCTTTGAAATAGACTGAATGACATATATTGACAGATGTAACTTAAATTTACTCATTGTTTTATGTAACATTCGTTATTTATACAACCCGGATATTATAAGACCCTGGCTTTTACTAAGTTACAAGTGGATTTATTTACTTCCTTCCTTACGAGCAAAAACTACGCAGTGTTTTAACAGAGAGAAAAGAAAGCTTCTTCCATTTGACCGCATACAACGAAGAGCGGCTCGAATCATCGACGATCAAGTCATCTCCGATCGGTTTGATTCTCTAGCATTGCGTAGAGATGTGGGTTCTCTCTGCATCTTCTACAGCATTTATCACGGGGAGTGCTCAGAGGAGCTGTCCGGGTTGATTCCAGCGGCCGAATTCCACCATCGGACATTACGTGCAAAGTACTATCCGCATGACGTAGACGTCTGGCATTCCACAACTGCGCGTTTTGTTCGAAATTTCGCCAATTTGCCATTTTGTGGAATCAACTACCGGCAGCGGTCTTCCCGAACAGATACGACTTAGGGACCTTCAAGAAAAAAGAATACTCCCACCTTAAAGGCCGGCAACGCATTTCTTGACACACCTGTTGTTGCGGATGTCCATGGGCGGTTGCCTCACCTCTCCCCATCCCGTGAGCCTCTTGCCCGTTTGCCCCCTCTCATATAAAAAAGAAAAGGAACGTTGTCGAACTAGTGTTGAGCGTATAAGGAAGGTGTACGCGCTTTTTTGTAAAGGTACACATGTCGTATCGTCCCAAAAACACCGCACGAGGAAGCTCATTCCACAGCTTTGTAGTACGTGGAAGAAAACTCTTTGAAAACCGCACTATCCAGATGGTAGGGATGATATCCTAATTTGTGGAATATCGTGCGAAGGTAGAATTGGTCGGCAGCTGAAACAGCTCTTCGGTACACTCTCTGTGATAAATGCAGTAGGAGACACAATGAGGCGACGTCTCTCCGCAACGCCAAGAGATCCAGCCGTTCAGGGAACTCTGGTTCCCTGACAATTCGAGCTGCTCTGCATTGCACGCGGTCAAATGGATCGAGCTGATACTGGGGTGCACCAGACCAGAGATGACAGTATTAGTTGCCGCACTTTGCGACTACGCTTGCGTTATCTAGTTGCAACGCAGCGGAGACCAATCCTTAATCTAAGGTTTAACTATTAAAAATCTTAAAATTGGGGTATATCAAGATTGTCTTTATTATTGTAAAATGAGATTCATGAATTTCAAACTGATTTTTAAATATATTGCCTTAATAACTTTTCTCATCAACTGAATACTTGTGAAAAGACGAAATTTTTGTTTCGTCTTTCGATGTTCATTTTCTCTCATAATTATTACATTATGTAGGTACATTACTGGTAATTTAATTAAATACATAAAAATTGTAAAATTTATCAAATAGGTAAACAGAAAATAATCTATTCAATTGTACTATAAAAGTATTTAATTGAATTTAACTTTTGTTTTATATAAATACTCGTATTAAAACCTGATATTTTTTAAAGTTAGTTTGTTTGGCTCGAGGAATAATGTCTGGGACTGTATTAAGGTTTCCTATAGGATCGCTGGATTTTGGCTCGTTTTTTTTAATTTTAATTTAAAATTAAACTTTTTATAAATTTTATCTATTATTACCAGATATATTTATCGTTGTCAATCATTATCAGACCGCAAATTTCAATAGATAAAAAATATTTTAATATATTGGTAAGGCTGAAATTCCTACAGAATGCATTATAGATTTTTACAAACCCAAAATTATTTTCCATACAAAAATTCTATTGTTAAACCTACAGGCAGACTGGTTTAAAAATTGCTTGGTCTAGAAATGATCGCCAATTAAATATCTGAGTCAGACCTAAACCATTGAATTAATTTGTAGCCTTATACGGTTTCACAATAATAATTTATTGTTGCACAAAATTTATAAAATAATTATTAATGTTAAGTATACTTATGAATCTTATAAGACAAAAAATATCTCTGTTGTATATTAAAATTTGATTTTTCAATCAATTATTATATAATAATTATATAATGTGATATCACAAAGAAATGGAAGCATCGATAACCATCATCATTATCATCATCACTGCTCATTTTCATAGTTACAATCTGTTAAAATATTATGAAGGCAAATAAATTTAATAGGAATTTTTCTGATGGTAGTAATTGCTCTCCAACGAACCATACGAAATCATATTTGTGATAAACAGCGATGGATAGGGATATGGATAATATCAGAGAATTATCAAATAAGGTAAAATAAGCATAAATGATAAAAGCGTTGTGCCATAAATATCTTAAATTTAATATTTTAAATATTTTAAATAGCGCACCATTGATGTCCTCAACATCATCAGTTTTCTCTTTAAACTTACTCAGAGCAGAAATATAATCTGTACCTTTTTTATGGCAATAAGAGACGAGACGAGCAGGACGTTCATCTGATGATGATTGATACGCCCTGCCCATTACGATGCAGTACCGCTCAGGATTCTAGAAAATCCCAAATATTCTGAGTGGCACTACAATTGCGGTCGTCAGTTTGAAACATAAGATGTAAAGTCTCATTTGCCAGGTTATTTCACTAGCTACGGCGCCCTTTAGACCGAAACACAATAATGCATACACATTACTGCTTTACGGCACAAAAAGGCACCGTTGCAAGGCATCCTATGCAAAGGAGCCTTCCACTGGTAAAGTTAATAATAATACTAATAATGGTAATATCTACAAGCTTTAGTGATAATCATAATATCACTTACAAACATTAATAAATTTAGCTTATCGTTAAAACATCTCAAGATGAAAACAAAGCGCCTTAATTTTTCTCATTAACTTAATAACAATGTATTTCTTCTTGTTGAATGAATAATTCCTACTTAAAGACTAACTTCCTGTTATTGATATAATAATATTTGCTCTGTTTTGTGAAAAGAATAAAAATATTTAGATATTGATATAGAAATGATTGCTGACCACGTTAAAATTTGAAACTGATAAAGAGCCATAGCCAAGATATTTTAAGCAGTCTAAATAAATCACTATCTACAATTTTTTTATAATAATTATAATGACATGAAATCAGCCTATTCAACAAGAACTTTTTTAAAGAAGTACAAATGAGCGATGATGTGAAGATCATATCACCTGATGATATGTGATCACCGTCGTCCACATTCTCTTGAAACACCGGAGGAATCACCGGGGCGTGACCTCCCGATAGTCTGTCGCCTATTTCCCGAGAGAGACCTGCATGGCCCGTGTATACGGCATCACCAGTACTGTCTTTTTTTTTTTGAGAGGAGGACATACTGTTACGTATTTACGCACCGGAACAGGGCGTAATACGTCGGACTCGAGTGTCCGCGTAAGCGGACACCCCATACCGACTAAAACCTCCCCTGTGCTGTTAGCAGCCCTGGCTTTCACAGCGAAGTAGGACGTGCGCCGTGGAGGCCGCAAAGACTACGCAACAACAGTCGCGGGGCGTCTCCTAAGGAGACTCGGGCGCCTTGTCAAAGAAGCGTCGCGAGATCTCTTTAAAGTGTTGAGCTATCGTCGGAAGCTCTAGATCGCGGTGAAGATGTACGTTTCGCATGAACCACGGGGCTCCGATTGCCATGCGCGTGAATTTATTTTGAACTACTTGCAAACGACGTAAGTAGCTCGGTCGGGTGTGCGCGAACACGACGCTTAACGACAGTATGGGCCGTACGATGGTTTTGTACAGCGTCACTTTGTGTTTGAGCGGAAGTAGCAGTGCTGTCATCCAACATACCATTGATATGCAGAAGAAACAGTGTAGAAGATAGCATACGGCCTTGAGGCACTCCAGCGTTCACCGGTTCGGGCAATTACCGTCCACAACTTCCTGTATGCCCAGTGAGAAAGCTGGTGGTCCACTTGTTTGAACTTCTTTTGGCCTTAATAGAATAATTTTAGCCGAATATGGAAATGATAATACAGTTGAAATTTGTAACAAAATTAAAAATAAACGTTGAAAGTAAATCAAACATCACAGCTTACAACTATGTAGTTCAAAATTTACTCGCTGTCTCACAATAAAATATGTAATTTTAAACCAAATTTTAAAACGCTGGCTTTATTAACAGTCTTGAATTTCGCTCAATCGTAACCAAATTGTATCTAATTTAAAAACAAAGCTGTGAAAACCGAGTTAGTAGGTACAATTATTGCAAAGCAAATTAATTTATAAATGTGCTTAACTTAACCCAGCCCTTTAAAATGTCCAAACTCTTTTTTATATTATGTAATATATAAAATATTTAGATTTCAACTCATATTAATATAAGCTTACCCTATACCACAGCGGTGTCGAGAAGCAGCTTAGCTTGCCGAAGAAAACCAAGGATTTCTTGTTTCTTTATTATGTTTTTTTAGGTATATTATAAATATCCGACAGGTTTTGTTATCTTTAAAAGTAAATAAAGTACAATAATGACACTGTTATCGTTATGGCATCCAGCCAGTTCTTGGAACGATATCTCCACCGAATATTCGTATGCTAAGTTTCTTAAATTTCTTTGTGGTTTTATATAATCATCTTGTGAACATCGTTTACAGCCAATTGTTTTTTGGCTTTATACTAAATGTAAAATATAATGAAGTAAATGATAAATTCGTGGAAATATAAATATATATTTCTTACATTAGCTCGAATTGGTCTCTATAAAACTGATAAAATTTACAACAGTCATAATTTGGGAGTTAAGAACCGAGCTGGCTATATGAGCAGTGCATTTTTCCGAGGTGTTTTTGTGAGTGCCTTTTGTCAGGAAATACAATACTCATAGTAGATACAGCATTTATTCTTCTTAACAAAACCAATCCTTACCCTAATAATAAATAACAGCTTTTTAAACAAATTTGTACTTTCAAGAGGTTGTTTCACTTCGAGTGCGCGAAAAGATCTCTCTATATGTTAAGAAATTAGCCGGAAATTACTGAATATCAACGCATTCCTTTTTTTCGGTACTCATGCACGTCAAATGATACACTTATTTAATTTAATGAAAATTATATTCTCATACTTATTATCATTAAATATTAATGTTAAAAGTATTTTATTTAATTATGACACTAGGAATTTCTAGAGTTGCGAAGAGTGCATAGATCAGAATAGATTAGATAGTTCCTTTATTTCAATTATACAAAACTAATGGCCAGACGTATTATAATATATTCATATATCTGTTCTCAAGGCACTTTATTTTGAACCTGTTGAAAGCTTTTTAATATCAAATCACAAAAACATTCACATATTACAAGATTTCGTTCGCTCTTTATTGAAATTGATTCGAAAATAAGTAGTTATTACAAATATTATATATATTTTTCATGTAGGTACTAATTCTGTCAGATTCCACATGAGTTTCTTAAAATATAGCCTGAACACTTTTCTCGTTCATTGTGATTGTATTAAAATATAATCATCTACTCTCTTTTTGGTTAAATGGCCCTTATGTTTGTAGTCTCGGTATCTGTTAAATGTGGTCATACATTTCTTAGCAAGGATGTCGACACGCACATAACCGTTTATTGCTTGTTGGCTCAGTCTGCACTGTATCTATTGGCAATACAAAACCGTAAATGGGGAAAGGAAATGGGTGTTTATTACAGCAGTGGCTTATAGTCTACACTTCTACAGTTACAGCACGCTCCGTGATATATAATAATTCAGAATATTAATTCTTAAGGATGAAATAAAAATATTAATTAGTGGAAGTAATATGAATAATAAGTATGATCGGAGCATGCTGTGTGATAAAACTCGAACAGTTGTAAGTGAACACAATTTAAATATCAATTACAAATAGATTTACTAAATATAAAAGTTTAATTTACACTAACAATATAAGACGTGGTATTTGTAATTAATATGTAAATTTTATACTAAATTTTGCGTTGAAAATAACTCAAAATTTTTGTTTGTATTAATTCATAATCGTTAATCCATAAAATTCAAGCCAGACAGAGCTGGGGGATGCCAGCTAAATTGATATTGAGGTTTAAATTTGTTTAGTTTTGTGTTCGTAAAATAAACGACAAAAAGGCACATGAATCAATTCATTTGATACCCTCATCAAGGTTATACATAAGAAAATATTGTCCACCATCTAAGATCTGCTGCAGTGTTCAATTTATATATAAAATCATTTTATTTATCGTATTATCAGTGGGTGGCTCCTTTACACCGGCTGCCGGCTAGATTATGGGTACTACAACGGCGCCTATTTCTGCCGTGAAGCAGTAATGTGAAAGCATTACTGTGACTTCAGTCTGAAGGGCATGAAAATACTGGGCAAATGAGACTTGACATCTTACGTCTCAAGGTGACGAGCACAGTTGTAGTGCCGCTCAGAATTTTTGGGTTTTGCTTGATCTTGAGCGGCACTGCATTGTAATGGGTAGGACGTATGAATTACCATCAGCTGAACGTCCTGCTCGTCTCGTCCCTAATTAAAAAAAAAAAACTTTCAGTAAATGCCTAGCATGATTGAAGATGAATGATGATGAATTAAAGTAGATTTAGAATGATGATGTAACTATGTTCGAATTCGTTCATCATTGGAACAGTGAACTAAGTTTTTTCTATGAAAGTTAAAGCTTGTTGCAAAATATAACGTCGTTTGCATTGAAATAGAGAAATAGTAGAGTTGTAATATAATTGTACTTATCTATTTATGTAGAAGCTTTAAAATTAATATTGAAGTGATCTTTATGGCGATTGCTCGATAATTATATTAATTAGTAAATTATTTTACATTGTTTGTGCAATGCAACTCAAAATTAGGATACACAGTGCCTATTTATTTGTAGAAATATGTGAGTAACAAGCACAGCAATTCTGATCATATAAAATACATGATAGGGTAAGGTATACACGAGAAAATCTGCTCCAACCACAAACTTAGTATAAACAAACACTCTCCTCAATATCTCGAGACTAGTTTTAAAATGTTCATGTGTTTTAGTTTTACAGATATGTTAGTGAAGTAAAGTGTTTTGCTTTTGGCCAATCCCTACGAGAAATATTGATAAACGGCGTCTAACACATATTTTTTAAATTTAATATAATCTTTAGAAAATAGAGTGTTTACTGAGTATTTACAGGTAATTTAAAATACGCAGATATTGTATAATTACTTTAGTAAATATTATGTTCTACGAATATATATATATATAAAGATATAATATAAATACTTTAGTGAATATATTCTACGAAAATAAATATCACGAAAGTAGTATTTAACTACACAACTTTACAATCAAAGATCTAATATAAACCAATCAGAAAATTAACTTGATGAGCAAGCAGAGTTGTATTTTGGGTATATACATTAATTTAAGACCCAGGGCACTAATTACCTTTGGAAAGTTTAGGATTTATTCAGGACTGCTAATGAACAAACTTGCTGAAATTCAGAAACCCGATTCTCAAATGCTCTGAGGAATACGAAACCTTCAAAGGCAACGGACCAAAATGTGTTGGTTAAATTTTTTTCATTACAATATAACATAAATAAATTAATTATAGCAAAATACATCAGCAATCAGTAATACAGTATCATTTATGTAAAACCTTAAAGTTAGGACGTCAGAAAAATAGCATTAAAGAGTTTTAAAATTCTTGGGGTATAAAATAGATGACGACCGATTCTCAGATCTACCAAATATATCGCACATAAAATTTATCGTACTACAATAATAATTACTATTGCGTATCTGTCTATGGAATATCATAATATTAAAATTGCTGAATATAAAATAAAACTAAAAAAATATGTCAAAAATATATTTCGGGGTTAACCCTTATCATTTAGGGGTATGAAAAATATATGTTGGCCAATTTTCAGACCTACCCGATATACACACAAATTTCCAAATTAATTAGCTTAGCCGTTTCGGAGGAGTTTGGTTACAAACACCGGGACACGATAATTTTATATATACGAGATTAAATCAATATATTATATCTTTGAGGTAGGTCTTAACAAGAAACATTTAAATTTGAAGCGATGAATATTTTTCGTTTAATTTTATGTAAATTCAAAACGTAAGAATTGGAAATTTCTCATTCATGAAATTAATTATACCTATTTCTAATTATAGACTTTCACTAAACACTTTAATTACCTTCTGTGTTATCTCAGCTCATCGACAAAAAATCTAAAGCTTTTAGAATCGTTCCCGGAAATGCAAAATTCACGTGAGACGTGTTAAAATTTACAAACAGTCTCAGTTTCTTGTAGCACTGCTTTTACGACATTAGTATAATGAGTTTTATTTTTTTTTTAAGAAAAAGTGACGAGATGAACAAATCTTTTACCTGATGGAAAGTAATACAACCAGCCCATTATAATGCAGTGCCGCTTGGGATTCTCAAAAAATTCTGAGTGGAGGCGCAACTGCGCTCGTGACTTTGACACATAAGACTTTAAGCCTTAACCATTAATTAAAAATTAAAAGTAGCCAATAATTTTACTTGTTATAATGCCCTTCAAACCAAAACACATCAATGCACACAAACACAGACAGATTGACATTTGACAGCTGATTTTTTTTGTGCATTTTTATATTATTCACTGGATTCATTCAAATGATAGTATATATTTACGGAAAAATAGTCTCGATAATTTGTCTAAAAGCCCATCATTTTGTTAATTTGATTTTTATTAAAATCGTATTAAATGCAGCTTATGTTGATATTTAAAACCAAAGGGTCATAAGAACATAGAGCATTAACAGCTTTGTAGTTTATCTATAGCAATACAATAAACTGATATCTTCGTGAGCATTCACAGAGAAAAGCTCAACTAATTTTAGTTATTTCTGTAAATTCCTGACGCAGTTTTGGTCATTACCGCTCAAGTGTTACTGCTTCTGGTAGATGCGTAGGGTGGTTTGTTTCCTTCTATAAAATATGATGAGGAAGGCGATGTTTGATGCACGTGAACGGGAGATGCCCAAGGGGTAACTGGTCCATTTTGTCACCACGAACGTTTCTCATGCTCATAAAGTATGGCTAACTCATTTACTCTTGTATCCTTGACAAACATTGGTTTACCTAATTATGTTATGTTCTACGCAATGCGGTGTGGACTTTTGCCCATACAATTACAAAATGAATTGCAGATTTTGATCACTTCTTCGATAGTTTTAAAATTATTAGCTGCCATTGTTCTTTCTGGAAGGATTTTTTTTTTATTTAAATAAATTGTTTAATTTTTTTTAATATGGAAAATATATTGTAACATAGAGTATTATTTGTAATTTAAATAACTTAAACGGTTAAGTCATACACACCGGCATGAAAGCCAAGAAGATTCCACAGATTAAATTAATGTTTTATTCCTGATTTGAAAATCTTTTAGCGGAGAGACTTAGTAAGATGTTCTACCGATTCACTGTGACCTAATTCTGAAGAAAGGCCAAGGTGAGCAATTAAATAAGGCGTTATTTTGTGGAAATCCATGATTATCTAAAATTTTATGAATAATAATATCTTGAGTGTTAATTCATAACATTTTACATTAACAAAAAGCAGCTTATTTGAGTATAAAATGATATATAATCATCTTAGGTAATTAATACCTACGTCTAGATAGAGTATTTGTATGACACTTTCTGTTAGTTGTGCGTGAATTGCTCTAAATAGAGGTTACTTCTAAATATAATATTTTTTCGACGTTTTCACAGCTGTCATAGTCCAGAACGTAAATGAAAGTGTTGGCAAATGTCAAATTAAGCAGGAATTCCACGATCACATCGACTGTAGGTACATGTACTGAAGGAGAATAATTTTTAACTTTTTTTTAGAGTTTCAACGGTTTATATGAGGGAACATAAAGTAAATGGTAAATGACTGTTTGAAATCGGTATTTTGTTAATTTTTTTTTCAGTAACCTATCCGAATAATTTAAACACATGCACACGATGCAATGATAGACGAATGTAGGTACTATCGAGACATTATTATATTTTATTAAAAAATGGCTCTTTCCTAAATCCTACTACTCCATAGCTGAATATTTAAGGGATCCGATAGCCTGGTACTAAATTACGATAGCAATGAGAGTAAAATTTTGTATATTTCATTAAAAAGAGCGCAAAAAAGAATGCTGGGAGACTTTCTTGCCACTTCCTCTCTCCGAGGGTTCCATTTGTGTCCGAAGCGATAGTAGTATCTAAAATTAGAAATAACATCAAAAAGAACTCGAAAGGAATCAATTTTGATAAAATAAATGCTTCTTATGCGTTTTATAGAGACATTTGTATCTGGGGCACCAATTGACTTTCAAAATTCTTATGCAACACTTACTGTGTATTGTGACAGCGGATATTCTCTGTGTGTGACCCAAACTTTGGACACATCCTAAGTCGAGCCACTTGTTCACGTTCGGTTAGCGCAATAGACGCTGTGCCAATATGAAGAGCATGCTTAATTAAGAGTTGTGGTAAATAGAGTTCCGTAATTTGTAACTACCATCTGGAAGACAGAAAAAATTGTATTATAAAATTTGAAAACAAAATTTTAGGAACATGAAGCTACAACCTGAGGAGAGTGGAACAAAGCATACAAGGTTCATCAACGATACGTCACTCGAACGTTTGGCTCAGTTGGAAGAGCGCTCGCACGGAACGCGAAATTTTGTTTTCAAATTTTATTTGTAGAGTACCAAATTGTATAGCTTCAAATAGATTAATATGTATTCTACGATAGATGTTCCGTAAAAATGGTAAATTGATTCACGCGTGAAATACGAGGATTTGTAGTCACTTGTTTGTGGACCGCCATCACAAGTGGGTCAAGACATTGTGTAATAGCCCGGAGCTACGTTTTGCCAACTTCGTTGTCGCGTTAACTAGATATACTTGCAGCAAAATAGTAGAAGTAGATGTTGGTTTCGAATACTAGAATAAAACCGCAGAATATAAATTGCCGCACTTACCAACTATTATTATGATTTGAAATTCCGTAGACGAAAATTTTCAAATTATAAGTACCGACATGATATTTATTCTTGTTATTGTAACTAACGTAAGAAAACGTATTATTAATGATAATTATACTTATGTATTTAATTTAATGAAATAATCAAATGCCCAAAAAATAAAGTAATTTATTAGTCCCCATGGGTTAATATGCTTAAATTATACCTACCAGTATTTTCTATTGATTTGTAACTTAATCTAGTAGGCTTCATACACTTTCATAATAAAGTCCTAGCCACTGTTCAGGTATTATCTATAAATAAATTTAAATGTTTCATTTAAAATCGCTCTGTCGTAAATCCTACTACACCACAATATTTAAGTGATCGGACAACCTGGGACTAGGTTATGATTTTTTAATAGCAATAACAATGACAGTACAATATTGTACATTTTATTAAAAAGAGCGAAAATAAGAATACTGGGCCTGGAGTTTCTTGCGCCGCTTCATCTATCTCAGAGCGCCAATTGTTTCCGAAGCCGTAGTAGTATTAGAAATTACATCAAAAATAATTAAATTAATGTCTTTTCGTTATTAAGACCCTCATTGTGAGAAGGTAATATGAAGATTATGGAATGCGCCAGAATGTCAATGTGTTCCATATTTAAATAACATTTAATAACGCTTATCATACTATATTATTATTATAATTGGTAAGCATTCACATTATGTACAAAATGTTAAACTAAGATGGCGACTGAAATATTTGCTATCAAGCTTATTTTTATGATTGTGGTTTTTGAGGATGTTTTAGGCTTAGTTTCAATACTGTTACATATGTCTTCTGTGGTATGGTTATACTTGGAATAAATTGAAAATAGAACAAGAATGTTGTTGACAATTAAACCGAATATTGCCTTCACTCTTCTGTTAAATCAAAATACGGTCAAAGTAATTTTATTGTAAAAACTTTTTATGAAGATAATGGAAAAGGTCCGAATGTCAGTATCGCCCTCTTATTAAGAAATAACTTTCGTTTGACACAGTGTGTTCTACATTAAATAACATTTAATAATGCTTATCACTGTCATTTAAGGCGAAGCTAAATGAAATACGAATGGACGGATGTTTGTGACAGTCAGGATTTGTGTCCAACTTAACTTGAAGTGGATTTGTCACTCCGCGGTTTACGGCTTTTTTAATTTTTCTCATTTTTATTTTCCTCACAAGTCATTATGAGCTCGGACTTGAGACATTATGTAGCTTGGGTTGCTCTTATCTTTGAATGGTGGATTTTTTATTTTAAAGGGCTTGCTTTGTGTCTCCACAAAATTATAACAGTAAAAAATTCTATGCACTAATATAATATTATAGAAAACTCATTATTTAGAGGTCTCGAAATAAGCCTGCTTACATTAGAGTTACAAACACGGTGTTATGTACATATTTATTAAGTATCGGTATATAAGTTGTCATAAATGGTATAATTTATTAAAAAGAGCGCAAAAAAAATCTTGGGAGAGTTTATTGCGCCGCATCTTTTCTCTCAGAGCGGCCTTTGTTTCCGGAGCGGTGGAAACGTTAGAAATGACATCAAAAAGAATTCTAAATTAATCAATTTTATAAAATAAAATGTCTTGGAAGAAAATACATATAAAACTTAAGCCATTGTAATTTCTTCTGTCGCTGATAAGCTATACGTCCTCCCATTGACAGACAGCGTGTACGGATACGGTGAATTACCGTCGATAAGTTTATTGGGACAGAAAAGTCAACGATAGTTACGATTTTTATCTCAAGAAGGCCACAACCGGAGATCGACTGAATATTGGAAACGGCCGTTAGTTGACACTTACTGGATTTTATAAAAATATATACTTATTAATATCTGAAATAATCAATATTAAATAAAGTATAAAGATAAATTTATTGTTTACATAGTTTTTGCTTAAGATTCATTAATTTATATTTATATTAAATAGATGTCTTTGAATGAATATCCCATTAAATTCATAATATATAATATGCTTAATAAAGTAACAATCAAACACTTTATTTATTTAAGAAAGATCATCTTTATGAGTTAATGGGCTTCTGTTGATTGATTTCCTTCAAGTACAATCAGATTTATTAAATCCATTTTGACAAACAATTAATTGGAATGTACATTTTGAAGGCGTTATTAAGGAACTTTCTATTCTCGCTTTTCATTCTGATTAGATATTGATTTTAGTAAAGTCCTTATATTTATTGAAATTATTTATTATAAGTTATGCTAAGGGAATAAGTAGTATACCGTCAACAGGTGACAAGTTATAATACAATATATAGTGGGAGCATTTAGCTATGACGTATCTTTGTTAAGGGTTTTACAACAGCTTTGCACTACTTGATTTTCGTTATGAAGGGTGCCGGAGCTAGAGCAATTAGTGAACAATAGTAACATAACGTGGGATTAAATATACAAATTACATTTATGTGCCAAAATTTATGAATGATGCGGGGTTTGAAACCCACCTTTAGGAATACGGTTAAGCGTCCTTAGATAAACGTCCGAATGAATTATCCATAAATATTGGTATGTTTCTTCAACTCTCCGTAAATTTTGGTTACTGTATTTAATTTATATTATATTATCTTTCACTTCTACGTCATAAAGCACAATATGGAACGTTAAATTCGTACTTCAGTAATCTTCATTTAAGCCTTGAGGAATCGAGCGGAGCTAGGTTAACTCTCTCGCACAAGATCGACATTGTATTAATTCAGAATTAGAAGCATTTTTAATTAAAAACACAATAGAATTTAGTTTACAAAACTATGTGATGCCTAACAGTATTGGTGTGCAATTAATACATTTTCGTACTATTTTTTATCTAGATTGAAAAATTAGCACGGCTCCATTTATACAAGTTGGGGGTATTTTGATGATTTGTTTTCGCACAGTCTCTAATAAATAGAAATGTAAAGAAGAAAATATATTTTCTTCTCATATTCTGTACATTAATAATTATTTTTTGTAAAAATATAAGCTTTATATAAACTGTTAATAAATGGTTACAATTACGTGCAATTTTGGCGATTTCTTGTGATAGCGGCCTTGTACAACCTCTAAACATTTAGTGCATTCTAGTAAATAATATGTTAGATCTGACTATATTGAACACTTTTTTGTCACTTGGAAAAAAAATTGTTTTTCTTGATGAACAGTGGTAAGAAAATGTCGTTTTCTGTACACCTCACACCCGTGTGTACAAATATCCATAATGTTCGGAAGGGTAGGCGAGACAGCATAAAAAAACTAACGAATTAACTCACACTCCATAACACTAGTAGTTTTCGTAACAAACTTCAAAACTAGATAAAATAAAACTAGATAGTAGATTTATGGAAAAGCATTTGTAATACGCATCATATCATAAATATGTATCTTTCTACCAGCTTCTACAAAATCTCGTTGGTCAATTATTTAATAGACGCTAATTGTAGCCAATAGTTGAACGCCTACGAACGTACTCATAAGTAAATTCATAACATCACAATATGGTCGTATAGTAATCAAGCGTGGGTAGTGGGTACCTGGTATTCGTGAGGTATCAGCGAGTTACGTTTAGTAAGCACGCGATGAATGACGATCATTTGTTTCAGTTTGGTTCCATTAACTAATGCTAAGAAATGGTTCGGATCAAACCTTAACCCTAACAGATGTAAAACTGAGCGAATCCGACTCAAAGCTTGTTTTATTGAGGTCAAAGGGATACATTTACATATCCGTGTTGAGAAATATCTTACAAAGGAATCGATGCTTTTAGAACTTGCCTAGATATAACATATTAATAAGGATTGGCGATGCGAAAAAATTTTTACAAAAGTGTTTAGCTAGATAATTATTTACTGGAACTAGGCTGTTTATTTAAATATCTATATTTCATTTGGCTGACTTAAAAAGGGGAGGGGCTTGATGTGTGCCTTTTATTAAATCTCGTTTTCCCAAAACTCATTAAAATGGTCAAATCAAAAGTCAAATGAAGTATGTTCCAAATCAAAAAGCATAAGAAATGTATCATTAATTATAATAGAGCTAATGAAAACAACCGCAATTCCTTTGAACCTCTCAATGATATGTAGTTTACGGATATCTTCACAAGATAATTCAGCAACAAATATTTAGTTAATAATAGAATTTAGAGGTCCTGTTGAAAACCATTTTCCATTGAACTGATGAATTGAATTGAATTGAACGCGGTCGATAATGTTAAGCACAACATTTCCAAGAGAAATTGTGTTAATTGGGAATATATTGAGATGTACTCTATCGTTAAGCATAATATAGAAATGTGAAGTCATGTTAGTATGACTACTACCACTAAAGTAAGTTCTACTAGTGTTTTACCTTTTAGTTACCTTAATCTTTACATTTAAATATTTTTACTAAAGCATAATTTTAAGTCTTTCTTTACATCAAATACAGATCTCAGAATATTACATAGACAAATAAACGCTTAATAAACCAGAAACAAAAACTTTATCATGGTGAGGTTAATCATACGAAATATAGCTATGATCAACGAGCGAATATCCCTCAGCCGACTGAGTTGAGCTTGCCTGTGTTAATGTAGTTTAAAGAAAAATATATCTTTCTGGCTTTATTGTATTGTAGCTTTGTCGAACATACTAATTACGATTTACGCTATTAGATTGAAAGGAGTATCCCACGACCCACACTTCATATACTGTATACAGTACAAGATGGCCACCAACTGACAAAGACTACATAGAGTGATGTACCATAGAGTGGAGTGAAGTTGCTCCTACAACAACCTGTATCAGTGTTACAGTGTCGACAGCTCAATCTCATTAAATACCCACAAAATAATGTGCTTAGCACGACTAAACAGCTTTTCACTTCAATTATCGAATTTGAACTTTTGATATAAAGTTGAATGACAGATCAAATTAATACAAACTTATTTAGATACAAAAAAGTTTTAATTTTATATCATAGTATAATAAAGTACTCTCATTATTCAATCATTAAATGATTTTTTCAATAATTAGATAAGGATTGGTCTTCGCTGCTCTCAAACTGGACACTGCAGGTGTATTCAGAAAGTGCGGCAACTAATACTACGCCCTCAATTAGGCGAAGTCAAGCCAGTCTCGAACAATGTGTGACGTTGACGTGCCACATGTTCTGTTAAACTTTGCGAATAATTGAAACTACAATGCCAGATTGCGTAGTAAAACGTTGTAAAAATAAAACTATAAGAAATAAGAAAGATACTGATTTTGTTGCCGTAATAAAAAAAGCTTTTTTCTTTGTAGTGCGGTATCTAGTTGGAGCGCAGCGGAGACCAATCCCTAATCTAAATTTCAATTTGCAAGTCGTTTATTTAACTTTTGTCGCACCAACGTACACAAGTTAGTTCGAGTCTAATATAATATGTTTCCGGCAGAGAATAATATGTTTTTCATCTATATATTTTAGATTATAAAAGTGAAGTAGAGCGAAAAAATCAAGATACGAACTTGTATAGTATTCCCGTATTGGTAAAAAATTATCTAAATGAAGAGCAATAACTTGCAAGTGAAGTAATGGTATCCTAAATAGTAAGCTTTAAGAAATTAATTGTTTCATAGCTCAATATACGTAAACCACGACTTAAACCACGGCTGTATGAGTTAGATTAAAAATCTCAAAATAAAACATAAGGAGCTCGTCATTCATATATTATATTTATTGCTGTACGTTGAAACGGAATGAATTTTTCATGTCCCCGGGGAAAGATTGTACAAAGTGAAAGTCTTGCACTTGCTGCATTGATACTGAGATTTTTAATATAACATTGATATTTCTTTACTTTTGTATCTAGGAGCCTGTATTCGGATAAATATTATTAAATCCAAGCTTTCTTTTAAACATTGGAGATTATCATACTTTTCTATTGTTAGTTAATACGAGTCCACTTAGTCTAATATAAATAATCTTATGTCTCAAGGTGACGAGCGCAATAATTGTAGTGCCGCTCAAAAGTTTTGTGTTTCAAGAATCCTGAGAGGCACTGCATTTCAATGGGTAGGGCGTATCAATGACCATCAGCTAAAACGTCCTGCTCGTCCCTTAATATCATAAAAAAACATTTCACAATAATTTTGGTTTACATTTTTTTATGACAATAAGGAATGAGACGAGCAGGACTTTCATCTGATGGTTATTAATACGCTCTGCCTATTACAATGTAGTGCCGCTCAGAATTATTGAAAATTCCTAAAATTCTAATCAGCACCACAATTGCACTCCTTAGACATAAGATGTTAAGTGTCGTTTGCTTCTCGTTCATTAGTTACGGCGCCCTTCAGACCGAAACACTATAAATGGGTGCCGTTGTGGTACCCATGATCTAGCCGGCAATCTGTGCAAAGGAGCCTCTCCCTGGTATAATTTACTAACTTATTGTGGGTGAATTGAGACTTCAACAGATACTTTTTTGAAATAAGTTTTAGATATTGACTTATTTTGAAAAAAAAAAAAAAAAAAACTTGGTGGATCAAATCTGGTTCACTTCTAAATTGCGCATATGGGGGTTAAAATTATCGCAAATAGTCACTCCTGTCGCCTCCTAATGTAGGACGGAGGAGAATGTAATATATATATTATTCGTCGGATTATCAATAACCCTATACATATCTTAATTCATCTGTTTGATGGTCATGAACTTATATTAAATTAATAAATTTTACCATATATTTATCCATCCAGTTTATTTATTTATCACAAATGGAAAACATACACTACGTCAAACTATTCTGAAATTAGGCTTAAAATAAAATAAAATTTCAACTAAGCGATTTGTGTTTAACTTCTAAACAATATAATTAGTTCTGAAATAATCAATATTAAAAAAAGTTTAAAGATAAATATATTGTTTGCATAGTTTTTGCTTAAGACTCAGTAATTTTTATTTATTTTAAATGAATTTCCCATTAAATTCAAAAAATATAATATGCTTAATAAAGTAACAATAAAACACTTTATTCATTTAAGTAAGATCATCTTTATGAGTTAATGGGCTTCTGTTGATTGATTTCCTTCAAGTACAATCAGATATATTAAATCCATTTTGACAAACAATTAATTGGAATGTACATTTTGGAGGCGTTATTAAGAAACTTTCTATTCTCGCTTTTCATTCTGATTGATATTAATTTTAGTAAAGTCCTTATATTTATTGAAATTATTTATTCTAAGTTATGCTATGGGAATAAGTAGGATACCGTGAACAGGTGACAAGTTATAATACAATATATATTGGGAGCATTTAACTGTGACGCATCTTTGTTAAGGGTTTTACAACAGCTGTGCACTACTTGATTTTCGTTATGAAGGGTGCCGGAGCTAGAGCAATTAGTGAACAATAGTACCATAACGTGGGATTAAATATAGAACTTACATTTATGTACATGTATGTATGAATGATGCGGGGTTTGAAACCCACCTTTAGGAATTAAGCGTCCTTAGATAAACGTCCGAATGAGTCAGTATCCATAAATCTTGGTATGTTTCTTCAACTCTCCGTAAATTTTGGTTACTATGTTTAATTTATATAATATTAGCTTTTATTTGTACGTCATAGAACACAATATGGGATGTTAAATTCGCACTTTAGTAATGAGTAATGATAGTTCCGCTCGATTCCTCAAGGCATTTAAGCCTTAAAGGTTACCTCTCTAGCACAAGATCGACATAGTTTTAATTCAGAATTAGAAGAATTTTTTATTTATTACAAACATAATAGAATTTTCTTCACAAAACTAACAAAACTATCTGATGTGAAACAGTATAAGTGTACACTTAATAAATTTTAGTACAATTTTATCTAGATTGAAAAATTAGCACGACTCCATTTGTACAAGTTGGGGGTATTTTGATGTTTTGTTTTCGCACTGTCTCTAATAAATAGAAATGTAAAGAAGAAAATATATTTTGTACTCACATTCTGTAGATTGATAATTATTTTTTGTAAAAATATAAGCTTTATGTAAACTGTTAAGAAATGGTTACAATTATGCGCAATTTTGGCGATTTCATGGGATAGCGGCCTTAATGGTTGAAATCATATTTACAGGCTCGCTCGTTCTTTGTCGTTGTTAATGGTTTTCAATCTAATGTATGTCAAATTACAACTGGCGTCCCTCAGGGCTCACATTTAGGTCCCATATTGTTTAATATTTTTATTAACGATATATTCAATTGTTTTTTGACATCTTCCGTCTACATATATGCTGATGACTTAAAATTCGCAGACTATAGATTCCCTGATTGATTGTAGGCTTCTTCAGGAGGACTTGGAAAGACTTATGCAATGGTGTGAAATAAACGGTGTAAATTTAAATAAGGAAAAATGTTACCAAGTAAAATTTACTCGAAAATCGAGCAATATTATATACAAATACCATATAAAAGAACATTCTTTAGAGACTTTGGAAGTTATTAAGGTTGTTGGTGTAACTTTCGATAAAAAAATGACTTTTCTTCCCCATTTAAAAAACATAGTAAAACGTGCTTCTAAAATGCTTGGGTTTGTTATACGTAACACAATAATTTTTAAAAGCTTAAAAATAAGAAAGCTCCTTTATTTCAGTCTGGTTAGGAGTATCTTGGAATATTGTTCAGTTGTCTGGCGTCCTCACTATGCTACGCATATCCTAAGACTGGAGCGTATTCAGAAGCGATTTCTGTGGCATGTGGCATTTAGGGCCGGTAAAGCCAAGAAAATTTCTTCTTACAAAGAAAGGCTGGCCATCTTTAAAATGACCACTTTGGATGAGCGTAGAAAACTTCTGGATCTTCTGTTTACTTATAAATTATTGAACGGCTTTATCGACTATCCCGAATTGCTAAGTAAATTTGGTCTAAGAGTACCAGTAAGAATTCCACGTAAGCCTATTACTCCACTTTGTCCTCCACTTCGTCGAACGATCCTAGGTACCAATTCCCCAGTCCCTCGATTATGCAAAATTTTAAATTCTTATAGCAAAGCGGATATTGATATATTTGCTGATTCCTTAGCCAAATTCCGCAAGACCATTTGCAGCATCATTGGTAATTTTTAATAATGTCATAATTGGAAAATTGATGTAACTGTGTATAACTCATTTATTAATTTAAAAAAAAAATAATTTGTAACTTATTGTATATAATACCTAAAATTAATTACTTCTGTGCATGCTGTGTTTATTTGTAAGTAATCACTACATTTAGTTCCTAGTTTTTAGTTCTTCTTTTTATATTTGAGTGTATTATTGTAAGTGATTGTAAATAAAACTAATAAATAAATAAATGGTACAACCTCTAAACATGTAGTGCATTCTAGTAAATAATAAGTTAGATCTGATGATATTGAACACTTTTTTGTCACTTGGAAAAAAATGTTTTTCTTGATGAAAAGGGGTAAGAAAATGTCGTTTTCAGTACACCTCTCACCCGTGTGTACAAATATCCATAATGTTTGGAAGGGTAGGCGAGACAGCATAAAAAAACTAACAAATTAACTCAAACTTCATAACACTAGTAGTTTTCGTAGCAAACTTCTTGCTTTTGCTTATTAAGATCAAAGGGATACATTTACATATCCGTGTTGAGAAATATCTTACAAAGGAATCGATGCTTTTAGAACTTGCCTAGATATAACATATTAATAAGGATTGGCGATGCGAAAAAATGTTTTACAAAAGTGTTTAGCTAGATAATTATTTAGTCGAACTAGGCTATTTATTTAAATATCTATATTTCATTTGGCTGACTTAAAAAGGGGAGGGGCTTAAGATGTGTGCCTTTTATTAAATCCCGTTTTCCCAAAACTCATTAAAATGGTCAAATCAAAAGTCAAATGAAGTATGTTCCAAATCAAAAAGCATAAGAAATGTATCATTAATTATAATAGAGCTAATGAAAAGGACCGCAATTCCTTTGAACCTCTCAATGATATGTAGTTTACGGATATCTTCACAAGATAATTCAGCAAAAAATATTTAGTTAATAATAGAATTTAAAGGTCCTGTTGGAAACAATTTTCCTTTGAACTGATGAATTGAATTGAATTGAACGCGGTCGGTAATGTAAAGGACAACATTTCCATGTATTCTATCTTATAGCATACCACATAAATGTGAAGTCACGTTAGTATGACTACTACCACTAAAGTAAGTTCTACTAGTGTTTTACCGTTTAGTTACCTTAATCTTTACTTTTGAATATTTTTACTTAAGCTTAATTTTTAGTATTTCTTTACATCAAATACAGATCTCAGAATATTACATAGACAAATAAACGCTTAATAAACCAGAAGTAAAAACTTTATCATGGTGAGGTTAATCATACGAAATATAGCTATGATCAACGAGCGAATATCCCTCAGCCGACTTGAGTTGAGCTTGCCTGTGTTAATGTAGTTTAAAGAAAAATATATCTTTCTGGCTTTATTGTATTGTAGCTTTGTCGAACATACTAATTACGATTTACGCTATTAGATTGAAAGGAGTATCCCACGACCCACACTTCATATACTGTATACAGTACAAGATGGCCACCAACTGACAAAGACTACATAGAGTGATGTACCATAGAGTGGAGTGAAGTTGCTCCTACAACAACCTGTATCAGTGTTACAGTGTCGACAGCTCAATCTCATTAAATACCCACAAAATAATGTGCTTAGCAAGACTAAACAGCTTTTCACTTCAATTATCAAATTTGAACTTTTGATATAAAGTTGAATGACGTTGCTAAGTACTCTCATTGTTCAATCATTAAATGATTTTTTCAATAATTAGATAAGGATTGGTCTTCTCTGCGCTCAAACAAGACACTGTAGGCGTATTCAGAAAGTGCGGCAACTAATACTACGCCCAATTAGGCGTACTCAAGCCAGTCTCGAACAATGTGTGACGTTGACGTGCCACATGTTCTATTAAACTTTGCTAATAATTGAAACTACAATGCCAGATTGCGTAGTAAAACGCTGTAAAAATAAAACTACAAGAAATAAGAAAGATACTGATTTTGTTGCCGTAATAAAAAAAGCTTTTTTCTTTGTAGTGCGGTATCTAGTTGGAGAGCAGCGGAGACCAATCCCTAATCTAAATTTCAATTTTCAAGTCGTTTATTTAACTTTTGTTGCACCAACGTACACAAGTTAGTTCGAGTCTAATATAATATTTTTCCGGCAGACAATAATATGTTTTTTATCTTTATATTTTAGATTATTAAAGTGAAGTAGAGCGAAAAATATCAAGATACGAATAAATATCATAATCATGAAATAAATTATCATCAGCTAAAACGTCCTGCTCGTCCCTTATTATCATAAAAAAAAAATTTCACAATAAGTTTGGTTTACATTTTTTTATGACAATAAGGAATGAGACTTGCAGGACGTTCATCTGATGGTTATTAATACGCTCTGCCTATTACAATGTAGTGCCGCTCAGAATTATTGAAAATCCCAAAAATTCTAATCAGCACCACAATTGTGCTCCTTAGACATATGTTAAGTGTCGTTTGCTTCTCGTTCATTAGTTACGGCGCCCTTTAGACCGAAACACTATAAATGGGCACCGTTGTGGTACCCATGATCTAGCCGGCATTCTGTGCAAAGGAAAATGGTAAAATTTACTAACTTTCTTGCTTTTTTTGCGTTGTTAATTTAAATTAAAACTGAATTCAATAATATTGAAGATTTTAACTTAATATTAATACTTAACTAAGAATTTTACGCCTTAACTTAATAAAGGACTTTTCTAACGTATAGATAAATAGTTAGCTAGACTCATTGAGTAGAGTAATTCACTTAGCAATTATCAAAAATGGTTTATTATTTTAAAAAACCAGTAAGCTTACAATCGCTTTTAAACCAATTTATATTTTAGAATTAAACTTAATTTTGTATTGTTTGTTTTATTTTATAACTTCTGAAGTTAGTAATAATATAAAAAATCAAACCTAGAATAACGAATTAAATATTTAAAAAGAAGTAAGTAGAAGGTATTATTAGCCTAGTCCTTATTACATTTAAAAAAAAAAGATGTAAGATTCATTGAGACCGACATATTCGCGATGCTTTCTATTTTCGGCAGTCGGAGCAACAATCCCAGCACCAACTGACGTAACTTGGACATGAGAAGGAGTGCCGACGCAAATCGCGTCCCAGACTCTGCTTCCCCGTGCCCAAGCCAACAAAGTCATTCCGTCAGGATGCTTGCCATCGCGGTGGGTAAACCATTTGGCTCTAAAACAGCTTAATTCCTTTTAATACGATTTAAACTGGTGCAGCATATTTTTAATTTAATTTATAAAGTAGACGGGTATTTTCTAACACGTTCTCGTTTGTAGCAATTTAGCGAAGTGTTTTGACCCGCACGGAGCGTGCTATAAGATCTAATTAAATTTCTTGCTCCGGTCAAACCGCAGGTAAGTTACAGGTAAGAGAATATATGTTATTTTAAGTGGTTTGTAATATATATATATAAATTTGATGTTTCATACAATGATGTTCAATAATTAATAATTTGTTTGCAAATCGGCAGTGCCCCAGGGCACTAGATATTCAGATACACCAAAACAGAGAGTGCCGTACGGCACACTATTCCGTCACCAAGTTGTGACACTTATTTTGTACATAAGATGGTTTGTTTTGCACGGTCTTATAGCTTGTTGCAAAAGCTTTCAGATACATTCACTCAAATCATCCCAATTATAAGCAATCACGCCGATGGATGTCATACCGTGCGATCAATGTTTCCCGGAACGGAAAGGTTATCAAAAATACTTAAGAACAGTTTGTTACTTTCAAGTAATATCCCTCACTTCTGGGATTAAATGTACAAAATTAATTTGTACCAAAATTAATGTGCGCTGCATCTCTCGATTCCGCCTGAAGCCCTTACCAACTGAGCCAACTGCACGAGTAACGCATCGATCATAAATCTTATTAAATAAATTCTTTATTGCAATTTATTTACTTTTACTTTATTATATTTGCATTGGATATTTTGGAAGCAGTACTCCTTTTCACAGATAAATATCGGATAATAGTTCGAACACTCCCTCTATAAATCACAAACCAAAAACTTATTCGAATAGACATCTGTTTACGAAGCGGAAAGGTTTACGTCTTTTATATGAAAATTATATTCTGAACTTACTTATTCTCATAGAGAAATAACAATTCAACGATTTGAGTTCCATGTGGCACAACAATTTTCACCACAGTCATCTTAGATTTCAAAAATGATCCCAAATTCGTTCTCTGTACCCTCGAGAACCTCGGATACGATATCCATATTGTTGAAATCATAATTTTGCACGGCGGCCATCTTGGATTCCAAAAATGATCTTAAATTCGTTCTCTGCAAACTCGAGAACCTGGGATACGATATACATATTGTTGTAATCATGATTTTGCACGGCGGCCATCTTGGATTTCAAAAATGATCTCAAATTCGTTCTCTGTACCCTCAAGAACCTTGGATTCGATATCAATATTGGAATCAAAAATTTGCGCGGCGGCCATCTTGGATAATAAAAATACAAAATGGCGCGTAACCGAAAATCGTGATGATTTGCTATAAAATTTCTCTCATACGTCGATAAAGAAGCTTCACTTCAAAAACATACCGACGTATTGAGAACCTCCTCCTTTTTTGATCTCGGTTAAAAAGAGTGGTCGTTTATGTTCTCACGAGCTCAACTTTTTCCAAACATATGGTAGATTCAGTAATTTAAAATAAATATTTATAGTGACTATTCAAAGCGCTTAGTTTAAGCCTAATTGAATTAAGATAATTTGATTTTGACTTTGAATACTTACAGCATCATGTGGTGTCGTACATTATCGCCTCCTTTCAATATCCACCAAAAAACACAAAAAGCGAACCCAGCGGAGGAACTAGGGGTATATAGTACTTTCATAGCTGGCAACATATTTTTTTAATGGCGTCTTTTTTTTTTACAAAATATTTTGCTGTATTGACGAATGTATTAACTTAAATTAATAGTTGTGAAATAGTATTTATGTGTGAAATGTGGTTTTCTTATCATATTTTTTATTAAAAGACGCTTTGTGACACCCTTTCACTGCACAGTTAGTAATATTTCCATTAAATTTCGCGCACTGATTGTTCTGGAAGTTAACAGAATGACACTGATGCAACGGGAAGCGTATGTGGTCATAAACGTCCACATTGAAACTGCTTCATTTCGCTTGGGCCAGAGCAATATAAAAGCAGATTGCATCTTATAATCATTCATTTGTATATATTAATCTCGTTATTAAGTACCTACTGTACAAATTATTGTTAATCAACACATACTCGGTAGCTGGTATATGAACACAGCAACTGTGAAAAACGAAGTTCATCCTAGTTCGATTCAACAAGTGACCACTTTCGCGATATCAGACCTGCCTAACTGGATTGTTTTGTCTTGATTTTCCAACGCAGCGGTGAACAGCTTGGGCGTTATGATATTGTCTTGTCGGAGTCCCCGCTGCAGTCAGATAGGCTTCGAGATCTGATCCTGGAGACGGACTGACATGGTGGCATTTCCATACAATTCATCGCTTCGATATATTCGTAAGCAATGTGACACCTCTGGAGAGACCATCGCCCAGGTCTCGATCGACTGAAAGGCTTTCTCATAGTCCACGAATGCCAAGTATAGAGGCTGCACTATACAATGTTCTAAACTATTTGACCAGCCAGTAAGTAGTAATACTAAGTTCAGATTTGAAGTATAAAGTGTATCTTTTTATTGTTTAGTCAATAGTATCTAACAACGAATTTACCGATATGCAATACAGATTTGAAATAATCTTCCCTGTAAATAAGCGTTCTTAATTAAAGAAGGATTTAACTGAAACGAAGCTCTAAATTGAAATTATTTTGTCATACACACATTTATGAATATACATATTAAATGAAAAATAATCAATGGAAATATTTTATTAAATTTTTCTTGATTTAATTTTCGCTTTGTGTATGATTTTTAAGCCAATCCCTCAAACCATCATCAGCTAAGTTGGTAAAAACCGCAGGCATATATTCTTCACAATCTTGTAGAAAAGACGTCAATCCAGCGACTTTCTTGGTTGCCGTGTCAAAGAGGGGACCCCCGGAATCACCCTGTATAGAAATAAAAATATATTTAAATACCTAACAGAAAATCTAATGTAATTACAGTCACCGTGTAATTTTCAAAAGTCCTAAATCTCCAGATAAGATTATTGTATAAGATTCAGCAGTACTAAGTATATTTGACAGTGACATTTAATTTGGCTGTTATAACAATAAATTGCTCTTATTTTATTGTATTATATGCCCTGTTTCACAATGAACAAGAAAAATTACGAATAGGCTACTTGCAACTCATCTATCGAATAAAGATATCATTTGTGTCTCACAATGTATCAAAAGTGTTATCTAGCAGATAAGCGCCGTTTAAGTTATAGGATGGATCTAGAATTATCATAGCTATTTGCCGGGTTCTGGATAACCTGACAGAGTGACTTGCATTTGACAAAATAATGTCAATTTACATAATAGTAGGGGAGCCCTAGAGGCTAAATAGGGCTTTACTTGAGCGTCGTGATTACATATTGCACTGAGAAGGATTTGTGTACATGTTAAAAAGAAAAAAAAAATATTTGATTTCTACGTGATTGATACGTGTTTTTGATAACAGAAAAATATTTATCTTAATTTTCTATTTAAAAGACTGACGATTACGATATGGCCAAAAGCTATGACAGATTTTACAGAATACAAAAAATTATGCAAGTGGTTTATCTTAATGACCTTGTCATCCTGACCCATAATTTGACATTTATATATATGTAGGGATTCCCTCAATCTGACGGTTTGAAAGATTTGGTTTGAAACTTTCCCATTTCCTTATGTCACGCTCAAATTGTCAAATTATTGAAATGCACATTTTTCTGCATAATATAATTAACTTATCTTAAAGTACTTAACTATCGTGGGAGTACTTCACAAGATGATAGTTTGCCACACTTATGTTATTCTGACGTGGTCAAATAAATCACAAAATCCCCGCCTCCTCTACTATAATGTTGGTACATGGTTTGTTTATGTTATGACTTACGGACAATATTATGAAAGGCTCATGACAACTACATAGTTGACATTCTTAAATTTCGTTACACGAAAATGCAAGACAATTATGTCATAATTGATTTTATTGTGAAAAAAATAAGAGAAGTGCGATTTAGAGATATTTTACAAATAGAAAACTGTAAAATATGAAAAAAAAAATGCATTAAAACTCCTTAAGAATGACTTGTAACGTTACCTTGTAATGTATAATTCGCGACGAGCACCGCGTGCTTCACTCGACTGTCGGTTTTTTAGCGAATCCCTTTGAATGTTACATTACAAGTCAGTCATTGCACCGTACACGTCGACAGATCAAGTCGCAAGCGCAATTCATTTGGTTTTACACTCACGATTTTCAATGAGTATAATGCAGTGGGACAACGAAAACACACTTTTATTTATTAACAATTACAAAAAGAAAACAATTTTATGGGATCCCGGGAACTCAACTTTTTTTTTGTTTCTTGGAATATTCATTAAATTCGTACCACCATTTTCGTTTCTTTTTTGGTGCAAATTAGATATCCAATAAAGGTTTGTTATTTTCTTCTTTTTCAAATAACAATACCGTAGTAAAATTCATGAAGCACACACAACCTCTACATCTGACATGACTGTATATAGTAGTGAAGTTGTGTGATACACAATCTGTGTTATTTGGAACATTTATTTAGTAATGAATTTATCTAGCCTATGACAATTGCTACCTTACTTCTACGTTGAGAAATAGCCTCTAATGGCCGTCTTCAATAACATTTCTCTAGTTACGGATATATTACTGTCACCTTTTAATGACAAGATCTTATCTATCCATAGTTTTGTTCCATATAGGTAAGACGTTAGACGAAAGGTTATAGAAAAGTATGTTATCGTAAAAGGATAGATTTGTCTACCTCTAGTAAGTTAAACTAAGGATAGATAGGATATGTACGTACGTGTACGTACCACCATTTTGGTTTCTTTTTTTGGTACATATTGGATATCCAACATAGTTTTATTATTTTCTTCTTTTTTAAAATATCTTAGTAAAAATCATGAAGCACGCACAACCTCTACGTCTGACATGGCTGTATATAAACATAGTGAAGTTGTGTGATATACAACATGTGTTATTCGGAATGAATTTATCTAGTCTATGACAATACTTTTCTTGGACATTGTGAAAAAGCCTCTAAGTCAAATGCCATATGTTGATAAGCTCATGGGTCATAGAATGGTGATTTTTTTTTTATGGAATAGGAGGATAAACGAGCGTACGGGTCACCTGGTGTTAAGTGATCACCGCCGCCCACACTCAATGTAACACCAGAGGAATCACAAGAGCGTTGCCGGCCTTTAAGGAAGGTGTACGCGCTTTTCTTGATTTATGTTTATATTCCAGCAAACGTTACTCGACTCTACCACAACAATATGTGAACTTTTCGCAATAACAGTTCTGTCTGTGATAGATCCCATTAGCATCCCGAAAACTTTATTTTTAGAAAATTAGCGAATGTCCTGTAAAAAAACGTTTTAATAAATATAAATATATGTTTACCCGACACACATTAGAAAATTCAGCCCAACGATCTGAAGGAGGAGCAGCACAGACCATTCTCGGTGTTAGATATTTTTCGTAGTCTTTTGAACATTCCTTATAATTTACTTTCTCAAGAAAGGCTGACTTTAAATACGCAGAGGGTGCCCCGCCTTCCTGAAAACCATATGCGCTTATAAAAAAATACTTATTGAGAACCTAAATCTTAATATATTTGTGTTAGTACCAGAGCTATGTTAGGAGTCAGGACACTTAACGAGCCCAAGTGATAAAAATATATAACGAATAATAAGTATTTCTTACAGTTGTAGAGCCCCATCCAGACACTGTGCAGTTTGTACCATCAGCAAGCTCCTTTCCCCGTTCGACGAAGGTGGCTTTGGCTATTTTAACACCATCAAGCTTCAACTTTTTTAATAATTTAATGAGTGCTATGTCATAATCAAAATTAGTATTCTTTCCAGGATTGTTATATTTTTCATGCACGGTATAGGTTCCATTCATGTATGGATATTTCTGTAATAATATATAATATATCAATCTATTGAAACTGAAAGCAAAAACAATATAATGTTCCTAATGAATTATTATTATAACCTTCTTTTTATGTTTGTCAATGTAAAGGAAGAGCTTAGTTTTGTTGAGCTTTGAAAAGTATTTTTGATATTTTTACTTACTTCTTCCGAATCATACCAACTGTTAAATCCCACTCTTATTTGAACTCTTTTGATACTAAAACATAAGAAAAACAATGAATTTCATTAAAGGTAAATACTATACTATATATATTTTTGGCTAGAACATGAACTGCAGTCTACAAAATGGGCAAAATAGAACAGAAATATTATAAAAGCCACAAAGATCAGGCCAATCCTAGCGCTTATCTCACCCAAATTTTTTATATTGCTGAAACGTGGACATTGCAAGAGGTTGAAGAAGCTTTACATGAAAATGTGGTGCTGGAGAAGGATACTTCATGGATCGAATTTCGTGCCAAAGTTTTGATACGCTAGGAACTAAAATCAAACAGCGTTTATCTTCCATAGTACACTCTTGTATACTCGCCATCTTTGGACCACATCGAGAGGAGGCAGCTAGTACATAGAACCTTCTTCACAATCAAGATCGCTCTGTCACGAGCGTATCTGTCATAGCGATGAAGATATTATGTACGCATTAGACATTTTCATTTCGTGGTATTGACATATCAATATGAGATAGGCAGGGGGCACGTAGCAGAGTTAATACAGAGGTGAATTGACTGAATTGAGTCTTGAAAAATGTTAAGTTTAATAGTTTGGAAAAAACGCATTAGAACTACGCGGAATGACGATCTTTTGGTTTTTTCATCTTACTTTATCTGCTTAACCAAAGATGTTTATTAAGAATAGCTGATACGTATGCTTAAAAAACTAATAAAGGACAAGTTATTAAAAAAATACAAAAAATGGAACATCAGAGGAATTCTTCTAAAAGAAAACAGTTAGAAAGCACTTTATCGGTACAGCAAAAATACGGGAGTGCTGGCAGAAGTGCAAACATGAACTAGCATTTATGTGGTTTAATTCATTTATTGCGCTATCGTACACTAAAATTACAATTTATATTACATAAAAAAGTTAACACATGAGAACTATTACAATAATTTTACTTTTTAGACTTTCTCGTGTAAGGCATTGACTATTTGACGTTTGAGTATGTTTGTTGCATCACTTTATATAGCATTAAGTTGAAATAGCCGAACTATAATTACTTAGAAGTATAAATCTTTCATCCATAATTTCAACGACTATCTTACGGATCTTTGATCATGCCACGTGTCCTGACGCGAGTTTAACATTTTATAGCCATTTAAAGAAAAGTGTTCAACGTCGCTAAAGAAGTTTTCACTTCAAAAACTAAAATAACATAATACCGTTGGGCAAAATCAAACTAATGTTGGGTCTGTCGGTTATTTTTTATATCGATTATATTTCATGACGGTTACAAGGCTCACAGATTATTCAGTGGCTCTTGATTGATGATGATTCTTGCAAAAAATATTTTATATCACTTAATTATAGTTTCCCCATCCCAGACCATATTAGTCTGGCCGGAGGGCCTATCGTGCCACTCAGATAAAACGTTCTCGATCACATTTTGTGCAATCCTAGTTAAGACTAACTCGACGACAACAGTGATGACAAAATTGAGAACTAAAATGGATAATTAAAATAAAAACACATACTTTTGAAGACAATGTGCGGCAGTCACAATATATTCTTCATTATATATGACCCCTCCACAAGTATTCTTATCTGTTAACACAAAAGCTTGAAAAGGAACTTCTTCAATTCCGATGTATTCCCCACCCACGATTTTATTAGCTGTGGTATCACCGCCTGAGTGGCCGAACACATCTGAAATAAATAAAATTGGTACATTTTGGTATATACAAACAACTCAAGATTAGCTTGAATTGGGGAAGAAAATTTTGGTAACCTTGAACGAAAACAACTTGGCATAGTAACACAAGTAATAATAATTGTCTCCCCCTCATAGTTTAACAAATTAAACGCTGGATGCTCTTCAAGTTAACAATGTAAAGTATGACAAATAAAATATACCATCAGATCTATTTATACCATATATTTACTTTAATTAAAGGTGTAGTCTTGCATAATTTAACAAAGTAATTTCCCTTCCACTAATTACTTTTAGAATTAATTAAACATTTCGGCACAGTTGACATATGAAACAGTATGGAAACCAATTCATGTTTATAAAAAACTTTCTTACACGTGCGTACAATCCATTAAAGCAATAGCGTTGTCAGGTTATTTTTTCTAACCGACCTTAAAAAAGGAGGAGGTTCTCAATTCGACTGCATTTTTGGAACGAAGTTCCTTATGGGGCGTTGCGGAGCGTAAAAAAGTAAAATGCGTAAGATTTTTATGTATAGTGTATGTATGATGGCTATACGGTGTCTAATGCAATATTATAGACTACATGATGACTTTTATGTAACATTTTAAACAACATTTACTTGAATGTTTTTCTTAAAAAATTTTTTTTTTATTTTTTTTTAATATTTCGTTGAAATATTTTATTTGAAATATTGACGGGAAACTTTGAAATATGTGTTTATAATCTGTGTCCGTTGAAATTAAACTTCAGACACTTCACTCACTTCACACAGTCTTACGAAAATCTACCCTGCAGTCATCCTACGAATATGTCGAGGGGGGCAATTATTGTTTTCGTGAGTGTCAATTATTAAGAACAATTAACATCTCTTTCGAGATACAAGATGGTGGATATGATTTTTTTTATTAAATCACTATAGGTATCATTTTTGAGGTTTTCGGGAGTGTCAACACCGAATATGACATCTATTTTGAGATCCAAGACAGCGAATGTGACTTTTACAATATATTCAAAATGAGTATCATTTGCGAGATTTTCGGGAGTGTCAAACCTAAACATGACACCCATTCCAAGATCCAAGATGGCAGATGTGACATTTTCAATGAAATCAATATTTCATATAATAATTTTCGAGATTTTCGGGAGTGTCGGTGAACACACAATTTTATTTCAAAAGCCCTGCATTATCGGTACCCTCAAGAATCATGAAAACAACCCCCATGATAAAAAAGGTTGATAAAATCGAATTTCATGTAGCTCCAACTTGGATTTATATTTTGACACCACTATCAGTTTTAACATCCTTAAAAACTATGAAAACAAACGAAAAAGTTGATAATTTTTTGCATCTACCATCTTGAATTTTCATTTAGACAGCACTAGCTGGTTTTGGTTTCAACACCCATGAAACACAATATGTAGGTAACTATTTTTGGATAAAATAAATAAATATAAAAAACATCCTCGAAAACTAAACCACACTCATAAAAATAATTGATAATAAATATTGCAGTCACCATCTTTGTTTAACATTGTGAATTATGTTCACGAATTTACTATAATCGATCTCACTGACTTATAAATTCGCATACCTATTAATTATTATAATAATATAACAATAAATCATTCTTATATATTCCAATATTTAGAGTTTAAAAAACGAAATCAGGAGTTTTGATGGAGCCGAGTTCAAATGGCCGTATACCATGCAATACGGTGGCATTTTTAAAAAAATCGTGGAAACAAATAACAACGTGACACTCGTCTTGAAGCTGACACCCGCTACTGCAAGACCGTGAAAACCACAGAACAGAAAAAACTAGTGAAAGGTGCATCATGCCATTTTACTATGGATACCGATGTCGCCAAACTCACATTTTTATCTATTAAATATGTAAAACACACACTTAATTCCAGCTTTATGATAGGCCTAAATTCACAATCACGAAAAGACAAATTTATTTACATCAATTACGCTAATCTCATATTCATAAAGTAATTATGACAACCTCAGAACTTTTTATTAAATTGCGAAAAATAACATAAAACATAAAACTTGAAGTAAAAGAAACACTGTGACCATAGATTTGACTTCTGTCAAAATACCTAGTGTCGTACGAAAATGAATAAACATATCGATAAATTATTGGATAAGTTAGTGAAAACTAGAAATGAAGTAATCAGGGTTGATTACTTTATACATACATTTATGCAGGTAATATACTTTATATTACCGATAAACTACGTCGTAAGCTAAAATAATAATAGGCCAATATTTTATCTTAGGTATAGTTTTATTTGGATGGACCGAGTCTCTCATCATCCTACTGTATAAGAAAGGTGATAAATATGACATAGGAAATTATCGCCCTATAAGTCTTATGTCCAATGTATATAAGATTTTTGCTAAGATCATCTTAAAACGGATTGAAAGAACCCTAGACGAAAACCAACCTATACAAGCAGGATTCCACAAAGACTACTCAGTGATCGACCACATTCACGTAGTGCGTCAAATTCTGGAGAAATACAGCGACTACCAACTCACATACTACATCGCATTCATTGATTATAGGCAAAATGGGAGGCGTTACTAGAACAAGGAATTGAGCACAATTACATTAGATTAATAAGAAATATATATTGCTGCAGCAGAATCCAAGTAGAAAAGGAAAGTACTCCTTTCAGAGTAGAAAAAGGCGTAAGGCAGGGAGACCCTCTATCTCCGAAATCATTCCCCGCAGTACTAGAATCAATCTTCCGAAGACTCAATTAATATCGACGCTCAACTGCTATCGCACTTAAGTTTTGCTGATGACATAGTGTTATTGGCAAAAACAGCATAAGACTTAACCAGAATGATAAAAGAACTTGCGAGAAAGTGAGAGAGTAGGGTTGGCAATGAATCCAGAAAAAACTAGGAAGATGACAAACGGGTACAAATATACTTTATATCTAGGAAACACTGAAATCAAGTATACAGACGAGTACGTATATCTAGGGCAGCTCATAAGTCAAAAAGACCCTTTGCAGAAGGAAGTGGACAGAAGAATTACAAATGGCTGGAAGACATACTGGAGGCTAAGAGAGGCTATGAAAGATAAAGAGCTCCATATAAACCTAAAAAGCAAACTTTTTAACACCTGCATACTACCTGTCCTTACGTACGGGTGTCAGTCATGGTCCTTAAATCAGGTCACCTCAAACAAACTAGCAACTTGCCAGTGTGCAATGGAAAGGAGTATGCTAAACATTAAAAAGTCCGACAGAGTAAAAAAAATCGTCATTAGAATCAAAACAAGAACTACTGATGTAATAAGCAAAATCAAAAGACTCAAATGGCGATGGGCTGGTCACCTGGTAAGAGGACACGACAAATGGAGCAAAAGGGTGACATGGTGGTACCCAAGGGAAGGCAAAAGGAAAAGAGGCTGACCACAGAAAAGGTGGGACGTTGACGTTAGACAAGTGGCAGTAGTCACATGGAACAGAGTTGCTCAAGAAAGAAAGGAATGGAAAAGGTTGGAGGAGGCCTTTGCCGACTGGCAAACAGATCTAGGAAAGATAACCAAGCAACAAATATTAGTTTAAATTTATTCATATCTATTAAGTTTAAGATTTTAATGCTAGTCCTTTATATAAGTTTAAAAATTCATTGTACTAAGAGATCTTAATTAAAGGCTATATTATTATTATTATTTATATAGTTTTGTTTGCACAATGATGGATGCACAATGTTTAGCTCAATTCAAATAAAATCAAGACAGCGTACACGAATAGTCTTGGAAAGTAACAATATCAGTATTATATTTACTATTTATTTTTATAAGTGTTCATCGTTATTCTCTATCAGCCCAGGGGCCAGTAAGACATGAGATTACATAAGTTGTACAGCTTCAATACGATATGCACGTGCGGAAAGAAAATTTCCAAAACAAGCATAAGTAATGGTTAATAAAAAGAGAAGCTATAAGTACTAATGAAGAATTAATAATCTTATTAGTCTTATGATATTTTATATTACGATGTCCATATGCTACAATGATGTCAAACATTCTCAGAATTCATGGTTTCGATTTTTACAAAATTCTATGACGTATTTCCTCTACTCAATCTTACTCGTATCGATGGAACCTCAACATATGCCAAATATTAAAATTTAATTAAAAAATAGTTTGTCTATATTTTTAAAATTAACGCTTATTGAGTTTAAGTGGAATCTTTCACACATATTTTGTTACATAATAATTACCTGTACCTTGAATTTATCGTAGTCTCTCTTGTACATAATGACCACAAACATATTATAACATTCTGCTTACTTACACCCTTATCGCGTGATGCATAGAAAAGAGTAATACTTAAATACAATTTATAAAGATAACATTTATTTCGATAAAATTATATTGATATGTACATATATGCACTTGTTGAATAGCAATATTTTGTTATTGTTTACATTAATTATTCTAACAAAAAATGCATCTATTAAAGGTAAATGAACCATACGTCGTAATATTATGGTTCATTTTGAATTGTATATTTTGCACAACACATAAAAAAATTAATTGTATTTAAATCGCAAAATTATGATTACCGATGATAATCCCTTCGTTGGACATATTTTTATTGCGGCTATGGTTTCTACAGTTCAAAATGGCACAATAAGGGATATTTGTATTTTTTTAAAAGATAATAATGCTTCACTTCTTAGCTTCACTTGACATTAAATGACTGGTCTCACTTGAGTCTCGAGTAGGTACATTTGTACACAATAGTGGCGACAAAATAACGCCCACATGCCACTTCAACTAGTTTTTTCTGTTCCGTGGTGAAAACCGCTTAGGGGCCTCGTCGATGCGCATGTGTGTGTGTGTCATTCGTTTGCAGGTAGTTTCCGTACTGGTACATAATAATATGTCTTCTGTGATTTTGGTGTTCACATAATTTGTATATTAGTTCTGTAATCAAATACAAAAAGAAACTTAATTAAACTCTTTCGTAATCATAAATAAGTGACGTACTTACCAATGGAAACTTTTCTTTATTGTCGCAAGAGTCAGTAAATTACTTTTAAATAGAATAGAATTTATTTTCAACTCAATCAAATACAGAAATAATACTCATATTATTATGTGTATGAGTTTGTGTGTGGGTCAACAGAAACCTCAAATGAACACAGTGAGCTATGAAATATCTATCTACGTAGTGTAGGCTTGTCGTCCACTCTACAGTTGTCTAGTTCGGTAAGCAAGAAAGTTTAAAAATGCTAACAAGGACCATAAGCTAAACACATAACATATGGGGTTATCTCGATAATAGAAGCCAGTTTATATTGAGCACAAAAAAGTGTCAAAAAATCTTCTTTTCGCTAACTATACAAGCTACCAGTAAAAGTTAATACTTAAGTAGTAATTATCTACTTTGTAAATTACGCTACTCTTCATTAGACAGTTTTTTTAATGAAAAGTATATGAATAGATACGTCAATGTTCATTACAACATTAATATTTACAAAAAAAGATAATCATTCCATCCCTGCAATGGAATGAGACTGAAACGGAAGTAATATTACGCGTTTTTTCATTGAATTTTTTTTTATTGAATTATAAAAATAAGTACTCTTTATGCCTTTGTTCTGTTTGAAAAATATAAAGTGCAATCTGGTCAGAAGCATTAAATAACTATTCTCTCTTGTTAATTTTTTCTTACGGCGGAACTATGAGTTGTTACGGGAAAATTACTTATCTAATTAATGAAAGCATATTATTTTTGAAATCATATAGTTCTTATAATAAAAAAACAAACAATGCTGTTTTTTTATTTGACAACATAAACCTATCAACTATTTTAAAAACCCCAATGAGATAAAATCTCATTATTAACGGTATATTTGGTCTGAAATGAACTCACAGAATTCAAAAATATTTATTAGCTGAATGAACTGCTGACATGGAATAAAAATAATAATAATATTAAGATATATTAATAATTATATATAACACATTATATATCGTTGATTAAGTATACTACGTTTAACAATTATGTGTTCTGGTCTCCCGCCGCTATTTTTATGCACGAAAGCAAAATTGAAAAGACCTGGATTGAATTTGATTTATTTCATGATTTTTTGTATGACAAAAATACGTAAACAAGCAATCATAATAGCGATATCGTAAGATAAGTGCTATAATTACCTTGTTATTCAAACTGATTCGACAAAAACCTGCTTTCAATGGAAATACGCTTTAATTAAAATATACTGTTATCTCAATTTCATTACGGCCTCTACGATATTAAAACAAATGGAATGTACCCTTATTATTTGAAATGAGAATTAAATAATGTAATGTAAATAAGTTTAAAAGTTAGTTTGTTCATTTTAGATAATAAGTATACGCTTCAAGTGAGAGTTCCGAGTGAGACTAATTTTTATTGAGGTGCAGATTTTTTTTAATTCGAGAATAATCGAATGCAGGTAAGAAGTAGCACTTATTTATCAGTAACTAGATATTGGTATATCTTGACAGTTTTCTTATGCGTTACCCGTTTGCGATTTTCCAATTTTTATCAATTAAGCCACTAACAATTGGAGCTATACTACTGATAGGATATATATTTTTATAGAGTTGACCCAAAATAAATTAAGATTTTACGATTTTTTAGTATGTTGATGGCACTAGATAGGATTAGTAATGGTATTTATTTTCTCAAAACTGATTCCCTTAGAATTCTTTTTGAAGTCTTCTTTTCTAACACGACCACCGTTTCAGAAAGAAATGGCGCTGAGAGAGAAGAAGATCCCAGCGTTCTTTTTTTTACGCTCTTTTTAACAAAATATACAATATTGTAGTGTCATTACGATTGCAATAAAATAATCATAAACTAGTCTCTGGCTGATCACTCAGCTGCAACATAAAACATATTTACACATATTCTTTCGAGTGAGCACGTAAAAGAGTGCTTTTTTTTTTGTAGCTGTGGAGGTGATAAAAGATGATATCATAAGCTTGGTGCCTCATCGACAGCCATTAACAGTGCAGTTATAGACAGCATTGTATAATTTTAAATTAAATTATTTTCACTAAATGTGTGACGTATGAAATATAATTATATGTTTGCAATGCAAAATCAATAACTGCTAGCAACTATCGGCTGTGATCACAAAGGAGAATTCATTTCGCTTTTTAATAGCCTGTCAAAGTTATAATTGGTATGCTCTATCATAACTGCCTGTCAATTACACACGGGTAAATTTTGACACGTATTTATTCTGTATTCTGCAATCATAAGCCAAAACCAGTAATATTGTCAAAATAACAATTAAATAATACACTAACTACTACAATGATTATACATTCATAACAGAAGGTAAGATATACAATCAGTTTATTTATTACAAACATAAATTTATTTAAACAAAACTAATATTCTAGCTATATTTACAATACTATGATAACATTAATTAAAACTATCACTAAGGGGAAGCGTACCAAGAATACTGTCAGCATTTCCACGTTGAATAGCTAGGCTGATGTGTTGACCGAAATAGCTGGCAGCGCTTGGGTTGCCAGCAGACTTATTGAGGCAAGAAGATTTTACTTTGTACATTCTCCGCGCCTCTGGGCCCCACAGGCCAAGTGTCTCGACACTAAATGGCAAAAAGGTATAAGAATCACTGAGACCGACATATTTGCGACGTTTGCTGTCTTCGGCAGTCGAAGCAGCAGCCCCAGCACCAACTGATGTAACTTGGACATGAAGGAGCCAGAGTATCGACGCAAGTCGCGTCCTGTGCCCAAGATTATTGTTATATACTTTTTAATTATTAACTTTTGTTAAGGTGTTACATTAAGGCATGAATTATATTCATATTGGTTATAATTTCAAAATATTTATTGTGACGAATTCTCACAATCAAGCTTTTGGTGCAATGACGTTCGATACATATAGACAATGCAACTCATACAAAATCAATGCTGAAATATGGCACACGCCACAAATGACACCATAATAACCTTTGACAGCTATGTCTATACATTTCTGCGTTTACTCCAGTTGTTTAAAATATTAACGGTCAGTAGGCAGTAATGTAAACACTATTTCAGTTTCAGCTGCGTATTTTGAATTTAGAAGACAAGCGGATCTTGCCTGGGGAATTGTCAATAATACTGTACCATATTTAATTAAAATATATTCGTTTTATTAAATAACTTCCGCATTCAGCACATAAATCTTATATAAATAAAATAACCTTACCGATGATAATTCACACCACCTTTTTTTGAGTTGTTAATGTATTATTGAAGCATTTTTATTGCACACTTAGGCTTGTTAATTGACACACAGCTGACAAACGACTAAGGAGAAAAGTGTGCTTACATTGTCTTTGACCACACTTTAGCCGTTCCGTTATCAGAATGCGTATGATATGTCCATATGTATAGAACGTCATTGTTCTGGTGTGTAATAAAATTGCTTACTTCGTGACCACAATTATAATAATATGTTAATCTCTCTTGCTTATTCTTTAACAATTACTTACAATTGCACAACTTTATTTATATTCAACGTCTGTTTCCGACCAAACGCTCGATAAGAATGCCCCCACTTTTTAAAAATAATCGACTATATTACCTTTCGTTCTCCATAGACGAGTTCTATCGAGATCATTGATCATAAAAATAAACATGATTTAACTGACAAATTTGTAAAACAATAATAAATAATCATAAATTAATAACATTATTAAATTGAAAACTATATCTCAACAGTTACTGCTAACAAGATCGGTACCGTCCGACGAATCATTAAAATATAAATACGTACTTACAGATCACATATTCCTAGTACGACATCATTATATTTACAAATATAATTCTTAAAATACACGTCATAGATACGTTGAACAACTGAACCGAAATACTGTAATACAAAATGAGATTACAACAAAGTTTATCTGTATAATCATATTATTACATTAATTGATGTTATAATAATTTCGTTATCAAACAATGCAATAAATGTAAATGTTTTTCTTGCAGTCATTATAATTAAATAGTATTTTATTTCTACGAACACCAAACTGAATTATGGTCATGTATCTATATTATTAAGTCTAATTTTTTTTTAAGTTTATGTCGACTGTTTATCTAGGATCTCTTCATATTATTTTGTTGTCAATGAAATTTTGAGAGAAATAGAGAATATTTTTTAAAAATAGTTTTGTAGAAATATCTATTCAATGAAAATCGCATATCTTAATGTGTTTGTAATCCTATTAATAAAATGTTTTTTTTAAAGAATCAAGTATTACATTTACGCAAATACCTAACGCTTACAATACAGTTACAATTACACGCATTTTAATCCTTTGAAAAGTATTTTATTTCAATTGATAATACTAGCATTAATAAAATAAAATACTTTTAAAACTTATTACGATTTTGTTATGTTTTATTGGTATGTTAGTGTAATGAAGTTTAATGTACTTAATACAATAAGATTAAAATCACAAATAAATTTTATGTTATATAAAATAAGCCATAAGTTTATTTTGACATTATAAATTACTAGCCTAGATTTATATGAGGCTAGTAATATTATTTATATATCAGGTAGGACCTCGTCCAAATAAAATAAACAATTGATAACAATGTTAATTTGAGTTACCAGCTTATAGAAGCCTAGCCCACCATCTTAATTTATTGCTCAGCCTATATCAGTGACACAATCTTTTGTCATTCAAATAGTAAGGACAATGTAACATGAAACAGCAAATTTGAATGATTATTTATATGCCATTTAGTTATAGGTATTCACGGGCTACTTTCCGCAACTCGACGACTGCTGTGCGCCTATTTTGCGTCATAGGGTTGGGTTGCTAATCTTGCCTTCCCAACTCCTCAAGGAAGTTACTCAAACCTCTGATGTCACCCATGACCTCGGGGAGAGTCCTCGGTGACCCCAGGTGTTTGGCCCGGTATGTGGCCACACCGCAGAACTCCAGGATGAGGTGTGTGGCCGTTTCTTCCGTCTCCATGCAAGCCCTGCACAGGGGACTGTCAGTGACACCTATATTAAACAGATGTTTGTTAAAGGGGCCGTGACCCGTTATTACATGAGTTATCTTACGTAATCTTGATCGTGTGAGTTTCACCAGCTTACGAGAGAGCCTCTGATCTATGCATGGTAGAGCCTCTTTTACTTGTCTGCATCCACTCATCTCCGTCCAGTATTTATTATGTAGCTCCTTGGTGTGCTGCCTTATGACTGATGTGGGCCAACCAGAGGGGAGAGGGACTATTGGTTCCGGTCCAATGGCTATCTTTTCTGAGCCCATCCTTGCTGATTCGTCAGCGGCATCATTACCTCTGGAGCCACTGTGACCCTTGATCCACTGCAGAGTTACGCGATTGTTGTTATCACATACTTCCGTCAGGGAACAGTAACAGTTGTATATAAGCTTTGAGGTGATAATATTGCTTTGTAGGGCTTGTAGTACTGATTTGCTGTCCGTAAGGATCCAGATGGAGTAATCCTTTACCTTACGTGTCAGAGTCGCCGTAGCCGCTTCGATGATGCCCATGCATTCCGCTTGGAAGACAGAATTATGAGCACCAAGTGTTGCAGCTATGTTTATGTTTAGATCTTCAGAAAACACTCCGTAACCCGTTCCAGACCTTGTTTTCGAGCCGTCAGTGAAGATCCAGAGCTCCTTTCCATTACGACACTCTTTCGGTTCTTCATGCAGCTGTATTTTATATTTCTTGTCAAAAATAAATTGCTTTGGAGACCTGTCACTTACTGCCAGCAGCAGTGGTTCCTATATAATCACCTCATTTAGGACCTTTGAAGAAGCAGATTTATTGGTCTTCCAAAGATTTTGTGTTTTTAACCTTGCCGCAGCGGAGGCTGCCTCTTGTTTTATGAATAGGTGTAGCGCTGGAAGATTCAGCATGGCTTCTAAAGCTGCAGTAGGTGTAGTTCGCATACATCCTGTAATGGCCATACAGGCTAGTCTTTGGAAACGTTGTAGTTTGTTACATGTGGTTTTAAGTTTAGTGCGTGGCCACCAGACTACTGCGCCGTAACATAACATGGGACGTATTACCGTTGTGTAAAGCCATAGTACGATATATGGGGCGAGACCCCATGATTTTGCTACCATTCTACGGCATTGCCAGAAAGATAAAGTAGCCGTTTTTATTTTCGCCTCTATATGGGCACTCCAATTCAGCTTACTATCCAGTAATACTCCTAGATACTTTACCTCGTTTGTTAGTTGGAGTTCAGTATCAAACAGTTTTGGTAGTTTGTAGTTTCCCAGAACTCGTTTGTTAGTAAACATTATCAGTTCCGTTTTTGTTGGATTAACTGATAAGTCGTTGTTTTTACACCATTTTTCCACGATGTTCAATGCTGCATTTGTTACTTCGCATACTGTATTAGCAAACTTTCCGCATATTAAAATGGTTAGATCATCTGCGTAACCTACAGTATAGTATAGGTTTTGGTTGAGGGTGGTAATCAGATCGTTTACAACGAGGTTCCACAAAAGAGGCGAGATTACACCTCCTTGGGGGCAACCTTTAGCAACAATCGCTTTTTGTGACTCACCTTCAGCAAGTAATATGACTCTACTTTTCAGCATGTTATCAATCCATGTGTTAAGTGTTGTACATACTCCATGGCGTTGTAGGGCATCCTTTATTTTGGTGAATTTTGTCTTGTCGAAGGCACCTTCAATGTCTATGAAGGTTCCTAGGCAAAAGATCTTTTCTGAAAGTGCACCTTCTATTACATTTACTACAGCTTGCAGTGCAGATTCAGTGCTTTTCCCTTGACTATACGCATGTTGATTAGGGTGTAAGGGTATTCTTCGAAGGTAGTTTTCCCTCAGTTCTCTCTCGCATAGCCTTTCCAAAGTTTTCAAGATGAAGGAGGTAAGGCTAATGGGTCTGAATGATCTAACATTAGAGTAGTCACTTTTACCTGGTTTTGGTATGAAAATCACTTTCACCTCCCTCCATATTCGGGGTATGTATCCATGCGCTAGACACGCCCTGAATATGTCAATCAGCTGGTTTAGAAGGGTCTTTCCCCCCCATTGTAACAAAGCAGGAAATATTTCGTCCAGCCCCGCTGACTTAAAAGGGTGAAAGGTATTAATGGCCCATTTTGTTTTCTCAATGGTAACCACCTTGTGGGCTATCCGCCAGTCTTTTTCTTCAGGAGAAGAGTATTCATCCATCCGCTCTATTTTCTGCATGATTTTGCAGCCAGGGAAGTGTGTTTCTATAAGGATGCCATTTAGTTTTATAGGCAAACTTTTACGATAGGAATCTTTGTTTGGTGATAAAGGACTATGGAAACCTTAATACCATAGAGCGTAATTTGCATTATGAACGTTCATAGCACGTTACATGCATTCTGTAGCACAAAAATTTGTTTATTTATAATCTAGTAACTCTGAAAATGATCGGATTTCTATATTTGCTAAATATATTAAGTTCTCTAGCTTTGCCTAATTTGGAGCAAGGAAAATTGTGTGAAAGTGAATCATTTATAGGCATAAATGGTATATATTATATCAACCCATTGTTTGCTGAACCAAGAGATAGTTTGACCTGGAATAGTGTATATTTGTAAACATAAGTCCTCGAGTTTTAGCGAGACTAACGAATTGTATTATAAATCCGAAAGGGTTTTCGTTTTCGCTTAAAGCTCCCAGGCGGCTTATTTTTTTCCGACATCTTCAACAAATATCGTTAATGTATACGCATGTGTAGTGCACTTATAGAATTATAAACTCAAACCTTCCTCAAGAACCTGCTATCCATTGGTGAAAACTGCATGGAAATCGGTACAATATTTTTGAGTTTATCGCGAACAGACAGACAGACGCGGTGGAGGACTTTTTTGTATAATATGTAGTGATAGTACGTTATTGGATACGGTGTCAATCTAAATTCAGTGGTAATAATTTCGGATGAAGTGAATTCATTAGAATAATCACGTAAGTTGACATAATATTATTGTATATGAAAGTTTACAATCAAGTAAACTTTAATATATTTTAGATATCGTCTTTACTTAAAAACTTTAGGCCAAATAATAAAAAAAACACTACTAAAATCATTCTTAAATATCCAGAAGATTTTTTTAACACAAAATAATAATTAAACGACATAATATTACGGAACCATTGTATAACTTAGTTGCAGTAGAAACTTCTGTGAATTAAGTTGTAATGGTGCATTTAATACTACGGAAATTATGGATAGCTGTGAAGACGAGATCCCGTTACAGATTAATTCAAATCATATTAAAACATCTGCTCGTAGTTTCGAGAACATTGTGATACTAAAGGTGTTTGAAGTGAGATTAAGGATTTGAACTTTGCAAAATTTTACCTCTGAACGGCGTACGGTTGCTTCGGATTATATTCACGGTACCTTTAAGCACTACACTGCTTGTCTTTTAGGGTCACCGAAATATAAAACCTTACAAATAATAAACTTGTACATAAATATAGCCATTTATTTCGTTCTTTCCTAAATATTTTTATTTTTAATTATAACATCTTTATAAGAACATTATTATTCTCCTATATATATCGCCGCTTAGTTAACAGTGGGGGTTTTTTCAGTAATATGGAAGAACTATGTCTATATATCATAAGATGAAGAGCTCAATCGATTTGCTGATTATATTTGCTGGTTTCTTAAGAAATTTAAACATCGCTACGCAGCAATGAGCAGTTCGTATTACTTACTATTTGGTTATTTTCGTGCTCGTTTCCTTTATAAGTAAAACAAGGGTGTATTTTCATTAGTACATACCAGTCTGCCTAAGAGTACTTGAAAAATAAAATCAAGCATACTAAAGCTAAACATTGAAATAAAACACGTTGAATAAATTGTGTAACACTCATCTCTTTTTAAGCATAATATTTGAATTAAGGTTTTTAACGTTGTTGGTATTTTTTTATATATTTCAGAAAAAGTGAAAAAATGGTTTAAGATGCTACTTCTAATGTTTATTCTCACCTTGAATCATATGCATTCCGTTGTTTGTTAGTAGTAGGAGTTACAACTAGGTTAGAGTACAGGTCCTATCGTGTTTAATATCCGACTCAACATCCCATCAATTAATACAAATACTTATGTACTCAACCTCCTATTTATCGTTAAAAGTCTGCCCGGTAAATTATATTTCTTTAAAGTTTAAAAAAAATCTAATCTTTTGAAGTCAATTTTGGAGAATTCTTAAATATCCGTACTACAAGTGTTATGTCTTTTTATATAGGTCGGTAATCTCATAATGTTTTTGTAGATATCTCAAATAGCTTTATTAACTTATGTTAATTTATAATATGTATAATATATAATCCCAAATATGAACAAAATATTGAGTCGATATTTCCTACTACTACTGATCGGTTAAATTTTATGAATATCTACAGTTTTTTAAGTATGTGAATTACATGTTTCAAGTAATAAATAACAGATTAATTTTTATACCAATTCACTTTATTTCCCTTTTTCCTCTTTCTAAAATGGAAGAAACTATACAAGGCTTAGGATTTCAAATACAAAATTTAAGTAATAATTTTATGTGTTAGCTCTTTGTCTATAACTAAACACATATTTTTGTAAATAATAAATACAAGCCGACTACAAAGAGCTAGTTATATATCCTATCCCATAGTGCAACACAGCCTTAAGCTCTCACGCTGCGGTAGAGCCTAACGCAGCACTTCTCTTATCGGTCGGCCCTTCCGGGCGACTTGTTATTGTAACAGTAGTTGGTAAGATAGTTTTAAGTTACATTCTGCATTTATATTTTAAGATCAGTCTTGCATCAAACTCTGTAAGCTCGGGTCGTAAATAATAAACTCTTATTTCGATTCTAAAATATTAATTTTAATTTCTATTTTTAAAAGAGAGTTTCTTGCGCCGCTTCTTCTCTCTCAGAGCGCCATTTGTTTCCGAAGCGGTAGTAGTATCTAGTAGTATAAGAAATGACATCAAAAAGAATTCTAAAGGAATCAATTTTGAGAAAATAAATGCATTTTATGCCTTTTAAAAATCCAATCGCTCGCTCCCGAAATCTAACTAGCTACATATTGTTTGTATTATGAAAAAGGTTGAATGTCGCTATTGTGTTTTATAGTAACACAAGATAATATTATATCAGATATAGAAAATACCTTTGCCTATCTTAAAATAAATCTTACATAATATTCCTGATCCGTTTGTTATTCAGACATATTTTATCAATAACTGATAAAAAAGTTGAAAAGTGTCATATAGGCTACCGTGCTTGTTGAGTAAAAAAAAATCCTTTGAAATAATGATACACTTTGCTTGGATAGCAATATTTTCTTAATCGATTTGGGTTGTCTTATTGCAACTTATTTACTACAAACCTTTTCGATTTATAATGCGTATTAAGATATTGATTAAGAGGTCTATGCTCGGAGTTTTCCTGCGAGATTAGATAGATTAGATTAGTAGGAAAATGAAAGTTACTGACATATCCTAGATGGTTGCTTAACTGAAGTGGCAGTGGCTAGATGACATAGTCATCGAATTGCGACCACGTGCCGGAAGACTCAGAGATGGATCAACGATTTGATTAAGATCACGGGAGGATTATGCATGATCATTAAGATATTGGAATTAATTTAAAATTTCATGTTATTTTCAAATATATTTATTTCTCCATGAGTTTATGAGATTATATGGACAGATGGATAAATATATATATTTGGTTTATAAAATGAGCGACCTCTTAATTTTTTTTTAAGCTGTCCTTTGGAGAGAGCTCTTAAAACATCAAAAACTAAAATATTTTCACTCGAGACTCAAAAAAAAAAAATAGTCAGTTTTTTCGCCGTGCGAGCGCTCTATCCAACTCAGCCACGAATTGAACGCGAGAGGTCACGGGTTCGAGTCTCGCATCGTTCATAAAATTTTGTTTTCAGTTTTATTTGTGTAGTAGCAATATTATTATTAAGATCCATTTATACAAATACACAGCAATGTTCAAGAGAAACAAGAAATACGGTCACTCTCGCTCTTCTCATGTGCACTGATCCTAACACCATTTATAATTCAAAATCGAACTAGAACTGTAAATTAAGTTACCTCGCCGGATTGCGTGTCAATTTAAATGCCACGGCTGATTTTTCGCTTCACTCATTTAACATGTCCTCGATTCGTTTATCGAATATATGAGTTTCAATATCATTTAAAATAACGATTTTTGATACTTGGTAGATACCTCCAAGTAATTACATAGTAATGAAGACAATATATTATGCTAAAATTAGCTTATAGACAAACAACACCTCTAACGGAGATACATCAAGATTTTTCTATCTTTGGAATGCGAATATATTGTTCCTCTTACCGTTTTTTTATTAACAAGTCATAAGCAATCAGCCGCGCTTGGCATTAACTCCTTATAGTCCAGGAGGAAGCGGCGCATGAATGTACCAAAAACTATTCCACCTAAATTTTTTTATGCAATCCTCTTCAAAGCGCTACTGATGATACGCATTTTGTTTTATTTTAATAAAGAATATAAAAAAAAAATTGCTCGATTGAAAATAAAAGTTCCTTGCAATTGCTTAAACAATTTCGGTTCAAACAATATCGCGCAGGGTTTTAAAAAATATTATTTATATTTTTTAGATATATTTTTGATGGGTCAAAAATGCTCAAATTTAAAAACTTATATCTCTAAAAAGATTGATTTTATCGTGAAAAGTCATGGGACCTTTTTTATTTCTATTTTAATAAAGAATGTTAGTAAAATATTCGGTTGAAAAATAACCAACTTGCAGTGCACGGGCGGCGATGTCTCCTGAAATAAAACTATTTTGAATATTAAACTACTAGCTAACACATACATCATAGTAACACAGACACACACACATTATCATTGAAACTTATGTCGTATTAAATATAACACAACATAATACAAAAAATATTAACAGTTGGATTCACTAGATTACATTAATTCAACATTCGTACCAGCCAAGAAGATTTTACAATAAGTAAAAGTAATTATGTTATTATTTTATACATTATTCGTATTTATAAGTATTTTGTTTTTCATAATCTTATTTGTATTTACTTTGGGTCAAGGTGACTTAGGATAATAAAAAACAAATTCAAATATTTTAATTCAAAATAGTATGTGAAATTACTTATTGTAAGTCGAAAACTACCACCCATTCTAAAAAGTATGCCTCAGACCTAAGCTTCTTTTTTTTCACAAAAAATACGGTTGTAAATAATATCGTACCATCAAACTTATTATCTAATAGCCTGAGAGCAGTCGCTCCATTCCCAATGCGTGGTATCATTTTAAAAATCATATTTTATGTAATAGTAACCTCACATGCATTTTTTACAATTCTATTGAATTTTGTAATACATACAATAGTGGGAAAATAGCAATAGTTGTAAATCTATAATGGTTACATCAAAAGCTTGAACTTCAATAATTTGTCAGTGATTTATGGCTACAAACGATCGCAATAAAAGCGACGTCACAGTGGAATTCAGTCTCACCTTAGTTCTAGAGACTGTCCGGAACTGTGATAAATCACTGATTTGAGACAAGTATGCTTTATGTAACTTTGTCAAAAAACATTAAGGATTTATTAGGATTTTGGATATTTTGGACGAGCCATATTATAGCGCAGTGGTTAGTCAAAATAAATATTGACGATCGCCATTCATTATTGAGAACCTATGTTTTTTTTATGATAGTAAGGATGAGACGAGCAGGACGTTCAACTGATGGTAATTTATACGCCCTGCCCATTACAAAGCAGTGCCACTCAGGATTTTTGAAAATCCCCAAAAATTTTGAGCGGCACTAAAATTGCACTGAGACATAAGATGTCTCATTTGCCCAGTAATTTCACATGCTACGGCGCCCTTCAGAATGTTAGTAGTGGTCCGTTGCATTCGCAACTAAAGGTATTATCTCAATAAAATGTTTTAGTAGGGATAACAGAGAGAGTCGTCATACTGAAATATCCAGAGCAAGCCTGTCATTAATCTGGCATAGCGAGATCCCGGTTTTTCACTATTTTGGTTTATCACAGTTTTGCCAAATTAAACAGTTAAAGTAATATCTGACAGTTCATTATTCATTCATTTTTGCCTTTCTTTCGGCACTTTTCATTCAAAATGAAACGTCTGAACACAAAATGAATCAAAAGTGCCGAATGAATTTATTTCTTAACCGATCCAACAATGTTGAATATAGGCATTGGGCGTCATTCACTTTCACTTCGAATGGACAAAAAAAGAACAGTCTGAAGCCAAAAGAGAACATTCATTCGCATTCAGCCATTTTGTTTAGAGTCCTGTAGTGGACCAGCCTAGTGAAATTCTATTAGAAAAAAACGACTCACTCGATTGTATGAAACGTGCAATACAGATAACGGCTATAATCTTGAAGAAAACGGAGATAGCCAAAATCCACTAAGTTTTAAGCAACTGTTCGTCTTCAAACTTAGCTGGATTATACTTCGTCGCCAATCGGAATACTGTAATTACTACTATATCAAACTTATGTAACATGACAATACGATACGTCAGGAGTACCTTCAAAAAAAGCGCGTATACCTTCCTTTACGGCGACACTAAATGCCAGCGACCTTGAGCGATATGAGTTCAGGTCTGCCGGCCCGCTATCTATGTAACAAAGCCAATATTTTCAAAATTCTTGGGTGGAAAACAGTTTATATGCTTACAATCCTCGTTATTCACTACTAATCTGAATAAATGCACCTGATTTCTGAGATTTTCTGAGAGAAGTACCAAAAAAATGCGTCACGCCATGCCAAATATCTTGTTTAACTTCAAAGAAAAGTGGTAGTTCAAAAAGGCTCGGCAGTGTTAACTATAACCAATAGCAAGCATTAGCAACCTACAAATAAGACTTAAGGATATGTGTAACAGTATTAAGTAGTGTTCATAGCTCGAAATGCTATACTTTACCCCAAAACTTGTCTAAAAACACCATTTTTGCGTGTTTTCTGCTTACTCTTCGCCTTAAGGCTGGCAACGCTCCTTTGATTCCTCTGGTGTTGCAAGAAAAGGTTGGCGACGGTGATCACTTATAACCAGGTGACACGCACGCTCGTTTGTCTACCTTTTCCATAAAAAAATACTGCACGTTTCTTACTTAACTAAATTTCAACTTATACTAAGGCAGTCCCGCCACATATTACGTAGTATTTACATCCTCTTTGTAGCAGACAAACGTCAGCGTTTAGTCAGTTTTAGTCGACGACACATTGAAATAAAATAGCTGATGAATGTACTTATCTCTATCATTTTTTAAATGCCGTGTGCACATGGAATGAAAAAAAATATTCGCTTGAGTGAATAATCCTTCGAGTGAATCGTCTGATTTCACCTTTACTTAAGAAGTATTATAATAGTTAAGAGAATACCATATTAAAAAATAATGTCTTATTTTATTTATTACAATAATACGAACTCCAGATATAGTTATTATGATATACGAAAGGGTAAGAAATTTAAAAAAAAATATTACGATTTAGTTTGAATTTTTGTTGGTTTTCTTTTTTGTTCATTTTTGATGAATTTGTTCCTGTTAATAGAAATCAAATTACGATCATAGATCATAGATTATTATTTTGCATTAGAAAACGTTTGCCACCACCTGCCGGTGAACACCGGTTACCGAAATTATACATATAGATTACTATACAGTGATTTTCATCATAGTATGGTATGGTATACTTTATATTTTTGTATTACCAGTGGAAGGCTCATCTGCATAGGATGCTTGCTACATTATCACCAAGGGTACCACAAGGGCACCTATTTCTGCTGTGACGACGTAATGTGTAAGCTTTTTTGTGTTTCTGTCTGAAGGGCGTCGTAGCTAGTGAAATTACAGGGCAAATGAGACTTAATAACTTATGTCTCAAAGATTCGAGCGCAATAATTGTAGTGCCGATCAGAATTTTTGAATTTTTCTAGAATCATGAGCGGCACTGCATTGTAATGGGCAGGGCGTATCAATTACTATCAGCGGAACGTACTGGTCGTCCCTTATTATCATAAAAAATAACATTATTACAAAAGCTCATAAATTTAGTATTATTCCCCGCATACGTTACCATATTCAGTTTCATAAATCTCCATTTAGAATCATTTCACACGTGAATAGGCTCGTTAGTTATAAATATCCTAACTCTGGTCGTTATGTCTCATTCAACGTATGAATATTGTGAGGAAAAAATAAAAGCAATTAATATTCAGGTTTTGTTATAATATTTGTCATATATTTTTTAAAGCAAAGAAAATCACTTTCCTCAATCAAGTCATTGGATTGACACTTCAAAATGTAAAACGTTATATGTCTTTCTTGTCTACCAACCCTGAGGAAAATCTTCAGCTATAATAGCAAGAACAGGCAAGAAACTCATTGCCCCCTCTTATAAATAAAATTGGAAATGTTGATTACAGCTTCATAATCTACAATTTTTTTTTTTACAATCCCCTTTAAAGGGGTGCAACAAAAATACTTAAATACTAAAATGTATCAATTGATTCATAAGAAAATGCAAATATCTTAAAGGATTTGTACAAAGGCGGTACTCAGGTAGCTTATCACTTGTATTAAAGCCAACGATATTTTAATCACGTCTTTGACCCAATTCTGAAGGTAATGTAGATAAGGTCAGAGGCGGATATTAGCATCCAAATAATAAGAAGTATTTTGTTTCTCCATCCGTTGATATTATAAACTAAAGAATTATATACATCAATAGATCAAATATTATATATTATTACATTAAAAGTTAACCCTAACTTATTCGTAGCGTTAAAGTGCTACGCTAGTGTAGCTACGTATATTTACTGTTCTACCTATAGTAATACTAGCTGACCCGACAGATGTTTATGTTTTATGAATTTGCCAATAATATTTCAAAACATCAAGAATTATTTCGTAAAAAATGCTCCCTGTTGTTATAATGAAATTGTTTCACAGCGGAACTGTCAAAACAGTGCGTCACTAAATTCTCTCATAGAAAATATGTCTATACAAAACAAATATTGAAAATTTATACCAGCGACCGAATTCCACCATTAAACATAATGTTGAAATACTAAATACCATTAGCATCACGTTATCGTCTAGCATACAACCGCGCGATTTTCGAAAAATTTCTCGCCTTGCACAGCCAGTTTGTGGAATACATTGCGGGCTGCTGTTCTCCCAAACTAATACGACTTAGAGACCTTCATGAAAAGCGCATCTTTTTACTCTCTATTAGAAGAGCTAATTGGCCTCTTTCTCCCCTTATTATCGCTATAGAAGGAATATTCCATTAAAACTCTAATTTTGAGCGTTTGTAACTTAGTGCTATTATTAATCCCTTAAAAAGTATTTATCATAAATATTTCTTTAAAATTAAAAAACTTGATAACTTAAGAAAGTTAAAAAAAAATCATTCATCCTTTTAACCTAACATCTGGTAAATAAGGCATAAAGTGTTGCCAACAGTAATATTTTACGTCAAGATCCTTTTAAATCGTAAACATCGCTATTTTGTTGCCAACTGTAAGAAAAACCAAGTTGCGGTGAGACTAAGTAATGAAGTTTTGAGATTTATGTTTGTAGGGAGTGCCTCTTTCAATTACAAGACGTTCTAGATATTTCTCGTTTTAGGCCTTACTAGAATGAATTGTTCGCCTTTGAGTTGAAAATACAGAGTTGTCTTAATAAATATAATATATATTTATATTTATATATAAATGAATTGCTGTTCATTAGTCTCGCTAAAACTCGAGAACGGCTGGACCGATATGGCTAATTTTCGTCTTGAATTATTTCTGGAAATCCAGGGAAGATTTAAAAGGTGAATAAATATGAAAATGCTCAGAATGAAATAGAAACAACCAACCGTCCATGCCGCCGTTGCACATGAGGAATGACACCTTGGCCCATACGGCAAAAGAGAAAGCCGAGCTCCTGTGTGCTCTTTTCGCCTCCAACTCGACTCTTGACGACAACGGAAAAACACCGCCGACCATCCCGCGGTGTCAGAGCTCTATGCCTGAAGTACAGTTTTGACAAAAAACTGTTAGGCGAGCTCTGTTTTCGTTGGACGTCAGGAAGTCGAGCGGGCCGGATGGCATTTCTCCAATCATGCTTAGAACGTGTACCTCTGAGTTGACGCCGGTGCTAACGCGCTTATTCCGGCACTCTTATTCCAAAGGCGTAGACCCTGCCTCATGGAAGCCAGCCCTTGTCCATCCAATCCAAAAAAAATGGAGACAGTTCGGATCCGGCGAACTACAGGCCTATTGCTATCACCCTCCTGCTCGCTCATGGAGAGCATAGTTAGCCGCCAGCTTTTGGTATACCTAGAGGGTCACCAGTTGATCAACGACCGATAGTACGGCTTTCGCCATGGACGGTTGGCAGGTGATCTTCTGGTATACCTAACACATAGATGGGCGGCGGCTATTGAAAGCATGGGGGAAGGCCTGGCAGTTAGCCTGGATATAGCGAAGGCCTTTGATCGTGTATGGCACAAGGCACTCCTCTCAAAATTTCCATCATTTGGGCTTCCCGGGAGCTTGTGAAAGTAGAGCTTCCTCACTGGGCGTAGCATACAGGTCGTTGTCGACGGATATTGCTCGAACCCGAAGCCCGTGAATGCTGGAGTGCCCCAAGGCTGTGTGCTATCCCTACGCTGTTTCTTGTGCATATCAATAATATGTTGGACACCTCCAACATGCATATGCATGCTATGCAGATGACAGCACTGGTGATGCCGTATACACGGGCCATGCAGGTCTCTCTCGGGAAAACGTCGACCAGTGCCGGGTGAATCTTGTGTCTTCTATCGAGTCCTCTCTCGAGAAGGTCGCGGAATGGGGTAAGTTGAACCTTGTCCAATTTAACCCCCAGAAGACTCAAGTTTGCGCGTTTACCACTAAAAAAACCCCATTTGTCGTATCACCGCTCTTCGAGAACACTTCTCTTAAAGCCGCGCCTAGTATTGGAATACTGGGTCTCAAAATCTCGAGCGATTGCGAATTCTGTGGCCATCTGGAGGGCAAAGCCAAATTGGCTTCGAAGAAGCTGGGCGTCACCAATAGAGCATGGCAATACTTCAAGCCGGCCCACATTCTAGCGCTCTACAAAATGCTGGTCCGGCCACACATGGAGTAATGGAGTATTGCTGTCATCTCTGGTCTGGTGCACCTCAGTATCTGCTCGATCCATTTGACCGCGTGCAACGTAGAGCAGCTCGAATTGTCGGGGACTCAGTGCTCTGTGAACGGCTGGATCTCTTGGCGTTGCGTAGAGACGTCGCTTCATTGTGTGTCTTCTACCGCATTTATCACGGGGAGTGTTCCGAAGAGCTGTTTAACCTGATTCCTGCCGCCGAATTTCACCTTCGCACGACACGCCACAAGATAGGATATCATCCCCACCATCTAGATGTGTGGCGGTCCTCCACAGTGCGGTTTTCAAGAAGCTTTCTCCCTCGTACTACAAAGCTGTGGAATGAGCTTCCTTGTGCGGTGTTTCCGGGACGATAGAACATGAGTACCTTCAAAAAAAGCGCGTACACCTTCCTTAAAGGCCGGCAACGCTCTTGTGACTCCTCTGGTGTTGCAAGAGAATGTGGGCACGATGATCACTTAACACCAGGTGACCCGTACGCTCGTTTGTCCTCCTATTCCATAAAAAAAAAAAAAATTACTGTCCTATTTACTTTAGATGATTAGGAGTTGCCAGTATATCGTTATTCAAACATATATTTTCTCAGATATCAAGTTATTGAAGCTTATAGTAGGAGGCTTCTTTCCACCGGATGCCGGCAGATTATAGGTACCACAACGGCATCTATTTCTGCCGTGAAGCAGTAACGTAGCTAGTGAAACTACTGTGCAAATTAGACTTGACATCTTATGTCTCAAGGTGACTCAAAATTTTTGGGTGTTCTTATAATCTTGAGCAGAATTGTATTGTAATGAGCAGGGCGTATCAATTACCAGCAGCTGAACGTCCTGTTCGTCTGGTCCCTTATTTTCATAATAAAAAAAGATTTTTAGTTTTTAAAAAAAAAAGATTTTTTGTTTTAAAAGCAAAGGAAATATTCTTTTCAATAGTTTATAACAGAATTTAGTTATTGGTCATGCATTTGAATCTAATAATTAATTATTAATTTTAATACGTGTACTATCCTACTATTTTAAAGATTTCTGCACTTCTTCTCATTATAAACTTACACTATCCCAAAACATACTCAAAAAGGGATTTGAGGTTTCGCATCACTGATACGAGCATTATAAATATGACGTCAGCCTTCTTCGGTTGGTTCGAGTCCCGCATCATTCGTAAATTTTGTTTTCAAATTTAATTTGTGTAATTAATCCCAGAAGCGAGGGCTATCACTTTAAAACAATAACAAATTGTTTAGATTAGAAAGAGCGATAAGTCAATTTCGTAATATGTAAATATTAGGGTTGAGCAGGTTAACAACTATAAAGTAGATCCTGTAGATGAAGCCACAACCTGAGAGTTGAACAAAGACAAGATTTATGAACGTGATGTAACTCAATGGAATTGCGCTCGCACGGAACACGAGAGGTCGCGGGTTCGAGGCATCGTTCATCAATTACTATTAAACATTTATAATCTTAGCAGTAAGTAATTTTTTTTTAACAAAGTATTAAAATATACCAAGTATCACTTTAACTCTCAACTCAATATGTGTAACCTATTATAAAATATTTAAATTAGACCATAATATAGAATTTTTTTCAAATTTTAACTTTAATAAAAAAGTAGGTGTTCTTGTCATTAAAATGCTTAAATACAGATTAGTAAATAATTAATTTGTAGTAAATTCATTAATATTATTTTTCTAATTTGTTTTTAGCTTTCGTTTTTTTGTTAAGTAAAATTGTGGATATCTTTCATTTAGATATGTAAACTATTTATTAAGTAACACTTATTAATGTTTATCTTATTCGTATATGTTAAATTATATATCTAGTTGGAAACCCTTAATAAATTAAAGTTTTGTACTCGCACCGTCACAAAAATCCTCAAACATATTTTCTTTCATCAATCGTCTTTGCAAGTCTATTATGAAGTGCAGTTGAAAGGAATCGCAAGAGATGCTCAAAGCTCTATTAATGATGACTCCATACTTAGATGAAAATGATCCGTAGACATTTTATGGTGACCTATATCTGAAGCAAGTCTCATAATTATTCACGTACTTGTAATTACTTGATCTGATGAAATTTGTAACTTTAATTTTATGAGTTTGTACCAAAAATCACATTGGTGTATTAGAAGCTATCAGAAGATGACGAAAGATATATAAGCGAGTCAATCAGAAGGCTCGAGCATTCATCAGAAAAATACGACATGCTTAATACCACAGAACAGTTTTACCTATACTCAAGTGAGTACAGGATTTATGAACATCTTCAAAACAATCTAGTAAGCGAATATGCATAAACTGTAAAATAATCTCATTATATTTTGCTGCTAAAATAATAATTTCTCTGTATTTTAGTAAAGAAATTATGATGGCCCTATTATTTTTTAGTGGAATATTCCTACATAAAAAATATTTCTATATACAGAGACAATGCAAAAATAAAAAATAAATAGGATACTGGCTATTTTTATTAAAGTGATAACCGTCGCTTCAATTAATTACACAAATAAAATTGAGGACAAAATTTATGAACGAAGCGGCATTAAAACCGCGACCGTCCGAGTGCTCTTCCACTGAACCAACCGTTCGAGTGATAAGTAAGGTTCATAAATCATGATATATCTTGTGCATCTCGGAAGAGCTCTCGCACAGAACGCGAGAAGGCGCGGGTTCGAGTTACATTTGTGTAAATAGCATATTTTTAACATTTATTACAAGTTATTAGAAGAAAAATTTCCAAATTAGATCGACGCGCATCTGCTCGGTGATTAAAGAACAGAGGAAGTGAGTGAAGCGACAAATTAGCCGTAGCATGTAAAGTGAAACTCGGAAATCCTGGGAGTTAATTTAATTCCGAGTGTCACTCTGTAACTGTGCTTCATCTACATTTTATCACTGCGCTGTAAATGTTGATTTAATTTCAAAATATAATATAACATCGTATTTTGATTTTAATGGAATGGGAGAACAAACCTTAAATATTGTCAGGGAGGCGATGGCTGGCCCACGCGTCATGATCGTGAACGGGCGCTACTTATAGCGGCAGGATGATTACCGGAAACTGCTTCAGATTCTTAAAAGTTATTATATTATTATTATTTTTTAATTACAATGTTTATGGACCCGCCACGTTACTGTAGAACTTCCTTAATGTTTACACAGTACAGGGTTAATGATTTTTGTGCAGTAATAAGAAAAAAGATTTTTTCCATTAGAGACCGCTTAAGTAAAAGTTCCAATATTGTGTTTAAATGTAGTGAATAGCTTGGATAATATAATGAATAGATTGGCTTCAAAAATTAAAGTGTACAAATAAAAGTAATTAATGTGTTACTAACCCTAGATTAAGATTATATAAGTATATATATATAGATATACTAACGATATATTGGCCACATATAGCCTGAAATAAATGATATTATTATTATTATTTAATCTGTTATAAAGGTTCTATTAAAAGTACTGAATAAAGTATTATATATTTATATTTTTGAATTGAGTATCTCTTTCGTTTTTAAATGGATTGCATTTGTGTGTAGCTTTAAGTGTAAGAACAATTGTTTATGTGTTGCGGAATATATAGGTGGTCTATCCAGAGTAGAACAAAAGGAGTTTAAAAGCTAGATCAAAATATTTAAGAAGATTTATCTCCTATAATTTATACGATTTACCAAAAAAAAATTCACTATTTTAATCTTAGATTTTGTGACTAGAAGTGTCAAATAAACTTTCCTTGTAATTAGTTACATTTTACAACGCAGAAATAATTTCCGCACGAATAATTTAAAAAATTTACAATTTAAATTTAATCGATAAGAAGTTTACATAGAAAATTTTAAGTACAGATAGTATAAAGTTGTCTAAGCAAAAAACGTTATCCAGTTCAAATAATTATTTATATAATGAATTCTCAGCAGATACGCACCGTAAAGTTCCAAGTGACTTGCAAAATATTGTTGTCAAAACGGCAAAGTAAAATTTTGTAATTTCTGATATATATTTTTTAATATTTAATAGAAGACATGCTATTGAAGAACAAATTCAACAAAAGTGTTGAAAACGTGTTGTGACCGTCCCTATTACAAACTAGATGAGTGTTAACTTTAATATTACTATAAAATAACGAAATGACACATTTAAAAAGAAAGAGGGAAAAGAAGGCATAAAATGTTAATAACAGCAATATTTTACGCCAAGAACCTTTTAAATCGTAAAAATTAGCGCTATTTTGTTACGAACGGTAAGAAAAACCAACTTGCGGTAAGAGTAAGTAATGAAGTTTTTAGATTTATGCTTTTTGAAAGTGTTTCGTGCGAATTGTAACTGTTCCAGAACCTTCCCGAATTTTAGGCCTTGCTGAGTTATTTGCGGTCGTCTTTAACTCGAACAGTATCTGAGTAATGTCGGCAAATATTTTCATAAACTAAATTACAGTTTTTAGATGTTATTTGTAACAGAAACAGAGGTAAATCATAAATTGTATGAGATATATTTTCATTTATTTAAAATTATCAAAAAATGTATAGTGTAGTGGCCATATTACGAAATTTCCATCTTAAATTTTGGAAGCAGCATTATTAATTGTCGATAGAAGTGTATATGGATATTGCAATTCACGCGTCCAAATATAAGGCGATAAGAATGACTTATCGGGTATATTCGGACAGCTTCAGATTATTGACAGCTAATAACTGACAGTAGAAGGTAGTAATTTATCTCTTTCTGTAGATATATATATATATATATATTATATTGGGGATGGCCGTTAAATCTTGTTACCTACTGTTATCGCTTTTAACTGCTGGTATTGTAAATATACTTAAGTGGCTGGGTTTGTTACATTACACTTGCCTATTTGCTCCTTTTAAAACAATAAAATAGCAATATAATCAAAATGTTAAATCGCGAATTTCCAAAGTTTTAGTACCTCCATTAATTTATTTTGTAAAAGTATTATTTAAAGGAACAAAGTGTTACGTCTCATATGGATGTACTAAACCCTTCGTATGGGAGCACTATTCAAACTGGGACGCTTTATTTGACAAGAACACAATACATTACAAGTACCTACATAGCTTTCCTATCGTAACAGTGAAGGTTCAAAAGTATAATCATATGACACTCACACACTATAATTTTGGATCTGCTACTGGTCTGCTCCCATCATTTTCATTGTTAGTTATTATGTAATATATTTTAATTTTAGTATAGTTTCTTTTATTTTATAAAATACTAGCTGACCCGGCAAACGTTGTTTTGCCATATAAAGTATAATTCACGCGATAGTTTTATAAGTAATAAAATATTGCCTATATTATAGCCTGTACATCATTTTGTTCTATTGTCTATAGTTTTTGCAGCGCACGCAAAAATAGGTTTTCGATTTTACACCTTGTGTTACAAAATAGCAATTTTATTACGGATCCCTAATTTTGAAAAAAAAACATAGCCTATAGCCTTTCTCGATAAATGGACAACACTGAAAGAATCAGTCAAATCGGACCAGTAGTATCAGAGATTAGCGCGTTCAAACAAACAAACAAACACTGCAGCTTTATATATTAGTATAGATTTACCTAACACAAAATTTGAAAAACAAAATTTTATGACGATACGTCACTCATACGGTTAGCTCAGTTGGTTAGAGCACCGGCCCGGAAAGCCGGAGGTCGTGGGTTTGAGTCCCGCATGGTGCATAAAATTTTGTATTTCAAATTTTATTTGTCTATTTATCCTAGAAGTGAGGGTTGTAACTTTCAAACATAACAAATTGTTAATATTTACAAGAGCGACATCTCAAGTCAATTTCCTTATATGCAAATATTGGGGTTGAGCAGGTTATCAACTGTAAAGTAGATCCTGTAGATGAAGCCACCAACTGAGAGTTGAACAAAGCATACAAGATTTTATGACAATACGTCACTCGAACGGTTAGAGCACCGGCACGGAACACCGGAGGTTGTGGATTCGAGTCCCGCATCGTTCATACAATTTTGTTTTTCAAATTGTATTTGTGATATATTTACTTAGCTTAGATTAGATAGATAGCTTAGATTTAGATTTTTGTTCTATGTAATTGTAATTAAAACACTTATTATTTGTTTCCCTAACTATCCTTAAAACAATACTCAATTGGTACGTCTCAATTGATAAGTTATTGCACTCTTTTAAATTACTTTTGTGTATTGTTTTTTCTCTGTTTCTAGTTTTTAACTTACTTTTACATCTCTACGACGATCGGTCCTGCGCTGCCCTCATCCAACGTATTATTATTATTATTATTATTATATCATCCATCCCATTAGGTACCTTACTTACGTGCAATCACCCGCATCATATTGACGTCTGGCATTCAACAACCACGCGTTTCGCAAGATTTTTTGTGCCACGCAAACCCACTTTGTGGAATCAATTACCGGCTGCTGTCAATCAAAATAAGAGCATACTCCCAATTTAGAAAGATAGATAGATGGACACTTTTTTGCATACCATACAGGCTTAAAAGTAAAAATTTATATAAAAAAAAGATCCTAAGCTAACTACAGTCTTAGGTACGCAATGGGCGGTCTTATCGCTTGTAGCGATCTCTTCCAGGCAACGCAAAAAACAATACAGGATACAATCAGTTATTATAACACGTATCTTAAAAAAATACGTCTATAAATATTCCTTTACTTAATTAATTTAATTTAAAGGCCGGCAACACATATTCTCTAGAGAATCCGTTAAAACATCAATCGTTCAAATCGAATCGTTCAAACATCCGCAACGCCGGTCCAGACCGGCGTTTGGGGCTCCTACCGCCTAGAAAACAGAGTTCCGGTATAGTACAAATGGTACAGCTATGTCGAATAATGAAATTTCAGGTATTGGTCTGATGACAACCAACCTGCCTACTGGCTATCAGACCACTAATGGATACCAGATCTACTCGACTTTTACATTGTCAAAGGCGTAAGTCACTTGAACATTGGTGTAGGGTCTAGAAAAAATCTTATCATGATATGGATTAGGCCAGCTCGTACATTTGTCACCTGATTAAAACGACGGTCTGGCTGTGTTTGGCTAGGCTGCCGACCTGAGTCACGTAAATCTCTCACTACGCCAGTGGACATAGGATTAAAACTTGAGAAAAATCGTTCCCTCAGGACAAAGTGGCATTATTACTATCTCCCCGCCAACAAGGCGGGATTTAATCGCACTGAAAGAGAACTGAAAAAAATGCTCAAGAAGTCTTCTTATCCAAGACGTTACGTGACGACGTTAAAACTATTACCACCACTGGACTGAACAACAACTCTCTAAAGAAAGCCTCTAGAACAGTTGATAATTCATAAAACTATTGCCCAAATAGCAGAGAAATATCTGAATAGTTTGCTGCTAATCTAGTTTAAGTATTTTGAACTAGCGTTGCTAAAGCTGGATCAGATGAATGAGAACAGGGAAAAATATTAAATTTATATAAAAATGTGTATAAAATATTAAATTATTTAATAGACCAACGTGACTCAGACTAGTTATACGTCTGATTAACTCTTTGCACTCCTATAAGTGCCCAGTCTGCCTGATCTGATCATCCCTAGCGGCTCAAAGGTTTGTCAAACAGCAATTATATTCCTAGCCTGCCTGTTCAATGCAATCTTCACAACATATAGCTTCACCGCGCTGAACGCACATCGGGAAATAATATATCAAATTCGCTTCAAATCCCAAATGGGTGTTTGTACCTAACCATCATTCCATTGCATGGATTCGGAAAGGCACCATACCAAGATTGAACAAGTTCACCGAATGCAACAGTGTTTTTAACTTAACACTGACCGGTAGCCTTCTTGGCGGTACAGCAAGCTATGCCGTACCTACAGTTTGTATCGCGTCTGGCACAAGACTACCTACTCTACTTTATATAGTAAAACATATATTACCTCAGTCTAACTTCAACAACCTGGTATCATCCTATATCAGATTAGTTATTACGAAGCTAGATCAGGTCTTTATAACATCTAGGCAGAGTAACGCATGATTCAGTGATTGGCCGAAATGAATAATAAAATCTTTTATCAAATAGCCCAATTTCAGTCGCTTCAACCCCAATGTGCTCTCTTAAAATAACCTTTACCACATTTTCTTGTTCAGTTGTCAGGCTGTAAAAGCATATGGTATAGTGGCTTACTTATTTAGCCCAACAAAAGACTGACTAACTCGACTAAACCAAGTAGTTAGTAACAAGTTTATGTTTGTTCCTTGTGTTCGCTAATGTCCTGATATCAACTGAGTCAACTGAATGATAACACGAATACAAATAGGTTGGTAGGCTGAACCACACATTCCGTTGGATTATGAAGTGGTGAATTAAAGCAAATGCCCAAAAATATAATAACAAAACCAGCAGCATACGAAGAGCAATTTGTCCCGCAGTCCAACTACGCAATGATATCTCGCAACACTGTGAGTGTAACAAGTACTTACTCAATAACCTGGATCGTTGTCACACAATGTCTATAGTCACTATTGAATGGAATGAATAAAAGGATGGAACTCAATTATCTTTAATAAAAATAAATTTATTCTATTTAATGTAGTAACTAAACGTGTGGGCCTCCAAATATCCCTCATATTGCCAGCAACATACTATGTGTGCAATGAGCACAAACGCAACTTTGCAGAATATTGTTGCTTGTAAACAAATGCGTCCTAGTTAGTGAGAAGATGAATCGTTACTTTGTTACATCATAATTCCTTGGCTACTAATTAATAAGCCCTGAGAATTCCAAAAAAAAAGCAAACCTCGTTAATACAGGGGTTGGTTAAAACGATGGTCTCGAAAACCTAAATCCTGTAACTAACAAATGTGGAACTGATAATAGTCGCTATTGACTTAATGGCAGTTTTAATAAAATATTTTTTTTTTATATATTAACATACATATTTTATAAGAAAGAGCTCCGATATTTCATCTATATCCTTCAGACGAAGTCTGTAAGTATTCAAGGAATATTGTATAAAGGTTCTGTTCCTAAGCAAATAGAAATCAAATAAAAGAAATACATGGATCAGAGGAAATTTAATGATGCATACTAAGAAAGGCGTTCTTGATAAAATAATATATTTCTAAAATATATTAGTTATAAAAGGTTCTTTGTTCAGGCTAAGGTTGTGCATCAAAAGTTACTGACCCTTTGCTTCTTACTTTACCTTCTGGATTCTCATTTATAATGTTTCATGTATATCAAATATATTTATTGTTTTTTAAATTATATTCCTTCACTAAATAGTGTGTAAATACACACACTCTTACATTCTTTGAAAGCAGTTGAGGGACATCTTGTATGGCCTGTCGGAACATATTCACCGCCTGTTAGCTTATTACTGATAAATTTAGATAAATTTTCAGAAAAAAAAACTACAAGATGCAAAGTCCCGACTGTCATCAATTCTATATATAAGGTCATCAAAAATTCATTTGTTACCTCTAGAGAATGTTCAATTTGAGGAAATACAAATGACAAAAGACAATTTGAGGAAAGCCTTTTCCCAGCAGTAGAGTCTTTCGGCTAAAGTGAGTATGCTGATGAGAATTCGGAGGCTCTTTAAAGGGGTTACAGTACCGAATTTCGGACGGAATAAGGAGCGTATTTCTTATTATAACCTAATAATGTTATTCTCCATATAAAAGAAGCTACAGAAAGAATAGATGTTAGAGTTATTCATAATAACTTGCAGTTTGCTATTATGTCCTACGAAAAAAGTCCGCTGAAAGTGTTCCTTTTAAATATTCGGAAATATTTTAAAATTTTGACAAAAAATGTGTTTTACAAAAAAAGGTGAGCGGGAATCATAAAATTTAAAGACTATTAGGTTTTTTTGCAAAGAACTACATCTGTTTATTTCTTTTATAAATATATTATGGTTTAAAAAGAAACACTCTCTAAAGGTAGAAATTGCAAAAATAAAATAAAAGCCGATTACAAAGGGCTTTTTGTGATGTGGAAAGATGTTGAACGTCGCCATTGTGTGTTTATGTAAAGACATGATTTATCTTACAAATAAAGAAAATACCACAATAAACTAACATAAACAACGTTATCCGATTCTTGATCGAGAACTTTCCAAACATACATTGAAAAACTCTACTGTACTTTAATTCTATCAAATATTTTCAGAACTCATTAAAACTTTAATTTTAAGCTCAAGTTGTAACTTAATTGTATTTGTATGTTCACTTGTGATCCATAATACAGGCATACCTAAAGTGGAAAGCGCTGCTAATTTGTATTTTTATGTATCTATTTTGTCAATAAATACATTTTTCATTTCAAAAAATCAGACAAGTGCCTATTGTTTAAGATTGAGTATACAAATGAAATGTTGCATTAATGAAAGAAAAATTGTTTTTCTTTTTAATAGGAAAATTTGATAAATCCTCATCTAGCTAAAGTTTACTAGCCCTGTATAAACTACATCTTAAAATTAAATAAGAAATTGTTTTACTTAAATAACGGTCGACTGCTCGCTTACCTGATTTGGACTTGCGACATGTTTATGAATGACCTTCCTTGTTTAGACTGTACGACATACTACGACGTTTCAAATTCAATTTACATTCTCATAATATATTTGATACCATTTATTATATTTACCACCATTACCACCTCTACCACGTCTGAAAAATCACCATTTACATCTTCATCGTTTTCAATGACAATAATTATTATGACAGTGAATGCATCAATCCACATACACTGTAAATAAATGAAAGAGTTTGAAGATATATATATATATATATCTGATGGTAGTTGATTTGAAAAACCCAAAAACTCTGAGCGGCACTACAATTCGCACGACACGCCACAAGTTAGGATATAATCCTCACCATCTGGATGTGTGGCGGTCCTCCACAGTGCGGTTTACAAGGAGCTTTCTTCCACGTACTACAAAGCTGTGGAATGAACTTCCTTGTGCGGTGTCTCCGGGACGATACAACATGGGTACCTTCAAAAAAAGTGCGTACACCTTCCTTAAAGGCCAGCAACGCTCCTGTGATTCCTCTGGTGTTGCAAGTGATTGTGGGCGGCGGTGATCACTTAACAACAGGTGACCCGTACGCTCGTTTGTCCTCCTATTCCATAAAAAAAAATTGCGTTCGTCACCTTGAAACATTTGATGTTAAGTCTCATTTGCCCAGTAATTACACTAGCTACGACACCCTTCAGACCGAAACACAATAATCATTTGTAAACCATGGATAACGGGGCTGACAATACAAATACTTAACTATTTAAACAACTAGTTATAAGTATCACTTTTGTGGGATTGTTTATTGTCGTAAGTAAATAAAATAAAATACTCGTGTAATTCGTCTGGCTTTGCAAGAGAGAAAAGGTGGTAAGATTAATAGTAAGATGTGCGCATTTCAACTACTTTAGAAATATATAAAATCTAATCATTTATGATAGAGAACTTTGGTATTATATGAAATTAACACTGTCAAGCAGAATCATTTTTCAATAATTACTAGTTTGGCGAAGTCATATTAATTAATTAAATAGTTTCACTATACAAACAGCCACGCCATGTATCGAGAATGTTAATAATTAATATTAGCAAATATTCATTAAAGATCCTTACTGAGGTCTCTTCATTGTGGTAACAATCCTACTCATCAATGTGGAATATATAATTTTATGCTCTAATTAACAATAATCGTTTATCTTTGATACAGCTCAAAGCCCCAAATTATTAATCTAATTAATGAATGATAAATGGCTGGATAGATATATATATTATATGGTATGGTATGGTATTATATATATAATATATATATATATATATATATATATATATATATATATATATATATATGCAATGAAAATGGTCTTTGTTTGAGGTTCTTTCACGCCTAAACCACTAATGGTATCGACATGAAACTACCACCATTCGATGCGAAATTTATCGTAGATGATTTATGACTACTTTTACTTTACTTTTTTTCATTATATTTGTAATAAGATGAATAAAATTTAATTTATTTCCTTTTAAAATTAAAAAAAAACGAACGGCTGATTTGTACATAAGTATATGTCACCCTTTTGGCCTTTGCCCAGCAGTGATATGTTAAATAAAATATTATAAATTAATAAGTAATAGTTTTATATTGTAATAGGCTTTACTAAATAAATAAATATGTCACTCTACATAGGAACCTCAGTACGGATCTCGGATCGGCACAATTTAAACTTCATTGCACAAGAAAATTGGAAAATTGCGAATAGGCCTACACATAAAGTGTTTAATGTCGAACAAAGGGCGCCGATGTGTAGAGAAAGCGCCATAGTAATGTGACAAATAGATTTTTATTATTTGTTTCAATGGTGACAATAGACACACTATGTCTGAATTTCAGCAGTCTATCTATTGAGGTTTATGAGACAGATACCGCCCTCGGACAGACGGACAGACCCTGCGGCCATAGTAATGGAGTTCCCCTTGATTAGGCTTCGCTAAAAATGTATGACCAATAACTTTTTCACTGAGCCTAAATTTAGAACAAAAAACTACTTAAAATTTTTTCGACAAGCCGCTAACAATCATATATATATATATCTATATTGGTAATTACACTGATGAAGTTTGTTATAATATATGGATAATTCCTTCCGAGCGCTCTTCCACTGAGCCAACCGTTTGAGTATGAACGAGATGTGACTCGGTAGTTTGCGAGTTCGAGTCCCGTATCGCTCATTAATTTTATCATAATAATACAATAAGTATATCCCGGTAATAATGTTTTGAAACATAACGATAACGCCAACGTAGACCGCAGTCGAGTCTCCCGTGGTAGTAGTAGTTGGTGTTGAATGAACGAACTGTTTTTTTAGAAGCAAACTCTGTCCCAGCAGATTTGCCTCTGAGCAAATATGAGACGTGCAGCGCCGCAACCCGCAGTGCAGCGACGCTAAATGCGACATAGCAAGCGACGAGTCGCTTCAGTATGCATGCTGTTACTTGTAATATTTATAGAAATTTGTCCTTGACATTCTGACATAATTCGGAAGTCCATTCATTGTGTGTCTTCTATCGCATTTATCAAGGGAAGAATTTCGAAGAACTGTTTAGCCTGATTCTTGCCGCCCAATTCCACATTCGCACGACACGCCACATTTTAGAATATCATCCCCACCATATGGATGTGTGGCGTTCCTCCACAGTGCAGTTTTGAAGGAATTTTCTTCCACGTACAACCAAGCTGTGCAATGAGCTTCCTTCTTCGGCGTTTCTGGGATGATATGACCTTAAAAAAAAGCGCATATACCTTCCTTAAAGGCCCGTAACACTCCCTGAATCTTCTGGTGTTCCAAGACAAGTTGGGCGGCAAGCATCATTTAACATTTAATGAAAAATAATTTAGGCGCAAATATGGGAATTGGGTCGCAATTTTTTCGAATATATACCATCTTTAAAGCACTAAACACCTTATCACATGGGGAAAAAAGGTAAATCCATTACTCGACTGCATTATTAAGCATAGAGATGGTTTCGTGTGTATTAAAATTACATTTTTACTTTATGGTAGCTGGTAGGTAAGCTCTTCTGAGGGTTACCAGTCCGAAATGAAAACAGCTGGAAGGTTATTAGTAGGTGTGTGGCCCATATGCAAGCGTAACATTATTGATGAGTATCATAGATGGCGATAGCAGTTGCTTAAACCTTATGAAATGTTGATCGACATCGTTACGTACTCGTAGAGGTGTGTCATAGAAAGATTTTAAATTAAATTAATTTAACTGGTTTTTGTAAATGGTCAACATGTTGCAAAAACTGCGTATGTTTTAACTGTTATGTTTTAGATCCTCTATTAAAGAGGTCCCGATGTCCAAATAACCATAACACCATCCAAACGAGTGTTATAATGAATTTCAGTACAACATTACAACACTCGTTTAGATGATGTAATGGTTACTAGGACTGTTTTTTTAATGTTAGCGGTAAGCTAACTGTTTCAGAATCTTTTAAAGAGGATTCATATTATCGGTGTCGATAACAGTTATTTATGCAACTGATGTATTATGTATGAACTTATTATGTCTTAAGTATGAAAAATTGGTCCAGCTATTAGAGAGTTTACTAACATACACATGGGCATGAGTTTTATATATTATGGGCTTAATTGAGAATATAAACCATTCTCAAATTCACTGGAACACACAAAAAATCATCAAAATCGGTCCAGCCGTTTAGGAGGTAGTTCAATTGTGAATCTAAACCATTCTCGAAGAACTCAGAAAGACACACAGAAAGTTTCATTAAAATCCACCCGTTTATGAGGAATTCAGTTACAAACACATGAATAGAAAAATATAGATAAAGCTTTATTGCATCATTCTACTTGTTTACACATCTTTTGTATTATGAAGACTTGAGAGATAGAGAGTTGCATTCTTTTAAGCCAACATAGAAAACACATTAACCACTCATGACCCAACAGGTTAGTAATCAGTACTACATACACAACCACGACTTCTTCTGCGCTTGGTCATTATTTTTTTCTTTTAGTTTTTGGTAACAAAACTAAGTCATTACGTAGCTAAGGCGATAGGTTAGGGACACGATAGGGGGGACCTCAATCACGTTTGTCGTCAGAGAATTTGAAGTGTTGTTATTGTGATGCAGCATGATTCTCCGGAGTTTAGGTTTCTTTTTTATATAAGAGGGGGCAAACGGGTAGTAGGCTCACGGGATGAGGAGAGGTGATGCAACCGCCCATGGACATCCGCAACAATAGGTGTCAAGAGATGCGTTGCCAGCCCTTAAGGTAGAATGCTCTTTTCTTGAAAGTCCCTCAGTCGAATCGGTTCGGTAAAACCGCAGCCGGTTATTGTTTCCACAAAGTGGTCGTCAGATAGACGTCAACGTGATGTGGGTTTTTTTTATGGAAGAGGAGGTCAAAGAGCATACGCGTCACCTGATGATAAGTGATCACCACAAACCATACTGTTTTGTAAGAGAGGAGAGGAAGCGTCGAATAAACCTACATAATATTATGAATTTGAAAACCGAAAACATTGGTACGGTGGCGTGTGACTGGCGAGGGGGGCTCTGTGGTGAGAGTTGGCAGTTCAATATATGTTGGTCTTCTCTTCCGCACAGTTTGCAAGTCTTTTAGTTATGCCACTATACTATTACATCATTTCGCATTAACTGACCTAAATTTCTCCAGTACTGACACTGAGAAAACTTGATTGACCCATTCTGATTTTACTATCTGGATCATATCGATACATCCACATATTGCCAATGATATTATAGCACTTGTAAATATCACTGTATATTGCCATATTAAGAAATATAATGATGACGTGTAGTTGATAAAACGGATATTTTGTTCTCTCCATGATAGTATATATACTATATGAATTGATGTTAATTATCATTCAAATAACAATATTGATCTACCTACAGGACGTGTACTCCTTATATTTCATGATTTTCATTGATATTTAATATACAAGTAAACAAAATTAACCCAGCTAAATCTAAATCCATTTTAACTATAGTACAAATTCAAGCCAATAATTCGTACACCTAATTGGAATTTCGTCGTGTTTGTGAATGTCCTTTCGTTGAGTTGATTGTATGTCATAGCACGCTGGATTAATTGAATGTACATAACAAATATATGATATAACAACTTATAGTATTTGTGTTTTTAATTTATTTGTAGTACAGAAGAGCTTAATTTATTATTTAAAGTTATTTGTAACCACGGACGAGTAAAAAAATAAGGACTCCGTGTCACCTACATATCAGTGACGCATCAAATTAACGTGTAAACATATAGTTTCACGCACACACTTACACTACTATAAGCCATCGTCTGTGATGGACAGTGATATCCAGTGTGGCTGGTAAATAAACAGGGACTTTACCCGAAAAATTGGATTATCCATGTAATGGATACAAAAATTAACTTATACTATGCCAGCGATATTTATTTTTAATTTAGAAAACAATCTGACTAACAGAAATTAGAAAATCGGAGTTAAAAGTAATGTGGTTATATAGACTAGTACTATGACTAATAATGGGACATAATTTGTGTTATCTGGTATCCCTCGTAACTACACACGCACTAGTTTAAAGGTGCTTCACTTGTTAATATCACGGCGCGGATTCCTCTTTTTTTACTCGTCCGTGTTTGTAACCTACATATTGATTTTAATAAATACTTTTTATGAAAAATATTTTGCTTCATCTACATGTATTTTGGGTGATCCATCCATTCTATTTTAATTCAATGATAAAATGCATTATTATTCGTTACATAATATTGATATATTATACTTGCTATAATAATATTATTCAATATAGTAACATTAAAAATTTAATGGTCATCAATTTGTTCAACTCTTTGTGTGTCATGATTATCTTGTTTTAAAATACTGATAAATTTTACCTCCATTCAAAATATTATTGTTTTTCATATGATCCACCGACGAGTAAATTAAGACATATTTTGAACCTAAGTTGGCGTACCTTATTTAAAGAATCCTATCTTTAATGTACGGACTTGAATATTATCCTAGCTTAAATTTCCCACCCTTTTGTTCCTTACCTATTAATTACCTGCCTGTGGCGCCATCTGGTGAAGGGAGCTTCTACGTCTTGAAACTGTGATATCGGTCGAGCGCGTGCGTCCTCCCAATGAAACATAAAAATAACAATATAAGAGGGCCCAGCCGGATCTAAAACTAATAAAAAACTACTTCGAGAACAATATAAACTATATGTGAGTGTGGTGAAAGTTTTCAGGAGGGCCAAATCACCGAAAAACGTGACTGAACGACGGCTGTAGCAGGATCTGGTATGTATCTACTTCAATTTTCTTTTTTAATACACGTGTTTGCAAGTCAGGTGTTTTCACCCTTTCCTTTTAGGCTTGAATTAGTTTTCGCAAAGGCTTATTATCAACATTAAAACAAATTTATCCCAGCCAAAGGCGTGAATAGATAAATATTATATAAGTGTAGAGATAAAAATAACATATATTTATAAATTGTATAATGTATATGTTTACACGGTATTAATACTAGAAATACGTATTTATTTCATTTTTATGAAAACAAGGGACGAGACGAGCAGGACGTTCAGCTGATGGTAATTGATACGCACTGCCTATAACATTGCACTGCCGCTCAGGATTCTTGAAAAACCCCATAGAGCGGCACTACAACTGCGCTCGTCACCCATGAGACATAAGATGTTAAGTCTCATTTTCCCAGTAATTTTACTAGCTACGGCGCCCTTCAGACCGAAACACAGTAATACATAATCTAGCCGGCATCCTGTGCAAAGGAGCCCTGGTAGACTGGTAATATATAGTATATTCTTGCTGATTTACAAAACGGCTAAATTGATTTTGTACATTAATTTAATCTTTTATTTTGAATAAGAAAATTCATGTTCCACTAAAAAATTTAAACGAATAAGATTCCGATTTTGGCGTACTTTTCAATAAAATATAACTAAATTGATTAAAAAATAATTCGGACATAGGGTCAACACGTCTACTCGCGATCGAGGTCCGGGGGGAAGAGGAATCATTTTCATTCAATCATTTTCATTATGTTACTCCATAATATTATTTCCAAGCTACAAATCAAATGAATTTGGCCTCTGGTGAAGAAACAATTTCTTAACTAGTTGCGTATTATGATAACGTGTTAACATCTATTGTTCAAGCAATTGACATTGATTTTGTGTATCATCAATTATATAGCAGGACTAAACAGCAATAGAAAATATATGAATAACAATCAAATTCACGGTAACACTTTTTTTCAATAAGTTACTAACTATATATATACCCGTACTGTCATCTGAGGGAAATGGACGCCACTGATTTGTAATGCTGAAACAACGAAAACAACGAATGTGATCAATGAATCGAATCTTGTGACCTTTGTATGAATCTAGATAAGAAAAAGACATCTTCAAAGTCCAGACTTACCACTAATGCCATTTCCTTGATTGAAACTTTTTCGCCTGGAATCTGTAAGTGATGTACCTATACAAGAACAGGATGAAATACGCAGTTGCTATTTACATGTGTCCATTTAGAAAATAAATCTGCAACAAATTCGTAACATACTAGGCATAAGTACTAGGTTAACATGACGTCATTCATTTGGTGCCATGTTGTAGATCTAATTACACTTATATTAATAATAGAAACCATTAATTATTTTAATATATTATATTATTTAGTTTCATTGACATGACAACCTAGCCATCAGTAACACCTACCTAACTAATATGATTTATAAAACGTTACACGCATATTCTATGGATAGTAGGTATTTTATAATAAAAACTTAGTGTTGAGCGTGTGTTTTTATTACAACAATTTCAAGTTTAATAATTTTAATATATAATTAATTGATAGAAACTAAGTCCGTTCAAGTCCCAATATACTACGTGGACGGCCAGATCTTTTTCTGTCACAAACAGAGGAGGTCTCATTGTAGGTTAATAATAGCTTGGTACACAAACATTTTACTAATGCGTATGGAGAGCTTTAAAAATTGCAATTGGCTCCATACCTACTTTGTGTACAATCACAGCGATTCTGTTGTCTTTATTACCCCACTCCATTTTAATATCGCAAAATATTGTATTTATTGGCGCCAAAATGAGAAAACTCTATGAAGGATCATATAAAAAAGACAGATTCCAAATTAAAATGTATAGTTTATTTTTCATTGTCATAATATTTATGGCCAGATTAGTATTCTTAGTTTATATTTGAAATATCAAACATCGAAAGGTGAAGAAAAATGTGATATTAACGTACATTTTCATTATTTCAACCACGCTGATGAAAAATATGACTTATTAAGATTTTTTTTTTAATATTTGTCCTCAAACGAGCGTACGGTTCTCCTGATTTTAAATGATCACCAATATATTCTTGATAATGTAATGTTTATTCATAGGAACATAAGTGAATTTGATAGAAACTGTCATAACTAAAATGTTAATACCAGGAACAGACATAAGCTTATAATGCCTAATACTCGGCTAAGTCGAATTTGTAAGTATTTTGTGGGGTGATGTATATGCTTTTACAACAAGATCCAAGGAATTGTTAAAAAACTTTGTTTGGTAAAGGTTACTATAACATAAATGACTTTCTTAATGATACCACAGAGTGAGAAAATAAGTTTAATTGTACAATATTACCCATTCTTCTCAGGTCTGAGGCATTCGTTTTGCAATGGGTAGTTTTTGACTTTCAATAAGTGATGTCACATCCTATTTTGAATTTGAATAATAATATTTAAATTTGAATAACCGCTGATTACAGTCTCTTTGAACACTGCCATTCTTTTCGAAAGTTTCCGACTTTGGAAGTTACCCATGTTGTATAAAATTAGAAACATCGTGCAATGAAGTTCATTCTTACTTACTAATTGTTAACTTAAACTAATTAATACACATAAATTTGTTTCATAGAGTCAACCTTTCTCATAAAACATAAAGGTAACGTAACATTTTATATGTTCCTCAAAGCGAAGTTGTGAGTTGCATATTTTACTGTGACATTAAAATAAATACAAATTCAGACGACTTCGAGGCAATTCTTTTGAGGTGCAATGGTGTAAATGATTTTAATTTTCCTGTATATAATAAATTTGTAAAGTTCGATATATATGTTTTAGAAATAGGTTTGTGTTTTACAAATCGTGTATTTGAACTTTGGGCCGTTATGTTTTATTGAATTTAAACGGCTTAAAAAGGAGGTAGTTCTTATGCAACTGCATTATTTTTGTATGTTTACATTTTATATGTATATATTATATAATGCCAGATTGATTTCATTGTAAAAATATATATTTGATAATGCAATCTATGAGCAATTCGGGGAACTTCTATAATTTTATAGGTATACATAATATTGCACTTTTAGTTTTTTCAACAATAAATCAAGCATTTGTATACAATTGTACCATTTGGTGAAGTGGAACTGAGAAAAAGACCAATGAAACTTTATAAAGGTCAAGTGTTATTTCAGTGACAATCAACCAAATTTAATTGTAATCAAAATAGCATAGAATTGATTTGGTGATAAAACTGGAAGGTAAAACAGAATTACTTAATAGAACTTTTTTGTACTCTTTAGATTGTAATGGCATTTGTTCCCCGTTATAATTACTGGATTCTTGTTTGCGCTCGTTGGTAACTTGGTATACAAAACCAGATGTTAAATATACTCGTATTTATAGATAATAATATTAAGTAATTCCATGATAGCAATGTTGAGTACTACGACTAACTCCTGTTATAATTAGATACAAACAGTACCCGTCAAGGCAGAACTAGTAAGGTAGGAGGAATTTAATTGTACCGATCAATTAAAAGTTATTCAAAAATTGGACTTTTTAACAACATTAGGATCTGCGATATCTTCTAAGCATTTTTATAAAAAGAAACCCCGCTGAGTTTGTTGCCCCCTTTCTTCTCAGGTCTGAGGCATTCTTTTGGAATGGGCAGTAGTTTTTGACTTTCAATAGGTAATTTATATCCTATTTTAAATAAATTTGAATTTGAACTTCCTATGTTCCTGTATATTGATAGTTAGAAGATACACTACAAAACTACTTTCTACTTCATGTAGGGGTAGTACGTCCTGTGAAATAATATTATTTTACAACCCGAAGGTATATAATCTTCAACGGCCATTTATACAGAAAATGATGAATGCTTTTCCATTGTTTATATAAACAGTAGATAAGTCTTCTGGATCTTCAGAGTAACCAATTTTGTACTCTGGCTCCGCTGTACGGCACACAGCGCCTATTGAAATTGAACCATATTGAATCTATAAAAACAATTTTCTTTCTCGAATTGTAGAAATAGGAGCGAGGGTATTTCAATATTTTCGACACGATTTCATTCTGAATTGTATGAAAATAGGACGTGACTGTATAATCCATGTAATATATTATAGACGGCAACTGCCCACGATTTTGCTCGCGTAGATCTCGTATTTATAACATTATGGTGTATTTATGCTGGCTAGTATTAACAAAACATGTCAATAATAGTGGCTCAGTATAATAGACATCCTTAAGAGCTACCAGCAATATACATTACTGATGTCTAGTGTACGATATTTGTTAATTCTTGCTTCTCTTTTTTTGTTTTGATTTCACTGTAACTTTTCTATTTTAGGTTGCGTTACAGTACAGTTTTGAGTGGCCTTGCCTTGTGGAGGTGGAAGGTACGCTAAAGTTCTTGATGGGCTAAGCTGCTCTCTGTGGAGGATATGGTTATGGTGGCAACGAGGAGTTTAACCTAATTTTTTTCACTTGCAGATTTCTTTTACTTTAATAGTTAGTAAAATACGCTCTATTAAAAATCCAACCTAAGAAGTAGAAAATAATTTTCGATAAATTTAAATTATGAACAGCAACGCAAGATCAGATTTGCACCCCAGGACTAAAACTAATGGCTTTTATGTTTTTTTAACTATTATTTATTTTTAATTTTGTCTTATAATCGTTTCAAAAAGAACCAATATTAAATCTTAAATTGCTATGTTCTAGCATATTTTATTTGAAAAATAATCCAAGTTACGATCGCAAAGAAAATAGGTTTGATTTTGTGTTTCCTGGTTTCCTCGACTTCTCAAACAGCGCCAAAATATCGGGTTCTCGTCATGAGCTCAAATATCATACTGAAGTGACTTTATTAAGTGTAGATACAGAATAACTGTTACAACTTAAAACAGGATAAACAAATTCAAAGGTGGAATACCTTTATTTTGTAATTGAAAACGATAACAAACAAGCGTACGGGTCACCGCCGCCCACATTTTCTTGCAACACCTGAGAAACACAGGAGCGTTGCCGGCCTTTAAGGAAGGTGTACGTGCTTCTTTTCGTATCGTCCTGAAAACGCTGCACAAGGAATATTTTCACAACCCATTTTGATATAACAATGAACATAATATATTTTATCTACTTTAAATCCTCTATTAAAGATTCTAAAACAGTTAGCTTATTGCCAACATTAAAACACCCAATGTCCTAAAAACCATTACATCATCCAAACGAATGTTGTAATGAAATTCAATACAACATTACATCATCCGTTTTCATAATAACACTCCTTTGGATGATATTATGGTTACTAGGATTGGCTTATTTAATGTTAGTAGTAAGCTAACTGTTTCAGAATCTTTTATAGAGGATTTATATTATGGGTGTAGATAAAGTCTTGTATGCAACTGTAAATAATTAGGTATTAAAACACTCATATAATACTATTATTTATAAAAATAAACCCACATTCGTGTTTTAATACCGCTTAATCCACAACAGTTGCGTTGTGGTGTCTGCTAGGATCCCCATTATAGCATCTTTTGTTCGATACTTGAGAGATAAGTGCTTGAAAATGTTTGGGCCGAGAAAAATTTCAATTACTCAAGTAGACGGCTGCAGAGGCCTTGTTTTATTAACATAAGCTGAGCGAGCCTCTTTCAACGATCATAAAATTCAACCTATTGACTTTACGATCACCATTTGTTAGAGTTTCGGGAGGATATGTTCTGAATTATTAATGATGAGCTTTGTTTTGCGAAGTTTTCAACACGAAGACTTTTAAAGTACCAATTTGCTAGGATCGACCGATGCGAGTATTTTTCGGGATTTTGAAGTATCAGATTAAAAAAATTCTGACAATTTTATAACATGAAATTAGATTCAATGAAGGAGTAAATCTATAACTAATTCTAATTTAAGTTTTTCTAACTGAAAAAATATTTAACTTAAGAAAAATTCATTAGTAAAAGGATTTAATAATCATTTGGCAACAATATCAGAATGGTTGTGGATAGCCATCAAACGCTATATTTAATTTATCATTGTTTAAAGAAATGTCTTAAAATATCCTCAGAAAGGAATTGTGTCTATCAACAATTTAAGCTTATGATCACACTACTAACACAATCAAGCCAATTTCTTATCAGTTCTCTTCTGGTACTGCAATGGGATCAATGTTTTATAATAATTTTTTAAATAATGTAATATATTTTTCATTTAATTATTGATATTTACGGAAGAAGCTATTTCAACAAAAATCGAAAGAGTTAGGGCAGGTAATAATTTTGTTACAGCCCTATTTAATTAGTACTTAAATAAGCATTATTGTTGTATAAATATTATAGCTAGTATGACTAGGAAAGATCCTGTGTATTTTTTTTAAGATTACGTCATCATTCCGACGTCACAATTGTTAACTTGGTGCTGAACCCTCATAATTGGATCATCGAAAAAAAACTATAACAAATGTTTGATCACTTTCGTTTATTCCATGGCCAGCCTATCGACGTCCCAGACAGGTCCGTACCGTACGACATCTCGAGCACGAATACCTCGAGTGTTATAGGGCTCGGCGCACGTGCACGTGTTTTCGATAAATGTTTTTGAACAATAAATTCACATCACAATGATGATTAATTAGTAACTAATTTTACAGTGAAATTATTAAAATTAACTATTCTCGTTATTATAATAGCTGTATTGAAGTGTTTGCGCCGATAAGTATTATATTTAAAAAAAAATATTTAATATTTTACGTAAACGTCAATTTATAAAGTATAATATACGATTCGTTTATATTAATATGATTATTATATTTTACTTTAAAGCGCTTCGTTTAATTGATAAAAATATTTCCCACTGCTTATATTACTCTCACAATATTTCATAAGCGTTGAAAGTACAATATTCTACTTTTGATAATTTACCCCTCTTGAGGAATATTTACTTAAACGAGGTCTATTTAAAACGTAAATAAAATATTACTTAAAATTATATTTATACTAATATTTAAACTTGTTTTCATGTGGCAAATGCGCAACCTGTTCCTTACAGGCCGGAAATGTTTCGTTTTACCTCTGGTTATTGTAACAGATAATAGTCAGCAGTGATCATTGACCACCATAATATATGTATTCACTTGATTGTTTTAAATTTTGTATTAAATTTACAGCGTTTGATAATATTTTATCGAAGTTTTGAATTTTTAGTTTACGCAAGACATACAATAAGAAAAGTCTTAAGTTAAATTCAACTCACTGAAAACGTAGTAACATTATTAAATAGCAAATTATTTTATTGATACCAAGTTTTTTACAAGAGACGGAAGATATGAAGGTGATATTGAAAGGAGAATGACTGCGGGAAATTGTGTGAATGGAGCGCTGCATGCCTTTATAAACGGTAAGACTGTGCCAATTGAAGCGCGAAAGGCTGTACATAATGGAGTGCTTGTCGCCACGTTAATGTATGGAAGTGAGAGTTGGGTATGGCAGAAGAAGCATAAAAGCAGAATTAACGCAGTTGAGATGCAAACACTGCGTAGTATGTGTGGGGTAAGACTGACTGATAGAATTCCGAATGCGGTAATACAAGCGCGCTGTGGTTTGAAAGAGGATGTTGTGACAAGGACTGAAAAAGGAATGCTTAAATGGTTTGGACACGTGGAACGAATGAGTGAAGAAAGAATGACGCATCAAATATATAAGGCAAGTGTGTGTGGGCAAGCCGGTCGCGGGTGATCTCGTAGAACATTCGTCGATCAAATTGGGGACGTTTTGAGAAAAGGAGAGGGCCGAAGCACCCGCAACCGGCGAGCATGTATGAAAAGAGTAATGAATGTAGAGGAAGCGCGTGAGGTTTGTAAGGATAGAAGCAAATGGCATTCTATTGTCTCTGCCTACCCCGACGGGAACAAGGCGTGAGTATGTGTGTGTGTGTGTGTGTGATACCAAGTAAAAACACAAGAAATGCATCTTGCGTCTATTGACAATTTACAAAGAAATCAATTACAAAGAATGATCGTGATAATAGATTTTTCCACAGCACAATGAGCTTTTAAAGAAGATTAATTGCAGCTGTATCGTACGTGCGAGTTTTCGTATACATTTGCTTTGGTGTAGGAATTATTATTGACTTAGCAATTTTGTTGATACTATTTATCTAGGTATATATGTAGTATCAGGAAAATTGTATTGTAATAAGATAGATAATATGAAAATTTTTACACTTCGAAATACACGTTATAAACTTTCATTTGTGTGTTTTATTTACACTTCAAGTTTTTTTTAAACTTAAGGATATTATCAATGCCACAAGAGCCAATTCCAGTGCTAAAATAAAGGATTGATATTATATACTACCTGAATAAATATTTATGTAAGAAGACGTATATTGACTGCACCTTAACAAAATAATATGAAAAAACAATTTTTTTTGAATAAACTAAAATATGTTTTGCATTTGCAGACGATCAGGACGTTCCTACATACATACATATAATCACGCCTCTTTCCCGTAGGGGTAGGCAGAGACCACTTCTATCAGATCGCCGCTCAGGCATAAGATGTTAAGTCATTTGCCTATTAATTTCACTAGCTACGGCGCCCTTCAGACCAAAACACAATAATGCTTTGACATTACTGCTCCACGGCAGAAATGTTGTGCCGTTGTGGTACCCATAATCTAGCCGGCATCCTTATCTTTATCCTTTTAAATGTTTTGAATATGTTAAGGTTTGTTATTCTATATGCAGAATGGACCTTCCGACACCCCACACGGCCTAGAATAAGGGAATATGTGCGTCTTTCACCGCAGAATCCGCTCCCTCTGAACTCTCGACTGGTTAAGTTGGTTTCTTGAATCCCTGCTGATACAGATTCGTCATCTCTTTATGACATATTTGCTGATTCCTTAGCCAAGCCGCAAGACCATATGCACAAACATTGGAAATCTTTAATAATGTGATTCCTAGGTTTTAGTAAACTTACCAACTAAATAAATTAGACAACCTCTCAGAGAGAGAACTCTCTCGTTCAAGAGTTCGACAAGTCAGTCAGCTACTGGCTTCCGGAAAAAAAATAACTAATTCAATTAGTTTAAAAATCCACGATTAAAAGTTCTTTTCTTTTCTTAAAATTAAATAATTTACTCCTCTTAAACACTATTTAAACGAGTCTTATTGACAAACTCAAATAATGTATATTACACATAGAAATCCGCTTAAATTATATATTTTCTACTAAGCATTTCAACTAGTCCCCATTTTGCAAATGTCCAAATGTATCATGCGTAGAGCAAATCACTTCAATCTGTGACAACAAATTCGATGTTATACATCTTCTGAATGATCATAACTACAGAGTTCCCATTCTTATCTGTGCTATGATACTTAATTAGTTAGCGTGTATAAATGATACAAGGGACCACCTGCAACTCTGCTGCTTAGCTCAAACTTTTTCTATTAGAAACTACCAGTGTCCTTTGCACAGGATGCCGGCTATGTTACGTGTACCACAACGGCGACTATTCGTGCCGTGAAGCAGTAATGTGTAATCAATATTGTGTTTCGGTCTGAAGGGCGCCATAGCTAGTGAAATTACTGGGCAAATGAGTCTTAATCGCATCGCATCGCATGATGATCGCATGTCTAAAGGTCACGCGCGCAATTGTGGTGCCGCTCTGAATTTTTGGGTTTTTCAAGAATACTGAGTTGAATTAATTGTAGAGATTGTCATTGACTTACAATTAATATTTTATTAATCATATAATTGATAAAATTAATTAATTCTTCGCTTACATTCTGTAATCAAACGAACACAATATAAAAATCATTGAACTGGAGCCGAATTAACGGCTCGACAAACACTATAGAGTTACACGGAATTTCGGTCAATGCGCTTTGACAGTTAATATTTCACACAAATCTGTTTATTTACCAGAGAGGAATAATTCACAACATATAGCTGGTAACTACACAATAGAAAAACGTAAGCTAGTTTGTTTATAATTATGTATCTGATCTATGAGCTGTACAGCCGTAGCTTATACATGTAAATTATAAGTTAAAAGGATTATTAATTTATATAAATTATTTATAGATAAGACTATTTTTATATTTACGTTTTATGAAACAGAATTATACCATGCGAGGTAATATTATTATAGTATTAAATGCGAGGTTGCCAAACCGTCTAAAATTAATCTGGTAAATATACATACTGAAATTTTATTTTAATATTCATATATATTCATAGTCTACTCTGACAATTTGCTACTTTACTGATAAGTTATGAAAGAAGAAGAACTGAAGAGTTAGTGATCATCACTGCTCATATTATCTTGCAACACCGAAGTAATCACAGGAGTGTTGCCAGCCCTTTAGAAAAGAGTACGAGCTTTTTTTGATGGTACCCACATCGTATTGTAATAGAAACACCGCACAAGGAAGCTCACTCAACAGCTTTGTTGTACGTGGATGAATGTTCCTTGAAAACCACACTGTGGAGGAACGCAACACATCCAGGTGGTGGGGATAACATTCTTATTTGTGGCGTTTCGTGCGAAGGTGGGATTTGGCGGCAGGAATCAGGCCAAACAGTTCTTTGGAACACTTCCCATGATATATGCGGTTGAAGATATACAATGAAGGAAGACGTCAGGATCTAACCGTTTCAGAGCACTGTGTCGTCGACAATTCGGGCAGCTCTGCATTGCACGCGGTCAAATGGTTCGAGATGATACTGGGGTGCGCTGGACCAGACATGACAGAAATACTTCACATGTTGCCGGACCTGCGCTTTGTAGAGCGTTAGAATGTAGGCCGGCTTGAAATATTGCCGTGCTCTATTTATGACGCCCAGCTTCTTCGAGGCCAATTTGGCTTTGGCTTCGAAATTACTGCGGAATTAGCAAATGTTTGAGATTTCGAGACACAGTACTCCGATACTAGGCGTGGCTTAAAGGAAATGATGTCGGAGAGCGGATATTCGACAAATTGCTAGTTAAACTTAACCGTTTTATTTAAAGCTATTTTGTACTAAAACTTATTGTAACTAACTTCACAACATTTCTTTACTATCTGGATGGCAGTGTTGTCAAGTATAAATAAAATCTTAGTAAGTGGATTTGATTATTATAAGAAAGGTTTAAGAATCTTGTAATATATTTAAATACAATTATTATTATTTTGTAAAAACAAATCCTTCACAAAGTAGATTCTTTCATCAACATAATAACCGTATTCCGATTTTTTTTACAAATTATTACAATTGTTAAAATACCCCTGCACATGTTAGATTGACGAGTTGTTGATTTGTTAAGTTAATATTAGTTTATTAGTAGTATCGTTGGAATCGAATAGCAGACACAAATTTTTAAGGGGTTCGGGATAGGGCGGAGTCCCGCTCACATCTCACTCAATTAAGAAGTCGTCGGGACAGGAAATAGTATCTAAATGCAATGATTGACACCCGGTCCGAAATAAAGTAATATAAAACTATTGTTCATTTTTACTATCTGTATAGATCATTATACTTTATTAGGTAGATATAACAAAATCCACTCAGTTATACATTTTACTATAACTTTCTATTGTTTATTGTAACTTTATATTTGTTTTTCAATCTTAAACTATTAATAATATTGTCTTGGGATTTCAGATGCTTTGCTTATGGGCTTAAAATATTTAGGTACGCCAAGATTCCAATTATACCAGCAGAACCTTAATAATGAGAAGGATAATAATAAGAAGGACAAGAACGGACATTGTTGACATGGACCTTAGAAATAATACCACAAATGGCCACTGGAACAGTTAAAATATACTTTCCTTGCTTACAAATAAACTTGGTATAAAGTTATAATTGAGAATAATTCAAGAAAATGCAAAAATGTTTACAAATACCCATTTTGCTTATGATTCGGACGTATCATTATACGTCCGAATCATTCTTGCGAATAAACGCGAGAAAAATGTTTCTCTTCGCTGCTAGACATTCGGAAAACTTCAGAATTATCATTGTATTGACTGTGTTGTCAACGATATAGTCAGCATTTTGCATATTAAAGTGAAACTTTTATTACATAGTCTCAAACTTTTTCGTTTGTGTATTGCATGTCGGGCGGCGCCTAACGATAGGCAGCTGACCGTGTAGTGTATAGACTATTACTCATTTGTACCAGTGCTCCACGCTATTCTAAATAATTGTTAAGTATTATGTATGTCGTACTCTCCCTGATTAAAAATATTTATTGAAAAGTATTATGAATCAGTCACCCCATGTAAAATGTACATCTATATATACATGAAAAAGAAATGAAAGTATTCAAATTTCATCATTTTTAATCCTTTTCAATCAATATTTTTAACCAGGGCTAAGACACAGAGTTCAATAAAAATATTAGTTGGAGAGTTATTCTACTTTTATTATTTCCCATTATCATTCCAATTTTCCAAGCATAAAATTAACGTTGATAAAGCGATTTTGATACCCTTAATGGAATATTATTCCAAAAATGTTTAGTTAAATGTCTATAATGTGAAAAAAAGTTTCACTTTTACCGTGGTTTCATACAACCATATAATCCTTTTTTCTCTTCTTAATATTTCACGTGTGCTGTCAGGCTTCCAAAGTGACTACATTCAACTTATGTATAGAATACAAAAATAGTGCCATCAAACTGATCTAGTAATTTGGAATTCTAGTTAAATACAGCTCGTTGAAATTTATAAACATAATAGAATCGACAAATAAATTATATTTTGTTCCCCTGTTTTAACAAAAACATGATTTTTTGAATATAATTTAAAATCTACTATGGACAAGAGTGGCAATGAGTTTCTTGCTTATCTTCTCATTAGCTCAACCCTTTACGAAGTAGCGGTAGATAAGAAAAATATTCTTTTGACATTCATAAGTGTCAATTCCGTGACCTACATGAATAAAGTGATTTTGATTTGATTTGACACTAAAATATAATGTATTATATTATATTCAAATGATTTAAGTTTTCTTTAGTGTTAATATTATATAATCATATCTTAATTTAATGTACAACATTGATGTTGGAAATATATAAATATTATATAGTAAAACCATAACTCAAAGTCGAATTTTTTTTACGGATTCAAAGATTGCTTTATATCGTTTCGATTTAAATAAAATCAATTTGCCGTCTAGTGAGCTTGCTATTGGCTTCTTTATAATCATTGGTGAATTTTTGATAAAATGAATCCGTACAAAGTGTAAAAACTAATAAATAATACAATAAAATATTTTATAAAAATAATACACTAACATATACTAAAGTCAAGTACAAGTGCGGTCAAGGGTCATCTATAAATGTCAATGCTATCTTTAAACAACATAGTAATAAAACTATCCTTAGAGAAACCCTCTTTCATTAGATTAATTCAATAAAATAATAATTTTTAAAACGTAATCCTCTTACTGTATGCTTAAATTCAGATAGAAATAAACAGAAAGGATATCATCAAAATTTTTTGAGTCATTTTTTTACAAGAGAATTTGACGAAGCAACTACTCCTGTGGATGCCTCGTGTAGAGTTGAAACACATGTCGAGTTGATTGAAGACAAATACATGCGAAATTTACACTCAAAGTAACTCAAATTTTTTTTTGATAATTATGTATTTCCGCAAAATAGCGCCGATATTATGCAATTACTCATTAATTTATTTTTTTTATACAAAATTTTTCTATTGTAAAAATGTAACCTGCAATAAAATATTTTGATTTGATTTGAAAAGCATTCCAAAGTACGAGAACAGTTTGTTATGAATGCGAGCTGTCGCTGAAGACTTCATAAATACCAAAATAACAATAAAACAATCGGTATGATGATGTGTTGTTGATGCGGCCCTGTAGTATGTCCATTTAATCGTATCGAACTAATATCTTACACAGTCTTTAAGCCTCAAAAACAGCTAGGGATTATATTATTTAGTTGGAGATTTTCCATTTCAAAATATATTCGAGAGTTGGGTGATGCAACGGAAATGTCTCAAAATGGGAGTGTTTTCCCTTCAACCAGGTGCATTAAATCACACATGTGAGAGGCTTCTGTGCACAGGATGCCGGCTAGATTGTGGGTACCACAGTGGTAGCTAGTGAAATAACTGGGCAAATGAAACTTAACAATATATGTCTCAAGGTGACGAGTGCAGTTGTAGTGCAACTCAGAATTTTTGGGACTGTCTAGAATCCTGAGCGACACTGTATTGTAATGGTCAGGGCGTAACAATTACCATCAGTTGAACGTCCTGCTCGTCTAGTCTCTTATTGTTATAAAAAAAATTTTCTTTTATTGAAAAGTATAATTAAATTTGAATTAGGATGATAGATATGAAGCTGTAAAGCCAAACTTTATTATTGTCTACCACTAATAAAGGAAATTTAAATTAGTAATAATATTTTATATCTTATATATTTTGTAAACTTATTTGGAATATTATATAAAATAATAATCTCTTCACTGAGCGTTTTCAACTTCATAAATATTGAGGGTTGTTTCGAAGAACCATTTGATTCCTGCCACCAAATCACAGAAATGCACCACACACACAAATTATTTTCCCCATCTGGATATAAGGCATTCGTCAATATTGTAGTTGAATCAACCACGTTGAATCAAACATCGTTCAATTGGATATCTACAAAAAGCACAAACTTCCACCTAAAACGACGGTAACCTCCTATTATTCATTGGATGTTGCAAAATAGCAGTCATCATCATTAAACCTAAAATATTTTCTGTTTCATTACAAACTACTCAATAAGGATACTAAGTAACTCTGAACTGCAAATATTATAAAGATAGAAATTTGGATCGTTTATATGTTTATGTTTGCTATAGATAAACTTAAAACGTATTATTTTTTCTTTCACCTATAATATACCTTATATTATCAGCGAATCACATGAGGTGTATTTTTCTCAGCAAAATATTTTGCATTGTAAGAAATAATACGCCATAAACTTTTACGCAACCGTGGACTTTATACGTTTATCTAAAAAGTCCCAAATAAAACCGTCTTTATGGAAATTTCTTATTGCAGGTTGTAAATAGATTAAGAGTGACTTGTACTTAGATTGTGAATACCGAAACCATAAGAAATATTACCTAATAAATTGAAAATGATTCATTATTTAATCTTTACTAATGGGTCACTTAATGTTAAGTGATTACAGCCGCCCAAACTCTATTGCAACCCCAGAGGAATGACAGGATCGTTGCCGGCCTTTCGATTGTGATGATATCTAACGTAACAAAGGGAGAAACCACTATAATATGATAGCGTGATGATAAAATATCGAAAGGAAAAATGTTATTTTGAATGTTTCAATAATATTGTATTAAAAATTTGAATGGATTCTTACCTATACGTGATTGCCACGAATACAATTGTTGGCTGAATAAATAACCTAGATTATTGATTTACGTATATCTACGGTTGACGAGTCTCACTGTAAAAACCTTTTTATTTTACGAGCAAATAAAAGTAGGAACGGAAATCGTTAATCGAAGAGACGAATTTGGCGGGTGATATACTGACAATCGTAAAATAACACACAATTAATTACGCTTTCAAGTAATTTCAGGTAAAATTACTTAAATTATCTCAAAGGTTTTAGTGACATATTATATTTAAAAAATCAATGAAAAACAATTAATAAATAATGCATAGAATGATAAATTACCTTTTTCTTAGCGGGTATATAGTTAGCGGTACTACGATGGAGCAGTTTGTCTTCACAAGGCGCATTCGAGGTCTTCAAAAGCACCTAGAAGGGAATTGGATACACAAAGTGTTTAATTCCTTGTGGGGATATTGAAAACATTTATTATAGTAGTACCAACAAAAGCCACCATAGACCGGTGTGAAAGCCATTGAAAATGATAAAAGTAAGAAGAATATAACAAAAATATAGGCATTTTATAGAGAATTCATAAATGTTATTTTGTAGCGATAAAAATATGGATTACAATTAATCAAATCTTTTTATAAATAAGAAAAAAGATGATATAATACTGAACCATAATCATTTTTACTTAAATATATCACTTGAATATATTTTTACATAAATTTTGAGGCGATGTGAAAAAAGTGTAAAACAAAATTTTTAGATCTTATTACCTACAACATTGCTATTTAACATTAGTTTCGCCGGAAATTGAGATAAACTATTTTTTACCCTTAAACACTCCCTCTTTTCCACTTCCCGACCTCATATGTAATTTATTTTTCCTTACATTTTTGTTATATTCCCTTCCTTTTCCAATGGGTTCTTCATCCTACTACTTTTTTCGTATCAAAAATTATCAACCCCAGTCTACAATACAAATTAAAAATATGTAAATTGAAACTAGCCCATCGCATTCGTCTAAAAAAAAATAGGGGTAGCTTGAATGATTAGTGCTTGAATTATTTCATAATTGCTAATGTCAAAGATATTTGTTACTTAGTAACGTACTATTGCTACAGATTAATACAGAGATAATATAAACAGTAATACGTTAATGAAATGACTAATGGCATTAATTAAGAGCAGAACAAAGCCAATTATTAGGGATTCAGTTTACACAATGGACTAATTACAGCTATTCACACATGACACCGTGGACACAATCAGCCGCTATAAATCAAACAATATTAACGCTTTGAATCATAAGTTATCACTTGTACAACTTAATTAATTACACCTGAATATCTAATATATTTCACAACACCATTTAAAATTGTAAAGACGACCCATATGGCCGAATGGTTAGTGACCCTGACTACTAAGCTAGAGGTCCCGGGTTCGAATCCCGGCAAGTGCAATCATTTATATGATGAATATGGATGTTTGTTTCTGAGTCATGGATGTTTAAATAAGAATATTGTATTAAACATATCGTTTCTTGTACCCATAGTACAGGCAATGCCTAGTTTGGGGCAAGATAATTCGTATGAATATAAAAGTGAGTCAATATTATTATTATTATACTATCTTAATTACTACACAGAATAATAAATAGCCTCAAGTACGAGAGATAGATGCAAGAGAAGTCTTTGACGCTTCCATTTAAACTATGACAAATGTAGACTGTGTTCTGCAATGCACCATTGAAAATGTGTGAATGAAAGTTCATAATCGGTTGAGTTCCTGGTCGTATTGTGAAAGCGTAATAAACCAAATTACATTTACATTTTAAATGCAACTCCAGTTTTCTTTGGGTACTTTTAATATATTTTGGGACTTTAATACAGTGCAATATAACTAAACAATTAAATAATTATATGCATCCACTTATTCTTGTACTTTGTTGATGTCACTTAAAGTTTTCTTTAATAGAGATTTAAAAAATTATATTTAAAAGATATCATTGTGTCGCTGATAAGCAATATATTATGATAGTATTGAGACAGCTGGTTTTACATCTGTTAAGGTTTAGGACAGGTTCGAACCATATCTTAGTGTTAGTTAATGGAAGCAAACCGAAACTAATGGGAGCAATTCATCGCGTGCTTTCGTAAACGTAACCCTCTGATAGGAACCACATGAATATTGTTTACCTACGGCCACTTGCTTTACGATACGAATACCAGCGACGTTATGAACTGACGAATAACACATTCGTATATATGTATGTATGAGATGGCCTTAACAGTTACCTATAACTCAGTTAAATTAACAATGTTTGTAAGTGCTTTTCCAATACCACGTTTTTAAAGTTAAGCGCTTATTATAAGCGAGCTATAAATTTAAGTATTTATTTAAAAAATTTAAACATTAACACGTTTGTACTGTATTTCGACTACAAATTTGAAATTTTTCGGAAAAGTGCTAAGGAGGTACCTTATGGTTAGGTCGAAACTTGTACTTGAAGATCCCAACTGTAACAACAAGCGCTTAAGATAATACAAACTCAAAAGAATGAAGTAGGTATTATAATATTATTATTTTATTTTAATGAATATTATTTATATGAACTATGGTATTTTATTTTAAGAATTCTTTTTGCGAAACTTATTTCAACACAATATTGATACGGAAATATTATATACAAGGCGAATTTTCTTTTCTTGCCTCTTTTCGCTGACATACTCACATTGAGTGACCATCTTATCGACAGTTTTGCTGTGTAAGGTATAAGAGCACGTATTTTTTACTGGCTAGTTTCTTACGCCATAATCTCTATAATACTTTTGGAAGTACATATTATGTTATATGGGTACTGTACCTAATCGTAATAGTTGTTTGTTGTTTAGGTAAAGTCAACTCGATAATACTAATACTAAGAAAGAGTGATCCGTCAGATTAAAATCTTTCAGAACTTTGTTTAAACTATTTATCAATCATTCTAATTCAATTAGTTTTACTTGTTAATTCGTCAGCGTGGACTTAAATATTTCGTGATATATAATATTTATTAATAAATGAAGAGCCGGTTTTTCCTTCGATTATTCTGCGATATCTACTGAACTGATCGGAATCATATTACAGTATTAGAGGCAGCGTGTTTCAGAAAAGGTTTCAGAAATGATATGTTGGTGATTACTCATGCAGAACCAAATTTTTTCACGTAAAAATACCAATATACTCGCAATACAAAAAATTCAGTCAATGACATTTCATTACATATTATGACAACTCATATAATGCGCTCTGCGGGGTAATTGATTTGTATGGTGAAACAACGTTTGCCGGGTCAGCACTTGTATAAGATGAAAGGCAATATTTCTTTGTTTTACAGTTATGACAATTTACGCCATTGCTAAGTGGAGCTGCTGTACTTCATTTGGATTCAATACTAAAGTGCGATTATAAAGCCGCAACTTGCAGGAATATGCGCATATAACGTATTTATAAGAGCTCAAAAATGAAATCACATTCAAATATATGCTTGCAATGGAAATCGTTTTTCCATTTGATTTTGATTGTAATTGCATCATATTAGCACTAATTTCTTGGTACCTTATGATTTATTATGATCAAATGTTACATTAAAAACATTTGTTGCAAACAAAAAAATTGTTTTGGTTAGATGGCAGCCTGACACTTCCATTGCAACATCTGGTGTCTCTCAGGGCTCAAACCTAGGTCCTTTGTTTTATAATTCATATATTAATGATATTCCTAATACTATCCAGACCTGCAAAATATTTCTATTTACCCATGACTTAAAAATATGCCAAATCATAGTTAATAGTTAATGAAAATTATTGTCATTTACTACAGCATGACATTGATAACCTATGGAAATGATGTAAATATAATAAAATGTATCTTAATACTGAAAAATGCTATTGTATTACATTTTCAAGAAAAAATAAATATCAACAGACTTTCATTAGAAGCCCGTTCATATTTATTATTGCTATATTGATAAGATTTAGAATAAAACATTAACAACTACTGATGAAATCAAAGATTGAGGTATTACAATTGACAAAGAGTTACGGTTTGTCAGTCACATAGATAAAATTTTCAACTATGCACTTGTTAGATTAGTAAGCTTATTAAGATTTTATGTTACTATTTAATATTCATAAAGTACTTAATAACACTGAATAAAACATAATTTAATTAATTCAAAGTGAAAAGTGTAATGTCTTCGACATGATATAAACAACGTTCTAAAGTGGGGCATAGAAAATAAACTATATTTTAACACAAGTAAGTATTCAATATTATCATTTACCAGATCACATATTCCACATCATCATCCATATCATATGGGAGGAAACTTATTTGAAAGGGTCACTGAGGTCAGAGACTTAGGAGTGTGTTTTACAGCTGATTTGAACTTTAGGACCCATATTATTGATATTTGTAAGAAAGCATATCGTTACTTAGGTTTATTGTTATTGCTATTACTGTTATTGACCTGGTTCCCTATAAAACAGATATAACAAAAACTGAGTAGACGCACTTGACCTTTCTCTCCACAACAATCTCTCCCGTCTCCTATCATTCTTCCCATCCCTCCTCTCGGCCGATCTCAAGGCCAGCGGCTCCCCCAGTTTTTGTAGGTTGGGGCTGGGAGACTATCAACGACCTACATGCGTTTTTGGCCTACGCAGTCAATCACCGTAAGCTGGGACGAAGGAATCCTGAAGGATTGAGCTGTAGATGAGCAACACGCCCTCTTTGGTCTAGACTTCCATGCAAAACGGTAGCGCCCCGCCTAGCCAGCGTGGGGAAATAGTCTTCGGTAGCCTGCCTTCTGCAGATACCTGGCGAGGGGCGGCGGGACTGGTAGCGGTCATGCTGAGGGGGTAAGGATTGCGTGGACAAACTGGGGGTGTTTTGGGAACCTATGCTCCCAGCCACGCTCTTCCAAGCTCCTGATGTCGCACCTAAACCACCACCTCGCTGTACCGACATCCTTTGTGGTAGTCTTAGTGTACCGAATAGGCACTCCCTATTGCGGGCTCCGGGGAGGGTGGGAAACCACGAAGGATGAAACTTTTAAAACTTTAACATGGATAATTTACAGGTCTCAAATACAAAAAACACACCCGAGGGGCAACCCGAGGAAAAGCCTGAAGGGAAAGCCGCACTGGCCATCCCTTCAACATCTAAAGCAACAGCTGCTACTTCCGCTATGGAGGTGGCGCAAACAGGGTCTATGGAACCCTCCCAAAAACACAAAACAGGTAACTTCGAGCTCAAATGGGCCCAGGTGAACGCGCCAAAAAACAGGGCTGCTAAAACCACTCCCAAAGTGGCTCAGCGGCCTAGTGGCTTGGCGAGTGAACCCGGGCTCTCGCGGAAACACAAAAAGTTACTGAAAAAGAAGGAGAAGAGGCGAGCAAAACGTGAGTCCCAAACTCAATCACTCACCTCTCCCCCCAAAACACAAACCGACAGACGGACCGAAACACCAGGACCGTCCACAACAAAAGCAATTTTCCATAAGACTGTGCTGGAAACCAAGGCGACTGGCCAGTCTGAGAAGGAAATTGGACAAGACAAAGGCAAAACAAAGAGGGCTAGGCTCGACGAGACCCTGTCTCCTCTAGGCGTGCTCAAGAAGCCTAGACTGACTCCAGCCCAAGACACGAGATCGACGACTTATGCCAAGACAGCATCTGCAGACAAACCCAAGGCTGAGCTCGTCATCACATCGGCAACGGGCTATATTACTAAAGAGACGGCTGTCATAGTTGAAAAACACCTGGACGATGCGTTCATCGCGACAGCCAGAAGACAAATAATGACCGTTTAGGGCCCCATCTTCATGCGGAGGCCGACCTACTATGACGGCTCGCTTCGCCTCTACTGTGAAAATCAGGAGGCGGAGGAGTGGACCGTCGGGGTGTGTTCGGAGCTGGATCTGCCAGGGGTGGGCAAACTCACGGTCACAGATGCAAAAGATATACCGAAGATGGTACGCTGCGGCATCCGTCTACCACACGAACACGATGGGGACCAAGTGCTCATTGGTATGTGCCTTAGACTGGGTTTCCCATGGGCACAAGTGGAGCGATGGCGTGTCCACACCATTATACCACAGGATAAGGCTACATTTGTGGTGGTGAGTATCCCCAACGATATCGTGTGCAAACTGTACTGGAGAGGAAGCGCCGCCTCGGCTATCGGCTGGGTGCGGTGTACCTAAAATTCCAGGATGCCAAGGGGAGGTTCGTGGATACCCCTGTGGATTCTCCGAATGAGTCAGGGGGGATGCGGGTCGCGGCAGCTGCCGCAAAACCTGTAGTCCCACCGTCCCCAAGCAAGGAGACCTCACAGGCTAGGTCGAGTCGAGCCGTCGAAGTATCAAGCGACGACGAGCTCCTTGACCTGACCAAACTTGGGCTGGGGGAGGAAGAGGATCCCAATGGAGCCCCTTTCCCCCAATAAGCAAATACTGATTCTTCAAAGCAACCTCCATCATAGCATTACTGCTACGGCTCAACTTCGAAGATGGTTGGAGGTTGCATCTACTACACCACGCCATTGCACTGATCCAAGAGCCGTGGATTAGGTGCGGAAACGTATGCGGACTCTCCAATATTGGTAGTAAGCTCTTCCAAAACAATTTCGAAGAGGTGAGAGCCTGCATTTACGTTAAAGGAAATATAAATAAACATTTGTGGGTAGGCGGTGCAAAACAATAATTGACTTGACACTGGCAACCCCCAGAGCTGCTGATCTAATAGCGGGTTGGCATGTCTCATCAGAGGCATCATGCTCTGATCACATTTATTTCTGATACATATATTTCTGATTTAAAAATTACTAGTAACCCCGAGCAACTTACAAGGTACCCGAGGAAGACTGACAAGAGGCTCTATAGATCTCTAGTAGAACTAGAGCTGGGAAAACAGCTGCCTACCACTAGGTTAGACAGCATAGAAACAATTGATCAACAGGTAAGTAACTTAAACAGCACCTTAATAAACTGCTTCCATAAAGCCTGTCCTCTGGTAACACCGGTTACTGGGGTCATATCCAAGGGCTGGTGGGGCACAGAACTTAAAAAGCTGCGAAGAAAAGTAAGGAAAGCCTTCAATACAGCAATGAATACAGGCGCTGATGTAGACTGGGATGTCTACAAGGAGAACAAAAGCCTATATAAAAAACGCATTAGATTTTGGAAGTCTCACTCATGGAGAAAATTATGTGAAGACATTAATTACACTCCACAAGCAAACCGCATTAGGAAGGTACTGGCCAAACAGGGTCTTTGCGTTGTCGGAAATCTGAGGAAAGCCGATGGCACAATGACCCTGAGCCAGGAGGAGACTAACACGGTACTGCTAGAAACACACTTTCCAGACTGTAAAATAATACAAGAACCAATTTGGACGATACCTAACAGCTTGGTTACAGAAAACTGCTGGCAAACCGCCTATGAGTTTGTCACCCACAACAGGGTGAAATGGGCGGTGGACAGCTTCTAGCCTTTCAAGTCAGCGGGCACAGATGGCGTCTTTCCTGCACTGCTACAGTGGGGAGGAGGGAAGTTGATGTACATGCTGACTTAAATCTATCAGGCCTGTCTGCCCTTTAAATACACTCCCCTTGCCTGGCGGGAATTTAGGGTCATCTTCATACCCAAGCAAGGTAAGAGTAATTACACTAATCCTAAATCGTTTAGACCTATCAGTCTGTCGTCTTTTCTCCTCAAGACTTTAGAGAGAATATGCGACAGACACCTGAGAGATAATGCGTTACGCAACACACCAATACACAGGCATCAGCATGCCTACTGCCAAGGCAGATCAACGGAATCCGCTCTTCACCAGGTAGTAGGAAAAATTGAACATGCCTTACAAAATAAATTAGTCTGTCTAGGTTGCTTCATAGATATAGAGGGAGCCTTTGACAAGACCAACTTCACCAGTATCAACATAGCACTTCGCAGACACGGAGTACAAACCCTGCTTATTGACTGGATAGTTAATATGTTAAGCAATAGAATTATAAGGGTAACAGGGGAAGACACCAAAGGCGCCCTTGTAGCCTGCGGCTGTCCGCAGGGAGGTGTTCTCTCTCCGCTTCTGTGGAACTTAGTAGTGAACGACCTGATTTCCAAACTGAACAACCAATACTTTTACACAATAGGGTATGCCGATGACATCACCATTTTAAACACAGGCAATAATGCCAGCATGGTATGTGATAGGTTACAAGCAGCACTTCGACTTGTCGAGGAATGGTGTAAAGACCATGAGCTCTCTGTAAACCCACAGAAAACACAGGTAGTACGCTTCTCTAACAAAAGATTGGTAGGGAACCACAGATTGCCCATTATCTAGGTGTGATTCTAGACAGCAAACTGAACTGGAGCAGCCACCTTGAATACAAAATCAACTCCGCGAGTATCACCTTATGGCAATGCAGCAAGATGGGGTTTCCAACCAAAGCTCACCTTATGGCTTTACACAGCAGTGGTGAGACCAATGCTCACTTATGGCTGTGTAGTGTGGTGGACCAGGACCAGACTTACAACATGCATCGCCAAATTACAAAAATTTCAAAGGCAAGCATGCTGTGCGGTGACGGGATGCATGAGAACAACTCCTACCGCCGCCTTAGAAATAGCCCTGAGCATCCCTCCGCTACACTTATTCATATATCAAGAAGCGGCAATGGCTGCGCTAAGATTAAAACATCTGAAAACACAGAGACTTGACAATGTAACACATCTTAGCATACTTTCAGAAGCATGGTCAGCTATGCCACTTGTGGAAACAGCTAGTTTTAAAATAGAGCGGACTTTCATTTTTGACAAATAATACAGAATAGAGCTCGAGGAAAGGAACGACAGTGTCCTTACACATTATGAGCTCGACCTCTACACAGATTGTTCGAAGACGTATTCAGGCACAGGTACGGGAGTCTTCTCAGAAGATCTAAAGATCAGCATATCCGAGCTCTTGGGTAAGCTTAACACTGTATACCAGGCTGAATGCGTGGGGATTTTGCTAGCTGCCAACGCTATCTTGGCCAGAGAGGTTCAAGATCACTCCATTAGAATACTCTCTGATAGCAAATAAGTATAACAATCCCTTCAAGGTAAGATAATCAATTCCAGCCTATTACTCGAATGCCACTCAGCATTAAATAAGGTGGCTGGTAAAAACAACAACCTAACACTTCAGTGGATCAAAGGTCATAGTGGTGTCAGGGGCAACGAGGCGGCAGACCAACTAGCTAGAAGGGGTTCTGAGACCCAACCGTTGGACCAGAGCCTTTCCTGCCTCTGCCACATAGTTGGTTCAGGAACCACTTAAATCAAAAGATAAAAGCACTACATCAACAATACTGGGATAGCCTTGAGGAGTGCAGGCAAGCCAAAGCAGCTTTACCTTGCGCCAACTTGCGCTTTACCAGGGATATCTTACAACTTAATCGGTGTCGACTAAGATTAATATTATGTGCGGCCACAGGTCACGGCAATTTTAACAGGCATCTCTATAATTAAGGTGTCACGGACAGCCCTCTATGCAGAGGTTGCCTGGGGGCAGAGGAAACAGCCGCTCACGTTCTGCTGGAATGCAGTGAGGTGGAAAACTACAGGGCGAAGCACCTGGGGTCACCAGGCGCACTTCGGGAAGTCTTCCGCGACGTTAAGAGGTTGGGTGACTTCTTGGAGGAGCTTGGCTGGTTGGGGTAGCCTCTACCACCCTCGCACTGTTATACTCCAGTTATGTAGGTATTAATGCTGACTTAATTGCTATTCCATCTCAACCAGCATTATTGGATCAGTAATATAAGCCCTAGCTGCGCGCGGGCAGCCAGTTCGTGCTCGCTTCTCATAAGTTACGGTTCTGCCCAAGGGTCTCTAAAACTATTATTGTATAATCAAGTCTTCATATTCCTTATAATATATTATATCTCTTTGTGTTAAATAAATGTTTTTTTTAAAAAGCGAACTCAAAAGAGACCCATAACATTTTTGGTGGCAGCGGTGGGATACGGAAATCCCCAGTGACCTTAAACTATTCATAAACCAATAAAAATCATTACTCATAAAAGTGTGAATCTGTGATCGTGAAAAGTGTTATTCATCGTGTAATCAAAAATCTCCAGTGATCTTAAACCCAATAAATCAAAAATCACTATTCTTAAAACCGTGAACCTGTGATCGTGAAAGTTGTTATTCATTGTGTAATCAAAATCTCCAGTAATCTTAAATCATATACAATCCAATAAATCAAAAAGTCTCTATTCACAAAATCGTGAACCTGTGATCGTGCAAAGTGTCGTTCATCGTGCAACTTGCAACACAATCGTCGTGAAGGACTGAAGAGTCAGCATTTCGGGAATCACGTCTTATCGCATCAATGCTCGAGGCATTCGCCGTATTAGCCGCCTTATCGTAAGTCTTTTGTCATTGTTTTGTCTAGAGCTGTTTATTAGGGTCCCTCCAGACTATTTGTTAAAATTATTATAATCAATTAGTTTGTTAATTATTTTACAAGATCTTATATATTTTATGTCAAGCATCATTACACCTGCGACGTGTCGCGTGACGTAATATGCCCAAAGTCTCCAAGGTTGAAGATACTAAATTAAATATTAACATCCCTGAAGTGGACGAGGTCTCCACCGATCTAACTAAATCACCAATACATTCGCCAAGAATCACTAGAGCCACTCTCGCAGCAACAGTCATGGCTGAATTAGACCTAAATACCCTATTTAAATTTATTAAACCTTACGACGGCAGCCGAGAATCAGTCAATTCATTTATAATTAATTCTAATAACGCATATGAGCTAGCTTCCGACTCACAAAGACCAGTTCTTTTTAAATATATTCTTAGCCAGTTGCATGGAAAGGCAGAAATTGCTTGCTCTATAAAGGAATTCACATCCTGGGATCAACTCAGAGAATTTCTTAAAACCCAGTTTTGTGAACGCAAACATTATTCACACCTTCTTACGGACTTACAGGAAAGTAGGCAAAACCCACAGGAAAACGTTAGCCAGTATTCTCTTCGAGTGGAAACTTGCCTCTCACAATTATTAACCGAAATTTCCTTGTCTAACACTAAAGCTAAAGAGTTACCTGGTCGTACAGCCGCTATGGAGGATCTTGCCCTCCACCATTTCCTTATGGGCCTTCAACCACGGGTCTCGAACATTGTGAGATGCAGGTCGCCTAAGAATCTTAACGAGGCCATAAACCTCGCGATATCTGAAGAGAGAATTCAACAAAGTATTTTCAAGAGAAATCCTAATAATGAGCACAAACCAAAACTTTTGAATCAGTATCGGCAACCACAAAGGTCACCAAATCCAAACAACAATTCACAGCCTTCAACTTCTAATTTTCAGGGATCAACAATCCCATCATCAAGTATCATTTGCCGATACTGTAAAATACCGGGTCACGATATATCAGTGTGTCGGAAACGCGACTATAACAATCGTTTCCGTAACCAACAAAATACCTTTCAGAAACAAGGGCCTCTCAGACCACCCTCACGTGTCAATTTCCTTCAAAACACATCTAGTGAAGCCTATGGCCAAGACGAGGTTGATGATGCTCAACCCGGTCAAGGTCAGGATTTAAACTAAGGCCTGGCCCGCGCTTGTGCCGTCCGGGCCGGAGATCTTCCAAAATCGTCACAATACTCAAAAATCACAAATTCCTACCATGTACTAACCGACAGGGTAGCCAGCCCCAAACCGACAGATCTATTCACCTTAAATCCAACACTAACCGACAGGGTAACCAGCCCCAAACTGACAGTGTTACGACCATCTTACTATGTACTAACCGACAGGGTAGCCAGCCCCAAACTGACAGTACTACTCACCTTAAATCCAACACTAACCGACAGGGTAGCCAGCCCCAAACTGACAGTGTTACTACCATCTTACCATGTACTAACCGACAGGGTAGCCAGCCCCAAACTGACAGTACTACTCACCTTAAATCCAACACTAACCGACAGGGTAACCAGCCCCAAACTGACAGTGTTACTACTATCTTACCATGTACTAACCGACAGGGTAACCAGCCCCAAATTGACAGTACTATTCACCCTAAAACCAACATCAACCGACAGGGTAGCCAGCCCCAAACCGACGATGTCTCCAATTTCATGTCTAGCCCAAATCAAGGAAACACTCACAATCAAAATATTTACGAAGTAAATATAGACACAACTAAAAGGTTGTTACCACACGTTCTTTTAAACACGCAAGTTTCACATGTTCCCCTTACGCTCTTAGTTGACTCAGGATCAGCTATATCACTAATAAAACAGTCCAGTATACAGTATAAACAACATCTAAAACGGGAATCGATTAATATTAAAGGAATTGATCCAGGTGAGGAAACTACACCAACACTTGGCCATTTTGGACTAAAATTACAGCTGGCCGAAAAGAAAACGATTTGTCATAGGTTTCATGTCATATCGAATATAAATTTACCATATGATGGCATCATAGGTACCGACCTCCTTACATCATTCAGCTGTAACATCGACTATAACACAGACATTTTGAAAATAGGTAATTTTAAAATACCACTTCATTTTTATGATCCATACTATGTAATTCCACCTCGTACAGAGACTGTGATCGAGTGTTCAATTCAAAACACTGACCTTAAAGAAGGCCTAATCCTGGATCAACATCTTTCCCATAACCTACTTCTATCCAACTGCATAGTAAGAGTCAAAGATAACAAACGTGTTAACGTAACGGTCGCAAACATATCGGAATCCCCTATAACCATTAATCCAAACTTGAAACTTAATCTTGAACCCCTATATCCCTCAGCCTTGCAAATAAACAGTACCTTCACCGAGCTCGTTGACCGAACTACAGAAGTAATAAACTCTTTAAGGACTGGTCATTTAAATCATGAGGAATCCCAAGCTCTAATTGAACTCTGCTCACAGTACTCCGACATATTCCATCTACCCAATGATCAGCTCACTTATACTACTGCACTTAATCATCGAATCAAAACGAGCTCCGATGTTCCAGTTCACACAAAATCATATAGGTTCCCTGAATGTCATAAGAAGGAAGTCGAAACCCAAATTGATAAAATGCTTAACCAAAATATTATAAAACCATCATCATCACCCTGGAGCTCACCGATCTGGATCGTACCTAAAAAGGCCGATTCCCAGGGGCAACGCAAATGGAGAATTGTAATTGATTATAGGAAACTAAACGACGTCACAATTGGGGAAACATATCCAATTCCCCAAATTTCAGAAATCCTGGACCAGATAGGGAAGAGTAAGTACTTTACTACTCTCGACTTGGCTTCGGGCTTTCATCAGATCCTCATTTCCCCAGATGACGCACCCAAAACAGCCTTTTCAGTGCCTCAGGGCCATTTTCAATTTACTAGGATGCCATTCGGCCTTAAAAATGCGCCTTCAACTTTCCAAAAATTGATGAATAATTGTCTCTCTGGTCTCCAAGGTACTAGTTGCTTCGTATACCTGGATGATATAGTTATCTACTCTTATGATCTAGCTTCACATATAAAAAACCTCACATCTGTTTTTGATAGACTCCGAAATTTCAATTTAAAATTACAACCTGAAAAATGTGAGTTTCTCCGTAAAGAAGTTGCCTATTGTATTGCACATCATTAGTGAAGAAGGCGTTAAACCGAATCCCGAAAAGACTAGATCAGTCTCCGAATTCCCAACTCCAAAATCCCCCAAGGATATAAAATCCTTTCTTGGGTTAGTATCGTATTACCGAAGGTTCATTCCCGATTTCGCTAAATTGGCCAAACCACTAACTTCTCTCCTAAAAAAGGACACTTCTTTCAGCTGGAATAATGAACAGCAATTGGCTTTTGAGTCACTCAAAAACAAATTGATTACTGCACCGATACTAGCTTACCCGGATTTCACAGAGCCATTTCTTTTAACTTGCGAAGCCTCAAACTTTGCTATCTCTGCTATCCTATCCCAAGGTAACGTAGGACAGGACCGTCCAATTGCCTATGCATCTCGTACACTTAATAAAGCAGAGTGTAATTATAGTGTCACCGAGAAGGAGTGTCTAGCCATAATTTTTGGCACAAAAGTCTTTAGACCGTATCTGTATGGTCATCGTTTCAAAATTTTAACCGACCATAAACCACTACAATGGCTATTTAATTGTAAATATCCGGGATCTAGACTCATCCGTTGGCGACTAAAACTCGAAGAATTCGAGTACGATATTCAGTATAAAAAAGGCAGAACCAATTCCAATGCAGACGCTCTCTCTCGTTTTCCTGTAAATCCAATTCAATCGACAAACCCCACAACAACTAACCCGAACGCCGAACAAAGATCACAAAATCTCGATAGAGATTTAATGGACCTACTCATCTCTCCACCCTCATTTAATCCTGAGGAAGATTTATTAAATCCACCTTCCAATATTCCTGACACCTTAAGGGATGAAATTGAACACGAACTACTTGACTTACCTCTTCAAAACTTAACTGACTTACCTCAACAAGAATCAGCTGACTTACCCCAATTAAACTTAGACGATCTACCCGACTGTTTAATAGAACAAGGTACACCTGAAATCCAGGTACATGATCCTATACCATCCACTAGTACATCCCCGGATGTGCCAATTGACGATTACTCAACTTTCCTAAAATCAATATCAAATAAGGATAAGACCTTCGACACTTGTATCGAAGAACGCAATGAAAGTTTGTTGAAAAGCCCATCAAAAATAATCCTAATCCCCACTTCAATTGACTTGGATGAATCAAACCCGTACATCTCAGAAATCCTAGGCAACTCAGAAAATTCCGATACTATTACTAGCAGTGAAAAGGAATTATTCAAATTTATAAAAATAAATAACGGCAACAAAATTTATTACCTCTTATTCACCAGAGTTCATCACTTTGATAATGCTACATATCCTGAAATCTATGAAACATTTAAACATATTAGAAACGAATTACTAGTAATTGAAAATATCTCCGAAATTAGCATTTCTGATTTGAAAAACCCATTTGAAAAACATTTTTTTATTAAAATCTATAATATGTTGAGTTATTTATTCCATGAAACAAACATAAAAATAGTTATCTATCATAATAATATTATATATCCTTCCCCATCCGAAATAAAGAAAATTATGTATGAAAACCACGACATCCCCGCGGCAGGTCATTTGGGATCCGTCCGTATGCTCAATAGGATTAAAGAAACGTACTATTGGAAAGGTATGCGTAGTGACATCGAAACATATGTCAAGCAATGTAAATCATGTCAGGAAAATAAAGCTTTAAGAAAATAAATAGAGCCCCAATGCAGATCACAAGCACTTCAACTGCTCCATTCCAACGCATATCTCTCGATGTCGTAGGTCCACTGCCTGAGGCTGGCACTGCAAGGTTAAAGTATATCCTCACTGTCCAAGATGACCTCACGAAGTTCTCTTCTGCATATCCCATGCGGAGTACCACAGCCGAAGAAACAAGCGAATGCTTGTTACACTTCATATCTATATTTGGTATACCCAAGATGATTCTCACTGATCAGGGTACCAATTTCACGTCAGACCTATTCAAAAAGACATGTGAGTTCCTTAAAATAAAAAAATTATGGTCTTCACCTTACCACCCTCAGACTCAAGGTGCTCTTGAACGAAGTCACTCAACCTTAAAAGAATACCTAAAATCATACATAAATAACGAACAGACAAATTGGCCCCGATACGTTTATACAGCCATGCTCGCGTACAACACATCCGTACACTCCACGACGCATTATTCACCATTTGAGTTAATGTTTGGCTGTAAGCCATTCATCCCTAACTCAATTTATAATGACGCCCCAGGAGCTACATACCCAGACTATGTCCGCATGCTCCAAAATCGCCTCAAGCACTCACGTGATAAAGCGTTAGAGTTTATAAGGAGTTCAAAAGAGTCATCTAAAACCTACTACGACTCTCACACTCGTCCGGTCCAATATAAAAGTGGTCAATACGTCCACTTGAAAAATCACCTTAGACTCAGACGGGCACTCTCCCCGGTGTGGAAGGGCCCTTACAAAATAGTTAAAGTAAACGGAAATAACACTCTCACATTACTCATCAACCGGCGTCATGTTACACACCATGTAGATCAAGTGAAACCGGCAAATGTCGAACTTGACCCGTAGTGTAAGGATTACATAGTTGCATTATTTAAAATTAATCATATACTCACTATTATAATTTGTTTTTGTTTCTTTTTATTAGATACGATATTCACCTCTACCTAATCATACCGTTAGGAATAAGAAACACAAGTTAGCCTGTAGGTTTATTAGAATAATGTTTTATGTTTAAAATAATTACTAGTATACACCCATTACATTAAGTATATATATATATTATAATTTACAGAATACCATGTCAGGCTCGAAACCAACAAGACTATTACATACAACAGATAGATTCAAGCCCCGGACTTTATTTCGACTATCTTGGTTATCTGAAAATCAACAGCGGACAACTAAACGTCATAATGCCGTTTGACTTATCCCATTTCAACTCACATATTGAAAACATAAACTCAGCCCTGACCATCGCTCAAGATTTATGTAAAAAGACTGGATTGGCTCAAGTCGAAATAAGCTGTCATAATATGATAAGTCCTTTGGTTGCGCGATATTCAGATATGTATAAGGAATTTTCGTCCATTTCACATTTATTAGAGAAAAGATCAAAACGTGCTTTGATAGGTGGAGCAGGAACAATAATAAAACAAATATTCGGAAATTTAGATGAAACCGACGGTCTCCGGTTTAATGATGCCATTACTTCTCTACATGAAAATCAAATTAAATTGGCTTCACTGATGAAAAACAATATTTTATTAACTACATCAACAATCTCATCATATAATGATACAGTAAACAAAATAAGGGTCAATGAAATCAATTTAAATAAGGCTATCGACAAACTCTCAATAAAACTAGCAAACGTCACTAATGCAACAAATCAAATGTTGTTACATTTTAATATGTATCAAATTCTTAATAATTTAGAAACCTCAATCTTAACTTTGTCATTCCAACTGGAAGATTTAACAAATGCAGTTCTATTTGGCAACCAAAATATTCTGCATCCATCAGTAATTACCCCGCAACAATTATTTAAAGAGCTCGTCGATAACCATCAATATTTGCCTAGCGATCTGAAATTACCTGTAAAATTAGATATAAGTTCCATTAATGTTATCGTGAATGTATCTAGGCTAATTTATCACTATACTAACAATAAGATATTTTTTATATTACAGATACCTTTAGTCTCTATCCCTGAATATGTTTTATTTCACAGTGTTGCTCTACCAACGCCACATAATTTAGATAAGCCCAATACTTTTAGTCTCATATTACCCAGCTCTAAATACATAGCAATGACAAAAAACAAAACACATTATTGTACCTTAAATAATCTAGATATTTGTAAGAATATTGTCCCTGGAAACTTTATTTGTGATATAACAAACATTTACTCCTCAGGAATGAAACCCATTTGTGAAAGTGAATTTATGACGAAAGTGATAAGTGAAACACCCAAAAATTGTGAATACCAATTTATTTACGGTCATTTAGATATTTGGAAATCCATAGAGAACAACAAATGGTTATTCATACAATCAGCATCGAACAAAGTTTCCATAGATTGTCGAAACTCAAAAATTTTCGAATTTGACATTTTAGGTACCGGCATACTCACGCTACCCAGTAATTGTATTGGATATTGTAAAAGTACTACTTTAATTCCTAAGTATAATTCGTTAAATGTTTCTGTACCCATTGGCTATCCAAGTTTTAATTTGTTAAGTGATAACTGTTGTAACATAACTAAATTTAATCAACTCAGTTATAATGTATCCCCTGTTGAACTACAGAACATAGATTTAGATGATTTTAAATTAAATAAACACATTTTCTTAAACCAACTTCAGAACATAGACAAAATTATAGAAAGTCCACACATTATTAAATACGGGATACATTATTCTGTTCTAACTATATTCATTTGTGTAATAATATTATTTTATGTTTCGTATAAATTTTATAAATGTGTAAGACCTGGCAGCAGACCTAAAGTAACGATACCAAAAGTAATATTTAAAACAAAATCAGAAGATATAGAAAGTAATAATTCCGGACTAAACGAAATTCCATCACCTTCTATTAGAACGAAAATTTAAGATGATGTAACTTCGGATTCTCCCCGAAGTTCCTTCTAAGGGGGGAGGTGTTATACCCCAGTTATGTAGGTATTAATGCTGACTTAATTGCTATTCCATCTCAACCAGCATTATTGGATCAGTAATATAAGCCCTAGCTGCGCGCGGGCAGCCAGTTCGTGCTCGCTTCTCATAAGTTACGGTTCTGCCCAAGGGTCTCTAAAACTATTATTGTATAATCAAGTCTTCATATTCCTTATAATATATTATATCTCTTTGTGTTAAATAAATGTTTTTTTTAATAAGCGAACTCAAAAGAGACCCATAACAGCACGCAAAATAGGCGCATATGGACGTCGAGTTCCGGAAAGCGCCCGTATGAAGTATTACAATCCCTTCAAGGTAAGATAATCAATTCCAGCCTATTACTCGAATGCCACTCAGCATTAAATAAGGTGGCTGGTAAAAACAACAACCTAACACTTCAGTGGATCAAAGGTCATAGTGGTGTCAGGGGCAACGAGGCGGCAGACCAACTAGCTAGAAGGGGTTCTGAGACCCAACCGTTGGACCAGAGCCTTTCCTGCCTCTGCCACATAGTTGGTTCAGGAACCACTTAAATCAAAAGATAAAAGCACTACATCAACAATACTGGGATAGCCTTGAGGAGTGCAGGCAAGCCAAAGCAGCTTTACCTTGCGCCAACCAGGGAAATCTTACAACTTAATCGGTGTCGACTAAGATTAATATTATGTGCCACCACAGGTCACGGCAATTTTAACAGGCATCTCTATAATTTAGGTGTCACGGACAGCCCTCTATGCAGAGGTTGCCTGGGGGCAGAGGAAACAGCCGCTCACGTTCTGCTGGAATGCAGTGAGGTGGAAAACTACACGCACCTGGGGCGAAGCACCTGGGGTCACCAGGCGCACTTCGGGAAGTCTTCCGCGACGTTAAGAGGTTGGGTGACTTCTTGGAGGAGCTTGGCTGGTTGGAGTAGCCTCTACCACTCTCGCACGCAAAATAGGCGCATATGGACGTCGAGTTCCGGAAAGCGCCCGTATGAAGAAGAAGAACTTAGGTTTAATGTTACGGCTAGCAAATCAATTTACAAATATCGGGGCTTTGAGAGCATTGTCATAAGTGAATTTGCCAGAAACTGTCATAACCATAATGCTAACAAGGAACAGACATAAGCTTATAATGCCTACTACTCGACTAAGTCGAGTTAACAAGTCTTTAGTGGGGCGATGTATATGCTTTTACAACAGGATCCCAGAGAATGTTCAAAACAAAAGTATTACGTTATTCAAAAGAATTGTTAAAAAACGTGTGTGTGGTAAAGGTTACTATAACATAAATGACTTTCTTAATGATACCACAGATTGGGAATGGAGCGACCGCCCTCAGGCTATTAAATAATAAGTTTAATTGTACAATGTTACTTTGTTACTTTATAAATGTTACTTTAAAAACATATTTTTGATGAAAAAAAAGCCCGCTGAGTTTGTTGCGCCCATTCTTCTCAGGCCTGAGGCTTTCATTTTGGAATGGGTGGTAGTTTTTTTGAGTTTCAATAAGTGATTTCACATCCTATTTTGAATAAAAAATATTTGAATTTGAATTGTACGATGCACTTGTTATTATTATTTGGAATGTAATTCTGCAATCTGGTCTCCCCATGAGGTTAAATATAAATTTATGCTTGAACATATACAGAATAAGTTCCTTAGATTCATGTATCTCAAGCAGTTTGGGGTATACCCGGGCTACACATTATTGTATCCTACTTTGTTTCTGTTAGGCATGGTGGGTTAAAACAAAATTGAGGTTAGAAGAGAAGTCGCTTTAGCTGTGAATTAACTAAAAGTAATTAGAGGTAAGATACACAGTCCTAGGCTCCTGGAGTCAGTACTGCTGTGTGTCCCTGACGAATACGTAGGACGGCGGCTGCCACCACTGCCGCTGGTTGTGCCTCGTGCACGCACCAACCTTCTGCAGCGCGCACCGCACGCACGTGCGGTGCGACAACGCGATGTCCGAAAGCTTAGACCTGTTCTCGTGTTCGATGAGTGAACTCACTGCGTTTTGTTTAGTTTGTATTCAATTATAATAATATTATGTAGTTAATTAAGTTTTTCTTTTACGAAACATGTTTTTCAATTATAGTATTGTGTAATTTTATTTGTTCATTACTCTATCGCATTAGTTTAAACCTGTAATGATGGATGAAGTGTGGTTAAATTAATAAAAAAAAAAAAAAGTTTTGACATCTTAAAACTAAAATGTAGCTCATTTATATTTTAAAGTCAATACAGCCAATAGGAGCTTGTTACTTGATTGGCTGTTCGAGCTAGGATCGCCAACCGAAGTCTACTAAGGTTTCGTTGGTGCAACGCAGTGGTGCTTAGTCACATTTGGCTCGTAAAAAGGACACATCAGAGTTAAGTATTTATAATTATTATTCATTATTTTCTGTTCTGATATTAATATCCTTTCAAATATCTATTAATAATCTAATAGCGTCACCCCTTGTGAATGTTAAATGAGGCTAGCAAGTGTTATTTTAGTATTTTAACATAAGTACAATTTATTAAAGGTAACTTGTTGGATGTATGTTGTGAAATGGTTTTTATCTAACTATTACGCATTTGTTTATTAGAATATATTATTATTTAAAATTTATGAATATTTATTCACATGGTTAAGGATGGTAGCTATCCTTAATATAATATATACAACTTTTCTCGTACAAAATCCTTTACTTAGTGAATAATATTTTAGAGTCCGCCTGGTACTTGTGACTCGCTTGTATTCGTTCTGTTGAAATGTTTACATGAACTACATCCCGCGTATATTGCATTGGCGACGGTGCTTGCTTCCATTTCATTTCAATTTCACTGCTTTTAGCTGAAAATTGACACGACATTGCCAACTCAATATTCTATAAACTCAAAATTTGGCTACAGACAGTATTTCACATTTCTTTGTACTTCAATATACGCTTACAATATTTCGAATCACGAAGAGAGTAATGCTGTTAGTGTGCGGGTTGCAGCTGATCTGTTTACGTGAAAATATTGTTAAATAAATATATTATGATTTGATTTGATCATAAATAATTGATAAACTCAAACTCATAGTCTTAAAATATGTACTGGTGTTTTCACTCTTTACGTTTATAAAAACATATAATTAAGTTTTTGAATTGATACTATTCATTTTTGTGTTTGGTTGTCATACTCCTGGTAGTCAAGCTCGTGAATGAACATTGTGTCTGTCATCACAAACGCTACATTAGAGTTATATTATTCTTTATCATAATACCTTCACTTCTTTACAAAAAGACTCATATATAACTGTATCCCTAAATGTTTTTTTAAAAAGAATAAATTGGAACTATGTAAGGCTGTGGCTGCTAAGTAAATACGCATTAAAAGATATTGTGTATGAACTTTTCCGTGACAAATATTCTTTAAGGATCGAATTTGTTTCTGATATTACATTATTTGAGATATTCATCTTAGATCATATCTTTCGAGTATGAGAATAATTTTCCTTTACCCATTATCTTTGTGAGTCAGTAATGACCTCTTGAAGATTGTAACAAGAGATCCTCAGAGATAAATGATGACTTCAAAGTCTGTTCAAAACCATCAGTTGGCGATTTTATAGTGACCTGAAACGTAAGCTAGAATGAATGAAATTTATTCATGAACTTCAATATATGGAACAGATTATTATTTTACTCACAACATACAGTAAGTCTATTCTAATTTTTATTACATTGAAACTGAAGCAACTTAAGTTGCTTTTACCGTTTAAAGATTCTTTATCGCATAAGAGATTTTATTTTACCGGTAGTGCGCATCAAGCTATGCGAAGCCCTGGTCTTATCCAAGTTTAATTATGCTGATACAGTAGTAGGGCCACGCTTACTTGCACATACTAAGAATTTAATACAACGTGTGCAAAACGCATGTGCACGCTACTGCTTCGACATTCCACGGCGTGCTCACGTAACACCTTATTTAAATAAAAATAAAATTTTAAAAATGGATTATCGTATGCTTTTACACTTTGTTTCGCTTCTTTTCAGTATAATAAAGTATAAAGTACCGCTATATCTTTATAGTAAATTACATTGGTTGAAAGATAATACTAGTGAATACGTCACAAGAGCATCTAAGTATAGATTACAAATGCCGTTACACAGGAGTGCAGCTTTCCGGGGTAGTTTCAAGTTTACAGCCACTAAATGTTGGAATGACTTGCCACCTCCTCTCTGTGACCTGAAAACAACTTCGAGTTTCAAATTAAAATATAAGACTCTTTTATTTCAGAAACAATTAAGCAATCAATAGCCCATAAGTATTAGAAAATCAGTAACTTCAATTTATAATACATAATGTAGCATTACTTGAAACACCCTGGATCTTTACAAATTGAAATTATAATATTTTTTCCCATGCAAACATATTGTACAAACCGACTATTATTATTTAAAATTATTCTGAAAATATTGGAAAATAAATTAATATTACCTTTTTGTTATGGCCAAATAACGTGTCTATTGCCAATTTATTTTTTTATTTTTTTCTTTCTTCTTATTCTCTTTATATCCTGTGTCCGCGAAGTTTACATTTTTCAACAATAAACTATGACTGTAGTTGTGTTATAAAAATTTATTATTTATTTTGCTAATATAGTTATAAAATTTTGCTTTTAGTGTAGAAATATGTATTTAAATTGTAATTTAAGATGTAGGAAGTATTTGTATACCGCAGTCGCTGTCCGTGCTGCGTAACACGGTGCCTACTGAAAATCAGTGTCGAGTCTCTGAAGGCTCGACGTATACTGAGTGGGCCTCCGATTGGCAATACTAAAGTGATTGCACTGCTCCTCAATCTAATTGTTTTATTTATTTTAATTTTACTAGGTCTGTTTTAATTATTTTTTTAGTGGTTTTTATAGTTTAAGTTCATAATTTTGTTAACTTATAATTTTAACCTAATATTTTACGTTAAAATTACTTGTTTGTTAAAGTTATTATATTATAAACTATGACCTATTTTAGCAGTGTAAATATGTTGCCAATAAAGTTTATTATTATTATTATTATTATTAAGCGCAGTGCTCATTCAGTCAGTGCAGTATATGATACTATACTATTTATAATTATTTGCAGAGTGTGGCTATATGGCTAGTCATGATTGTGTCCTAGTAGCACTTCGTCCAGAATTAAACAAAAAGCCGCAGTATCTTCTTGACGCAAATATTACAAACAGCGCATCGTCGTCTGGTTGATTAAACTGGTCCGTTCATTCAACGTCCATCGCCAATTAGTCTTCTCTCAGTCCTCATCCTCAACGAATCCTCAACTTACATCCGTAACTTACAGTCCACAAAACCCGCAAGCGCGGCTGGTGATCATTGAACCAGAGCAGTCAATCATGACAGGTTCGTCTGTTATTGGATGAAGAAAACATTCAAAGATTCCGTTATATTCCTCGATGCATAGATACATCAGCACGAACGCATTATATTAGTTACAGAACTTTCCTTAAACAATTTGCAACTTAACCAACCTGAGATACTATAAATCTCCAATTGAAGTAGTTGGCTGACAAACTATTTGCATTAGTTAAAACTCTTTACTTCACTATGAGTCCTATAAAATGACATTACTTAGTCATAACGTGATGACCGACCTATTCTAATTGACGTTACATGGGATGAAATTAATCAGATTGAATTGAACAATTGAACCTTTGAATATACAGGAGAAAGATATTTCAATTTGTGAACTAATGATCTGGATAATTAATGAAACTCGCCATATCACAGCTTTATTTATTAGCTATCCAACTAATTGAAAAGGTTTGCTTTTTAATTATAATGAAATTTAGCAATGCCACGACTAGGAAACGGATAAGTTTTTGTCTGACTTTCCTGAAATAAATATAAAATAAAATATTTTCTGTTCCATAACACTTATTTAGATGGGACCCTAGTTATGTTTGTATTAATAGATAGATATATTTTTTAATCGACGCTCCAACTTACAAATTACAATATTTCAGTACCCTCATTAATGTAAAGTCAGGTGGAATGAAACTGACTGGTGGTGACTGGTTTCTTTTACAACTTATTTCTTAAAACGTCTGCTCTCTACCAGATCACCCCACTGTAGTCTAGTCGACAAGTTGAAAATGGTACAAAATAGAGATACTGCTCTTAAAATTATGTGCGATAGCTCATTGGATCCGGAATGACGCCTAGAAAAATGTGCCAAAAGCGTTTGCACATAAAAAATTATAAAAGTTATACACAATTAAAGATGAAAAAAAAAAATGGCATTTCGTTTTTTGCCAATATTTCATAAACTATTTATATTTAAGAAATTAAAAAAAAAAATCTAAAAGAGGAGGAAATATCTAATATCTTATATATATTATATAATCTTCCGGAACTTTATCTCCATTATTTATAATTTTCATTTAACACTGAAAATAGGTCTCCGCGCGACATTTAAAGGTTGCGCGCGTGGCGTCAAAAGCGAGTACGGCACGTTAATTAATTTATTTAAGGTTTTGATTATTTTTTTTTATATTTGAAAAAATTATGCTGTATTTTGAACACTATAAAAAAATATTTCCGTTTGAAATTTTACTTAAAATTAATTTTTCAACAAGTTAAACAATTGTTAACTAACAAAATTTTCTAGAACTACCGTCTTAATTTTAAGTGAAAAAAAAATTAAATAATGGTCGTAAAAAATTTTGGCTTCGTAGAGCCTTTTTTACATACATACTTAACAAGATCGCGCCATAAAAGTTAAAGAAATATTTATATTTTGTTTATAATATTTTTTTTGCTTGAACAAAAACTGAAAAATCCAAGTAATGTTGTTGAGAAAATTTTGATAGTTAACAATTGTTTTACTTGTTGAAAAATAACTTTAAGTTAAATTTCCAACGGGAATAAATTATTTATAGTGTTTAGAACATACCACTTTTAATAAATTAATTAATGTCCTGTACTCGCTTTTGCAACCTAAAAATGTCACGCGCAGACCTGTTTTCAGCGCTAAATTTAAATTATAAATAATGGAGGTAGAGTTCCGGGAGATCAGAGTTTTTGAAATTTCTTAAATATTAATAGTTTATGATATTTGGCAAAAAACGAAATGCCTTTTCTTTATCTTTAATTGTATATAACTTTTGCATTTTTTTATGTGCTAATACACGCTTTTGGCACATTTTTTTAGAGGTCATTCCGGATCCAATGAGCTATCACACATAATTTTAAGAGCAGTATCTCTATTTTGTACCATTTTCAACTTGTCGACTAGACTACTGTGTCTCAAGCGCATGTCGTTGACAAATTAAGCCAAGACTAAGGCCTGTAAAAGATATGTAACGAAGCATACATAATTTAGTTAAGATAAAATATGGAAATTTTGTACTTAAAACTAAAGTACACATATCATATTAAAATAATCATAATAATAATGTTGCAGACTTATATGACAATCTCACTTAGTCTGTTGTTTTTCTTACATCCATTTTTTTAATGTTGAGCTTATTTTTAAAATTAGGAGTCAGACTTTAGCATCATATTATAGAAGGGACCAAAATATTTTCGAAAATATAACTTATTGTTGGAAATATGCATTGTTGGAACCCTCGTGGATTCGTCATGTCTATCTGTCTATCCGTCCGCATATCACGGCCACTCTTTTCCGAAACTATAAGAACTATACTGTTGAAATTTGGTAATTAGATGTATTCTAACTAAGATTTTTACTTAAAAATAGAAAACAAAACAACAAGCACAATTTACCTCTGATTCAATCAACTCAAATATAAAAAAAAAATCCTAATTTACTTGCTGCTACCGACTCAAGTCCGACTCACACTTCGCCGTTTTTTTTAGTCCTCAACCTCAAAATAATGATACAGCTATTTATTATATTATATTCTGTTATTTAATTATATTCTGATCATAAAATATAACAGACTTACGTGTCACGTTATAAGCCCAATGTAAATACAAATGATCAATTTATAACACACGCGGGCCATAAGCAATTAGTTGCACGCGGCTCATAAATGTGGACCAATTATAAACATTTATGACAAACCTCATATTAGTTACGGTTACATTGACTACAAACATATACACTTTAGTTATCATATCATCATCATTTGCTGCTTGAATAACCGGGATACATTAAACTGTGAAGACTCAAAATATAGTTGTTTCTGCGGTGTTGTCAGGTCACTTATACCTTTTTTTTATGAAAATATAAGACGAGCACGACGTTCAGCTAATAGTAATTAATACGCTATGCCCGTTACGATGCAGTGCCGCTCAAGATTCTTGGAAAACCCAAAAATTCTGAGCGGCATAACAATTGCGCTCGTCACTTCAAGAGTCATCACCGTCACCTCATTTGCCTAGTAATTTCACTAGCTACGGCGCCCTTCAGACCAAAGGTTTACACATTACTGCTTCACGGCAGAAATAGGTGCCGTGGTGGTACCCATAATCTAGCCGGCTTCCCGTGCTAAGGAGCCTTCCGCTGGTAAACCTACCTAACTACCTACCGTCCACATCCACCGATGTATATGGACACTTTCTTGATTCTATATATTATCATATTGGCTCTAATTCTTATAGATTTGCTCATTTTGGTCCGAAGAGAAAAAATAATGTCAGTGAGACTGTAAACTTTTTTAGTAAGTTTAAACTTATTACTAATAAATTAATAATAATTGACGCACGATGACACATATTACTAGATACTACCCTACAATTACTGGCATAACAAACAGTTGAATAATTTTAATAATTTAAGAGAAAGTAGACAAAGACAGTAGAAAGTTTACAAAATAAAAAGCGATAATTTTGGACGAAACATATTATAGAAATAATAAAAAATCTTTAACTAAGACTATATTTATAATATCACATCCCTTTGGCTTTAACCCTTACATATCTAAAACTGACGGAAACCAAGTCAAAGTTTATTTTATTATTAAACCAAGTCAAATACATGTAGATACAAATATCATTGACGTGAGGAATCACTTTATTATGTTTTTTTACTCGTACATTGAAGTAATTTTAAGAATAAAAGCTGAATATTCACACAAACTGATGATTAAAAAGCCAAGCCAAAAAGGTAAAAATAAAGCTCAGAAGGCTGACGATATTACTCCGACATGACGACGTAAGCTATGTCGCTAAAATAAAATGTCAGAACGCTCTAGAACTAAAAGATGGAATTAATATTTTGTAAGTCGTTGGCACTGTGTCTGAACTTTTGTATTTTATTGAGATGTCTGCACCTTTCCTGTTCCCTTTACGTACAACCTTGTAAGTTCTCTCAACTATACTATTCAATTTAAAATTGCACATTAATGAAATACTATAAGTAATCTCGTTAATCAAAGTAAAATAAAATAAAATTGCATTCAATTTATTAGTTCATTATTAAACGTTATTTATTAACTGTAATATCCTCTGCGTAGGCCTCACTTGCTCTGTGTTTGGTTTGGTCATCATTGAATGAATATATTTCTCTACTTTTGCCTTCAGCGACACGGTAACCGTCCTACTATTCCATAAATAAAAAAAATATAACTGTCTAGCTAAAAAGATTTTACGTTACTCTTGAATTTGCTTAGATAATGTTTTTATAATGCTAATGATATATAAATGGAAGAGTTGCTCCATTTAACGTCATATTTGGCATCCTGTCTCTTAAAAAGCTCATATTAATAATATCTTTTGATGTTAAATATAAGCAAAGATTGGCAACCACTTCCAAAGCTATTTGCACCAACAAATCTACAATAATAACCTACTATATAACTCGGACCTTTCAATGGTCTGAGAAAGACCCATTTTATGTCAGTTTGTCATGTAATAAACTAAATTAACATTTTGTAAAACATTTTCTATGAATTTCTATACTCGAATTTCGTCTGATTAACGTGAAGAACGTCACACGCTTGTGCGAGCAATATCCATTTAAGTGTTAAAGGTAAGGTTTCATTTTAATGGAAGCTAAATAAATATAATTGGATTTAATAAGTGAATAATAAATTAACGAGATTCAATCTATAATATATAATATATCTACTAATAGTCTGTTTGATTTAATTTTCCCAAATGTATCCAAAATTGCTTTGTGTTTTACGCAAATGCTTTTTCTCAAAAATAACTTATTTATGGTTAATAATATCTTCATATAGATATTATTATAACTCTTACATATATTATATCTATTGGTACATTTGGAATAGAAATGCCACAAGCTTTGTATTTTTTTTTTGTTTAACGCGCGTGTTACACATATAAATAAAACACTTTTTAAAGGATTAAAAGGCGGGCATTTGCTGTATCAAGCTGCCAAATGTCTACACGAAATACCACCTCCGAGGCAATAAATTTCATAACGACAACTATGACTAATACTATCTTGACTCATTTCATGTGCAGTTCCCCTGAAAACGAGATAGGAAAGGTCTGGAAACGTCGGATTAACTATAATAATAACAAACATATAACTTTTACGCAAAAAAATAATTTAAAAACACAGTTACTCGCGTTTTAATTCTTTAAAAAGTGTTTTTTTTTTAAATGTCACAAACCTGAGAAAAGCCCCATTACACTTAGCGTGACTATTCAAATGGTAATCTTCTTGATCGTATCTGTCATGACCCATGATCATGGTTGATGGTTGTACGAACACCTATTCATCGCGTTCCTTAACATACCATACAACTTTTGCAAAGTATTGGCTAATTGGTATGCCTTGCTGTCCATATTGTTTTCAGTATACGTCTCTAGCAACAAGTCGCTGTATCTCTCTGATTTGATGGTTCATGATTCAAATCCATAAGTAGAATATTAAAAAATAAGGCGTCACATCAATAGTACCTTGGAATTTAGAGAGTAAAAGTTGTAGAAGTAACAAATATATATTTCATCAAACAGTCCGCTGGTGACCGGTTCATTCGATGTTTGTTGTGAACTTAACTCACAGACTAAAATATTGAATTGCGATTGAATAACTTGAGTATTCTAGATACTTTACAACAAGCTTACTCAGTCGTGTCTCCCGGCGTGAGCTGGATCAATATTCATCTGCCAGAATCGCTCATGTCTACGCTGATCAAATTCAAATTAAAATATTTTTATTCGAAATAAGTTATGACAACACTTATTGAAAGTCAAAAACTACCACGCATTCCAAAACGAATGCCTCAGATCTGGGAAGAATGGAACGAACTCAGCTGGGTTTTTTTTTCATAAAAAAATATGTTTACAAAGTAATATTGTACAATTAAACTTATTATTTAATAGCCTGAGGGCGGTCGCTCCATTCCCAATCTGTGGTATCATTAAGAAAGTAATTTATGTTATAGTAACCATTACCACACAAATATTTTTTAACCGACTTCACAAAAGGAGGAGGTTCTCAACTCGTCGGTATTTTTATTTTTTTATTTTTATGTTTGTTACCTCAAAACTTTCGACTGGGTGAACCGATTTTGATAATTCTTTTTTATTTGAAAACTGGTGCTTCCCGTGTAGTCCTTTTGTAATTCGGTCCAGATCTGACAGTGGCATCCATGAGAAAACCATAAAAGATTGTTTGGTGAAAGTTTGGTTAGGTTCTGATTCGTGTATTACCATGGATTCATCCCCATTTGGCATTCCATTTCCCCAATCCCCATGGATGGATTGTGTAATGTACGGAATCCATGGCAAAGTAACGGAACTCTTCAAGAGAACGAAGAGTTCTTTTGAATAACGTAATACTTTGGTTTTGAACATTTTCTTGGATCTTGTTGTAAAAGCATATACATCGCCCCACAAAATACTTACTTACTCGACTTCTTAGCCGAGTAGTAGGCATTAGTCGTATTAGTCAATGTCAGTTCCCGGTGTTAACATTATGGCTATGACAGTTTCTAGCAAATTCACTTAAATGCCTTTGAACGCCCATTTAATAATAGATAGGAGACAATTTGTAGTTTCTATTTAGTAATACTCATCTTAATGCCTCGCTTAGTAACTGGATCAATATTCATCTGTCAGAATCCAGTGAAACTGAGCACACGAATACTAAATCAGGACTGTCTCGATATATCCAGCATTTGCATATTCCGCGATCTTCTGGAAAGTAAACCAATTTGGATTTGAATAAACTTGGTCTAGCCCAGATTCTAGCGCTCTTTATGTTGAATGAGATGTCAAGTGTTTCAAGTTTAACACGAAAAACGTATGTTGAAAAAGAAATATGATTTTGAAAATACCACTTTGATTGTATTAACCAACCTAAGATCGTGTATTGCAAGAGTATGTTGGTCGTTGATAACTTAGCTTCATTCTTGACTCGTACGCTTGTTTGTGAACCTCGTTGATACAAAAATTAAATTAAGATTTTTTTTATCAAAGATTATTATTTTAAGTATTGTGTTTATAATTTTATGATAGGTTTCGCAGCAATCACAGATGGTAACCTATGTTGCTCTAGATTGTTATGTTTTATTGTATAAGGGCAGCATGTTTTATGGCATAAATGCCTGGAATTTATGTATTAGCCTTCTGAAATTGGCAAGTGTCCCACCCCGCGCCGCGGTATGCCTTAGATCGGCGTGGTTTTGGCGCGTACGTAGCGGTCTGTCAATGCGTATTATTTTACATGTAAGAGTACGCTACGTGACGAGGCGAGAGGGGGAGGACACCGATTCCAAAAATAACAACAATCGTTACTAGAATTAGATTGTATAAAAATACTCAATAATTTTCATACTTTTTAGTGCATATTATGTCTACAGTTTTGGAATAGTGTTTTTGAAGTCGGTTGATTTTTTGTAATTTTATTTTTATATTTTTAGTGCATCTGAACTACACTTACTAATAATTTGTCAACTTTTGTGTAGATCTACTAAATTTTGCAATGCAGCAATGAACGTAAGCGCATTGCAATTTTATAACAGACAATTAGAAATTCAGCCACAGACCCTTACTGTAAGTTGTTAAGGAGTTCCATTGATCATCATATTTGACTACGACAATTACTTGACTATACCGACTTTATGGTACGTGACTCAAATATCCAGATAGCATAATAAAGATTCGGCCGAGTATCGTTAATTTGCTCCTAAGAATTGAAGAGTTCCGTTGCTTTGTCATGGATCTCTTATTCAGAATCTCACAAAACTACATTTGAAGTATATCTTTTCCAATTAAAAAAAGAATTAACGAAATTAGTTGGCGCAATATTGAGTTATTCGTAAATTTGTCACGACCATACTTATAGCAAAATAAAGCCTTGTATGGTTTGTAATGGGACCACACGGGAAGCACTAGCTTTCAAATAAAAAAAAGAATGATCAAAATCGGTTCACCCAATCCAAAGTTTTGATGAAACAAACATAAAAAAAACATACCGACGACTTGAGAACCACCTCCTTTTTTGAAGTCGGTTAATAAGAGTCAGTACTTGGTCAGGGCGTAGTGTGCCGTACGGCTCTTTCGATTTTGGTGTATCTGAAAATACTAGTTCAAATTCAAATTCAAATATTTTTATTCAAAATAGGATGTGACATCACTTATTGAAAGTCAAAAAACTACCACCCATTCCAAAATGAATGACTCAGACCTGAAAAGAATGGGCGCAACAAACTCAGCGGGCTTTTTTTTTCATCGAATAAATATGTTTACAAAGTAATATTGTACAATTAAACTTATTATTTAATAGCCTGAGGGCGGTCACTCCATTCCCAATCTGTGGTATCATTAAGAAAGTCATTTATATTATTGTAACCATTACCACACAAACGTTTTTTAACATTTTTTTTAAAGAACGTAATACTTTTGTTTTGAACATTTTCTGGGATCTTGTTGTAAAAGCATATACATCGTCCCACAAAAGACTTACTAACTCGACTTAGCCGAGTAGTAGGCATCATCAATTTATGTCTGTTCCTGGTGTTAACATTTTGGTTATGACAGTTTCTGGCAAATTCACTTATGTGCCTATGGATACTTGCCGATTTCAAATAAATATTTGTCGTTAATTATATTCCGTGTTTAATCTATATAACGTTACCTTAACTTTAATAGTGGACTTGAAATTGCAACGAAGGATTGTGGTAACACCATAAATAGGTTGTTAAAGAAATAAGAGAGTGCGCTATAAAAAAATATAATTTTGGAATTCGCCAACTTGCTTTTTATTATTTTACACACTCTGGCAAAATTTCAGCTGTCTTATTATTCCAGCTTATGAGACATTTATATAACCCACTTGCGACGAACGTAGCGGTACGGGATATAGATAGACTGTGGAACGTGTTAGCGTAACTTTAGGTAAGGAACCCTTCTAAAAACATATACTTTCAACATGCTCAAATTGTTGACTAAAATATCAATATTGTTATATAATTGTTACATAAATTACTCATTTTATCGGATTTTCTTAACCTTTTATATTAAAAGATAAAAGACAGAGTTTTGAGGTAATTATTATAAAATATAAACAAATGAATTGAATCTCCAGTTTTTTTGGTAAAAAAAAGAACATACCAAAGAAACATAAACGAATTGAGAACCTCCTCCTTTTTTGAAGTCGGTTAAAAATATGAGACGAGCAATATGCTCAACTGCAGGTAAGGAATATACCCTGCTGGTCACAATGCAGTGCCGTTCAGGATTCTTGATGTAACTCAATATTCTGAGCAGCATCACCATTTACAGCGCGCGTCACTTTGCCACATAAGACATTCAGGCCCGGTATCCACCAAAGTGAAGAGGAGAGGAGAGATGTATTTTGATAACCAATCAGATTGCGTTATTTCCACATCTCGTCTCCGCTTAGCTTCGGTGGAAATGGACCAAGTGCAGAGGAGAGGAGATGTCTCATTAATCTATAGAATTTTGTGCCGCGTCGAGCGATCAAGCGGTGCGGGACTAGAGGGGAGATGAGTTTAGGCGAGCGACCGCGCCACTCTTTCCCCGCTGCCTTCTCCCCGCGCCCCGCACATCCGAAAGCGTTGCTATAAACACAGCTCACATCTCCTCTCCGCTGGAAATAGCCTGACAGCTTCGCGGCTTATCTCCTCTCCTCTCCGTTTTAGTGGATACTGGGCCTTAGTCTCGTTGATCTACTAATTTCACGAATGCCGTGGCGCTTTTCAAGCCGAAACCTTAAAATGCTTGCGCTTATACTAATTCACGGTAAAATGTAGCTGGAATGTTAATCTCCTAGCGTCGTGTGCAATGAGGCCTACTACTGATAAAAAAAGTTTTAAAGTCAAATGAGTACTTTGAATAATTATTAATAATTTATTTATTACAATGAAATTAAACAATTTTACCAAAAAAAAATTAATCAGTTCAGTTCTCCAGGCTCCTTTGCACAGGATGCCGGCTAGATTATTGGTACCACAACAGCGCCTATTTCTGCCATGAAGCAGTAATGTGTAGCATTATTCAGAATAGCGCCATAGCTAATGAAATTACAGGACAAATGAGACTTAACATCTTATGCCGCAATTGAAGTGCCGCTCAGAATCTTTGGGTTTTTCAAATATCCTAAGCGGCACTACATTATAATGGGAAGGACGTAACAATTTCCATCAGCTGAACGTCCTGCTCGTCTCATGACTTATTATCATAAAAAAATGACAATGAAGTAGGTGGTGAAATAACAGGTTAGTGGTTAATGAATAACGAACAGGCTCACCCGTACTACAAAGCAAACAGTCTTCTACTGCTTGAATATAATAACTCTTATCCATAGGACAAATAATAAAATAAGTTTTAAAAACAAACCGAGATTATATTTGAAGAACTGTATCAATACAGCAAGTGTAAGTCTTGAACTTTGGACGAACGTGCCTCTTGAACATGAAAAATGCATTTGACTCCAACGTTCGAAAGGAATATATCGGAAATTTAAGATATACCGAGAGCTTTTACGATTTTGTCTGTTTTTTCTGATATTTGAGATAAAAGGCTCTGTCTCATGTGTGTTCTTACTTTTAAATAATATACTGATTGGATATACTGACTATCATTCGCCATCCATCATCCTTCATCAGGCACCACTACACGGCGTAAGGAATATTTGATAATAAATTTAGCAACAAAATGATAAATATTTTTTTTTCAAATTAGGGACTAGTGCCTAAGCTAATTAAGAACGTAAGGAAATAAGTAATACATTTTTTAAAGATAATTTTATTATCTACAATTTTTGTCTGGGTTAATTTCAAGATAAAACTCACCGTGTTGCTGAAAACTGTTGCTGTTCTGTTTATAAAATGTTTAAATAATTTTACTGATTTTCAGCTTGTTGTGATTTTATGCTTTTATATTTTATATTTATCTTCGAATGTCTAGATTGACCGGACTAATAAGTGAATATTCTAACGCTTATTATTCTATTACGCTAAACAGCGCGCTGAGATTCTCTAAACTATAAACGATTTTCTCATCAAATATCACTAGTGGAATCTGTACAGATACAATATCATCATTCATCACCATTGCATATTAAGCAAGCTATTGCAAAGCATTTAATTTGACACATGCAACATGTGTCATATTACAGCTTCTAAACTTACTGTGATCTTGAAGCTCTAAAATCAATTTAGGGAATGCCATATGATAATGGAAGTGTGTAGTCATCGGTCCTTTTTAAGTTCCCGCAAAGAAAATTTTCGAAAATTCGAGAAGTTATTGATTTTACCCCGTTTTTCGAAAATCGAGTTTTCATCAGATCTCGACTTTTAAAGGTCCTAGGAAGCCTGACAATTCCCGCAATGTTGTACATACGTCTGTATGTGTGTATGTGTATGGCTTTATGTAAACCTCTTATAACTTTTGAACGGCTCGAACGACTTCATCGTAGTTAGCGCTATTCAAAAGCGCTTCATCAAACTTAGATTTTGAATACAATTCGGACCGATTACGACCGATAGATTTCTCGAAATTCAAAGAAAATAATTTCAAGAAATCTCATAAAAACCACGAAAAATTTTTTTTCTTATGTGGTTGTTTTGGATAACTTTTAAATTAAATAAACACCAACAAAAATAAACAACAACACATTTGTGTTGTTGTGTTCTACGTTTTAAAGAGTTCTTTGAGCTCGAAGAGCTCTAAACAACATAAATTATATTTTTGAGCTCGAATAGCTCAAAATCGTCATAAGTACAATTTGAAGCGTTTGGGTATGGAATTAGCGGGAAGTTGCAGGGATGGCCTGTAGGGTAAACCATTTTCCTATTTTTTTATTACAAATCATTTTTGGCTTATAGAAAAAGGTCCTCTCAAACACTTCACAGCGATCCTATACTTCTGCAACTTCTTTCTCAGGCCGATCCCATATAAGCGAATAATTTCCGTAGGAGAGGATGCTTTAGAATCTCTGTTAACGACCATCTAGATCACCAACAACTTTTAGAGTTGAGCGCACAATATTCGCTCAGGATGTGGCAAGGTGCTCAGCATAAAATTGAATCAGGTGTTATTTTAAGGAAATCCATACTGGTGCATTCCGAATGTAGAATCATCATCATTAATCATTTCGGCCGGAAGACGTCTATTACCAGGATTATAATTAATTTCTATTGAGTATAGATGTTAGTATTGTCTGCAATCACTAGTGAACACTCGCTCAATACTCTCAAGTAGTTTCGATTTACTCAGTATTTTTTCCAAATTCGTGATCATTTAAATGAACTAGTCATTATTAAGAAAATAAATAATAATAAAATATATATCATAATATTAGACTGATGTTTAATAACATTCATATTTGATCGGGGTATTCTTATAATTAATAACTTTTTTCGACGTTTTCACAGTTGTCACAGTCGATATAAGTCTTTGGGTATAACTTTCTCATCAGAGCTATTTAGATTACAGGAAAGTATTTACTCCAAAATCAATTTCCAATATCCTTTAACTTGATAGCGTTTATGTACGTGACTCGACTTGATTTAACGAGATGGTTGATATTTTACAAAATATTTGTGAAATAACAACTGGAGATGTCCCAACAGTTGGCTACAATTAATTTCTTTTGAAGATTATGGGATGAATTGGCTTCATTTGGGAGTATTGTCTTGATTTTAATTAATGAATGTTTGCTTCATTCAAGATATCCTCCCGAGTGACTTAGCAGTGCTTTAATTATATTATGTCACTTTATAAAAAAACAATGGGTGCGTAGAAAATTAACTTAGTATATTCTGACCTTAGCTAACGTCTAGATAGAGATTCTTGCTGTAAGGCAACGTATGACAACAGGCCAGGCCTATTACTTTAGTATGTATGTTTAGTATAGTATGCACCACACTTACTCGCGATATATCAGTCACTTTTTTTTAGTATGCCTGCGTTTGCTGAAAATAGAAGCTTACAGTTCGCCGCTAGTTTTTCGACGTATTCACAGCTGTTACAGTCTAGATACGTGTAGACCTATAAATGATCTAAGGCATGAGTCATAAACTTGACCGATACCGCTGTACAGGACCTTATAGATGCGTGGCGAGGCCAGTGGGAGGCTCTTTTGCACAGTTAGCTGGTAAGATTGGCTGCCGTAAAAGCATTTTGTGCATTGGTTTGAAAGGGCCATAGCTATTTAAAATTAGCTTATGAGACTTAACGCCTTAACTCTCGAAGTGAGCGTGTTAGATTATTAAACTTTCATATTATTATTCAATAATCTTAAGGAAGTAAATAACACTGAATAAAACCTAATGTAAATAAATAATTCTAAGTTAAAAAAGTTATGTTTCGACATCTTAAAACTAAAAAGTAGCTCATTTGTATTCAGGAAATAGGAGCTTGCTCCCGATTGGCTGTTTGAGTTGGTATTGCCAGCCTAAGCCTACTAAGGTTTCATGGCATGGCTAACGATACTCTAGATTAGACACATGCAGGTAGTAGCTGCTGCACCGAACAGACACTTCAGAAGTTAAGTATGTAACTATTATAATAATTTATTATTATTTATTTTCTACTATTGTCTGTTCAGATGTCATTATCCCTTCAAGTATCTATTAATAATCTTATAGCGCCATCCCTTGTGAATATTAAATGACGCTAGTAGGTGTTATTTTAGTATTTTAACATAAGTATAATTTACTAAAGATTCCTCAACTTGTTGGATGTATGTTACAGAAAATGAGTTCCGTGAGTGATATAATTATTGAATATGTTGTTATATTGTTTAAGACGTGTTGGTTTCTCCCCATGTCTAAAGCCCCTTTACGAACTGATGTAGCTTCATGTCGTTATAAATATACTTCTAAAATTATGGTGGTTTACTTAAATATGAGGGTTATATCATTCGATTATTTTCATATTCGCTTTACTTGCAATTTCGATTCCCTATTCTGTATTTCTGATACCTATTCTAACAAGCGCACCGGGTTTGAGTTCAATTTTGGAATCAATCAAGAACCCTAGGCGGCACTGCATAGTAATAAGCAGTCACCTACCATCAACTGAACCTCTCGCTTGTCTCGTAGCTTTTTCGGATAACAAAGATGATGCCTTAGATTTTAGTTTAAGGCATATTGAAGTTAAGTTTAGTTTATTAAGTGAAGTTTTATGGTCATGTGCTAGAGTCGTTTTTGATATGTTTATGTACCTGCAATACAAAAATATTAATACTATGTGTATGAAGATAAAATTAGTTATATATTTTAAGGTCTTTGGAGCAAGCTATATGCAGCTTTCTTTTATTATATTGCCTTTAGAAATTAAAATGAAATCGCTAATATTACTTAAACTGAATCAAAACATTCTTGTCACTTGAATTAAATAAAGGAGCAATTTCATATAAAATATCATAATATCTTACTCACGTAAGTTATTTAATTCTAAATCCGTCAATGAACATACGATTTGCGCCTAAATATACGTTGATAAAGTGATAGTTTTCAATTAATCTTTAAGTTGACTTAACCTACAACAAATTAATATAGTCTCCAAGTTTGTATTGTCAGTAGGCTTATAATCTCACAGTAGATAATGGAAAGACAACAAGCCAACTTTGTGCAATTAAAATTAATTATCAATTCCTTAACTAATCTGAAACTACGAGTATATTTAACTTTCTCAAATATAGTAATTACATTTAGAACAAGTCTTTGTATAAGATAAAGATATTAATTATAATTGGGTATTTACAACAACTTTATTACACGTTATGATTTGTACCTGACATTTAAACATCGGTATATATTAGATAGATTGATGTTCTTTTAAAATAATCAAGTTAAAATATTATAACAAAGAAACATGTATGAAATTCACACGTGGTAGAAGTTGTTCTTCTGGTGTCGTTGTTTATTACAATAATAGTTATAGTCGTCGTACGCATAACGTCAGAATATTTCAAGCTATACTCGCGTCATATAGTAGAATTTAGTGTATACTACCCAATTTCTAGAAGTGTACGGGGTAAATTACAAAGTTTTTACTTGAATACCATGGAGTGCGAGTTCGATATTATAGTTATCACTGAAACTTGGCTAAACAGTAGTGTGCTAGATGCTGAAATAATAAATGACAATTATAATATTTTTCGGAGGGAAAGATGCAGCACTAGTTCGAAGGATGAGGGTGAGGGGATATTGATCGCTGAGATATATTTCAAAGAAATATATCTCTTCTCGTAACACATGTTGGGAAAGTGACAACGAGGACCTCTGGGTCACGGTTACAGGTTATACAGGAAAATCTTCTCAAATATTACACATTTGCGCCATTTATCTACCTCCACCCACAACTTTTTATTAAGCTTGATAAGCAACTATCGTCAATAAGTGAAGCCTTATTAAATACTGACAACGAAAGTGATGTCATTCTTCTCGGAGATTTCAATCTCAGCTTCATACATTGGGCAGCAGCAAAGTCGAACTTAGACGTAACTCTTACCTAGTCGACTAACACTAACTGCAGTTTAGGTTATCTTCTTAGAGATTTTATGTCCCTTCAAAACTTTAAACAATATAATAAATAAAATATCTAATAAAGGCAACAAAATTTTAGATTTCGTTTTTTGCAGTCGGTCACTGCAAGCTAAAGTACTGCCTTCGGATATCTCGTTAAGTAAAATTGATCCGTATCACCCACCATTACTTTCTGTTTGTACAACGTCACTAGAAAATCGTCGCTGGGTGAATGATCAATTAATGTTTCTATTCAAAATTTAAATCACTATATAGACTGTCCCAATATCCTAGCCAAAATTAAATTTTCAGTGCCACGCGAAAGTGCACGTTTCACAAATTTCAAACCTTTTATTGGAAATTTATATAGAACTGAACTCGGTGCTAATAGTGTTTTAGAAAGGATCTGCCGGGAGCACAATAATCTTTTCAAAACAACTCGTGTTGACATCCACTCCTCCTCCCCTCAGGATTACAAAAAAATATTGCATCAATTTATCAGTGCAGAAACCACAAAACTTATGCTTGTTTTAATTTTTATTTTTAGTTAATTTAATTTTTAGTTTTTTTCACTTGCTCACTTTTACATTATATTAGTACAATACGTAATTTTTTCATTGTAAACTTGCAACACCGCGCTTGTGCAACTCAAAAATGCATGCCGGTTTGCCTGTAATTGGATTTACACCATAATTGAATGGTGCCGATAGTTGTTGATCCGATTCAAATGGGCCAATCAGAAGGCAGCAAGTCCTCAAACTGGACATACCTAAGGTATTACAATACCAACTAATCATTAACTTTTCTTTATTTATGAAGTTTTTATGTTTATATATATATATATATATTCATATATATATTCATATATATATATATATATATATATATATATATATATGGTAAGGAAATTTGTTGACGACACGAGCTTGTCGCTTACCCCATGTTAAGCTTCGTGCCCAGCTGCATGCATGCCAGCAGCTCAATGTCATACAGAGTATGTGACATTGTATCGCACTCAGTACCCTGAGATATAAGATCTAGAGTCTTGAAGCACCGTTATATGACTCCGCAAACAATGCCAATGCACTAATACACTACCAATATAACGATCTGCTCATTATAACGATCATTTTGCTAAGAATTAATTTGGGACATTGTAGCAATATGACGTCTCATTCCGGTGGATGTAATCATTTCGGGGCGTTTCAAATTACACTGTTTTTTCTAAACACTTACCGCCCTCAAAAGGTACCAGGTCTTTAAATAAATATTGGCTGGAGCTTGGAATTTTTAAATCTTCATGGCAAGCTATTATTAAATCTATGTTTTCTCTCATTATTTTTGTTAGCAAAATAGGCACACCCCTTGTTCTTTTACCGGGAATCTGAAATACGTCTAATTCTTTAATACACTTCCTCTGCTCTACTGTTAAACTTTCCAAAACCTTTTCGGGCACTTCTTCATTCTTTCTATTGATGTAAAACGTAAGTTCAGCTTTAGCTACGTCACCTGATCGTTTTCGGTCCAACATTATAATATGAGCAAATGTTACCACAATAATTCACAATTTAAAATACATCTATCTTTTCTCAATCTGTTCGCATATTTAATTTCTAATTTATGATTTTTTTGCATAACGGTATTAATGTCACTGTCCAGCGGCATGACTTTTTCTTTGGTTAAGTGATTTCGTTTTCTACTTTTCTCAGCGTTCGACGTAATCTCCCACCCAATTGATTTCAATTAAATATTTAAAGTCATCTAGTTTTTTATATATGCTTCCTTATAAGCTATGGATTCATTTTGCATAATAGACTGTGTGTATAGTATTTCAACACATCCCAAGACAGCGGGACGCATACGTGCGGGTATGCTTATAATTTTGGCCATGCCTGTTTGTTCATTAAAGCCACACATTTCTTTTATGGCACTTACAAATGTTTCATATTTTTCAGGATCAATCACGTCAGTGAGATTTTCAATAATTGTGTCTTTTTTCCGCAATAAAATTAAAACCGCGCGGGCGTCGACGGGTTCAAGGTCAAATGCCCTCGGATCAACGTTAGTAAGTAAGATTGCGCATGAGCATGAATATAAAACGGATGCACATTTGACTCGTCGGTATAATTTTTGCGACCGTTACGGATCAACAAAAACATTTTGTTAATGTATTTTTTGATTGTAAGTATGTTGCAAAGCGACCGATGTAGATCCCCAAACAACCCTTCCATTTTAAATTCGGATCAAAGTATATCAGTTATATTTGTAAAGAAACAATTATACACTGCAAAAAGGTGGATCAACATTTCTTTTAATATCTTACTGGATCAACCTTTACATAGAACGGTTAATTATATATATTGAACTTCGGAAATGGATTGTCTTGATTCATACCACAAACTTTCAAGGATTGGCCTTAAGATTTGAATGGTCAGGGCGAATGCGAGACGGATCGGAAATGAAAGATTTGCGGGCTAACTCGTCATGCAAAATGTTCATTAAGTAGTTGCTGCAGATCTGAAGAATTGCTATTATCATTGCTGCATTGATCTCTTGACATCGATCAAGTTATTTGTCCATGTTGCCCATGAAGTATAATTGTGAAAATTTAAGCTGTGCATCTTCGATAGGTTGCAGTGATCCAATACGATGGTGAATCTGTCCTTATATCTACAATATCAAAAGTAAAACACGTTTTACTGATTTATAAACACTTTTTTTAGAATTAGCATACACAATACATAGGAATAAGTATAGTACGTATGTTATTATTTTACTGTATTGTGTGTAAGTATGTAAATAAATAAATACCTTGAATGTCGGATTAAAACCTCGTTCTTAGATGTCTGCCCCAAATGAGGTCATTTGGAAACAAACATTGTATTTTTGAGTGTTTTCTAGAACATGGCAGCACAATTCTTGCGTTTCTCCGCAGAATACTCGCAAACAACGTCCATCGGCCCAATGCGAAAGCTAGTATGCAAGCAGTACTACAATACAGTATAAGTACTGCAATCGTATCGAAACGCTGCTCGATTCAAATCAGTACTTCATAAACTTCTTCTTGTGCGTCGAAAATTATCTATAAGTTGTTGAGGTTTTACTGGACGATTTCGTATTGCCAGCCTATCCGTTTTACGGGCTGCTACGCTTTGCTCTTGTGATTCATAGCACGAAGACGATCCATACTAACGCGGTTCTTTTACCTGCATTTTCTTGTTCTTCTTCAGTCCTTTCATTCGCAATATTTCGAATCCTATATGCATTACGTCTTTGACGGGAATAATTTGATCGTCTTGGTCGTGACATTGTTAATGATAATATCGGCACAATAAGCTAATAGAAACTCGAAACAAACACACCAACCGGTCAACTTGAATAACATGACGTGCACTGTCAGTTGTATTTTATAACTCATCTAGCGTGAAACTAACAAAAAACTTTATTGAATTCTTTCTATTCTCGAGATGTCATCAAAATGTCAATCCACACAAAATGTAATCTAAGCTACCTCCTCACCAATTTTCAGCCATATCGGTAAAGCCGTTCTTGATTTATAAATAGTGTAACTAACACGACATTCTTTTATATATATAGATACTCGCGTCATACATATGACAATCTCGTCTTCAACTATGTATAATCACCTGGTACTAAAACACTGTATAATGCTTCCTATCTCATTTTCTTCCACGAAATCTTATGAATTTATGTGTCCCTCTCTTTTTACTGTCGCGCTTTTTCATTTCATCGACTTTCAAATCACAACCATGCTAAAGAAGTTTTCACTTCAATAATATATTGAGCGGCAGTACTTGTATACAATTGTCAAAGACTGTTAAGTCTAGAAAACAATATCGAAAGTATTTCCTAGAAATATACCTAGTTAACGCGACAACGAAGTTGGCAAAACGTAGCTCAGCGCTATTACACAATGTCTTGACTGACTTGTGTTTGCGGTCTACATCAAGTGACAAGAAATAAAAGTTAATGTCTGTTCAAATGAAATAATACAAGTTTAAAACAATTGTGTTTGTTTCTCAGTTTAAAAACATTTTATCTGCTTATGGTTTACACTTTTGATGAGTTTACGCGAGACTTTGGTAAAAACAAGTTTACTAAAATATAAGCTAGTGTTTTCTTTGATGAACGCGAGTATAACACATTTAAATAAAACACTTTTTTAAGGATTATAACACATGTAATTGTTTTTAATATAAGCTCAATTGTATTAAGTTTAATATAATAAAATGAGTATCAAGGAATAAAACTTTAGCTTAATCTTGTTTCTGTTCTACGAATTTCTAGTTACAGAAAACTAGTTCCTTCTTCAGTTAGAGAAAGTATGGTGCAGTTATACAGTTATGGAAGGGAAAATATATTTTTTATTCAAATAACTTTTTCTATCGAACGTCTTCAAACTGACACTTATCTGCTTTTTTTATGTCTAGTTCATTTTTTTATGACAATAAGGGACGGGATAAGCAAGACGTTCAGCTGATGGTAATTGAAACGCTCTGCCCATAACAAAGCAGTGCCGCTCAGGATTCTTAAAAAATCAACATAATATATCAATAGACAAAAAAACTCAAATACATAAGATGTTAAGTCTCGTTTGCCCAATTATTTCACTACCTATAGCGACCATTAGACCGAAACACAATAATGCTTACACATTACTGCTTCACGGCAGAAAATGGCGCCGGTGTGCTACCCATAATCTAGCTGGCATCCTGTGCAAATGAGCCCACTGGTAAAATATTCGAACAACAAATGGATCTGGAATCTTATGTAGGATTTCTTTTATGATAGGCAAAGGTATTTTATATATCTGATATAATATTATCTTCTTGTGTTATTTTATATATCTGATATAATATTATCTTCTTTTGTTACTTTATATATCTGATATAATAATATCATGTTGTGATACTATAAGAACACAATAGCGACATTCAACCTTTTTTCATATTACAAACATGTAGCTTTTTGTGGTCGGCTTGTATTTATTATTGGGTTGGACTTAGTATCCCGAAGCACGAATTAGGAGTTAAAAAAATATTGTAGTTGATAGAGCTTTAGTCTACGATTATAATGCACTCAATTCAAGAAAATAACCAAAAAAAAACTAGTAATCTAAAATGGGTAAAACACGTAAATAAAACGCTACATGAGCGCTGGCATGGCTGAGGGAGGCTAAAATCTGTAAATTGTAAAAGTAAAATGGAACGTAAAAATAGTCTAGGACGACTAGACGGCTTCATGAATCACTTATTTTTAGACTAAAAAGGCTAGAATCTAGACTTATAAAGCTAGCTTAAAAAATAATTTTTGATGATTTTTCGTTTATTTCCTATATGAAGACTCAAGTTTGCGCGTTTACCACTAAAAAAACCCCATTTGTCGCATCACCGCTCTTCGAGAACACTTCTTTTAAAGCCGCGCCTAGTATCGGAATACTGGGTCTCGAAATCTCGAGCGATTGCCAATTCCGTGGCCATCTGGAGGGCAAAGCCAAATTGGCTTCGAAGAAGCTGGGCGTCATCAATAGAGTTGGATGACACCAACTCCAAAAATTACAATAATCGTAACTAGAATTAGATTAATTAATTAGATTTTATAAAATACGCAATTATATTTATACTTTTTAGTGCATATTATATCTATAGTTTCGGAATATTATATGTTTTTGATGTCGGTTGTGTTTTGTTATTTTTTTTAATTTTTAGTGAATTTGAACTAACTACTAATTTGTCTAAATAAGTGTAGATATACTAAATTTTTTAATGCAGCAATGAACGTAAGTGCTTTGCAATTTGAATACAGTCAGAAATTCTGCCACAAATCGCACCGTTACTGTAAGTCATTAAGGAGTCCCATTGATCATCATATTCGATTACGATAATTACTTGACCATAACTATGTTATGGTAGATGACTTAAATATCCGGATAGCATAAAAAAGATTCGGCCGAGTATCGTTAATTTGCTCCTAAGAATTGAAAAGTTCCGTTACTTTGTCATGGATTCAGTAATCAGAACCTAACCAAACTCTCACCAAACTATCATTGAAGTATATCCTTTCCAATAAAAAAAGAATCATCGAAATAGGTTGGTGTGTTATCTAGTTATTCGTAAGTTTATCATCCACTTTGCTATACGTATGTATAGCAAATTTAAGACTTTTATGGTTTTCTCATGGATGCTACTGTCAGATCTGGACCAAATTACAATAGGACCACACGGAAAGCACCAGCTTATCCAAAAAGAAGTATCAAAATTGGTTCACCCAGTCGAAAATTTTCAGATAACAAACATTAATAAAAAATACCGACGAATTGAGAACCTCCTCCTTTTTGAAGGCTGTTAAAATTGGTTAGGTTAGGTAATGTTAGAACAGTTATAACAAAGCACAAGCCGAGCGTAGCATGCCGCGGCAGCGGCCGGAGAGTGCCAGAACCGAATTGTTGGCGTCCCCCCCCCTTTCACTTTCTTTCCTCACCACTTACAAATTAGGAAGGGTGGGAGGAACGTTCCCAACCCTTCAAAATATCATAATTGGAGGTAAGGTTATAAAGCTTTTTTCTTTGGTACGTTGCATTACCTTGTACTGGGTAGGAGTGGTATCAGGGGTGAGGGGGCACCCCCATTCCCAATTTCCCTCCTCGTCCTTCCCCCCTCGTGCCACGGGATACTAAGTTTTAACCTTATTATTTACAAGAAGGTAACTTTCATATTTGCCAAAAAGCTGTACCATAACATTATTATTTTATTTTTGTCCTTGGGATCAATGCACAATCCAAAAATGTCAACTTTGAATGTTTGACAAATGTCTTGACTTTACACAACCTAATAGACAGTGGCAGAAACGCAAAACCAAAAACGCGTCATTTTGTGGCTCAAACGCACTCAAGCGTGATTTAAAAGTTGACAAACACTGGATCGTAAAGTATCCAATTTTAACAGCAACATATTAAAATATCTAACAGGGAAACCTATCTGAGGCTATCCGCAAAATAGGAATAAAAAGAGCCGTATAGTTTAAATAAAATTGTTTAAATAATCATACATATGTTGTTTTAACGGAGCGATGGTTGTCCAGTTTTTGTGCTAATTATCAATAATACAATATGTAAGCATATTCCAAGAACTGAATACAACTACATTTATGTAAATCACTGAATATAAAGTACTCCAGAATAGCTGTTACCTTCTGTTATTGAATAGCACTCCATTTTCAAAAACGTTACAACATTACTATTGTAAATCGATTCGAGAGAGCAAAATATATGTGTTATTTAGAAGCTATTAGGGCCCGTTAAGCGGATGTACAAAGTTGGGGATAAAAGCTTTGCAATGGCTCGGCGACTATTTAATGTTTAATAATATATGAGCTGATGTGGTCACGATTGGTAAAAATTTATCCAAGCACATTAAAAAAGCAGCATTTATTTTAAACGGTTCAAATTTTCAGCTTGGTTTTTGTAATATGTGATGAAAATATTAATTTATTTATAAAAATATCAACATAGTAGAATTAAATATGTCATCCATTTTACAAATCATTTTTACGTAACATTAACTGTTTTAGTTTTGAAATAGACTCCATAGACTCCATAAAGTTTTAAATCATTTAAGAGAGTCAAGATTAATATTAATTTAGCATCATTTGTGATATATTCAATATTTACTATAAAGTAGTTAATTACCTTATCTTGCCACAAATTCTGAAACAAAGAAAAAGAAATTCCTATCGCAAATAACATTTATTACTATTACAGTGTGTTAGTTTAGTAAATAAATACAAAACAATTTAAAATAGAAAAGCTTATTCGAAGTGGTCTCCATTGCCTGTAATACAATGTACAATGTATTGGAGCCAAAATTATAAAACGCAATGAACAATCATATAAAAATGACAGATTCCAAATACAAATGTAATATTTTGTTTATTTTTAATTGTAACAGTATTTATGGCCACATTAAGTATATTATTATTAAATCAGACAATATTTAGTTATGTGAATATCTTGTACCGTAAAGACACTTGACAACAAACCACATTAGACTAAATTGAAATTGCCTTATATCCCAGTATTGCCGGGTTTCAATTTACAAGCTACGGCTAATTTGTTGCTTCAGTTACGTTTCTTATTCGATTACGTAACAGCAAATGAGTGTCAATGTAATCTGGAAATCAATTACCCTATGTGTTGGTTGTTTTGATTTAAATGCAAGTAACCTCCCTTATGGAATATTTAAAATGTTCCAATGTCAACCTGCATATTTAACAGGTTCATATTGGACCCTTAAAACTTAAGTCTCAGGTTGTGGCTTCATTCATAGGACAATTACAATTTATAACCCGCTCAATCCCAATAATTGCATTTTAGAAATTTGACTTAACATGTCGCTCTTGCAGATCTTAACCTAAACAGTCAGTTATTTTCAGACAGTTATATCCCTCACTTCTGGGATTAAATGTACTTACATATTTAATTTGTACTAAAATTCTTGGACAATGTGGGACTCGAACCCGCGCCTCTTCAGTTCCGTCCAAGTGCCCTTACAAACTAGCCAAAGAGGGTTTAATTAGAGGCGGGACTGTAATTAAAACTTAGTTTAGTATTAAACGTACCAAGAGATTTGATATAAGTTTGAAATATACAGTGAGATTTGACATAAGTTTGAAATATACAGTGAGATTTGACATAAGTTTGAAATATACAGTGAGATTTGACATAAGTTTGAAATATACAATGAGATTTGACATAAGTTTGAAACAGTTGTCTGATGAAGTATAATCTGGCTAAGTTTGAAAGTGAACAGTTGCTTAAAACCTAGTGGATTTCAGCTATCTCCGTTTTATACAAGATTTTAGCCGTTATCTGTCAATCTGTCAATGACTGCACGTTTCATACAATCGAGTGAATCGCTAAGTAATTATTAACTAAGCTTCAAATATGTAACACTTAAATTTACACACATCCTATAGTAAAATATCCCTTTAATAGAATTTAACCAGTGTTATATTTTATTTTGAAACTCACCAGTGTTTTATAGTATAAAACCTTTTTATTTCTATATCAACTTTATTTTCATTTTGAAAATTGTGTAAAACAACTCTACCAAATTTGTTAGGAGAGGCTACATTATAAATAGTTTAAGGAGAATTTTTGGGCCCGAATGGATTTTTTTTATCAATTCATTTTGTAAGCTTTAAGCAATGCAATTCGACATGATCAATTGGATAAAAATTGAAAAAAGTTACAAGCAATGTTAGAAAGCGATATATTCAACGAGTCTCTAAGGCTCTGCGTTCAAGTCATAATGTCATTCGGGCTGCAGCGCGTCGGGGATGTTTGCTGAGGCGCACGTAGATTGTTTTTACGCGACTATGCGTAAGCGATGCACATCCCTGTTGTGTAGGGTCCGGGCTAGCCCCAATGGTATTCTGAGGCCATTTTAGCACAGGTTTAATTGTCAGCACCTGAACCAATGCTGTACGATACATGTGCTGATAAGTCGGTACTGTCCTAGGTTTGGAAGGCTTAGATTTTAAGATATCTTGTACTAACACTAGGTCTTAAGTTACTTTGTTACTAACACATTAATTCTTTGTTGGTCACAATAAAGAAATTTATTTATAATTAATAATGTGATATTCAAATTGCGAACACGTTATTGTGCTACTGGGCGTCTGGTATTAGGGCATGTTGGTTTAATGACTATAAGGCTTAATGTCATCAAACGACCATTATAGAAATCAACTCAAAATCAGAAACCAATCAATCAGAAATCAACTGAATGGCAAAACGATGCAACGAGTATGAAGGCTCCAGTCGGGCAACACCTTAGTACAAAAGTAAAACTATTCAATTGTAGCCGCGATTCAAAGCCGCTCAGATTTTTTGGGTTTTTCAAGATTTCTGAGCGGCACTGCAATGTAATGGACAGAGCGTATCAATTACCATCAGCTGAACGTTTTGCTTGTCTCGTCCCTTAGATTCATAAAAAAAAAGATAAACTATGTTCATTTCATGTAATACAAATTTTAAGTTTCGTTAAGTTAAGATCGAATTAGGTCTTAGGTGTCATATTTATTATATAACAACCCGAAATTTATTGAAGCTTAAACAAAATAATGTAAACTGTGGCGTAGCAGTTGCTTTCATTTAAATTGAAAAACAACCGACTTGAAAAACACGATTCCAAAACAATAACGATAAACTTAAAAACTACTGTACCGATTTTCATGCTGTTTTACCAATGATAACGTGTTTCTCGAGGAATGTTTCAACACATTTCAATAATTTGTTAAGTTTTTGTTTGCATATTTGTATGCATTAACGATATTTGTTGGAGGTTTAAAAAAAAGGCGCCTAGGAGCTTTCAACGTAAACCCTGTTAATAATAGCACCTTTAAAATATAACTAAATAATGTATGGTGGAATTGTGTATCTTTTATAGGTCTATATAAAAATCTGCAAGAACATTAATCCCACGTGTTAATGCGAATAAAAAATAAAAAAAATGAATTTTGACCTTTGTGAGTCCATTTAAATTTTCATTCTGCTTTATAATTGACTTGATTTGCTTAACAAAGGTCAACACCAGAACATATCTCAACGACGTAAAGGTAATTTATTTTTGTATCATGTGTTATAATTATGGGCTTAAAAAAGGGAAGCAGGTGAAGAAGCCGTACGAGGATAGAGTTCAGAAGGTGCAAAGAGAAGTGTATACAGAAATGATCGACACATCCCATCCCACGTCACGACATGTGGGGATACGGTACTAGAAGATAAAGATCATTATAAAAATATGATTCAGACTTATAAGACCATCGGCCAGCCTGTCAACCCATGATTGATTGATCCAAAGTTCCTAATTGTAGATTTCGTATGATCTTAGGTTTATAATCTTAGATTAAGGATTGGTCTCAACTTCGCTAGATACCACACTACCTAAGAACAATAGCTTATTAGATGCTTGTGTGCGTGACATCTTGACACTCAATGACATCTTTTAAATTTTGTAACATACGTTTCGTGTTATTTTACAGTGAAATGAATAAAACCTTTCATTACCTTGCAAATTGCACCGAAAATACTATACGGTTTGAACGAGATCTAGTTAGTAATTTTTTTCAATACGTCATATATCGTTACAACGAACTACAACAACTTTTATATTATTTTACTTGCAGCTACGGAACCCTTCATGGACGTGTCCGACTCCTATATACTGTGAAAAGTACTAAACCGATCGAAATAATAAGATAAGAAGAAATAAGTTACAGCGTTTTACGTTTAGTATGTGATATGTTGGTGATTTTATTGTTGACTCAGAAATACCTTTATGCACCAGATGCCGGCTAGATTATGGGTACTACAACGGCGCCTATTTCTGCCGTGAAGCAGTAATGTGTAAGCATTACTGTGTTACGGTCTGAACGACGCCGTAGCTGTTGAAATTACTGGGCACATGAGACTTGACATCTTTTGACTTGGCATTCTGAGCGCAGAATTTTGGTTTTTTCAAAATTCTTGTGCAGCACTGCATTGTAATGGGCAGGGCCTATAAATTACTATCAGCTGAACGTCCTGCTCATCTCGTCCCTTATTTTAATAAAAAAAGAGTCTGTGACATTTAATATATGCCAATTCATACATAGAGCAGGCGCGAAATACTGATTTAGTATGGCAAAACAACGCTTGGCGGGTCAGGACTTGTTTGAAATAAATAATTTCTATAAATATAACATTTTTACTTCAACATGAATCTTCTTAATGAAAAGCGAGGACAGAAAGTTCCTTAATTACGCCTTCAAAATTTACATTTCAATTAATAACTTATCTTAATTTGTTCATAATAAATCTATCTGATTGTTAAGGAAATCAATCAATTTTTTCTTCAATAAGTAAAGCGTTTCATTATTCGTTTATTCAAAGACACCTGTTCAATCTTATTAGCAATTAATGAATTTTAAGCAAAAAATTAATTTTTACTAATTACTTTAAATATAATGGGTGACTTCAGATATTTGTTAGTATATAATGCCGTGATATTACAATTTTCTGGTAGATTGTCAATCGACTTCATTTCGTACCATTGAATGGCCTAATTTTAGTGACATTGTAATGTCATGGGTACATTATAGGGATATTATAATAAATCTAGGTATATTACAAATCATGTTATCAGTGTGAGACGTCGAGCGATCTGATTGGTCAATTTTTCATACGCAATTTGCAAAACAATAATAGTAAATATTGGAGCGTGTATTCAATTTTCCATCTGAAATAATTGTTGAAATAGTAGTGAATAACCGGGACCGATACGGTTGTGGCACTCGTTGTCGTTGTAATTATACAGTGTTAATTTATTTTTGGGACCTACTAGTGGAGAAGGGCTGATTCGCGTCTGGCACTCGCCGGCTATTGCCGCGGCACGCTACGCTCGCCTTTTGCATTGCGGTCAACATTCTAAATTTGTTTTTGAGACCTACAAGTGAACTAATGCCGAATCGCTTAGATAACAATTAGTTGATTACACTAATGCATGACTAAAAAATAATGATTAAGTATACAAGAATCAGACCAATCAGATACGGCCTCATCAACTAACAACCAGTATAATTGTCAAAATATCATTGTTGTACAATATCACTATAGTGTACCCGTGACACTACAATGTCACTAAAACCAGGCCGTTAAATTCATAACTTTGTTGCGCACATACTTATAGCAAATTAAAGACCTTTATGGTTTCGTTGCCATTTCTATGGGAAGCACCGGCTTTCAAATAAAAAACCATTCATTAAAATCGGTACACCCAGTCGAAAGTTATGAGGTAATAAACATAAAAATATATTTGAAGTCGGTTAAAAAGAGTGACTCTTTTTATTTCATTTCTGACTGGATCCTTTCATCTGTCCCATTCTGACAAGCGGGTCTTGCCTGGGGACACACCATCTTTTTTTGAGTCGTTAATGTATTATATAAGCACTTTTTATAGCACACTTCCACGTTTTCAATAACGTATCTCTAGTTACGGATACATTGCTGTCACCGTTTAATGACAAGATCTTATCTATCCATAGTTATGTCCAGTATAGTTATAGTCCAATGCTTTATGTCGATAGGTTATTGAAATGTAAGTAAGCGTAAAATGATAGATTTGTCTTACCCCTAGTAAGTTAAACTAAGGATAGATAGGTTATTGAAAACGGACACACAGTTGACACACGTCTAAGGAGAAAAGTGTGCTTACATTGTCTTTAAACACACTATCGCCGTTCTGTTGTCTGACTGCGAATGATATGTCCATATAATATGTAGAACGTCATTGTAACTGGGGGGCAATTAGTGGATGTTTACGTATCATTTAAAAGAACTTTGAATTTGATGCAAGTCTAGGCGGTGAACTATACATTTTAAGGCAATGCTTTCCTTTATAATTTTATATTTGACATTGGATACATTGAACACTTATTTATGTTTATGAACCAATGAAATTATAAATATAGTATTATATTTACTTCTAAAACAGTCAAATCAGGTGGTCTCCTGTCATTTAATAATTGGGCAACAGCTGGCATTCATAGGAGCAGACAAAGGCTATAATAATATGAACTATACTCGTATAGTGAGAGATCATTGTATAATCATGATGCATCTTTTCTAGAGTATGTTAAAAAATACTCTAAATTATTTAAAAGTGTTTGCTCTATTGCAAAGTATATGCATATCAGACATATAATTAAAAATGCACCAAATAAAATAAAGATGACTTGGAATGTTATTAACTGGGAATCTGGAAGATTGAAAGACCGCAACATTGAATATAATCTATAAATAAACAATACAATAATTCAATCTCAGCAGGAAATTGCTACTGCTTTTGAGAATTTTTATTTCTGAGATTCCAGTTTCTATCACAAACACTTTTGTCTCCTCCACCAGTGTTGCTGAGTCACTTATTCTGGAAAATGTTATAGGATTTCAACAAAGTTTCAATTTTAGTTTTGTTAGACCTGGAGAAGTAATTAAACCTCTAGACATGAAAAAAACTGCTGATATATGGGGCATTTCTGTTAAAATAATAAGTTCAATAATTGATGTCATAGCACCATATCATGCAATAGTCTTAAATGATTGTATTAATCATGGCGTGTTTCCTGACCTTCTGAAACATAGTAAAATTCCACCAATATTTTAATCGGGATACTCTTCTAACCCAAATAACTATCGTCTTGTGTCGGTTGTGTCGACCCTTTCTTTTTTTTTAATTTTTGAAAAAATAATTTTAAACCAAATGTCTACTTACTTTAACTCTCATAAGTTACTTCACTTGAAACAATTTGGCTTTACTAGGGGACGTTCAACAACGGATACAGGTGTTGAGCTTATCAAGAATATTTTTGATGCCTGGGAGCAATCACAGAATGCACTTGGCATCTTCTGTCATTTATCTAATGCTTTTGATTGTGTTCAACATTCAACTCTGGTCAGGAACCTATGTCACTATGGCATAAAAGGAACTTCGCTCGATCTTCTGACTTCATATCTAAACAATAGAATTCAGAGGGTCGACGTGAATGGCAGGAGATCTCCTGGGACTCCTCTCAGTATGGGGGTACCACAAGGGTCTATTCTTGGACCGTTCCTCTTCCTTATCTATATAAATGATCTTCCTTATCTTATAGAGAAAAAACATAAGGTAGTATTGTTTGCGGATGACACTTCACTGATTTTCAAAGTGAAAAGAAACCAAACTATGTATGACGAAGTGAACGATATTTTATCTGACATCGTGTACTGGTTTAGCGCTAATAACCTATTGTTAAATAGCAAGAAAACTAAATTCATTAAATTTACCGTACCAAATGTCAAAAATGTAAATGCAAATGTTTTGTTAAACGGAGAGGTGATAGAACCGGTGGAATCTGCTATATCTCTTGGCATAACTCTAGATTCCAAATAACAATGGGGCCCCCATATTGAAGGATTGGCGAACAGACTTAGTTCTGCAGCATACGCGGTTAAAAAGATTAGACAATTAACTGACATAGATACGTCGCGACGTGTATACTTTAGTTACTTCCATAGTATTATGTCCTATGGTATATTGCTGTGGGGCAGCGATGCCGACATTAATACAATATTTGTGCGGCAGAAGAGGGCCCTTAGGAATCATTGAGAGCAAAATTCAAAGAAATTAACATTTTGACTGTTGCTTCTCAATATATTCTTGATAATGTAATGTATGTTCATAGGCACATAAGTGAATTTGCCAGAAACTGTCATAACCATAATGTTAACACCAAGAACAGACATAAGCTTATAATGTTTACTACTCTACTTAGTCGAGTTAGCAAGTCTTTTGTGGGGCGATGTATATGCTTTTACAACAGGATCCCAGAAAATGTTCAAAGCAAACGTATTACGTTATTCAAAAGAATTGTTAAAAAGCGTTTGTGTGGTAAAGGTTACTATAACATTAATGACTTTCTTAATGATACCACAGATTGGGAATGGAGCGACCGCCCTCAGGCTATTAAATAATAAGTTTAATTGTACAATGTTACTTTGTAAATGTTACTTTAATTGTAAAACATATTTTTGATGAAAAAAAAAAGCCCGCTGAGTTTATTGCGCCCATTCTTCTCAGGCCTGAGGCATTCACTTTGCAATGGGTGGTAGTTTTTTTTTTTGACTTTCAATAAGTGATTTCATATCCTATTTTGAATAAAAATATTTGAATTTGAATTTGAATTTGATAAAGATTCAGTTAGTTAATGATTAATAAACTGGGATTTAATTAAAGCTTAAAGCTCTCAAAGAAAAATTTAAAGAATAAATTATGACTGTTCATTGTCATATTACATGATTTTATATTAATTTTTGTAACCCCTACAATCCGAGTGCCGCACGCATGAATACCTCGACACTTATCGTATTATTTTGGATAATTCACAATATAGCTTTATATATTATAGCCTATTTGTTATTCTGATGTATAAGCTATATTATTGTAAAGTTTCATTAAAATCCATTAACGATATTAGTAGGAAAATAAAACCCTGGGAATTGAGCAAACACCCTCAAGGTCTTTAATTTTAAATTTGAAGTTACATTTTAAATCATTTTTTTATTGAATAAAAGAGTTACTTGCGATAGATCATATTAAAACCGAATTTCGGTGGAAGTTTGCATGCATACATCTATATATTTTTTAGTTTTAGTTTTATCATTCTCTTATATTAGAAGTTACAGGGGGACACATACATTTTACCAATTTGGAAGTGTCTCTCGCGCAAACTATTTTGTTTGGAAAAAAATATCTTAAAAACCTCAAGATCATTTTGAATCACACGTATGTGTTGATGAAAAAAAATTTTTGAGTTTCAGTTCTATGTATTGGGTACCTCCAAATTTTTTTTTCTATTTTTGTATGAAGATCTTAATGCGGTTCACAGAATTCATCTACTTACCAAGTTTCAACAGTATAGTTCTTATAGTTTCGTAAAAAAGTGGCTATGACATACGGACGGACAGACGTACATGACGCCAAAAGGGTTCCATTTTTTGTCATTTGGCTACTGAACCATAAAAAAAACTATTATTAAAACATCAACCAAAGTTAAAATGGACTACAAGTACAACAATACTTTTATATTATGTTACATGCTGCTACTGAACCCTTCATGAGTGAGTCCGACTCGCACTTGGCCGCTTTTTGACGTTCAATGAGTGATTTTAATTGAAATCATGATTTGAAAAAAAAATGTCTTGTGTTTTCATATAAAATCTGAAGAAACTTAAGAAAGTCAACTCAAAACAGTAAAAGAACCGATGAAGAAAGAAACCTGAAAGACGACAATCATGTTTTTCCAGAGATAGCCCGAACATTTTTACACCTCCGAAAATGTGAATTTAATGTGGCTTTTACCTCATAATATTACTGTATATTTTAAAATTAATTATAAATATCGTACACAAGGTTAGTGTAAAAATTTTAAAGCAATATTAACTTACCTGGGCTTATTAAAGCATGTTTTAATTGAAATTATTGAAGTTTTTGTTTTAATTGAAAAGTCAACATTTAACAGTGAGTGTTAATTAAAAAATTCGCTTTGATAAAATTCATCAATGGTTGTATCACGTCGTTAATTAGTTACTATTTGGTTACAGTAGTCATTGAGTGAAATTCAACACGATCATTAAAGCTTTTGTTTTGTTTTCAAAATAGTCATTTGTAAGGCAGCCAGTAGTCTTGGTACTAAAATTTAGCCGTGATTAATGATTAATACTCAGTTCTGCAGAATATGTCCTGAAAAAATTCGTGAATTTACGTACAGATGTAGATACCGAAAGTTAAAATAGTTTACTTTAGTTACTTTCATATATAATGATGAATTATAAAGAAATAAAACGTTAAATATGAAAATCTTTTATGTTCTGAAAAACTTAAATTTATTATCCTTTTTTATTATGTTGAAAATCTCAAGTGTCACAAGTCATTGATTTTTCCTATGAGGATATGTTTAAGTCATAGAGATATGTCTTTTTAATCTTTCAATCTGTCCAAGACTAAAAACACGCTTCATAAATTTATAAAGGTCAGCTGTCTTCTTTTCTGTAAAATCTAATTTATCTTTTTATTTTTGTCACAAAACAGAGAAAATATTATTATTATAATTATCATGGGAAGAAGAGAGGTCTTATAGTAAGAATAATTCGTTGTTCATAATATGAAGAAATACATTGTTGATAAGTTATAAGGATCATTGTTTTCAAGTAAGGATATTTTTACCAAAAGCTCAATTTATTTATGTTTCAATGTTGTTTTAAACCAACTTCAAAAAGGAGGAGTTTATGTGGTTTAGAATCACTAGAAAGTTTGTAGATACGGGTTATATGATAAGGTTTATTTATGATTTGAGTAAGCTAAAAGAGCAAACAGTTTATGTTGACGTAAAGATATGTAAGTGATTAATTTCCATAATCTTTATGAGGTTGAGGTACAACACTTTTGTTATTGTTACTGGACCATCTAATTTGATAACTCACTACAGAATTCTTGATTCCCTACTAACTTGTTCCACTAAATATAAAATTTATCTATCATTTTCGAGATACATATTTCATTTAGAGTCAAACGACATTTCGTTTATATTTTTAACCGACTTCAAAAAAGGAGGAAGCTCTCAATACGTCGGTTTTTTTTATGTTTGTTACCTCAAAACTTCAAAAGACTGGGTGAACCGATTTTGATAATTCATTTTTTATTTGAAAAAGTTTTAACAAAAAAAAACAACCGACTTCAAAATCACTATTCCACAACAATAAATATATGACCGTTATCAAAAATAAAAATACCTTCTTAGCCTTGTTGACTAGCCAATACAGCACTGTTGTTATATTTATGTGTCCTCTAAAGTCTTCACTATAACCTCATTCGTTACAGCGAATTTTAATATTTTATGGATGTCGGCTGATTTATATATATACTAGCTGACCCGACAGACGTTGTTCTGAAGATAATGAAAAAAGAGTGTTTTGTAGGAATTTGCCCATACTATTTCAAACATCAAGTATAATTTCGTAAAAAATGGTCCCTGTTGTTACAATGAAATTGTTTCACAGCAGAACTGTCAAACCTTGCGTCACTAAATTCTCTCATAGAAAATGTGTCCATACAAAACAAATATTGGAAATAAAAATAATTATGGGTCCTGAATCGAAATAAAAACTATCCTATCTCTCAAGATGGACTAAACTGTACTCCATGAAGTAATCCCTATTAAAATCCGTTCATTAGTTTAGGAGTCCATCGAGGACAAACAACGTGTCACGTAATTTATATATATTAAGATATAGGCAACCTACCTACAAAAATGACAAAGGGGAGAACGAGATCATTTATTTATTGAATCACTTTAGGATCAGTAAAGATCTTTAGTAGATTTACATTTCATCAAACGATCAAACAAACGAACATTCAAAATTTTATATGATATATAGGCAAAATGTGAGTAATTTTGAGGACATTTTATTCATTCCAATTTGAGTTTATTTTATCTATCAACTACAGCGAAAAGTGATCACTTTTAATAATCAGTCTCTTCTTCTATAATTTATCTCTAACTCTGGCTCTTGTTATAACCATAATTAAAAAGAACGTTAACGTTGATTTGCTTATTTAATTGATTAAAATCTTTCTCTACTTCCTCTCCATATGAACGTTCATTTCATCACATTTCCAGAGCTCGGTGACATTCTACAAATGAATCCATGCACATCATGTCTTAATAAGTTTCACGTTTTAATTAATGCGTCAAAATCTACTAAAATTTATTGTCTACTAGCTGACCCGGCAAACGTTGTTTTGCCATATAAATTGTATTGATGTTTTCCTTGCTAGTTGATAAGAGATGGCGCTAGTTGTATTCATTAGTAACAATCACACTTCTTTTATATTTTGTATAATTCACACTATAGTTTTATAAATTATAGCCTATTTGTTATTCTGGTATGTAAGCTATATTATTGTAAAGTTTCATCAAAAGCTATTCAGTAGATTTTGCGTTAAATAACATCCAGACATACAAACTTTCACATTTATAATATTAGTAGGATACGCCTACTGTGTTATATAAAGCAACATATAAATAAAGCACTGCTTTGTCATTAGGAAAGGACGATGAAACGAAGAAAGCTAATTTGCAAACATCCATTAATTTAAATCAAGAATTCACTTGCAAGTGATGCCAATTCATCCCATAATCTTCAAATGAAATTAATTGTAGCCAACTGTTGAGACATCTCCAGTTGTTGTTTCATAAATATTTTGTAAAATATCAACCATCTCGTTATATCAAGTCGAGTCACGTACACAAACGCTGTTATGTTAAAGGATATTGGAAAATAATTTCAGAGGAAGTATTTCCATAGTTTTGATGGGAAAATTATACCCAAAGAGTTGCTTCATCAATATCTTTAGAAATAATTCTTGGAGTTAATTTCAATAGACCTAGCTGATAATCTTTATTGTTCAATATTTACAACCAAGTGTCTACAATTATACTATCCATGAGCAAACTCCCGCCATTTTACCCACGTTCATTGCGGGATGAAACAAGCACTAGTTCGAAACATTCGGCCAATTCGTTTCTTACATAAACGTGAAGACAAAAAGGCAATAACTATAAAAACTATGTATGTATAGTTTACATTTATAGTGAGTTTCTTTATAATATGTATAGCTGATAATATTGTCACTTCCACGAACTTGTACTTTGCCCGTCTGCCGCTGTTCTTCTTCAAATGGCGGTGCCTTCAGCAGATCACACCGCACCGCACACTCATCTCATCCCCACTTTATTACTTTCCACTTTTCATACTTTTCACTACTTCTTCTTCTCTTCTATCTTTGCCTTTATACTTTCGAGTCTGAACTAGAACTGCTGTTGGCCACGCTTACTACGGCTTATATACCCCCGGGTCTGTTCTGTTTTCAAAATTATTCTCTTTCATCTTTAAATTGAGATTGTACTAGAAATCTTAGTAAATACTTTTCCTCTGAGCTACGAGTATTATTCAAGTATTGTTGACGGAGCTGGCGAATTTGTTGATGCCTTGAAGTTTGACAACTCTTGTTATGTACATCGAAGCGTTGCTACGCGAAAATAAGATATACGTTGACATAAAAATCGAATGTGTTTGTTCCCTGTGACCTCCAAAGCGGTTGGTCCTGATGCTTATGGAAGTTTCAGGCTCGATCGGATATATTACAACAGTAAACGTCTCTTTATCTTTTAATCTTTCACTCATAAACTTACACTGGTGGATTTTAGAAGTGAAACTTCTTTAGAATCGTTTCGTTTTGAAACTCGATGAAACGAAAAAGCGAGACGATAGAGGCGCCGTTGCCAGCAATTATTTATGAAACTATTATTTGGACACCAAATTCAGATTTCAACAATGTGGATATCATATCCGAGGATGCAGGTAGTATCGAAGTGACGGGTAGAAGGTAGCGATATATATAATTTGAAATATATAAATCTTGAAATTTTAATGATTCTTGAAAATCAAGCAATTGCACTCATCACTGAGATATTCGCTAGCTGTAGCATCCTTCAAACTGAAACAAAATACGAGTAATGTTTGCACATTACTAATTTACGGCAGAAAAAGGCTCCGTGATAGCCGGCATACTGTGTCACTTATGACATGGGTCATCCTGCCACTACAAGCAGCGCCCGTTCACGAGTTAATGCACGGACCAGCCATCACCTACCTCGACCATCATAGCAATAGTTTTTAAAAATTAATTAGAATTATGGTTTATATTTATGTTTTCCTCAATCACAAGTTATTGGAAATAAAACAGATTCAACCGCCTTTGTATCAAATCTTGAATGTTTTGAATGGTTCAAGCCCATCGCGTGCAGGGTTGCATGAGCTACTTTTGCTAGCACCTCGGCGTTATGAGTGTGAGCTAAAACAATTATATCATATTAAGACCTGAAGATATATTGAATAATACAACTGTAAATGAAACTACATGAAGGCATTAAAGGCATTCATTTTCTCAAAATTGATTCCTATAGAATTCTCTTCAATATCTTTCACGTACTATCGAGTATCGCTTGGGAAACAAAAGGTGGTCTCGGAGAGAACAAGCGGCGCAAGGACCTCTCCCAACATTTTTTTTTGCGCTCTTTTAAATAAAACGTACTGTCATTTTTTTTGCTATAAAATAATCATAATCACTAGATTATGATTATTGGACTAACAAGGCTGTCCGATTACTTAGATATTCAGCTGTGGAGTAGAAGGATTTACGATAGAGTCATTTTTTAATATATTTTTTTAAATTAAAACATTTTTTTTTATAGTTAATACCTGAACAGTGTTTGGGGCTTTATTGTAAATGTGTATACATTAACCCTTAAAGCTATTACGTATGTTATGAAGCCTTTCAGAATTAGTTACAAGCTATCCCTTATTTTTAGTATTATACTAATAAAATCACCAATAAGAGCAAAATGTGTGGATGTTTACCTTACCTACATGTGAAACTGTACCTATCTTTTCAAATAGTGAAATTTCAGACGGATGTCTTCTGGTTTCCTTCACAATGTACATGAAAATTTTCGATATCCGATAAAATCGAACGAATTTTTACGGCCATTTTTTAATACCACGTCGTGAAGTTTTCATAAATTAATCGCTGAAAGATGTTTATTTTACACGTTGCATTAGATTTAAAAAATCGCTCTCACCCTTCTTCCGTAAGCCATTGTGAAGTATTCCAGGCAACAACTTTCTAAAGCATCTGAGTAACTAAAGAAAAGATACGTAAAGTTTATTATTCTTGATACCTCCATCGGGTCTCGTTCGATAAACCTGAGACATGACCGCTCTTGGATATGGTCTAAGCCTTTTCTCACAACGCTAATAAGACGTCTTGGACCTGCAGTGAACAAAATATACAATAAGCAATTTCTGCTTTGAAAGTAGGTACTATCAGAGCGCTTTTGCACTATACCCGTACCCGTGAAAATACGGTCCGGAGTAGTAGAACTTTTTCTATGGTAGTTTACACACTAGATCCGGCTTCCATCATGCTATATCTTTCTGTTAATCGATTACCTCCGTTCTGGAGAAGATTATTGACGGACTGAAGTGGCCATACTATTATTTGTATGAACGCTCGCGCACTGCATCCGAACCGAATCCAAGATTCCGAGCTGCGTGCACAGAGGCAGGGAGGTGGTGATTGTAAAAAGCTCATTTTAAACCCACTAAGAGAGGATGCACTAGCAGATAGCATTGCCCAAAGTTTACGCCGATTGAAAGGACTCCTGATCAACGACGTGAATGCCTGCTGTTGCTCCGCGTAAAATGCCGTATGCCAAAAAGCTGCCCCTGAATTGTTTGAACTTGGATCAGAGACCGGACTAGTGCGTAAGTAATATCCGAATTCAATCACTTTGTAGTTCGTCTGTAAGTCCGTTAAGTACGTTATTTTATTATTAGGAACGACTTCAAAAAATAATCCCATTTAAGGTTTAAATCAAACAAATCGAAAGACCGTCCCATTACATTACTACCCACAAGTAGTAATAAATACTAAGTGGTTTATTTTTTTATGATGCAATGTAATCTTAATAAAACTTAATACATTATTACGTCTTTATTTATTGAAGTTCATAAAATAATTATTAGAAATTACAACGGCCACGAATCTTCACGCTGTTTCTGTGGAAAAATTCCTGTCCTTTATATGGACGATAAGCACCAAGCTTCAGATCTTTTGTGATGATACACGTAAAAGTCCTAGCGGCAAGCTTCATTTCTTGCGATACATTTTTTATTTCCTTAGAGAAAATAATCAAATTATTAATTTCTTAATACAATCAATTACGAGCCTACCTACAAGATTAGGGCATACTCCCTTAAAGGCCAACATAACATCTCTTGACCCCTGGTGTTACGGATGTCCATATTATACAGTTGCCTCATCAGTCCCTATCACGTGGAGCTCTTGCCAGTTTGGCCCTTCTTATATAAAAAAGTATATTCGCGTATTCTGACTTGTATAGCTTGAAGGCGGTTGCTCCGTTCCCAATCTGTGGTATCATAGCATAGCGTAGGTTAAGACAGTAATTTATTTTATGCAATAGTAACCTTTACCGCACAAACATTTATAACATTTATTTTGAATATCTTTTGTGTTCAACAAAATGTCGTTTTGTGTTGAATATTTTCTGGTATAAAGTTGTAATAGCACATACATCGCTTAAAAAAAGACTCACTAACTCGACCTAACCGAGTAGTAGGCATAACCAATTTATGTTTGTTCCTGTTAATATTACGATTTTTTGTAGCTTCATTGTTCATTGTTTCTAGCTAATTATCTAATATTTAAAATGTTTATATTGTAAAAAAAATCTCTCAATTATTCTTTTCGACCTAGGTTATCAATAACACAAATGGCTCCATAACTATGTTGTCATTTAATATTAACCTCGAAAAAATGTGTAAATTGACGAGAAATGATTGAAATTTCTAACATAATAAACGCATTTCAAATTTTAATTTACAGAATATAATATGAGCATGAAGTTTTGTAAAAACCTTATATTGTGTAAGTACTTTTAATAATATTTATGGCGAATACTCCAATATTCTTGATCTTAAAAGTATTTTTATTGTTATTATTATTTAATTTAGTAGCGACCCGGCCCGACCACGTATAGGTGTAATTTAGAAGAAAAAGGGTGTTTTGTAGCTGACTTTTCGTTACATATTAATAAGATTTGTTTGGCTACAATAGCTCCATATATAAGCCCACAACGTTGGATATCTGTATTTATCCAAAGTGTCTAAAGTATTTATTACAATTATATACTGTAAATAAAAAATATAATTTATATTTGATAACGATGAATACTAGTTAATAGCAGCGCAAGAAAGACATTTTTATAACAAAGTTTTACTGAAAAAAGCCAATTAAATGAAAGACGATTAAGAAGAACTACAATTCTCAGATCACTAGGATCTTTAACATATATTTTACAATTTTATTTTTTCTTCTTAAAAACTTCAGTCTTATTGTGTGATGTATAAAACTATTGTATAAAATTATCTTACTTATTGTGAAAACTTTTTAGGGGGAGTGAGCATATATACAATACAGTCAGACATTGAAGAGTTTATTTGGTTTACACTATGTGAGAAATACACAGAACCCTCCGTGAAACATTCTAATCGCGTGAAATATATCTTATAAATAAAATAATTACTTTCTTAATGAAAAATAATTAAAGGTAAAGGGTATAATTCCGTCACTCCAGGGACTCGGCCAATTATTTGGTAAATGAACATTGTACCCTAAAATGTTTAAAAAATATAAATCCTTTTAAGGTACCATTGTTAAATATTATTAAATATTTTTATTAAGTTAATTTATTGTAATTACCATTGCTGTTACCACACAAAGTTAAAACTACGAGAAAGAAAATAAGAAAACTTTTAGATGTATACCGCTCAATGAACATCGAACAACGATAAGAGCAATACATGGGTATTCAGTTAATGCGGAAAGTTATTAAGGCAATGTGTTTTCAAATCAGGTTGTAAATCTCATTTTACGATAATTACAAACATACATTATACCACAATATGGTGTTGATAAGTTGAACCATAGAATTTTATCGTTTTTGGTAAAGTTTTCTGGTAGAAAAAATTGTTGTTTTGCTTTCATATTATATTATTAGTACTGCAGTAGTCGCGCCCGTTTTTTACTTGAGTTCACGCGTAGTACTACTATGGTAGGCCATTTTAAAATGGAGATAACTTGTTTATTCCTTTTTTTATGAAAATTAGGGACGAAACGAGCAGGATGTTCAGCTGGTGGAAATTGATACGTTAACCATTACAATGCAGTGACGCTCAGAATTCTTGAAACACCCAAAAATTCTGAGCGGCACTACAATTACGCCCGCCACCATGAGACATAAGATATTAAGTCTAATTTGCCCAGTAATTTCACTAGCTGCATCGCCCTTCAGACCGAAACATAATAATGTTTTACACATTATTGCTTCACGGCAGAAATAGACGCCATTGTGGTACCCAAAAACTAGCCTGCATCCTGTGCAAAGGATCCTCTCACTGGTAAAATTTCCTTCTTATTTGATTGAAACAACAAATGGGATAGAAAATGTCTTATTATTCTTCATTAAAAACACACTTATAAAGTAAATTATAAATAAATTATTGCATATTATCTGAATATTGTTTTTTTTTAAAGAATAATAACACCGTTTGAAAATACTCAATCTGATCATGTAGGTTCTGAGGAACCTTAATATTAAGATGTTAAGCCAATATAAAAGGTGCGCTAAAAGTTTTACCAACACTAATGATACTCGTTAAATAAACTTACAATTCTTTTCTGTCTGTTAAAACACTGCGTAGTTTTTGCTTGGAAGGAAGGAAGTTAATAAATCCACTTGTAACTTGAGTAAAAGCCAGGCTCTTGTAATTTAAGAAAAAAACGATTATAACTGTTTGGGAAAAAAATTAATGAATGCAATTATATTTTAAATAATTCGTCATAATTACCACTTTCACGCGATACTTGTAGTATACTTTACCAGTGGGAGGCTCCTTTGCACAGGATGCCGGCTAGACTATGGGTACCACACCGGCGACTATTTCTGCTGTGAAACAGTAATGTGTAAGCATTACTGTGTTTCGGTCTGAAGGGCACCGTAGCTAGTGAAATTACTGCGCAAATGAGACTTGACATCTTATGTCTCAGGGTGATGAGCGCAGTTCTAGTGTCGCTCAGAAGTTTTGGGTAAAAAATACTCATATACTATACATATGCTTATATTGTTATGATTATTTGACATTCTAATTAGTACCAACATTCAGTAATGATTATATTAATACAATTATTTGTAACCTGGTAATATTATATTATTTTATTATATTTACTTTATTTTTAGTAATTGTAATATTATATAAACACATGCAATATCTTAGTGATGTCACTTAATTATGAAGTTCGTAGTTTCATATTATTAAGTTGGTAGTGTGGTAACTGTTACGAATTGCTCTCAGCCAATAGGCACTTCTTGCTAGTGCAGTAGAAAGTGGTGGACGTGCGTTCTACTGGTCACCCGACTGCCCTAGTGTTATATATCATTTAGGTATTACTATGTAGATACATATAGATATATTCAAGTGGATCGTAGAAGTGTTTTATTATAATATTATGTTTGGACTTCATTTATTTTAAATCAATTATCGTATAAAGCAAATAAACAGTAAAAATCGCATCTATTATTATAACTGAAAAGAAAAAATAAGCAATTGTGTGGTTTTATGAAACCAGGATGCGAGTGAAACTTCTTGTCACAAAAAACCCTGTTAATATCAGCAAAATAACCGAAAAAAAAACAAATTTATATAATATTATATTACAATTTACTTATTCATAAAATAAATATATAATTTAATGAAAGCCTTTTCAGGTGTGGTATTGTACTTGAAATTGCATTTGCAAATTTTGAAATTGTTGTGGTTATTTAGTACCAACACAAATTCACCAGAGCCTTCCTTTAAACAGGATGCCGACTAGATTATGGGTACCACAACTGCGCCTATTTCTGCCGTGAAGCAATAGTGTGTAAACAGAAACGTGTTTCGGTTTGAAGGGCGCCGTAGCTAGTGAAATTACTGGGCAAATGAGAATTACTTTACTCGAACGGTTGGCTGAATTGGAAATAGGAACGCAAGTGGTTCGAGTCCCGCATCGTTCATAAAATTTTGATTTCAGTTTATGTCATTAAATTATGAAATTGTAGGAACTAAGTCATAACGATTGTGATTACGGTACCCACTATAGTTAGGAAGGGGCTGGCAATAATCTTGTAATTTCTTTGACAGCTTATAGAACCATTCCATACCATAGAAAGCGTTACCGTCTGAAATCCTGCTTGTTCGTTTAACAAAAGAAAAATTTTAATCGTTATAGTACAACTACGAAATGAAGCTACAATACAATGACATTATTTAGAAGAAATTAGCAGATCCGTTAATAATACTTATATAGTTTAAGCGTTATAAATAATACTTATAACATCATTTCAATATACCGACGTATGTACTAGGGGAATTATCGATTGTTTTGTAAGAACAAGTTATTTAGTGTTTGATATGGTTATAATATTAATAATTGTTATATAATTGGTGCCAAGAAAAGAAACATGATTAATGAGGCAAGTTCTGTGATCCAATCGTCAGAAATGCATCGCTTCAATTAGAATTGACTTTTCTTGCCCAAAAAATAACTCCCATAATAATATTAAAATATAATAAATACTTGTGTTAGTATATTTTTATAAATGATAAACCTAAGTTGGAATATTATAATAAAGTACATAAATATGATAATCTAGCACATCATTAGTAATGTGCTCCATTTGAATTTACATTTATTCGAGACATGTGGTGATATACAAGTTAAGTCATATTTTGTTTAAATTTTCTTTTTTATAACTTACTAACCATATTGCTATACATATATAGTGGAGATCCATAGGAGAAACAAAGTTACCGAGCCCGAATGATTGTGACACTGAAGTGGCAGTGGGCAGGGCACATAGTTCGACGGACAGATGGCCGTTGGGGCAGTAAAGTCCTCGATTGGCGACCACGTACCGGAAGACGTAGTGTTAGTAGGCCCCCCACAAGATGGACCGACGATCTGGTCAAGATCGCCGGAATACGTTGCATGAGGGCAGCGCAAGACCGATCGTCGTGGATATCTTTTGGGGAGGCCTTTGTCCAGCAGTGGACGTCTTCCGGCTGATGATGATGATGATAGCTATTAATTTATGATAATAACACCTTTACTAAAAAGCTAAAGTTCATAAAATCAAATTAGTATATGACCACAAAAAACTCTTCGTAGAGTTCTTACCGTAGAAGCCTCGCATTAAAAAGCATTAAGAGAATCCATTCATTAAGCGAGGCGAAGTGAGATAGTCTCTACTTTATTAGAAAAATTCACTGCGATTCCGGAACACTGCACGTTATTTTACGTCTTTTGAAATTAAACAAATCAAACTACCAAAAGTGCCTCTACCGCAGTGAATCTTCTGTACTTCATTCAAGAAAGTGAAATATTATTGCACTAAAGCTCGTATAATTACTGGTCAAATTGGACTTAACATCTTATGTCTCATGGTAACGAGCGCAATTATTTAAGCGCCGCAAATTTTTGGTTTTTTCAAGAATACTGAGCGGCACTGCATTGTAATGGGCAGGGCGTATCAATTACCGTCATATGAACGTCCTGCTCGTCTCGTCCCTTATTTTCATAAAAAAAGCGTATATAGTAGAATCAAACATTTGTGAATAAGTGTTCCGGCTAATCCTTGGAATGATTGGACCATTTTCCAAGATTTTTACTCGAAAATAACTCATAAATGTGTGTGTAGTAGTAGTAAACAAAATTCATCTGCTATGATCAGTTTGGTGAATATTTAATAATGACATATAATATTCATAACTTGGGCATAATGACATTGTTATTAATTACCCTAGCACTAGTGACCTAGCGTGTCCATATTATATGAATAGACCACAAATTAAAGCTTAAGCACTGCTGCGAACTTTAATTTAAAGTTAATAAGGTTTAGTTAGTTTGTAATGCTCCTTGGCTATTTATTGGCTATTACGTAAGTGTAATCTAGTCCCAAGTAGTCTGACCTTTTAGATAATCTGCAGTTGGGTAGTACGATTTAGAGCAGATTCTTTTTTCAAAATATTTGAAGATAACAATTAAACCTCGGATGACACTAATTTATTACAATGATAACATTTACGAGGATTATTGTTATTTAATATATTTTGGAGCCTACTACATCTACTAATGAGCAGTTATCTAACAAAATAATTAACTATTTTGATATTATTCACCGCTCACTTTTACTTTCCATCGTGGCGCAATAAATCACGGAGTGCCAAGGTCGCTTCCCTCCTCCCAGCGGCGACCAAGCGACCTGAAATACACGTGACATTGAAACCGCTGTATGAACCGGTGGCTTCACAATTTATTAATTTTTTAAGAACTTGTCTTAGCGGTACGTCACTCATCTCAATTGTGAAGTATTTCGGGCGAAATATCAGCGCTGCTGAACAAGTGCAGAACAATAAAATGCTGAGTCAACCTTTTCACTAGAACAATTATAATTATTAAATTATGATTTACTACTGCAATATACCTCAGTATTGCACAGTGGGTTATGGAATGTAAAATATTTATAATATAAGGACCGAAAATATTCACAAACAAGCCTTCTGCTTCTAAGGGAATTCAGGGAAACAGATAATCGTCGATTTTAAAACCGACCAATTATGACATTGGTTAAACATGGAGCATTTTATTTCTGCTCACAGTCACCTTTCAAACAGTAGTTATTAACCCGAGGGTTTGATCAAGTCTTATTATATCACCAAATAAGAAATTAAGCCCTTTAAATGATATGATGTTTATTCATATAACATTTTGATTTTGTACAATATTATAATAATATACGATATAAAATTGAAAAAGACCGTACTACAATGATTTTCATTCGAGAAGTTCCCTCTATTTAACTTGCCCATGTTTATTATTATATTTAATTAATAATCTGCCCAGAACCAATAAAATTACGATTGAATGACAGTCAGATTAACAATGACAGAAATATTTTAAATACATTATGTGCCTCTACTGCAGTGAATCTTCTGTTTTTATTCAAGTAAGTGAAATATTATTGCACTATATCTGTATATAGATGAATATTATATTATTCTTAGTCTGGTCATTAATACTGTTCCAATTAAAAATAAACAAAATATTTCATTTGAATTTCAAATCTATCATTTTTATATGATACATCATTGAGTTTCCTCATTTTGGCGCTAATACATTGACCTACAATAATTTGCGATATTAAAATAGAGTGGGGTGATATAGAGAACCGAATCGCTGTGATTGCATAACACAAAGTATGTATGTAGCCAAATGCAATTTTTAAAACTCTCCATACGCTTGGTATTAATAATATATTTGTGTACCGGGCTATTAATAGATACAATGAGGTCTCCTCTGTTCGCGAAAGAAAAAGATCTGGCCGTCCACGTAGTGCTCGTACGACAAAGGTGGTCAAAGCAGTAAGTGAAAGAATTCGAAGAAATCCTGTCCGAAACCAAAGGATTTTATCTCGGGAGATGAAGATAGCACCTAGAACCATGTCGCGTATTTTAAAAGATGACTTAGGACTTGCAGCCTGTAAGAGGTGCTGGTCATTTCTTAACTGATAATTTAAAAAAAAATAACAAAAAAACATCTTACTTCAAAAACAATAGCTATAATATGCACTAAAAAGTATGAAAATAAATGTGAATTTCCCGCCGCGACACCGCTCTCGCCTCTCGCCTTCTGACGTCGCGGGTGCGACTCAAGCACATCTCACCTATAACTATGCATACATAGTTATAGGTGAGTAGTGTAGTAAGCTGAGGTAGTGTTATAACTACATATAGTTATATAACACTACCTCGGCTGACACCGACTCCAAAAATAAAAATAATATTTACTAGAATTAGACTAATTTATTAGGTTGTATAAAAATACGCAATTATTATCATACTTTTTAGTGCATATTATATCTATTGTTTTTGAAGTCGGTTGTTTTTTGTTAGAATTTTTTATTTTTAGATTTTCAGTGAATCTGAACTACACTTACTAATAATTTTTTTAAATTTATGTAGTTAGATATTCTGCCACAGATCGGGTTAAGGAGTTCCATTGATCATCATATTTGATTACGACAATTATTTGACCATTATGACGTCACTGTAGGTGACCCAAATAATCAGATAGCATGAAAAAGATTTGACCTAGTATCTCTAATAGTTCCTTGGAATTGGAGAGATCCTTTACTCTGTCATGCAAACCAAAATTAGAACCTAAGTAAACTCTCATCAATCTACTTTTGAAGTATATCATTTACAATAAAAAAAGAATTATCGAAATTAGTTCGCGCGATATTGAGTTTTTTGTAAATTTGTCGCGCACACACCTATAGCAAATTATAGACTTTTATGGTTTTCTCATGGTTGCCATTGTCAGATGGCACCAGATTTCAAATAAAAAAAGAATTTTAAGAATCACCCAGTACAAAATTTTGAGGTAACAAACATAAAAAAAACAAACCGACGAATTGAGAACCTCCTCCTTTTTGAAGTCGGTTGAAAAAGAATAGTGTGGTAAAATAGAAACAACTACTGAAGTGGTAGTGACATGTTATTTTTATATTCCATTGTAACTTAATAAGCTTTCACTAATTGTTATGTAGCTCAATCTGTATTTTCGTATGCTACGTTATATTGTAATCCCTTTGTAGTACTTGGGAGCAATTACGGCTATTATGTGAGAATTCAGTTTCTTGTATGTAAGTGGCTGGGACTTTACTGTAAATTTATACACTTTTACAATAAAGTCCCAGCCACTGTTCAGGCATAATCTATAAATAAATTTAAATGTTTTATAAAAAAATGGCTCTGTCGTAAATCCTATTACTCCACAGCTGAATATCTAAGTGATCGGACAGCCTGGGACTAAATTATGATTATTTTATAGCGAAATAAATGACTGTACAATATTGTATATTTGTATTGAAAAGAGCGCAAAAAAAGAATGCTGGGAGAGTTACTTGACTCTCAGAGCGTCATTTGTTTCCAAAGCGGTAGTAGTGTCTAATATATTAGAAATGACATCAAAAAGAATTCTAAAGGAATCAATTTTGAGAAAATAAATGCCTTTTGTAACGTTTGTTTGTCTTTTATTTTTTTCTTTACGTTTTGTTTTGATTGTTGTCTGTTTACTAAAAAAGTTTACTAAAAAATTTCAAAATTTTTTATAGCTAACTAATGCAACTTCATATTTGGCGACACAACGTTGGTACCTAATTTATACATCTAAATAGATTGTAACAGCTGTGAACACATCGAAAAAAGCATTAGATACAATGCAATGAGAAGGAGATCTGAAGAGGAGCGGCAATAAAAGTAAAGCTGATGGTCCAGAGTTATCTATGGTGGAGAACTTTGTACCATAGGACCCCCTCGAGATAAAAGGAAATAAGTCACTTATAAGTATTTATTTTAAATAGATTTGATAATGATATAAACCCTAGCACGAATTTTGAGCAATTAGCAAATAGTTATAGATACTTCAGAACTTTCAACTGAATGAACTGATATTGACGATTCTTTTTTAATTTGAATGCTGATGCTTCACTTGTGCTCCCATTTCTTTGGGTTCCCTTTTTGAAGTGGATTGTGTGATTGTTAATTTTTTTATTAATAATGTTATCTTTTAATGTCTCTTGAATCGATTTATTTTCATTCTTCTCGAGGATAATAATTTCAAAAGTCAAATAAAAAAATCATATGAAATCCACAAATATATTTTCATACATATTTTTAAATCGAAAAGTTTGCTTAATTACGGTTTAATCATCATATCAATCAGGCGGAAGACGATCACTGCTGAACAAAGACCTCCCCCAAGCCTTTAGTGAGTAAAATGTAAATATCTTTCTATAGAAAGAATTGCTCTAAAAAAAGTGGTAGTCTAATTAAAATAGTGAATGGTTTAAGGTAACGATGTATTAATTACAACGCTTCCCGGAAATTAGCGCTCATTAAGGACTACCGACTGCTGACGAGATCTTGTTAAAGATGCATTCGAATCATAATAAAACAACTTCGTTAATTTCAAGAAGATTGTGATAGTAAATTACTTGTTACGTAAAAGTGTTAGATGTGAGTTTGAGGATTGTGAACTTTGCAATATTTCACCGACGTACCGCGTATACAAGCAGTTTTGGGTTAATTACGCATAAGCTTCAAGTACTTTAAAGCTGCCTTTACGATGCAGGAATATTTATAAATCACTTGTTTAAACATGAGTGTCATTAGCTTGCTTATTAATGTTGTTTAAATAGTTTTTCTTTCTTCTAATATCTTCCCTTTCTTGGCTTACGTCCGTGCAGAATGGGATGTCGCTATGCCAACTTAATGGCTGGCAGGCAGTATTGAGATAAAACCTTTAGTTGCGAATGGAACGGACAACTACTTGTATCTTATAATACAGATAATATAATAAAAATAAAATTCACACAATAAAAATAAATGACATCATAGTTGTTTCAATAAAAAACTACAACCAAGCAAGAAGCATGAGGCTAATTTATTTTTAAATGCGGTGAGATGAGGAGGGTGCGCCACACCAGTGACGTCAGAAACTTTTTTCTTTTTCTTTCGAAGGTCAACGCCTATTAGTCCAGCTACTCCGCTCGTATGTCGAAAGACTGTCGCTGTGGACTTCATACATATGATAAGGGTAAGTTTTGTGTTAATATTATTTGTTTAAATCGATACAAATACGTGTTTTTCTTGAAAGATATCGAGTTGCCGAGATTTGTGTGAGAATATTATCCCTATTACAAATGCGTCTCACATCTTCACTTGGAAATTATTCGAGTCTCGTCAGTAATGTAGTTTCATACTGTATACTTAGTGATCTTTAATATTGATTTTATAGACAACATTATAAGAAATATATGAATTTATTATTAGAAGGTCCTAAAATTTTCAATTCTTAAACAAAGGCCACAATTATCTCCCCAGCTTCCTTTTTTGCACTCTTTAAATTAAAGATACAATTTATAGAATTCTGATACCCGCAACTTCGTCCGCGTAGATAAAGGGTTTTCTTTTAAATAATAAACAAGTTTGAAATTGAAGATTATCTCATGTCCTATTCCAGTTCCGGTGCCCGTTTTCGCTGCCATTCCCAACATATTAAATAAATCTTATTTCAAGGAAGATTTATACGGCAAACGAAATCTACTATTGGTATAGTTATAGCTCATCGACGTGAATTTCAGTTATTCACAAATCCCGCGAGAACCATGAATTTTTCCGGGATAAAATGTAGAATATGTCCTTTCCCAAGATCTAGTACATCGCTGTACCAAATTTCATCAAAATCGGTTCAGTAGCTCTGGGGTGAAGGCGTGACAAACAAACTTTCATTCACATTAATTATAATATTAGTAGGGATTGTAATGTGTCATTGCTATTGGTATTACAATCATAATCTAGTCCCAGGCCATCCGATCACCTACGATACGAAATACGATAGTTTTTGTTTTATAATAAAATTATACCAATTTCAACAAATATAAGCTAATAATTGTTATAAATTACTTTTAACACTGGCTAATTGAACTCCCGTATTCAAATCCAAATTCAAATATTTTTTAATTCAAAATAGGACTTGAAATCACTTATTGAACGTCAAAAACTACCACCCATTCCAAAAAGTATGCCTCAGACCTGAGAAGAACGGGTACAAGAAACTCAACGGACTGAAAAAGAAGATTTTTCATAAAATATCGTTTCAATGTAATATCGTACAATAAAATTTATTATTTAATAGCTTGAGCGCGGTCACTCCGTTCCCAATCTGTGATATCATTATGAAAGTCATTTCAGCCGACTTAACCCGAACAATCACGACATCTTAACCTCACAAGCAGCATGCCAAAAGAAGTTACCACAAAGATATTATTCTCAATAAATATTTGCAATGAGGATATCACAACACACTTATGACTCTAGTGTAGTAATTTCCACCTTCACACAACACGCCACAAAAAACGACATCAACCCCACCATCTTGATGTGTGCCGTTCCTCCTTCTTCCACGTACAACTTAACTATGGAATGTGCTAAGGGCCGGCAACGCTCCTGAGATTCCTCCGGTGTTGCAAGAGAATTTGGGCGGAGGTGATAACTTAACATCAGGTTTTTTTAATGAAAATAAAGGTCGAGACGAACAGGACGGTCAGCCTAATACGCCTTAATAGTAATTGATACGCCCTGCCCATTACAATACAATGCTGCTCAGGATTTTTAAAACCCCCAAAAATTCTGAGCAGCACTACAACTGTGCTCATCACCTTAAGCCATAAGATGTTAAGTCTCATTTGCCCAGTAATTTCACTAGCTACGGCTTCCTTCAGATCGAAACACAGTAATGCTTACACATTACAAGGAGGAGCCTCCAACTGGTAAATCGATCATTTGTCCTCCTCTTTCATAAAAAAATGTAAAAACATATACGCGTGTAGCTACGTTAAATATGCTTTCGACAAAAAGATTTTTTTTATAAACTGAGTATGGTGACAATATTGGATGAAATATTTATTATACGAGACAAACCTTTCCATTCAGTAAACAGCTGTCTATTGGAATAACTTTTCGGTATGTGATTTATAGCGGGAGTGTTAGTTAGTGAACTATTACACGATATTTATGTTCGGAAGTCGAAGCTGTTTTTTATATTCAAATATTTTATCCAGAATTTACCATAACATATGATTGCGGTATAAAGAATTGTAATGAACTTCTTTCCGCTAAAACGCTGATATAGAAAATTGAAGACTTTTTTTATGAAAATAAGGGACGAGACAAGCAGGACGTTCAGCTGATGGTAATTAATTCGCCCTGCCCATTCTAATGTAGTGCTGCTGAGGATTCTTGAAAAATTCAAAAATTCTGAGCGGCAATTCAGTTACGCTCATAAAGACATAGGATGTAAGGTCTCATTTGCCCAAAAATTTCACTAACTACGGTGCCCTTCAGACGGAAACACAATAATATTTACACATTACTGCTTCACGGCAGAAATATGCGCTGTTGTTGTACCTATAATATAGTCGGCAAAGGAGCTTCCCACATCGTCAAAAAATTTTGTTATCTAATTTTATGTGGGTAATTTAACCTAGAAGTGAGGGTTATCGCTTTTAAACTTACCAAATTGTGTGTTAATAGAGCAAGTGTTAGTCTTAAACTTTGGACGAACGTGCCTCTTGAACATGAAAAATGCATTTAACTCCAACGTTCGAAAGGATGGGAAATCTTAGATTTACCGAGAGCTTTTAGGATTTTGTGTTTAGTTTATTACATTTCACATAATATAATCTGTCTCATTTTATTGTGATTTACCTGTCTCCAAACAAATTACTTATAGTATAACTGAGACGAAAATATTGAAGTGATTTGTTCATGTAGAGGTGATGATGATGAAGTAAATTGACTGTGAAAACGTTACAGGAAGTATTGGATAAGATCAACCTTGGTTGGCATTCCCCGATCAGATCAGAAATGTATTGACAAGGAGGGCCAGGTCAAGAAAACTAAGAATAAGAGAGTTCGTATGATAAGGTTGATATGAAGGATGTATGTCTTATCTGGCTACAAGTATGAGAGAGCCGTGATTGTGTGTATGTATGTATTGAAATTATCAGTGGGTAGCAGATACGAGTAAAAGTGTTTGATTAATATTAAATTTATCAATAAGTAGCACGTACAAATAATAGTATTTTATTAATGTTAAAGGTTTTTTTATAAGAGGTGTATTAAATTAATTTTTTATAATTAAGTTGTTTTACACTTTTCAGTTTTTGAAGTCGGTTTTTTGCAATGTGTTTTTTTATTAATTATAAAAGTAAACTGCCTAAAATATGTACACTTATACTCGTAATATTAATATCATCCTGATATCTGTCCTGATATAAATTCTGACATTTTATGACAAAAGTTGGCTGAGACGCATATCTTTGTTCCATTAATGATTGAATGATTTTTCGTTCAAGATCGCAAAAGATACACAAACAAATTATCTGTTACAACAATTACAAGTTCATAATAATTACTGTAAAGATTTTTTTTGTGAAAGAGGAGGACATACAAGCGTACGAATCACACCAACTTATCTTGTGAATACAAAAGTAATTCACAAGATAAGTTAATCATTCGTAGAGTCAAATAACACCTCTAAGCTCGGCTTCCATAAATTCTATATTTGGAACAAAACTATTCAATTTATTAGAAAATATTTTAATACAGTTTGCTATTTCCTCACAAAACCACTTTAGAATTACAATTTTACCTTAATTTATGCACGATGAAGGATTCAAACCCGCGCCTCTCGGGATACGCGCCAAGGTGTCAAGGGGTAAATTCAAAGATTTAATTAAAAGATCCTGTTTCAAATCTTTTGATGTTGACATCATTATCTATACGTTACCTATTACTACTAGGAACTAGCCACTGACAGAATTAATTGTCAGCAAATAAGCTAATTTTTAATACAGGAAGTATCTACATTAGGTATTAGAATGAGTTCACTATGAATAGTTACTGTATGATTTAAAGAATAAAACAAAATACAGCGATGAATGAAAATTTGATACAGGCAATTATCGATATAGGTAATATATTATTGTACCTGATCCAAATCAGGATGGATTATTTGTATTATATGTAACATGATACTTATACTTATCTTTAGTAGAAATATTAGAATTGAAATTTTTATATGAAATACATTCTGAATTCATTCGTAAACCGATTTGACTCTTTCTAATTTTATTCTCGTTTCTTCTTTCTCTGCTCTTACTTTTAAATGAAATTGGACGTAATTCCAGAATAACATTCCAATCCACAGTCCTGTTGAAATTGAGTTAAGAACACAAAACTGGTCACGTGATTCGTATTAACGGACAGACAAAAAATGGCAGCCCTACCGTCACTCTTTAAATGACATCATGACCTAAAGAGCAATAAACATTAATTTTATTTTACCATAATAATAAACAATAATTCTTTAATACACATACATGTGGGTTGGTACTAATAGCCCACCCAACCCACATGTATGGAATACACTTACATTTATTAAACTTTAAACACAAATTACTTAAAATGTGATGAATGTGGCTTGGAACGTTTTTCAGGAACTACGTCCAATTGTCGTAGTTACTATTAGCGCATACTTATTGCCCTATTTATAATGTATTATGACCCAGATGGGGCGAGTAAATACACAAAATAAATAAATTATATTTAACGTCCATATTGCGAGTCAAATATACTGAATAGTAAGGTATGGGTCAGGTAATACGACTAATTAAACACATAAACGGCAATGTTAACACATCAATCATTGAAGCGTTAATGTTATCTTCGAACAGATTTACGTCTGTTGATTACAACCATGATGGTATAATGTGTGAATAGCTCTAATCAGTTCATTGTGCTCCCTGATAATTACCTTTGTTGCACTCCAAATTAATATCATTATTCATTTCATTGACGGATTTCGGTTTTGATTATCGCTGAATTAATCTGTTTTAATATTACCTAAGATATTGTATTATTAAGGATGTAACTCAAATAAAAATTCAAATTTCGAAAATCTGTATTAAAAACTTTTTATAGCAATTTACAATTAAGCCTTTTATGTCGGTCTGAAACTTATTCCTATAACCCTAACCTACGTGATAGGGGATTAAACTTTATTTTGCTTATACCTAATACATAAGGGGAAACTGGGAAACCTGGCTATTTCCTGTCATTTAATGTAACTTACAAACTAATGCCTAACCGAAACTTATGTAAATAAAAAAATTTATCATTTTATATGCGTTCACCGGTATACACACTTATGTAATATATAAACATAAGAGGGGTGGAGTAGGGAGGATCGCAGATAAGGAATGGAGGGAGAGGTAATGGAAGTAGGGGAAATGTAACTATTTTTCGGTGAAATAAAAGATTTGAAAGTTTTAGAGTGTGTTATTTGGTCTACGCCTCCAACCACTTATACTTCAGTATCATAATATATACCTACTCTTAGTAATATATACAATTTTATCAAACTACCTTCTTTTCATTTGTATAGCAGTTTTTTGGAGAATGAATACTTCTAGCATATAAATTTAACATCACTTATTTTATGCATTAAATTACGGGTTTTCGTTTCATAGAGCGATAATCGTTCCGTTGAAATTATTTGGAGATACATAAACATCACCTTTAGTCAAATAGATTAGCTTGAGCTAAATAAGTACCCCGGTAGCACATAGAAGGAATCCAATCCTTCTCGAAAATTTACCTTATTACTGCGTGTATATCTTTATATGCTTCCAAAAATAATTGGAAGTTTGGATAAAGGAAGATATTTATATTAAAGTAACCAACATTATGTACGATCGCGACACATAATTTTCCTCTTCAAAGCACTTATACCACGGATGCAATGTTGATTTGAAAAAATTTTAAGTTATTATAGTGCTAGTTGGAAATGTTTATATTTATTAAATACAGGTAGTCTCCCTTATAACGCGGTTGAGTAGTTCCTCGGATATTGCCTTATAACTTTTTAACGAGCTCGTAGTTAGTAATAATAATAATAATTAATCACAATTCATAACGAGAATTTCCAATTGTTTGCCCATTTTTTTCTATTTTATTAAGGCTTTTAATACTTACACAAATTTTATAAAATAATTTAATTTTGTAATAACACAATTGACACACATGCTAAAGTTTGCGAAGCTGATACTTACAACTGTATAAATCATTATAAATTTCACAGTACCGAAATATGTATGTGGGAAATCCCCGCCTTATATGTTGCACTTCCCGTGTTATAGGAAAATTCAAGTCATATGCAATCGCTTTATATGGGGGTTTACTTTTATGCACAAATGTTTTAAAAATCGGTCTCTATCAAGGCCTGGGCACACATCACTATATCATACTTTAAAAGATAATCACTACACTACTACATACAGTAAAAGAAATATTTGTTTGCATGTTCAATGAATCACTATTTAATTGTTAATTACCAATCGCTGTAGATTATTTTGACTCACTTCAAAATAAATTACTAACATATGTTTTAGTCAAATTACTAATACTCTAGGTAGCTCTGATTTTCACAGTAACATTAATTTGTCTTGTTGTGTATAGTACTAATTATAAATTATATTATTCATAGCTGTACATTTCTTAAACATAGGTACTAGAAATGAAAACAATGCTAATTTATTAAAATGTATACAGTTTAAATGCCAAATAAAATAATATTTTTTTAATAACATATAAACACATACAATATAATATATGGACTGCAGGAGATGGGGTCTCTCATCCTCGAGTATCATGGTCAATTGTTAAAAAAGGTTACATCAAAAAAAAGGAAAAAAAAATTAAACTGTTGGTTTCAGCTATTTTTCATTTCATCTCCCTTCTGTCAAAATGATAAACCTACTGAAGAAATTCGAATGATTTTAAACTCTCAATATAAAAAAGAAAAAACTGGAGCCACTAAATAAATTGTGACGTTTATGGACCTTATGCAGATTTATTAGGAGAAGTACAAAGTAGGCTTAGGCGTGTTCAGTTCGGAAATTGTTATGTCAATAATTGAAGATCTTTGCACGGGTCTCCCCGTTACATAAACTTAACTAGACCTGTTACATAAATTAAACCAACCTTGTTACATTAAAACTGGTGTTGCAAGAGATTGTGGGCGGCGGTAATCACTTAACAACAAGTGACCCGTACGCTCGTTTGTCCTCCTATTCCATAAAAAAAAAACTATCACTACAATACTAGAAAAACAGGTACGTAAAAAGAAATAAATTAAAGAAGCGAAAACTGCTATACGGTTATAACTGGTAAGTTAATAGAGTTTAAAGTTAAAATGAAATCTGACAAAAATATTCATTGTAATGGATATAACAGATTGTTTATAGACAAGTTTTTATATAGATAAAATAAAAGGGAGCAGTGAAGCAAATAAAAGCTAGGATAACAATAAAAGTGGGATGAAAACGAATAAATCGTATAAATGTTCATCTGTGAGTCGACACAGTAACCACAAAGAAACGTTTATGATGGAACAGCAAATGCAATTTTCGTGTCCTGAAAAAGTGTCTTTTAACGCTCTCTGTACTTGAATCTACACAAAGTAAACTTTATACACACGGCTCCTACCATTTTCAATTATTTGTATGACTGAATATGTTCGGTGAATTTAACTTTTCATCACATAGTTACTTTTAATAATTTAAATTGATAGAATACCTTGCTAAGCAATTTTGAGATATTTCAGACGATGAAGTTGTAAAAATAATAGTCTGTCATAGGTGTAATCATTTTAATTTATATTATTGCATTAATGCCTTGTTTTAAAAACAAATTAATCAATAAGTTACGTATAAATGAACGAATAAATTAAAGAAATATCGTCAACAAATTTAAATAACTAATTACAGTTGACAGCTGTTAACTATTATAACAAATATTGCTATATTATCGTAATATACAGATTGTGAGGGTAGTTATAAAGTTAACAAACGTTATATAGTTAAAGTTTGTATTTGTTTTGTTTCTAATTTTATTTAATTTATTATTTACTTTAGTTAAATCTCAATGATAAATTATATTTAACACATTTAATTAAAATTGATATTGTTTCTGAGATGTTGAAAAATACTCATTGATTTTTAACAGACTTCAAAAAGGAGGAGGTTCTCAATTCGATTGGTATGTTTTATGTATATATTACACCGATTTTTTTTTATGGAATAGGAGGACAAACGAGCGTACGGGTCACCTGTTGTTAAGTGATCACCGCCGCCCACAATCTCTTGCAACACCAGAGGAATCACAGGAGCGTTGCCGGCCTTTAAGGAAGGTGTACGCGCTTTTTTTGAAGGTACCCATGTCGTATCGTCCCTGAAACACCGCACAAGTCGATGTAATATCGTCTGCCACTGAGATTCTTTTCACCATTTATCCTTTCATCAATTGTAGTGCATTTTAAAGTTTCATTCGTATATTAACTTGAATAAGTGAATCCTCACATCACTGATACTACGAGATGATCGGTTTCTGCGTTACCACTATGGGACCTGTAGACACACGCATAAATGCGGACGCAGTCCTCTAAATCTACGCGGAGCCAGAGACTGGACAGGTCCCTTCCCTCAAAATTGCCGAGACGGCGACAGCAGATATCCTCCCTAACGTACACACATACCCCGGCATGAGGCAAAAAATTGTGCTCAATTTTGTACCCGGGGTACGTTAAATATGACGTATCGCTAGGTCGAGATATCTGCGTCTCAGTAAGGAAACACACGGCCGGCTGCGCCGTCTCAAGGTGGTGGTGGACGGCGTTTAAATTGGTGTGAATTCCCCTGATATTGCAAAAGTCCATGTTGAGTGTGGAGCGGGGTGCCGTGGTGATACTGCCTTGATTGTCCTTGGTTATGCGCGGTTCTGTGCCCTCCCCAGAATACGAAGGGCAGCCCGAGCTAGAGTGCCCGGGGAGGGATTCTCCAACTCTGGTAGAGCCGGTTCCCTACTGGGGTAAAATCTTTTTTAGTACCGCTGTCATATTCGGGTGGAGGGTGGGGGGGGAATGGCCACCGTTCCTCGACACTAACCTATGTGAAACATAGCGGCACTAGGCCGCTACTTCACGCCGGTATTCTGTGCGAGTGTGGTAATTAACCCGGACGAGTCTGGCCCGATTGTGCTGACGTCAAAAGACGGCAGCGTGACTCTCCCACTTCTAAAAAGCCCTTAGTCCCCTCTTATGACACCCATGGGCCTGGGACTCCCCTATTCTTTATACGCCCCGGGAAAAGTACAGGGCAAAAAAATTACCCAATTTACGTATTTCTTTTTTAGTTTGATGCGGAATAGTTGGCCCCATAAACATTACACACAGTTATGCTCAGCAGTTTTCATTTTATGAACATTTGATTTGAACATTCATGCTTACGTGGATGATGCACTTTTTTCTGTACGGCTAAATCTTTTGATTATTTTGTATCTACTTTTTAGTTTTTGAAGTCGGTTCTTTAAACGTAGTTTTTTTTTAACTTCTTATTATTAGCATTTAATTAGAGGATAGAAGTAAACAATAAAGTATTCAGATTATAGAGAGAGGAAATTGGAGAGGGAGAATAATTACTATACATAACGCATTTTCTCGAAGTCACGCAAATTTATAAAAAATCTACGTATTCATATACATATTACTTCCATATTCTTACATTCGCAGTTAAAGATAATAAGAAATTTCTTTCAAAATTTTCACAGAACTGTTTATAAGGTTCATTGCAACCTGCTTAAATTAATAATAAATTGTTCCTGATTTTAAAGCGACAGTAATCTATATCATAAACTTGTGTTTGTAGAACTTTCGTATGTATCAGATTTAAAATCCGTGTGTACTGAATTCATGAGGAATCGACTTTTCACGATATCATAATATCATTCATCTTATTTACTTTGAGACTTTCTATTGAACTTCAAAATTCATTTTCGTGCATTATAAACTTAAACGTGAAAACTTACGTAATTTCAATATTCTTATATCGTCAAACAGCTTGTCTAAACTGCTCATAGAAAAATAATTATATGTTTTATTTAAACAAGATTGGACAAGTGGTACCCAATTACTCGCATTTATACAGACAATTGTGCGTGAGATGTTGACTGTCTCCTCCTCCTGTCCTGTACTCCTGTCGAACCTGGCCAAAAGCGAAGAACCAACCTAGAGTCCTCACTGGATTCTTAGAATGTAGTGGAGGTTGCCAAACCATTCTCGGTGTGCATGAATTCCATGCTCTGCAAAGAGGATTATCGGTAACAAGTATTGATAGCATGCGAGAGCTTCTTCAGTGGTCATTGCCCAATTATTGTGGCTACGATTATATTAAGGGATATTTTTATTTCTTGAAATAATCCACAACATGCGGTCTTAAATTAAAAAGTTTAAAAAGACTTCGTAACAAAAATAGCTTATATTATACTAGCTGACCCGGCAAACGTTGTTTTGCCAAATAAATTGTATTGATCTTTTGCTTGCTAGTTGATAAAAGATGGCGCTAGTTATATTCATTAGCAACAATCACACTTCTTTGATATTTTGTATAACTCACACTATAGTTTTATAAATTATAGCCTATTTGTTATTCTGGTATGTAAGCTATATTATTGTAAAGTTTCATCAAAATCTATTTAGTAAATTTTGCGTTAAAGAAGTTCAAACATACACCAGACATACAAACTTTCACATTTATAATATTAGTAGGATTATATATTTCTTAATTGTTAATTTTTTAATATTATTATATTAGTTGTCATTTTAATGTAGGTAGCGCAATAAATGAATATAGTATTTACCACATAAATGCTTGTACTTTTATAGTGATCAATAAAGCAATTCGTACGAAATTACTCTCTAACCATTCCAAAATATTCGAAAATGCCCAAACGTTAATGTTGAAGTTCACTTCTCTTCACTCTCGGAGTGCAACCCGCTATTTTGTCAGATTTCTAATTATAACCGAACCTAAATTATTAATCTTATATAATTGAAAGCGATTTAATTAACCACCAATCAAATTTGATCTGCATCAAGTATTCAATTAAAATGAGCAGTATAGTTTGCTGATATCTCCTACGTTAAAACTGCTCCTGCGGGAACTTAAGCCAAGTCTTGACTTACAAGAGAATTAGCGAAACTATGCTATCTCTTCAGCGCACTTGAGGATTTGTTGAGATTTCGGTAAGTTCTAATGAATTAACTATAGCATATTTCAAACGTAACTATTTAATAGAATTCAATGCAATTGAATTCCGCAAGAACTACAGCTGACATTTACTGTGTACAAACACTTTCCAGAGATATTAGAAAAACCTAAAAAATGAAAATTATTGTCACTATTTAAATCAAATAATTTTATTCAAAATAGGATATGATATTGACATAAATATGATTTATTGAAAGTCAAAATCTATCACCCAATCGAAAAAGTATGCCTCAGTGAATAAGCCTATAAGCCCTAAGCCTCAGTGAAGAAGAACGGACGCAAGAAACTCAGAATTTTAATTTCGCAGCACATTTGGTTTGTATCGCTCAACAAAAGACTTACAGTTGTGTCTGTTCCTGGTGTTAATATAATGATTATCACACTTTCTATCTAATTTATTATCTAAATAAATTATTATATCATGATTCAAATACATGTTACAAATCCAGATATCAGTGATGTGAGGATTCACTTATTCAAGTTAATATACGAATGAAACTTTAAAATGCACTACAATTGATGAAAGGATAAATGGTGAAAAGAATCTCAGTGGCAGACGATATTACATCGACATGACGACGTAAGCTATGTTGCTATATTAATAAAATGTCAAAACGCTCCACAACTAAAAGATGGAATTAATATTTTGTAAATCGTTGGCACAGTGTCTTAAGTTTTGTATTTTACTAAAATATCGACACCTTTCCTGTAAAAAACGATTCCGTAGGGCTTTATATACCTCCAGACTAATATTACAACCTCAATACTGTCCATTTATTTCTTATTTACTAAGGGTTTTTGATAAAAAGAATATCGTAAATAAAAAAAAATAAGAACCTGCGCACAAATGTTTTATTTATATTCACAATAGTGTGTGAAACAAATGTTTTTGCATTTATATATTTCTGACATGTGAAATCTAACCTAAATAAATATAAAAAAAATTATTTTTCAACATTTAATGAAATATAAAAAGAAAAACTTCAATAAATAAGGATAAACGATTGCAGCTACAATATTTACATACTTTTATGTAACTTGCAGTATTTATTTTAATAAGTACTTTCGCTTAACCTACTGAGTTGAATGTTAATCCATTCAAATGAAAAAGCTGAAATGAAAAATGAAAAAGCTATTGTGATGTCTTAAAACAACAAAATAAATAAATTGGAAGGAAAAAATAGCTCATTCAAAAAACATAACTTGTTCATGACCTCACCCGAATTCTTCCATTCTATTATAATGAAGTCAACAGCAGTTGGTTGAAGTGACAAGTTCAAATGAACAACAAGTTAGAACAGAGCCGTAGGATTCCCGTACACTAACAGGGTAACTTTTCTTATACAAGTTTGTCTTACCTTATGTTTTAGTATTGTGACACGAGTATATATTTGTTTTATAAGCCATTGCATAAAATTATGTTAATATGTAACGAAGTTAGAATTCAAATAAGGGTTACATTTATATATACAGGATATCCCAAAGTTATGGGACATGAAGGGAAAGTACCTTAAATATCGAAGATAGGCTATTTTCCTGAAAGAAGACTTTATGTTATTTTTAAAAGTTAGTAATTCTGCATTTAAAGATGTTCTAAAAATTACTTGCCTCGTCTGGGAATCGAACCGACTTAAATGTAAAAAAAACACCCCTATTCATATGATGCCAATCTAAAGAATGGCCAAAAACCAATAACTCTTCTTAAGTAACATAGTATTTTAAAAGAAAGTAGTCAATTAAGTGGGTATTTTTTTATAAATAAATTAATTAAATGCTCCAAATGTGATCTCTCTTGTCTTACGCAAATCGCCAATCTTTTAATGAGTCCGCTGCCTGTTGATTTTCTTATCATTTTATGGTGAATACTCGATATGATATGGCACAATTCTGTTTGTAACTCGCCCACGTTCTCGTACCGCTTTTTGTATAGCATATCTTTCACATATCCCCAAAAGAAGACATCTAATGGTGTTAGGTCCGGGGATCTGGCCGGCCATCTAATCGGTCCATTCGTACCAATCCAAGTAAGAAAACATTCATTTTATGTTGTTCCTTTCTTTTAAAATACTATGTTACTTAAGAAGAGTTATTAGTTTTTGGCCATTCTTTCGATTGGCATCATAAGAGTAGGGGTGTTTTTTTTTTACATTTAAGTTGGTTCGATTCCCTGACGAGGCAAGTTATTTTTAGAACATCTTTGAATGCAGAATTACCAACATTTAAAAATAACATAAAGTCTTCTTTCAGTAAAATATCCTGTATATATAAATCTATTGCCATTTTTATGAACACATACAAAATTTTTGTATATTGGTTAGAAACAGTCATAATAATAAAATCTTTAAATTTAGATCTAAGCGACTCTCTTGCCATAAATTGCCCAAACAGCTCTCTACAGCAAAAATAGATTCAATATTAACATTATTTAGCATTATCCCATAATAATATACCATATGATATAATGCTGCGAAAGTAACTAAAATAAACTAATCTTGCAGTTTCAATGTCTGTTAAGGAACGAATCTTTTTTACTGTGAATGCAGCAGCACTAAGTCTACTCGACAAGTTTTCTATATGATGCCCCATTGGAGTTTGGCATATAACCTTATTCCAAGATAAACAGCGGTATCAACTATGTCTAATTTCTCGTTTTTAAAGCTATATATGTTCTGACACTTGTTTAAGATTAGGTAAAGTAAATTTAAAGCACTTCGTTTTATTACGATTAAGTAATAAGTTTTTAGCTTCAAACCATTAATGTACAAATCGATATTTATTCTTTGCGATGTAAAGGAGATCATTTATATGAATAAAGAATAGAAAAGGTCTTAAATTCGAGCCCTGTGGAACCCCTATTTTAACAATGGAACCTTTAGTAGTTTACAATTTGAATAAGAATGTTGAAGTTTTCTCACTAATGTTTAGTGTTCAACAATATCAATCTAAGACATAACAAATTTATCTGATATGCCCCTAAAATCATTATTTTCGCCTAATTTTCAATAGATTTAAAAGCATTTATACCATTAGAGCCAGAAACAATCCAATTTAAAGATCTTATCAAATTTAAGAATATTATCTTTCAATAGTGAAAGAGCGAATTCTTGTGATGAGTTCAATTATTGGATTATCATACAGAAAAGTAATCAAAGCGAGTAATTACATAATTGTAATTCATTTTAAGAAGTGTAATAATAAATAATTCATTACTTAAATGTATACAAAGGGAGAGAGAATTAAGCTTGCGTACATCGCGAGATTTCCCCGCCGCGTCTCGTATACAAGCAGTTTTGGGTTAATTTCACGTTAGCTTTAAGCACTTTAATGCTGCTTTTACGATGCAGGAATATTTATAGCTTCCTTGTATAATGATCGAGGTATTACTTTAAGTGTCTAAAGAATATTTACACTGCAATAAAGCAGCTTGTTAGTTACTTTCTTGAGCATTAATGTTTCTATAAATGTTATGAGTATGAATTAATGTGGTTATTTAAATAGATGGAACATTCTTATAACAAGACTATAATTGTTGAAGCTAGAAATGAATGAGTAATAGACATATTACTCATTCATTTTACAAATGACTTCAGTAGTCTACTTGGCTGTTAGAATTCCTTAAAGACCCATTTCCAAGGATATAAAACAAAGCATGTTTAGTTTTGAACCCCTGTTAATCACCGTGTATTAATATATTTCATATTCACAATAATTGCTCATTTAATAGTATATATAAATCTTTTATCATCGCAGTTAAAAGCGTTGTTGTATAGGTTTGTATTGGCTTTATGCAAGCGACTAGTTTCTATGTATCGAGAGACGGGGAACGTCACGTCATATATGTTTTTTAGTATAGCAAATATTTAATAATATCAAACAATTCTTACAGAATTGAAAAAAAACTAGGTTTGTATTACAGTATCAAAAGTTTGCATGTCTTATGTGTAAGGATAAGAGCACCTATTTAGTGATTATAAGACAACAACACTTTAATTAATCCTGCAAATAAAGACTATTTGATTTCATTTGAAAAATATTTTACTTTGACTTTATCGGCTATACAAGAAAATACGGAGTTCATGATAATTTCATTACAGTGCATTTAAATATACGTTATTCAAATACAATATGTTTATTATATTGGTATACATAACATGAACTTTGACATTAATTAGTCTAAAATAAAATCAAATAATAGAGAACACAAATTAAAGCGATTTTTTTGCAACTTCATAAACAAAACGGTTCTACATTACAGTACTTATAGTTACTGAAATCCTAATGTCTATTATGAAAATATTTAATGAATCTTGATGCTGAAACGGAATCATTGTTTGATAAAAATATTATAAAAGCTCTTGTGTGAGTTTCAATAGTTCTGTTCAGTACTAGAAGAGTTCAGGCCATTGTTAATGGAATTATAAATTGAAGACATCCTTAAGGTTGTGCAACTTCAATTACTTAGGATTTTTTTTCATTGTTTATTTATTGTAATGATAGTTGGCTTGTAATAAAAAATTATACATTATTTTTAATATATTATATACAAATTAAATATTATAGTTATTTTCTACGTGGAATGGATAAAACGGTTCAACGTAAATACTATAATATCTATTTTATGGCAACAACGGACGGGGCGAGCAGGACGTTCAGTTGCCTACTACAATACAGTGCCGCTCAGGATTCTAGAAAAACCCAAAAATCCAAAGCGGCACCTCAATTGCGCTCGTCACCTTGAGACATAAGAATATGTTAAGACTGCTAGCTAATCTAGCCGACATCCTGTGCAATGAAGCCGTCCACTGGTAAATAATACCAACATTATTCGTTATCTTTAAAAGTAAATTAAGTACAATAATGTCAGTATGATCAGCGGCGAGGCGCATTGCGTTGTGGCATCCGGCCAATTCTTAGAGCGGCTCTTCACAATATGTTATTTGCATCCGAAAATTCTATATATTGAGCTTTTGTCTTACCATTTGTATTGCTGAGCCTTCATCTCCTGTTATTTGTAGCTTTAATTTATTAAAACGTAGTGAGAAAGTCTTAATGTTACGATGTGTGATTAAAATTGAATTTATTTTTTACCAATTAATTTAACCAAATCTTGACTGGCCAAAATATGGCACGAGACATGTCCTGAGAATGCCTAGTGTGGAGGTGAAACACGTGTCCAATATTGTCGGAATTAGTACTAAAGAAAACTCTAAACATTTGGATAATTAAGGATTTCTGCAAAGTAACGCCTATTTCAATATATTTTCAATTAATTTAAGCCCACACTCTCACTCACTGATAACATTATTTAACTCATACTTTATGAAAATTACAAGCATTAAGCTCCGATGAAGTCATAGGCGTATTCATGCTCAGCATATGCAGGGGAATGCATAGATAATATAATTTTTACTGACGTACGGACGGTCCCAATCGGTTGAGTAGCCCACAGATCATCTAGACATGGAACACCAGATGTTATTGAGTTGTTGATAGCGATGGCAGGTCTCAGTCAAGGCTCCTCTTGGTACTTCCACCCGTAGAAGATCAAAAGCATCCAAGATATAATGTGTCCATTAAATCAGCAACCGATATCAAATAACAGAATCACTGAACATGGGTTGAGGCGTTAGACAAAAACAATAATCAACCGGCTGGTAATCTCACAAGCTTAACAAATAGATGAACATTGGAATTGAAAATAAAGTAATATAACGAACACACGTTCAAAAAGGTAAGTGTGAATTTAGCAAAGGCCTTTGATATTGTTAAACACAAGGAAATTTGCTTGAACCATTAATCTTATGGATTTTCTCAGCATGCAATAGTCAATCTTTCATTCGGGAGGTTCATTGGATCGTTTATTAATTAAATATTTTCTTACGAGGGTATATTTACAAATACACATCTATACTTTACGATCAGATTGAAGATGCACTGAATAGGGGCCTCTCAAGTGTATCAGGAATAGTATTTGTGTGAAAGTGTTAATGCGAGCGGGATAAGCCAAGGGAGTGTGTTAGGACCGTGGTAAGTTGAAAATTGTAGGCTCTGGCTGCTATTCTGCGTCTGCCTCAAGAGTGAATAGCGTTCTTAAATGAAGAAAAATATGATTACTTTTTATACGTATTTGTAAATTAAACAGGGCTCAGTTTACTGTATAGCTATACATTCTCAAGGTCTCGTCGGGTGTTTGTTACTAATCGATAATCTGCTTTTTTTAATTCTCCAAATGCATTCAATTATTTTACCGCTATCTATTGACCTTGCAAGTTACACGATATCATTTCCAGGTATTTTTACATTGTAATACCAGCAGGAGGTTCCTTTGCACAAGATGCCGGCTAGATTATGGGTACCACATCAGCGCCTATTTATGCTGTGAAGCATATGTTTAAGCAGTATTGTGTTTCGGTCTGAAGGGTGCCGTAGCTAGTGAAATTACTAGGCAAATGAGACTTAACATCTAACGTCTCAAGGTGACGAGCACAACTATTGTAGTGATGCTCAGAATTTTTGAGTTTTTCTGAGCAGCACTGTATTGTGTCAGGCAGGGCGTATCAATTACGATCAGCTGATGGTCCTGTTCATCTCGTCCCTTATTTTCATAAAAAAATGTTATTATAATATTTGTAATCTGTTTCCATTCAGACAGTTAAAACCAACTAATCCCCGAAATAATTATCCCACTTCTGATTTTAGTAAGAGTCGTTCAAAACGAGGAGTCTCGACCAACAAGTAATGTGGCTCTAGATAACATAAAAGTGCTTATTCAAATGCAAATTCTGTGAGTTAGTTACAAAATTACTTTATAGTGTCTTAAATTGAGATAATTATTATTATTTTGTATAATTTTAATACATCGAAATTTATATTTATTACAAAACTTATTTTATCTAATTGAAGTTGAGCAGCTTTGATCTCAATGTTGTTTGTCATCCAATATAGATATTTTATTACACAAATTTATACAGAGAATATTCTTAATGATATTATGTTTAAATTGATATATTCATAGATTCTGAATATAACTGGGCAATATGTTGTATAAGTGGATTCAGTGAACCATAAACGAACTACTCATATGTAGAGACATATTTGCATTACTGAGTTCTTCAAAATGTTGCAGGTCGGAGATTCATAGCGTTGAATATTCAATGGCAATTTTTATTTATATAGACACATCTTAATATATACAAATTACGTGACACGTTGATTGTCCGCGATGGACTCCTAAACTAATGAACGGATTTTAATGCTTATATATAATAACTACTTCATGGAGTGCATTTTGGTCCAACTTGAGAGATAGTATAGTTTTTATATCGATTTAGGACCCATAATTATTTTTATTTTCAATATTTGTTTTGTATGGACACATTTTCTATGAGTAAATTTAGTGACGTACGGTTTGACAGTTCCGCTGTGAAACAATTTCATTATAAAAATAGGGAGCATATTTTACGAAATTCGATGTTATGAAATATTATTGATAATTTCATAAAAATCAGTATTTTATTTATTATATACAGAACAGCGGCTGTCGGGTCAGCTAGCATTATTATAATACAACATCAACTGTTTGACTCATATTTTTTATGTTTAAAGAACGCAATTTATATTTTATTAATTGTTCCATGTACCTTAAGAAACTGTTGTCGAGTTTTGCGTTTAGCAACATTTTATTTTTATTTGCAAATCAATCAACACCGATTGGTGCATTAGCGATAATATACGTGTTTAATTGGAAAATCAACGATCTCGAGAAATATTTACTAAACGGGAAGTTGTTATTTGAATTTGAAAGTGTGAAAACAAAAGTTGTAGATCTTTATACTACCTACAGCTTTACTGTTCAACTTTTTTCTAACTTGAAGTTTCGCCGAAAATCGAGGTGAACCGTTTTTAACCCTTAAAAACTCCCCCTTTTTGGCCTCCCAACCCCAGATTGCCTGTAATTTAATTTTATTTTCATTTTTGTTATATTTTCTTCTTTTTCCATTGGCTTTCATCTTACTATTATTATTGTTTTCACTTTTTATCATTTTCAAAGGCTTCAGCATTGGTCTACGTGCTATCGTCATCATCATCATCAGCCGGAATACGTTCACTGCTGGACAAAGGCCTCCCCAAAAGATCTCCATGACGATTGCTGCGCTAGTAGCTGCGTAGTTAGCGACCACGTCACTGTTTGATAACCTCTGTCTTCAGACACTGCAGTATTTGGGACGAGACGATCTTACGGAGCTTTCCTTCTACAGTAATTTCCAATGCAGCTTGCATCCAATCACCGGACATCTTTTAAGTATTTGCGGCGTTCATCTTGAACTCTCATGTATGTCTCATCATGCTTCTCTCATGTATGTTGCCTGCTCCCGCGTTGGGGAAACGTCAGCTTAATTTGTTAACGCGCAAAGTAATTAAACTAGAAATATTGTGCCATAAAGGATTTGAATGAGTATCATCAAGTATAAATTATTGAAGTCTACGAAATGGACACCTTATTTTTGTAAGTAATTGTTGTTTATTCTTAAAACATAAATAACGGGATCACTCGGAAATACGTTATATTAATTTAATTTTAACTATTAATTTTTGACGGAACTTTTATCAGTGGGAGGCTCCTTTGCACCGGATGCCGGCCAGATTATTATGGGTACCACAACGGCGCCTAGTAAGGGCGCCGTAGCTACTGAAATTACTGGGCAAATGAGACTTATAATCATATGAGACATAAGGTGACGAGTGCAATTGTAGTGATGCTCAGAATTTTAAGTTTTTCAATAATCCTGAGCGGCACTGCATTGTAATGGGCAAGGCGTATCAATTTCAATCAGCTGAATGTCCTGCTCGACTCGTCCCTTAATTTCGTAATAAAAACATGACGTCTGTCCGGGCAGCTAGACCACAAATAATTATTAACTCAACATCGTTTTAACGCTATATATTTGAAAACGCACACAGTGATAACAACATGACAAATATTGTGACTGTTACATCTATAAACTTTAGCAAAACACCTTAATCTACTTAACACAAAACAAAATATCAAAACAAATACCAATACTTTCAAGTATTACATTTCAATTAAAGTTATTTATTTTTATATAGTTATACGTGTTTAATGCATGAAAAAATCTATATAATATTAAAATAAACAATTTCATTTATGTTAGATGACATAGTCGTAGGTATATTTTTCAAGTAGGCCGCTGATTAACACTACTGTTCTATTACATATATTGTGTCTGTGGTATCTTCTAAGGTATAATATTAAATTAATGCTAAAAACAATTTGTAACCAAAATTTATGAACGATGCGGGATTCGACGACGGATTGGATGAGCCAACCGTTCGAGTCCCGTATGGTTCATAAATCTTGATATGCCTTGTTAAACTCTCAGGTTGTCGCTCCATGTACAGGATCTTATTTACAGTTGCTAACCTGCTCAAGCCAAATAACTCAAGCTTATTAGGAAATTGACTTGAGATGTCACTCTTTTAGAAGTGAGTTAGAAGAGCGCTCGGACGGAACCCGAGAGATCGCGGATTCGAGTCCCACTGTGATTATAATTTTGGTAACAAATTTAATTTAATTAATCCCAGAAGTGAGGGGTATCATTTTAAGAATAAAAAATTGTTTAAATAATATAATTATGCTATAAATATCCATTTGCATCAACAACAAATTTTACAAGATTCTTCATTCTGCTTTTTAAAAAAAAGCTGTATAAATCCGAATTCAATACAAATGAGTAATTTGAATCATCACAATTAAATAAGTAACCAAGATATTTAATATTGTTACTGGCAACATTAAGTCTATAGAAAGTATTGAGAACATTTTGAACTTGAACGGACGAGCGTCGATGTATGCGATGAATCTCTTGATTTTCTCTTTTTCCTTTTCATCTGAAAGAAGAAAACAGAATAAATCACAGAAGACGATGGCCATCATTTTTCATAAATAAAATAACATTTTAAGGTAAATTAAGAAAAGATAATTTAGCATTGTATACTTAAAATATTTAATTTAACAATAACACGTCTGCTGATTATTGTTTGATTTGGTATTAAAAACATTTTCAATAATTGCAATTAAAAATGTATTAAATTTGTTACGAAATTCGATTGTACATATTATAAAGTATGAACAAGATATATTAAAATGAGAAGACCTAATATAGTGTTAATACTGACTCGGTTCTCAAATATTATAGTTTGAAACTTTGTATACAGTTACATATTTTGCAATTGATTGTTTTATAAAAGAACTTAGCATTGAATTTTCATATAATATATTTATGCTTAAAAACTACGATAGACGTGACATATTAAATCCATGCATAAAATTACCAGTAGTACTCAAAAGCAGGTTATAAAGCATCTTTTTCATTTCATTTGTTTCATTTAGAAGCATTGTTCCAAATATTGCTGGTATCATATAGTTATGTATTGCTTCCAGAATAATAGAAAAAAAATCAAGACCGTGATCCCCAAAACTAAAACTCTGAAAAGAAACGGAATATGTCGTTTTACTATAAATTATGACTATATTACTTTATATACTACCCGGTAATAATATCTCTGGGTCTGACGCCGATGACGTCACATCGTCGCTTTATTACGGTGTGCAAAACAAGCATCAATGCGATATTATTATTAATAAATAAACAATGATTTATCTTTTCTGTATTATTGATCGATGTAAAGGTGTTGTGTTGTGATGCTGATTATTATAATTATAATGATGAAAAATCAATGTAAGAATCTGGGCCTTAACCCAGTACAAAAAGTATTTATTTTTGTATTATATACATTAGAACTAGTACAGCGACAAAGAACAATAGAATCTACAGAAGTATTAACTGTAAAAATCAAAACGTTACAATGAAAACTTCAAAAACAAAACAGTGATGGCATGAAAAAACACTACATACAAGGTCTTGAAACGTCGGGTCAACTAAAATAAAAAATGTAACTTTTACGCAAAAATCTAATATCAAAAAGACATGGACATGGGCAGGACACATGCTGAGTGATAAAAATAGAACGAACGAATAAAAAGAAACGGATAAGAAATAATATTTGAAGTAGTTAGGGATGGCAAACGAAATAAAGGGCGACCAATGTGATGTTGGGTGGATGATCTCAAAAGATTTGCCGGTCCAGTATGGACTAACTTGCAAGAGACAGAGATAGGTGAAGTCATTGGAACAGGTATTTGTCGAAGGAGAAGCTGTTGTTGCAAAACCGATTGTCAGTAACAATTGTACATAAAATTGTCAATTATTGTAAAACAGCAATAAAGGCTTATTTTTTAAATTATTTTATATGGACACAAGGTACTAGCTTCTTAGACAAAATTATTTAAGATTTTCTGTTGTTATTTACATATATATCTTTATAAGTCACGTGTCACTAGTTTTTATTTTACTAAAATTCTGTAATTTAAAACCTTCTATCAGAATGTCCGAGGCTTGCGTATAAAAACACATAGCTACGACAGTCAAATTTATTAAAAAAATTATATATTGTAATATTGGTTGAATCATGGCTCAATGACAGTATTTTATCACATGAGTTATTTGACGACAGGTAGACGATATACAGAACAGATCGAGTAAGCTGTAATTTTTACGATATAAAAGAAGGAGGGTTTTAATGGATATAATTAAATATATCGAAACGCCTGCGTTTTTGGGAAAGTAACTGTGAGCATATATGCGTGTCCCTCGATTTTTCCTTGATCTAAATCTCGAAACCGATTGAATCAGTGTGCCGTATACTTACTTACCACCAACAATTAATCACAATATGCTGGATCACTGTTTATATAAATGGAATTCTGTATTACTATTTACTGTAACAATAATTCTTAACTTTGTCATAGTGGGTGACTTCAATTTGAGTTGTGTAAATTGGTCATTAATCTGACAAAAAAATCTATATAGTTCCGACTTTGGGTCAGCATTTGGTTGACTTTACTTATTTATATAAACTTAATCTATTGATGTTATCGTTAGTGTTAACATTTGTTAATTGTGAAATTTCTAAATCATTTAATCAACTAAGTAGTGTTGATCTTTACCATCCCTCGATAAAAATTGTATTATCCTTAATCAAAGAAAGGAAGCTTGATTTTATGTGAAATATTCTTAAGCCTAATATTGTAGTAGTAGTCGTAGTCTCATCAAGTCTCTTAAAGAGAAATATACGATAAGGTGGCGCTACATACTATATAGTAATCTTATGGATACAATAGCTATAAAAATTTGCAGTGATCGTGTTAGTTATCTTGCAAGGATTAATTATAATTTCTATACTTATAATATCGACAAGGTGTTATAAGAAATAGTAAGTTATTTTGGACATTTGCTTAACAAAAAAGGAGTGATTAGAGCTTGTACCCGACTAATATGATCTTGATTTGCAACTTATTTACAAAACAATTTTTCCTTACAGTTAATAACAATCAAACTATTACCTCTGTGATTGAATCTTCCTCATATAGCCAAATGGTTAGTGACTCTGACTACTAAACTGGAGGTCCCGGGTTCGAATCCCGGTAGGTGCAATTATTTATATGATGAATATGAATATTTTTTTCCGAGTCATGGATGTTTAAATATGTATTTATGTATGTTTAAGTAAGTTTATCGTATTAAATATATCTTTGTCTTATACCCATAGTACAGGCTGTGCCTTGTTTGGGGCAAGATAATTTGTGTGAAAGTGCGTCAAAATTATTATTATAATTATATATAAAACATTTTAGTGATAACAGTATTTCTGTTACAGTTCCTACAATGACTAGTGAGGAAGTACAAAAACTTTTAAATGGTACTGATCCCAATAAGGGTACAAGTCCAGATGGCATATCTCCATAATTTATTGCATCTTGTGCTTCAGCTCTAGCTGTACAATTAGGTTCTATTATTAATAAATCACTGGTCTCTGGTACTTTTTCGGATTAATGGAAATCGGCTATGGTGGAACATATACTACATACAATACTGTACATAAATCAGATAGTTCTAATCTGACCTGTAACTACAGATCTTTTTCAGATTTTGAATACGCTGTTTATCCTTTGATTCAGAACCATATGAAAAATCCACTCTCCTCATATCAACATGGAATTTTCAGTTCCTGATCTACCTGCATAAATCAAGTATCTTTTTCTGAAACTATAATCAATGCAACAGAAAAAAATAAAAAAATAGATGTAATATTATATACAGATTTTAGTAAGGAGTTTGGTATTGTCCCACATGATATTCTTTTATGTAAATGATGAGCATATAGATTTACTGTATCTCTTATTGCCTGGCTGAATATATATCATAATATATTTACAGGCTCGCTCGTTCTGTTTTGCTGATAATGGTTTTCAATCCAATGTTTGTCAGATTACATCTAGCATACCTCAGTGCAGAGCACTTAGGTCCCATATTGTTTAATATTTTTATTAGTGATATATTCAATTGTTTTTTGATATTTTCTGTGTTCATATATGCAGAAGATTTTCGAAGACTTCTGATACCCTTAGTGATTTTTTTTTTCTTTAAGATGACTTAGAAAGACTTATGCAATGGTGTGAAATTTATTATTTATAAATTCTTTCTTAAAAAAAGCCCTTCCTCTAAATGACTACATTGGATGAACGTCGGGAGCTTCTGGATCTTCTTTTTGATTACAAAATACTAAACGGCTTTATTGACTGCCCCAAATTGATAAATTAATTTAGCTTGAGAGTTCCAGTAAAAAATCCACGAATTTCCACGTAAGCCAATTACTCCACTTTGTCCTCCACTTCGTTGAACGATCCTTGGTACCAATGCCCTATTCCCTCGTTTATGTAAAACTTTGTTGATTCATTAGACAAATTCCGCAAGACCATTTGCACCAAAATTCATAATCTTTAGTAATGTTATAATTGGTAAATTAATGCAACTGTGTACCTTCTCATTTATTTACTAAAACAACTGTTTACTTCTTAATTTATTCAGTATAACACTTAAAAATTATTTATTGCTGTGCATGCTGTGTCACTACATTTAGATCGTACGTCTTAGTTTTACTTTTTCTATTTGTGTGTATTAATGTAAGTTACTGTCAATAAATCTAATAAATAAATAAATTATGTTTGATAGGTTCAAGTTGATACTGAGGTCTAGTTATTCGCCCTGTTCTGCCGCGGGGCGTAAAAAGAATAGGGTATACCCAGGTCCAAGGGTGTCGTAAGAGGCGACTACGGGCTTTTTTGAAAGTGGGAAAGTCACGCTGCTGCCTTATGACGTCAGCACAATCGGGCCAGACTCGTCCGGGTTACTTACCACACTCGCACAGAATACCGGCGTGAAGTAGCGGCCTAGTGCCGCTATGTTTCGCATAGGTTAGTGTCGAGGACCGGAGGCCATTCCCCCCCGTCATTTCCCCCCCTAGAGAGCGGTCCTTAAAAAGAAATTACCCCAGGAGGGTACCGGCTCTTGTAGAGCCGGAGAATCCCTCCCCGAGCATTCACGCTCGGGCTGCCCCTCGTATTCTGGGGAGGGCACAGTACCGCGTATGTCACAGGACAAACAGGGCAGCAACACCACGGCACCCCGCTCCACGCTTAATCTGGACTTTTGTAACATCCGGGGAATTCACTCCAACTTAAACGCCGTCCACCTGCACCTTGAGACGGCGCAGCCGGCCTTGTGTTTCCTTACGGAGACGCAGATATCTCGACCTAGCGATACGTCATATTTAACGTACCCCGGGTACAAAATTGAGCATAATTTCATGCCTCATGCCGGGGTATGTGTGTACGTAAGGGAGGATATCTGCTGTCGCCGTCTCGACAATTTTGAGGGTAGGGACCTGTCTACTCTCTGGCTCCGCGTAGATTTAGAGGACCGCGTCCGCATCTATGCGTGTGTCTACAGGCCCCATAGTGGTAACGCAGAAACGGATCACCTCATGGGCTGCGTTCAAGCGGCATTTGATGACGTGCTTGCTTATATCCCCTCCGCTGAAATCATAGTCTTGGGTGATTTCAACGGGCACAATGCCGAATGGCTTGGATCACGTACCACAGACTACGCAGGGCGATCTGTGCATAATTTTGCATTGGCGTATCGTCTGTCCCAATTGGTTGAGTCGCCGACGCGGCTCCCGGATGTGGATAGCCACATGCCGTCCTTATTAGATCTTCTGCTGACTACACATCCCGATGGTTACCAGGTCTCTGTCGACGCCCCTCTCGGAACGTCCGACCATTGCCTGGTCAGGAGTGTAGTGCCTATCCGACGCCCACGTTGCAGACCACCAGCGACCCGCCGCGTTTGGCACTACAAGTCAGCAGATTGGGATAGGATGCGTTCCTTTTTTGCATCCTACCCTTGGGGCAGGGTTTGTTTCCCTTCGGATGATCCTAGTGCCTGCGCCGTTGCAGTAGCCGATGTGATACTGCAGGGCATGGATATTTTTATACCAAGCTCTGTAGTACCGATCGGTGGCAGATCACAGCTCTGGTTCGATACGTCAGTTAAAGCAGCATCTGACTAAAAACAGGCGTATCGAACTTGGGTTGCGGCGCTGGGCTCAAAGGATCCGAACTGCAAAGTTCCGAAGAGGAAATATAACCGTGCCTCCAGATTTTTTAAGCGGTAAATCGCCCGTGCGAAATCGAAGCACGTCGTCAAAATTGGCGAGCAGCTTTCCAGTTACCCGACCGGAACACGCAAGTTCTGGTCGTTGTCGAAAGCTGGTCTTGGTAACTTCAACCAGCCGTCCATGCCGCCGTTGCACATGAGGAATGACACCCTGGCCCATACGGCAAAAGAGAAAGCCGATCTCCTGTGCACTCTTTTTGCCTCCAACTCGACTCTTGACGACAACGGAAAAACACCGCCGACCATCCCGCGGTGTCAGAGCTCCATGCATGAAGTACAGTTCCGACAGAAAACTGTTAGGCGAGCTCTGTTTTCGTTGGACGTCAGGAAGTCGAGCGGGACGGATGGCATTTCTCCAATCGTGCTTAGAATGTGTGCCCCTGAGTTGACGCCGGTGCTAACGCGTTTATTCCGGCACTCTTATTCAAAAGGCGTAGTCCCTGATACATGGAAGTCAGCCCTTGTCCATCCGATCCCAAAAAAAAGAGGACAGTTCGGATCCGGCAAACTACAGGCCTGTTGCTATTACCTCCCTACTCTCCAAAATCATGGAGAGCATAATTAACCGCCAGCCCTTGGTATACCTTGAGGGTCACCAGTTGATCAACGATCGGCAGTACGGCTTTAGCCATGGTCGGTCGACTGGCGATCTTCTGGTACACCTAACACATAGATGGGCGGCGGCTATTGAAAGCAAGGGGGTAGGCCTGGCAGTTGGTCTGGATATAGCGAAGGCCTTTGATCGTGTATGGCACAAGGCGTTCCTCGCAAAACTTCCATCATTTGGGCTTCCCGAGAGCTTATGCAAGTGGACCTCCAGCTTCCTCACTGGGCGCAGCATACATGTCGTTATCGACGGTTACTGCTCGAATCCCAAGCCCGTGAACGCCGGAGTGCCCCAAGGCTGTGTGCTATCTCCCACGCTGTTTTTTCTGCATATCAATGATATGTTGGACACCGCCAACATGCATTGCTATGCAGACGACAGCACTGGTGATGCCGTATACACGGGCCATGCAGGTCTCTCTCGGGAAAACGTCGACCAGTGCCGGGAGAAACTTGTGTCTTCTATCGAGTCCTCTCTCGAGAAGGTCGCGGAATGGGGTAAGTTGAACCTTGTCCAATTTAACCCCCAGAAGACTCAAGTTTGCGCGTTCACCACTAAAAAAAACCCATTTGCCTTATCACCGCTCTTCGAGAACACTTCCCTTAAAGCCTCGCCTAGTATCGGAATACTGGGTCTCGAAATCTCGAGCAATTGCCAATTCCGTGGCAATCTGGAGGGCAAAGCCAAACTGGCTTCAAAGAAACTGGGCGTCATAAATGGAGCACGGCAATACTTCAAGCCGGCCCACATTCTAGCGCTCTACAAAGCGCAGGTCCGGCCTCACATGGAGTATTGCTGTCATCTCTGGTCTGGCGCACCCCAGTATCAGCTCGATCCATTTGACCGCGTGCAACGCAGAGCAGCTCGAATTGTCGGGACCCAGTACTCTGTGAACGGCTGGATCACTTGGCGTTGCGTAGAGACGTCGCTTCATTGTGTGTCTTCTACCGCATTTATCACGGGGAGTGTTCCGAAGAGCTGTTCAACCTGATTCCTGCCGCCGAATTTCACCTTCGCACGACACGCCACAAGTTACGATATCATCCCCACCATCTGTATGTGTGGCGGTCCTCCACAATGCGGTTTTAAAGGAGCTTTCTTCCTCGTACCACGAAGCTGTGGAATGAGCTTCCTTGTGCGGTGTTTCCGGGACGATACGACATGGGTACCTTCAAGAAAAGCGCGTACACCTTCCTTAAAGGCCGGCAAAGCTCTTGTGATTCCTCTGGTGTTGCAGGAGAGTGTGGGCGGCGGTGATCACTTAACACCAGGTGACCCGTACGCTCGTTTGTCCTCCTATTCCATAAAAAAAAAACTGAGTAAATACAGTACCTACTACGCGTCACAGAGCAAGAGTATCTGAATGTTACTAAAGTTCAGCGTCGCTCTATCTTTGAAAATTCCTTCTATATTTATATTTATGATTATTTGGAAAACTGCCAGCTAGCTTACCATCATAACTTAGGAAATAATTGAAATTAATGGTGTCTACTTAAAAGTTTCAACATATATGTAAAACTATTGTTATGATTTAATTTTACGCTTTAAAACTTATCTTAACTAGAATTATTTAAGGAGACTGGAGAGAAGAACTTATTAGATAAGGTTATTTTTTGATTTGGTGCTAGATGTAGAAAATATCTCTAGATTTACTTCATAATTGAAGTCGTTGTAACTTCAGCAGGATCTAGTAATGTAGCTATTTGCACGATAGTAACACCTCGCCATGGGAGTATGAAAAAGGCTAGGATTACCTAATGGAAAGGCATGAGCCACTAGTCCAAGCATTCTTCGAAGCCTGTTTTATTACCAATAAGCTAGGCCTTAAGTGAGTAGCAGACATCTGCTACTTGAAGAGACACTAAGCCACAAAATATGTGTCTTCTCAGTGTAGCATCCAACTAAAATTAATATAATAAGTAATTAATATACATAATAAAACTCACCAAATTAATCTTGATTTCCACCAAAATAGCGTAAACTATTGCAATTGTAAAAGGTATGTTAAATATTAGTTTTATGAACAACTGAAAACAGTTAAAGCTAGTTAATAATATTCCAATAGATCAGAGGGCTATGAAGCTGGAAAATGCTGCGAAGGGGTAATCTTCTCATTACTGGCTTAACTTAATTATCATATGAGGGGCTTTTTCTCTGACTTCTTAAGCAAAGTATTTTTGAGATCTCAACGATATATGTGCATGGTATTAATATTAGGTGATAGATTTGTGTTTTTAATCATATAATACAATATTACCATAAAATCTGCGATAATCTTGCAATGCTCTACAACATCAATCAATTCCTTATACAACAAGTTAACTGTGTCAATATTGTGAGTATCCTTAAAAAACAATCTTATATTCCGAAGCACAATATACGCCGCAAAGTAATATATTATTACAACAGTGCTAGAGGCATGGACTGTAATATAATTACAATACTTATAAATTATAAGAAAAATCGTTTTAGGGGTATTTAAATCATGTGGAAGGAAAATTATTATTATGTAAAGGAGATTAAATAACAATAATCCATTTATTTTTGAAAAAATGCCATTGGCTCCTGTTTTCTGTTCAATAATATTTAATGTTTTAAAATAATAAGCGAGTGTCGTGTCTTTCATTGTAATAAACAGAATTTTTAGAACAATTATTATTGTGACGATTTCCGCTTGTGTAATACGAAGAAAGCTTAAATCCAGAAGGAAAATATTCAGACAAATATAAATCAATGGACAAGCATAGCGTAATGACACTTGAAATATTTTCTGTAAAAAAGATTTATGCTCAAAGACTCCAAAGTCCACCGAAAATATTATCTCAAACACCAATAATATGAATTTGATATATTTAGGTATTGGCTTAACAATAATTTTATTGTTTATTTCTGGCTGCCTAAAGCGATTCATTGTATTACTTTCGTTCACACTGGCCACTAGACTAACCTAGAAGGACACTTATATAAATTAATACCACAGAAATCTTATCAGTTGAATCACCATAATGGAAGCTTATAAAATTTCCTCACACAACTCATAAGCTAAGTGTTGAGGTAGTGCTATAGGTATGTTAAAAAAGCAGTTTTCTCGAAACTGAATTTGATTTTTCTTATTCATGTCACACTTACAGGTTAATATGAGTACATTTACATGTAGTCGAATAATGTGTTAAATAAATAAAATATATTTAAATAACAATAATTCTGTTTGACTTAGTAAATATTAACATTAAAAACTATCTTATCTGGACGTCCCGTGCGTATGTGGCAGGGAAATCGGTCGAAAAAATTATCGTATCGATTTTTTTTAATTATGTTTAGTTAAAATGAGCAACTCAATTAATATGAACGTTCAATTTACTGTAATTTTATTATTATTAATAAAAACCTAATACAAATGTATACAATAACTTAACGACAACTTTGATGCGTATATAATATAATTAAATACGAATAGCCAAAACAATATCATTAACTTCTTTTACTCCTGAATTACTTTAAAATAGAACAATTACTAAACGATTGTTGATTGTCCTTGTAGTGAAAATTTGTCACAGCGGAATTGTTAAACTGAATGATTGACTGATTAAATTTAATTATATTATATTAAAATTAAAAATGTAACTAATTTGGTAGTTGGACCAGCTTGCTATTATTGTACTTCTTACTAGTTCCAAAGAGTCATTCTTAGTTTGTACTTAGGGCTCTACACAATTTTGTTATATAATAAAACTTTTATAATGCTGTCTGTGGTGACATCAATTAAATAAACAGTCATTACAGTCATTCTACTGCTTATGTATCTGTGGTATTCATTTACGTAAGTGTTTTTCTAGGTTAGTAGAGTAGCCACTGTAGGTGTTATTACTACAATGATTCGCTTCAGGCAGTCAGAAATACGTGCCTGGATATGCTAAATATATATCATTGGTGTTACATATATTATTGCCGCTGAACTGTTTGAGCATAAATCTTTCCTGCAGAAATATTGATAACGACATTACACTATGTGACTTCTTCTTCTTCTTCTTCTTCATACGGGCGCTTTCCGCAACTCGACGTCATATGCGCCTATTTTGCGTGCGAGGGTGGTAGAGGCTACTCCAACCAGCCAAGCTCCTCCAAGAAGTCACCCAACCTCTTAACGTCGCGGAAGACTTCCCGAAGAGCGCCTGGTGACCCCAGGTGCTTCGCCCTGTAGTTTGCCACCTCACTGCATTCCAGCAGAACGTGAGCGGCTGTTCCCTCTGCCCCAAGGCAACCTCTGCATAGAGGGCTGTCCGTGACACCTAAATTAAAGAGATGCCTGTTAAAATTGCCGTGACCTGTGGTCGCACATAATATTAATCTTAGTCGACACCGATTAAGTTGTAAGATTTCCCTGGTAAAACGCAAGTCGGCGCAAGCTGCATTGGCATGCCTGCACTCCTCAAGGCTATCCCAGTATTGTTGATGTAGTGCTTTTATCTTTTGATTTAAGTGGTTCCTGAACCAACTATGTGGCAGAGGTAGGAAAGGCTCTGGTTCAACCGGTTGGGTCTCAGAACCCCTTCTAGCTAGTTGGTCTACCGCCTCGTTGCCCCTACTGTGACCTTTGATCCACTGAAGTGTTAGGTTGTTGTTTTTACCAGCCACCTTATTTAATGCTGAGTGGTATTCAAGTAATAGGCTGGAATTGATTATCTTACCTTGAAGGGATTGTAATACCGATTTGCTATCAGAGAGTATTCTAATGGAGTGATCTTGAACCTCTCTGGCCAAGATAGCATTGGCAGCTAGCAAGATCCCCATGCATTCAGCCTGGTATACAGTGTTAAGCTTACCCAAGGGCTCGGATATGCTGATATTTAGATCTTCCGAGAAGACTCCCGTACCTGTGCCTGAATACGTCTTCGATTCATCTGTGTAGAGGTCGAACTCATAATGTGTAAGGACACTGTCGTTCCTTTCCTCGAGCTCTATTCTGTATTTTTTGTCAAAAATGAAAGTCCGCTCTATTTTATCACTAGCTGGCATAGCTGACCATGCTTCTAAAAGTATGCTAAGATGTCTTACTTTGTCAATTCTCTGTGTTTTCAGATGTTAAATCTTAGCGCAGCCATTGCCGCTTCTTGATATATGAATAAGTGTAGTGGAGGGATGCTTAGGGCTATTTCTAAGGCGGCGGTAGGGGTTGTGCTCATACATACCGTCACCGCACAGCATGCATGCCTTTGAAATTTTTGTAATTTGGCGATGCAAGTTGTAAGTCTGGTCCTGGTCCACCACACTACACAGCCATAAGTGAGCATTGGTCTCACCACTGCTGTGTAAAGCCATAATCATCACCATCATCTTGCGGCATTGGCATAAGGTGATACTCGCGGAGTTGATTTTGTATTCAAGGTGGCTGCTCCAGTTCAGTTTGCTATCTAGAATCACACCTAGATATTTGACCTCTTTTGATAACTGAAGTCTTGTATTAAATATAGTGGGCGGTTTGTGGTTCCCTAACAATCTTTTGTTAGAGAAGAGTACTACCTGTGTTTTCTGTGGGTTTACAGAGAGCTCATGGTCTTTACACCATTCCTCGACGAGTCGAAGAGCTGCTTGTAACCTATCACATACCATGCTGGCATTATTGCCTGTGTGTTAAAATGGTGATGTCATCGGCATACCCTATTGTGTAAAAGTATTGGTTGTTCAGTTTGGACATCAGGTCGTTCACTACTAAGTTCCACAGAAGCGGAGAGAGAACACCTCCCTGTGGACAACCGCGGGCTACAAGGGCGCCTTACGTGTCTTCCCCTGTTACCCTTATAATTCTATTGCTTAACATATTAATTATCCAGTCAATAAGCAGGGTCTGTACTCCGTGTCTGCGAAGTGCTATGTTGATATTGGTGAAGTTGGTCTTGTCGAAGGCTCCCTCTATATCTATGAAGCATCCTAGACAGACTAATTTATTTTGTAAGGCATGTTCAATTTTTCCTACTACCTGGTGAAGAGCGGATTCCGTTGATCTGCCTTGGCAGTAGGCATGCTGATGCCTGTGTATGGGTGTGTTTCGTAACGCATTATCTCTCAGGTGTCTGTCGCATATTCTCTCAAAAGTCTTGAGGAGAAAAGACGACAGACTGATAGATCTAAACGATTTAGGATTAGTGTAATTACTCTTACCTTGCTTGGGTATGAAGATGACCCTAACTTCCCGCCAGGCAAGGGGAGTGTATTTAAAGGGCAGACAGGCCTGATAGATATAAGTCAGTATGTACATCAACTTTCCTCCTCCCCACTGTAGCAGTGCAGGAAAGACGCCATCTGTGCCCGATGACTTGAAAGGCTGGAAGCTGTCCACCGTCCATTTCACCTTGTTGTGGGTGACAATCTCATAGGCGGTTTGCCAGCAGTTTTCTGTAACCAAGCTGTTAGGTATCGTCCAAATTGGTTCTTGTATTATTTTACAGTCTGGAAAGTGTGTTTCTAGCAGTACCGTGTTAGTCTCCTCCTGGCTCAGGGTCATTGTGCCATCGGCTTTCCTCAGATTTCCGACAACGCAAGGACCCTGTTTGGCCAGTACCTTCCTAATGCGGTTTGCTTGTGGACTATTTGACTCTATTGCTTTATATGTTTTCTATCATTTTATTTCTGGATACAAGGCATTGGGATTTTGCGCAGCCGGAAATCGTGATATCAATAATTGTCCTGAAATTATTTTCTACTTTCATGAAGAACAATAAAAATTATTGAAGCGGAAACAGGCGCAAATTGCATTATTTTTTTAAATAAATCTAATACTGTTATTTGAGCTCATTTTTACATTAACAATATTTATTCCATACAACTACAATATGTTTCAATGGCCCCCATTATATTTACGTTTGATATAGTTCTTTTATAGTTTAATAGACTAATTACTTTGAGGTACATAAATAAATGTTATAACTATATTTACAGTACTATGACTATTTAAAATTAAAACTATCATTACGTGGAAGCGTACCAGGAATACGGGTAGCATTTCCACGTTCGATAGCTAGGCTGATTCGTTAACCGAAATAGCTACCAGCGCTTGGGTTTTCTGTAGCCATATTGAGGCGTGAAGATAGTATTATGAACATTCTCCGCGCCTCTGGGCCCCACGGGACAAGTGTCATGACACCAAACGGCACAAAGATTGACTGAGACTAACATATTTACGACGCTTGCTGTCTTCGACAGTCAAAGCAACAGCCCCAGCACCAACTGACGTAACTTGGACATGAGAAGGACCCAGAGTGTCGACGCAAGTCGCGTCCCACACCAGTGGCTTCCCAGTGCCCAAGCCACCAGCGTCATTCCATCAAGACGCTTGCCATGGCGGCGGTTAATACCATTTGGCTTTCAAACAGCTGGTATATTAAGAGCGGCAAATGCCCTGCGGATGATTTCATTAATGTTGGCGTGACGACTGATACAGCCTGCCGATTTTATTCAGGATAACCCGTGACGCCCAAGAGCATCTACCTGTTCTTTTTTGATTATTATAATTTTTTCACATTACTTGTCTCTAGCATTGTTGTAATTGTGTATTACTTTGCGTTGTGCTTCAGAGTATAAGATTGCTTCTTAAGATTCTCGTAATATTGTAACAGTTAACTTCTTGTATAAGGATAGATTGATGTCGTAGAGCATTGCAGGATTGTCGCCGACTGTATGATTATATTGTTTACTATTATTATAGCAAACTTAAATATTGCCAACACTTATTTTGTAAAGTCATAAATTTATATGTGTTTTATTTTATTTCCGAAAAAATATCTGCCCATTACGACGACACTTATGTAATCGAATCAGAACTCATCAGAATAAGACTAGCATCAGTAAAGGGTAAATGAATGTAATACGACCCGCACCATATCACTGAAGACTTACAGTATTATAGGTTTTGTGTCCATGGGTAACTAAAGCGGAACATGACAACACAACCACTATTTTAATACTGCCCCGGACAGTGTCCTCTTCTTTTTGTCAGAAAAAATCTGTCTATAGCAAATACAACCTCCGAGAGCTACAAATAAGCAGGGCCTGGCAAAATAACTTTTAAGTATCTGAGTACTGAAGCGATTCAGTTCTTTTTATAATGGAAATATTTCTGTAGTTCAGTTTGTAAACAACAAATAAATATCGTTTGAAAACAAATTAACACAACCATTTGCCGCCTCACAAATGTTACGAATATGTTTATAACTCGTTTTTATTTCCTTGTCTAGTACAGCTAGCCAATTTACTATGAAATTTTACATTTATTTTTTAATTTAACAATCATCAATACTTATAATTTAATAGTTAAATTGGTTTTCACGCATAGTAATGCTAAATTTGAGTAATTATAAAAATTATTGAAATGTTATTTTTAGTTAGATATGTAAAATAAATGGTAATGTCACTCCTGTCAACCGCAGTCCCCAGGAAACGTGCTCTGCAAAGCTCACGAAACTTCGGGTTAGGTAAACTAATAATAAAAATGTTACGTCTACGAAAAATTCTCATCTAAAATTACAGTTACTTAACGTGTCATAAACTTATAAAAAGGATTATATTTTAATACTTTCTTAAAGATTATGACACGACAAACATTTAACTTTTGCTTTATTAAATAAAATTTATAAAATACTTAATGAAACCTATATTATTAAATGTATCACTTATATTATACTCGAGCACAACCTATACTGTAATCCACTGGCCGGAAAAATACGCTTCCGTGAAGCATCAAGTACTCTTGTATACATACTTCTATAGAAGAGGGTGTCCTAATGCAATAATTCTAAAGATTGTGCTCCTCAAAATGTTCTTGAGTTGATAATATTATACAGAGGTTGAATTAGAAATATGTTAGAGATTACTTATGATTACAGAGTCCAGCGTTATATGATTATATTAACCGTAATAGGCACTAGTTTCAAAATTTTCTATAACAGCTATTCCAAAGCCATTCAAACTGGTCTACTAAATAGTATTTAAGCATGATAATTTACAATTCGTCCTATTATATTAAGCGCTGAAGTTTCCGTCCATATTTCAACACAAATAGTAGAACAACAGAAACTATTTTTATCTACAACTTGCAAATTTAAATAATCTCGGTGAAAGATTTTGTTTTACCTTCAAAGTCTAATATATAATAAGACTAGAAATGGTCATAACTATAAATTAGTATGAACTACTTACATAATATCTGGATACTTGAATCTGTAAAAAGTGAACATACTTAATCATCGCGATGAATCACTGACAATAAACTCATTGCCAATTTTTTGATTCAACAATCACAGCTTCAATATTCATAGCATCAACAAAATGAATCTACAAAGTGTTGCAACAACAATACGAGATCGTTTTGATTTACTCGAATTAGATACAAAAATTTTTTAGTGTATAAGTAGTAATAAGACTTCATTCGAAGAAAGAGAGAGACCACGATGAACGTAAAAACGTAGTAAAACGAATTTCACGAATTTCCCCGCAATTACGAATGAAAAATCCACGTGTGAAAGCCTAGTCATTTTATATTTTTACTATTGCTATCTTTCTCGTAGAAGCGATGGTACTGCGTGTTTCACAAAAACCTTTCAGTCTTTAGTCGAATTTGTATGTCGAAGTTGTATTACATTTTAGATTATTTTGTGTATTGATCAAGCTTTATTATATAATATATTCCACGTAAATTGTATATCAACACTAACTTTCAATTGCTCTATTACAGTGATATAGTTCAATATTGTCATTATTATCAGCGGTAATACGGTCAAATCAACTCGGATTCAATGTCGTTAATAAATAGCTTCTTCTTAATTTACTTACACTCAATGCAGATAAGACATATTATATAAAATTTACAATGCGCAATCTATCATCAACCCAAACTAACTCAGTAATGTTTGCCCATTATTGTAGCGCTGTCACTGATAAATAATGCACGTGCTCCGCAATAAATGTTGTACGAAAAACTAAATATCTGGGTGTAGCATTCGATGAAACTCTTAAGTTACGCCTTGCTTTAAGCGGGGTTTAGACAGAGTCAGTAAATGACTTCGATTTCGAGACAAATACCCAATGAAAACTGATTTGTACAGCGGCGGAAAGTCAGCACTGACTTCAATATTCGCAGACTAATATTTTTAATTTACGGTTTGTTGGCGCCCCTCCACCTCCTGCGCCATTGGCAAAAACCCCGTGTAAATGGGGAAGTCAGCGCTGGGTCAGTCACTGTCGCTGTGTTGTGGGTGGACGTCGCGTTGCGTAGACGCTAAAATCTCATAAACTAAGCGTCTGACTTAACAAACGTTTGCTCACCTTACTCAGCTTACCACGACTATTAATTCCATGTAAACGAATAAAGTCATGGATGGCAGTGGTGTCGGCGCCGATACTGACTTGTGCACTGACCCTGTCTAAGCCCGGCTATACCGCCTGTTGATACAGAAATTTCAATAGCAAAGGCGCCCTAAAACCGAATGACTGCTTGGCTGCAGAAAAATTCACACCTATATAGCCGGATCCCTAAATTATATTTCAAGAAGATATTGTACTAGATTCGATATACATGAAATTTAAAGTACCGTAACACTTTACCGAATGTACCTCTTAGTAGATTGCTTGAGTACTTAAAATAAGTTTGTTGTAAATTCTTGGTAAAGTTCTGTCTGTACAAGAGAGGAAAGCTAACTTTGCTACACCGTTCTTTCTCAACAACTCTGTTTTAAAAGCTTCACCAGTTGCGGTACGATTTCATCGAATTCATTGCGAAACTAGATTAATGAAACTTGTAAACTAGTCTGGAAATCTTTTTCACTTATAGAATACGGTATTGAACAAGTTAATTCAATGTAAAATTACTTTTCATGTTTTCTCATTTAATTATGATGCTAATTGTTTCAATTTAAATTCCATTGTTTTTATTTGAATCGAATATCATATATTTTAGTATTATTTTTTAAATTTAATCTGATTGTACCATATTCTTTTTTTTAACATCCACAACTATTAAAATAATAATATCAAACAAAATCTTCTAAACAAATAATTTTAATTCTCTAAGCAATGGTATTTTATATCAAACTGGTTTTTATTATTGCTTTTTGAAATTGCGGTGAAGAATTTCTCTTTAGGTTCATTTTAATTTCATTCTCATTAAAATTTTCTCTTTATTTTGAGTTACCTAAAGCGAAACATTGTCTATTTAAAGTTTTAGTAATTATGTTAGATGTTTCAGTATGAAGTTCATAGCTGACAGTGAAAGAGCTAATACAAACCAGATACCCAAGTAGGAAGATGAGCAGTTGCAGTATTTAAATATAAGCGCTTTTTTAAGTCTCGGTATCAGAGTTAATTCGGAGTAACATGGAATAGAGTGGCCTAAGATAGGCAGGAATGGAAAATGGTGGAGGAGGCCTTTGCCGATTGGCAAACAGACCTACAAAATATAATTAAGTAATAGAATAAAATATATTATGTTTAATTTAGCTACAAAATGTTTTTGTAAATCTATATTCAAAGTTTTTAGTTCTTAATACTTTGCAAAATAGATACTAAGTTGGTCTAAATAAAGGGCATTATTATTATTATTATATCAGAGTTAGTTCAGGAATGTTCAAAACAAAAGTATGACGTTACTTAAAAGAATTGTTAAAAAACGTTTGTGTGGTAAAAGTTACTATAACATAAATGACTTTCTTAATGATACCACAGATTGGAAATGGAGCTACCGCCCTCAGGCTACTAAATAACTTAAATTGAACAAATATTACTTTGTAAACATATTTTTTAGATGAGAAAAAAAGCCCGCTTAGTTCTTTGCGCCCATTCTTCTCAGGTCTTGGCATTCGTTTTGGATAAGTGATGTCACATCATATTTTTAATAAAAATATCTGAATTTTAATAGATTGCGACTTATTCAAGACTCCTAATGAACGAACTCATTACAAGTGTAGAAACTCGATTCTTAAATTGATTGGTACAAAACTAAGAGTATAAGACAATTTAATTTCGTGAAATGTCAGAAGCACAAAACTTTGTTGACGATGTGTTTTTTAAATTTTTCTTCTTAAGTCAATGATTCCAATACCGGGTCACAGTTCTGTATGATTCACAATACAGAACTGTTACCCGGTATCATTAAGTTATGATTTATCCAAAAAAAAAAAAAAATAACCACTTGATAGCTGAAGGATCAAAGAAAGCGTTACATTTTGTGAGAACTGGGAATTACTGCAACTGTTAAAGCACCGTATTTTGAAGTGTTTTTGTTGCCTCACTTGATTATACTTTTTGGGTTGGTACATTTTATATAAGATGTGTCCACGTATAACTAATTCTGCTTAAGAAAACTATGGAACAAACGAGAAAGAGTACGTGTAAGAGCAAAAGAAAGGGATCTCCCCTTCCCCTACTGTATAAGGCCTGATGCGACCGTTGTCGCGGACAGAAGCTAATCAGCAATAAAGAAGAATGATAGTGAAGCTCATAAAGTGTGGCTCACTCGTTGACTTTTATGTTCGTAACAAACATTAAGTTAATTATTCGTGTGTTCACACACTGTGCGGTGAATATGGTTTGTTTTATTTATAATGCGAAGATAGCTTCGTTTTTATTCAATTTAATACATTAACTATTATGATGATATAGGTTTTTTAATTAAAGTCATAGGATTTGACGTGTTCCTTTTGTGTACCTTACCTTACGACCTTTAAGAGGTTGTCTCTTAGAGGTACAGATAGATATCAAGCGAAATACATAAATGTATGTTTCTTTTTGCTTAGCTGAAGTTATACATTATATTTTATAGCATAATATATATTGCTGCCTTTGAAGTACATAGGAATCTTGAGGGTTTCAAGGAAGGTATATCCCTAAATAATAAGAATCAGAATTCTAAGAAAATTTTCTTTATGAAGCATTAGACTCACACTCGATCAAAATCAAGCTGTGGAATGAGCTTCCTTGTGCGATGTTTCTAGGACGAGACGTCAGGGGTACCTTCAGAAAAAGCGCGTACACCCTTCTAAAAGGCCGGTAACACTCCTGTGATTTCTCTGGTATTGCAAGAGAATATGGGCAGCAGTGATCACTTAACAACAAGTTACCCGTACGCTCGTTTTTCCTAACTCACGACTAAATTAGACTTGGTACCCATTCAGCTTGTAATCGTCAGAGACAATACCTGTGAAGGTTTTTAGTTGTAGTTGTAAAAGTAGTTGCTACGAGTACTATTTGGAGCGCAATTTGCCTAGAAGGAATTAGATTATTAAATCCACCCCACGTATAAAGTAAAAAAATGGATCCATGGCTCAAAATAAATTTTTAGATTAACAATTTATTCCGATTTCGTTTCCCTATAGGAATTTGCGTAAGATACGTTCGTTCTTATATCTTTTTATGAAATGCTAAGTTGGATCATAAATACTTAAATGTCGAAATAATTTATTTATATCAGGGATCCCTGAGAGCATTCTCTCTCTTCAAATACCGGCAACACAGCTCTTGACCCTTTGTATTGTAGATGTCTATGGGTGCCAGTTCTCACGTCTCATAATGAACCACTTGATCTAACACCTTATAGGGAAAATCACTTAACACACTCATAAAAAATATGAAGAACTTTTTATTCTATTTTAGATGTTGATGAAACCAAGATGTATATATTAATCAGACTAAATTTATATCATACCGCTGATTTTAACGGATCTACTTTACAGTTGATAACCTGCTCAACCCCAATATTTGCATATTAGGAAAATGGCTTGAGATGTCACTCTTGTAAATCTAAACAATATGTTATGTTTTAAAGTGATAACCCTCACTTCTAGGATAAATACACAAATAAAATTTGAAAAACAAAATTTTCCTGTAGATGAAGCCACAACCTCAGAGTTGAACAAAGCAAACAGAATTTTATAACGAGGCGGTACTCGAACGGTTATTTCAGTTGGTTAGAGCACCGGCACGGAACGCCGGAGGTCGTGGGTTCGAATCCCGCATCGTTCATAAAATTTTGTTTTTCAAATTTTATTTAACTGTCTGCTTCACAAGCGCTTAAAGAACATTTTTATCGATTCAATATGACCTAATTCTGAAGTATGTACAAGGTGAGAAGATAATTCTAGCTATGCTACGTATATTCCAGTCTAAGGAATATGGACATATTATTTTTAGACTTTTTGACTGTCTTATTACCCTTTTTGAAAATAATTTATAATTAATTAATTGAAAGAAAATTAATTATTATCTGCTCACGGCGACTGTTCCGATAAATACGTTCGGGAGCGCTTCTTCCAAAAATAAACATTTAAAACTAACTGAGAGAACCGATATAATTTAATTAGCGTATTAAAACATACAAAAACAATTTTAACAAAAAAACAACTGACCTCAAAAAAAACTATTCCAAAACAATAAATATAAAATGCACTAAACAGAAAATAAAAACCATGCCACTGCCAGATCTGGATTAAAGTGCAATGGGACCACAAGGAAAGCACCAGATTTCAAATAAAAAAAGAATTATCAAAATCGGTCGAGACTCATTAGAAAGTTCTGAGGTATTAAACATAAAAAAAAATATACCGACGAATTGAGAACCTCCTGCATTTTTGAAGTCGGTTAAATAAGGCATATTCATTTTTATAATATTATATCTAATATAACCCATTATACTCAATTATAATATTTAATAATTTAATCACTTTCATATTTTGATCCGAATGAAATGGAAGTTTGCGAGAATTTGTGTCCAACTTTACTTGTAATAAGCCCCTGAAAACATTTGTGCTCCTTCGCGATATATGACCTGATTTAAAGTTTTTCTCATTTCTAATTTTTGTTTTAAGGCGTTATGAGCTCTGTTCATGAGATATTATATAGCTTAGCAAGATTTTTATCTCTGAATGATCGCTCAATTTAGTTCGCTACTTTTGTATCTATGGAAAATGTGTAAAGAAGAATAAGATTTCATCTAAATATGTTTCCCCTTATTGTAATAAGCTGTAGTGTGTTCTTGAATAATACTATATATTAACTCAAATATGTAATAACAATTTTGCAAGGATGGTGTTTGACCAAATTCGATCATTAGGTAATTAATGATCGAATTAGCACCAGCAAGTTGTACGAATTTCAAGAAACCGCAATGTAGCTTTATAGACAATACTAGCATAAAGAAATACAAGCAATGGGAAAAGAGTATGTGCGGTGCTGAAATTCTTTGCAATTTTTAATATTTTTTTCATGATTTATTGCAGTATTTTTTATAAATAATAAAAGAGAATCTTTTCAGCATATAATACAATACAAGAATACAAGACCAATATCTACAATAAAATTTGTTTAACACTGCTGAACATTCAAGAAGTGAAATTAGTGATAATAAATTGACCGCTAGCGACGGCAAAGGCACAAAATTAACATGCAAAGTAATGTCTGCGCTGTAGAAAATCGTCAGATGGTAAAAATCTCTCTCTAAAAAGTTTTTCTTGCCCATTTTAACGACCAATGTAAGGAGGGAAAGAAAATGAAACCTTACTTTTCTCTCCAGAATACTCACTCCATTTATTCAAAAGTGATTTAGAATTTTTGTGTTAATTTTCGAACGTCTAAAATATGAGTCAATAAACTCTCTTTCAAGAATACTGTGGCAAATCGTTCGTTTCAGCTTCAGCAGGAAATTTCAATTAAGATATCACCATATATCAGAACTCATATAGAAATCAGGGTAACATGAGAACTCGTGTAGGATAATTATATTTTATAGAAAAGAGCTACAAGAGCTTTGCAAAGCTTTCACGCACGTCCATTTATATCATAAAGCTTCATCATACGATGATAAAAGATAAGTATATTATAAAGCGTTTTATACTTTATAGTGCGATGAATCGTTTAAATTTATAATCAAGTTTACTTTAAATTTTTACAAAAAAAAAAGAGCGCATAGTAATTTAAGAATCGAATACCGATATGGGCCAAAGTTTTTATGACGAATATAAGAATCATAATGCTTATAATATGTTTATTGTTTTAATGATATAAAAAGCTGGTACCCATAGAAAATTATATGTCGTGTATGGAGTGAGATAATTTGTCAGTTAGTGCATCAATAATTTTTATTATATTATATAGTTATCTCAATTCACATTATACTGAAATGTCGTAGTAAAAAAGAAGACATAGTATTTATTCATTGAAATGTATATGAAACATTTTGGGTTTACTAAGGGAAGTGTAACTATGTATGCAAATGTTGAGCTCAGTCTCGCTCAAGAATATTTTTGATGCCTGGTAGCAAACACGGAATGCACTTGGTTATCTTCTGTGATTTATCTAAGGCTAAGGCACGCGGTCTTCTGATTTCACATTTAAACAAAATAATTCAGAAGGTCAACGTGAATGGCAAGACATCTTCTTTGGCTCCTCTCAGTATGGGGGTACCACAAGGGTCTATTATTGGACCGCTCCTCTTTATTATCTAATAAATGACCTAACTTTATAAGAAAAAAATAAGATAGTATTGTTTGTGGATGACACTTTACACACATCAAAAGTAGAAAGAAATGAAGTTAAGTATGATGAAGGAAACGATGTCCTATCTGATATCGTGTAGGTCTGGTTTAGTGCTAATTACCTAATATTAAATAGCAAGAAAACGAAAAATATTAAATTTATGTGATAAAACCGGTGGAATCTCCTATATTTTTTTTTGCCATACTTTAGATACCAAATTGCAGTGGGACCCCCATATAAGGATTGCTAAAAGACTTCTATGTGGTAAAGGTTACTAGAACATAAATTACTTTCTTAATGATACCTCAGATCGGGAATAGAGCGATCGCCGTCAGGCTATATACTATAAATTTGATTGTATCGTAATTTTATAAAAAGAAAAAGAAGAAGGCCGCTGAGTTTCTCTGTTTTTTGAGTTGTTTGAGCCCGTTCTTCTCAGGTCTGAGGCATTCGTTTCCGAATGGGTGGTAGTTATTGACTTTGAATATATGATTTCATATCCTATTTTGAATAAAAGTATTTATGATTAAAATACACATTTACGACATACTAATGTCCAATCAGCAAACATTCAAAATTATTTTATTAACACAAATCACACCAATGCTACGAATATTTCAGAGTGCGTATTTCAGTAACCCATTCCAAGTATTAAGTCTTAATTCAGCAAACAGTATTAATGATTCCTAAAATAATTCATAATGAAAATAGAAGGAAAATCGATAAACCAGATCACTATCAATTCATTTGGCCATAATTTATTTACACAGATTTTGTTAATGCAACTGTCACTGTAGACGAGCCCTAATTTATCACAATGTAGAAACTTGTTAGTTTTGATTTATTTTACGCACGTACTGATAGGAGGACACTTTGTATTGTCAATCATAACAATCTTGATCTATGTTTAATTATATTATATTTAATACGTCAACGAATATTTTACCAGTGGGAGGCTCCTTTGCACAGGATGCCGGCTAGATTTTGGGTACCACAACGCTCCCTTATTCTGCCCTGAAGCAGCAATGTATAAACATTATTTTGTTTCGGTCTGAAGGGCGCCATAGCTAGCCAAAATTACCGCAATTAAGGTGCCGCTCAGAATTTTTGGGGTTTCTCAAGAATCCTGAGCAGAACTGCATTGTAATTGGCAGGGCGTATCAATTACCATCAGCTGAACGTCCTGCTCGTCTCGTCCCTGATTTCATTAAAAAAAAATCAAGTATCTATACTCTGTGCTCAGATCCGTTTTAGGGGTCCGTACTATAAAAATTAATTATAGATTACGTTTAGTTTGAGTCTTTTAGTCCACTCAAAACGCTGTAAATAATACTCATCATTTGAATGTATAGAAATACTTGCTTTTAAATTACATGCAGCGGGAGATCTATAGAGACTAACGCTTTTTACTGAATACTCGTAAATCTATAACGTGCCTTAAAGATATTCGTTAAAAACCAATAATAGCACCAATAATGATGAAATTGATGTCTTTATAAATAATTAACTTACCTGTAATATTAAATGAATAAATTGCCTCTTTTATAGTAGCAACATTGAGAAGACCTTTTAGAAAAATCTGTTCATATTCGAACAACACGGAGTTTCAAAAATAACTTAAACGAGTCAACGAGTAAACTTTTGATGGTTGTAGAATAGCGACCGCAGCCCATGACTGAAATATATTTTAAATATCTGTAGAAGGATCGCGAGCACTGGTTTTATGGAATAGGAGGAAAGATAAAACACTTTTGGATTTGTGTTCGTTACAGTATGTAATAAAGCTATAAGAAAAAAAACCTTTTTTAAAAACAAGCTTTTATGTAATTAATTAGTATAATTACTTTCTGTTAATTAATAAAAAAAAAATGAAAAAAGCGTTCATTCTATTATTTTTAATAGAAAGACCTAAAAATTTAAAAAAAAAATACTATATTCGTCTACGTCACAATAATCCCAATATTAGACATTTTTATTGAAATCTAAAACTTTACACCTTGTATCAAATGTTTCCGTTTTAAGTACATACCCACCCTATTTTTTATTAATTCATAAATGCGTGCTACATTTTGATGGAACATTAAAGAACACTTATAATAATAACACGTTCATTATTTTTCTTTTGCAATGTCATTGAAGCACGCATTTATTTATAAAAACTGCATATGTGATGAAAACAAAAAAAAATAACAGGTTGCAGAAGTGAAAACTTGAACATTAACGGTGTAAATTTTGCTTTATTTATCAGCATAAAAATACTAGCATAAATGTGGTTAAATACAATATTCATTTATTGCGCTATCGTACATTAAAATAACAATTTATATTAGATAAAAAATTTAACTATTATAGTGTTTTTACTTACGTCTTACAAATTTTCGATCAGGTCATTTTATACCCATCCCAAGAAAAGTGCTCAACGCCGCTAAGGATGTTTTCACTTCAATAAGCTACTAAAACCAGACTAATAGTACAGAGCTCCGTATCTACATGTTTATAGTCAATGTTGATATTAATATATCAACACAAGTTACGGTTTGTTGACAATGTAATTTGAATCCTATAACCTGTCATTAAAAGTTCATTTTCCATGATTTCAATGACTGTCTTACAAATTTTCTATGAGGGTCACGTGTCCTGACGCGAGTTTAACATTTTATATCCATCCCAAGAAAAGTGCTCAATGCCGCTAAAGAAGTTTTCACTTCTAAAATGCATTTAAACAATACTATGTCAGGCCGACAGCTGTTCTAAATGACCCATCATTTATAAAAATATTCTCAATGGATTGAGAAAACCCATTTCGAATAAATTTATTTCTATCCTTGGGATGATCCTATTGCATGCAGTTTATCGTATTCATAACCATTTAAAAGATATTAATAAATCTCGATGGAGTTTATAGATTATTTTTTTTATTTCTGGCATGCTTAAAAACTTTAAATAATAAATACATGGTATTCTGACGTAACTGCTAAGGCCATCTCATACGTAACTATCTAGGAATATGTTCATTCGACAGTTCATCACGTTGCTGGTGTTCGTATAGTAAAGTAAGTGACCGTAGGTAAACCATATTCATGTGGTTCCTATCAGAGGGTTACGTTTCTGTCGATATAAATCGATATATCTATAATAGTGCGCATGGAAAGGGAAACGAAGGAAAATGAGTATGGATAATAAGTATTAGTTAATTGGCGCGAACAATAGTAATTTATATGATATTATATGACATCTGTTGCACATAAACAGAATAATATAAATAGAGTTAAAATATTTTCTATAAATCTATTTTTAATTTAAACATTTTATTCGTTTTATAATTTATATTATTCTTAACTACAATAGGAGGGGTTATTTCTAAAATATTCTTATTTATCGTCATTAAAGTGTACGGGTCCGCACGAAGCGTGCTATAAGATCTAATTAACTTCTTGCTCCGGTCAAACCTCTGGAAAATACTGCAGACTGAAATAGAAGTTGTGGTACTTTTAGGGATTTGAATGTTTGGCTTTAAACATTATTTAAATTAAGTTAAACATAACCTTGAATTAAATATAATCTTCCTATAGTCTGAATTCAATAAATCACACTTTAACAAGGGTGAGGTTTGATTTGAGGGTGTATACTGTATATTATTATGTATATCAAATTTAACTGTAGAAAAGGCCAATAAAGAAATAGAATTTTTAACTTTTTATACAATAATAAAAATTTGAAAATAATTAATTTCATTTTTTTTTATTTTTGATTGAAATTAAGGGCAATCTTATATATATGTCGCAGTGAAATGATAATAACAGAGATTTGATCAAATCACGGAGTATGTTTAAAGAACACCACGAGTTTATCATTTCTCTTAACAAATCTAGTGATTTGATCAAATGCCAGAGTTGGTTCCGTGAAATGACAATGAGTGACGCGAATAGAAGAACATAGGATGTAAAAGCGAGCGAAGTGAGCATCAGGCTGGAGTCATACCCCGACCTGGACAGGGTAGATTAGACCATTTCATTTTTAGATTTCACCATTTCATTTTATTCCATTTGTGGTTTTTTTTTATAATATAGGGCCTGCCTGTTTTGATGTTAGGTTACATTAATTTGATTTTCAAGAGACTGGTGCGTTACCTTTTCATAGGAATGGGGTAGTGAGCCTGGGGACAGAGGACATCACCTTCCCTCCCCCTTCCCTTCTCACCCCCTTTTACCCGCGTCACGAAACGAAATTCTTACCAAATTATGTCTAAGTCATACCAAATACACCTAATAAAAACCAAAGAAAATACTTTTTGTCATTTCACGGAACCAACTCTGGCATTTGGTCAAATCACTAGATTTGTTTCGAGAAATGATAAAACCATGTTTTTATTTTAACATCCTCCGAGACTTGATCATATCACTGTTTTTATCATAATGCCTGCGATATATACATCCTTTGCGCCCTGCGCTGCAACCTGGGTTCTATACTGCTTATATCTGTAGATGTATATTGTTATCATCGTAAAGCTGGCAACGCTCTGTCACTCCTCTGGTCTTGCAAAAGAGTAATGGACGGCAGTGCTAATAGTATTTATTAACCCATACTAGACTTTGTCCTTCAAATCCTTAATAAAAATAATCATTATTGATCGTAGACCTCTTTTTTTCCAATGGTCGGTGATCTTGTGCCTGTTTCATGAAGTTCTGAACAAGTTGTAATTATGTTGCCTCATATGTTGTGGATGATTCTGTGGATTTAATAATATAAAAATACACTCACCAAAAATTAAAAAGGACTCGTTTTAATTTCACGCCCACAATATGTAAATATGGACCTGTGTTGTTTTCGTAATATTCCATAAACGTTTCATACATTTTTATTTGAGTTCGTTTATTGGCGATCGTTCCACGTTATGTGGGTCAGGGCATGTTGATTTCTTTTTAATTAATGTTTCCTATAGCAGCAAATTTAAAACTATATAAGACTAACAAACAGATTACATTTTCACAACCATATTTTACCACGTGTCCTGTTTTTGATTACGTCATTTACATGTTAGTCGTAGTGTTTTTAATATTTATTATTTACAAAAAATAATACAAAACCTATTTTTTTTTATTGGACTGTAGAACAATCTTTGAGTGATATAATATTTCCCAAATAAAAAATCATAGACGTAACTATGGCTGACTAAAAATTTCATTTAAATTGCATATACTTATAAAAACGATACTATGAGCTAATTGGAACATATTATAGCCTCAAATAGATACTTTAATTAATTTAAGTTTTTGAAAGTTTACACACACAGAAACACATACCTTAACTAGTTGTATACATACAAAAAAACACCGCCTATTTGAAATAATATCATTTCCATATTAATATTTTTTTAAGATAAGTTATATATGTAGTAGTCAGTGTAAATAAAAATGAAAATAAAGTATTTATTAGTATTTGTAAGTTTACATTTCTTATTTTAAACATGTTGCCACTTTATTATACTTCTCGATTCTTAGTTAAATCAACACGTGATTTCCAATTAAATATTGAATTGTTAAGATTAAGGATTGGTCTGAAGCGAGAAGACCAGTGCACTGTTATGTAAACGTTGTTTTCAACAAACTAACACCGATTTTGTAGTAACCAATAAAACATTGTCATTATTGTTACATCTGCATTTGTAACCATATTCATCATGCTCCCGCGTAATCCAAAATTGCAACACAATTATTATTGGAAACTTCTTGTCTAGTAGTATACATAGAAGTATTTGGTACAGTTTGTTTGTTTGTTTAAGCAACTCGCAAAACACAACATACTAACTGTGAAAAACAGGACTCCATTGCAAATTTACTTTGTATTCAAACTTATAGTTGTTGTGTATGTATGTCGCCGTATAACAATAATGCTTATGCTCTCATACTTGCATTGTCCTCTGTTATGTTTAAGATTGTAAAGGAATAAATTCATATTTAGTTGCCTATTTACATTCAAGTAATCGTAAAGTTCAGATAAAGAATCATACAAGTACTATTTGATTCTTTGATCAAATACTTATCATAATCAACAAAAATTGGATTTAAATCGATATTTATTTTTTGATGTTGCATAACTGTCTTATTTTGAAAACAGCTTGTAGTGAATGTGATTTCAAGATAATGATAAATAAACGTTAGCTAAAAGCTAGTTGTTAAAGTTATAATACTCATTGTAGTGTGAGTGAAAGAGAAAGAAGCATTATGTCAGCTCTAGTGCACGTGCGATCGTGATACAGTCAGTCAAAGAGAATATAAATACAACGTAATAAGAGGCGGAACTGCCTAAGTAAAAATTGAAATTAAGTTTAATATGAAACGTGCAGTGATTTAACATAGATTTGAAATAGTAGTAATTACAGTATGGCGATTGGCCATCGTAAATCAGTTACCCTTACTAGCTTGGGAATACGTTGAAATACCAATAACCCTGTATATTAGTGTATCGATTGGAAACTGCGAAAACAAAATTGTCTCAAACTGGTAGAAAATTTCTAGAGAGCTGTGAATGAACCCACTCAACCAGATGTTGAGTGGTCGCTCCTCGAAGATGAAAGTTAGAAGCACCAATCGGTTTTAAATTCACCAAGAGTTGCGAATGACTTCTTATTTATGTTAAAAATTATTAGTAGTCATAAAGTTAATTTTAATGTACCTCAAAAATCTCTTACACATAGCCCTCCATTTGGTGTTCTTAGCAATTATAGGCAAAACTCATTATGGTGCGCGCGTGTAGAACAGTGAATGATGTTAGTAGATTAATAAATATTGACTTATTTGCTACAAGCATTTCCAGGCTTCTTTATTGTCATGAATTTGAGCCGAAATCAATGATATTTAAAAGTATAGATAGGATACCTAGACAACATTCGGTGTTTGTAAATGATACACAAACGCACACATGAATAATTTAACATTGCAATAGCACACTACATTACGATTACACGTCAAAGAAGGATAGTAAATGCAATTATGGCAAGCGAAAAAGAGATAAGTCTAATTTGCTAATTGCTTCGTATTTGAGTTTTTTTTTTTTTTTCGAGAGGAGTAAAATACATTTACGTATTGAAGACCCCGAAACGGGGCCCATATGTCGGGCTCGGGTGTAAACACCCCCTACCGACTAAAAACCTCGTCTGTGCAGGTGTCAGGGCTATCAGCCCTGAAGGCTTTTACAGCGAGGCCGGGCGGGGGCCTTGGAGGCCGAAAATGTAGCTCACAGGCGCGGGGCGTCTCGTACGGAGACTCGAACCTCGGACCGCCTGCTCACTAGGCTGGATGGAGAGAAGATCACTAACGATCTTATATAAGACGAGACTTCGCACTCGCCGGCGAGTGCGGTGATATATGTATGTAAGTATGTGTGAGTGTATATAAGTGTGTGGCTATTTGTGTGTAGTGTTATTGTAGGTGTGTGATTTATGATGTGAGTGTGAGTGGTGTTAAACGATTACAGGACGAGGACTATCTCGTCGGGCTTCTATCAAAGTGTGTACGTCGTATTTGAGTAACAAAAACACAGAATAATTCAACAGATATCATTTTTTACCGTGCACCGTGATTTATGCCTAAGATACGATTCATTCATGAGTTCATGTATTAAAAGTTATAAAGTAGTAAAACTACATTGAAATGAGGTAGATAAAGTGTTATTAATTTTATAAAAAAAATAATTTAATATTGATTATAATATATAGCCATATTGATGATGTAAATTATTTTTACATAAAATAATAAAAAACATACAGACATATCAAAACAAAACCGAAATGTATTAACAATAAAAGTTAAATTTTTACAATTTTACTAAAGACGGCTCCCAAAAAGTTTTAAGTTTACAATTATTATTTCTTGTTTATTATATTATTTATGAATGTCTTTTTGTTGAGGGTTTATTACAATAAGATAATGGGAGAAAAAGAAAATGATCCATTGATTCTTCTGCAGTTAGCAAGTAATATAGCGAAAGAGCAGTGTTACTGAAAATACTCCTACGTAAGCAAATAGCACTTCGTTTTTTTTCTATTTTACCGTACATAATGTACCGTACAGTACACATGTACCGTACGTAAGACTTTTCTGAATTGTTACTCTTTGGAACTGAGGTATCGATAGGACTGTTCTTCCTCTTCTGGGCCATCGAACAATGTGATCTTTAGAAAACCTTAATAATATCACCAAGCAAAGTTCCTTATCGATTCTCTTCTGGTGCTGCAATGGAATCAATGTAAATGAAATGTACAAAATAAGGCCCCATACAAGATGGACTGACGATCTGGTCAATATCGCCGAAATACGTTGGATGAGGGCAGCGCAGAACCGATCGTCGTGGCGATCTTTGGGGAAGACCTTTGTCCAGCAGTGGAAGTCTTCCAGCTGATGATGATGGTAATTAACAAAACTAAAATTATCGAAGATATATAGTATTTTTGTCTCGGTTCTTATAAGGCTAGAAATCTCTTCACTGCATTTAGGACATCTCGGTTACACCAGAGTTAGAGCTATATTACTGGAAAGTTTCATCAGATTAAGTCTCGCAGCTTTAGCCTGAAAATGTAACAATCATCCATAAATCTTTCTTTCTAAAAACTTTTGCATTTATAATAATTATTAGTATGATTCATTTGAATTCGTTTGTTTTGATTTTTATTGAACGTGCCAGCTTCCATCATACATTTTTTATTAAAATTTGTCCAGCCATATTTTGATCGCAAAGAAGATACAAACAAACACACATACACATTTTCGCATTTACAATAGGAAATAAAAATAGTTTATACATTATTTATTACATAGACTAGGATTTGTAGGTCCATCCCATGGGAACACAAATTTTTTTCCACAATTCTTAATATTATTAGGATTTCTTGCGAACGATCAGAAAACCTCATTTCTTCGGGATAATAAGTAGCCTATGTGTTAATACAGGGTATCTGTTACCTTCATACTAAGATATATTGAAATATGTCCATCCGTTTCAACGTGAATAAGGAACAAAAAAAGAAAAACACACAAACTTTTCATTTCTAATATGAGTAAGATATGATACTGAGACTTCACTTATTAAACCTTTTTATGTTAGAGTTGTAAATTCGTGATATTTCTCCGAACATCGGAAGAGTCTTGAGGCAGGTTAATAATTTTATCGCAGCCCTTCTCCGAGTTTCGACTTCCTTAATATTTTCCCTTTTACCTATGACAAGGAATCGCAGCAGTTTTATTTTGGTATTTTTGTTCGCCAGGTTATTCATCGTACTAAAATATGTATTATGGTTGATATAAAAAATATGGTGAATTTTATATTAAATATGTTACTAGCTGACCCGACAGACGTTAGTCTATACATAATATTGTTTTTTTTTTTAATAAAAATTAAAGTCATTTTATTTTTTATAATCGGAAATTAAATGCACGCATAATAAATATCTTTATTTATTTACGGTGTGTACAGCTTACAGTTTGATACAGTTACTGTACTCAATAGTTTGTTGCGCCCGTTCTACTCAGCCCTGAGGCATTCATTTTGGAATGGGTGGTAGTTTTTTAACTTTCAATAAGTGATGTCACATCCTATATTTAATAAAAATATTTGAATTTGAATTTGAGTAACCAAACTAAAAACGAAAGAGCTACCAAATTCCACCATGACTTATACCTAAAATAATACTGTGGTACCATTAAACTCCGTAATATTATGATTTATATGAGTATGTTATGGAACGAGAATTTTCTCCTTAACATGATATGAAGTGGACCAAATTCTCCACTTAGTGTTAAATATCAACATCTAGCAAAAAATCTACACCAGTGTTTTGTGGAATGGCCCTTAATAAATTGCTCAATGTTCGGGCACTCAATGGCTTTAAATACGCTTTGGTTAACGGATACTCGTGTGAAAAGGATAATTTGATTAAATATCTCACGTGCTTGTAATACATCGACATACAAACTTTAAACCGAAACTAAATTAGCCCTCAAGTACTAACCAAAGCAAACATATCTAATTACATTTTCGATATTTTGATACTTTAAAAACTTTTAATGCATCTGAACATTTTTACATAAAATATAATATTATCTTACTGTACATCTTTACTATTTATTATCTAGTAGGCAATTTAAACAAAAAAAATCTTACAACTATATTTACAGTAATATGATAACATTAAATTAAAACTATCATTACGGTGGAGTGTACCAAGAAAAAGCAGCATTTCCACGTTGGATAGCTAATCTGAATCGTTGAACGAAGTAGCTGCCAGCATCGCTTGGGTTTCCAGTTCTTATTGAAGCGCGAAGATAGTATAGATAGTAGAACTTTGTACACGCCTCTGGGGCCCACGGGCATGTGTCTCAACACCAAATAGCATAAAGATGTAAGACTCACTAATACCGACATATTTGCGACGGTTGCTGTCTTCGGCAGTTGAAGCAGGAGCCCCAGCACCAACTTATCTTAGTTACCTACGAAAATATACTGTGCAATACTTAATTCTACATCAGTAAATACAAATACAGTATGCCCAACAATACATTAATAAAGTGATAGTTTTCAATTAATCTTTAAGTTGACTTAACCCACTACTAATTGATATTGTCTCAAAGTTTGTATTGTCAGTAGGCTTATAATCTCGCAGTAGATAATTGAAAGACAATAAGCCAACTTCGTGCAATTGAAATTAATTATCCATTCTCTAACTAATCTAAAACTATATTTAAATAAAGATTAATTATCGCAAATATAATACTCATGTTTAAAACAAACCTGTAATTTATATAGGGTAAAGAAATTTATTATTTTATTTAAATATTTTTATTATAAAATCGAATATATTTAATTAACCAGCTTACCTGACAGATGCTGTTATCCCAATAGGAAATTATAAGCATTAATATCGCATTTGTGCAAACGGCTTTTACATTACCGTTCAATAATTGCCAATTTCGAAAATATAAGAATGGATATAGTATGTTATCTTTTAAAGATACACGCAGACTTTTCTGGAGACCAATATAAGATACACAATTCCACGATACATTATTTTGTTATATCTCAAAGGGTTTAGACAGCATTTTTTATACAAAGCTTCCAGTCGGCTTATTACTGACATCTCCAACAAATTTCGTAAATATACAAAAATGTATACAAAAACTTAACAAATTATATACTTAAACCATCCTCGAGAAACACGCTATCCATTGGTGAAAACAGCGTGAAGATAGGTGCAGTCGTTTTAGTTTATCGCGAACAGACAGACAGACAGTCGCTGCGGAGGACTTTGTTTTATAATATGTAGTGATAAATATTAATAAGATAATTTACTCAACATATCGACGCAGATGTACAGATATTTTACTTTAGTATAGCGGGATCAATAATAATTTTATAATTACACTATAAATTGACTTTTGTTCAATTCTGTATGTGTAATGGCCAGATTTATTTAATGAGGTAATACATAATAAGTTCGATGGATCAAATAGCTCTTGGGCTTGGCACGTCTGCATGCTAAGAGAAACATTTTCACAAAAAATATATAATACGATCATAAGAATCTACTTGTTTTGTATTCCAGAAAGATATTTGCGCTTGAATATTCGCAGATCCTTTGTTCGGTCAAGCCTGAATGTTTCCACTATGAGATTCACTATTGCACGCACTGGTGACCAAGTATTGGATATTGTTCTCAGCAATGTATTTTTTTATGGAAAAGGAGGACAAACGAGCGTACGGGTAACCTGGTGTTAAGTGATCACCGCCGCCCACATTCTCTTGCAACACCAGAGGAACGACGGGAGCGTTGCCGGCCGTTAATGTAGATGTACATGTACAAGGAAACACCGCACAAGGAAGCTCATTCCACAGCCTAGTAGTACGTGGAAGAACGCACGTTGAAAATCGCACTGTGGAGGACCGCCACACATCCAGATGGTGGGGATGATATCCTAATTTAAAGCATGTCCTGCGAAGATGGAATTCGGTGGCAGGAAACAGGTGAAACAGCTCTTCGGAACACTCCCCGTGATAAATGATGGTAGAAGACACACAATGAAGCGACTTCTCTACGCAACGCCAAGTGATCCAGCCGTACACAGGCTTCGAGCTTCTATAAAATTCCCAGGCAATATATTAAAATCTAAATGGTATTACAAATAAGCTTGGTATAAAAGTTATACCTGCCTGTAAACAAAGATTATGCAAAATGCTTACGAAAAGACTTTTTGCATATAATGGTTTATTCGGGCGTGTCACGTTTCCCGCGTTTATTTGCAAGGCTGCTTGACATTTGGAAAACTTCAGAATTATCATTGTATTGATAGAGTTGTCAGTGATATATACAATGTTTTGTATATTATTGGTTTATTCTCAGGTATAACTTCACACAAAACTCATACGTAAGGCCGAAAAGTTTAGATATTGAATGATATATCTGATAAGGTATCTAATGCGATATATCTATGTAATATACAATAAAATTAAGTTACTTATGTCATCTAATTTTAAATTTGTTAATGCCGCTACAGACGATGCAAATCTATCGACGAAATGTTCAAGCTGGGTTGCATTGTCAGTGGCGTGCGGTTTGTAATCAAAAATAGTGTCTAAATACGCGGTCGTCAAAACCCACTTAACCTCATACCTATCCACTACAGACTAGAGCTTCAAAAATAATGTCATAATTATCAGGTGACGGAGTTATATCTGAATACACTGACAACGCTTTGCCAGTTAAATTACCAATCGAATAATATAATTTATCCGACATTGAAAGTGAGGGGTTATCGAATAAAATGCAGCGATTAAATTTCTCTGAATTACGCTAGAAATTTTATTTTAGCTTGGTAATATGGTCAAGTATAGTGATCTCCGCAAGGCCACAAAAATAAAACACACCGCTGTATTTCTTGCATATCTTCATTTCTAATGCTGTTTTGTTATTTTTTTTAAGTAATGTTTAATACAAATATTGTAAGGAACATTTTAACTTGACTTTTTTTAACTTTTGTTATCAAGACGAGCAGGACGTTCAGCTGATGGTAATTGATACGCCTTGCCCATTACAATGCAGTGCCACTCAGAATTGAAAAACTCAATTGCGCTCGTCTCCTTGAGACATATTTGAGATGTTAAGTCTCATCTAGTAATTTCGCTGGATACGGCGCCCCTCTGACCGAAACACAATAATTTTTTTCACATTACTGCTTCACGGCAAAAATAGCCGCCGTTGTGTTACCCATAATCTAGCCGGCATCCTGTGCAAAGGAGCCTCCCACCAGTAACCTAAGCGTATTAATATCGTAGTAAATTATATTTTTAACTTATACTTCACAAATTGTGTATGCTAGATCATACCTAGATTAGATTAGAATATATCAAGCTGCTTATTGCGTGGGTACATCACCTTCTCTGAATAATAAAGCATTATGATTGCACAGGGTTTCCACTTCTATTATGTAGTCACCAAATATATGTTATTTATTATTGCATTTTGGCCCAAATATACTAATTGGTTTCTAAAATTTACTATCAAACCGTTGTGACCAAAAATTCGTGGTACTCACAGTATTGTACTGACAGAGCCGTGAGCAAGATTTCAATTCAATAGATTTTGCTAATTACATTATTCACATTGTAGTCGTTTGATTAGAGAATGTAAACGGGAGAATCAATTGTTTTTATTATTAATCTGTCAACTGGTTAATTAAATGTTTGTTAGCCCATGGCAAAAATATTTACTTTATACTCCAAAATGTTTATTTTTTTTTATGTATTGATTGGATACATTGGCCCTAACTGCATCACTTATATCGTATAAATGTAGCCAATAAATGTTTATGAAAAACTGTTTGTAAGGTATATTGATTAGTTGGTTTGCTTGGCCTTTAACCTGTATGGTTATAGCTACTTTGAGTTTATTGTAAAAGTTTAAAATAGTTTAAAAGGCTTTCAACAATACTTCATATTATTGGGTCAGCGTTTTATTTAAACAAATATTTGTTAAAGTTATAATTGGGAATAACTGTATTCTCTACTTGGGTATACTGAGACCATAAACTTTGCCTCATGCCTACAAGTTATATCAATTTACAAGTTGAAAGTACAAATTTTGACAAGTACACTCTTATTCAATTTATTTTTTATTTAGTATTAGGGCTACCAGTAGTAATTACAATAAAACTTATAAAAAACGCAACAAAATTGTACCTAATTATTACTAATTGTTTAACTAATTATATGTTCCCTAATTTGTCACAACTGACAATCATTTCAATGTCAATGTCATGACAAAAACTTTAATCCTTTTATTCCGTCAATTAGTATTTTTATTTACTCTAGCTCAGAAAAATTACTTAAGGCGCTATAGTCCTAAAAAGTAACATTTTTAAAAATCTCCTTAAAATACTTCAACAAATACTACGGTTCCAATTTTTTGACATGTTTATCTTCATTTCTTTATCTAAACTATGGCTGTTTCGAAAACACGATTACGAAAAAAAATCTCGATAGATTATTTTTTTGAAAAATAGTCTTTTTTATTTGAATTGTTTATATTATCATAAAACTATGATAGCTATAAACACAAAGCTTATTTTATTCGATAGTTTATTAGTATTTATAAGTTTTAATTGTGGGATTTATCAATACGCTTTGTGAATTATTTTATATTAATTTTTTTCGTAATAAACCAAACGCGACGCCTTGGTTGCATGCTCGCTCATGGCAGCAGTAGTCAGTACGCCCGTGACCACTGTCAAGGAAGGTATTTTGTTCGTGTCTCTCGGGCTCATATTACGTAAGATTTTAGCAAACAAGTACAAAGCGGGAATCATAGTAAAAAAATAATGATGATGCGACAGCGTATTTGTTGAAATATATAGGTAAATGGAAGTCGGAAAGTACTAAAATAAAATTAACGTAATATTATTTTGAATATTATGCCACGTGGGATTTTTGTATGTATGTACTTTAGGGAAGTTAGATAAATCCAAGATGGCCGCCGCACAAAATTATGATTTCATCAATATGGATATCGTGTCCGAGGTTCTCGAGGGTGCAGAGAACGATTTTGGGATCATTTTTGAAATCCAAGATGGCCGCCGCGCAAAATTATGATAACAACAATATGGGTATCGTATCCGAGGTTCTCGAGGGTGCAGAGAACGATTCTGTGATCATTTTTGAATTCAAAAATGGCCGCCGCACAAAATTATAATTTCAGTAATATGGATATCGTGTCCGAGGTTCTCGAGGGTGCGAAGAACGATTTTGGGATCAATTTTGAAATCCAAGATGGCCTCCGTACAAAATTATGATATCAGCAATATGGATATCGTGTCCGAGGTTCTCGAGGGTGCAGAGAACGATTGTGTGATCATATTTGAAATCCAAGATGGCCGCCGCACAAATTATGATTTCAGCAACATGGATATTGTGTCCGAGGTTCTCGAGGGTGCAGAGAACGATTTTGTGATCATTTTTTAAATCCAAGATGGCCGCCGCAGAAAATTATGATTTCAGCAATATGGATATCGTGTCCGAGGTTCTCGAGGGTGCAGAGAACGATTGTGTGATCATTTTTGAAATCCAAGATGGCCGCCGCACAAAATTATGATTTTGAGCAATATGGATATCGTGTCCTAGGTTCTCGAGGGTGCAGAGAACGATTTTGTGATCATTTTTGAAATCCAAGATGGCCGCCGCACAAAATTATGATTTCAGCAATATGGATATCGTGTCCGAGGTTCTCGAGGGTGCAGATAACGATTTTGTGATTATTTTTGAAATCCAAGATGGCCGCTGCACAAAATTATGATTTCAGCAATATGGATATCGTGTCCGAGGTTCTCGAGGGTGCAGAGAACGATTGTGTGATCATTTTTGAAATCCAAGATGGCCGCCGCACAAAATTATGATTTAAGCATTATGGATATCGTGTCCGAGGTTCTCGAGGGTGCAGAGAACGATTGTGTGATCATTTTAGAAATCCAAGATGGCCGCCGCACAAATTTATGATTTCAGCAGTATGGATATCGTGTCGGAGGTTCTCGAGGGTGCAGAGAACGATTGTGTGATCATTTTTGAAATCCAAGATGGTCGCCGCACAAAATTATGATTTCAGCAATATGGATATCATGTCCCAGTTTCTCGAGGGTGCAGATAACGATTTTGTGATTATTTTTGAAATCCAAGATGGCCGCTGCACAAAATTATGATTTCAGCAATATGGATATCGTGTCCGAGGTTCTCGAGGGTGCAGAGAACGATTGTGAGATCATTTTTGAAATCCAAGATGGCCGCCGCACAAAATTATGATTTAAGCATTATGGATATCGTGTCCGAGGTTCTCGAGGGTGCAGAGAACGATTTTGGGATCATTTTTGAAATCCAAGATGGCCGCCGCATAAATTATGATTTCAGCAATATGGATATCGTGTCCGAGGTTCTCGAGGGTGCAGAGAACGATTGTGTGATCATTTTTGAAATCCAAGATTTACAAGTCATCAAAACTCGTCAACAACACATTTAAATGGTTGGGTTTTGGCACAACTTTAGTTTATTCACATTTAAAATATAAATAATCAGGTAGTATACCTATAATATGAATAGTTTACATTTGATTCCTGTGGTATTCTTGCTAGACTGCGCCTAACTTTGGACTAGTAGGGCTAATTTTAAACAAAAGTTTACAATATATAGCTTGAAGACGATCTGTTATTAATAAGTTTTATTTTACCTACCTTTTTAAGTAAATAACTGAATATATACACCACACCACACGTGTACGAAAACTCACAAATACGAAACAGTTGCAATTAATCTTCTTTTAAAAGCTCATTGTGCTGTGGAAAATCTATTATCGTGATCATCCTTTGTAATTGAATTCTTTGGTCACTGTCAATTGATGTAAGATGCATTGCTTGTGTTTTTATTTGGTATGGTATGACTCACGGACTAGTAAAAAAATAAGGACTCCGTGTCACCTTACATAACAGTGCAGCACTAAAACAAGCCGATTTACGTGTAAATACATAGCCCTACGCACACAATTACTCTACTACAGGCCGATAGGCGCCTTATGAGAATTGTGATCGTCTGTGACAGATCAGTTTGCGTCTCAATAAAATATTTCATAAAAAGTGTAAAAACGATACTTTATAAGTATTTGTGGCCATATATGATTATTTAAGGGAGAAAAAATTAGCATAACGGTGCGTTACTTGCTAATATCACGGCGCGGAGACCTTTTTTACTCGTTCGTGGGTATGACTATCAGTGAAAAAATTTAGTTTGCTTTTAAAATTTAATTATAATATTCAATATTATTTCAATATTCTCTACGACGACGATTGATCGATCTTTGTGGGAGAGCTTTGTCCAGCAGTGGATGTAGTAGTAGTGGAGTGTCATATTTTTATAAATCAATTGCAAAATCGAAGTATCAGGTTACTGTTGGTGTATGCTACAACAACAACCAATAGTAAAACAAAAGCAGTACCGACCTAATGAAACAGGCTTTTCGAAACTGAAAACATCTCGGAAGGAGTACCTACTCCTAAAAAACTGCCAGTCTTTTTGTAATATATGCATAATTTGAATAACATTATAACACACTTTTATTGTTATAAAAGTGGTATTTATAATAGAATACAATTTGTTATCTGTAAAGTATCCTTGAAAGTCATTAATTATTAAAAATATGTTGCTGTGCTTTCAACAGATTATGAATGGGTCTTTTAAATTATGATACCGTAAAAGGCGATCCTAAGTATTTTTATAAAGAACTATAAATAAATTATTACGCGTTACAGAGTTATAGTTTTAGTATAATTTTTTGTATAAAATCTATTTGAAATGCAAATTTAATAATCATAATAATATTAGGACACGAATTGATTTGTAGTTATATGAATAATACATGAAGAAGTATTGTAAGCTATCTCGAGACAAACATAATATGCAATAATTAGCAAACGCATTTAGGCCAAGCATTGATTTTTGAATTAAGAATTATTTGAATTATAAAAAGACATATAAACTAAATATGTTTATTACCCCGAGTCCAATAGACGCAATCTGTAATTTAAAATACCAAAGTGATATTTAAATTTAATAAGTTTATGGTTTTAGAAATTGGTTGTGGTGTACAAAATTACTGTGTCGTGTATTTAAACATTATATATTTGAAGATATCATATCGATCATGTTATTTACAACAACCATAATACTTAATTCTGTACTATGAAATATATAGAGAAAATTGTACATTAAACTACAACCATGTGTCGTGATAAATAAAAGGAAAATAGGAAGTCGAAATTCTTAGAATCGGCTGTGAGTAAATTATTGCCAGCTTTAGGACTCTCCCGATTTTTTGTGAAATATGACAAGCTTACAACCCATGTTTTAAGAAGGTTTTTTAAGTAAATTCTCAATATGTTTATGTTTTTGATAATTAAAATCTCAACTAGAGACCCGTAATAATACTACGCACAATAAGTTTTCGACAAAGTAAACAGTAGTTCATTATGAAACTAGAGGAAAAGAACAAAAAAGGAGTATTGTAAAGTATCTGCCATAAGGTGATACATCTGACAGTGTATCACCTTATGGCAGATACTTTAAAACACTATTTTTAGGTCGTACAATCAAAACGTCGTCTTCACAATAAGCGCTTTATTAGAATTTACAATTACTTCTCATATTACTTCACTTAATGTACGAATGTGGTATTAGAAGGTAACCATACTGGGCAACTGTTGAAGATCAACTGGCTTGCTGATTGTTTGTGTTAAACACGTTAGTAATCGATTGACAACTTACTGAACAAAGAGTAGGTTAATTTGTCAGGAGGAATATTAGAGAGAACCAACATTGTCTATGGAATTAAAGTAAAGTAGACTTATGGGTTAAATATTTGTAACACTATTGACCCCTGTAAGGAATGTCAATTGATTTGATGTTCGGTTTAAAGACATTTATTCTCATTAGATTTAACATGAAATCACTTACATGACAATTTTACATAAATAAAAAGTATAATATTACTTTAGGTTACTATTACTAAGCATGCAAAACAAAGTGAACGATTTAAAAAAATGAAGGTACATAAAAATTGCTCAACAACACAACATCAATATATTTTATATTTATACGGAAGGATGACAGGATGTGGCTAACGACTTACATAGATAACAGTTCAAGTAAACTAAAATAATACTTACGGTTTGAACAATAGCAATAGTGATGTTAGTCGAAGCAAAGGCCAGACAGAGCATTGTTGAATTGCATAATATTTTCTTGCTAATTATTAGTGAAGTTTTCATTTTTATCTTTAAGATTTTAAAGTTCTTTACAAACTTCTTGGTACCTGAGTACAAGGTAGCTGAGTCACCATGGGCTGCCCTGAAAATAAGTTCCCAGTGCCATTAAGAAAGTCATTTATTTTACGTACAACATTTTTTAATATTTCGTTTTTCAATACAAAAGCTTACTAGGTCGATTTAGCCGAATATATGTTCCTGGTATTAACATTTTGATTATAAGTTTCTAGAAAATTTGCTAAAGTGCATTGTGTCTAATATACATAACTTTATCAATATTATATATAGATTTTTTTAGGATCTAGGTTATAAATTTCACGAATAGCCTTCTTCTGCAGCACAACTATGGTATTTATATCGGCTGCTTTGCCAAATAATGTCCTACAGGATATAAAAATATGAAAATATTTAATAATAAATTGTTGATAATATATAATAATAATTATAATTGCCTAATATTTTATAACACGTTTGCTGCAAAACTAAATAAACAGTCTTGACTATGGAAGTACTATTGTAGATTTGAATCAAGAGTAATTCCTATAATTAAAGTAGGTTTTATTACCTCTCCGTTTATAAATACACTGGCATTGGCCTTTGGCATGGTAAATTTTATATTTAGTTTCCCTGCTATCTAACAAAAGGTAAAACGAATTAAACTTAATCAGTTAAACAAATAGTAAAGATTGAACAATTTTTAAATTATTATATTATGTTACTTCGTTTCTTTTTCCTTTATATTTGAGTGAAGTGATATACGCAAACAATTCTACCTTTTATTTTTTTCTACAAGGTTAAGTGTAGATCATTGATATAAGTAACTAAAGAAGAAAAACGGTCTAAAAATAGACCCTTGGCGTATTCCTACAGAGAGGAATCAGCCATTCACAATTATTTTGCTTATGAGTTTAAATGGTCATATTAGATACTTGCAAATTTTCTAAGTAATCGGTAGCCCGTGATTCAATTAGAATCACGTAGAATATAATTATTATGTCCATACAAAGATAATACAACAACAACATACAAATACAACCATAAATATGTTGAAATAGGCGAGACTATCCCGATTACCTCAGTACAAGATTAAAGTAATAGCAAAATCTCAAATTCAATCAATTTAACAAACACAATAACAAAAAACCAAACTTTATTTTAACTTTAGATAGGGTCTTAAATATTGGTGCGCAATGGGTTTTTTCATTAAGTATTATTATTTATGTTAATAGTATGTTTTTGCAATTAAATTGCCAAATATAATGCACATAATATTGCGAAGTAAAACGAAAATTAACAGCATGTAATTATCATTTTTATTATTTTATTACCTTTCTACATGCTGATACAGTACTTCGAACAATATCAAATACAATATGAAGCTACAAGAAAAGCTTACGAGACATGAATATTCTCCAAGTGAACAAGATGACGTGAGACGCATGTGAAATGGCAATGATTTTCTTCAAGAAAGCTGAACTCAATATCTGTCAAGAAAAGTGCTCTACAATATTTATATTTAAACTGAAAACGAATCAGTACTTCTCACTGTCTTTTTTTAATATAAGTTATATAACTCGTATAACTAAAATAAAATATTGCATGTAATAAGAAAACACTGAAAAATTATGTGTTTCAAACATTAATTAATTGTTCATGTTTCTGGTTTATCCACAGTTTTCTGTGGTTAGTGGCTATGTGTCTGTGTTGGTGGCTAGCTTAGCACATATTCTTCAATACACAGTCAGTGGACTGTAGCACTAAGTAAATCATTAGCTTCACTTATAAGCTAGTATCCCTAGATTACGACTTCGTTTAACATTGCTTTATCCCGCATACATATATTTATATGAATTATTTAATGATGTAGTTTTACAAATGTAAGAAACGGTAGGTCTGTAATGTAGGTATGTTGCTCTTCAAAAGTTATGTTAATATCGTTTGCTTTAAATAAAATAATTATTGAAGTAGTTATTAAAAATTTAAGAAACTGTAGTTCAAAAGTGTGTAACTCCTGAAAAAGTACGTCTATAAATAAGTGTTTGTGTTATATAAAATAATTAATGATGTAGCTTTAAAAATGTAGGAAACTGTAGGCCAATAATGTAGGTATGTTACTCTTCAAAACTTATGTTAATATATATATATGCTTTAAATAAAACTATGAAGTAGATTTAAAAAAATTAAGAAACTAGGTAAATAATTTAGATGGTATGCAACTCTTCAAAACTTATGTCTATAATTAAGAATTCGTGCTATATAAAATAATTTATGATGTAGCTTTAAAAATTCAGGAAATTGTAGGTCCATATTTTTTTATAAGTGTTTCTCAGTTAATATAGTTATAAATGACTGTTTGTTTCTGAATTAAATAAATAAATAAGCATATCCTCCTAAAGACACAAACGTTCAACAAAAAAGATTTAACCGAAAGTAACTTGCTAAAATACAGCAGCTTCAAACATTTAAATGATATTGATCTCGCTATCATACATGGAATAGACGTTTGATAAAGTCCATCAAAGATAAGAAGCCTTCTGGAATGAATGAATCTGCATGGTTACTTTACTTGCTACACTGTACTTGCTCATTTTGACGAGTATAACCTGATATTGTAGCTAACAACATGCTGTGTTGGATAAGTAGACTGATCTGTTGGCCGAAAGAGCAGCCAGTGCTTGGGTTTTCAGTGGCTCTATTGAGGCGCGAAGAGAGAACCTTGTACATTCTTCGCTCCTCTGAGCCCCATGTAATAAGCGTCTCAACATATTTGCGAGGTTTTCTGTCTTCGGCAGTAGAAGCAGTAGCACTAGGACCAACTGCTTGGACATGAGAAGGAGTCAGAGTGGAAGACAAGTCGCGTCCAAACCAGCGCCCTTTCCCGTAACCTACAAGGGTCATTCCATACAGATGCTTGCCACAGCATATTTTTTTAAAATTGTATTTAACTATAAAAATTTATAAACAGGATGAAAACAAAAGTATGTTTCATCATCACCAGCCGAAAGACGTCCGCTGCTGGACAAAGGTCTCCCCCAAAGATTTCCACGACGATCGGTCCTGCGCTGCCCTCATCCAACGTATCCCGGTGATCTTGACAAGATCGTCGGTCCATCTTGTGAGAAATACAATAAATTCTTTCAATATAACAGTAATAATTAATATTAAGAGTTAATATATTGTATAAAATTTTAGTTGGATTCCAACTACCATACTAACCTTAACTTCCTCTAGTATAACTTTAAATCTTTGTTTTAAAATAAAATAAAATAAAATAAAATGTTTCTTTATAATAAAATTCAAATACTTCAGACTTACATAAAAATTACGTTAAGTTACATAAAAATCCTTTATTGAATTTAATCTTCGCCTGCTACCGAAACATACTCTCATACTGATTTGAGTAACTACTTCTTTAATATTATATCAAAATACAATACATAGTGCTGACCTACTTTATACAATTTGGAGTGAAATTATGTGGAATAATAATGGAATATCCACGCTCCTATATCAATAAATTGCGGAGAAAATTTGTTTTTGTGTATTGGATATGCTTCAAATTCAATCGACACGACGCATACGAATCGTAACTTTTTGATCGGGGCGAGAATACGGAATCAATTTGCCACGCGGGTCCAAAGGCTTATCTATAATATATACAAAGTTATAATAAATTACAAATGATTTTATTTTAGAATAATTAATGAAAACCAATGTGTTTCAGAAACGTATTCAATGCTTTTGTAAGGTTTCATATGAGAGCACTAACCAAGGCATGCCGCCTTGACAAATTGGTATTTAAAGACTTACCCTATTGGAAGAGTTACTTCTTTTAGATTGATATTCATTGCATTTAACATAAATTAATATAATTGCCATTTCCATTCCATTGAATTTTATAGTGTATTTATTATAGTATTATAATAGTATATTCAAACAAACTTGGGCTCGTGAGATAAAGGCCAGGAAGCAGTCTAACTCTGTGACTTCCATTTTTGGTCAAAATATGTGAAATTTATCGTTTTTGTGACAAACGAACATATATTATGGATTTTGTAATGTTTGTCTGTTGATGGATTTTGTAAAGTGTGTTTATAACTTAATAACAGCTTGACGGATCTTAATTTTAAAAACTTTCAACTCATCTTCCTTATTTTCATTAAAAAGAAACCTCTTGTTTATGAAAATAAGCGACGAGACGAGCAGGACGTTCAGCTGATAGTAATTGATAAGTCATGCCCATTACTATGCAGTGCCGCTCAGGATTTTTGAAAAACCCAAAAACGCTGAAGGACACTTACAGTTGCGCTCATCCCCTTGAGACATAAGATGCTAAGTCTCATTTTCCCAGTAATTTCACTAGCTACGGCGGCCTTCAGACCGGAACACTGTAATGCTTCCATATTACTGCTTCACGGCAGAAATAGGCGCCGTTGTGGTACCCATAATTTTGCCGGCATCCTGTGCAAAGGAGCCTCCCACTGGTCAAAGCTAGGTGAACCGATTTAGATGATTAATTTTTTATTTGAAAGCTGGTGCTTCCCGTTTGGTACTTTTTTCCAATTTTGTCCAGTTCTGACAATGGCATGAGAAAACCATATAAGTTATTAACTTGTATGTGCGCGACCAATGGACGAATATCTCAATATCACGCCAATCGATTTCGATTATTCAAAGGTAGTTTGATGAGAGTTTGGTTAGGTTCTGATTATGGGATCCATGACAAGGTTACGGAACTCTTCAATTCATAGGAGGAAATTAATGATACTCAGCCGAATCTTTTTCATGATATCCGGATATTTGAGTCACTTACCGTAACCTCGTTATGGTCAAGTAATTGTCGTAGTCGAATATGATGATCAACGGAACTCCTTAAAGGCTTATAGTAGGGGTGCTATCTATGGTAGAATTTCTAACTGTCTGTAATCAAATAATAATGCGCTTACGTATCCGGTGTCTTCCCGCCGCGGTTCTGCTCTTGCATCTCGCCAGGTCACGTCGCGCGTGCATCACAAGCACATCTCACCTATTGCTATGTATATAGTTATAAACCTACGTTGGCTGAGATCAAGTCTTCATTAAAAATGACAATGAAATAAGCTTCTCAGCAATGTATACATGAAAAAAATTTTTAAAGAAAACTAATTGAAAACTCTTTCCGCCCACAGAAACCCTTGACCTTGATCGACCTTGAACGCGAACCCACTACACTCACCCTGAATGAAGGACCTCCGAATAGTCCGAAACTGGACGGTACCCACACCGATAAATCGTGAGTAAAGCCGTATTATTAAATAAACCACAAGTGGTATCGAATCAAAAGTACAAAACAATATCGCAAGCATTTTACTGCAACTGTATCTAGTTAACGCGACAGCGAAGTTGGCAAAACGTAGCTCCGGGCTATTACACAATGTCTTGACCCACTTGTGTTGGCTGTATACAAACAAAACAAGAAATCTAATTCGTGGAATAAAATTTACCACCTTTTTGAAAATGTTTCAGTTTAAAAACATTGTGTCAGTTTAAGGGATGATTTACACTTTTAATGATTGATTAAGGAAAGTATAATGTATTAAGGGAGAAACTAAAAAGTATTTTACTGCAACTTTATTAGATTTTGTAGGCTCTAACAGTGAACTTACACGTAACTAAGTAAGTATACAGGTTAGTTATATACTCTTGCATCGTAAGACAAGTCGCAAAGTCCTTAAGGCTATCGTCAAAATAACCCGAAGCAACTGTACGCCGTGGAGCGGTAAAATCTTCCAAACTTCAAAATCTCTTATCTCACTTCCTACAGTTTTAGTAACGAGTTATTTATTATTACAATCTTCTTGAACCTAAGAGCAATTGTCTTAAAGTGATACAAATTATTATTAAACGGGATCTCGTCTACACAGTCATCCATAATGGGCACTTCTTTTCGTAGTATTAAAGGCACCATTGAAGTAAAAGTAAAGTAAAGTTAGCGTTTATTCATGACATAACATATTTTAATAGTAAGATAACAAAATATAAATATGATATCATGAAAGGGACACCAACTCAGCATTTTTGGAATTGAAATTAGAATCACCCCGATTCCAACACTGATTTTCAGTAGGTACCAAGTCGACCTGTTGACAGCAGTTGTAGATAACACGGTTCCTTTTGATAAACTACGTTTTAAAAGTCTTAAGAATGGTAGAAGAAAATAAAAAAGATTTTTGAAGTTTAACTGGAGTTTTAAAATATTTTTTTTTATTTAAGTGAAACCTTCTTTAGCGGTTTTGAACACCGGCTTTCTTAGGATGGGTATAAAATGTTAAACTCGCATCAGGACACGTGACCTGATCGAAAATTTCGTTCCTTTTTATGCCTTTAAACCCTTTTGTTTTTCTAGTAGATAAGATTTCAGTTTGTATTTAAAAGATAAAAAACTTTCTTGATCTCTAATGGGTGGCAAATTTTTCCAGCATATAGAGGCGCTGTATTTAAAGCTACCCATAAATGGTGCGTTACCGTGTAGGGGTACTTGCAGGAAAATAGGACCGTGACGCGTCAGAAAACTCTCATCTGAGCCGGAAATCTACTTAGGCCTTTATATAGGTAAAATTCTATTCTATATTTAACCAAGTTAAAAAGTAACGAGGCAAAATGTAATTGTCTACGAAACTCCTCCGTCATTATGTTGTTGGTGTTCATAGTATCATTGCAAAATCTTGTGCAAGCATTTTGTACCCTTTGTATAAAGGATTGATATGGCGAGTTGGGTGATTTAATTTGACTTTTTAAATATAATTAAGTTACGTTAGTGACGTAACTTACATAATCTTTCTGATGACAACTCTTAATCCGAACTAGCGCATCTAGTATGAAACCACATCCCTTAAATAAGAGATTTGCATCTTTGCATTGACTCATCACTATAATATCCTAATTTAAGTACCTGAATATTAAAAACTTTATCATGAACTTCATGATCGTAAAATTTATATGATCTTATGATGTTGTACTGCTAGGACTTAATGTACAGTGGCTTTTGTACATTTTATTTACGTTGTTATGATAATAAAGATATTTTAAAATTGAAATTGATTGATATCTCTAGAACTATTAGGCGTTGAGACTTGAATGTAGGAATATTCCTTTCCCCGAGTAGAAGTCAGATAAGAGTGGATACATCAAAGTTTCACCCGCAAGGGGGTTTGGGGAGGGTTAATAAACCTAAATTATCATTTTTACACCTAAGCACACAAGTGCCGTAGATTAATACGTATTACCGGCATAGTATTTTTGGTGCTTATAGCATCCACGTCAGAGCAGCAGCTAGTTTATAATATAGTGTCAACATAAATATATAAACCCTGAAAATGTACAAAACAAATGTGTTACGACAGATTTCTTTAACGTATATGACTTTCTTAACACCCCAGATTGGGAATGGAGCTACTCAGGTTTTTAATACTAAATTTAATTGTACGAAATTAAAGTTACAAAATTTTATTCAAAATGAATGAGAAAACCGTATATAAAACATACATAATTATATTTTTCGTCTGCTACGGATATCATTCACATGAATTGTATGGATGGTTTTATATTTATTTAATTCATGAATAGTTTAAATTTAAGTTGTATACATTTGCTCCAAGTATGAAGGTTAATAAAATACAAAATACTTACTGACGATATTTGATCCCAGTGTCTTTCTTACTTCTTGTAGTATTATTTTTACAAAGTTTTACATTTTCAAAATTATTAGCAAAGCTTAACAGATGAAGTCGGTTAAAAATGTGACACGTCAACGTCACACATTGTTCGAGACTAGGTTCGAGTAAGCCCACTTGGGCGTAGTATTAGTTGCCACACTTTACGACTACGTCTGCGGTATCGAGTTAGAGCGCAGTGAAGACCAGTTCTAATCTATCTATATCTTATTTAATGCAAAATTTAAGAAGTATGTGTATTTTATAAATGTCAAAATATTATTTCTGTTCAATCTAAAATTTTACAAGCGCGTAATTGACGGCCAGCTATGACAGAGCGCGCCTATTAAAATTTTGACAGGCTATTAAAAACGAAATGGGATCTCGTTTCTTGTCACAGTTGGAACGATAGTCCTAACGAGTTATTGATGTTACATAAAAGATATGTGAATGAATGAATGAAAACTTAACTAATAACAAACACAAACCACAATGAATAATACAAGTAAAAAATACTTACAGTGGTAAAAACAAAATAATTAAGAACTAATAATATAAAAAATACAAATGATAAAAAAAAATATCCTTATCTTAATTTAAAAGTACATAAATATTAAAATAATAGCAATTTTAGAAATATTGGCAACAGAAACAAACAAAAAATTCGATCCCATCATAAAATTATATCACTAAAATTACACATCTGGCGAAAATAATGTAAAAGAAATATAAATAAAAAGTAAGTAATTGTATTGAATTTTTTGTTGTTTTTTTTTTAAACCAAAATAATATATCGTTTAATGTTGTTGTATCATGGTGGAAGGTTTATCGTCAGTCGGAAAGTTATATTCAGCGTACAAAAAAAGGAATATTAAAGCACAAATTGACGTCAAGCATTCTACAACTACTTGCACAGCCACTTTGTGGAATCAATCACCGGCTGCTGTTTTCCCAAACCGATACGCCTAGGGACCATCAAAATAGACTATAAAGTATACTCCCAACTTAAAGGCCAGCAACGCATCGTTTGACATCTTTTTTTTTATGAAAATAAGGGATGTGACGAGCAGGACGTTCAGCTGATGGTAATGCCCTGCCCATTACAATGCAGTGCCGCTCAGGATTATTGAAAAACCCAAAAATTTTGAGCGGCACTACAACTGCGCTCGTCACCTTAAGACATAAGTTGTCAAGTCTCATTTGCCCAGTAATTTCAGTAGCTACGGCGACCTTCAGACCGAAACACAGTAATGTCAACACATCACTTCTTCATGGCAGAAATAGGCGCCGTTGTGGTACCCGTAATCTAGCCGGCATCCAGTGCAAAAGAGCATCACACTGGCACCTGTTGTTCTGGATGTCCATGGGCGGTTGCCTCAACACTCTCCATCTCGTGAGCATCTTGCCTGTTTGACCCGCTTATACAAAAAAAATCGTCACTAATATCCTGACTCAAGTGTAAAAGTAAAAATGTTTAATTTCATCTTATTTCATCAATTCACAAATAAAACCAGCCACAAGCATTCGTTTTTAGATTTGATTTCTATATTCGGGGTTTTCATCAATGCATTTGATACAAGAAATTCTACATGAAAATATCAGCACTCGTTACTATATTTCGTATCCGTTCGGCTACAAATCCTGATGTTTCGATTGTGGAAGCTTGCGTTTGGATTTTCAATTCACAAAAAATACTAATCCATCACTGTGGACATAATAGTTTCACATATCTAGACTCAACATACCCACTCACACACTTTTCTTTTGTTTGTCTCTCGCACTTATAACCAACACATCCTCTGTTGAAGATAACAAAAGCGATGTTACATGTTGTCTTAAAACCTCTTTCTGTTGGACAACAACAGGCCAGGTTTATTACTTTAGTGTGCGAGACAAGCAAGCCTACACTCGCAATACCTACATCATTCACTTTGTTTAAGTGTGAGCGTTTGCTGAAAGCAGACTCATCTAGATAAATATGTTCTGTCTGCAAAATATCATCTCTTTTGTTCCAGGGAGATATAGGACATAGAGGTCTCTATTTATTGTTATTACTCCGAATCTATTCCTGCACCCATTACCAAAGCTAAATTGGATAGTATATTCCGGTAAACAATTTGTTTCTGATCTTTTATATAAATAGTCATCGAGTAATTAACGCCTTTTGCCATTTATTTCATAACCTCACTTTATCTTAGTCATGGTGGGGCTGTCTGATCTTAAAGCTCAGCGTGTGCTTGTTTTTTCGGGTCTCCGGTTCCACTTTCTGTTTTAAGGTGCAGAAAGTTCTCATTTATGTGGAATGGTCATTTTTAGATTTAAGTTTTCTATTTTATTGTTTTATTGCACCTTTGTACTTAGCAGTAAGTATTGTTTTCAAAAGGTTGTAAATTAAGGGATTGAGAAAAATTTGCAAATAACAGATGTTTAGTTAAAATATTTTAGAAAGCGTGGGAACGTAACTATAGTTTTGTCTCGTGGCAAAAATGTACATTTTATGTACTGAGAGTGTAAGAACGAAGCGACTGACTGATGCGGGGGTGAGAACCGAGGTAGTGAGTAAGATATAATTGTAAAGCGGGCAGTTCCTACTTAACTTCGATGTACGACAGACCTCTGTCCCTTAACTCTGTCAATTTTTTCTAATAAATATACTCACTTTAAATTAACCGCCCCGTGATTCCTTAATTATAACATCTTAATAAACATTTAGTATCTTATCCAATAAATTGCGATACTTCATTTGGGGGCTCGTCCGGGATTACGGAAAATCGGAAAATTAAAGATGTGTAATAGACGCGTCGGTGTTGTGTGAAAGTTTCGTATAAGTGCGCGAGTTAGTAAGCCATGGAAGATGTAATTGACCAGGTTGTAAGAGGTGTTGCCGCGGCGGATTTGGAAGATGACCAACTTCCGCGACTGAGAGTCCCACAGCTCAGAGAGGAGCTAAGGCGCCGAAACCTCCGTGTGACAGGTCGAAAACCAGAGTTGTTGGCGAGGCTAAGAGCTGCAATATTGGTGGAACGGGATCATGTAGCTGACGATGATGAAGAAAATATTGCAGACCTTGTAGGCGACGAAGAAGAAGACGACTTTGAAGACGCTCGAGCTGTCCATGTTGAGGGACTCCCAGGCAGAAGAAACCGTGATGTACGTATTCGTAATCCTGTGAATGATGGCCGAGGACACCACGACGAAGACGACGACGATGGCGCAAAGAGTGAGCGTGCCAATCGTACTCCAGTGATTCGAAGACGTGAAGAATCACGAGTATTACTTACCTTTAAAGACGTTGAAGGTTTGTTAGAGAAATTCAGTGGGGATGACCACACGTCGAGAGCTGAGTAAGAGAAAGAAGAAGAGTGAGGAAACTCTGCAGGAATACGCATATAAAATGTTGCAGATTGCATCACCAGCGAAGTTAAAGGTTCAAGATGTGATACAATACATAATAGAGGGTATTGCTGACAATGTCGTAAATAAAGCTGTGCTATATGGAGCTAAAGATTTTAAACAGCTTAAAGAGAAATTTGGACAGTACGAGAAAATGAAATAGGGGATGTCCAAAACAAAAGCACGACCACCAGAGAGGAAGCTGGAGAAGATAGGACGACCACAGAGCTTCAACCAAGGAAGAAAAGGAAGTCCAGGAGGTGCCGTTTCAACTTCAAGAAAGAAGACGAGTACCAAGTGTTACAACTGCGGAGGAGAAGACCACGTGAGTGTAATGTGTCCCGAAAAAGGTAAAGGGAAATGTGTTTTAAGTGCGGAGAATTTGGGCATATTGCCTCCGAGTGTCCACCGAAGTCGAAGGAAGTGTATTTATAATAATAATAATAATAAACTTTATTGGCAACATATTTACACTCCTAAAATAGGTCATAGTTTATAATATAATAACTTTAACAAACAAGTAATTTTAACGTAAAATATTAGGTTAAAATTATAAGTTAACAAAATTATGAACTTAAACTATAAAAACCACTAAAGAATAATTAAAACAGACCTAGTAAAATTAAAATAAATAAAACAATTAGATTGAGGAGCAGTGCAATCACTTTAGTATTGCCAATCGGAGGCCCACTCAGTATACGTCGAGCCTTCAGAGCCTCGACACTGATTTTCAGTAGGCACCGTGTTACGCAGCACGGACAGCGACTGCGGTATACAAATACTTCCTACATCTTAAATTACAATTTAAATACATATTTCTACACTAAAAGCAAAATTTTATAACTATATTAGCAAAATAAATAATAAATTTTTATAACACAACTACAGTCATAGTTTATTGTTGAAAAATGTAAACTTCGCGGACACAGGGTATAAAGAGAATAAGAAGAAAGAAAAAATAAATTGGCAATAGACACGTTATTTGGCCATAACAAAAAGGTAATATTAATTTATTTTCCAATATTTTCAGAATAATTTTAAATAATAATAGTCGGTTTGTACAATATGTTTGCATGGGAAAAAATATTATAATTTCAATTTGTAAAGATCCAGGGTGTTTCAAGTAATGCTACATTATGTATTATAAATTGAAGTTACTGATTTTCTAATACTTATGGGTTATTGATTGCTTAATTGTTTCTGAAATAAAAGAGTCTTATATTTTAATTTGAAACTCGAAGCTGTTTTCAGGTCACAGAGAGGAGGTGGCAAGTCATTCCAACATTTAGTGGCTGTAAACTTGAAACTACCCCGGAAAGCTGCACTCCTGTGTAACGGCATTTGTAATCTATACTTAGATGCTCTTGTGACGTATTCACTAGTATTATCTTTCAACCAATGTAATTTATTATAAAGATATAGCGGCACTTTATACTTTATTATATTGAAAAGAAGCGAAACAAAGTGTAAATGCATACGATAATCCATTTTTAAAATTTTATTTTTATTTAAATAAGGTGTTACGTGAGCACGCCGTGGAATGTCGAAGCAGTAGCGTGCACATGCGTTTTGCACACGTTGTATTAAATTCTTAGTATGTGCAAGTAAGCGTGGCCCTACTACTGTATCAGCATAATTAAACTTGGATAAGACCAGGGCTTCGCATAGCTTGATGCGCACTACCGGTAAAATAAAATCTCTTATGCGATAAAGAATCTTTAAACGGTAAAAGCAATTCTGAGAAATATTTAGAACGTGTTTTTCGAAACGAAGCCTTTCATCCATTATAACCCCCAGATTGCGCGCCTCGGTAACTCGTTGTATACGCTCTCCCTTTATTTGTATGTCAGGGTCGTAGTGTGATATTGCCTTTATTTGTCGTTCGGTACCAAGTATCATGAATTTTGTTTTACTCAAATTTAAGACTAGGCAATTCGATTCTGACCATCGTTCGATACGTTCTAAGTCGTTATTTAGTTCTACCATAGCTGAACGTGTATTTTCTGGCTTAAATGAAATATATAATTGTATATCATCTGCGTATATATGATAATTGCAGTGTTTTATTTCCTTTATGATATCCGCAGTGTAAATAATAAATAAGATAGGGCCTAATATAGATCCTTGCGGAATACCTCTTTTAACCTCACTACACTCTGACCGATCGACGTTGCCGTTCTCATGTCTTACGTCTACTACTTGAGTGCGATATTTGAGATTTAGTGTCGCGTCCTGCTAAGGAAAAATACCAGAAGGAAATCAAGATTAAAGACAGTAAGATTTTAGCATTAGTAGACACTGGTAGCGATTTAACGTTAATGAGTATGAAAGAGTGTAAAAATCTAGGATCACCACCTTTGTGTGACAAACAGGTATGTTTTGAAGGTTTGGGAGCTGAGATGACTGAGACCTTAGGTATGTTTACTACCAGCATGATGGCAGAAAATTATAATTTTAATGTAGATTTTCATGTTGTACAAGTAATTTCAATACTCTCAATACTTAGACGTTCGGTTATACTAGGCACTGACTTTTTAGACCAGGTAGAACTTAGATTTAAACGGGGCACAGTTACCCTTTTTAAATTAGACGCTGATGAAAGTACAGAGGACGAGACAAAGCCTCACATTTATAAAATAAACACCATAGACGAGACGAAAGAACTTGAACTATCACACATTAAGGAGGAGCATTATCGGGAAGAAATTAAAAAGATCGTTTTAAACTATAAACCGGAAGCTACGCGTGATATTGGTATACGGGCGAAAGTAATCTTGACATCAGATAAGCCAGTAGTATCACGACCGCGCCGATTGGCTCCTTCAGAGCGAAAAGAAGTAAATGACTTGATGAATTCATGGTTGGAAGAGAGTATTATTCGTCCCTCTACTTCGGAATATGCAAGTCCGATTATTTTGATTAAAAAGAAGGAAGGTACGCTTAGAATTTGTGTAGATTATCAGAAGATAAATGCTATCATGTTAAGACCTCGTTTTCCATTACCACTTATTGAAGACTCAATAGATGCTTTAGCCGAAGACGTTTGGTTTACATTAATAGATTTAAAAAATGGATTTTTCCATGTCTGGATGGACGAAGGTAGTATCATGTATACAGCCTTCGTAACTCCTGACGGTCAGTATGAGTTTGTTAGATTACCGTTTGGTTTATGCATTGGTCGAACGGTATTCCAAAGCTATATTAATTGTATTTTTAAAGATTTAATACGTGAAGGAATTGTAGTAGTGTATATGGACGACATTATCATTAAAGCTAATACTTCGGAAGAGCATTTGGAAAGAGTAGAGTTAGTGATTAAAATCGCGGCTAAGTATGTTAGTCATAAAGTGGGAGAAATGTCAATTTTTTAAGACGACTGTTGATTATCTAGGGTATGTGATATGCCGAGGTACTGTTCGCCCGTCAGAGGCAAAGACATTAGCTGTACAAGATTTTCCCCGACCTACGACAGTAAAATCGGTTCAAAGCTTCTTGGGACTGACAGGGTATTTCCGTAAATTTATACCTGGATATTCACTCATTGCCCGACCATTTTTTTTTATGGAATAGGAGGACAAACGAGCGTACGGGTCACCTGTTGTTAAGTGATCACCGCCGCCCACAATCTCTTGCAACACCAGAGGAATCACAGGAGCGTTGCCGGCCTTTAAGGAAGGTGTACGCGCTTTTTTTGAAGGTACACATGTCGTATCGTCCCGGAAACACCGCACAAGGAAGCTCATTCCACAGCTTTGTATGTAGTACGTGGAAGAAAGCTCCTTGAAAACCGCAATGTGGAGGATCGCCACACATCCAGATGGTGAGGATGATATCCTTACTTGTGGCGTGTCGTGTGAAAGTGGAATTCGGCGGCAGGAATCAGGTTAAACGGCTCTTCGGAACACTCCCCGTGATAAATGCGGTAGAAGACACACAATGAAGCGACGTCTCTACGCAATGCCAAATGATCCAGCCGTTCACAGAGCACTGGGTCCCCGACAATTCGAGCTGCTCTGCGTTGCACGCGGTCAAATGGATCGAGCTGACACTGGGGTGCGCCAGACCAGAGATGACAGCAATACTCCATGTGTAGCCGGACCTGCGCTTTGTAGAGCGCTAGTATTGTGTAGCGTGCTCTATTAATAATAAATATAATAAATATAAAATCTAAAAATAATAATTTGGCTTTGCCTTCCAGATGACCACGAAATTGGCAATCGCTCGAGATTTCGAGACCCAGTATTCCGATATTAGGCGAGGCTTTGAGGGAAGTGTTGTCGAAGAGCGGTGATACGACAAATGGGGTTTTTTTAGTGGTTAACGCGCAAACTTGAGTCTTCTGGGGGTTAAATTGGACAAGGTTAAATTTTCCCCATTCCGCGACCTTCTCAAGAGATGATTCGATAGAAGACACAAGTTTCTCCCGGCACTGGTCGACGATTTCCCGAGAGAGACCTGCATGGCCCCTGTATACGGCATCACCAGTGCTGTCGTCTGCATAGCAATGAATGTTGGAGGTGTCCAACATATCATTGATATTCAGAAGAAACAACGTGGGAGACAGCACACAGCCTTGGGGCACTCCAGCATTCACGGGCTTCGGGTTCGAGCAATATCCGTCGACAACGACCTGTATGCTGCGCCCAGTGAGGAAGCTGGAGGTCCACTTGCACAAGCTCTTGGGAAGCCCAAATGATGGAAGTTTGGAGAGGAGCGCCTTGTGCCATACACGATCAAAGGCCTTCGCTATATCCAGGCTAACTGCCAGGCTTTCCCTCTTGCTTTCAATAGCCGCAGCCCATCTATGAGTTAGGTATACCAGAAGATCACCTGCCGACCGACCATGGCGATACCCGTATTGTCGGTCGTTGATCAACTGGTGACCCTCTAGGTATACCAAGAGCTGTTGACTGATTTACTGAAAAAAGACGTTAAATTTGTGTTTGGTATGAGAGAAATAGAAGCTTTCGAGAAATTAATAGCTGCATTACTGTGTGAGCCTGTTTTAAAATTGTATCGTCATGGTGCAGAGACCGAGCTACACACAGATGCATCTCGCTTAGGGTATGGTATGATATTAATGCAGAGAGATTGTAACGACGGCAAATATCATCCTGTATATTATGCGAGTGGCAAAACGACGGATGCTGAATCTCGATATAGTAGGTACGAATTAGAAGTATTGGCTATTGTAAAAGCGCTAGAGAAATTTAGAGTGTATCTGATTAATATAGCGTTGAAGATTGTAACCGCTTGTCAAGCTTTTACTGCTACTGTAAGTAAAGAGAAATTATGTTTACGGGTTGCGAGATGGGTAATTTTGCTTGCTGATTTTAATTATACAATAGAGCATAGACCAGGTAAAAATATGCCACATGTTGACGCACTGAGTAGACATTCCTTACCTGAAGTATTGTACGTTTGTGAGAATGACGATGGGTTGATTGCGCGATTAAGAAGTGCACAAGACAAAGATAAATGTCTTAAGCAAATTATAGATGCTGCATCGCAAAATGAAGCTAACGGATATTTGTTAAGAAACAAACTATTGCACAAAAGTGTGAATGGTGAACCGTTAGTAGTTGTACCGAAGAGTATGGAAGCGCAGGTAATCAAGAGAGCACACGAGAGAGGACATTTTGGCGTTACCAAAACAGAAGCCATTGTGAAAAGGGACTTTTGGTTTAAAGAGATGCGTCCAAAAGTTGAGCAGGCAGTTACAAATTGTTTCGACTGTATATTAGCCGAAAGGAAACAAGGTAAACAAGAGGGATTATTGCATCCTATTTATAAAGGTGATACTCCACTCGATACTTACCACATTGACCATGTTGGGCCAATGACTAATACCGCTAAGAGATACAAACACATATTTGTGGTTGTAAATGCTTTCAGTAAATTCGTGTGGCTGTATCCAACTAAATCAACGGACACCGCTGAAGTACTTCATCGACTGCGTAGTCAGTCTTGTATTTTCGAGAATCCTTGAAGAATCATCTCGGATCGAGGTACGGCTTTCACATCAGGAGATTTTCAGGAATACTGTGAAAGTGAAAAGATTGAACATTCGCTAATAGTAACGGACATTCCAAGAGGAAACGGACAAGTCGAAAGAGTTAATCGAACTCTTATACCGCTTCTCACCAAGATGGCCGCTTCAACGCCGGAAAACTGGTATAAGCACGTGGAAAATGTGCAGAAGTATCTCAACGCAACTCCAAGCCGCAGTACTGGACAAGCACCCTGCCAGTTGTTATTCGGAGTTAACATGCGGCTCAAGGACGACTGGAATTTGAAAGAACTGCTAGAGAAAGAGTGGACCACGCAGTTCGAAGAAGACCGAAAAGAACTCCGAGAAAAAGCAAGAGAGAAGATACAAAAAACCCAAGAGGAAAATCGTCGAGGGTTTAACAAACATCGTAAACCAGCAAATGTTTATGAGGAAGGAGATTTAGTAGCTATCCAGAGGACGCAGTTTGGGCCAGGCTTAAAGCTTATAGGAAAGTTTTTGGGACCCTATCGCATCACCAAATTGCTAAGGGGTGATCGCTACGTAGTTGAGAAAGTAGGCGAGCACGAAGGGCCTCAACATACATCCACAGCAGCCGATCACATAAAGCAATGGGGATTGAGTTCGGAGGAAAGCTACAAAACAACAGATGTGGAAACAGATGATGACAATTGAGGGCAATTGTCGATGCAGGATGGCCGAATGTGGAATGGTCATTTTTAGATTTAAGTTTTCTATTTTATTGTTTTATTGCACCTTTGTACTTAGCAGTGAGTATTGTTTTCAAAAGGTTGTAAATAAAGGGATTGAGAAAAATTCCAAAACAACAGATGTTTAGTTAAGATATTTTAGAAAGCGTGGGAACGTAACTATAGTTTTGTCTCGTAGCAAAAATGTACATTATAAGTCCTGAGATTGTAAGAACGAAGTATGACTGATGCGGGGGTGAGAACCGAGGTAGTGAGTAAGATATAATTGTATGTGACTCAAGCGGGCAGTTCCTACTTAACTTCGATGGACGACAGAACTCTGTCCTTTAACTCTGTCAATTTTTTGTAATAAATATACTTACTTTAAATTAACCGCCCCGTGATTCCTTAATTATAACATCTTAATAAACATTTAGTATCTTATCCAATAAATTGCGATACTACATTTAGCTGTAAGTCCGTAGCTTAACAACAATTCTTAGTGGCGGTGCCTGCGGCTGAACAGTTTCCGACGAAGAAGTAGTTGACATGAACTAGTCGGGGCATTGCTAACAGCATAAAGTTACTTGATATTTTATAAATAATCCTGCACTTACTACCACCAATTCCCATGAAGACTGTATTCTGAATTCCGCGTTCATACTGTCCATAACATAGGCAATATTACATGAGTCCTCCAGCCGACACCCTGAGATTAGATTTTTTATTTATTTATTTATTTATTTATTGGAAAACAAACAGCTTAAGTTATATACACATTGTAACACATAATTTATATTACACAAGCCAATAAATTTTCCACTTAAATATAAACAAAGTAGGAGTGAATATAATACAAAATATAACGATTTTATATACAATTAAACATAAGGCGAAACAAGTACACAAAAATACAAATGAAACAAAATTAATCAAATTTATCGGTTGGACATATTTTAAGAATGTTTAAGATATTCTTTAATTTTTTTTAGTAAAAGTTGGATAACTGCTATGAAAAATGTCTAAGTGACTATAATTATTATTATAAGTGTTGCATGCTCTTATAATAAAACAATTGCTAGTATAATTAGTTCTACGAACAGGGATAAAGAATGTATCTATAGAACGTGTATAATGTTTTGGACAGTTAAGTTTAATGTTACTTAAAATACGATTGGAATCAATTAAGTCATGTAATATTTTGAAAAGGAAAACTTGATCTCTGTATTCTCTACGCTGTTGTAAAGATAGGTGATTTAATTTAGGAGTATTACAATTTTGAAACTTATAATTTAATCTTTTAATAAATTTATTTTGTACACTTTCTATAGCATCTATATATTTTGTATAATGTGGGTTCCAAGCAGTCGAGGCATATTCTAAATATGGTCTGACATAAGCATTATATAAAAGATTAAAAGTATGAATATTTTTGAAGTCATTTCCCTGTCTGAATATAAAACCAAGCATTTTATAAGCTTTTGCTGTCATATTGTCTATATGATTTTCAAATAAGAGAGCCGAATCTAGCGTTACCCCAAGGTCTTTTATTTCTGACACCCTTTTAAGGGGTTTATTGTTTATTTTATATTTGAATAAAATTGGCATTTTTTTCCTCGAAAATGTTATCATACAGCATTTGTCAACATTGAGGTATAAGTCATTAGCGGAACAATAGTTTCCTAACTCAATTAAATCGCTTTGTAGGTCAACACAGTCCTGTTTTTCTTTTATTATTTTAAATATTTTGGTGTCATCCGCATAAAGTAAAATATTAGAATTTTGAAAAGATTGCAAAACATCATTAATAAATATATTAAATAACAATGGGCCAAGGTGAGAGCCCTGAGGAACGCCCGATGTAACAGGGACAAAACTAGAAATAAATCCTTTAAGAGCTACCGCTTGTGTTCTGTTAATTACATTTTCACAAATTTGTGTAATACAATTAGATATAAATCAAAGCTTTCTTTTTATTTTGCAAATTGTACGTATTGAAATTTGTTTAAATCTCGTCCATTGGTTGTGTTCAGTAGAAATTTTACTATGTAATTATTATTATTATTTTATAATTTAAAATTCAACACCTTTCCTAAGACAGAATGTTTCATGTGAAATCTCTCTTCAATTCTTTAAACCGATACAATAGTGTAAGAGCTATGTTTTATACAGCAACAAGATAATTGGTGCTACCATAATAATAATAATAATAATAATAATAATAATAATAATAATAATAATAATAATAATAATAATAATAATAATAATAATAATAATAATAATAATAATAATAATAATAATAATAATAATAATAATAATAATAATAATAATAATAATAATAATAATAATAATAATAATAATAATAATAATAATAATAATAATAATAATAATAATAATAATAATAATAATAATAATAATAATAATAATAATAATAATAATAATAATAATAATAATAATAATAATAATAATAATAATAATAATAATAATAATAATAATAATAATAATAATAATAATAATAATAATAATAATAATAATAATAATAATAATAATAATAATAATAATAATAATAATAATAATAATAATAATAATAATAATAATAATAATAATAATAATAATAATAATAATAATAATAATAATAATAATAATAATAATAATAATAATAATAATAATAATAATAATAATAATAATAATAATAATAATAATAATAATAATAATAATAATAATAATAATAATAATAATAATAATAATAATAATAATAATAATAATAATAATAATAATAATAATAATAATAATAATAATAATAATAATAATAATAATAATAATAATAATAATAATAATAATAATAATAATAATAATAATAATAATAATAATAATAATAATAATAATAATAATAATAATAATAATAATAATAATAATAATAATAATAATAATAATAATAATAATAATAATAATAATAATAATAATAATAATAATAATAATAATAATAATAATAATAATAATAATAATAATAATAATAATAATAATAATAATAATAATAATAATAATAATAATAATAATAATAATAATAATAATAATAATAATAATAATAATAATAATAATAATAATAATAATAATAATAATAATAATAATAATAATAATAATAATAATAATAATAATAATAATAATAATAATAATAATAATAATAATAATAATAATAATAATAATAATAATAATAATAATAATAATAATAATAATAATAATAATAATAATAATAATAATAATAATAATAATAATAATAATAATAATAATAATAATAATAATAATAATAATAATAATAATAATAATAATAATAATAATAATAATAATAATAATAATAATAATAATAATAATAATAATAATAATAATAATAATAATAATAATAATAATAATAATAATAATAATAATAATAATAATAATAATAATAATAATAATAATAATAATAATAATAATAATAATAATAATAATAATAATAATAATAATAATAATAATTCCCCCCCAGGGGACCACCTTGCCGTGGTGGGGGGCTTAAGGAAAGCTTGAACAAATTGTCATTAACTTCTTGACCAAACCCTATCTCGTAAAGGTAGAAGGCACAAATACTTTACAAAGTCACCAACACCTAGACACACCTTTCCGACCAACGGTCCCAACAACCCATTCAATATGGAGACACGCTCGATGAAAAAACGTAAAATTGGACCGCTTCCCGGGGGCGATCGCCGGGGCACACCTGGAGCTGGCGCTGGGTGTCTCAGCATGCGAACCGTCAGCGGTGAGGAGCTGAACAGGCGGGCTCCCACCGGATCATCCGAAAATACTACAGCCGAAAATGACAGACTGACTGACAGGACTACTCCAACGGAACCTTATAGTCCATGTACCATCTCATATACACCATCCATTCCCTCCTCACCCCTTTCAAGCAGATATTCACCCACACCGACCTTGGATGCTGCGCGGGAGGCAAATGCCTTTTTACTCGCGTCCACCAAAGCCGGTAAACCGAGAGTGCGCATGAAATGGAGTAAAGAAATGAACCTATTCATTATGCGCACCTATTACTACATCACGAAATTAGAGACCGACCTAACCACCTACAGAAAACAGTTGCATGAACTCTTCTTACAAAAATATCCGGACTTAAACGTTACAGAACAAAGAATTGCGGATCAAAGAAGAGTAATAGTAAAAAACAAACTCTTAAATCAGGAAACTTTAAATCAAATTAAAGAAGAAATAAAGTCACAACTAGAAATAGAAAATGAAAATCAATTCCATATTAACATTAGTGAACCAACAAACGATGTAATTCCATGTTCTTCCACTCAAACAATACCAAACACACAGCACAATCAATCATTAAATACATTCACATATAATACTCAATCATTACAAACATTCTCATATATCACTCAGACATCACATAATATGCCTACACAGACTGAATTTGTTACTATAATGATGGAAAACGACATTGATACGGTATTAGACCATAACCCAGGTACGAACACTGAAATAGAAGAAATTTGTTATAAATTCAAAACAGCACTAACACAATATTCAGGAATGGACCCACTAGTTCGTCCAAAATTGCCTAAACTTAGATACAATTCTCACCTATTTCAACTAGTCAATATGTTTAATAGCGATATCCTGTCCCGATTTATTTCCGACGACACAAAACTAACTGACATACATACGATAGTGTATTGCGTAGCCTTAGTTATCTCTGAAGAACTTAACTATAAGGTCACAGAATATATTAGAAGCACAAGGCCCAAAGACTGTTATAAACCACCATGGCAAATAAGGTTAGAAAAGGATATAGAAAAACTCAGAGCAGACTGTGGGCGACTCACCCAGTACATCAATAACAATAGATCCCGTAAAATCATTAAGCATGTTAAAGCAATATTTAAAACAGGAAACACACACACTAAACATGAAAATAGCAACATTAAACCGGAAGAATTCTTAGACACTTTAAAACAAAAATTAGCACTCAAAGTTCATAGACTTAAAAGATACAAAAAGGCACAGGAAAGGAAAAATGATAACACAATGCTTAGCACTAACGAAAAGAATTTCTACAGAAACTTACACAAACTAAAAACAGATACAGTAAACAATCCTAATGTGCCCACACAAGAACAACTGGAAACGTTTTGGTCAGGCATCTGGGAACAACAAGTACATCACAATGATAAAGCTGATTGGATTATAGAAGAAGAAAATAAATGGAATGCAATTGAAGAAATGGATTTCACAGAAATAACTGAGACAGACAAAAATAACATTACAGCCAGATTGCATAACTGGAAATCACCAGGGATAGACAAAATTCATAACTTTTGGTATAAAAAATTATTTTCTTTACATAAAATCATGGCCAAAAATATTACAGATATCATTATTGGTAAACAGAAAATTCCAGATTTTATTGCTACTGGAATAACCTATATGCTTCCAAAATTACAGATATCTCCACTCCCTTCACAATATAGACCAATCACATGCCTACCAACTATATATAAAATATTAACATCAGCCATAACAACAAAAATCAATAAACATGTTGAACATTATAATATAATAGCGGAAGAACAAAAAGGATGCAGGCGAGGCCACATGGGATGTAAGGAACAGTTAATAATTGATTCTACTATTCACAAACATGCAACTTCAAAAAATAGAAACCTACATTGCACATATATAGACTATAAGAAAGCTTTCGATAGTATCCCACATTCTTGGTTGATTAAAATATTACAAATATATAAAATAAACCCAAAAATAATAAACTTTTTACACGATATTATGTCTAGATGGAAAACCACACTTTATTTGAATACAAATCAAAACACCATCACAACTAGAGAAATAGCCATTAGAAAGGGTATCTATCAAGGCGATTCCTTGAGTCCTCTGTGGTTTTGCCTCGCCTTAAACCCCCTGTCACATTTGCTGCGTGATTGTCGTGCAGGATATCGCCTCAAACACGATATACAAGAAACAATAGTCTCTCATCTCATATATATGGATGATATTAAGTTATATGGAAAAACAGAAATGGAAATGAAAAAATTAATAGATACTACAGCACAATTTAGCAAAGATATTAATATGGAATTTGGTTTGGATAAATGTAGAACACTTCACATAAAACGAGGCAAGATACGGCCGGGCGATTATGCAGTTAATGATATCGATATAATTAGAGCCATGGAACAAACCGAACTATATAAATACTTAGGATATAAACAACTTAGAGGATTAGATCACACAGAAATCAAAAACACTTTAACAATAGAATTTAAAAAACGAATTAATGCTCTTTGTAAAACTCAATTAACAAGCAAACACCTTATTAAGTCCCAAAATACATATGGTATCCCAATTCTAACATACTCATTTGGTATCATAAAATGGACAAAAACAGACATAGAACAAATAGAGCGGACGATTCGCACCACACTAACTAAGCACAATAATCTACACCCAAAATCTGCAATAGAAAGACTTACTATCAAAAGAGAATATGGAGGAAGGGGCCTCATTGATTTGAATCATCTCTGTCAAAAACAAGTCGACATTTTAAAAGATTTTTTCCACTTAAAATCACAGACCAGCGAAATTCATAAAGCCATTGTTAAAAATGATATTAACTTTACTCCACTTAATTTACACGAAGACATAAGCTCTCAAAACACTCGAAGAAACGATCCCCAAATACAAAAACTTGACAGCTGGAAGCGAAAAGTGTTACATGGCCGCCATCCTCACGACCTAGAACAATCCCACATAAACACCGCCGCCTCAAACAAATGGCTTAAAATAGGAAACCTATTCCCAGAGACCGAAGGATTTATAATAGCGATACAGGACCAAGTTGTCAACACCAAAAACTACAGAAAATTCATAATCAAAGACCCCTCAATATCAAACGATAAATGCCGCAAATGCCACGTTCAACCAGAAACCATCCAACATATTACCGGAGGATGTACAACACTCACACAAACAGATTACACGCATAGACATAACCAAGTAGTCAATATCATTCACCAAAAGTTAGCACTCAAACACAAACTCATACAAAACACAAACACACCTTATTACAAATATAAACCACAAACAGTTTTAGAAAACGATACATATAAACTTTATTTTGATCGCGCGATACTTACAGACAGAACCATTCACTACAATAGACCAGATATAACGCTCAAAGATAAATTAAATGAAATAACCTACCTGATAGACATTGCTGTTCCAAACACTCATAACTTACAAAAAACAATTTCTGAAAAAATCAACAAATATACTGAACTGAAGGATGAAGTGGCTAGAATCTGGAACCAAAAAAAAGTATACGTAATTCCAATAGTCCTTTCCACCACAGGTGTTATCCCAAACCATCTGTTACATAGTCTTAAACTACTAGAACTAAAGGAAACTCTTTACATAACCTTACAAAAAGTCGCCATCTTAAATACATGCCGAATCGTTAGAAAGTTCTTACAAATTGACGAACACGACATTTCACCCTACACATAAATTTAACACACCACACGCTGCATTTACTTGGTTTCGACCCGTAAATGCAGGCAAACCAGCGAAAGGCTGAGAAAAATTATAAAAATAATAATAATAATAATAATAATAATAATAATAATAATAATAATAATAATAATAATAATAATAATAATAATAATAATAATAATAATAATAATAATAATAATAATAATAATAATAATAATAATAATAATAATAATAATAATAATAATAATAATAATAATAATAATAATAATAATAATAATAATAATAATAATAATAATAATAATAATAATAATAATAATAATAATAATAATAATAATAATAATAATAATAATTCCCCCCCAGGGGACCACCTTGCCGTGGTGGGGGGCTTAAGGAAAGCTTGAACAAATTGTCATTAACTTCTTGACCAAACCCTATCTCGTAAAGGTAGAAGGCACAAATACTTTACAAAGTCACCAACACCTAGACACACCTTTCCGACCAACGGTCCCAACAACCCATTCAATATGGAGACACGCTCGATGAAAAAACGTAAAATTGGACCGCTTCCCGGGGGCGATCGCCGGGGCACACCTGGAGCTGGCGCTGGGTGTCTCAGCATGCGAACCGTCAGCGGTGAGGAGCTGAACAGGCGGGCTCCCACCGGATCATCCGAAAATACTACAGCCGAAAATGACAGACTGACTGACAGGACTACTCCAACGGAACCTTATAGTCCATGTACCATCTCATATACACCATCCATTCCCTCCTCACCCCTTTCAAGCAGATATTCACCCACACCGACCTTGGATGCTGCGCGGGAGGCAAATGCCTTTTTACTCGCGTCCACCAAAGCCGGTAAACCGAGAGTGCGCATGAAATGGAGTAAAGAAATGAACCTATTCATTATGCGCACCTATTACTACATCACGAAATTAGAGACCGACCTAACCACCTACAGAAAACAGTTGCATGAACTCTTCTTACAAAAATATCCGGACTTAAACGTTACAGAACAAAGAATTGCGGATCAAAGAAGAGTAATAGTAAAAAACAAACTCTTAAATCAGGAAACTTTAAATCAAATTAAAGAAGAAATAAAGTCACAACTAGAAATAGAAAATGAAAATCAATTCCATATTAACATTAGTGAACCAACAAACGATGTAATTCCATGTTCTTCCACTCAAACAATACCAAACACACAGCACAATCAATCATTAAATACATTCACATATAATACTCAATCATTACAAACATTCTCATATATCACTCAGACATCACATAATATGCCTACACAGACTGAATTTGTTACTATAATGATGGAAAACGACATTGATACGGTATTAGACCATAACCCAGGTACGAACACTGAAATAGAAGAAATTTGTTATAAATTCAAAACAGCACTAACACAATATTCAGGAATGGACCCACTAGTTCGTCCAAAATTGCCTAAACTTAGATACAATTCTCACCTATTTCAACTAGTCAATATGTTTAATAGCGATATCCTGTCCCGATTTATTTCCGACGACACAAAACTAACTGACATACATACGATAGTGTATTGCGTAGCCTTAGTTATCTCTGAAGAACTTAACTATAAGGTCACAGAATATATTAGAAGCACAAGGCCCAAAGACTGTTATAAACCACCATGGCAAATAAGGTTAGAAAAGGATATAGAAAAACTCAGAGCAGACTGTGGGCGACTCACCCAGTACATCAATAACAATAGATCCCGTAAAATCATTAAGCATGTTAAAGCAATATTTAAAACAGGAAACACACACACTAAACATGAAAATAGCAACATTAAACCGGAAGAATTCTTAGACACTTTAAAACAAAAATTAGCACTCAAAGTTCATAGACTTAAAAGATACAAAAAGGCACAGGAAAGGAAAAATGATAACACAATGCTTAGCACTAACGAAAAGAATTTCTACAGAAACTTACACAAACTAAAAACAGATACAGTAAACAATCCTAATGTGCCCACACAAGAACAACTGGAAACGTTTTGGTCAGGCATCTGGGAACAACAAGTACATCACAATGATAAAGCTGATTGGATTATAGAAGAAGAAAATAAATGGAATGCAATTGAAGAAATGGATTTCACAGAAATAACTGAGACAGACAAAAATAACATTACAGCCAGATTGCATAACTGGAAATCACCAGGGATAGACAAAATTCATAACTTTTGGTATAAAAAATTATTTTCTTTACATAAAATCATGGCCAAAAATATTACAGATATCATTATTGGTAAACAGAAAATTCCAGATTTCATTGCTACTGGAATAACCTATATGCTTCCAAAATTACAGATATCTCCACTCCCTTCACAATATAGACCAATCACATGCCTACCAACTATATATAAAATATTAACATCAGCCATAACAACAAAAATCAATAAACATGTTGAACATTATAATATAATAGCGGAAGAACAAAAAGGATGCAGGCGAGGCCACATGGGATGTAAGGAACAGTTAATAATTGATTCTACTATTCACAAACATGCAACTTCAAAAAATAGAAACCTACATTGCACATATATAGACTATAAGAAAGCTTTCGATAGTATCCCACATTCTTGGTTGATTAAAATATTACAAATATATAAAATAAACCCAAAAATAATAAACTTTTTACACGATATTATGTCTAGATGGAAAACCACACTTTATTTGAATACAAATCAAAACACCATCACAACTAGAGAAATAGCCATTAGAAAGGGTATCTATCAAGGCGATTCCTTGAGTCCTCTGTGGTTTTGCCTCGCC